>NW_027204715.1:8643549-10098549 GCF_024711535.1 Dipodomys merriami | reverse complement strand
AAGTCCTTAATATGAGTGTGATATACTTGCCAGTCTAGTAAGGAGCAATGCTAGCTGTCAGCTTAGGCCAACAGGTCACACTGGAGCTCCTGCCAGGGTCCAAGGAACAGAAGAGTAGCCCATGGTGATGCTCACAAGTGGCCTTCCTAGGCTATGAAGATAGATAAGGAGAGTTGTTGCTCTGGCTTTGCACTTAGCAGTTGAGCACAGAGAAGACCTAGACTTCTATGCACCAACTGCACAGAATGAATTCTAGAATTCCTTTCCAGACCCACTGTGTGGTCAAGTTTTTTTGTTTGTTTTTGTTTTATGGTTCTTGTTTTTGTTTTTACTGTGCAGTGGTTTCTGATCCTTGTCAGCACCACTAGAATCTCACCAAGAAAAAGTGTTAGGTGGTACAGACCAACTACGTAGCATACTGGTTATGGAGCCATCCCCAGTGGCACCTGACTCGGAACACTATTAGAAAAGAAGGCCAGACACTTGCTGATCTTAGTGATGGCTAGAAATCTGTGCCCTTGTTGACACAACTCACTGTCCAAGTTCATGTGTAAGTGTACCCCGGTTGGACATTTATAGGAGCGTGCTCAGTGATCTACAATATTTCTAAAGAATAATGTAACATCCTAACTACACAATAAAAATAAAGGAGAAATAGGAGAAAAATAAATTACAATCAATATGGTGGCTTTAAAATATATAATTACCATTGGCTCTTTTTCTAAGAGGATGAGAAACATAGTTACATACTAACCTTGAATGTAGCAGCTTCACAGGTATGGATACGTACACAGGCATTATTCCTATTACATCATTGGCCACTATCACAGATTGTTGAGTCTTCCTCTTGGGAAGGCTCTGATTCTGGGTACTATTATCCTTCATTATGTATGGTAGATTTATTGTTGAAAAATTCCATCCACATGCAATTCGCACAAAGCAAGTTATTCATGCTTATTTAGATAGAGAAGGTAGATTCTCTGTATTCAAATCATTATTGAGCTTTTTCTAAGCTTCACAAACCTCCGATGAGGTGTAAAGTCAAATGGAGTGCATGTATTTCTTTACTATCTGTTCTATTTGGTGAAGGTTATTGGCTTCTCCGTTGATTTCCAGTAGTAGTCATCTAATCACAATGATAATCAAATTCATGCTTATCAGTCCCCAGTCAAACATGACTAGCAAGTAGGGTAAAGAAGGTCCAGAGCTCATGTCGAAGGTCCTAGAGTTCTATGAAATAACTGTTACATAGTTCTCTATGCACAAACTGCCCCTAGAATTAATTAGCTTTCTAGTCATAAGTGAAGGTACTAAAAGGGATGAAGAACCATTGGAAGTTGGGGAATAGCTCAGCCCAAAGCTCCTGCCTCCAAATGCTTTCCCTGATGCTACAACTTGGGCCCACTAAGACTCTTACCCAGATGCCCAGAGTGAAGCTCGAATGAACAAAAAGGAAAAGGTGATAGCTGTACTCAGGGTTTTTGCTTTATAACCTGCCTTGTATGTTTCTGAAGATTCCCCCAACGTAGTTTCCTGAAAAGGGGTTTTGTTCTTATTAAAACCACCTCTTCTAATCCAAGGTGGCCTTGGCCTGTGATTCCTTCTCAAGTTTTATTACAGGAGAAGACAGCTGGGCATTCTAATTAATTTAACAAGCATGTAGGTTTCATAACCTGCCAGCACTTGAGTGAGAATATGGGGATAGGCTTACTCGAAACCTTACATAAATGCTAAACCCATATGACTGCTTCTAGAATTTCTCTGGCCCAGGTAAAGACTGTCTTCACTTAATTCTTATGGGCCCATGCCTGATGTTTGGCAGTCATGGCCCTGTGCTCAAAAGCCCCCGTAGGTGGTCACCATGCTTCCCTGTTCACGGGTTCCATCTGCTGGCACTGGAATGGGTCATAATTTCTGCCACTTTTTCCTCCTCCGAAGTTGTCTTTTCAAGGGCCACTGCACTTCCAAGCTATTAAAAACCCATTCACTAAAGACACAGGTCCAAAAAAAGTCAACTTCACCTTCTAAATTACATTGACAACTATATAAATTGGCCTTTTTCCTAATTCTATATGTGTAAGTCTTGTAGAAAGTGCAGTCATTAAAATAATAACCTTAGAGGTCATATGTTTTTTTCACTGGGAGAGAGCAAAAGGTTCAAAGATGGGAAAGACTATACATAGTGCTGGAACCAAGTCTTTAGTTCTGATAATAGGGCTTGCAAATAAGATGGGCAGGTGTAGGTAAGGGTTCCTATGTAACGGAATCCTGATAACTGGTATGATATTGAGTGCATCTGGTGTGATATTACAACATTATTTAAATTCTGAA
The DNA here is from genome assembly GCF_024711535.1 of Dipodomys merriami. Taxonomy (NCBI): domain Eukaryota; kingdom Metazoa; phylum Chordata; class Mammalia; order Rodentia; family Heteromyidae; genus Dipodomys; species Dipodomys merriami. Next base: position 10,096,218 of record NW_027204715.1, on the reverse strand, counting down.
AAATGTATTTTACATTTCGCTACGGCTCTACTGAATGCAACTTTACTCCGAAAATCTCAGTCTAGATGACATAACAAAAAGATCTACTTGGTTCTTCATGATCCTGAAGGGTTTCAATGAAGAATAGATCCCAATGACATTTCAAAGGCAGGACAAAAGATGAGGTGAAACTGCTCAGATTCTAAAGAACATGGAGAGAACAGAGAGTGGTATGAACAAATCCAGCCTCAACGCTAACTGGAACCAGCATGTGGAACCAGAGCCCAATGTAAGCTGCAGTGCGTGAAGCCCGTAGGCCTCTCACAAGGACATTCTTGAAAAACCACAACATCTGCTTGCTATTCTCTGGCAAAGACACCAACAAAACCATTGTGAAAAGCATTTTCCCCTAGTAAAGGGTTGTTTATTTGTACATCTGTTCTGCTCTCTGCCAGTCAACTCAAAACCCAGGTTGGTGACTACAGATTGGACATTAGATCAAGGTAAGATAGACAATGTACCCATTACCATGGGTATGACTAATGAGTGCATCCCAGACGGAACAACATATCCTGCTAAGTTCTCCAAATAGATGATGGAGAGTCTTTTAGTTGTTTTTCTGGTTTGTTTTTGTTTTTTTTGGTGCTGGTACTGGGGCTTGAACTCAAGATTTAGTGTTCTTTCTTGGCTTTCTCACTCCAAGCTGGTGCTTTATTACTTTAACTACATCTCCATTTCTAGCTTTTTTCTGGTTAATTGTAGATAAAAGGATTATGGCTTTTCTGCCCAGACTGGTTTCAAACCACGATCCTCAGATCTCATCCTCTTGAACAACTAATATTACTTCAGATCATTTCCAACCCTCCCTGTAGAAATACTCCACGTATTTCTTTCTGGATCAATACTGTTGTCAGACAACGTGTTAGAAAAGCTGGGATCCATCTCCCGAAATGTCCTATCAGAAAAGAAATCTCTTTAGTGAGTGTATGAGTTAGCTTTTCACTGCTGATCAAAAACGAACAATAACAACAAAAACCCAGAAAACTTGAATGGAAAAACAGCTTTATTTCGGCTCAGTTTCAGTGGAGAAGGCTTAATATAGCATGGTGGTAAGGAAGCAGAGAAGATGGAAGGCTCTAGTACAGCTTCCAGAGGTAATTCCAGCAGCCCACTTCCCAACAGAAATCTACACCACCAGGCAAGGACTAAGCGATCAAAATACTAGTCATGCTCAATACACAAGATTCTCTTTCTTTCCCCCAAAGCTCATAGCCATCTACAATGCAATTTGCATTCAGTCTATACCTGTGAGTTCTGGAATTCTTCAGATACAATACAATACTGTTCAAACAAGTGTAAGTTCAAAGGCTCTTCTGACAGGGCAAACACAGCTGTGAGCCCATAGAGACTCAAAAGGAAAGTTCCATATCTTCAATGCACAATGGCACAGAAGAGCAGACTGGGGAAAGGGCATGGTAAGGGAAAATAAGACCAAAGCAAGATCAAAACCCAGCCTGGAAAACAGAGGCCTGTGTCTGGCATCTATGACAAGCAGTTGGTATGTGAGTTTTGAAGGACCTGAGCAACTCCATCCTATGGCCTTGCTGCTTGTCTCTAGTTGAGACAACTCATTTCTGGCAAAATGTTCCAGATGTTCCTGGCACCTGCAAAATCCTGGGCTCTCTCTTGAGCAGCTGCCTCAAGGGACTCTGACCCACAGTGGAAGGCTGACCTTCCCAAGCCTTCCATTGAAATCTTGGGGGCAGCTTCTATGAACCCATAACTTACAGTCAGCATGCCTGCCAAAATCCTAAACTAGGGAAAAATTATAGGGAGGCCTGCACAAGTATCAAACCCCCGAGGCTCTTTCCTTGCTTAAAAGAAAGTCTTCCAAATGAGTTAACTTTCATACCCCAGAGAATATAAGAGGTGAAATCTGGCTAATTCTTTCTCCTTGCTGCAGTTATAATGTATGTCTCTTCTCTTTAATGATTCTACTCTCTGTATCCGTGATTCCCTAATGGTCTTCAGATTTCACCTTGCTCCTTTGCAAGCCCCACTGTACATTTTTTGACTCTTCAGTGCTTTTTGCTTTTGATTCTCATTATGAACTTAGTTAATTGCAGATAGCCATATCCGTGCCACAGCCTGAATGGAATGCTGCCTGAAATCTCCCTGGCCAGATTTCTCGGTGATCTTGAACTTGATCTTCCACAAAGTTTCAGGACACAGACAAAAAGGGCAGACACATTCTTTGCCAGTCCCCAATGGAGCCCTTGCTCCTAACTGAAACCCCAATAACCCAGTCATTACTGTCCCTGTTTCTACAGATGTTCTGGTCTTCTGAGCTCCTACAGGAATCACCCTCTCAGCCTTGTTTGTAGTATGTGGAGGCTTCTGTAGCCCACATCTCTAACCTCACCCCAATTCCTCCTGAAAACCAGATGTACATGACTTCTTTTCTTTCACTGAAACCACCATGATGATATCTGCCAAGATAAGTTCTGAGAAGGTCTTCATCAGAGCTAATCTGATGCTAGCACCACAATTTTGACTTCCACAAGTATGAGTTTAAATAATCATCTGTTTTTTTTTAATAAAAAGTACCTAGTGGCAGGGGTTTTTTATAGTAATGTAAAACAGATTGACCTAATGTATCATGTAATATTTATCTACTGCCCTTACCCGTGATCCAACTCTCTCCCTCATCTAATAGCTAGGATTACAGACATCCACCACCACCATACCCAGCTTTAAACAAATATTAGTAAAGCTTTGAGTTCTTAAGTTTTGCTCCCAAAAGAACACTTGAGAGGAATTACAATGCTTTTATTTTCCACTCAAGAAAACTAGAACTTCAGTAAACTAAAAGGATCCAAACATGTAAGAGAAAGGTAAGAGAAGTAATGGATTTTTAACTTCCCATCTTTGAACTGAAAAAAAAAAACATTGGCAAAGTGGATTTTCTTACAGAATTACTTACTGAACAACTTTACTTATAATATTAATTTTATAGTAATACTTTTATAATAATACTTGCTGAATAATGTTTTCTTCTACCTTTGGATTATTTTAAAGAGGATCATTTTAGTAGTCTAAAACTACTTTTTTGGAATCCATTTTATATGGGTCAGGACATGCAAGAGGGGAAATGTTTCATGTCATTGTCAAGGTTGCCTCTTAGATATGCTCTGGAAGGACTTCTATTAATCAATTGTTTTTCCATATCTTTTAACAGCCTCACCTTCTCTATGGTGTCCCAGATTACATGAATGGCTTATACCTTCAGAGGGAACTCATTGGTATGAGCAGATGTGAAGAATCAGGAAACAGGCGTAGGGCAGAAATTCTTGCCAAGCCCATCTCTAGATGACACAACAGGGCTTCAGGAGGATGGGGTTGGCATTCCTTGCTGGTTAATTCTGCCACAGTCACACTTTCACACCTATATTGAGACTAAAGCCACATTACTGAACAGTACTTCTGTATAAATCGCATTTTAAATAGACACATTTCTTAGGTGACTAACTAAAAATAAACAATTCACTTAGTTGAGGGTTTAGAGAAGAACCACAGTCAAGTTTTATGTCTCTGGAGATTCCTTCTCATTATCCCCAAAGCAGTGGTTAATTAATTCTACATTGGAGGTAGAAATTTCTTCTCTGTGTTCCAAATGAAGAAGCAACAACACCCTACTGTTACCATTCATCTAGCTCTCCCATGTTACTTAAATATGCCTTTGGCTTCTTGTTAACTTTGCAAGAGAAATAATTAGAGCAACCATTTATTTATTGTGACTGAACACTGTCTAAAGCTCTAGATCCAAACACAATGGAACTGGGTGATTCCTTATGTTTGTACTTCTTTACTACCATCCAACAATAGAAAATGTCAGTCAGAGAGTTTTTCCAACGTCTGTTACAACTGGGGGTTTCCAATCAGAAATAAACATTTTTTGAAGCCATGGGATAGCAGACTGTGTACATCAGTTAAAACCCAGCCCACACAAATACAGAGCAATTCAGCAGCTTTCCTCTTTGCTAAGAGAAATATAGGAGTTTTGTTGTAGAGATATGTTATTACATTCATGGGTATAGGTTACTCCTGGATAAATATAACTATATTTTCTCAGGTGGATATATACATTTTTAGTACAAGGTAAAATATAAAGATGGTGTGGACAAATAAGGTAATGTTAGCAATCACTATTCCATGTATGTTAAACAATAAAGACAATACTGACATGATCATCTTTATATAAGTGAAGATGAGTCAGAATATTCAGTGCATAGCCAATGAAACTGGGAAAATTAAGGGTGGAGTTGGAAAGAACAGGGAGAATGAAAGAATGAAAGAATGAAAGGGGTGAATCTGAGGCTTTATCCTCATAAACCAGCACGTTGAATTGTAACCCCTGCTACAACTATTTAAAGATAATAAAACTATACTAAAAAGTATCTACTCTCTTCATGCCTCCATTTTCTAAAGCAAATACATTATGTGTTAGTTTTTAGAGATTAAATGTATAATGAAAATAGTTTATTTAAATCGCTTTTGCTAGCTAGTAATGAGAACTGTAGGAGTAGCCAGCATGTTCTTTTCTTCCTGATAGCTAGTGAGGCTATGTCTTTGACTTTCTTGCAGATAATGTAAAACAAAGGCTTTTTATTGAGTACTGGGCAATAGATTGTGAACAGAGGTGACCACACACTTGACAACTAGCTGCCTCGCAGGATGTGCAATAGGAATTCTTCATCTGTTGTGGCATCCTTGTTGAGCATGGTGTTGGTCATGACTGACAGAGTCTGGAGTTCCAAACACCTAATGAGTCAATGAAGCAAAGCTTTCTCTCCTTCCTTTTGCCCTGCCTCTGTCCATATTGGTTTACGATGGAACCAATTAATACAGCAAGCTTACCAAATTAAGTGGCTGATTCTTTTACTATCATTGTTTGCTTGCCACCATTAGCATATTTGGACCAATGGAGACCTGAGTTATTCAGGTGACTGACGTGTTGTGATTACATTAATCTAGCCCAAGGAAACAAAGCAGGCATTACTTACTAATGTAATAAAATTATCTTGACTAGGTAGTGCCAGGTAACAATTCTACTCTAAAAAGTAAGCATTCTATTCCCTTGTGTTCTTACTCTTGGTCTTCTAATTTCCTCACAAAACAGAAAAAAAATGTAAAATTGAGATAAAACCACCACCACTACAAAAATTTGTAAGAATGAATTACAGACGCTGGGTTGAGAAGACCGAAGTGTGAGGTATGTCTTTTTCAGTATGAGGTATGTCTTTTTCAATACTTTTTGATGCAAATTGTCAAAATTGTCCCTCAGAAAGCATGTACCAGGTTTTCAACACGATTAAATTTCTTGACAGATTTTTTTCTTAAATGTCATATACATATATATATATTGGGGGTCCGGTCGTGGAGCCTGAACTCTGTGCCTGGGCGCTGTCCCTCAGCTCTTCAGCTCAAGGCTAGCGCTCTACCACTTGAGCAACAGTGCCACTTCCGGCTTTTTTCTTTTTGCTTATGTGGTGCTGAGGAATCGAACCCAGGACCTTGAGCATGCAAGGTAAGCGCTCCACCACTGAGCCACCTTCCCAGCCCCTACTTATTTATATTTTAATAATTACGTTTTTTGAAATGATGGTTGATGAATATGAAAATGCTACATTTATAATAATTTAAAATCTTCTAGCAATCTTGAAATATAATAATAAAATATTCTCAACTATAGTCACCATTACTATATACTACTAGCACTTATTTTTTTCTATCATTTTGTATCCTCTAAGTATTTCTTCTAATACTTCTTTTGAGAAATAGCTGTGCAAATTCTGGAGCCCTTATTATATGTATTGTTTGTAGGGTCCTGTTTTTCGTTTGTTTTAATTCTTTACATGTTCTGGATATTAGTCTCATGTTTACTACTAGTTTATAGATACTTTTTTACTTCTGTAGGGTTTCTCTTTACTTTCTTCCATATGTCCATTTCAGCTCAGAAGACTTTTCATTTTAGGAAATCCCATTTGTCTACTTTTGCTTTTGTTATTCTGTGGGATTTTTGTTTTCAGAGGGAAGGTCTTGTGAAAAAAGTATTGCCCAGACAAATGTCCTGAACAATTTCCCTATGTTTTCTTCCCGTAGTTTCATAGTTTCTATTTTACACTTAAGTCTTTTCTCCAGAATGAGTTAAATTTTGTAAATACTGAAAAGATTAACATTGAAATTAACCAAAAGCAAGTTTTCTTTCGTCTTATCTTTTAGGGTTGACTAAAGTAGAAAAAAAAGCCAACATTTTCCAGATTTCTCAGACTGGTAAGTCTATTAGCTATCTGCTACTCTGATGCTTATCAAAAAATTACTGTCAAGGAGCTGATCAAGATCATTTTAAATAATCATTAAAATAAAAAAGATGTAGTGTTCATCTGTCTAATAACACAAGAGCTGGAAGAAAAGCAACATTTCCTGTTCCACTCAACTATCTTATCAGAAAATGAGGCATAGAAATTCAAAGGTTTTACGCCTATGTGAAACTATGTGCTGTCCACATGCCCTTTTGGTCTTTGACATTTACATGGTCCAAGAAAGAGTCTGAGTCTGTCCTCCTGTCTCAAAATACAGGAACTGTTTCTTGAGAAAGGATGGCTTTATGTTGCTCTTTATCAATGCCACAGATTCATGACATCCGTCAATCTTACCTACTGAGGCATGTTTTCTTTCATGCACAGATACCAGTAAGTTTTGTAGAATTACATCTGTCTTTTCTCCTATGTTCAAAAGTCAGTATTCTCAGCACCAGAATCATAGAAGTCCATGCAAAGGCTCTGATTTCTAATCTCTAAACTCAGGAACAATGCATGCATGCTTTATATTTGTCTTTGGAGAAGATTAATTTAATTTAGTTTCCTTTCTCTGTGTTTGCTTTGGAAGTTTTCACATACATTGCTGAAACTGACCAGAACTTGGCAGGGCAAGGCTGTAATGTGATGTATATCCTTTCAACCACCCTCAGCCAACTTGGTGAGGCCCTCAGAGGAGGCCGTGAGGACAGCTCCATCTCCCGTACATAGGAGCAGAGGAGCAGCAAAGTCAGAGCTCAGTCTGAGGCCAAAACACTACAGAGAGTTGGCGCCTTCAGTGTTCCAGATGAAAAGAACCCTTTCTATGCTATTGTCTTTCTTAGAATAGAGAGCTCCAAGAAGGGGGGATGGAATAACTAGACACCAAATAAACTAAAATTTAACATTTTTCATTATCTTTTCTTTGCTGTATCATGTTTGTATTTGATGAATGGCTGATCAAGTCAGTAGTTCAGAACAAGCACTATGGTCTGTCTCCTGAGAGCCATATCCAGGAGCATCTAATTATCTTGAACAAATAAAAATTTGTTTCTGACTTTGATCAAGGACTTCATAAAATTCTCCTCAGATAAAAAATGATTTCATCAAAAACAATGAGGATTAAAGTGAACACCTATTTAAAAAATCACTTTCTAGAAATTTCTTGAAGACAGACATTCTATTTCATAACCACTTCTCTATCTTAAGACAGAAAGATAGGACTACTAAGATATAAATCTTACCTTTTTCTTATTCCTGATGATACGGATGGTGGTTTGACCAAGATGAAAGATTTGTTTTGCATTTTTTTATTTTTGTACATTTTTATTGTAAAAATACTGTACAGAGGGGTTACAGTTACATGGGCAAGGTAATGAGTACATTTCTTATCGAGCATTGTTGCTTCCTCCTTTGTTTTTCCCCTGCATTTTGATTTTTAAAACAAGCACTTAACATGTGTGTTAGAAAAGTTGGCTTTTAAAGTCGAGGACCATATTTAATCTGTGACTCTGCAATATAGCAATACAAATGACAGGTGCAGAGCATGTATCCAAAGATTTGGAAGATAATACATTTTTCATATTTTATTGTTATTATAAAGATGATGTACAGAGGGGATTTCGGTTTCATCAGTCAGGTAATGAGTATATTTCTTTGTGGACAGTGTTACCCCTTCCTTCAATCTCTCTCAGTTGGAAGATGGTACATTTCATTGAAAAGCTGTTGGCCCTGTGGCCTGATGGACTATTTTGGTTTTTTTTGGGGGGGTGGTGTCAGGGGCATTTTATAAGCTCTTTCTTATGTTTTTTTGAACAACTTGGTTCATGTTCTGCTTCAAGTGATCAAGAAAGTGTTTTCCTTGACCAGCCCAACTCTCATAAGTAGCTCTGCACTGCAGCATGGTACAGTAGTTAAACTTCCTAACTACAGTCCCAAAGATGAGTTCTTCTGAGGCAAATCACAGCATATCAAACCTTTAATGAGGTAGGAATCTTTTCTGTCTCGAAAAGGAATGTTTTCAGTAGCACTATCTGAGACAGCCACTTAGAATCAGAAATTATGGTTTTGGAAAGCATCTGAGTTTAAAATTACAAAAATAAAAACTGTTGCCATTGTTTTCTGAAGACACAACTGTATTTTCTGCTTCTCAAGTTACAGAGTCCAAAGAAAACCTTGGTATCACTATCATCCTGAAGTTGAAGGATTGAAAGTAGGGTCAACAAAGAATTTCAGACCAATCAGATCTGACAGCAGAAAAATGAGGAAGAGAAATCTAAATCTTCCCTAGTTCATTTCCAAACCACCTTGTCACTTTAAAAATGTCAGAGCCAAACAAAGGAGCAGGTAGCAATACTCAATAGGAAATGTACTCATTACCTTACTCTTGTAACTGTAACCCCTCTGTAAAGTATTTCTACAATTAAAAAAAAAATCAGAGCCAGGCTTGGGTGGCTCTAGCTACTCAGGAGGCTGAGATCTAAGGATTGCAGTTCAAAGCCATCCCGGGCAGGAAAACTCCATGAGACTCTTATCTCCAATTAACCACCAGAAAATCAGAACTGGTGCTGTGGTTCAAGTGGTACAGCACTAGCCTTGAGCTAAGAGCTCAGGGACAGCGCCCAGGCCCAGAGCTGAAGTCCCACTACCGACAAAAAAAAAGTCAAAAAATGGTGGACGCATGGAATATTGGAGCTGGAAAGTGGCCCTTGGAATTCTACAGACAAGTGAATGCTCTCCTACACAAAACACTGTACAGACAGCTTTACATTATTTTTTCTGAGTTTTTTAATGCTTAACTTACAGTATTTGTTTTATCATAAAAATGTTCATTGTATTCACTTGAGTGCTCCTCATTTTAAGCATAATACAGCCAAGTTGCTATTAAAAGCTTTGTGAATGACATGAAATGTTCAACTTTTTAGGATATTCAAAAACCCACTTCATCCTGTGCATTCTTCCATCACTTAGGAAAAGGATATTTTTGTTATTAGAAATCTGATGTTGGATCCAAGCATATAAGATAAGCTTCAGCTTTGATTGCAGTATCCACATTATTTTCTCTTCAATGCAGTACATCCTCTACCTCCTCTTCCTGCTCCTGGTTTCTCCTAAACCCTGGATTTCAGAATAACACTGATGCTAAGAACCAGTGCTCCTAAGCCCGCGTCATGGTGCCAGTGTTACCTGCACTGTCCATCGCAAAGGTAGCTTGCTTTCTTAAGAGGTGAAGCACATTCTTGTAGTGTAAGAGTTTTAACTTCAGAGATCAGAACACAACACTTACAGACAGACATTGAAGTTTCCTAGTAGGTGCAGCCCATGATGACCACCAGCAGTGAAAACAGGATAAGGCACGTGAGGACTATAGTTCCAATATGAATCACAGAAGCAAAGACTGACACAAAGGTCCTGGCAAAGCTAGAAGTAGGTAAAAGATTCTTAGGTTGAGTGGGTGAATACTGTCCATACATGACAACTGCTTCCCAGTGCTAGCTTCTGTCTGGAAACAGCAGCAAGATTTATCAGAGAACTGCGTTTTATCAGGTAGGCAGATGTTTGCCTGTGGGTTGTGGAAAAAGCAGAAAAACAGAAATAGGAACATGTGATCCTACAGCTGGGTGGTATGTGGGTCAAAAGCCAGTGATTTGCTGTAGTTAATATGTATCATACAAACATGAGGATTGGTAGAAGGGGAATTTCAAGAGAACTCAGATGTAGCCATACATGACATGCAAACAAACTGTGGCCTTTTCTTTAAGATCCACCTGTTCTTCAGATGTTTATTATAGCATACTCACCCAAAGTGGCACTAAGCTTTGAAAACACCAAAATGAAGGCTTTTGTGTTTAGATAAGAAATAAGACATTTATACCCAAATAAATTAGCAAACTTACTGTAAAGTGTCATCTATCACAAATACTATTATATAGATAGGTTCAGATATTCAGTAGTGAAAACTTTGGAAGGGGTTTTAGGTTTAAAGACTCATTTTGTCCAACATGCATTAGTAATAGCAGAGGCAGTGTAGTCTTTAAGAAAAACCAAACCAGACCCATGTGGATCAGCTTAATTCCAGATGGAAAGAAGGCGATCCAGGAAACTGGATGGATATAATTTAGAAATTATTAATAATATGGAGGACTTGATTTATGGAGAGTACATGCAACAACTAGTTGGAAGGAGTGAAAATTCTACTTACAACCCCTCGTCTCCGTTCATGTTCTCAGACGCATGATGCTACTAGTGGAATCTGCTCCAGTGGCCAAGTTCTCTTATACAGAAGAATGAATAATAACTGAGGAATAAAACAATCATCTGTCCCTTCTGTTGATGCCAAAAGAACTCTAATCCAAACCAAGAGTGAATATCCATCCGATAAAATAAGTGGTCCCATCCAGCATAATCATAATGCAGTCAGGATCTTTCAAAATGCACCTTTAGTACAATGACTCAGTTCATATAGAACAGGAGTTTTAAGGGCTGAATGATAACAGGTATTAATTCCAACAACCCTACAAACAATAGTGGTAATGAAAGCCTTCAGCCAAAGGGTAGCAATGTATATTAAACTTTCCTACTGCTTATTTCCTTCAAATGGACTCTATCTACAAAGTAAGACCTACAATTCAGACCTATTAGAAAAGGAACACATACATAAAGAAACTGAAGTAATAAATAGAAGTAACTGAAGATTTAAGTTGATGTTAGGCAAAATGAACCCCAAGATAAGGACTCAAATGTTTTTTTTTCTTTTTTGCGATTGTTTCTAACATATTTATAAGATGATTTCTTTGTTGCTTTGTATGCCCCTCCCCCACGGTATAAGCCCTGTTTTCACTGTATTTGATGTTGGTATAATTTGTGGAGGGGAAGGGAAAAAACAAGTTGTATAAATAAGAATACAAGTGGACCCATCGCAGCAATGAGATGTACAAGACGTTATGTCGAAAAACAAACTTTACAACTTTGGCACGGGGTGGGGGAGGGAAGGGGTGACGAGAAGGCAGAGATGGGAAGAGATGGGAAGGGGAAACAAAGGAGGAGGCAACAATGCTTGATAATAAATGTACTCATTACTTTACCCATGTAATTGTAACTCCTCTGTATAGTATTTTTACAATTAAAAAAAAGAAGTAACTGAAGATGATACAAGATTATTTTATTAGTTAACATTTGTCAGAGAGTAACTTGTATGTGTTATAATACTATAATACCCAAATAATACAAAGGACATAATTTAATATACAAAAATCAATTTCATTTCTATGTAACAGAAATTGAAATATAAGTGTGAAAATGAGATCTGGATTTTATTTTCGATTGCATCAAGAAGAATAAACTACTCAGGAATGGATTTATTAAAAGTATTAATGAAAGACTTATACACTAAAAATGATAGAACACTTTGGAAAGACAGTATATATGCAAGTAAAGGGGAAATATATTACATTTATTTATCAGTTACACTATCCAAATTGATTTATAGACCCAAGCACCTCCAGATATCCTAAGAAGAGATTGATTCTTAAAGATCATCTACAACAAAAATGCTTTTAAGCCGGGCGCCGGTGGCTCACGCCTGTAATCCTAGCTACTCTGGAGGCTGAGATCTTAGGATCGCGGTTCAAAGCCAGCCCGGGCAGGAAAGTCCCTGAAACTCTTATCTTCAATAAACCACCAGAAAACCAGAAGTGGCGCTATAGTTCAAGTGGTAGAGTACTCACCTTGAGCTGAAGAGTTGAGGGACAGCGCTCAGGCCCAGAGTTCAAGCCCCAGGACACACACACACACACACACACACACACACACACACACACACACACACACACACACACACACACACACACACACACACACACACACACACACACACACACAAATGCTTTCAATTACTATACATTTAAAATGAAATTTAAAAATCTAGAGATAATTCATCTTTGACTCAGTTTCTTTTTGAGGGCATGAGATCTCTTTTCTATTCAAAATAAATAAATCATTTCTATTTGACTAGCCCTGCTACAGCTCAAGGTATTCTTGGGGAAAAGATGGTTGACAGCAGGTTCATTCATGTAGCAGAGACTAGTAAGTGCACAGTGCTGTGAATCCCAAGGGTGCTTCTAGAGAGCAGACCTGGAATCTTAATGATCTTTCTGGGAGTAATCTAGTTAACTAAGAAATATGAACTCTTTCTGATTACATAAAGCACTACTAAAGCCACCTGTAAATGGCAAAGTACCAAAGCTACTGGAAATAATTGTCAGTTGTATTTTTGTGGTCAGGAAAGATCAGTCTAGATGCTACCGCAAGGGCTGGCATGGAAGAATTATCCTATCACTTTCAAATTTAGCAATAATCCACCCCCTTTTTTTCTTTGGTTAAAAACCCAAAAACTCCTGCCATAAACACTGAAATTCCAAACCTTGAGAGTTACAATAATGAACTTTGCGGATTGGAACTATTCCCTCAAGTAAGAAGATAGTTCACAATAGAAGTTAGATTTATGAACAGAAAATATGTGCCCAATCTTGTTGAATTTGCTATATACAATTTAACTATCTCTCTCCAACCTCATAAGTTAGTTTTAGTGTCTTTGTTTAATAATGTGATTCCTTTGTTACACCTTGAACAATCATTGAAATGTCAATATACATATATAATAGACATTTGTGTATATTCATATATATACTATATATATATATATGTGTCTATGTGTATTTGTTTCTATAATCCAGGAATTGATTGTAATAAGATAACTATAGAAATATGAAGCTAAATTTTGTGTTCTGTTATTGAGGTAAATACATGCGCTTATATCCGTTTTGGGGGAGGGTTGTGGTGCTGATAATTGAAATTAGGGTTTCTATCATATATGATAGGCAAATGCTCTATCATTGAGCTCACTGAGCTTCCTCCACAGCCCAGAGTGTGTACAGATATTTAGATAATAACATCATTTGTGAGCCTATTAACTGAGCCTGGAATGAGTCCAGGCATTGCAATAGATTGCCACTAATTCTTAATTTTTCAGGAAGGTTGATGTTCATGCTTTCATCTCAAAGCTGAGCAAGAGGTAGGGAGCTCAAAGAAAAAATACCACGTAGTTATAAGTAGTGGAACTCTATTTTGAGCTACCTTTAAGGGTTCTAAAGCCTTATGGTCACTTTTTCACTTCACAGCATTAGAATGCAGTATGACTGATTCCCACAAATACTAGATTTATGTCCAAATGCATGTTCTCACTAGCAAGATAATCTGCTCAGGGAATTACATGCTTTTTCCAGTATGTTGTCATTGATCCATGTAATTTTTAGATCTTTCCCTTTTGGAATTGTATTCAATGTTTAAAACACTTGAAACATAATGGCAGTAGTCTTCTGTTCTTTAAAGATGTGTTTATTTAATACTACAAAAATATTAAGAGCCAAGATACATAGATAAAATGGGCAATTAAACATGTCAATGCTATTTGGGGTAAAAAAAATGAGCTATAACTAAAAGCACAAGATTAATTTTCTCTGTGGCTTATAGACCTTAAAGATACTTCCAAGGAGACCCCAAATTACTTAAGCAGTGATAGTATTGTTGGAATAAGTGTACCCAACCCAAAGGATAAGGGTCATTTGGGAAGAATAACATGTGCCTTAAAATGAGTTTGTTTCATGATCAGTGGTTACTCCCAGTTTATATGCTGAGACCACTGACTAATCACCAGACTTCAGGTAGCCAAATGGCTAGAGATTACTTTATTACCACACCATTAACATGTCATTATAGAAGATGGAACTACAGTCACTTACATAACTATAGGTTTTATGTACAAACATATCCACATCTATATCTATATATCCAGAAACATGTATAGATATATAGATATAGATATAGGTGCTTCTGGATTCAAATAGCCATGGCTTAAAATTATTCTGAAATAAGTGGAAGAAAATAATTTTCCTGTGTTGAACATGTACAGACTTCTTATAATTACTCCATTAAAATACACTGTAATAACCAATGATATGACATGTACACTCTATCAGGTATTATATGCAATGTGTGGTAAAGCATATGAAGATGTGTGTGCAAGTTATATGCAAATTCTATGACATTTTATAGAAGAAAGATGAGAATTTGGGGATTTTGGAATTCTCCAGGGGTCCAACCAGTGGTTGGGTTCAACCAGTGTCCCATGTCTATCAACATTTTTCTCTAACATCAGTGACTTTTAAATGTTCAAGGAAACTATAGTCAAGTCCCTTTCAGCAACTCTGTTCAAATCTTACTTTGAACTATTTGGAAAATCTGGTGAAGCAGTCAAAGCTAAAAATAGCAACCCAATGCATTTTCTAAAATAAGAACAAAAAAAGTGGTGGATGACTGACAAGAATTAAATATAGGAAATAAATGACACAATCATACTTGAATATGTAAGTTCATATGCTAATTAACATTCTTAAGTGTTATTTCAGGATTTAAAAAAACCCAAAGACTAAATAGAGAAGGTGAATATGATCAAGTATATTATATGCACGTATGGAAGTCACCTGGTAAAACACCTTCCAAGATACAATTTAATAGAGGCCAATAAAAATACATACATATTCAATAAAACCATCACCACAAAAAAAATCCCTCTGTGAAAACAGAATCATTTTTAGAAACTAAATGAAAACATTGCGAATCTATCTAATTTTAAACAGAAGGAAAAAGAGAGGCAATCCTGGCCAAATGTGTTTCAACTACATAAAGCAAACTGTCTCTTTAAAATACTACCTCTTTTAAGCAGTTTAAATACATTAGTTGATGATATTTCTGTATGAAATCCACTTAGAGATATTAAGATGTCTTGAAAGTATTTCTCTTTATTGTATTCTTATATGGTCAAATAATATGCATATAGACCCGGTATCCCTAAAATGCCACCAAAGTAAGTAAGATTCCCCCCTTACCCCATTGACCTAATTCAGAGGTTAGTCATGGGATGAGTTCAAATTGCTTTTCCTCCTTAGTTTAAGAAGATTTTGTTTTACAGTTAGCATTAGCAACTCCCACTAACAGGGACAGTTCCACATCAGCTATAAACATTTACATCTAAGCATTTAACATTTCCTTGTTAACAAAATGCCTCTTTAATCTAAGTATCCTACAATGTTTGTCAAAGGTCATTCATTTCTTTCTGGCCTTATCATCACTAATTGGTCAGACCAAACTTTCAAGATGAACCAAGAAATCAAAGCTGGATCTTCACCCAAAGACAGAGAGAGAGAGAGAGAGAGAGAGAGAGAGAGAGAGAGAGAGAGAGAGAGAGAGAGAGAGAGAGAGAGAGACAGAGAGAGAGACAGAGAGACAGAGAGACAGAGAGACAGAGAGACAGAGAGACAGAGACAGAGAGACAGAGAGACAGAGAGACAGAGAGACAGAGAGACAGAGAGACAGAGACAGAGACAGAGACAGAGACAGAGACAGAGACAGAGAGACAGAGAGAGACAGAGTGTCTAAGTTGCATGACAATGGATAAATACTGAAGGTGATGGCCTTTGGGATGATTGTAGTCTCAGCCTTTGGCATAGCTACTGCTATCATGGTAAGTGATGATGAGAAGAAGAATCAGTTTCATCCCAAACACAAAGTCAGGTTTAAGAACTAGTAATCATGTGTTTTAAAATTAGAAATTTTTGTTAGTCCAGACTGACACCTACTTTTCAAAAAACAAATCAGGGTCTTAATTTACCTCAAACTATTACCATTAGGAGAGGATTTATGGGAAAACTTTTAGGAAAAATATCCATAATTACTAACTCAAGTGGAATTATTTTGCACTAAGGGACAAAGATTAATTAGTTGAGATTAAAGGGATTTAGTTGAAGAGAACCTATAAGAACCTGTTGAAAGCAGAGGTTATAAAATTAAAAACAAGAAAGAAACAAAGAAAAAAAAGAACCTGTTGAAAAACAGAAAACACAGAGAACTATAAAATTTTCACTTTCTTTTCAATTTAGTATAAATTATTTATACAAAAGAGTTCTTTTATGATATATATATATACATATATATGTATGTATCGAATGCACTTGGACCAAATTCATGCCTCTTTACCTCTTTCTTAATTACCCCTTTCCCTATTATTTTCATCACGCAAGTGTCAGGACCTGAGAACACACTTTAAATCACCCAAATTCAGTAAAGGTGAAGTTTTTCTCATTTACCTTGGCTCCAGACCTCCCTCTTTTATTATAAGTGCAGTAAAAGAATGTCCTAGTAAAGGAAGTAAATGAGTAATGGAAGGGAAAGTCCAAAAATCCCATGTTTCATTCAGCTCTATCTTAAAGTAGATCTCAAACTGAATCCTGGAAGAATTTTCCAATGGATCATGGTGTAAGCAAAGAGAGGAGAAGCTACACATTACAAATGGTTTCTTTATTCCACTGACTTTGACTACATCAGGGTAACCAATAAACTAGAGGTCTGTACCTCAAATTGCATCTTCAAAGCATTGATGTTTGTCCTATGTCCATGGAAATGTTCAAAGAAGTAACACCAACCAGGTACACTGATGTAACAATATGGAAAAATACATTTTTATTTTATATTAAATAGAAGAGATGAATCAAATATTCACTCATATTGTCAGTGATATAGTTAGAAATGTTATCGGTTATTTTTCAGTGTCACAAAAAAGTTCAGCATGAGTTCTCAATTTAATTCAGATGGAAAGTTCCTGCTTTTGGCTGTTAATGTTGACTTTTTCCCCCCTGTTATTTAGATTACTCCATGCAATTGAAGCTTTTACTAAACAACAAAAAGCTTATCCGTTACCATGCTGTGTTAAATCCACTGCACACAGACTCCTGGATTTTCTGTGGTCTTTGGGGCAGAGGGAAGTAGAACAGGGCAAACTTAAAGTATTTACTCTGAAGTGACCCGTAATCTCCTCTCACATTTCATTAGCAAGAGAAATGACAGAATAAGCCTCACAGCGATGAAATGGAGGTCTATAACACTCAAAAAAAGTGCCAACAAATACTTTGAAACAATAATACAACCTTCTATAATCATTAGGTTCCTTGAAAGAGGGTTCCATTCTTAATCTAAATTGACAGCCATCATGATCATGGTAGGTGTTAGTTCAGATAATCGTAGATACACCCCATGACAAAAATAGATTTATTGGGGACAAAATATCTATGGGGAAGAACATTCCAGGAGCAATAGATCAGAGAGCTAGAATAAGAAGTGGGGTTGATTCATGTGGAGCATGGATGGGAGAAAGGAAGATAGGAAAAGTCTCAGATTGTCATATTAAGACAGTTTATGCCAGCAAATGTTTGCATTGTACAAGGTGAAAGATCTTAAGTCAATGTCCCCTTGGAGCTCCTCATGAAATTCAAAGCAAACTGCAAGCAGGAAGAATAAAGTAAGAACAGAAACCAGTATAAAACAGAAATATTAAAATGGGATATAATAGAGAAAAACAATTGAAACCAAAGTCTTTTTCTTTACAAAGATCAAGCACATTGCTAGTCAGGTGGATATACATGAAAAGAAATGGAGAAAAGGAGACAACAGAAAGGGAAAAGGAAAGGAAAGGGAAGGAGAATGGGACAGAAGGGAGAGAACTGCGGAAGAATTATCAGTGTCAGGAAGGAAAGATGAATCACTGAGATCTGTGAACTTGAAAGAAGAATGAGATAATACCATGAAAAATTAGGGCTAATAACTTTGATTCAATAACTGAAACATGCAGAATCCTTGAAAGACATAAATTACTAAATTTTAGGAAAAGCGATCTGAATGTTTAATCACTAACTTGAATACATAATTCAAATATCTAACAAAAGTCACAATAGCTAAAGAATGGCTCACAGGGAAGACTGCCAGATATTTACAAAAACAGTAACAAGTACGTACAAGCTCCCAGAAAATACACGGTGAATGTATACATACATCCTAATGTATGTTAATACTGGTATTGTTTGATATCAACACCATACAGAGATTATCTACAGAAAAGGAAATTGACAGAATATATCATTCCTCAATGTGGCTGTAAAAGAATCCTCAAAACCTATGAGAAAATTAAATCCAACAATGACATGTAAAAGAAAACCCATCACGAACAAACTCTTTCCTCATAAATGGAAAGCGTACAAAAACTGCCTAATCCAATTCAAATTACTGAAGGAAAAGAAACAAAAACATGATTCGCTCAATTGGTCATCAACACTTGAAAAAGAAAAAAAACAAAATTAAAATCATTTAGAAGAAAAACAACATTATTTCATAATAAAAAACTCTAGCTAACTTTTGAGAAAACATTTTCAAACTGATAATGTCTACAAGAAACTCACCACTAACCATATACTTCATGTAAAGAGAGTGTAGTTTTCCCCTAAGTCTGAGAACAAGGCAAGACAGTAATACCATCAAGTGTGTGTATGCACAGTCTCTACTCTCTTCAGAATAATACTAGACTACCTAACACAAAAGTCAAAGCAAACACGCATGCTCATTACTCATTCCCCAGTGGGGAAATGGGGGAAAAACAGACCTCTGCATTGTACAAATAGCCTACTATTTCATGAGGTCAGGATGTTGGTACTGAATTTACCACTAAGCATTTTTCACAGTCATTAAGTTTACAAAAGCAATTGTGCCAAATGTAAACTATACAGAAGTATCTAAAGTCAAGTTTATACTTTCCCCTTACATATTTAATATCTCCTTCATAATATAAGCACTATTAACAGTTTGGTGTATATCTTCTGTAATATTAACTTGGCTCACAAAGTATGTTTACGTATTGCATAATCTTTGATATTGTGATAACTTTGTAATATGTTTTCATTTAATAACAGATCAGGAAAGCCCTTCTAAGTTAATACAAGCAGACTTTAACAATGCTATAGAATTCCAGACTTGGGGCATAACCCATCCATGTATGCACCACTTTTCTGTTTGTCACTGGAGTTATTTTCAGTTGTTTCCATTCCAGAGAAAATCTTGATAAACATCTTGGTGTAGATTTAACTGTGCAACTGTTTGTATATCTTTAAAATCCTGCTTTTTTGTTTTTTTGACAAATTTCTATGAGGAAAAGTAATAGATCAATGACTATCCACATTTCAATTATAAAAAAAAGCGTTGATCACAAGACTTCAAAGCCATATTTTCCTACCATCACGGTAGAGAAATAAACATTTTCCTACATTCTCCTAAGTCTTGAAGTAGAACTCTATTTTTAGGTTTAACAAATTGACAGTTAAAGCTTTTGATTTCATTGCCTTCCTAATTATCTAGGAGGCTATGTACCATTTTACTCGCTTCATTTTCTTTACTTCAGTGAATTGTCTGTTTATATCATTTGCATATTTTCTTCTTTAGTTGTGTTGACCCTTTGTTACTGAGATTATAATTATCTTCTCCCAGCCTATCATTTGTCACTTGACCTTTCATCGGGTGACTAAGTCAGAAATCTTGCTTGTAAACATGGCTTGCTCCTACTAGATTAAGCAGAAGAGAAATTTATGAAGAAATATGAGGTAGATAATAAAAGTTCCCAGAAGAATCAGGGGATCTCTGAGGATACCACTCTAGGGAAATATCCACACTAAGCTGCTTTTCTGCCTCCTCTGATCTCCTATTGTCTTTGCCATCACTGACTCCCACAGCTGGGTGTTCCTCAACATAATACATTCTATGAAGCATCTCCTTATTCTGAGTCAGAGTTGAGAATGATTCATCTTAATTGTGCAGCTAAAGCCACAAAGCCAGCTGCAAGGCAAACTGGGAAAGTAGACTTCTAGATTGAACCTTAAGAAAAGTAAGAATTCCCCAAGCCTGAAGAATTTCATCAGTACAGGCTCAAGGCAAGCAAAAGAGCTCCAACAAGGAGGACCTTGACAAGAAGTTGCTGGAAATCTCATCTCAAGAAATAAGCCACAGGTGGTGACTTAAGCCTGGAATTCCAGCTATGAAGACTGTATAAAGGAGGACAGCAATCTTGGGCAAAATAAATGTGAGACTACCTGAAAAATAACCTAAAAATCAGAAAAGGCTGGGGGCCTGAATCGAGGGGTAGAGTACTTGCCAGGTCGTGACTCCAAATAAACTCCATTATTGTAATTAATTAAATAAAAATAAAAGCCTTGGGTTCTAGCTAAAAAGAAAAATAATTCCCCCAAAGCATGAATGAATTTATACTAAATATCCAGTAAACACTTAAAATGTGCATTTCATGGAAACTTTGCGTCATATTAAATTTCATATATATTTTTCTATGTATATGTATTTTTAACTTCTTATATATTTTTTACTTCAAATGTGCCATTTTCCCTTATATTCATATCATTTCGGTCTTTAAAAAGAATCATCACATCCTATTATGATCATATAGATATTCTCTTACAATAACTTCGAATGCTATCATATTCTGATGTTTTAACTCATTCACCTATAATCAGTTTTTTAAATTGTATTTTTATTATTTGAATAGTTATACAAAGGAATTATGATTCAACAAATCAATAATCTATTTTTTATAATGAAGTAGAAAAATTTTACTATCTTCAAAAAGTCTAGCTAATCTACAAATTCATTAACTAATGTATTACATTTTTACTGACTTATAATGCTACCTTTAATTATATGTTAAATGATTTCTATGTGTTCTATAGAGCTATTCATTTATTGCAAGATAGTATTACACAGTTTTTAGTTATATATTATGCTGTAATTTCTACTAGGACAAATTGTCTTATTATTGTTTCATTTCATTATTTTGTCCAGCAATTTTCCTATTTATTCTTCCATAAATATTTTACAATCACCTTATACATTCCAAAAATACATTAAATTCCAATAGGGACCACATTAAATTTATATGTTAATTCTTTTTGATGACATTCTCATTTTGATGACATTAGGTCTTCTTATCCAAGAACTAGGCTTATGTGTGCATTCACTTGAATTTTATTACATGTTCATCAATTTAATCTTGTTGTTCCCTTAATACAGTCTTTTTTTAAATTAAATTCATTCCTACCTATTTTAAGGGACTACTTTCTCTACCTGACTGTGAATAGGATCTTTCTCATTTCCATTTTTATAATGTCAATTTAGCCAATTTTCTAACTTCATAAACTAGACAGCCTATAAATTGGGGAAGTAATTTCCATAGTATCCATATTGATAATTGCAACAGTTTATATAGAATGAGTTTGACAGAACATGTGACCTAATTCTTAATTCAGTTCTAATTCAAACTGACTTTTACATTTAACAAATGTATAATTTTTTCAAATGGGCATATCTATTAGACAGAATCCAGTTTCCTTTTGTCTCTGCTGTAACAACTAGAGGCGTGTGCACACATCTGTGCTATTAATAAGACAATGTTACCTCACATTTGCTATATCCATAAATTACTATGATTCATGCAGTGATGCATTCCCAACTTCTCAAAGCTCATTTCTAAACGAAGGTAAAATTTTAAGTCTTAGTAAGCACTGTGAAAAGAACCAATAGTTCTGATTTCTACAACAGTCCAAAAGCTAAAACTTTCAACTGAACATGAACTCAGCATTAAGCACACAAACTCAACAGTTTATCTTTCCTATAAAACACTCATAGGATTTTGAGCAAAATAAGTATTACAGACACACTTACACACAAAAATAATTCTGATTCTCTGTACAAGATGATCCAGAGTAAACATCAGGGTAGCAACAGTTCAGACTTCTGGTGAGACTGAGTCTTCATCAAAAGAAGAGAGGTCCCAATTACTACTGGCTGAAGGGCTAAGGCAAATGATCAGAGCCTGAGCTGAGGCTTAGTGAGGTACAGGGCTTCCTAAGTCCTTTACCTTCTCAGTGTACAATTTCCATAAAATGAGTGGGTTTGTATAATGAGCATGTAGGTGGCTCTCAGTTTCCTTGTTCCAAGAATCTTAAGTTTCATAATGGGGCCACTGTTGCTCAAGACCATGGGAAATGGATGACATGTCTGGACTCATAGAAAGAAACAGCACTATTTTGGGAATGTTGAAACCATAATTTCAGGCAAACGGAACAACTATAGTTTGTTTATAAAGACCTTCCATTCTACTCTGGATCTTGGCTTGAGTATACATCCATATACACACAAAGTACTGATTAATTTAGTCAAAAGTTGCATTTATAAATCAATTCTTTTGTCACAAAAGTACAGCTGATGCTGGGTTGCACTTCATCTGGTTGACAAAAGATGTTCAAAAGTGTTGGACTAACACATGTGCTGAAATTGGGAAACATCTGTGTGTGTGTGTGTGTGTGTGTGCGTGTGTGTGTGTGCACGCACACACACGTGTTCATACTGAGGCCACAACTCAAAACCTGAGCACTGTCCTCTAGCTTTTTTGCTTCAGGCAAAAAGTTACAGATCCACTTCCAGCTTTCAGGAGGTTGCTGAATGACTTTCCTGCTTCGGTTGACGTTGAAAGGCAGTCCTCAGATCTCAGCATCGTGAGTAGCTAGAATTACAGGTAGGAGCTACTGGCACCCAGCTTGGAAACCATCTTAATATGTCTATAACCAGGAACTCTTTCTGAAGCCAAGTATTCTACACATGCCAAACCAAATTACCCACATTCCAGGGGAAAGTATCATCATTTGAGTCACAATCATTATGAAAAATTTTCTAACATGTAATAGTATGAAAAGATAAAATGAACATACAAAACCTACAACAGGTAGTTTCTATAGCAGCAATTTATAATCACAGGATCTAAATGCATATATCTAACTAATGTTAGGCTACTTATAGAATTCTATTACAGGATTTTTTAACCTAAAATAAAACGTTAGCCTATTTATCCAAAATTTATCCAGTATACACAGCAAAACCACCAAAAATGTTTGACAAGGACCAAACTAGGCACCTGTCCTAATCAGGAAGTTTTCTTGTTTCAAGTGTTTTGGGGAATAATTAGAGGGTTTCAAATCCTGAAAATAACCTTAAGTCTTTCAAAAACAACTTCAAGATAAAAATGAGCTATGAGAAATTGACATCAAGAATATTAAAAGAACTAGGCACTACCAATGTCTCAGGCCTGTAATCCTAGCTACTCAAATAAAATCTGAATGTCATAGTTCAAATCCCAGAGACTCTTACCTCCAATTAACTAGCAGAGGGCCGGAAGTGGAGGTGATACCCAAGTAGTTGGTAAAGTGCCAGGTTTGAATGAAAAAGCCAAGCAAGAGTGCAAAGCCCATAGTTCAAGCCCTACTTCTGGCATAAAACAAACCAAAATAAAAAGAGAATATTAAAAGAGAGATCACATCTGAGGTATCTGACATCCATCAGACATTTGAATTATAAGAGAGACAGTCTATGGATGGCAGTAAGTAAGCTACTAAAAAAAATAGAGAGGGAATTGGTTTTATTTTGTGTGTGTGTGAATTTTCTTTACTAAATTAAGAGACAAAGCATTCTCTTAGAGTCTCTTTCTTGTACAAGTGGATTCCCAGGCTCCTTGCTCAATGATGCAAATTAGCTAATTAAAAACCCTACCATTTGCACATTAAGGTAAGTATCTGTGAATTGCCAATTTCATCTGGCCTGATTTCCAAAACCCTTCAGGAGTATGCCAGGGAGTTATGTACACTTGCCCTCATGTAAAAATAAACCCTTCTCTGAGAACTAATTGGTTCCACTGTCCACAGGAGTTTAAGCCAGTTCAGTTAAGTCTAATTAGATCACTATTCGGTTTATTTGACTCAAGTGAAGGTAAGTGGACATTTGCATGACCATAAACCTTATTTCCATGTGTTGACAAGTTCACTACTGTTAAATGATGTTTAATAGTTCTCCAAATTTGAGTCAAAGTCATTAACATTTTCTGTAAATTGACACGTTTGTGTAAATAAACACCACTCTAAAGAAAAGTGAAATCAGCCTGGCCATGCCAAGTTAGGAAAGCTGAGGATACCTATATGTTCTGGTAGCTTCTGTACAAAAATTACTCAACAGGAAATGACATGATCGTTATAGAGAAATAGAAAATAAGTGGGTAAAATAAGCATTTTTATCCCATTATTTTTTCTACTAAAAGCAGCACCTTCTGAGCTGAAATTCGCTTCAGATTTCGCATGAACAGAACAAGGATTCAGCTTAGAAAGGGACAGTATGAAGTGGGTAGCCCCTGTAGTCACCAGATACTAGGCAAAATGCTGAGATAAGGGCTCAGACATAGGGAGCACATTTCCCAGAAATACTAAAAATATGGCCGGACATTCAGTCCCAGTCCACCTTTTTTCTTCTTAATGTTCATTAGAAGGTCACATTAGCACTTTCCATTTTGCATGAGGAAGTGCAACTGATACATACTAAAAAACACATACACATGCTTTAAAATATATGTATTAATGAAGTTTTACACATGCATATTTCCTTGAAACTGTTAACCAACCCAGGTAAATAAACAAAAGATTATATATGAGAAATTTCCATGTAACCCTTGGTAACATTTCTCCTCTCCCTGTTCTTCCAGGTTTCCATGCCTTTGGTTATCTTATCTGCCTTTGGTTTCTAAGACAGATTTGCTTTCTCTAGAGCTTTATAAGATAGACCAGGCAGTGTAAATGCTTTTTTATTTTCTTATTAGTTTCTCTCATGATCATGTTGAAATCCATTCAAGGCACTATGTAATCAACAGTTCATTCTTCTTTGTTTTTAGGTAGTATGCCCTGGTATGGTTACTTCCAATACTATTTCTTCAGTAAATTACCAATAAACATTTGAGCTGTTTCCAGATGTATGTTATTTATGAATATAAAATTTGAGGTTACCCAAATTCAATTACAAAGGTTAGTGGGTAAGGAGAGAAGAGAGCAATGAAGTTAATCATTTAGCAACGATGGGCCAAACCAACAAAAAAGAATTTCCCTCTCCTTAAGCGTCTGCAGATTTGTTTGTTAGTTTATTTTTATTGAGACAGTATCTGTAAATAATTATGGGATACAGAACAATAATTTCATACATGTATACAATGTGAAACATTGATTTTAAACCCTTGGGAACCAACCCCCAGGTACCACTGCCTCCTGTTTTTATATTAGTCATTCCTTCCTACGAGACAGCAGCAGGAGGAAGTTATTCTGGATTGTCCTGCAATATCATGACTTCCTCCACCTTCTGTTACTCAGCTCTTTGTATCCACAGCCAGCATCGGTGCAATCCCTCAGGCTATCCTTTGAAAGCATACATTTCACTAAAAAGATGCACTTAGCTCTTAGGTGCAGCAAATAGATTTCTAACTGCTACCCAGTATTGCAGCTGGTAGGAACTGACATGGTCCCAACATTTCTCTGGTCCTTTCCTTTCTAGTATCTACAAGGTCTGAATAAACTCATTTATTTCAGAGAACACTTCATCTCAGCAGTTTTGATGTATTACTTTTATAAATCAAATTACTATGTACCTTTGTGTAGAAGTCTTTGTATGGATGTAGGCTTTTGTTTTGGATAAATAGCGAGGAGTAGAATGATTGGACTCATGGTAAGTGAATAACTTCCTAGGACACTTGATTTGTTTTTCAAAGTGGGTGTGGCATTGTACATGCCAGGAGGAAGAGTTCTAATCGCTCTACAGCCTCATTCACACTTTCTAAGTCTAGGCTTTCTACTCTTTTCAGTTGTAATAGGTCTATACTGATGTCCCACTACGGCCTCCACTGAGAGTTCCCTACTATTTTCCTAATATTGAGTCTTTCTTTTGTAACTGTTTTGTCATTCTTCAGTGAAATATTGAGCAGAATGTTTAGTTCATTTTTAACTTCTCACTGTTAACTTGTAAGAATTCTTTACAAAGGTAGCATTTTGAAAATATTTTCTTTGAGCCTGTGCCATGCATTTTTTAATTAGTTTGAAGGAGTTGTACAAAGGAACTACCATTGTACAGGGCAGTTTGTGAATATAGTGCAACTTGTTCATTTCTTTCTCCTACAGCCTTCACAACCCCACTCCTTCCTTTAATATTTATTTATTTTTATTGTGAAAATACCATACAGAGGGGTTACAATTACATGGGCAAGGTAATGAGTACATTTCTTATCAAGCATTGTTGCCTCCTCCTTTCTTTCCCCTTCCCATCCCTTCCCATCTCCCCCCTTCCCCACCCTGCTTCCCCCTTCCTCACCCCCCCACCCCCCACCAAAGTTGCGAAATGAACCCCAAGATAAGGACTCAAATGTCTTTTCTTTCTTGTGATTGTTTCTAACACATTTATAAGATGATTTCTTTGTTGCTTTGTATGTCCCTCCCCCATGATGTAACCCCTGTTTTCACTAAATTTGATGTTGGTATACTTTGTAGAGGGGAAAGGAAAAAACAAATTGTTTAAATAGGGATACAGGTGGACCCATTGCAACAATGAGATGTACAAGTCGTTATGTTGAAAAACGAACCTTTAATATTTCTTTAATTTTGTAGGATACACATTGAATTTTATGTCTGAATTCTCCCTAATAGTAATTCTTTTGAAAAATAATGCTAAGTTTGAGGAAATGGATTCTTTTATATTATATCCAAAAATAATATTCTTGTATCACTTTCGTGTCTTGTTTTATAAATCTTCACAGACTCAAGATCATCAAGGATTTCTCCAATGTTCTCTTGATATCTGATTTTGTGTTTCTCATTGTTTTAGTCTTTGCTCTTACATTGTGATCTATAATCCATTTTGAGTTATTGTTTGTATTGTAAGGCAAGGATAAGCCTTAGTTTTCTTGTATATAATGACTCACAGCCAGATAGAAATAGATGTTACTTGGGAACGACATCCAGAGAACTCTGTTGGAGCATCTAAATCTACCCAGCCTGTAAGATTGGCCCATAAGACATAGGAAAACTAATGTAACCCTGAGAATTAGGGCAGTTCCAACCACAATGTGGAAACAAAGGTTCCATGGGAATAACAGGGCCCATAAACTTTTGAGTCAGACTCTCGGATGCGGCGAACGCCTTCTCGGCCAGCGAGAAAAAACGACCACCACACCAGGAGTCTTCTCAGATCACGCTTTATTGGAGAGCCTTTTTATTTATGGGAGAGCTTGAGCGCGAGAGCGCGTGCACCCAAAACATGGCCGCTTATATAGGGAATAGGAACACGGGTCTTTCTGTCATTGGTCGTCTGCCTTTCACCGTCACCAGGTGTCACGGGATTGGCTGGGGACTCTACGTGGCTCGCGCATGCGCAAAGCCCAGGACCCACCTTCCCGCCGAGCACCGCCTGAAATGGAGTGGTTACCTCAAAGCTGCAAGGGAGTGGGCGCCATCTAATGGCGTTCGCCCTGGCTCCCTACACTCGGACATGGGTTGAAATGGAATAATCAGCTCAGCACCTTTCCCTCCACACTATCCTGCCTAGGTGACACCTGAGCAGTCCACAGTGGTTATACCCGTTCAAGATTAATGTTTTAAAAGTCCAAGCCACTGGGGCTAGGAAGGTAGCTCAGTGGTAGAGTGCTTGCCTTGCATGCATGAGGCCCTGGGTTCGACTCCTCAGCACCACATAAGCAGAAAAAAAAAAAGCCGGAAGTGGTGCTGTGGCTCAAGTGGTAGCGTGCTAGCCTTGAGCTGCAGAGCTGAGGGACAGCGCCTAGGCCCAGAGTTCAGGCCCCATGACCGGACCCCCCCCCCAAAAAGAATAAAAGTCCAAGCCACAAGAACACCTTTGGATGTCCACATACTGCCAGAAACAAATCTAGTTGCCGAAGCACAGTTTAAGTAGTGACTCCAGCCTTACCCTGCCAAACTACAATACCTTCTTCGATTCCTTTCTACTTTCAGGATCTCATAAAGTTGTTGTGGTCATTGTCCACGAATATTCCCTAGCTGTTCAACTGTTCCCTAGGTTAATACAAACTGCAAGCTTATCCATCCATATCAAAAATACAAACCAATAATATACTAATGGGGCAGCCAATAAAGAACACTGGTTAGATTTACAATGCTAAAGTATACATTTACTTGTAAAAAGAAAAATAAGTATGTAAGAAGAGGAAATGAAAATGTGGCCATTTTTCTGAAAGCATAAGAACAAATCTGGTTCCAAAAATGTTCAAATTGACTTGGCCAGGACTCTGAGTATGCACAGACTAAGGTAATAAAATAGTTACAGAGTCTGAGTTCAAGTGGTCATTTCTCCATAGTTTCCGGGGAAGATCATTTCATCTGCAGTATATTGTTCAACAACCAACTTCAACAGGGCATAGAGGACTAGGGGAAGGGAAGCATGGAAAATTAATGTGGCTAACAGAGGCCAGATGGAAAAATGAGCTTCACACACGTACACGGGGAGATTGGCCACAGGCTTTATCTTCCAGCAAATGTGGCCCCTTCACATGTTCATGTTTGAACATGATCCTCTTGGCTTTGTGAAGACGCAATGTGTGAGAACATGTTTGAGCATGAACATGATCCTTTTGATGCTGTGAAAGCTCAACAGTTACACTGCGCTTTAGATCAGACTGACAGGGAAAAAATCATGCCAGGAAGGTTCCAGAATTATTAAAATGTAGAAATGGCCATGTTATTAGAAGAAATTGTTTAAGGTAAGCCTAAAGCCAGAGCCCATTGCCCCTTCATAAGTGATATGATCTACTCCATCTTCTGCTTCAAGAGTTTTTATACACATTTTTCACCTATTCTTAAAAAAATGTGGATTTCAGTGGTAATGAACAGGTGGCTTCATTTCTCTCTATATATATACATATATATTTATACATATATGAAGATATATAGATATATAGGTATATATGCACAAAATTAAACAAGGCACCGTATAAGATTCTACAGAAGTAATAAATTCTGTATACAATATTCATTTTCTCAGATGATGAATGTTAGTGGAAACACAATACAGTGTGTATTCAAGATGAAGTAAATTCAGTAACAGGTAGCAGGAAAGAAATGAAGACATATGAAATCAGAAAGTAAACAATCATTCTGGTTCCTTTATTAAAGTTTCTCTTTAAAATACATGCATGCTAGTGACAAGTCCTTCTAAGGTATCTCAGGAGTAATCCTAGCATCTGCTCTAGAAAGGAGAAAACACAAGCATTATGGTTTCATATTCTGGTACTGATAGTCTAGGCTGCAGGAACTTAGGGAAAATACTTATGCTTCTCTCCATAAGCTGATTCATCTGAAAATGGAGATACCATTACTTGGGCTGGAATAATGATGAAGAAATAACAGCACTCATATACTGTCCAATGTGGTACCAAAATATACCCATCTTTACTTATGTTCCTTGATTCCCTTTCTTTGATGATAATATAAACTCCAATGGTTGTTAAGATGCTTTTCTTTCTGGGATTATTGTCTAGTAAATAAAATTGAAAATGAGTATGAAAGGACAACTATACAAACTCATTTCATCCATCCCCTAGATTCAATCTCAATAGTTCTTGTCTCTCCTTTGCTTTATTGTTTTTTTAGCCTTTTAGAATCTTTGCCTACCAGATTTTAGACTTTGCTGTTTCTATCATTTGGATTTGGCAGGTGACAAACTATATAACACCATGGCTTCTAAAAATTAAGAGATAACAAGCAATATAGTTGGTAAGTAGACAGAGAATGTTGGACGTGGAGTGGTCAGCTTCCATACTATGACAACCAATTAGCTTAACTCTTGTAAGTTCTTTTCACATTCAAAATGTGGATCATTATGCTTCTCTTAATTAAGCCATAAGAATGCATGTGGGTCACATGAAATTATTTGTTAAATTTCCTTACAGGTGTTCAATATATTTTAATGCCTGAGATGATTTCATTTTCAATACATAAGTGGATACCTCAAACTAATTGTATTTATGCTTATACTCATACTGGCCTCATCACAGTGCAGTCTAAATCTCTAAAGACTCATAGTCCCTAATATCTCATCCCATGGGGGTAAATATCCTTCATTCTTATCACATGGTAACACACCATTAACATTAAAAGAGATAATTTTAGGAAATTTCAAAATAAGAAAATAAGCTAAATCAACAATGTGGTGGTTAAACATTTCCAGCAATCCCAAGGCCCTGAGACATCTGAAAACAATTTAAGGGTTCAGATCAGCCAAGGAGAATGTCTAATTTCCATTAATGTCGTAGTATCTATCCAGCCCTTGCCATACCATGCAAGCAGCATTTGAGACAGTCTTCAAGCCTGTTTCCAGCTAAACTTGGTGAAAATTACTTCCTGGCCTTCTTTCAAGTTCTTCATTTTGGAGCCAGGCTGTCTGAGTTCGGTTCTTAAGCTGATCGTTTAATACAAGTATAGCCTTCACCTCTTTCCTCAGTTTCTTTATCTGTGAAATGGAGTAGTAACAAAGCTACCTCATTAGGGTATTGTATGGATTAAACTGAAATTAGAATAATTCTAGGTACAAATGAGTTCCTTATCATGCATTTGTTATTTTCAAGATTGTGTGAAATCGTTAAGTAAATGTTCAAAAAGAAAATTTTATATGTTCTCTATCAAATGAAAAGCTGATACCTCTCATTTACATGAGCTATGATATTATATAGTCTATTATCCTCACTTAACAAATGAAGAAACTGAATGTCACAGAGGCTGAGTTAATCATGCCAGCAGATTAATCATGATTTTCCACCTAGTATCTTCTTCTCCTAACAACCTATCCCCACTGAACTGCAATGCCTCCAAGAGTTTCTTCAACACGCATGAAGCAATTGCCTGCCCATAATTGTTAGAGCAGAGAACAAGCTGTGCAACAAGCCAAAATTCCATGTTTGAAAGGAAGGCTAAGCAATTACACTGTCATTCTCAAGTGAGCAACAGAGCCAAGTCATTTTGTTGTTGGACAGACTTTCTATCTGAATAGCTTCTTATAGAATTGAACCATGAAAACCTGTTGCAAAGAGGACAAAGGGAGATATATACCTTTAAAGTACTCTAAGAACATATGAATTAGTTTTCATGGCATACATGCATGATGTATAATTATGACTAGACACTATTGCTTAATGAAAGAGCAACAACAAAATAGAAAAATGACTTTTTAAAAATCAAATGTCCTCATAAGAAATTGTGTACATATTGTTGCAGAAGAATGGCCTGATTCAAATTATCCCTAAGTATCACTTTGTCCATAAAAGTTGCTGAATATTAGGATGTATTAACTGCAAAGAATA
The DNA here is from genome assembly GCF_024711535.1 of Dipodomys merriami. NCBI lineage: Eukaryota > Metazoa > Chordata > Mammalia > Rodentia > Heteromyidae > Dipodomys > Dipodomys merriami. Next base: position 10,064,706 of record NW_027204715.1, on the reverse strand, counting down.
AGGCAAACATAAAGTTTAGAACCTAGGAATCTTCAGGAAGCTTTTTTATTTCTAATATGTGCTTCTCCACCTGGATAAATATGTATTTCTTCACCTGGATCCATCCAAAGATGCTTGGGTACCAATAGTTGTCCTCCTCCAGCAGGTGAATGGAAGGGATCTCCTCGTAAGTACAGATGATCTTATCTGAACACCACACCCTGAATCAAACCTCAGCAATGATAATTCTGTGAAAACAACCTGTTTCTTTTATCTTGTAGACCTCTGAGACACTACGAGCCTCCTAAAATCAGAAGTCAAACAGAAGGCATTATGAGACTTAAGAGTGTCGGTTGGTAAAGGGAGAAAAGGGATGAGCAATCTCGTTCCCTCATCCTTTGCTCCTTGATAAGGTGCGAGAGAAGGGCTCATCACCATTTGAACATGTCCCTGTGTCATTTTCTGTGTCAGGGGTATTCTTCTTTGTTCCAATGACTAACATATACTACAAGCTATCAGGAAAGACAGTTGGAAAGGGAAAGCTCAGCAGGGTTTTGTGGCCTGACAATTTCTTCATCTTTTTGAATGGAGGAAAGTAGAAATTTGTTTAAGTAATGTTAATATGGAGATCATTTATCTTGGCTTTACATAGTAAGGTTACATTTTTTTCCCCAAAATTTGCCACAGCACAAGAGGTAAAGATGAAAAAGATGATGGCAATGAGTTTGTCCATGCAGCTACATTCAAATGAAATGGTCTTCCATAGTAGATGGTTTCCACCTTACCAAGGGCACCTCGAAGTGTGAGGTATCAAGATTTGAAACCACAAAACCCAGTATGGTAACAATGGCCAAGTTATTTCCTAGGTGCATTTTTTTGGCTTGTAGAACTACAAGTTCAGCTAAGGGTAGAGCCTACTGGCAGAGAGCTTACCTGATATGGGTTCTAACCCCAGCTTCGCCAACAAGGAGCCAAAATGCATACTGATCTTTAGCTAGTTCCTTTCTTCTAAAACTACAAGGAGAGGAGGAAAAGACTGGCTAAACCAATAATTCAAATCAATTGAAAGAGTAAAGGTTCCATGACACATGAAGATTTTAACTCTTGATGCTAAAGCATTCGCTTAGATTTATACTACTTGAGCTGTCCTTGTATGGTCCATAAAAAATTATTATGTGTAAAATGTGGCTGCATACAACATTATTCATTACAGACCCTCTGAAATAAATAGCTGTTAAACACATAAAAGTGTCTATGTATTAAGTGTGAAAAGCAAATGAAACCTGCTATACAAATTATAATTCAGATGAATAAAACTCTACTCTGGTCACAAGAAGAAAGGCAGAAATTAGTCCAAGATTTACGCTTAATGTATAAAACAGATTCTTAAATAAAACCAGAAAAATCCATTTAACAGGTGGGCCAGTTGTCACAGGGTATATGGATTTTAGGGAACTAGACAAGCAAGGTGAGTGACAGATCAAGGTCCTGGTACAGATTCCTTCTCCCAGGTCCCCAAATGCTGGCCACAAGGCCCATCTGAGTCTGTCTTGTTCTAAGAATAGAAAAGTTCACTAATTTGCTCCATGGTATTCCACTGGGTCTAAAGCAAGTCAAGCTTCTTTTCATTCAAAACCACCTAAAAGCCTCCGTCATTCCTCACACTGTGGAGCTCTGCATGTAGGTGTAAAGCATAGTTTTCAGAGACTATAAATTTTAAATTTTCAAAATGCCCCAAATACTTAGCCAATTACTCTAAGCAAACTAGGATCAGAAATCCAGAATTAGTTAAGATCGATCTCTTTCTGGATCTGAGCTGGAGTTGAACAGGTGCAGAAGCCCTGGAGCTGGCGAGTGTTGGCGGCACTAAGCACAAACAGGCCTGAAAGACGCACACTGGCTAGTTTCTAAGTTAAACAGAAGCCCATAAAACCATAACGAAAAGTAAAAAGAAAGACATCCCTGAATACTGGGGTTGGGACTCAAATGGTAGAGTGTTTGCTTAGCAAGCGTGAGGACCAGTGGTGCCTCAGTTTACTCTTCAGTGATGCAGCACCAACAGCACCAACAGCAGCAGCAGAGGAGGAGGAGGAGGAGGGGGAGGAGGGGGAGGAGGAGGAAGGGGGGGAGGAGGAGGAGGAGCAGAAGGAGAGCACAGGCTTAAGGTTCGATTACAATGTCCCTGATATCTCTTCTAAACCTACTGAAATCCCCTATCAGAAAGCACGTACTTTACAGTGTCATTGAATCTCAAAATACAGCAGAGGTCACACTAAGGTCAAGGCTCTCTAGAGAAATTAAACCAATAGTAAATATTTACAGCATCTCTTATAAGGAAATGACTTACTTGATTATAGAGGCTTGGAGTCCTGACGTCTGCAATCAGCAGCACAGAAAAGAGCGCAGAGGGCTGATGTTACGGGTTTTGATCCAAGACCCAAGACCGAAGAACCATGTGCAAGTTCAAAGGCAAGCAGGCAAATGGGAGGAAGTCTCTGTTTTCAACCTTTGGTTCTGTTCAGCTCCTCAACAGATTAGATGGAGACCACTGACATTAGGGACAGCAAATTGCTGGCCTCAGTCTGCCAACTTCAGACACTATTCTCATCCAGAAACACACTCACAGGCACCTAGAAGTAATACATGGCCAATTCTCTCAGCACCCCTTGGTCCAGACAAGTGGAAAGATACATGAGCCTCACAGCTAACATGGCCATGATGCCTGTTGAGAGAGAGACTTTCTCCTCCCTGTTTCCTCTTGCCTCTGTGAGGAGGAATTACCATGCACCGGAGACACTGCCTGTCTCTCATACTTCTTAGTCTTCTATCCAGAAGGGGATAAGTCAATTAATTGATTGCAAGGTCTGAAGAAGAAATCAAACAGACAGGATGGGATTCTGCCTCGAATGTACCTCCCTGCGTCATGCAGGGACTCAGGTCCATAGGATTGGGGAGAGACCAGAGCAACTCCAGTAGGTGCTATAGAGCGTAGAGACTCAGCTGTCATTGCATGCTTTCAGTGAGTGCTATAGCTCCTGGGGACCCCAACGAATGCGAGATGGGGGAGTCCTAGCAACCTTGGCTAAGATTGTTGCTTAGCCACACTGTTCCCACTCTAGTATGAAAAATGTTCTTAACATACATTTCCTTTAGTTGCCCCAGAGATACAGGTAAAGCTAAGAGTTGGGATGAGAACAGATTAGTCCCCTAATACTCTGCTGGGTGTTTAACTGAGTGCCCCTCAAAGATATGTTGAAGTCTTAGCCCCCAGAACCTCAGAAGGAGACCTTATTTGGAGATAGAAATGCTGCACAGGAGATTGCAGAAGTTGAGATGAGGTCATGCTGTAATAGAGTGGGCACTTAATCAAACATGGATGTGATGCAGGTGACAGAAGATACTGTGGAGATACTGCCACACAGAGAGAGCCATGCAATGGACAGAGACTGGAGTGATGCATCTGTAAGCCAAGGAACACAAGGCCTGTTGGTAACTTCAAGAAGCCAAGCGAGACTGGAAGGAATCTTTTCTTTAGGCTGTCAAAGGGAGCATAAACCTGCTATCATCCTGATTTCTAACTTCTAGGCTTCACAACTGTGAGACCATAAATTTCTCTTGTCTGGAGATCATCCCACTTATATTTTATTATGGCATCCTGAGCAAACTAATATGGATGAATGTGACATTAATCTCTACCCCTCCAGACAAACACATAGATAATTCTTTCCAATATTGTAAATTGCAATCCAAGGAAAAGGAATCCTTTTTCCTAATCCCATAATATCTGTGTCATCCACACTGGGAGAGATGAAAAAGGCAGTACAGAGTCCACTAGAGAAGCAAGAACCAGAATTATACACAAACATGGCGTGACTGTTCCCTCCACCGTGCCTCCCTATCCAAAGGTAGGCTTAGGCTACTTCAGTAACTTATTAAGAATATTTAGCAGTGATCAAGATGCACTGTAATCAAAAACTGCTTTGTTACATGGAAACTCCTGTGTACAACTACTTAAAGAGAATAACAAAAGACTAGAATAAAATCTAGAAAGACTATTAGCCAGGCTGCTAGACAGCCTCCATCTATCATATATTCTAACCTTTGAGATACAATGAGAGATAGTATTTATGCCCATTTTGATGGACTGAGACTAAGATTTGCATATATCCCACCAATGAAGACTCTAATTTTCAGAACAAGGCAATTTTAGCCTAAAGCCTCAGCTTGCAATATCATAAAGATATTTTTGGACTCAAAGAGAATCAGTCCCAAACTTAGATTCCATCATCTAGGGACCTGTGAATCAATTGCAATGCTAGTGATAAATAAAACTTTATCAAAGAATTGTTCAACACTTATTTCTCACTGACCAGAACAAAAAGCAACACTTCTTCATACTCAGTGAGACCGGTGGAGGACACTCTTAGAGGAGAACACAAAGGCACAATGCCTAGGTGACTCTGATCATATAAAACAGTATTTTTTAAAATGAACTCCAGGAAATGGAAATGAGAGGTGCTTTCTTTGTTGTTTCTCTTTTCTTTCCTTTTTGGTCTTGTTTGTTCATTTATCTGTCTTTGTAAGTGTAAGGGTGGGACAAAGAAATGGAGGGACAAAGGGTAAACATAAAGAGCAGTGGTACGTACTAGACACTGTGTGGAAAATGAACTCTACAACTAATAGGTGAGAACAGGAGGGAAAAGCTAGGAGAGAGTGAGGGAAGGGGTAATATGGCTCAAAAAGATACTGAATACCTGACTTATGTAATTGTAAGACCTCTGTACAACACTTTTACAATAATAATAAAAAATAAAAATTTAACTTAAAAGCAACACTTTTAGGTTCACATACTACCAAAGGCGAACTCTGATTCTGCCAGAGAATACTAGACTAGGCAAAGAAATCAAACTGGCTTAGATAACTGATGGAATTTTTTAAGTTGCAGATCAGAAATGAGGAAAACTCTAGAGAACTGTCCTTTCCTTTCATTTACTTCCTATTATCGCCAATCACGATATGTTACTCTCTACAATCATGGCCCGCATTTACTCCTTGTTCTGTCAACATTCATGGTGTTCACCTTTTGTTTCTGCAAAACAGAGTAGGGCTGACACACAGGATGAAGTCTTAGAAGCATCAGGTGTACACACTTGCTTGCTGTGCTGAGTTAGGCTCCTGACTTGCTTGCTGTGCTGAGTTAGGATCCTGAGAAAGGCCATGGCCTTGTAATGAAGGTTAAAGTCATCTCAACATGGAAAACGGGTTGTGCCCTCCCTCATCACTTACCACGCCTAACCAACACCCCTGAAAAATAATGCTGTCCAAGCCTTAGTGTGCTCAGGGTGGTCTGGAGAGGTTCCTTATGTGCAGATTCGGATACGGGTGGCAGATCTGGGCCTGAGATGCCCTCCGAAGGCTACAAATTCCAGTTGCATTCCCAACTCCAGAATGGCCCTGGCTCCCACTGTGGAAGCCCAGGGAGAGAAGGCCAACGTTCACAAACTCTGGCACTTTTATGCTCTGGAACTTGCCCTCACGCATAGGAACGACCCTGTCTTCCAGCTCCCTCTGGATGACTGCTTCTCACATGCAAACCCGGAATCAAACATCAGCTCCTCTGTGAGGCTTCCGCCCTGTGCTCTAAGAACACATCTATGGGTTACATCATGTTAAACAACAGACCTCCTTCATTTGCCTTGGCCAGTGAGTGTTCATTCTTCTAGAGGGCAAGGCTGGCATTGAATTCACCCCTTATCCTGGACGCTTGCAAGGAACCTGACCTAGCGTATGTGTTGAGACTGGATGAATACATCAGCCTTAGGCTCTGACACCAGAGGGCCTGGGCGCTGTCCCTCAGCTCTTCAGCTCAAGGCTAGCGCTCTACTACTTGATCCACAGCGCCACTTCCAGCTTTTTTCTTTTTGCTTATGTGGTGCTGAGGAACTGAACCCAGCCCTTAGGCATGCAAGACAAACGCTCTACCACTGAGCCACCTTCCCAGCCCCCTTCTCTAATCTTTCAAGATCATAGAATTGGCTCTTCTCTAGTTCTTTCAGTTCCTTACATTTAAGAGTGCCCCGGTCTTGTTGCCTCTTACTGGCTTGCATGGCCCTTTTCAATCATGTCATCACATCACTTCAGAGCTGACACCAAGAAAGAGGTCCAGAAAATGATGCTTTAGTGCCTTGTCTGCAGGGCCCTAAACAACGTAGTTACTCTCTATGCTTCAGACTTTCATTTCTGAAATGGTTGACATAACAACGCCTACCTCATTGGTTTTGAGGTCGAGTGAGTGAATGCACGTAATACCCTTACAACTCTGCCTGGCACAGAAAGAACACTATAGGGTGTTAGCTGCTGTATTATAGGCCCTGCAGGATTGATTGACCTGTTTCTTGTTAGTGAAAGAATTGTAGATAATTACTCATGCTGCTCTGTTACTTGTCACTGTCTTATGCTTTCTATGATATGCTTCCTTCTTTACTTGCTTATATAACTTCAAACATGATGCTTTTTTCGCCATGTTCTGCTTTTTATTCTTGTTTGTCTCTGCTCATTTGTGCTTTTGCTCCTCTGATACTATCTCTAGAGTGTTGGTATTACTTTTCCCTTGACTCTGTGCCTGCCCTTCCCTGTTTTATATGAGCTCTAAAATCTGAGCTCATAAGAGAGCGATCCACACTGGCTCCAAACTCTAACCATTGGAAATTGTCTCAATTATATGATCAGAATTTTATTTTGTGTTGTTATTTTATAGCCTCTCCTATCATTAATTTTTCTAACTTCTCAGAGAGAACACTACCCACAAAAACAGTCTGAACTTATTGCACACTGTTTATCAGCACAGGGCAGCTAAAGCATTGGAAGAGCTGTGTTTCCACCACAATTACATCTTTTCTCTCAGTCAAGACATGAAGCTGGGTCATGCATGGACTAGACACTTCCAAAACGGAGGAAGAAGAAGAAGAAGAAAGAAGAGAAGGAAGAAGAAGAGGAGGAAGGGAAAGAGGAAGAAGAAAAGGTAGAGAAGCAGCAGGAGAAGCTTTCTGCTTCCTTCTTTTTTATCAAAATGAAATTGCACTATTTGTATTTTAAACATGTGGGTTTCTCATTAAGCTAAATTGTTATTTCCTTAATTCGTTCTGACAGATACGTGACTTTTGAAAAATATAAGTATATTTTATCCTACCAATTTCAAAACTCTTGAGAACAAAACCTGCCAGAGAAATTGCTATAAGGTTTATGCAAGGAAAGGCAACACAGAGCTCCAATTAATCAGCAAGCACATATTCAAAGACAAAGAGATTTAGCAAGCTTTTAGAAGATAAAGGAGTGAATAGAGATTAATGCATTTTGAGTTAAAGGAGTACATTCACATTGCACATACTAATTTTTTAACAGTCCAAACATTATGCTGATGAAAATCTTACCAGAACGTCCAATTTCTGTATTCCAGAAAAATAGAAAAACATACATAAAATTACCAATTATTTTTCCCACTGATACAAACAGTGCTGGTCTTCCTTAGTAAGGACGACATGTGGGTGAAGTCTTCAAGTATACCTTTTATAAGCCTGTAGGTCACACGCTACCTGATTTATTCAAATGACAAATCTAACTTGACAAAATCCCTGTAGTGTTATGTAGGGCAAAATATGCTGACTCACAATAGCACATGTGTACACATAGGTGCAAACAGAGCAAACAATTTTCTTAAACATGAATTGATTCTCCAGAAGGAATCTCATCAGGCTGCAGCCTAGGTATAAGGGGTAGGTAGAAACACAACTGCTCATTCTTAGTATGATACAACAATCTGAGTGAACTTCTAAACAACCTTAAACCAAAGACTTTTTACCAAAGAAGAATTATGTGATACATATTTTTTGAAATTTGGACTGCCTGTTGCACCTTTACATTGTGTTGCTTAAATAAACAAAAAGCATAAATTTAATATTCTAATGTCTACATATTTTAAAGCAATGATTATGTCATCAACAGGTTCAATGCACCTAATGTGGGTCCTTTGACACCCTTTGTTTTAAGTTTATGATAAAGTTCTTCACAGTTTAAAATATTGTGAATAAATATATCTATGTATAACTAGATTCACTATGTTCACACTATGTTCACTATGTTCACACAAACTTGGACTTTGTGTGAACCAGTGACCCCACACATATACAGAAACTCTGAATAACAGATTGGTGTAGACTATGAAATGCTTTCTCAAAAATGCTTATAAAGAAGAAAAGAATGTTATTATGAGTAATTACAATAACAAAAATGTTATCTTATTTATATAGTGCCTATCTCTCAAGAGGTAAATATTTTTTCTTTTTTTATTTTATATATTATTATTATTATTATTGTGAAAATACCATACAGAGGGGTTACAATTACATGGGCAAGATAATGAATACATTTCTTATCAAGCATTGTAGACTCCTCCTTTGTCTCTCCTTCCCATCCCTTCCCTTCTCCACTCCCCCACCCCCCTACTTACCTACCACCCCCCAACCCCCACACCACCAAAGTTGTAAAGTTCATTTTTCGACATAACGACTTGTACATCTCATTGTTGTAATGGATCCACCTGTAACCCTATTTAAAGAGTTTGTTTTTTCCCTTCTTCTCCAAAAATTATACCAACATCAAATACAGTGAAAACAGGGCTTATACCCTGGGAGAGGTACACACAAAGCAACAAAGAAATCATCTTATAAATATGTTGGAAACAATCGCAAAAAAGAAAAAAAAATTGAATACTTATCATTTCACCTAACATCAACTTGTCTGACAGTTTCTATTTGTCTCAGACATACACTAGTTATTGCAAATAAGGGAAACCATGGGACCTATACTTCTTTGGGCCTGCCTTACTTCATTTAATATAATTTTTTCCAACTCTTTCCATTTCCTAACAAATGGGGCAATGTCATTCTTTCTGATGGAGACATAGAATTCCATTGTGTATATATATACCACATTTTCTTGATCCATTCAGCTACTGAGGGGCATCTGGGTTGCTTCCATATCTTAGCTATGGTAAATAATGTTGCAATAAACATAGTTGTGCTGGTAGCTTTAGTGTGGTCTTGTTTCTGATCATTAGGGTAAATGGCCAAAAGTGGGATTGCTGGGTCATAGGGGAGCTCTATGTGGAATCTTTTAAGGAACCTCCATACTACTTTCCAAAGGGGTTGGACAAGTTTACACTCCCACCAACAATGCAGTAAGGTTCCCTTCTGTCCACATCCCCTCCAGCATCTGTTGTTATTAGAGTACTTGATTATAGCCATTCTAACTGGGGTGAGGTGGTATCTCAACGTTGTTTTGATTTGCATTTCTTTTATGGCTAGAGAGGTTGAGCATTTCTTCATGTGTCTATTGGCCATCCTTCTTTCCTTCAAGAGGTAAGTACTTTTTATAAACATTTTTTAGTAGCTCTATGAGGCAGGGCATTGGGGACACTATTAATTTGTACCTTCCACAACCGATTAACTGTCAAAGATCATGCACTTTTGCACATACTACTTTTTAAATGACTTACTGCTAGAGTCTATTCTTTCTCTAGAATTAGCTGATTACAAATTAGTGTGTGTTATTGAAAGACTTTGCACTGCTAATGCAACCAGAGAACACAACATTTAATATAACACAGATATAAAAAGTAAATACAAGCATGATTTTATAAAGGAGTGATCATGTTCTGGAAGTCAGTGGTTCCCACCTATAATCCTAGCTACTTGAACTACATCTCAAACAATAGCTAGGTGTTGTGGTCCATGCCTGTCATCCAAGCTACGGCAAGAAGCATAAATAAGAGGTTCATCAACTGGGTAAAAATTAGATCTGATCTCAAGTCTAATTAGAGCAAAAAGTAGCTGGAGATGTGGCTTACGCAGCAGAGAGACTGTTTAGCAAATGCAACTCCCTATATTCAAACAAAAAAAAAAGTTTTTAAAAGTAAAGAGCAGTCATTGTTAAGGGTATGAATAAACTATTGAAAATAATTGTTATATGAAGGCCCTTAGTGGTCATATATTAAATGACCTGATACAAAGGAGTCAGCCCTAAAAACGTCAGCACACATCATCACGGGTGTCGCTTTTCCATGAAGAAAGCCCAGGGAAGTCAGGAGAGACAGAGAGGAAGGTCATACATGGTGAGGTACAAGATCCCCAAAAGGAGTGCTGTTCAGTCTCTACAATGGAAGAGATTAGTGTTTCCTAAAACCTACAACTCAAACCAATACTTTTTGAATGCAATGAAAATGAAGAGAAAAATGAAAGCAAAACAGGTGACATCCAGGGTTGGGGTGTAGCTCAGTGGCAAAGCGCTTGCCTAGCAGGTGACTTCCAACAAATAAAATCCCATTTTGATGTGGCAGTGATGTAACGTTGCAGTAGAAGATGCCGGCCTCTGCCGTCCCTTACTGCTGAGGACAGATCCCAGACTGTCCTCGACCACACTCAGGTTATCGCCCTTCTACTCAAGAGTTACTAAGAAAAAGTGTGGTGGAACATAACTAAGGCTAGCAGTGGACATCATGATCACTTCCCACATTCCTCTGCTCAGTCCCACAGCAGCAAGCACAGGTCTGTTCACCAACAAAGTCCTTCAGTCTCTCCTCCCAGCTGTTAAGGAAAACCCATCACCTTTCCATGGCCTAGAACGTTCTACCTAAACTCTTCCTTGCCTGCTACTCTACATTCATCATGTACATTGCAAATCCTCAGGATAATTTCTCGAAAGTCCCCAATCAACAGAGCTTTCTTGCATGTTGTTCTATCTTCATGAACTCCTATCCCATTTCTTCTCTGTGTGGACAAGTGGCAGCTACAAATCCACCCACATTCGTCCCATGAACCAAAAGGAGTAAATCCCTGCCCACTCAAATCTAAGTGTCTCTGTGACTGAATAATCTACTGTGGCTGAAGTGAGGCTGTGTTTGCTTCTGAACTTAGGCCTCAAGAAACTAGCAACATCCACTTTCTGATTCTTGGGAAATTCTTTCTGCATCATATATGTTATCTGTTTAACCAAGTCTGATGGAAGAAGTTCCATTTAGGTGGAACTGGCCCACAGTAGCCAAGGAACCAGCCATCCCTGGCCAGATGTGAGCATATATCATTGGCCCTGTAGAAGGATCTCTCCATTGAGTGCATACCACCAGTAACCTCAGCCCATGCCACCTGCAGCATAAGAATTGGTACAGCCCTCAGAGTTATTAGTTAAAGTGTGAGACAAACTAAGTGATATTTTGAGGAACTAAGTGTCAACATTTTCTTGTAAAAGTTATGAACAGAGGGGCTACAGGTACATAAGTCAGGTAATGAATACATTTCTTTTGAACATTGCTACCCCCTCCCACATTATTAATGTGGTAAAAGGTATTTTGCAGATATGATTCAACATCCTGAAGTGGTGACATTAATCTGTTTTAACTGGTAGGCCCAAGGAATCACAAGAGTCCACATAAGTGGAAAACTAAAAGGCTTAGAGGCACAGAGAGATCTGAAAATGCTGTGTTGCTAGAGATTCAGATAAAGGAAGGTCCAGAGATCAAACTGGAAAAATGCAAGCAAGAGCCTGAAGAGCAAACATCCCTTTAGACATCCTTATTTTAGTCCTTTAAGACTCATTGAGACGTCTGAATAAGTAATCGATTTTTGTTGTATTATGTCACTAAGTTGAGTACTAATTTGTTACTAAACTACCAAGACAAACTACGAACACAACTTTTCTTGCTGCTCCATCTCCCCGTATAGGTTCAGTCACAAAAAGGATTCACCTTGCTAATTAATCCCTGTTCATCATTCATTCTAACTTTAGACCTTTACTTGCTGGCCTGAATGAAAAGATAGACTCATTTTCAAGGTTACTAGACATGATTAAAAGTTCTGGAAGACTAGCTCAGGGTCCATTTTCTGCATCAAAGAATCCTCAATACTTTAGTGCAAGACCTGACACTCAGGAACAAGTGAGCCATGCCTTATGAAATGAATGAGTAGCACACAATTATGCAATGAATTGAAACCTTAGAAGTGTACACAGAAATTAATAACATGATATCGAAAGTGCTTTCCTAATTGGACAAAAAATGTCTCCAGAATAGAAAAGTATTTTGAAATGTTTCTTTAAAAGCAAGTCATTATTGTCTAGATGGACACTAGATATCTAGGTTTCAGGTACTAGACAAAGAAATACTAATGTTCATCCAAAACTCATGGCTACTGTTGGAATGCAATAATTCAATTGTGGATTATCCCACAGTCAACAAAATTCGAAGAACAAAAACTTGCCAAAGGCACATGTTCAGCCTTTGGGAAAGAACTTACTTGAAGACTATATTAGACTGTATTGAAACACACACACGTACAGATACAAAACCCTATAATGTTATCCTCAGTGATAACCACTAATGGCATGTTGAAATAGGGCTTTTTAGTCTCTTTCTTTTTTATATATAATCCTGGGTGCAGAAAACTTTTCTTCAGATTCTTCATTTTTTTGTACGCCATTTTCCATGCATTCAACACTGTGCTCTACTAAACATATTTTAATGGCTCAATAGGATATGATATACAGATGTCTCAAGAAATGTTTTTCTAACATTTTATGTTAGATATGCTTATATATATGTACACAAATGAAAATCAAACTGTAAAAGTAATTTCTTATTATTAAATCCAAGGTCAAATTTTATACACAGTTTTAAGATTCTTAGTTCACATACATTAGCATGTTGGAGAAGTTGGAGAAGTAGTGACTACTGTATATTTGCATAATTATCATATAGTTTGCATAAGTTGATATTATAAAAAGCATTTCTCTACACAGAATGAGATGAAGGTAACAGACCTCTTATACTTGTAAAATGTGTAATCATATGTTAATGTTAACTAATGAAGGCTCCAGAAATTAGTTTTAATTGCATCTGTTTAAGCTGGTGACTATGTAAAAGGCAAATAAATGAATAACCTCAAAATGCAACTTCTGAATGATTTCTACAGAAAATCCACCCCACCACATTTCCTGGAGATACAGGAAGTATTGCAGTTGAAGCTGCTATCCTCAAGAGTTGCAAACAAATGCCTAGATCCATTATCTCATCACTTTCTGAACCATCCCCTTGCCCACCCTCTTGGATATTCCTTTTTAACAGCTCAGAATCTGTCTTCTGGGCAGAAAAAATGTGGTTTCATAAAGCCTAGATCTGAAAATCCATCTAACCAATCACAGTTGCTTATAAGAACAAAGGTATACCAGTTATCCCATCTTGGAAGAGAGTGATATGTAACCAAAGTTTCTTGGTTATGTTTATAATTAATTTATTTGATTATCTATGTCCACAGGCTGAACCCTTATAGCAAGTACTCAATCATCTCTAAATTATTTACAAATAATATCTAAACTACTTGGAGTTGATTCCTTTTGCCATGCGCACTTTGTTTTATTTACTTATCTATGTATTTCTAATTTTATCTTTAAGTAGTTGTACAAAGGAGTTGCCATCCAACATAGTATATGTGAATATAATGAATCTTGATTGATGCCAGGTGCCAGTTCTAAGGTTTTAAACACACAGGATATAAAGAAAACACCTTTTGCAACTGGAGTGCTACTCTCTCCGTGTTTGTGAATCAGTCTAACAACCTTGGGAAGTCAGAGACATCCTGAGGAAGTTAGTTTATCCTCAGGAAGTTAATCCCTAGGCAGAAGAAGTAAACAGATACATTAACCTGAATTTTAAGGTCAGACTATGTCCAGGGCAGTAAAGAGCAAGTGTTTTCAATATCAGATTATTTGTCCTCAAACCTTCACATTTCCTCTTTACTAAGAAGTTGGCTTTTCAGTGGAAAATCTTCCAAATGCCCAGAAGGCAGATTGTGACTGCAGAATGAGGGGTGTTCCAGGCTGTCTCTGAACTCACACATGCCATGGGATCCAATCAGTCCCTAGTTCAAAGAATATGGAGCCCAACCAGGCGACAGGGGTCGGTCCAGAACTCCCACAGGGATCCATGTAGATTTCCCTGATCTGTTCACACCTTGGCTCAGAACACCAAGTCCTCCTGCTGCCCACCCACCTTCTGCTCACACAGCAGAGACTAAGCCCAGGGTTGGGCTTCCACCAGTTCCTCCAGCCCTCTCCTCCATACCCACTCCTTTAGTCCTCATTGTCTTTCTATTCCCTCTGACTGGAGCGCTTCTTTATTCCATAGTTGGTGGGGCAGAGTCGACCATACCCTGAGTTACCACTGGACTGCTATTCTGTGTCTGTTTCCTCCACAAATCACTATAGTTTTGGAGGAAGAGGGTATTGCCATGAAATTAAATTCCTTCAGGAAGTCAGAGAGTTAACTGGAATATTGCAAAGATGTTTGTTTAAAATTAATGCGAGTAATGATGACTCTGGGATTCTCACTCGACCTAAATCATGAAGAACCCAAACTTACTTTTGAAAATTCTTTTTTTTTTAATGTACACCAGTCCTAGGGCTTGAACTCAGGCCTAAACTTTTCTCTGAAGGCTAGCACTCTACCATCTGAACCACAGCTCTACCTCTGGGGGTTTTTTTGGAGGTGGGGTGGAGGGGTTGGGTTTTTTGTTGTTGTTTAGTTAGAGATGAGAGTTTAATGGACTCTCCTGCCTGGACTGGTTTCAAATTGCAATCCTCAAATCTCAGTCTTCTGAGTAGCTAAGATTATAGGTTTGAGCAATGGGCACCTAGCTTACTTTTGAAAATTCTTTCAGAAGAAAACCAAAGTATGGGGAGAAATTTTCCTTTCTATTACAGATTTGTGACCCGTGACTGACATATTTTGGTGCATCCTATATAAGTGGATTAATATATGTATTTGAGCTTGTACTACATTCTATAATAAACTCTCATTGAATTAAGTTTCTGAAATTATTGCCCTCCCCCCCAAAAATCTTAGGAATGATTTAACTTTTCATCAGAACTACTTAGCTCTACTTAGATGAGCCAGAACGTTTATGCTTAAAACACATTACTTAATTAGAATTTTTTTTTAGCAAAAAGGACCAACTAGGTGGAAGAAATAGAGGAAATCCATATGAGGGTTTTTTTGGAAATGGAATCAGAATATTAAAGATCAAAATTTTCTTTGAGATGGTATTTTAGAACTTTATCAAAGATTTCCAGGCTCACATATCAATTGTGTAAAATGTAAAAATGACAATTTTCCACTGCTTAATCTAATCCTGGCATGCAAGTTTGATTTCTTTATTTAATTGAACAAATTATTTAATTTCTTTATTTAATTGAGCAAAGCACCAGAGATGTTTGATGCAGTTTTTGGTACGTTTTTTGTTGTAAAAATGTTGTACAGAGGGGTTACAGTTATATGAGCAAGGTCATGAGTACATTTCCTATTAAGCATTGTTGTCTCCTCATTTGTTTTCCCCCTGCCCTGATGCAGTTTTTCACAGTTACCTAACTGGCCAACAGGCAATAACCTAATACTAATAATACTATCTTGGTTCTGAAGCAGTGACTTGCTAATTGAATTTGAAAAACATGAAATTTCAACACCTAATGCTTTGGAAAGCTTTCATTTGTAATAGAGACATTTTCAGAGATGGTTATGCTTAGAATCTGATTTCTTAAGGCAAAGACAAACCTCTACAGGAACCAGTCATCCCTTTCCCCATACATAGAAGAGAAAATCCTAATGTCACACTACTTATTTACAACCTCCGCTTCTCCTAGAGCTTCACCAGGTGTTCCAATTTGGATAAAGATATTTCTTCAGGATCACTTTCCCTTCCTATTTGTATTTCCTATGTTATATGTTTCGACTACACTTTCTCTTGATTGACATTGGACATGCTGTGAATGCAGTATTTTCCACGTGTGGACATTTCCACCTAAAGAGTAACTGCATGGTTCTATTTTAAACAAAATAGATTGTAGCATTTAGAGCAAATGTCACGAATGATTTTAATAGCAACCTCACCCTAAAGCAAGAGGAGATTAATGGAAAGCCTCAAATTGAACCCTCAGTAGTTTGCCATGACAGCAACCTGGAATATTGACTTTGTGTTCTAGAACTAAGAATTTAAAGTCGATTCTTAAGTTGTATAAGGATCCATAGATACTATTTTCAATGAAAGACAATTAGGAGCTGGCATTGGAAAAGACACTTTTAGTAATTATCTTCAAAACACACTGATGAAAAGTTATTAAAACAATTCAGAATGAAATTCTTGAGGACTCGTACAGCAGGAAAGGGCATTAGTTGGGTGTGTAGATCTGATCCAAGTATGTACCTATGGCAATGTCACAGTGGATCCATGGGTATGAATAGTAAACATGCAATAACAACAAAGAAATCCTCAGTAAACTTTCATGACAATTATAGAAGCTCTGAGAATAGATCTTAGAAATCAGGGCTCATTTCACTCCACTTTTTAAGAAATGGAAAGACTTAGAAAAAATTATATTAAGTGAAGTAAGTCAGGCCCAAAGAAACATAGGTCCCATCGTTTCCCTAATTTGCAACAACTAGCACATGTGTAGGACAAGCAGAAAAGGCCAAAAGCTATGTACATATGACCAGATAAGCTGATGTTAGGTGAAATGAGCCCAAAGATAGGAACACAAGTGTTTTTTTTTTCCTTTCTTGCTATTGTTTCTAACGTATTTATAATGTACTATGTGATTTTTTTTGTTTCTTTGGTATGTTCCTCCCCCATGATATAACCCCTATTTTCACTGTATTTGATGTTGGTGCCCTGCATCTTGTATATATATTTTTCTAATTTGGGGAGGGGAAGGGAAAAAACAAAATGCTTAAATAGGGATACAGGTTGATCCATTGTAACAATGAGATGTACAAGACACTATGTTGAAAATGAAACTTTACAACTCCAGGTGGAGGGGAGGGGTTGGGGGGTTAGGAATTGGGGAGGTGGGGAGGGAAGGGATGGTAGGGGAAAATCAAAGGAGGGGGAAACAATGCTTGATAGGAAATGTACTCATTACCTTACTCATGTAACTGTAACCCCTTTGTGCAGTATATTATATTTATATATATATATATATATAATTAATTAAAAAAGAAATCAAGGCTCATGGCCATCTTTGTCAATAACTAACTTCTGTGTTCCTAAAACGAGTATTCCTTCTGCTAGGCAGTTAAAAAAATAAAGACTTATTAGGGAATAGAACCCATCTTGTGGGGAAAGCATCATTCATCCCTGTGTGAGTGATTCATGTAAACTTGGTCTGGAAAGGAGAATCAACAAGTAGAGAAAAGACGATATGAGAAAGGCAAAGTGAATGCAAACAAAGCCATATATTTGAGCATTTTCAAAATAACTCTATTCTGCACTGGCCTAATTTAAGTACAGAGAGCCCAAAACTATATATATAAACGGGTGATTTTAGAATCCATGAAACGAATATCAGTAAAACTTCTTCACAAATCAACTCATTTGACATGCCCCTAATGAAAGATTTCAAGATCTAACCTTCTTTCCAAATTAAACAAGCAATTTCATATTGCAGTCTTAAATAAGCCAATGAAAACACTATTGCAAAATGACAGGCTGGCTCAAAGACAGTGTCTTCCAAGGTAACAAGAACTTTTCACCTTTTCTCCTACCAGAAGTCACTATCTATTTGGATTCAACAACCTTTCCGAAGCTTCTCCACATAACCTGTGGGCTCAGTCAAAATAGACAGAAGTCAAGGGAACAAAAAAAGAAAAGTAAATACCTTTGTGTACACAAAATACTAGCTTTTGATGAGGCTGTATTTGTTCTCACTTGCTTAGTTCTCACCCAAACAATATTACATCAAACTCCTGCTTGAGTAGTTACTAGGTGTTTAGTCTTGACAGGGGTGGCGGGGGGTGGGGGGGGAGTGGGGGGGGTGGGGGGTGGGGGATATATCTCTTCACTTTGCTGTGGCCTGGCTATTTCTTTGTAACATGAATGTATCAGATCAAATCAGAAAACTGGCAAGGCTTTTTGAACCTCCTAAGTCCTGTGACTCCATAGCTGTCTGGTTTGATAGCCAGTGTTTAGAAAGCAGCCCTCGATTGTGCTGCCAGGGTGTCAGTATCTGAACTTGAATGTGTTTACAGAGCAGCTGGATGATGCTAACACTTCATCAGCCACTTAATTCTGACCTGCTGTAACTGCTGTAACTGCTCCGTGGAAGGAGGAGCTGTTGAGATGTCACACTTAAAGCCACTTTCTGCTACCCTTTTGTCCTAAGAAAAGAAGTCAAAGCCCAGCTTGCTGCTTCTAAGAAGCGTCTGCATGTTCTAGTCCAAGGCAACAGTCTGTAACTGATTCACTCCACGCTGGTGGCAACCTTCTCCACACGCATGCATTAGATGTGACCTTCACTGCTGAAAGTCAATGGGAATTCCTTGCAGAACACCCCAGGGATTAAGAAAAAAAGAAGACTAAAACAATGTGGAGGAGAAAGAATAGCAACACAATTGGAAAGAATTATGCTGTGTCTTACAATGTTGGAATGCAGATTATGCTGAGGGAGGTGGGGGGGAAGGGAAACCAGAAAAATTTCAAAAAAAATGGAAAATGTCCAGCTTTCTACACATGAACCCAAACCCCCTATAGTGTCAAGAAAGCAGAAACTTAAACTGTCACAAGAAATACAATGGGCTGTAAAGAAATCCTATACCACTTATCAGGAGAAAGAGCCTTGATGGATACCAATTCCTTAAAAAGGGGTATGGCTTTAGAGCTACAAAAACAAGATGCCACAAACTTTTCTGTGAGACTGTGTTAGTAAGTCACAGGTGCCATTCTCAGGGGGGAAATTTACCATTTTTTCTTCCTCATCATGGAAAATTCCCACACTACTTCAAAGTGTTGCAACCCAGCTAGTACAGGTAGGATCATGGTTTTCAAAAGCTGCAGAAAAATGCAGTGTTGTCCTTCACAATATATATTATTTTTAGAAATCACCATCACTCAGACCTTCAAGCTAAGGATTCTATGTATGTCCCTCACAGGCACCATGAGATCAGAGATGAAAAACCAAGACAGGATCAAAGGGCTAAAGAAAATCACCTTAATAAATCCACCAGAAATCAATGGGAAAATCAGTTTCCACTCTGCTGGTCCTTTCTTATGATCAAAGTTTAAACATAGTTCTTAAAAATAGTGCAAAGGGACCCAAGGGTGCATTTTTATGTGTGCTCCTATGCAGTTTGCATAAAAAAGAAGAGATTCTCTGGACATTGAGATTCACGCTTTTAATCCTTGCTACTCAAGAAGCTGAGAACTAAGATCACAGTTCAAAGCCAGTCTGGGCAGGAAAAGTCCCTTGAGACTCTTATCTCCAATTAACCACCAAAAAAGCCAGAAGTGAAGCTGTGGCTAAACATGGTAGAGCAAAACGGCTAAAGGATACCGCCCAGGGCAGTTCAAGCCCCAGAACCAGCACCATAATTTTTTTTAACTCAGGGATTGCTTTTTTTCTTCTTTTCCAGAGTAATTATCATTAACTTGGGTGCTAGAACACCTAAAATCTGAGCTGAAGCCAGACAGATAGCACATACCTATAATCTTAGCTAGATGGAAGGGAAAGATAGAATCATGGATCAAAACCAGCATGGGCAAAGAAAAGTTCACAAGTCCCTATCTTAACAGAAAAGGCTGTGTATAGTACATGCACTGTCACCTTATCTATAAAAGAAGCATAAATCCTAAATAAGTGATCATGGTCTAGACTAGCCTAGGCTAAAATGAACAGAAACAAAATATGAACAGAGAAAATGACTGCGGCGTGGCTGAGCAGTAGATCACCTAACTAATGAACACAAAGTCCTGAGTTCAAACCTTAGTAGCATTAAAAACAAAACAACAAACATTTGAGCAGTAAGATTTGAGACTATCAAAAGAAAACCCAAAAGTGAGTTATTGCTTGTGACTTTCAGAACATCTTGATAAAAAAACACAACACATAGGTAAGCTCTAGGCAAGTACCATACACCAGAGCAGGCTATAAAATTACCAAGCTCGTGATAAAATTTGGCTCAATCCCTTAAATGGGTTTTCTTTTGAGACAGGATCTCACTGCATAGCTAATATTGCCTTGGGAACCCTAATTCTCCTGTTTCAGTATTTCAACTGCTGGAATTACAGAGGTGTACACAATGCCGGGTTAAAAAATGGTTTCTGTGGAGATACCAGTCCATGGAGATACCATTTACTAGAGAAAATTGGCGTGGCCTGCTATCTTTCATCTGGAACACCAGCCTAGAAAAACCACCTGTGCAGCAAACCATCCTGAAACACACTTTGCTGTAAATAAGACTGACCCATGGTGGCTTTTTAATAATTAACATATTCATTGATTCAAAATCTATAACCTGGATTCATATTCAAGACTTGCTAAAGTTAACCCAGCCTTTTGAACTACTTAGTGATGGAAGGAAATGGATGATGTCTTTCAGAGGATTGAGGCTCTTCCTCCAAAGGGAGATCAGGAAAGAAATCCCAGTCTCATTGATGAATGTCCAGTTGGCAAACACTTGATTTCATACGAACACCACAATTTCCTGTTTTGCTTTCCTACTTCTTCCCGTAGGATGACAGGAAATATGTCATGGCAAAATGTGTCAAACATTGGCTGGTCTTCACCTCCTTCCAAATAAAAAAGGCAAAAGAAAACAAAAACTTAACGTTCCTATGGATTTTATTTTGAAGCATAAAGAGCATAAATATGTATAATAACATATAAACAAAAACAGCGTCATATGCATATATTCACAAATGTATTAACTAAAGTAGGGTATATTCAGGAGAGGATTCAATGGCTGCAACTCCTTTGAACAATGAACAGTTTAACAAAATGAGTACCAGGGAACTGGAGCATATGTTGTCGGGAGGAGGTGAGGTCAAGGGGAGGAGGTAGAGGAAGGAAGAGAGAGAAAGTGGGAAAATGCAGTTGTATTATTCAATGTACATATGTGAAAACGGAACTAGGAAAATTGAGGGGAAAGGTAGGGGTGGGGAGAGATGGGGGAGCATGATGAAAGAGGTGACCTTAATGAAGAGCATCATGCTCACAAATGCTGAATGGAAACCCCTTTGTACAACTACTTAAAGATAAATTTAAAAAATTAGATAAAATGCCCTGTTGTCACTGTATTTGATTTTGTTATCCTGCAACAAAATGCTGAGACAAGGACACAGGATGACCCACTGCAACAATGAGACTCACAAGACGCTATGTTAGAAATGATCTTTACAACTTTGGAGGTGGAGGTGGAGGGAGGAAGGGAGGGAAAGGAGGAGGGAAGGCATAATAGGAAAAAAACAAAGGAGGGGGTAACAATGCTCAACAAGAAACTGATGAAACTGATGTAACTGTAACCCCTCTGTACAACATCTTTACAATAAAATAATTTTTAAACTAAATAAATAAAAATAAATGCTTTACTTTCATATTTATTTATTTTATGCTGGTCCTGTGGCTTAAGCTCAGGCCCTGGCCACTGTCCCTGAGCTTTTGTGCTCAAGGCTAGTCCTCTACCACTTTGAACCACAATGCCATGTCTGGTTTTCTGGTAGTTAATTAGAGATAAGAATCTCACAAACTTTCTTGCCTGGGCTGGCTTTGAACCAAGATCCTCAGATCTTAGCCTCCTGAGTAGTTAGAATTACAGGCATGAGCCACTAATGCCCAGCAAGATTTATTTTTAAATGCATTAAATCCCTTAGTCCCTTTCTCCAACGTCTGCAACAAAACTCACATAGAACTGTATCTTTTATTTTTGCTAAGGAAGAAAAAAATAACACTTGGAAATTTAAATAAAAGGACCAAATATCTAAAATCTATTAACCAGATTTGCATATTACAGTAACTGAATTTTAACAATGGTCGAATGCCCATATTTATAATAGCAGGCAGACAAATAAACTATAGTGCTACCTGGTGTCTCCCTGCACTGAGGAGAAAACACCAATATGTTGGTTACATACAATGCCAAGGCTTGAAAGACAAGAGAGTATGACCCAGTTTTAAGAGCTATGTTAGTCTGGGGATGATTATCACCGAGAAGGTAGCTTTGGGCTCTCTGAAACCAGTCAAAACGACGCAAAGAAACTCCACCAGCAGGGGTGGAGTTCATCATCACTCATATATGGATTATTACACATACAAAGAGAAACCACAGACCTCCACAGGCCATCATTATCCCACAAGCATGCTTCCAAATCTGAGGAGCAGAAGAAATGAAGGCTCAGAAACAAAACCGGGCATTTTTCATTCTGCAATATCCTGTGCACATCAGGAAAGAAGGTTCTATATGATGTCATGAAAATCTGCTGACATGTCAAAATATGTCCAAATGACACTAAAGTATATGCTGAACCTTCATTGAACAATTCATTTAGAAAGAATTCTTTCATCATGTTTAGCAAGAAAATAAAATCATTGGGTCAATTTCAACACCAACTTTCCACAAAATAACTACCAGAGCAACACTGACTCAATCCTCACACAAAAGAACCAAGACCTTCTACCGAGTAGAAAGCAGATGAATTCCAGCATGCATTTGTACAAATAGGTCAAATTCTTCATCAAGAATACCAACAAGACCAATCTCGGTACCAAAAGGATGCTTTTCTACTTCTTTAAGTAATCAAGCAAATCTCCTTTGTTACTCCCAATGATTGGCACCAGTCTGAATTTAGATGCAACCATGCTGCAAGCCCTGGGCAGGACCTCCAATGTTCTAGCATGTGATTATATAATCATGTTTGCCATACTGAAAAACAGCATGGGATATCAGAAAGCTTCCCTTAAATCAGCCGATCACATCTTCATAAAGGAATCGCATTTGCCTTAAAATCCAGACACATAAACCCCCTTGCATCCACTTTAATGGACAGTAACAACAGCACAACTGAAAAGAAACTTAGCAAATCCTTTGCCTTCTCCTCTTTAATCATCTCATATGCTCTTGCTCAGCAGAAGAAAACCCAAACTCCCACATTTTCCTTGTCTTCCCAAAAGAGCCAGCCTTGTGAAAGGAGGAGAGAATGAAAACCAGATGCTCACCTTCACTGGTAGCCACATTCTTCTGGGCTTTGGTTGGCGTGTGATCTGTACTTGAACTCACGTCGGATGAGATGCTTGAGCTGCCTTTGCCTGGAGAAAACAGGAATGAGCAACTTGTGAGTGCTGTAATTTCGGAACTGCCCGGTGTCTTCCCCACAGCCCCACACTGAGCCACAGCATTTGTTTTCGAGAACGGAGCTACCATATCAAGAATGAACTTTATTAAAGGCTTTTGCTTTATGTATTAAATATCTTTGGGGAACTATCTGACCCAAATTAAAGCAGAACTAAAGCCCTCTCATAATATGTCTTGACTATAAACTCAGGCAAGATTATCAAACATGGTCAGTTATGATCACGTAATCTTACTTTGGCATCCACGTGAATCAGAATGTACGTGTAGGGAACACATCTACTGCATTAGTTTTTATTTGCAACTATAAACTACACATTTCTCAGTAAAAAGAAATAAGCAAATCTAAGGAGGCATTATCTGGGGAGAAAGAACCTGCTGTTTTCACACAGATGCATTGCTTTAAAAACAAATGCTATGTTTTAACAGGTCCTTAAAAGAATACAGTTCAATTTTCTAGTACAAGATTTCTCAGCTGGGGAGGATTGTCCCATCCAAGGGGACATGGGGCAATGGCTAGTTCGGTTTTGCTTGTCACTGGGCAAGAACACTACTGACATCTCTGTGAGGGCCAAGGATACATTTCACCATCTGAGAATGAAAAGTAGAGTTCACCAATGAGAAAAGAGTGAGCCAGCTCAAGGGCCAGAGGTTGAGGAGTCCTGGCCTAAGTATCATCCCTCAAGGCAGGGATGAGTTTCTACACCTCTAGCTTTTAATATAATCACTACATAAGCATGGATAATCACGTACATTAAAAGTGATAAACCTTCTCCAAATGCCACAGAAAGGAACGGAATTCGAAGACCTCCCTATATGACCCATGTTCTTGCGTCACCTGTTCCATCTTTGGTGGGAAGAACCTGTGGTTTGCCTTGAACTGATACCATGTGGCAAAGGGGAGGGCATTTGGCAGATGTGATTGAACTTTTTAAGAAGCAATTATATATATATATATATATATATATATATATATATATATATATATATATATGCTGCATTTTCTTGATCCATTCATCTACTGAGGGGCACTGGGTTGATTCCATATCTTAGCTGTGGTGAATAATGCTGCAATAAGCTTCCATCAGAAAGAATGACACTGCCCCATTTGTAAGGAAATAGAAAGACTTGGAAAAAATTATAGTAAGCTAAGTAAGCCAGACTCCAAAAAAACATAGGCTGCATGGTTTCCTTCATTTGTAATAATTAAATATGTCTAGATATTCTTAGCAGAGGATTGCAATAACTCAATAGCTATGAACATATGAACATATAAAATGATGCTTATTAAAATGAACTCCAAGAAATGGGAACAAGAAGGTTTTTTAGTGTATTCTTTGCAGTTATTTCTTTTTTCATTCTTTTTTTTCCTTCTTTGGTTTATTCATGTTATCATTTTTTAAATTTCTGGACCCTTTGTTTTGTATACAAGTTTATCTGATTTAGGGAAGGGAAGGGGAATCACAGAAATGGAGGGAAAAAGGGTGAACGGTGAGCCAATGCAACAGTGATATTTACCGGACCCTATGCTGGAAATGAACTTTACAACTTCAGGAGGAGGTTAGTGGGGGGAGGAAGTAGAAGAAAATGAGGGAGGGTTAATACTGTTCAAAAAGAAATGTCCTCGGTTCTGGTGCCCTGCATCTTGTATATACATTTTTCTAATTTGGGAGGGAAAGTGAAATAATAAAATGCTGAAATAAGGATAAAGGATGAACCATTGTAACAATGAGATGTACAAGACACTATGTTGAAAATGCACTTTACAACTTTGTGGGGGCTGGGGAGGAGGAGAGGGAGGAGTTGGGAAGGTGGGGAGAAAAGGATGGTAGGGGAAATTAAAAGGAGGGTGTAACAATGCTCAATAGGAAATGGACTCGATACCTTGATCATGTACCTGTAACCCCTCTGTACAGTATCTTTACAAAAAATACATATTAAAAAAAGAAATGTATTCATTTTCTTAATTACATAACTATAACCCTTCCATACATCACCCTTTAAAATAATTTTTTTAATGAAGCAATTGTAATTAATCCAAAAGGAGATTTCCCTAGGTGGCCTTGTCCTAATTGGGCAAGTGCTTGGATTTTAGTGTCTAGAGAAGATATATCCTTGAAGCTCAAAGCTCCATGCACACTACTGGTAGACAGACATGAGTCCTCATAACTATGTTAGCTGGGAAGAGGACCCAAGAACTGGAAGAAAGACAAGGAAGGTGAGGGGAAAGAGGGAGGGGAGAAGGAAGGAGAAGGGAAGGGAGAGGGAAGAGAAAAGTTGAGGATGGGAGAAGGGAGAGAAGGGAAGGAGGAGGGGGAGGAGAAGGGGAGGCAGAACAGCTCTGGTGCTTTACTAGAGCTTTTTGACATCCTAAACAAAAGACCCAGTAAATCCATACCCAGAATTGTGACCCAAGGAACCCGTTAAAATAAATATACCTCATATCATGCTGCTCAAGTATGGTAAATTTATGCAGCAATAGAAAAGTAATGCCAGCACCATGTTAGTGTATCAAGAATTCGTTCTTTTTTTTTTTTTTGGTCGGTCGTGGGGCTTGAACTCTGGGCCTGGGCGCTGTCCCTCAGCTCTTTAGCTCAAGGTGAGCGCTCTACCACTTGAGCTACAGCGCCACTTCTGGTTTTCTGGTGGTTTATTGGAGATAAAATGGTCTCTCCTGCCCGGGCTGGCTTTGAACCGCGATCCTCAGATCTCAGCCTCCTGAGTAGCTAGGATTACAGGCGTGAGCCACCAGCGCCCGGCTAAGAATTCCTTCTTTTAATCCACACATTTTGATCAAAACTCTTACATTCTGCCGAGAAATAGTTTACCAATAGTATCCCCTAACCAATGGTAAGCACAATGGACTGAATGTTTACATTCCCCAAATTCATATGCTGAAATGCTAACCTAGAAGGATGTGGCATTTGGGAGAAGGAGGCCCTTTGGAAGGCAACTAATTCATGAAGGTGGATCCCTCAACACTGGGATTAGTGCCCTTAGAAGAGCTCCCTGTCCTCTCCAGCCAGCCAAGGACCCAGAAGCAGCTGTGCCTGAACCAGAAAGAAGGTCTCTGGCAAACAGCCACTGTTCTGGAACCCAGATCTTAGGTTTTCCCATCTCCACAACCTTGAGGAATAAGTGTCTGTTGCATATGAGTTACTGGGTTTATAAAAGTTGATTATAGCAGCTTACAAAGACAAAGACAGTACACAGGCCCACCAGTTGAGGCAGAGCGACCCTAAAGACTAAATTCATACTGAGTAGAAAAGCACAAAGTGGGGATTTAAAGAGCTTCAGGATTCTGCTTGCTCATGTTGAAAATCATGGAACAACTCTCTTGAGTAACCTCATTAGAGGAAGGAAGGAAAATGGTTGATGGTTTTCTTCTCCCATTGTCCTCACTGTGACTTTTAGCTCTGGGACAAGTGTATTATTTACTTTGTCTCTATCCATTACATTGGCCCTTAGCATGTGATTAACCAGCCTCTGGGGCCTGATCTTCTGTGGTCTACGTTTAGAGATAGACACAAAACACAGTGTTTGGGGTTGGACAGATGTCCTTCTGGTTTCTGGTTACAGTTTCCCTTGTTTTTGCCAGGCTCTGAGGCCACATCTGGCAAGGGAGGTGGATGGACTAACTAATTCCTAATGGTTCACAAAGTCTATGATTCTATAAAGCCATTACTTACTCTTCTAAGCTGGGTAATGAGAACACTTCCCCCACCAAAAGAAAACATTATTGAGCACCACCAATATACAGACTTAAATTATTTTAATTATATTATTGCTTGGTGATATACAAATGGAACACTATAAATTCATTCCATGTGCTCTATTTCTGATTCAACCAGAAAACCAAAACAAAATAAGAAACCAGTCACAAAGCAGTAAAACACGTAACATTCAAATTAGCAGCACTAATTTAACATGATAGATGATGCTATTTTGCTGAGATTAACTTGCTTTTCAAACTTCAATGTAATACTGGCTGATAAAGCCCATGTTCTTTTGGTTTTGGCATGCCTGTCCTACACTGGGCTATGAAGGAACCAACCTGCCCATCCTTTTCCTCCACTCTTCTCTGGGGGACTGACTGTTGCAGCCAAGTGATACATCAAGCAGGATGTCATTTTAGTCTCATTATGTCATTAGCATTTTTAAGTTTAGTCTTCTAGAACCATTCATGCAGGCCCCTTCCTTAGAAAACAAGACACTTGGACACTGAACTCTTATAGCAAGCCTCTGTTATAAATAAAATTACTATATAATGAATACAATGGAATCCCATGCTTCCATCAGAAAGAATGATATTGCCCCATTTGTTAGGAAATGGAAAGACTTGGGAAAAATTGTATTAAGGGATTACATTTACATTTCTTATCTAACTTGTTACCCCTTCCCTCATTTTTCTCCCTCTTTCCCTCTCCCTCATCCCTCCAAGTTGTACAGATCATTTCCAACATATTGTTCTTTTAAGTAGCACTGTTGCATAGGTATAATTTTTAACTGACACATAATGACCACATATATTTATCAGTTAGTTTGATGTTTGAATATACCATAGGTCAGGATAACTAGAATAGTTATCACCTTAAACATTGTGTGTGTATGTGTGTGTGTTAGGACTATTCATGTTAATATTATCACCAAAAGCCACACGTAGCCACAAGAAAGGATGAGATTGGATGGATCATAATTCCAGGCAAATCCTGGGAAATAGTTTCCAAGACCTCTTCTAAGACAATATCTGGGTGAAATGATGTATGCCTGTCATCCTGGGTCCTGTAAGGAAGCTAAAATAGGAGGATGCAAGTCTAGGCACAACCCAAGGCAAAAAGTGAGACTTCATCCCAATATAACCAGTGCACAATAAAAAAGAGATGGAGCATCCAGACACCCATGGCTTGTAATCCTGGCTACTCAGGAGGTTGAGATCTGAGAATCATAGTTCAAAGCCAACCCAGGCAGGAAAATCTGTGAGACTCTTATCTCCAATAAACCACTCACAAAACCAGAAGTGGCGTTATGGCTCAAGTGGTAGAGTGCTAACCTTGAGCTGAAGAGCTGAGGAACAGTGCCCAGGCCCAGAGTTCAAGCACCACAACTGAGATACACACACACACACACACACACACACACAAGATGGAGGCATAGTCAATGATAGAGTGGCTGTGTAGCAAGTATGAGGTTCTAAGGTTCAAACTCTATTACAAAATAAATATATAAATAAAATAGATTATTGTCAAATTAAAAGCACAAAATAAAACAATAAATTAACAAGTTTCAGAGGAATTTCTCAAACATACCTGAGAACAGGTACATGTACATCCTTTAGTAAGCCACAAATTCCAGAGTAAGAAATGCTGGTCTATTGTGCACAGATTAAAGGTGAGGATGTGATATTATTGACGTTATTCCTTAGGTAATACTAAATGCATGTGATGGGTTGTGAACACTAATACTTAGTAAACATTAGTAAATATTCACTTTGCATTGTGTACATCTGAATCTTTTCCCATTATTACCTCCCAAGAAAATTTCCTAGATTTTTTGCATGTTTTTTTATTGTAAAAATGCTGTACAGAGGGGTTAGTTACATGAGCAAGGTAATGAGTACATTTCCTATTGAGCATTGTTGCCTCCTCCTTTTTTTTCCCCCTACCATCCCTTCCCTCTTCCTCCTCCCTTGCTGAAGTTGTAAAGTTCATTTTCAACATAGTGCTTTGTACATCTCATTGTTACAATGGGTCAACCTTGTTTAAGCTTTTTGTTTTTTCCCTTCCCCTCCCCAAATTAGAGAAGTGTATATATAAGATGCAGGGCACTGACATCAAATACAGTGAAAACAGGGGTTATGTACATATGACCATATAAGATGATGTTAAGAGAAATGAACCCCAATATAGGGACACAAATATCTTTTTTCTTTCTTTCTATTGTTTCTAACCTTTTATTTTGTTGGTGGTCGTGGGGCTTGAACTCTGAGCCTGGACTCTGTCCCTGTGCTCTTCAGCTCAAGGTGAGCACTCTACTGCTTGAGCCACAGCACCATTTCTGGTTTTCTAGTGGTTTATTGGAGATAAGAGTCTCACGGTCTTTCCTGCCTGGGCTGGCTTTGAACCGAGATCCTTAGATCTCAGCCTCCTGAGTAGCTAGAATTACAGGCGTGAGCCACAGGCACCCAGCCCATTTCTAACCTATTTTTAATGTACCATGGGATTCTTTCGTTGCTATGTATGTTCCTCCCCCATGGTATAAACTCTATTTTCCTAGATTTTTTTTAACCTATTGCTCACCAGTAAAATTGTAGCATCAAATTCTGCTGGCATTTGCTGTGTGGTTTTCTCTGCATTATGTCTGAGGGTAACAGTTACCTTTTGACTCCTCAAACACCAATTTTTATCCCCTAGGGGGCAATATCGCTGTCCCTGAGAGTGTGTGGCCTTGGATGAAGTAAAAACATTTGAAAAATGCCTGAGCATAAACTGTATTGATTAAAAAGAACAAAGTTGAAAAACTGCAAAAGAGTCAATACATAACCTAAAATGAAAGTAAGGGAAAGCGTGGTTAGGAAGGGGCAGTGAGACAATGATCAGGATGCACTGTGTTTTAGAAACTGCTTCAGTGAATGGCAACTCCTTTGTACAACTACTTAAAGACAATGAAAATATTTTTTAAGCGAACAAAGTAATATAAAGATGAGTAGAGTAGATTCTTGTTGGATGAGGTAATTATATTTGATAAAGTTACCTAATGTTGAATTAGTGAATATTGAATCGTTGCTCTGAAAACAAATACAGGCTAGATTTCCATGAAACTCTGGATGCATTTTCTTCACCAATCAATACACAGCCTTGTTTATGTGTTTCTCTTCAAAGACACCCTACTGAATATGTAAACAATTTTGATTAATTAACATTGAACTCAAGGCCAACAGCACAACAACGTATATCTAAATGCAGCATCTAACACATACAAGGGATATCACAGCACATTGCTTTTAGGAACACGAGTGAACAAACTATTAAGTATTGAACACAAATAAATGTCAAAGTAAGGGAAATCTAATCCACCAAGGTTGGTAAATGTTATCTATAAAGTGGTTAAGATATATGTATTTAATTCTAAATCACATGGTGGAGAATGCTGTCAGCGGATCAATCATTTTAGTCACCTAAGATATACTATAAACCCTGGGATATTAGCAGAATGTATTGATCTTTTATTCCAAAGTTTTCACCTCTCTTCCCTCAGCTGTGCATGAACAGCAAGCGCCACAAGTACTAATTTGCATGATGACAAGCCAACTTGAGCAAGTAGGGAAAATCTGAGAATGCATACTATGCCAATAATGAAGACTGATCAAACATAATGTCATGTCTGAAATGCTATCCTGCAGGTTATAACCAGTTTAGGCAGACTGGAAAGGGGACAGGTAGGATCTAGAGCCAATAAGCCTGGGTTTCAAGCAAAAAAGTGGACTAGACGCAATCTTCAAAACAACCAGCCAGTAAGCCAGCATAGAGGCATGGCTCAAGTGGTAGAGTACCACCCTGGCAAGGTTGAGCCCTGAATTCAAACCTCAGTATGGCTTAAATAACAGCCTAGTCTTTTACCTACTTCTTTTTCTAGACTTGGGCAAATAAGTTAAACCCTCTCGATTTAGTTTCTTTAATTTCCTCCTCTAGAAGGGAGAGGGGATGGGTGGGGGTATGTGATAGGGTCAAGGCAGGCATCCCAGAAATACTCAGCATCTTACAAGGTCATAATCTGGATGCTATTAATAGTTTTTGCGTTGCTCCTGGACTCATACACATCTCTGCAGTGAGTTCAAGAGGAAAAGGAATGGTGGGAAGGGTTGTTCTGAGAAGAAATGCACAGAAAGAACTTAAAGGGAGGAATAGGAACATTCATTCCTTAAGATCTAAAATGTGAAGTCTATGTGATGAAAACATTCTTCAAGACAAGTGTCTCTGGCAAAGGAACAGTCTACATGTCTCCATTTCTTCATTAAATCAAAGCCAGATGTCATGGAGCTAAGGGGGAGGGGTGTGGAGAAGAGGCCAGAGAAACCTACCCTGCGGGGCTGCTGAAAAGATTAGAAGAAGCCTAGGAATAGACAAGGGTCACCAGAGGAGAGACTGCTGTCAGGATCCAGTGGGAGGCATACAGACGAACCTGTGCAGATGTTTCTACCAAGAAGAACCAATCATGTGGTGGTTTAATGTCTAGCTAAGGTCCCTTCATATAGTTAAGGCTTTATTCAGCTTCAACTGAGCATCCCTTTGATGGACTACCATGTCTATTATGCTACAACCTCTGTGTTACCAAGGTTTCCACTTGGCTTTGAAAAGCACGTGGAAAGCTAATGCCTTGGACTCCACACCAGCTAAGAAGTAAGACCTGGGCTTCCGCATGAGCTGTGCTGAGAACCCTGCATGCAGTATGAAGAGTACTCAGCTGATGGCCATATAAACACGGGCTGAGCCCATGTTAGCATTCTGCTGAGAATCCCACCTTGGCTGCCTGCTCCTGCACTTGGCATGATAGGGCATTTGAGTGTCAGAGTGTTTATAATGGCACTTACTCTGGGGTCAGAGCTGAGCTGAGACCCCACCATCACCTCCAAGCCACAGGTGAACACATGGGCAAGTCACATTTGGTCTTTCCTCGTCTGCACCCTAGGGATGAAAATCTCTTCCACCTTTCTGCAAGTGGCATCATGGCACATGTGCACTGATCACATTTATGATTTATTTTAAAGAAATGATATACATAATAATTGGGGCTGGTAAGTTTGAAATGTACGGGATTGGCCAGAAAGGGGGAATTAAGGCAGAAGTTGATAATGTAACCTTGGGCATAATTTCTTTTTGTTTGTCCAATAAATCTTAGTTTTCTGTGTTTGTATAAGGCTCTCCATCATGAGTGATACTAATCAGATTATTATTGAAGGTAATCTCTCTTATTTAAGGTAAATTAATTGTAGATGTTAACCACCTCTACTTCATGCCTTCAAAGCTTCACAAACATGCTGGAATAGAGCTTGACTAAACAACTGGGTAGTGCAGGCTGGTCAACTGCACACGTTACACATCCCTCACTGCTACAGATCTTCATGAGCTGGAATATCATTTCTGCCACCAGCTGCCACTACCATGCAATGTGCCTGGAAAAAGAGAGCTCAATCTCGGGGCCTCAGAGTCTCCATCCTTAAAACAGAAAAAGGACAAACAAAAGGCAACTACCTACCTACCTTTTTCTTCCAGAAATGGGAGGAACAGTGAGACAGGCTATGTTGATCATTGGATGACACCAAGGGCCCATGAGAGCGCAGGCTGAAAGTTAATGGCATTGACTAATTTATCACAGTTAAATTGGGATCAGGGAAGAGGAAATGAAATTAAAAACAATAATTCTCTTGCTACTACATATAAGAGGAGAAGAGAGAGAGAGAGAGAGAGAGAGAGAGAGAGAGAGAGAGAGAGAGAGAGAGAGAGAGAGAGAGAGAGAGAGATTCACATGTACCTTATAGCTCCACCTGGACATCACAGCTATGATTTGATAAAGAAACACGTTATTACTTTTACTTAATTTCCTTCCGAGAGGACTAAATGACCCAATGAGAACAACTGAACAATTAGATATTGAGTACAAATAAAGATCAAAGCAAGGGAAACATAATCCACTGAGGTTGGTAAATGGTATCTGTTAGATAGCTAATTGTGTATGAATAAATTACAAATCACACTATAGCTGGTGGTGCAATCATCTTAGTTAGTTACTGGATGTAGTCTCTTAGCCCAGGAAGGTTTGTAGAAGAATGTTCTGGTCCATTATCCCGATCAAGCATCCACTTTGGACTTTCTGTCTGTTAGAGTGTGCCATATTTTTCTCCATGAATGAAGACAAAATTTTACTAAGACAGTATTTTAACCATATGCAAATGTAAACGTAGTTTTCTCCTTAGTTTTCTCCTAAGTGTGCTAAAGGGTGTCATAGAGAGAAGAAAAATTAATATATAACCAAACTAAATCGAAAGAGTCCTCTGGTTTCTCATTTTCTTAAGAGGCTTAGAAAATTCTGCCTAAATTGATTTATGAATTCCAGACTGTATCACAGGGAGTAGAGCTGCAGACTTCTAACCTGTGCATCCACGGTGGTGACCTCACCTCTACATTTCCTGTTCTCTCCAATAACGTGTTTCCAAGCTGTTGCTGGTGGACCCAGGGAACCTGACTTGATATTAAATGTCCACATTAAACACACACACACACACACACACACACACACACACACACACACACACACACAAAGAAAGACTGTTCAGATTGTTCTCAACATCACAGAATTAGATCAAGGGAGAACTGGGTGAATTGACTTTACTGTCATTTTCCTGATTGCTATCTTCAGATAGTCTGCTCCTTTGATCCAAAGTCTAAATATCTGTACATACAGACTCATATTCGTTATCTCAAAGAATCATTCATTCAGTTTAATCCCTGGCCAGGTGCATATTAACTTGTGGAACAAAATTAAATACAGACTGTAAAAAAGTCCAAAGGGGACCATGGAATAGATGGTTTCTGCAACCTTAGCAGCCTTGTTGTCCAGCACAAAACCTAGAATAATGGCATTAATGCATATTATGTAAACTTTAACTATTTAACTTGATGGTGGGGACAGAAAAGGGGGAAATAGGGAAGAATGATGGAGGGGTTTACACTGATCAAGCTGTACTGTACCCATAACCTGACTTATGGAATTGTAACTTACCACTATTTAGTAATAATAAATAAATTTAAAAGAAATAAGGAATCTGAGTTTCTCTGTGATGCTACCTTCATGGTCCCACGGATCTCCACTCCCCTTGGGGCCAGTTCTCCCTAAAACCTCACCCCAGCCCTTTCTAAAAGTGCACATTGCCCCTGGTGAGACTGCCAAATTTTGCAACTAACAACGTCCTCATTTTGCGACAGTTGGACCCCAGACCCCTCTCTCTGTGCCCTTCCAGGTCTGCTCAGTGGTACTTGTAGCCCTCCCTCTGCATCGATGATGAATATCGATTGATGCCTCTGTCTCCTCTCTTTCCTTTCCTCTTCTTGGTCTCTCCTAACAGTCAGTTTCACTTCATTTTTTTCTTTCTTTTCTTCCCCCACACTTTCTATTGTTTGCTTTATGCTGCAGAAATCAGGAGCAAAGATTGAGAAGGAACCGGGAATGGAAGGAAATGAAGCATAGAGGAACCATTCTAGTTATGCTTTTTCTCTTGCTGACTACCTGATATCCAATGTTCCAAATCACCTAAGACAGAGGCTCAGGGCGACTGACCAAGACGTACACAGAGTTCTCCCAGGACAGAAAGAAACACATGTAGGGCTGAGGCAGCATCTCCTGGAAGACATTCAAAACTGTCTCGGCCCCAGAGTAGACAGAGAGTTCTGAGTTTTCAAGGCATGGGGTGTGAAGAAAGGATTCTGTGAAGTGTTCTATGTTCACTTCAGGCAGGGCTGCGCAAACCAAGTGGCAAGGAACCCAGACTATTCCATGAAGAAATGGTACAGAGCACTGCAGAGTCGCGGCATCTGAACACACACCTGCGGCACTGGAGCTGAGCAGCAGAGGATGCCCAGGGGCTTCCCTTGTCCCTGAAAGCCCGCTTTTGATGCACTGCTGCAGGCCCAAGGGAGAGCACTGAAAGGATGCCCCATTCCAAAGGCGCACAAGCAAAACCAGCATGTGAAATGTTGCCACCGGGCTTAAATACATGACCTAGCAGAAGTGAGGGGCCTTCTGTATGCCAAGATCCACTGGTATAGATATGATGTCATTTGTGAACCATACAAAATTGTCAATGCAGCTAGGTGCCAGGGGCTCACACCTGTAATTCTAGCTACTTAGGAGGCTAGGATCGTGGTTTGAAGCCAGCCCAGGCAGAGAAGTCGGTGAGACACTTATTTCTAATTAAACTACCAACAAAGAAGCCATTAGTGGAGTTGTGGCTCAAGTAGTAGAACACTAGCCTTGAGCACCAAAGCTCATGGACAGTGTTCAGGCCCTGACTTCAAGCCACAGAACTGGCACATGCACATGCACACACACACACACACACACACACACACACACACACACACACACACACACACACACACTCAACACAGGCAGATAGAGGCAAGAGGCAAGAAGCTAATGAAAGCCTAGGAGAAGTGTAGATGGCCATTCCATCACATACCAAATGATTTTATCCCTACTCCTGAGTCCTAAAGAGAGATACTCAATTAAGTCATATCAACTTACAACCTAAAAGATGAGCATACACGGAATAAAATGAAAATCATCTTAGTTGATGAGCAATCATCGTAAATCCTAGCATCAATCTCCATTAATGGAAAGTGGTTTAGTTAGACAAAAGGAGTGTGGAGAGGGGGAGAAAGAGGAGGAAGAAGGAAAGGAGGAGTGGGAAAGGGAAGAGGAAGAGTAGGAAGGTGACAAAGAAGGAAAAACAACTCTCAATCAAAGTCAATCCTTTCTGTATTACTCCCAGTGACTACAGATTTTAGGATAAAGGAGAAAAGACTTGACTTTCAAGCAAGTCTCCTGAACCCACACAAGGCTACAGAAGCATGCCATTTGAGATGGTGTGGAGCTAGAGTCAAATGGCTTGGACCAGAACATCTATCTGCTTGACCTTGATGGTGTTCCCATGCCTTCAGTTTCTTCATATGTAAAAATGGGTTAATAGTAAAGATAGCCTCATAAAATGAGAGGGAAAAATCAGATGAATAAGTAAGTTGTGTATCAGGGTACATACATACAATAAATAATAAATGCAAGCTATTATTGATCTTATCGAATCATACTGTGTTTATCTAGAATTCACACTTGCTAGGTAGGTGCTCTACACTTGAACCACATTTCCAGCCCTTTTTATTTACTTATTTTTTTTGAGTAAGATCTTGAATTTATGCGCAGGCCTTTCTGGATCACAATCCTCCTGCCTTTCTGTGTAGCTGAGATGACAGACAGGCACCACCACATCTAGCTTATTATTGATTAATATGGGGGTCTCAACTTTATGCCCTGGGGTTGGCCTCAAACAATGATCTTACAGATTTCTGCCTTCAAAGGATCTAGAATTAGAGACACGAGCCATTCTAGTCCTGATAATATTCTTAATTTATCATTGAATTGAATCCAACAAACCCATGCTAAGAATACCTGCTACATATGTGCACTAGAAAAAAACAAACCCAATCAGTATCTGTATGAAAGAGTGAACCCCAGACCATTTATAAAATTAGACTTACATGTACTATGATAAAGTTTCTAGTTGAGATCATTAAGTGATAAAGTTCTAGGGGTTATTTTTCCTTTTAATTTTATTACTCTATCTTGAGGGTTCAGAGGAACGTAAGGTCAGTTGGCCAGTGTTCAAAGATTTCATTATTTAAGTTTGCTCTTTGTATGATGATGATGTGGACAATGGGAAAGAGTTCGGTTGATTGACAATAAGCACCCTGGTTTTCTCCACTTGATTGCCAGCTCTATTAAGGTGAGTTTTTACCTGCTCCATGCATTGCTATGTCCCCAAAAGGAACCATGTGCTTGGTGTACATATGGACACTTAGTATCTATGTATTCCACGGGTTGAAATGCAAGTAAGTAATTGACTGCTAAAATCAACTGGACATTTATACCTAAAGAAGCAGACGTGAACCCATAATGTTTCCTAGGAAACATTACTACTACGCTACTACTGACCAATCAAAATGAGCAGACCATGCAAAACACAGCTTCCTGAACTCACCTAGATTGCCAGTGGTGACACAGCATGTCAGGACTCTCAATTTCTTTCCTGGGACCATCATAATACATTACCAATAACTGGATGGGTAAAACAGCAAAAAATTATCTACATGAAATCAAGAACTATATTATCTATTTGAAATCAAGAACCATATTGTCTATACGAAATCAAGAACTTTGAACCGAGGTTCCCAGAGCTATGCTTGCTTCAGGATCTGGAGAAATCTGTTCTACATCTCTCTCCTAGCTTCTTATGGTTCCTGGCAATCAGTGGTGATTCCTTGCTTTGGAGAGCGAAATTCCAGCCTCTGTCTCAGTCCTCATCACATGCTAGCCACCCTCAACCCTCAGTTGGGCCCCTGGTGTCTCTTCTTGTAAGGGAACCAGTCATATTGGATTAGGGACCCATCTACTCAGTCTCCCTCATCTTAACTAACTACATTTGCAACAAACTTATTTCCAAATAAGGTCATATTCTGACATTCCAGGAAGGCTACAACTTGGGGAACAGAAAGAAAGCTGCTCAAGCCAGTAGGAACTTCAACATTGTTTTCTGCAGAATTAAACAAAAAGCAGAAAATTCCATCATGTCTTGGATGATCACTTGCTCAAGTTTCACTGTATGGCAGCCTTGTTATCAGAAGACATGCAAGATTAGCAAGTAGGAGTTAATATACCATGGAATGTAAGAAGGCTGAGCCTGTGAGCTTGAAGGGGAAAAAAAAAAGCCAAGCAGCTTTAGCATAACACCATAGATGGTTTCATGTTGAAAAGGGCAGGCAGTATCTCACCAAATGACCCAGGACAGAGCCAGAGGCCCTCCCTGGCAATACCCCCCATCCCCCTCCCCAAACACACACCAACTAGCCTTTCAGCAATTCTTCAAGAGTTAACACAGATACCAGCCGACACAGGGGCAGCTGCTGCCGCTGCTGCTGCTACTGCTGCTGACAGATGGGGCTTCACAGCTGGGTTTCTGAACAGAATAATGAGAGGATCCGAACCATGGACAGCCTAAAGGCCACACACATTAACATGTGACTCTCCACAAGGTTCATTCACTAGTAAGTGCTGAGAGCATCACAACATATTTGCACCTGAACCTCCAAGTTCTGAAGGGCTACTGAGACCCACAGATCATGAGAAGACTATGTCTTGCTTCATCTGCATATGTCAGAATAAAGGACCGCTCTTCCCGAAGCTCAGTGTTGTTCAACATGATGGGCATACTTGCCATGTGTTCGGTGCCAGTATCCACAGCCTCTGGTGTCCACAGCTAATAACTGCCTCTCCCGATTAACTCATTCATTCATTCACCATCCCACAGCACACACAATTCCATGACCCATGCTGGTGGTGGAGTTTCCTGGAGGGTTTTTGAGGGGAGGGAAAGAGTACAACAAATCACTACCGCTTGCATCCCAACTAAGCAAAGGAGCAAGTGGTGTTTTCTGAGCCTGCAGTTTGCTGGGGCTGATTGCAAGGCTCAGCACAGACAGTGTACCTGCTGTCACTCACTGCTCCGTGGGATTTATACACCTGTGCGTGATTCACCTTAACTGGCATGGTCCATTTATACCCAGGGAAATCCTAAATAATAACTTCTTTCAAAGGTTTTGATTCCCCTTATGTGTTGCCTTTCAAGCCTAGCAGTAAACTCACCAGCAGTGAAAGGGGAATAAAAACAGCTCCATATTTAAGATCCTAATCTTATCTAGTGCAAAACAATCTTAGGATCTCATGCTGTTTCCCACCCTACATTGTCCATTTATTAAAGAATTTGCAGGCAAGAAAAAAATTGATTGTCGAAATTCTATGGAAGGAAATGAACAAAAGATTCATACAGCCCTGTTTAGTCATGAGGACTATGGAGTTTTCCTACCTCACAGAATTGGGAACAAAATCCAGCTAAACAAGTGCTTAAATTTCCATTTAATCTGCAGTACAGCCCCACTTCTTCTCCCTGGCTATCAGGAAGCCCAGACTTTCTGTGCACATGCTCAGACAGGAGGAGGCCACTTGGAGATTCCGCTCAGGTTTCCACCCCCACATTCTTTAGTAGAGCCCCCACTCAGAAGCTATCCCCTTGTAAAGCAACTATAAACCAGTTCACTGCTGCAAAAGGACATCCGAAAAGACTCGACCATTATGAGGAAAAATAGAAAGGATAGAGGTATTAGCTAGTGTTCTCTGTTATGAGGAAACATAGAAAGGATAGAGGTATTAGCTAGTGTTCTCCCTTCTGAACTGAAATTGTGTATGTGTGCACATATATATATGCATGTAAACATGCATATAGAAATGTATTATACATCTACACATCTACACATGTATATATGCTTGTGTGCATATTTTATACATTTGTGTGTATATATACACATAAGTATATATGTGAATATTCTATGCACACATACATACACATGTGCACGCATACATGCACACATAATGTAAGACACTAAAGCGTAGCTGGACCATGTTCCGCTGTCTTCTCTGCAAGTATGACTGGAATTTACCCATAAAGTGAGATCATTTCTTGAGCAAATGAGGGTCCTAATTTTTTGTTAATTTTTTTTTGTCAGTAGTGGGGCTTGAACTCTGGGCCTAGGCGCTGTCCCTCAACTCTTCAGCTCAAGGCGAGGAGCTCTACCTCTTGAGCCACAGTGCCACTTCTGGTTTTCTGAGTGGTTTACTGGAGATAAGAGTCTCACAGAGTTTCCTGCCTGGGCTGGCTTTGAACCACGATCTTCAGATCCTAGCCTCCTGAGTAGCTAGGATTATAGACGAGCCACTGATGCCTGGCTGGAGGGTCCTAACTTTCTTCCCTACCACTCACTTTATATTTTTTGCCAGTTGTGGGGCTTGAACTCTGGGCCTTGGCGCTGTCCCTCAACTCTTCAGCTCCAGGAGAGCGCTCTACCATTTGAGCCACAGCACCACATCTAGCTTTTTCTGTTTATGTGGTGCTGAGGAATTGAACCCAGGGCCTCATGCATGTGAGGCAAGCACTCTACCACTGAGCCACCTTCCCAGCCCCCTACCATTTCCTTTAAAAGCATCGTCATCGCAGTCCTGTATCTTTCCCGGTCCTTGGGGTGGGAGCACTCTTCCTTAGGTTGGGTGCATGGTGGGAAGCTGAGCCTCCATTCCGCAGGAGCAGAGGTAATCACTTCTACTAACAGAGAGGACGAAAGGCAGCAGCAGAGAACTCCAAAGGACCACAGTGCTTCCGCTGTGGTGGCTGGAAGGAAGGAAGGGCTAAAGAAGTACACGGAGTGCAGGGCCTTCCCCCCACCTCTGAATCCACGCCACGCCCCAACACCGTTTAACTGCCACAGTCCTGTGAGACGGATTGTCTCACCTCACGTTTCAGCAAGGAGCTGGGCCTGTGCCAACACCATCCAAAAGTGACTTCCTGAACATACCTGTTCCCTAGGAGGGAAAGAGGTGTTCTCTCTCTCCTCTCCCTGCCTCTTTGCCCTGCCATGCTGATGGCATTATCACAGGACTGGGTCATGGATCACAAGAGCAAGCCTGCCCCTTCTGTTTTCCTATCCTCGTAATCCCTGGCCCTCCCAACTTCCACACAGGACAGACCCTCACCAGATGCTGACAAGGCTACATTCTAGGACTTCCCAAACTCTAGAACTATAAGCGAAATAAATGTCTTTCCTTTGTAAATTCCCTAGTCTAATATTCTGGTATGGCAATAGAAAATGGATGAAGACAAAAGGAAAGTCTGCTTTCCCATGAAGACATCATGCATGGCAAAATAGACAGAAAGAAGTCAAAAAAGAGTATCAGTGGGATGTTCGCAGCTCATATCAGCCCTGACATACACCTGCTGTAGGACTCACAGTTATTTGACCTCATAGAAGACAAAAGTAGAGTCTGTCTGTTACACCAGTGGTGAATGCTGAAAATGTAGAAAGCTTTCATTTTTGTACATTACTTATTATTATTATTATTATTATTATTATTATTATTATTATTATTATTATTATTGGGGTTTGAATGCAGAACCTCTCAGTCTTGCTTGGCTTTTTCATCAAAGCCAATGCTCTACCACTTGAGGCACATCTCCACCTTCAAACTGTATCTATAAATTACCAAAATTATATCTTGAATTTAAGAAAAGAGAAAAAAATCCTTCATGTTAAAGTTGTTTTACTTTATCCATGTGAAAAAAGTCTTGGTAACTGTTCAGACCATCAAAAGCTGAGAAAGTATGAAGTAATAATCCTGCATTATATAATAATAGTGCATTAGAATGTTTTAAATAAGCACAACCAAGTAAAAACTAAAAAGCAGTACACTCAGCCACATGAGAAATCAGAGAAAGCATTCCGTTCCTGAAAGATAGTTCAATTTGTTCTGGGCAATGAAGAGATAAATTGGTAGAGCTTGGTAGCTTCCACCTAGCATCTACATTATATTTTTCAAAACTTTATGCATTAAAAAAATCACTCTCCCTAAATTTTACATGTACACCCTTTTTATCATATAAATTGTGGTCATAACCTAAGTTAAGGTTTTCAGGGGCCGGTGAAGGGAAAGATCTGGCTTCTATAAAAGGAGATACATTAAGCAAAATAAATCTTGCCTGAAACTGGACTGGTTCTTGAGTCTAGCAATTAGAAGTTAATCTCTTTTCTTTTTTGAAAGCATAATAGTTTCTGCCTTTTGAGCCAGAATAGATCAAATACTCCAAGGACAGCTGTTGTTTCTTTTCTCTGATGTACTTATTTTTGGTTAATAATCATAAAATTCCCAAGAATCCTTTTCCCACACTCTTCCAGAACAAAGGCATCACTTCATCCATAAAGGCGTCAGGAACTTTTGGACCACAATGCAATCTAGCCTCCAGAGCAAACAGCAACCTGGGATTGAGTTTGCAATGTGAACATCAAAGTTTCTCCACATTGGTCTTTATTCATTCACTTCATAAAACTTACTACCCTCATTCTCAATTTGAGGAACACAGGCTGTTGAATTCAGGTAAAAATCCTAGAGGATGAGTATATTCCTAAAGACTTTGCTAGAATTATAATTTATAGGCCTTTAACTTGTTTAAATAAAAAAGTTAGAATTTGGGCCATTTGAGTTGCTATTTTTTTCTCAATATGATACTATCTAGGTTGATGTTTTCAAATATATGGTTTGGGACAGACAGAATAATCTTACTGGCCTCAAGATTTATATATGTATATTATAAAACATGAGACGGAATCAAGTATTTTGGCTTGTTTTCCCTCCTGCCCTTCTCACCCCTTCTAACATGTGAGATAAAGGAAAAAATAGAGTTTACTGTTTTTCCTAGTTTCTGTTCTCCATATAACACAAATGGTTGTGTATAAAGGGTTTCTCCTCACCAACCAGCAAGCAAGCAATTCTACAGCAGATTCTCCACTGTTCCCATTCAACTCTAACACTCTCTGTCTGAAGGTAGTGTCATATGATGAGGTTGAGATCTAGGTTCAAGCCGCCCATGCCTCCTGACCAACTGGCTACAAACCAAGGTTCCCGTGATTATCTTCTTCAATTTGATGGGTTTAGTTGGATGACTCTCAAAACTCAAGGTAACACTTACTTATGTGAGTTTGTTACAAAGGATGGCCCACTGTCCTAGCTACTCAGGAGGCTGAGAACTGAGGATCCTGGTTTGAAGCCAGCCAGAGAAGGAAAGTCTACGAGACTCTTATCTCCAATTAACCACTCAAGACTGGAAGTGGTATTGTGGCTCAACATAGTAGAGTGTCTACCTTGAACTAGCAGGGATAGCACTCAGGCCCTGAGTTCAAGCCCCACAACCAAAAACTAACTAAAGGATGGCCCAAAGGACATAGATGAAGAGATTGGTGGGGCTAGGTTTTGTAGGAAGGGGTGTTCAGTCACCCTCCAGAAACTTCCTGTGTTCACCTACACAGATGTTCTCCAACTTCTGTGCTTTGGTGTTTTATGGAGGCAGGCAAGATTGACTACATCCTTCAGCATTCATCATCAACTCAACTTTCTGCTCTTCTCGCTGGAAACTGAGGAATGAGGTGGAAGATTCAAATCTTCTAATTTCTTGGTGTGTGCCCAGGGAGCAGGTTCCAACCTATGGCTGTCCAGAGGCTACCAACCATCAACCATCTCATTCTCACACAAATGAAATTACTATCGCTTTGCAGATTGCAAGTTTGGGGAGGTGGAAGGAAACTAAGCATTCATGTCACAACACACCGTCCACCTGTGCATCAAGGCACATCATCAATCAAATCAGCTCATCAATCCAGTTTAAAATCATCTTACCAGTTTCCAGGTGGGTTTGGCTTAAACCTAAATTTTTTCCTATGACCTGAGAAACTAGATAGTCACTTCCTCTGGAATGACACCTCAATGATCTCCAGAAAAGGACTCCCTCTGTCTATGCCTCTGTCCACTGCAGAACAAAATGCTCACAGTCACATAAGTATCTGTTGAACAAACTCCATAGGAGTTATCAGTAGTTATCTCTCTGCCACAGTTTGAATACAAAATGTCCCTGGACAGAACAGCAACTTTGATACCAACTACCAAGGTTTGGGGAAGTGATTATTATTAGGTCCTGAGGGTTTTGGCCTAATCAGTGAATCTGTTCTTGATGGGGTCATCATACTATGGCGTTATTGGGTATTGATGAAAATTAGGTGGTAGAGGTTGAGGAGAAGAGAGGCCCTGAAAAGATGTCATCTTGTCACTTGCCCCTTTCTCTTACCCTCTCTGCTTCCTGGCCACCATGAGAAAGCAGCCTCTACTGCACGCGCTTGCTGCCATCAAGTATAGTCTCTCCTCAGACCCAAAGCAATGATCCAGACAGCCATGGACTGAAATCTCAGAAACAGTGAACCAAAATAAATCTTCCTCCTTTCAGTGTCAGTGAGTGTGACACATGATGGACAGAAACACTGATGGGACCGAGAGAATTCACATACAAATGCTAAGGTACAAGAGTAACACTACAAATGAGTGAAGAGAAGAAACTTAGTGGCACTGGGAAAATGAGCTATCTAGGGAAAATACCTCATATTTAAAAAAAAAAAAAAAAAAGAGAGCATAAAACTCAACATCGGCCAACTGAAAAAATAACAATTTTATCAAATGTTTGGACAGTAGATGTCTATCAACATAAAAGTGAAAGGGAAAAT
Organism: Dipodomys merriami; assembly: GCF_024711535.1. Lineage (NCBI taxonomy): Eukaryota > Metazoa > Chordata > Mammalia > Rodentia > Heteromyidae > Dipodomys > Dipodomys merriami. Next base: position 10,020,543 of record NW_027204715.1, on the reverse strand, counting down.
TCAAAGAAAACTAGAGAATCCGCTACATTTAAAATTTTTAAACTTTATGTATTTTGAAAACTAGTAACAAGTACAACTAAAGTCAAATATCAAATTGAGATGAAAAAAATCATCTTATTGACTAAAGAATACATGGAACTCAATCCAAACAGAGAGTATAGGAGATGGAGGTGGCTCAGTTGGTAGAGCACTAGGAAATGAGTGAAAGCATCAGGGATTGAGTTCGAGTCTGGGTCTTGGACTAAAAAAATAAGAAAAGAAAAATCCGAGTCTATCTTATAACTGAGGAACAGATAACAATCGGAAAATCACCAAAGAAGAACACAAATGATATAATTAGAAGTTGAATGCATTGTTCAACTCACTAATAAAGACAAGTAAAAGAAAAAATTAAGGTTCTAGTTATAGCGAATATATTTGTGAAGTTCTTTTACCATGGGAAAAATGACTGGATGCAAATGCTTTAATGTAGTCTGGCCACAATGGTTTAAGTATTTTAATTCAGTGATATTTCCCTGAATCAATAAGTGATCACTGGCTTGCGTTGGAAAGTGGCATGCAAGTTTTGTTGTAGCCTAAACTTTTAGGAAAAGCAATGGCTTCCTCATGTGAGAGCTTGAATAAAATGAAATATGGGACCCTGATTAAAATGACAGAGGAACTCAACGAACAGCAGTGCATAAAATACGAGAACTTCCAAACACAGGACCCAGTTCAACCTACATTTGTGGAAAAACAAGAAAGCCAGACCTGCAAGGAGGCATGCAGATGGCTGCACCCAGATGGCTGGATGGAAGGGAGCTGTACACATGGAAGTGACCAACCCGTTAGGCTGGTCTGTGTGAGCATGGCCCTTTTGTTCTTGCTGGTGAGAACTTTTGTGTTGGGTAATAAGATGGAATGGATGGTGACAGTCAGAAAGGGAGGTAAAGGGGGGCACTAGGTTCCAGAGATGGTACACCATCCCTGGGATGGGAAACCAAGTGGATCCCAGAGATGAGACACTGCTACCAAAGCCCCACTCTTTACTTGGGCAACTCCTACCACTTTTATCTCTTTGCCTGGATCACTTGGCACCTAAGAGGATCCAGGCCTCTTCCCCTTCATCTTCCACTCTTTCACATCTCTACAGTCTCTCTCACCTCTACGCCAGAGCACAAGTCAGACAAGTGGCTTTGCCAGCTTCTTCCTCATGCCACTGCATCCCTCTGGTGGCACATGATGGGGAGGAAGGCTAGGCCAGCACAAGAGATGCCTGAGCCCTGAAGCCTTACTGAAGGTAAGACAGGTCCTCCTTAAGGATAAGCTTACTAGACGGCTTTGCTCGCTGTAAGATGCTGGACAATGACTAAGCTTGTTTGCATATTTTTGAATAAATTCAGCTCAGAGAAGGTGGTATAACGAGAGAAATATGTAAGCACACAAAAGTTTCCAATTTAATATAAGGGAAAGCTATATAAAAATGAAGAGGGCTAGAAAAGTCGCTCATGTGACAAAATTGCTCCCTAGAAAGTATGAGCACCTGACCTGTCTGTACCCCAGTAATAACAAAATAGATGTAATGAAGAAAATAAGAATAACTACTTCTGTATAGTTATTTGTCTATGGAATACAAGAATTCTGTACACACACATTTTTGGTCACTAAAACACAAATTCTACCATGACTTTTTCCATGAATAGTACCAGAGTATAATTCAATAATTGATTTTTCTTTGTTATTTCAAAAGCAAACCTCAGTTTAGGCATACAAACATGTTCAGATTTGGCAGATTACGTGCTATAGATACAAGAGCCCTTATTCTTACAGACTAGCCTCCATTACTGTAATCTCAAATTCACACCAAAATATACAAACCACCTCACAGCTCTAAGTCTCCATACTTTTCTTCTGTCATGCTGAGAAGTCTGCTCAACTCTAAGAGTGGATAACTCTTTCTCAGAAGTTCTGCACTCTTCCTATTTCCTCAAACCCTCACAGCCACCCCATCAGATCGGATCCTTGTTAATCATTATCATTCTCTCAGGGAAACTGAGACACTGATTGTGAAATCTTCCCAAAGCTTATGAGGGAAGGCATCAGGCGCCTGAGCCTGAGGCTACCTACAGCCTCCTAGATTCTACAATGGAAGGGACACTTCAGATTGAGTCCTTTGTCATGTCCCCCTGCTTGATGGCAGGAAGCTACTTAACTCTCTGCCTCAGTGTCCTTACTCATAAGAAAGTCCCACTGAAGTTTGTTTTCTGTAAATTAACACATATAATGTACTTCATTCCATATGTGTGATAAATTGTAAACATAATCCATCATAAGAATGATAAATTGTACATATTAATGCTACTCCAAGAATGTGGGTTATCCTAGTCATATAGTACTTTAATATTAGATTTCTACAATATAGTACTTTAATATTAGATTTCTCTATCCAGATGGTTCTTTCATCCAGGCTGAATGCAAGTCTCCCAATTCACCACATGCAGGACTACCTCCCGCCCTTGTTCTAACTTTTGCTGGCTTAGAACGTCATCTCTTCCAAACAGGATTCTAATATGCTTTCAGATCCTCCAGCACATCCTCCCCTGGGTCTCAGAGACCTTCTTCTCAGCTGGAATGCCAGTACCATTTACAATCATTTGGCACTTACCAAAGTAATAATCACAACTGACATTTATAGCCCTCTGGGGAATATACCAATTTGTTTTTTTATGTATGTTTTCTCACTGCCTTGCATTCCTATCTTCTTACATGCCCTGGGATAGTAGGCTTGCACACATGGTAGGTGGCAAAAAACCAACACTACAGAGACTCTGGGAACAGCTCATTGTGTGCTATGATGACAATTCTCTAGGTATTAGGAGATAAAATTGAAAAGGACAAAGTGAACTCTGCTTTGTGCACTGGTTCATTTTATCACTGTGACACAGACACACAAAGACTATCCTAGCCAATCAATAATTCGCAATGAGATAGACACAAAGAATGAGAGGAAAATCAGTGTCTCCACCGAAATCAAAAATGAAGGAAGAGAGTCCATTCTGGTCAGCAGCAATTGGAATGAAGGAACGCTCTATGGGTTATGGGAAAGTTCATCCTGTTCTGAATTCTACCACTGTGAATACCTGAATTTCAAGGCATTTCCCCAAACCCATCTTTGAGTCTCTGTTTGAAAGCCACCACCTCTGCAGCATCTACTTCTTTAGGTTCTCAGGACTTATCTTCAGCTTCATCCTCCAAGGAAGAACCTACATCCACTGTACCATCTTTCCCCATCCCCAATGTGAGCTGGGAAAAGCAATCCACACTCCTGGTCCTACCCTGAATCACCTGCAGGAGGAATGTGGACCTTACACTGAGTGGGTAATGGGGGTTCAGATCCCTCATGTGCAACATGCCTCCCTCACTATCAAGTAAGGAACAGAAACGCCCTTTCAAAGAGTAGTTAAGTTTATTGCCCTGGACTGCCAAGATCAAGACAGATACACTTTTAACCCTTCAACTGTTTACTTTCCAAATACCTTACCAAATTCCTGACCTTCATGCCCTACCATATGTCCTCTATCCAATGCTATGAAAAGCCTGCACAACCAAGACATTAAACCTCTGTTTGGCCTTCTCAGTCTCATTCCAAAGGAAAATATTTTACTTTCTTTGCATGGTGTAGAGGTAGAAGCAAATGCTTGCGAACCTGCTAATTAGAATCAGTCAAATCAACTCCAGGTTGACCAATGAATAAATATTAGCTGTCAGATGTAGACAGAGGATAAATTAGGCAAAATCATTGAGCCCAAACAAAGAAACAAGGGGAATTAATTTTTGGTACTATGTTGAGCCAAAAGAAATTGCCATTTTTGTAGGTAAAAGGAGTCAAGATCAAAAATATCACATGGTTAACCTAATTATAAACATTTCTTTGGGGTTACACTCTATACTCAGTGCTCAATATGAAAATAACTAAACTTCATTAGATGCAGTCATAAACTCTTGTTGATGGTATGGAGTGAACTACCAATGAAAATATGTAGGGAATTAACATGTTTTCAACACAAAAAAGAAAACAAATTCACCAACTTCCAAAAAAAAAGGATAAGAAATATTTGTCATGGTAATTAAACAAATAAATGATAATAATGAAACATGTACATTTTTATACACATCTCTTACATTATTTAACTTCTTATAAAACTCTTGGGAAAATCAGTTTGCTACTTTCAAATTTATATCTTTCACTTGAATACTTATTAAGAATGCCATGCCGAGTAGAGAAAGACTAATGAAAAATACTAAAGCCTTCCACCGAAGAGGCAAGGAGTAGAAAAATCTAGAGGAAGTGAGAGAGAGGAAGAGATACAGGAAAAGGAAGAGCAAGCCAATTCCAGCCATATTCCAATGTAGCTGTTCTTCCTCTCCTTCCTCTTCCTCCTCTTCCTCCTCACCCTCTTTGGGTTTTCAGTGGCTCAAGGGTTTGAACTCCAGGCCTTGGCACTTGTTTGCAGGTATTACACTGCTTGAGCCAATCCTGTTGGCTTTCATTATTTTTTTTAAATACATTTCTTGTTTTCCCCTCAGCCAGTCTGGACCCAGAGCCTCCTGTTTATGATTCCAATGGTAATTTTTTATTTGAAAGGCTCTCTCTCAACTGTGGAAGGTTTGCTAAGGGCTGTTACTCGACTAGGTAAATGGAATTGTGGCCTCTCCTTAACAAAGTCCAATATTCAACTAAATGTGTAATCATGTAGGAACACATGGCGCTCTTGTTTGAATATGCAGATTTCATCCTAGAGTCTGTCTTTCATCAGCACTCTTTTTATTTTTCATTTTCAAATGTAAACAAAATTTTAGCTGTAGGCTAAAATATGAAGTAAGCTAAGTATCCACAGAAAACTTCTCCAAATAATGAAAATAACCTCTCACTAATAAAGCTTCTTTTTGCTCTGTGTGGCTAAGCTGAGCTAAATGCCAAGAGTAAATTTCAGCATTTAATCTATGTAGAGAATAAAAAAAATATTGAAGTTAGGCTTGGGCTAGATGTGTAAACAAAGCTCTTCCTTCTCCTGATGATGGAGGTTTGCAATCACATTCTACATGCAAGGACAAAGAATCTAACACCGCCATGCAGCTCCCAGCAAAACCCATATTTTAAATAGGAATCCTGAATTTAAACGGCAAAGCAGTATTGATTTTAGATATTTCAAACATAAGATGAAAAATATTGGTGATAGTGTCTGGCAGTATACTTGACATCTAATTCCAAAACTTGTCCTAATTATTAAATGGATGGCTACCAAATTCAAGGGTGGAGAAGATAAAAACAGAGCAGAGGATGGGCAGATGAAAGACTTAAATGCTCCTCTAGAATTTTCTAGAAGAGATTTAAATTCTCTGGGTCTCAATGCCTTCAGAGTATGGACATAATAGGCACTCAATACATATTCATTTGTTCATCTCAAAGATTCCTAACTATTTCTTCCCTTGGGGAGGTGTGGGGGCTGGAGGTTTGAACTCAGCACCTTGTGCTTACTCATCACACTGTACCACTTGAACTATGGCTCTAACCTTCTCCCTTTTTGCTTTAGTTATTTTACTTGTAGAGTTTTGGCTGGGTGAGGGGGACATGCTATTTTTGGTGATAGTGGTGGTATAAATTTTGGGTTTTTTAACTTTTGTTTTGGTATATTTGCTTTGGACTATAGCTGTGATGACAAGAATTACCTCACCAAGCATGTTACCCGGCCTGTAACTTAGATCCTCCAATTGTCCCCTGCTGGGTATCTGGGATCCAGCTATTTCTAGGACTTTCTAAGATGGCTTCACAGTAGGAAACTCCAGAGTGTCCCTCAAACACAGTAAGCAAATGTCCCAAGTGAAGGCTAAATATTCCTCGCCTATGTCAAGACTCACTCACATCAGAACCTCTGGGCCTGTTGTCACTAAACTGTTGTCCCTCTCTACCAAGTGAAAGAAAAACTAGCAATGGAGAGTCAATCTTCCATCGTTGTAGATATTCCACCTTGCCTTAGACTTTCTCCTTAGCCCTTAACAAGAAAAGTATCTGCAATTTATGCAGTGAAATTTCTATATTAATGCTCATCCTCCTAACCTGTAAAACTTCCCACACTTAATGGAGAGCTGTCCCAAGCTGTTATTATAATCAGGCAAAGATGATATGAAATACATTCAGATTCAGGGAGATTCTAAGCTCCAAGACAATCAAATGGTAATTCCTGAAATACTAAGGAAATGAAAAGGCAAACTAGAGTTCAAGACTTATTATTCATACAATTCAAAAGCAGCCTTCTTTGTAGATAATTATTCTTGTTATCTAGATAGAGTGGTCTTAAGAGAAGCAGAATAAAATAATATTGCCAGGAATGGTTAGGCTAATCTGAAGCATGCTCCCAAACATCACACTGTAACTCTTAATTTAAGCAATGGGTAATGACGTGGCCCTTGCCTTAACAACTGGTATTAAGATCCAGAAACCTAACAGTGGTATGGCTACCAGTATTCTCAAGACACTTACATGCTAGGTTAGGCCTATGAGTACAGGTAAAATGCTTCAGGGCTTATAGCAGATCCAGGCAGCTCAGACTTGGCTGCTGCCCAGTCTGGAACGTTAGATAACGTCCAGTGCATGCTTCAAAAACAATGAAAAGTCCAGAAGCAAAGGGAACTCTAAGCATTCAGAAACCACAAGTACTTCACTGGGGTAAAAAAGACAGAAGAAGAAAGGGAAGGAGGTGGGAGGGGCCAAGGAAACTTTAAGTCTTACAGACTTGATCCAGAGAGCTGGGAGGAGACTTTGGGGGGCTTTAAGCAGCAGACTGGCACGTCAACTTGTAGAAAGTAAAGGGAGGGAACTAGAGAAAGGACAACCAAAGACCACAGATTAAACAGAAGACTAGTACTAGGAAAACTAGTACTGGTAACTGGAGAGAGAGAGAGATTTAAGAGACAAATCTAGTAGACATAGCAGAAATTTGCAATTGCACACGTGAGGCAGGCAGAGAAGTCCCCCGATGGCACCTAGCACAATTTCCACAAGCCATCGGAGATTTTATAAGAGATTTTATAGGGAGTTTTACTGCCTCGCCTGGTGTGTATGAACAGCTTAACATGAGTTCCTTGGGTCTCTTCTGTACACCAAGACAGTGAAGGGCAACTTCCCGTCCTCTCTTACTCTTTCTTCTCATGCCATCCTCAATCTCTTATTCCTTTTGCATTACTATACAGATATGGCCTAGAACTCAGTTCTTTCTTCTCTCCCACTTCTCTCTCCCAACTTTCCTCTTGTTTTTTCCTTCTCCAGGTCAAAGGTCATGATACCTTAAGCCTGATTAAAAAGAAAGATCATTTGTCTAAGAAGACGTGGTATGGACATAGGTTTTTCTAAAGCACAGAGGATCACATCAGAGCCAAGAATTCACAGTAACAGCCATCATTAACTACAGAGCAGATGGAGAAGCCACTGAAACATGTGGACATACAGGGTCTGCAGCTGCTGTCTGCATCTCATTTACGCATCATCGCCTCCGATGATGACACTGGGACCATGGCAGGCTGGAACTGTGGCTGGTTTAGAAAGCCAACAAGAGCCCAGAGAACAAAAACAGCCACTCGGGCCATACGTTAGCCTGATATGATCTCCGCAGGAATCCTCTCGGTCTTCTTAACATAGGGTACCCTTTGGGTTTCAAGAATTAATAAGAAAACAAGCACTCAATCCTTTTCTTTGTGGTGCTAAGGATTGTGCCCAGGGCCTTACAAATACTAAATAGTCATCATTGTATCACTTTTTAAATATACAACCTGAAACCGGGTTTGGTAAACACTTTGTAATGATACATTTCCAAGGCAGAGGCCAAAAGATCATGAGTTCAAAGCCAATCTGGACAACATAGTGGGACCATGTATCAAATGAATTAATAAACAAACAAACAAATCCTTGTCTAAGTGCAGATGTGAAATGGAAGGCCTACTAATGTAAACTAAGCTGGGTGTTCTCATCAGAACTGTGGCATCTCTTTGTTTTACATATTCGCCTTCTTCCTCACAAAATGTATTTTGTGTGTAAATTCCACTAGTTCCCACAATAAGAAAACCCCTGGGATCTCTCTATGATCCACACTAATTCAATGACTTCCATTTAAAGAACAGAGGCTAGTAGTCTTAAAAAAAATTATAAATTTTTTCTTAAAAAAAAAGGCAGATGGAACAATACTCCTGGAAAGTTGAACAAAGAAATGTCCTGACAGTGTTAGACTTCAAGGGTTTAGAGTTTTTATAGTAATTATTCCATCACAATGATGGAAACACAAGTTTGGAGGTCAGAGGTAACATTTCTATAACTGGGAAGAAGGTCAAAAGCTCTGTCTCTCAGTTATGCAGAACCTGTCAGAGGAGAATATAATGTGACTTTTGCCGTGTGCCTGAGCCCTCCATGTGTCAGCCAGACACTGATTTACACATCTGTCCTTTCAAATGGGTAGTAACTTGAGTCTAAAGTATTGTTTAAAGTGATGACTTATTTGGGAGAATAACAGCATTCATTTTAAGAAACGTGACCATTCAGTTGTGACAGTAAATAAATCACACAACAGTCTCTTTGCAATCTACCAACATCGAGCCATAAATCTTCGACTTCAGTTTTGTACCAGACAGAATGCTGTAGAGGAAAAGTCTAGTTTTAACTCTGTGACCTCAATCTTGCCTCTGCTGGACAGTAAATCTGATGCAAAAATGAGCAAATATGGGTGGCTGAGATTCAACCTGGCATAACATTGAGGCTTTGTCAAGGATCCCAGAATTTAGAGAGTTTTTAGGAACAAGAAAAAAATGTGAAAAATAAAAACATATGCTGAACAGCTGGGGAAAAGGAATGAAAGCCTGGGAAGAGATTACACCTTAGCAAGGAAAATTCTCTAGTGACTTTTCCTTTTATATGATCCATGCTAGAGATTTTAATCTTAAGAATTAGTGTCTCTATAGGTGTGAGCTAGTAAGCTATAAGCCGTGGATTCATTCATTCATTCATTCATTCATTTTGTAAAGTTTAACAAACAGTGTTTGATTAATCTCTTGCTTGCTCTAGGAACCTGGGAGAATTATTTGAATTTGCTGCAGTTCAATTTCTTGATCCTTAATCTTGTGACAGCACATGTGCATAGGTCATAGGACAGCACAACCATAACCCTGAATGCGCTCAACCAGACACCAGGCCAAAGCCAAGAACTTTCAACCATGAACCAAGCAAGCCAGATCCCTGCCTTTAGCGCAGTATATAATTCGGTGACTGAAACAAATAAACACAGAATCAACAAAATGCCTAGAGGAATTGCACTGGGTACTACTGAATAAAAGGCAGATTCTTCTTAGATAAGGTTTTTGTGATGGCTTTGCTGATCTGGGAAATTCTAGAGCTGAAATCTTTGAGACAAATAGCCACAAAAAGAGATGACACAAAAATCCTTCCAGGATAATGATTTAGAAAAGACCCTTAACTTGGAATTAGCCTGGAGTGTTTTAGGAATGGGAAAGGTTTGGGTAAGGAGCAATCACCAGGACCCTAATAATAATAATAATAATAATAATAATAATAATAATAATAGTAATAATGGAATTTGGTTTTAGTTTACAGAGATTTGGAAGTCATTGTATGGTTTTCCAATAGATTAAGGATTTCTGTTCTGAAAGGTGTTTGAATCAGTGAAGTTCAGACTGGAATGGAGCATCAGGAGGCTCCTTGAATCACTTGAATAAAAGATGATGATTATTTAGCAGTGACAGTGACCTTGGACAGAAGCAGACAGAAGTTGAGATGGCTCCTAAAGTCATGGAGACAACTGCCTCTTTGCAGGTAAAAACATTGTAAGATACATAGTTTAAAAACCAGTTGAAGTCGTTGCAGTGTGTGGAAATTTACTAGATGGCTTTTTCATGAAAGCAATGGGTCAATTAAATTTTAAAGTGCTTTACAGTTCATGATGCTGTCTATATGTTAGTTTAGATTAAGATGTCAGAGTCAGCTGCTTATAAAGCAAAACGAAGATGCCTACATGGTACTGTTAGATGGACTATAGACAATTCTGCATTGTTCCCACTTGGGGTGGAATTTGAACTAGAACTGGGAATAGGAAATAGAAAGTTGCTGATGACCAGTGAGACCCTCTCCACTGAAGCTTCCGGGTGAAGTAACGAAAAGGAGTAACCTTGTTCTCTGCTTCCCACCTAGTCGTTAAAGTAGGAAATACTTTACGTGTTCCATTGGAGCCTATCACATTGTGCTTTGAAAAAAATAACAAGGAAGGAAGGGAGATAGAAGAAAGAAAGAAGAAAAGGAGAGAGAGAGAAAAAAAAGAAGGGAGAAATGGGGGAAGTAAGGCCTGATTTGTCATCACCCGGAAGTGCTAATGCTCGATCCCAAACCTCCATCTCTGAGCCGCAAATCAATCTTAATACCCCCCTCCCCTCAGATTCGTGCAGAACAAACACAGAAAGCAAAGGCAGTTCTGAGCCAAAGATTGGCGTCTAGTTTAGAAAAATGAGCATTGCAATGACCACACATATTTTTAAGAGCTTATTGGGATCTAACTAAGGAGAATGGCTCCAAGCCTTGTAGTCCCACATATTTTCTTGATTCCTAAATTAATCATTTTTAAATCATCTGTCTTAAAATGAGCCAAATGGAATCTTCTTCCAGGAATATCCATTCACTGGCATCCCACAAATACAACTAAGATAACATTTATGTCAGCAGGCTTGATCAAAAATTTGATTTAGATTTAGTAAGATGTGTGCTCATATGTAATGTATATGCAATGTATACAAAGGAGTCTGAAAATATTTAAGAAGCTACAACTCTATCATAAAGCAACTCGTCAGGATGTATTAGGCACAGCTTAGCAACTTGATGAAGTTATAATTAATGCTATCTGAGCCTCTGATGGAAGAAAAATGATTATAATTTCTATCTTCTTATCAGCATATCTACGGTCAGGTTCTTTGCCTTTAATAGGACTTCAGAGAAAACTGATCAAATCTAACTTACATTATTATAGTTATTGTACAGGAAATGTGTTAATGATGGTATTTTTGATCTTTAATTTTAAATATTGTATTTTCTTTATTCTGTAAACTATCTTGCGGGCATTTTAAGACAATAAAGTTTTCTACCTTATCTCATGTAAAAAAATCACTATTTTTATAGTTCATCATCTTTTGGACCTTATCTTTTCTATCCTTCTCTTAAATAGTCTCATGTTTTTCTAAAGCAGGGGTGAAAAATCACATGTTACAATATGTTCATCTTTGGTTCGGTACATTCTTCTATGCAATGCAAATTATAAGTGGGTTCTTCGTTGCAGAATGTGCTATAACAAACAAAGATTCCCAAATGTCCCTCAAGACAGCCTTCATCTCCATGCTCACTGGTAAATACGCACATTTCAAGTTCAAGAGAAAGAAAAAGAAGCCATTATAAAGCTAATTAACTATCATGGCACTGGAGGCCCTCACTTGTAATCCTGACTACTCAGGAAGCTGAGATTGGAGGAGTCTCTGAGATAAGAGTCTCTGAGACTCTTATTGCCAATTAACTTCTGAAAGTCTAGATGTGGAGCTGTGACTTAAGTGACCCGGCACCAGCCTTGGGTGGAAAAGCTAAGTGACAACATGCACATGCACAGAGCTAATGAATGAATTGATGAAAGTCATAGAATATTTTGTAGAAAACTATATGATCGCTCGTAGTACCCTGAAGCAGAATATTTAAAAGGGATACCACTGGACACTTTTGCTCTATCTGAGAGGACAACCCAAAACTACTTTGTCCTGGTAATGTGTGACTCAGTGACCTGCAGTCACTGTTCCTTCAGGCTGCAAACAGTTAAGGCTGCTCATTGGGGAACCCAACAGACACTCAGCTTCTCAGACTTTGCTCTTAGAATTTAGGATCTCTGTGTTTGTTTGTGCATCTGCTTCTCTTTCTTCTTCCTCCCCACTCTCTGTTTGCTCATGTGCTTTGTGAACAATCCTGGCTGAAGTGCTTTGTGTGTGAATTCGTGGGGCAAGGAGCAGGATGAGGGTGGGAAAGCAAGCTGCATCTGTCAGATGCTCAGCTCTAGCACTGCAGCCCAATCCCAACCCCAGACACAAGCCAGGCTTTCTCTCAGCCCACTCTGTACCCTGAAACATACTCCAGAGAGATGGAAGATTAAAATGCAGGCACTCTAAGTTGAAGGAGTACAAAAGGATCAGGGGTGTGGAATTCTTTCTACTCAGGAAGTCCATTTAATACTAATAGGATATGCTAAAGTCTTATGGGAGATGTTGAATAAATGTGATCTGTGTTCTCACACATAAGGAAAGAAGAAAGAGAAGTCTCCCAGATGTTCATACAAAGGCGAAAGCATGTGTATCACCCCATGTGGGTGGATTCCGCCATGCACGCAGCTCTGAGGCCTCATTTCGTTCAGTATGGTCAGAGGGATACTGCCAGGTTAATAAGTGCTCCGAGTTGTGAAGTTTGTATAATCTTCCTTTGGCTATCACTGCCACTCTTCAACAAACACTTATTTTATTTTTTTACTCATATAAATGATCAGAAAAACGGCCTTGGAGGTAAGAGCTTTAGTACCTATGCAGTTTCTTAAGCTAAGTTCTGGGAGCTCCTGTTGAATCAAAGATCTTTCTCCTTAAACTTCGATCCGTATTGTGGACACTCTACCATATACAGGGCTACAGGATGGACACAACCCCATTGGTGAAAGATTAGACAATGGCCAGGCAGGGTAGCTGAGAATTGTTGTTGGAAGCCAGCCCAGGAAGGAAAATCTGTGACACTCTTATCTCCAATTAACCACCAGAAAATCAGAAGTAGCATGGTGGCTTAAAGCGGTAGAACACTGGTCTTGAGCAAAAAGACCTCAGGGACAGCCCTCAGGCCTTGGGTTCAAGCCTTATGACCAAACAAAAAAAAGATTAGACAATCTTAATAAATGCTTCATAGTTTTACAACAGCAAGAAAACTTCTTCATGTGTATATGTGTGCTCCCACTAACAGTGCTCAGTTCAGGAAGAGGTGCTGCTTATTGTAATCCTTTATTTATTTATTTATTTATTTATTTATTTATTTATTTTTGGGTCTGGTCGTGGGGCCTGAACTCTGGGCCTGGGCACTGTCCCTCAGCTCTTCAGCTCAAGGCTAGCCCTCTACCACTTGAGCCACAGCGCCACTTCCAGCTTTTTTCTTTTTGCTTATGTGGTGCTGAGGAATCGAACCCAGGGCCTCATGCATGCAAGGCAAGCGCTCTACCAGAGCCACCTTCCCAGCCCCTCATTTATTTTTATGTACCTTTTTTATTGTAAAAATGCTGTACAGAGGGTTTACAGTTACATGAGCAACGTAATGAGTACATTTCTTATTAAGCATTGTTGTCTCCTCCTTTGTTTTCCCCCAACTACCTCCACAACTACCCCCCCACCTGCTGAAGTTGTAAAGTTCATTTTCAACATAGTGTTTTGTACATCTCATTGTTACAATGGGTCAACCTGTATCCTTATTTAAGCATTTTATTTTTTTCCTTTCCCCTCCCTGAATTAGAGAAGAGTATATACAAGATGCAGGGCACCGACAGCAAATACAGTGAAAACAGGGGTTATACTGTGGGGAGGAACACACAAAGCAAAGTACATTATAAATAAGTTAGAAACAATAGCAAGAAAGAAAAAAAGACATTTGTGTCCCAATCTTGGGGTTCATTTCGCTTAACATCCTCTTATATGCTCATATGTACATAGCTTTTGGCTTTTACTGCTTGTCCTACACATGTACTAGTTATTGCAAGTAAGGGTAACCATGACCTATGTTTTTGGGGGCCTGGTTTACTTCACCTAATATAATTTTTCCAAGTCTTTCCATTTGCTAACAAATGGGGCAATGTCATTCTTTCTGATGGAGGCATAGAATTCATATATATATCTATATCTATCTATCTATCTATCTATCTATCTATCTATCTATCTACATATATATATATCACATTTTCTTGATCCATTCATCTACTGAAGGGCATCTGGATTGTTTCCATATCTTAGCTATGGTAAATAATGCTGCAATAAACATAGTTGTGCTGGTAGCTTTAGTATGGTCGTGTTTGTGATCATTTGGGTAAATGCCTAAAAGTGGGATTGCTCAGTCATAGGGGAGCTCTATGTGGAGTCTGTAATCCTTTATTTATCTGCAGTATATTTTCATGCAATGAGTCAAATAAGATCTAGCCTTACTATATTTTTCTAAACTGCTGACCAGTGGTCCTAAAATATGTATTCCATCATTTGTCTTTTCTTAGATTTATTTGCAGTTTTATTATTTCAATAGACTAATTTCACTTGCAATTTGAGTTTATTTCCTTCTTGATTTATACATTTACATGTATATGTGAATTCTTTTAAAAATCTTCAGTTATAAATAACACATTTATTAGTGTGGTAATTTTACTAATATCTCCATTTCTCAATAGTCCGGAAGAGTCACTGTATCAGGACATCTTTTTATTTTATTTATCACTTCTGACCTTATGGTTAGTACTTCATGGACAATTCTTGTGTGCCAGTCAGCACATGAATATGTGGTCGTACAGTATTTCCACCTGAGTAGCTACTAGGATACTATGAGATGAGTTGGTAAAGCTCAGAAGTTTCACATAACATTTGACTGGGTTCTGGTTTTCTTTGTTATCCGACCCTGGGATCAAATTCAGATTCTTTTGCTTCTGGAAGCAGACATCTTCATGAGATATCAAGAAGCTCATGTGTCCAGGACTCACTGCTTATAGCACATGAGAATCATCTTTAGCAACTTAGCTTGTCTTGCCAGTAGTCTTCTGGTTCTTTTAGGCTTTTATCCTAGTTCATGCATTCAATGATAGAGTTAGTAGTTACTGATCTGGACCTTAGCCTGAAATAGCATTCCTGGTTGGTTGGTGCTCTTGGGGAAAAAAAATAAGAAGAATGATTGCCAGGGGAATCTGCTTTTATTCTGGGATCAAACTGAAGTAGACTGGAACTATTTGATTGCAAAATCCAGAGTGAAAATCAGACTCCTGGGATCATGTTTGATTGCCTGGGGAAAAATATTTCTTTTAAGAGACAACAAATCTCAGTTATCTGCAATAAGTTGTCCAGCTGGAGCTGGAGCTGGGACAAGACCAGCCTGGTGAAAGGAAGAGCTCCAGAGAGGGGATACAAGCTAGTTACCAGCTAGTGGTTGTTTGAATTGGGTCTCACATGCATTCCTAAGTTCATGATAAAAGATGAACTGGAAATAAGTTAATTTATAAATAATAAAGTTAATTTATAAACATAAACACTTCATAATATTATTTGTATGTATAAATAATCTGTTATGTATAAAAATTCATAAGCTAACTTAAAAATATGTTAATTTATGAAATTTCAATATGAACTTGAAATGTTAAGTTATAAAGTTAACTTGTAAATATTACATAATAAGAAGTACTAGAGGAGGAGTCATGACTCAACCGATAGAGCCTGGCCAGCAGTAGGCCCTGAATTCAAACTTTTAGATCCTACTATGACAAAAGAAAAAAGAAAAATGCATAAAACAAGCCAGAATTGCTAATAAATCTGCCAAACGGGGTACTCAGTAGTCTTCAAGGTAAACTGAATCCATCAAGTGAATGAGCCTTCAGTGTGGTTTTTGAAGGAATCTACAGATACAAAGACCATTCAAGTGTGGCCTTGAAGCACAGGAAGCAAGTGGTGGGCAATGAGCATCTGCCCTGGGAACTGGAACTATTTGGCCTTGTCTAGTGGTTGGCATAAGTCTAAATCCAGGAGCTGGGTATGCCTCTGCTGGCTGGCCTTGTCAGTTCCCAGTGGACCACCATGGATCTCCCTCTAACACATTCCCTGTCTCCTTCTCACCTGGCGATCGTACCCTGCCCCTATGTCCATCGGGAAATAGAATCTACTTATCTGCCCCCTGTATCTAGATAGGCTTGTGACTTGGTATTGGCAAACACTTGGGATCTACCAAAAATAAAAAACAGAAACAACAGACTTGTAGAGATCTGGAGAATCAAGAGGCCATCAAGAGTCTTGGTGAGGAACTCCTTTGTGCTGTGAAGAAGGCTGCCTTGTCATACTTGCGCATGGGAGAGAAAGAGGAGCTCTGCTTTCTTCATCTCTTTACAAGTAATCCTCATCACTCAGATGATATCAGCTAAGCATAATCACCAAAGGCACAGTCTGTGAATACCAGAGGACTACAGCTGTAATGCATGAATTGGAGGAGACAGCCATATTCAGTCTTTAGCGACCAATAAATGCTCACAAATGGCCTCTAAAGTTAATTCCTAAAAGCCAATGAACTTTAAGGTTAATTCCAAATGCCAGTGACCTCTAAAATTATGTCCAAACAGCCAATGCTGCTTCTACTTAGTCAATGGAATGAGCTACTCTGAACCCTCCTCTGCTAGATTGCTATGACTAGAGGACCATGTTGTAAGGAAGCTCCAAGGAGCCCACATAGACAGATTGGAGACCCCATGGGGAGCCCTCCTTTCTAGGATTCTGATTCTCCAGATCAAGCGTTTCACATGAGCCAACTCCACTGGCCTTAGAGTCAAGACCTTCGACATTCCTAACCCGCACAAACCAGAACACTACAAAACCATGTATAACTCTGGACATTAAGTTTCAAGTTGGCTTCTTATGCAGCCACAGTGACTGGACTATACAATGACAAATTCATAAAAGACCAGAGTTGCCTTATTTTGAAATAGTCACACTCACTCTTTTCTAAAGCAATTTTGTTTAGTTCAGAGAGGTAACAGTGACTTAGAACATCCATGGTTTCCCTTCGGACACATGCTGTTTTTCTGAATAAACAATTATGAGATGCATTATAAAATTGCATCCTAACGGGCACATTATGATAAGCAGTGCCCTATGAACTGATCCTCCTTCTCTCCAGGATGCCAGCTAGTCAGAGTCCAACAGTGATCTATTCAAATTCATCTCCAGAGCTTTACTTCCCACATGCTTATAGCCAAACTGCCAGGGAGAGCAAGTTAGGATTTCCATGTAGTGGCATATTCATCACAAAGGATAATACCACTTCCTGCGAGTGGCATGAAAGCCAAGGACAATCCCCACTGCCCCTTCCCCAATGTAACCTCCCCTGTGTAGTGAGGGCCCTGTGGGTCTAAAAGCATCACAACCAAAAAATCTGAAATGAGGAGGATGTCCAAGAATACAACACTGTTAAATCCCACCAAAATAACACATTAACGTCCACCAAAAGGCAATGCATTTGGGACAGCTATGTATCCACATGTATGTATTGATGACACATTGAGACTCCATTGAAGTGGTAAATGACAGGCACAGCAGAATCATTTATTTTCATTAAGATGTTCCATACCAAGGATGACAAAGCCATGTACAAACATTCTGCTGATCCAAAACCATTCCATCTCAAGTGAATTGAACCAACCTAAATCTTAGTTCTTTTTAGGAGGGTAATGGGTAGGAACTAAAGGAGTTTAACAAGAGTACACCTACTTTTGCTTAAATGGGAGCAGAATTCTATCAATTTTCCTTTTAAGCATACCGTGATGATGTTTCTTCTTGTATAAATTGGATGTCTTGTAGAATCCTCAGCGGCCTAAACAACTCATGCTGAAAATACTGGAAAAGGTAGATACTTCATGTTCTTGAGATGCCCAGAACTTCATCAGAAGTGTTGCTTAGGCTGGTTTGCTTAGTCTTTGCCTCTTAAGAACACTGGACTTACACTAAAGATCTCAGAAGGCTGACCAGTTAAGACCTACCAATGACCATCTGATATTCTATGTCATGCTAGGAATAACATTGTTTTTCATTGAGATAAAGTCTCCCCCTCTGGGAACTACACCTTAATTATTGCTGTAAAGGGTTTTATTTCCCCCCTAACCCACTGTGTTTCATCCATCAGTTATTTCAGAACATGATCCCACCTCTTGTTCCCTATGTCTCTCTTTTATATAAGATATTTTTGGCAGGAAGTTCCAGAAATTTCTCTATTCTCACAAGAATATCTCTAGGCACTTCCCCAGTATAATAAAGACGCGTTTTATGTCATGGGTGATGGCCAGTTAATGTCGATGTTTCGCTGGACGAAGTACAGCATTATCAGCCAAGGGAAACACCTGCACAGCTCTGTGTTCCTGCATTACATCCATGATCGCACATCCCACAAACAAAGAATGGGAACCTAAAGAACAAAAACCACAGGTGCCGAGGGGAAAAGAGCTCCACATAAATCTATAATGCATAACCATCTTTTCAAAACAAACACAATTGCAAAGGTAGAAATCTAGCTAGGAAGCATGGACACTATAGCCAATAACCTATATATTTATATAATATATATATATATATATATCCTTACCATGTATTTGATCATGTAGGCACTGTATTTTATAATATTTGTAAAACTATTTCTATAATGACCATGGATGAAAGCACAAAGGCAGAGCTCCTTGGAAACACAGGAGTGGCAGACAAATGCAGACTGAAGTCAGCCGGACCTTCTGGCTTCTATATTCTGAGCAACTTCAGAGCACAGATTTAACCAAAGTGTTTCTTTAAACCTGGAGGTCTCTAACCTAATATATCCTTAGGACTATATGTAAACACACACATACGTTTTATATATTAATAGTAGTATTTCATTAGAGGAATCAAGACCAAAACAAAAACAACTAAAACCGACTTTGATTTCCTTGGCAATGGCCATGCCCTGGGAACACATCCCGACACAAGTCTTCCTGAAAGGAAGATACAGTGCAGCCAGCTGCATGGAGAACCAATTACTCTCTGTCACAATATTATCTGACTTTCCCTCCAAGACAACCGATGCCCACAGGAAACTCACACTCGTGGAGGAAGAATATAAATGCCTGCATGACATTGAGATGATGGAAGCCAGACCCTGA
Organism: Dipodomys merriami; assembly: GCF_024711535.1. Taxonomy (NCBI): domain Eukaryota; kingdom Metazoa; phylum Chordata; class Mammalia; order Rodentia; family Heteromyidae; genus Dipodomys; species Dipodomys merriami. The sequence goes on along the minus strand of NW_027204715.1, from coordinate 10,001,545 downwards.
AGAACCCACATGCAGCCTTGCAATAATAAATGCCACATGGATGACATCGCCAGAGACCATGTACAGCCCGAGGGTCTGAGGATGGGAAGAGGATAGTTACCGGATTATAAAGAATGAGCGATCCAGCCACGCTTGTCAGACGGTGTTTCATGGTAGGCAGATTAAAATGGAGCAAGGCTCTGAGGAGGTTCTGTCATCCAGGCTGCTTCTCAAAACACTGTACATGAACTCTCAGGCCTTGGGAGACTTTATCAAAGTCCTTTGTAAAACCTCCATGGCTAAAGAACTGATCCTGCTTGCTGAACTCCCTTTCTACTTTTGAAATATTTTAATGCTGGCTATATTCCTATCGCTGATAGAGAATCCTCAGGATGTAGAGACGATCAGAAAAAGTCTTCTGCTGTAGGGAATGGGAAAGACAGATGCACAGAAAAGGTTGTACTGTAACAAGATCTACAAATACTTGCTAATGGTAATTCAAACTGATGACCCAAACCCCAGCCAACTACTTCATATAAACCTCGAGTTCTATCCAGTGATCAAGGGTAAAGAAAGATACCTTACATGTCAGTTATCCCAGAACACCATTATGTTAAACAAAACCTTTATATCCATGGTTTCATTGCCCTGTGGTGAATTTTGCCACATGCTATAAAAATAATATTTCATATCATTTTATAACATGAAATGTATTTTATATCCTCACAAAGGCACAGCTTCTTGCTCACTTACAAAATCTAGCTCCCGAAATGTTATCATTCTACTATGAGACTTCAGCTGAAGACACTCAAATGTCATCACCTCTCATACTCCTTGAAAATGGTTCACCATAAACCCAGTTTGATGATAAAAGAGGACACACTATAAAGAATGGTAGCTTTAGCAACCATTAGTTTCGACATTGTTTAGAGAATCACTCCATTTCACCAGCTACCATTGAAAACTATAAATCACACACACACACACACACACACACACACACACACACACACACACACACACACACAGTGTGATCAATCAGGCAGTGGTGAATACATCGCTGTGAACCAGTAATGCCAGGTTCCAACTGTTCCACTCTGTTTACAGGCATTTTGTTAATCTTCATAAACCACAGTGCTTTGCTCCTTAGACCAGGGTGCAGTAAGATAGGCATGTTGTACTAAAACAAAAAAAGGAGTAAGTAGCTACATATTACACCATAGTTCCCAAAAGATATAAACAAGCACTCAATGCATTTCATTCTGCTGATGTTATGACATGCTAGCTTGAAAACAGTTGAAATCTACCCTATAAGAAAAAGCTACAGTTACCAGTTATGCTTCACAGAAAATAAAATGTCCTGCTGAGCAGTCTAAAAACCTAAGGACCAAGAAACAAAAACATTTTTTAAAGTAAAGGAATACTCTCATATTATCATGGGCTTAAAACATAAAGCCACCATAAAAGAAACATTTAGTCTAAAACAATATGGCCAACCACTTATGGCTCTCACACAGAAAGATTCATAGGGATATGCCTTCTGTGATCATTAAAAACATAAAAGATATTATGACTGAAAAGAACCAAGAAAACACATGCATTCATGTAATTTTCAATTCCCTGTTGGGCCTCACCCCACCATCGAGCTCTAGATTTGCTTCATATTTCAAGGGGAAGGCAGCACAAGCAAACACAATTGATAAAAGTAAATAAATAAGGGCATGAAGGAAGACAAGTTTATACAAAAACTCATTCCTATGTCAGAATAAGTTAGGGACATCGTTAGACTACTCCATAATTCAGGTTTAGAAAAAAATTGAGATATGACGTTTGAGGGGACGGTTTTGTTGTTGTTTGTTTGTTTGTCTAATCCAGGATTGTTCAATCAGAATCTTGGTTCAGAGAGAATCCACTTGGGGCTAGGGGTGGGGGACTGTCCTGCAAATACTTGGATGTTTGGCAGTTATGTCTAACTTCTACCCAGTGGAGGTCAGTAACAACTGCTCCTTTAATTCCCAGTTCTGACAATAAAAAGTGACTCCAGAGAGTGAAATGCCAGCCCTCTTGGAGGCAAACCTTCTCCAGTTGAAACCTTCTATTTTAATGCAATGATGATAAGGGAAATCATCATCCTTGAGAAGCAAAGGTCAGGCCATGTGGCCTTAGAAGCAAGCAATCTACTCAGCCTGAGACGTTCCTGTCAATCTGCTGTGTTCTCTGCTCAAGAGGCAGAGTGTGGGCCAGTAAAAATTGAGAAATGTAAATCAGTCTCTGGATAGCCCTGGACCAACACAGAATCTCCTTTATCTCCCTTGTACTTTTGAAAGATATTCAGCAGATGTGCTAGGGATACAAAATCCTGAGATGAAGGGGAACAGGCTAGAATATCCCTGGCTCTGGCCCACTTCCCTTTAGAAAGAGGATGGTCATGCAATGCATTAGTCCTGCATGTTACCCAAGGTATAAACCGTAAGAAGTGCTGCGTTCTGGGCTCCCCAAGCTGCAGTACTTGAGACCCTCAGCTTTCCTGTGTCTAGAGGCGCATATGAATCTCACGCTGCCTATCTGTAAGTCCCAAATCTTCACAAGTACAAGAGTTTCCTTTGAACTTGCACATGAATTGACTCTACTTCACTGGACTCAAACAAGTTGGTCTTTTTGTTTCATAGAGAGTACCTCAGATCTCTCCTCCTCAAAGTGATCTTCAAAGGAAATGCTCCCCTGCAGCTGATGTTGATAATTTGAACACAGATAATCAACAAAAGGCACTATGTAAGCCAAGCCTATTTAAGACATTAGCAAGTTTGCTAGAATCTTCTAGAAACTAGCAACAGGAAGAAAACCCTTTAAAAAAGTTTCCTGGAAGGAAAGAAAGAATAGGTTTCATTCTGTTTTAACAAGATACCAAATGTAAGAATAATATTCAATTCTATACATCATCCTTGTTGTATGTATGACTCCAAACTGCTTGTATGACTGTTTATAGCTGTTACCTCTTTTTGGGGGCAGGGGAGAGGGAAGAAATGGAGACCCATGTTTGCTGATCTTGATCTGCATTTGTGATCATGTGTACCAAGGACCAGGTGTTAAATGACCACCCTTCATGAGGTCCTTCCCCTTGTGGCCTAGAATGAACCAAGGCATGCTGACATTACTCATGAGTATTGGCTAGTGGAGACAGAGCATCAAGGGGGTGAACAGAGGACCCTATCACCGAAGAAACCTCGACAGAAGTCATTGCTTATACAAGACCATCTGTTTTACAGGAGAGACAAAGGTAATTCCAAGATGGGGTGGAGCCTTGCCTGGCAGGCCACAATACAATACAAGATTTCTCTTCAGCCAACAGCACTTTCACTAACACCCCTGTTGTACATACCTTCTTCTTCTACAACGTCAAAACTATCATTTTACTGTGATTCGAAACTTTATTAAAAAGAAAAAAAGATATTTTTCTGAGTGAGCCTGATTGTCTTGCTGGCGGGCTTAAGGAATCTCCAGAAAAGCGTTGTGCTGCAAGACCCCTTGATGCCCGCTCCTTCTGTCTCTCTATTTAAAGTCAATGGGAATGCATGGCCTTCAGCAAACATTGCGTCAGAGCTCAGAGCCACTCAATGCAACTGAGCAAACATTGATTGAGCTGCTGTATTGCTCACTGAGCCTTAGAATTAAAAATAAATAACATTGGAGCTATCTCCCTTCAAAGATTTCACAGTCTATTATGTAAGACAAACATCTGCTATAAACCCCAAAATGAAATGAGAGAGAGGTGTGCCCGGGCACTCTAGAGGAGAGAGTAAAGAAGGCGATTAACTTCACTTGATGAATCTGGGCTCTGGGAAGGCACTGTCAGGACCCAGAGAAAACAGATGCTGTGCCCTTCAGAGTCCTCCCTTATAAAGAAAACTCTATGCATAATGTGAATAAACTTAGGTTAATGAGAATCAAGAGTTGTCTCCTTTAAGGGTAGAAAGTAGTCATCAAATGTAAGGGGACAGTGAGTAATAGGTGGATGAGTGTAGGTAAGTTCACACTGCTTCCCAAGGTCATTTGAGAGAGGGTGGATTACAAGTGTCAGACTCCACACCTTCCTCCTACCCTATGTTTAAGTCACTTGCATATTATACCAGTCAGTGTTCAGCAATAGACAATTAACATGGCAGATGTTCTTTCTCTCCTCTTCAAAGCCCAGAGCTGGAGTCAATCATAGCCCCAGACTCCCTACTCTAGAGATATGTATTGCAATACTATTCATCAATGATGAAACAGGCCCACAGTTATAAACATGAGGTATGCATGTATGTATATATGTACAGATATATGGATACAATCTAGTGTACACAAATCAAACAAACAATGTTATCTTTTTGCACTTGTCTTATTCTTACTGTTAAGTTCTTTTTTATTTAACTCAGAAATCTGTATTTGTTTTTCTTTTCATTATCTTTAAGTAACTGTACAATGGGTTTTGATTCAACAAGTGTTGTTATTAAATTCTTTTTGTTTTGTTTTGTTTTGTGCCTGTCCTGGGCTTGTGCTCAGGGGCTGGGCACTGTCCCTGAGCTTTTTGTTGTTGTTGTTTTGCTCAAGGCTAAAACACAACCACTTGGACCTCAGTTCTACTTCTGGATTATTTTTTTTTTTGGTGCTTAATTAGAGATAAGAGTTTCATGAACTTTCCTGACTGGGCTGGCTTCAAACCTCAGTCTTCAGTTCTTAGCCTCCTATACCCTACTATTAATAAATTCTGACACTGTGGAAAAGAAAAGATTAAATGATCATGCCAAAATTACTAAAATAGACAACATTGAAAAATTTTGGGTGATTTTGGCCTGTTGGCTCAAGCCTGCATTTTAGAAACTTGGATGGTGGAGATTAGGGCAGCCTAATAAGAAGGAAGTCTGTGAGATCCCATCTCAATCAATGACCAGGAGCAGCAGTGTGCATCTGTTACATCGGCTGTGGGAGACACGCAATGCTAGGCACAAGGACATGCACCTGTCATCCCTCATGACATGGGAAACACAAGCAGAAGAATGTAAACACACGTTGGGCTTGGGCATAAAACAAGAGCCGATCGTGACGATAACTAAAGCAAAAAGGGTTTGGAAATATGGCTAAAGTGGCAGCACAGATGTCTAGCAATTGTGGTACCTTGAGTTCAATTCCCAGCACTGCTGTCCGCCACCCCCAGAAAAGGAAAACAAAATGTTTAGGTGGGGCTGTGTACCAGTGGCTCATGCTGAAATATTAGAGAATCCAAAGAGTCACAATGGGAGGGAGATCAGACAAAAAGTTCACTAAAGCCTGTCTCAATAGAAGGATCCAGGCTTGATAGCACACAGTTATAATTCAGACATGGGTCAAAGTATGGAGGTCTTGGCAGATTCCCTCCCAACGTTGTTTGCATTGTTGCTGGAATAACTTTTTTAAAAGAAAAGATGACCAAGGGAAGGCACTTAACAGGGCTTCTACTATGCTAAGTTGTGAGGCATTGTTTGGAAACAGAAAAAAAAATTAAAGGCCATAGATCTAAGTGGCCAAGTCAAAGTCTTGGTTAGTTTTTATGATTTCACGTCCATTTGGGGATTTGGATCTGCTTGTGGAAAACAGATGTTTGGCTGCTAAAACAAATGACATTTTAAAGTTTCATTTCATAAAAAATTACAGCACAGCTATAAACCAGAAGCTCAAAAGGAACCAGCTCACACAGTCGCAGTCAGATAAGGGGCCACTGGTGACCCCAGTGTAAGCAAACTCGTATGCATGGAGAGGCAGGAAATGGCTGGGGGGAGCTGTTTTTGCAAGTTGGCATAAACTTAAGGGAAGTGGTGCAGATGGTGATCTTGAACAGAACTTACAGCCACTGCACTGCCTTGCTCTGGACCAGCATGGTATATTCAGTACAGAGCATCATTTCAATGACCAAAAGAAGCAAAGGGCAAAAGGCTTTCAGTAAGAGTCACCAAGACTTTTGGTCAGTCATGGAGCCTGAACTCTGGACCTGGGAGCTGTCCCTCAGCTCTTCAGCTCAAGGCAAGTACTCTACCACTTGAACCACAGCGCCACTTCTGGTTTTCTGGTGGTTAACTGGAGAGAAAAGTCTCATGTACTTTCCTCCCGGGCTGGCTCTGAACCTCCATCCTCAGATCTCTGTCTCCTGAGCAGCTAGGCATGAGCTAGTGGTACCCGGCTCACCTGGACTTTTGACAAACCTTGACTACATACAGAGCTGAAGGCAGAACACATCTTCTAAATATTAATTTGATTCAACTCATACAGTTCTGATGTGAAACAGCAGAAAGGAGAGGCAACACATTCAAAATGCTTTAGTATGCTATTCTGTAGTGTGGAAGAAGAAAAAACGATTCTTTTTATTAGCATTAAAATTTGTGAATAAAGTAGAAAATCTAGAAGAATGACTGTCACTCGTTATCTATAAAGTTCTAGAAGTCAATGGAATGGAAGTGGGGGAGTATTGGACTCAATCTTTTCATTTGACAGACCAGAAAACAGAAGCCAGGAGCATTCGGATGCTTGCCCAAATACAAATGAAATACATCTAAAAATGTCCCTGAGTCTGCAGGAAAAAAATGTCCCCAAAGTGGTGCTGATGGACTGTTAATGTAGTTGAAATGAAGTGTGTTGGTGTTCTTCCAGTGCAAGGGGCTTGTGTTTCAAGTGTACCAAAGTCACATGAGCCAGGTCAGCATTTAGTGCTCATTCCTTTGATAAAAGGGTTTCTTCTCCCAGAGCCTCTGCTAGAAGGACCCTGTGTAATTCACTATTGAATTATGGGAGGGTGGGTGGGGGTGGAATGGCTCAGCAAGAAACTTTCCGTCTTCCTACATGGGAAACTCTTTCAAAGATGATCTGCAAGTTCCTAGGCAAAAAGAAAGACACCATATACAATCAAGAAAGGCAGGAAATACAATATTTGACCTCCAATTTCATACCCCCATGCTAAGCAAGACCACATGAATCCCTTTCAGTAACTATAGAAAAGTCATTTGATTTTTCAAATGCCTGTAATACTCATTTATAATGAAATAAAAACTCCTTGAAAAAGCTGATTCTTTGCATCAAATATGTGATTTGTGCAGCCAGAACTAGCGTCTAGATTCCCAAATTCATGTGTCCATTTTGAAATACTGTATTTGTAAACTGCTTTGTTAAGTGGCAACTCTATTGTACAACTAAAGATAATTTGTAAAAGTACACACACGGTCCTTCCTCTCCAGTGTTTACCGTGAGTCATACCCATGCCATGCAACCACACCAGCTCTGAGCAGTGCTGCTGTAGTCACTCTAGTTGGCAAAGGAAATTAAAATAAATACTTTACAGACATCCTTGGGAGAACTGACTAGATTCTTGTTTGGTATTCCTAAGTCATTTGCCTAAACAAACAAGAGAAGCCAGGTCACCTTGGCCGGTCCAGCTTAGTGTAGTGGTTGTACAGTTTTACTAGTTATGCTACAATAAAGATGGAACTGGAGCCCAGATCCTAGGAGTGCCCAGTCTTATTAACAGCCAGGTTCTCCGGCACCAAAATAATGAGCTTGGACCCCATGCTTTTGTATAAATCTGAATAGTGTCTATATTCCAAAGCATTTCATTCCACTGCTCTTTAATTTTTTTATTCACATAAATTATACAAAGGGGTTTCACTGTGATATTTACATTTACACATATAATGTGTTTTGATCAAACTGGTTACATCTCTAATCACTCTTTCTTAACTCCCTCCCCATCCCCTCTCTTGTGTCCTGTTTTTCCTGGATTCTATTCTGCTATTTCAATACACAGGTATAGTGTGTGTGATTGTAATATATCTCCTTCTGTCATGCTTTTTCCCCTCTTCCCCCATGTAAACATTTTTGTTGTTTTTTTAAAAAAAAAGAACATACAATCATTACTGAAGCTCTGGATATCAGTGTTGCACATCTTTAGTACCAGATCTAAACAAGAAGGACCCAAAATCTCTTGATGTTCTTCATGTATTTCAGCCATAATGTGCATTGTATTCACACATACACCACTGGATGAATTGACTTTTGTAGATTTCGTGTCAGAAACATTTGTGAAAGTCATTTGTCTTCAGGGATACTGGACCATATTCAGACTAAGAGAAGTGATGAGGAAAGTAATATTGTTGCTTACAAAGCAGCTAACTTAAATGATGAATAAGACTTTTTTTTTTACTTTATTCAATTTCATGCTGTTTGGGAACTCTTAAATTTTCCTTTTTGTTTCTTGCTACAGATGATCTAGATAGTATATCTACTTATTTATTCAGTGCATCTAATGCATACTGGAATTCACATTCACTCTCCTCTTTGAGAAAGCCTAGAGCCAGGGTTCACTGAATACATATTTGTACACACACACACACACACACACACACACACACACACACACACACACACACAGATGCTTCCTACCCCCTAGACTAGGGTGAGAATTACTTTTAAAAATTACAAGCACGTACATGGTCTCCCTGATAAGTGGATGCTAAATCCAAAATGTTAGGTGATAAAACAAAATTACAGGACTTAAGAAACAAAGAACTCCCACTCATCTGGTCGAACCACTACTAAATATCCCCATGCTGCTGATCACATGTATGGTGTATATGTGTACACCGTTACAGACTGTGATAGACAATTTGCTCCAGGAAAGTTAGAATGAACTTGGACTTTAAATGAGCATCATTATTCCACAATACTATGAAATTTGGGAAATTATGTAATCACTTAATCACAATTTAAAAAAAAGAACCTCGGGGAAGGTAGGGAGGGAAGGGATGGTGGGGGAAAACAATGGAGGGGTAACAATGCTCAGTAGGAAGTGTACTCATTACCTTGCTCATGTAAATGTAACCCTCTGTATAGTATCTTTACAATAAAAATTTAAAAAAAAGTTACAAAAACAATTTAAGAATGTCTATATTAAAATGACAAAAATAAAAGTTCTGTTACTCTGTATTCATATGACAACAATGCCCATTGTGATTGTTTTATAATAGAGGAGGAAAGGAAATCTTGTAATAATACTCCATGTACCTTTGATAGCAAGAATACTTTATCCTGACTTTTTTTTTAAGAAAAAGTTAGCAGTTAACTAAATGTTTCCACATATCCCAAAAAGACTGTGACTACAGGGAAAGCACTTCCAATTCATCTGTTGAATGTGCTGACCAGGAAGAAGAATTTCCAATGAATGCATCTAAAAGTGCTATGAATTTATTTCAAAAGCAGAGATTGGTCATCTCCAACCATGAGGGGACACTGACACGGAGAGGCTGGAGGCAGATAAGCACTGATTTTTACCCAAATATTTAAAGCAAATACACAAATCAGGGCTTGACATATTTCAGCAGTATTATTCAGTATAATTCAGCAGTATTTAGCCCAAGGATTTCATTTCTGAAGCATCAAGCCTTCCCAAGCCCAAATAATTCCCCAAGTACCTTAGATTCATTTTCCACAAGCAGGAGTGGATCGGTTTTAAAGTCCAGCATTCTGCTTGCCAAAACATCAGCCCAGTAGAAATGTTCAAAGACACAAGTTCAAATGGAGAGTTTAGGTCTTCAGGCAAGCTTCAAGAGCCAGGAGCATAGGAAAAAGGAGAAAGGCCTCCTCTAAGAGTGCTTCCATGAAGATGGTTTCAAACAGGAGAGTGTGAAATACTTGCAGTAAACAGAACTGACTTGCAGAATTCCTTTATTAGAGACTTCAGCAATTCTAGTTCTTGCAGCCAGCACAAACTCAGCAAATGCCAGAAAGCATACTCTAAAAAGTAATTTAGCAGAAAAAAATAAACCCAGTTCCACTCTCCATATAAGACTGATGCATAAACAGTAAAGCCCAATTAGTAGGATGAAGTAGATACAGAGCATTAGTGTCTGTTATGTTTGTTTCAATCATGATGTTCCACATGTTCAAGAAAATGCCAGCCCAACTCTGTACCAAGAACGAGGCTGACTATTCAAAGAAGAGAAAATCATTATCACTGTAAAACATTTGGCATTTTCCAGAAAACCCAACAATTCATCCTCTCAAACATCCTTCTGTATCTTTGCAGCAAAAACACACCCAAATATCATTCATAGGGCCACAAAAGCAACCAAGTATCCAACAAAAAGATAAATCACTTGTTCTGTATTCTCTAACTTTACTCTTTTTAATGTCTGAAACCATTCTTGTATCCCAGGTTGCCTAAAAACCATTAATGCTTACTTTCTCCATAATAATTTGTAACATCTAACATATGAATAGAAGGAGAATTTATTTTATGTAATATCTGTGTCTCCACCTGAAAATTAAGATCCACTGGGACAAGGACTTTTATCTTTATTCTTTGTTCTGTCTATCCATAGAGTCTAGAAGCATGTGTGGAACATAGAAAGGATGCATTACATATATAAGGAAAGAAGGAAGGGAAGAAGGAAAAATGGAAGAAAAGAAAGAAAGAAGGGATGGAGGGAGGGAGAGAAAGGAGAGAAGGAAAAAAGGAGAGAGTAAAGAAGGGAGAGAAGAAGCAGAGAAAGAGAGGAAAAGGAGGAAAATCTGTCCTTATTCTAGTCTTCTATAAGACTATAGAATGGTCTTGTAGGATTTTGGATCACTTTTAGAGAATAATTCTTAGACTAGGACATGTAAGTGGTCTCTGACATCATTTCTTCCCTTACAAAGTGAAGGCATTTAAAAAGTCCCTGGGCAGGTGCTTTTAAATTAAATACATGCATACATACCACATGTTTATGCACACATGTTCATGTATTCCTATATTCTCTATTACGTTGGAAAGTCCCATTGTCAGCTCCACAGCTCCTTAGTACTCAAATGTTTATGGTATCTATACAAGAGGTACAGACCTTACACAATCTCACTCTGTGCTGTGCTGCATACTATTTGGTTGAAAGGTTTCTAGTAGCTTCAACACATATGTTTCTTCTCAATTTCAGGAAAAAATCTTTCCTACCTTCCTGATTTGGTTTGATTCTATATTCCTATGCATTCTCTTCTCAAAATACACCTTGCTTTTTACATAGTATATGAACAAACACTTTCTATTAATGATGGAAATACCTCTCACCAATTGTGTACCCCCTCTGTGCCAAGCATTGTTCTGAGTTTGATACCTGCATTATTGGATTCCGTAATAATCTGCAGAGTGAGGTACTTGTGAATATCTGATGTCCTGTGCATGGAACACCCAAGAGTTCCTTCCAACATCCCAGTTCAGAGCGCATGCTCCAAATCGCTGGTAAACATGCCAAGAATTCTGGGTGCTTTCGTATGCACAGCAAAACTTGATTTATGTCTGAGACTCTACAGACTCAAAAGTCCGCCTCAAGTTAAGAGAGGGGAAAACAGTTTCCTATAGAAGAAATCTGACTTGGACATTATTCAATGTGGGTTTATTCTCAAATACCCAGGGAACACACAGATGGCCTCACCTACAAGTAGGTGTCGTGGCTGAGCTCTTGATGAGCAGCTCCAGCTTAGTCAGGAGCTTAGGGTTATTTTTGGAACCCAGAGGCAGAGAACAGGCTATTTCCATGTTAACTCCCTGGGGCACAGTGAGCTGGGCATGCAGATCCACATGTGCCACTTACAGTCACACCCAACTTGGCACCTGTGTGATTCCCTTGGCCAGCTTCCCTTGGCCTGACAGCAATAAATAACAGAATCTGGACCCTGTATTCTCAGGTTTGAAAGAGAAATTGGATTCCAGTGATGCAGAAAGGGAAGTAAAGCTTCATTCTTCTAGAAAGCCAAAGGAAAAAACATCAGCCCAACTCCCTCTGGCTCCAAGAGTGAACAGCTGAGCCCCTGAGACCCAAAATGCTACTGCTCACTGCAAATAGAGCCACTGTGGGGTGGTTTGTAAAAAAAAAGATTTTTAGTAAATATGCATAACACAATTACTTGCCATATTGAACCATCCAGTACCATTAATTACATGTATAGTATAACCATATCACCATCATTACCACTTATTTCCAAACTCTGTCATCATTCCAAACAGAAGCTCTCAACTTAATAGACTAGTAACTCCCATCTCCCCCTTCACTGGTCCCTTGGTAACCTTTAATCTTCCTGTCTCTATGAAATTCCTTGATCTATGCAGTTAGATAGATGCCTATTGTATATATCTCATATAATTCATAAAGTATGTATTCTTTGGTGTCACCCAATGTCAGAGGTAGGGGCTAGTGTCTTGACCACACAGTGAGCTACCAGCACTGTACATGAAGGTCAGGGTTCTCTATAACGCCTGTGTCTCCCAAAAGACATTTCACCTCCAGGGTGCAAGGCTTACTCTACTAGGCTGAAAAACAGTCTTTATTCATCTACATCTATAGCATTCAGCCAACTCACTTTGGACCCAACTTGTCTCTAAGGTACATATAAAGCAACAACTATACAGATGGTCCATGACATACAGTAGTTGGATTTAGCATTTTCCGGCTGGGTTTATGATTGTGTGAAGACAATACACATTCAACAGGGCTCCAGTGACTCACACTATAATCCTAGCTCCTCGGGCTGAGATGGGAAGAAGTCAGCCTGGGTGGGACAGTCCACAAAATTCTCATTTCATTTAACCAGTAAGAAGCCAGAAGTGGACCTATGGCTCAAGTGATAGAGTGCCAGCCTTGACGAAAAATAGATAAAGGATAGCACCCAGGCCCTAGGTTCAAGCCCCACTACAGTAAAGACTCTTAGTCAAATTTTGATCTCTCTGAGTCTAGTAAAATACCAAAAAATGCCTTCTCTTGATGAGAGGTAATCAGTGAGCCACAGCTCCATTAGCCCTGAGCTCTCAAGGCGGAACAAACAGTCTATATACAGTATAGTATGTTGCAGGAGGCTACTTGGCACATGATGCACACTAAATACAATGCTTATAGCTTACACTAGATTAGTGGATTTAATCCCACTACAAGTCAAGAAGCATCCTGAAAGTAAACTAAGGTTCTCTTGTTTTTATTAAATGGTGTAGTTTCCATCATTGTAAAATCTTCATGAAATTTACTCATTTTACTTTTAAAGTAAAACACAACTCACAACTCACTCCACGTAATTATGCAAAATTCTGAATTGAATTACATAAGTTGCCATGATACGTTTTGGAGATCTTGGTTAAATATTTATTAGTTTGAAATACATTCCACAGGACTTGGAAATTAGGTCAATAAAGTCTAAATAAATAAAAGGTCCTACACATGAATAACAGATCATTATTTTTCAGTTAAATTAATATCTGCTTTTTCGTTACCCATCATGCTTAATCATTGTTACTTGCTTTAAAATATTATTTAAGTTCAAGCTCTAAATAGGCAAGGTATTGGCTATTCTCTGGCACCATAGTAATTAGTATTATGAGTGGTGCTGAGAGTTTGTTAATATCAAAGTAGGCACCTGATATCAAAATGCCTGGCAAGAAGTTCTTCAACAAGTAGAAGAACCTTATTCCTTTATTGAAAGTGAGCTACACTGTTTTGTGTCTTTAAATTCCTCCAGAGCCAGGTGCTGGTGGCTCATGCCTGTAATCCTAGCTACTGAGGAGGCTGAGATCTGAGGATCACGGTTCAAAGCCAGCCTGGGCAGAAAAGTGAGACTCTTATCTCCAATAAACAACTAGAAAACCGGAAGTGGTGCTGTGACTCAAGTGGTAGAACGCTTGCCTTGAGCTGAAGAGCGCAGGGACAGCACCCAAGCCAAGAGTTGAAGCTCCATGACACACACACACACACACACACACACACACACACACACACACAAACACACACACACACACACACACACACACACACACACACACACACACACACACACAAATTCCTCCAAGATAAGGAATACCATGAAATAGGCAAGATGATATGAGAACAAGAAAAATGAAGTGACGGGAGGAACAAGACTAGTTAGAACAAGAGAAAGGAATACCGATGCTGCAAAACAAACCAAGAATGAATCCAGTATTTAAGCTTCTCCAGAGCCAGCCGAAGACAAAAGCAGAAATCAAAATCACAACATAACAAATAGGTACACATACGTATTAACACATGCAATAATGTAATTCCATCTTCAAATCCAGCAAACAGTTGTCATTTAAAATGAACTTCATTTACAAACCATTTTAATATGCTGTATTAATTGCTAAAGATGATCTCATATTCCAAAACAAGTTAAATCATGCAATAAATCATGCAAATAAGTGAGTAAAGACGAATCAGATGCAGGTCTCTCTACTGCTACAAGCACACAGTGTGAAACTGAACAATGCCCTGTTTTCTTCCTGTTTTATAAACATCCTTTCTAACTCTGAGCAAGCAAAATCCTTGCTCTTGATAGTATCACAAATAATACATACACGACAGACTCCCAGTGTTAGTGCCAGTTGGATAATTATGCATAAATAATACACTGTTCTCATCTTTTGTAGACAAAAGCTTTGTAAGACATGTAGGCTCTCTGCTTTAAAAGGGAAACTTTTTAAATATGGTACTTAACAGCTAAAAAGAAAGGGTCCCATGGCAACACAGATGCTCTGGGTCAAGTACATGTTCTGAGAAAGCCAGTGGCATGCAAATGAACACAATCCAGTGGACCGGCGCCTGAACAGGCGGTGTTTTCTCTAATCAAGCCCTCAACGTGCCATAACATATCAATTCTACAGCCGTGCTGAGCACAACACAAACTTTCAGAGGCAAAAGCAAGGGTCTTCTTGTTAGAAATATTTTCTGTCACATTTTCCTAGGCCAAAAGAGTAGATGTATATCTTACTGAAAATTGGGGGAGGGGGGAGGAAGAAAAACTGTAACTCCCACCCTGTTTTGTATGGCCCAAAGCCCAGATTTAAACCTTCACATTTGCTCGTAGGCTACTGTTTAAGTCAAGTGTTGAACTCTTTCAGCTGCCTCCGTGGGGAGGTCAGGATGATGGGCGCTCGTGTGGGTGAACCAGCTTGCTGAGTCAAGATCAAGGTGAAGGGTAAGGTGACAGACTTCATTGGCTCTGGGCAGTGCCCAGGCAAAGACATTTTCTACAAAGAGCTCAGGAGAATTGGGGTCACCACAAAAGGATCTGAACTCGCATGAAACCTTAACTCTTAGCAACAGAAAGTTCGAAATCAGTTTGATGACCACGCCAAGACTTTGCAAAGGCCCTGGTTCTATCTCTGGCTTGGGCAAGAAGTTACTGGAATTTTCCAAAATCCCTTCTTTGTGCCTTTGAAGCTAGAGAGGCTACCAGAAGAACCTTCTGGTTCCTCTGAAGCCTAAATACCCGGTGCCCCCAAATCACCTCTCAGAAGTCCTTGTTTGGGTTTATTTTTGTTTGGCAAACCCCATGTCACCATGGCTGCCTGTCACCAAGGCTGCCTGTCACCAGTCACACCGTCTCAGCTACCAGAAGCGATTGAATACATCCAAGAAACCATTTGTTAACATGATGTTCATTCCAGGCACCAGCCATCTCCCAACAGCTTAGTGACGTAAATGAGTTTTCCAAGCCTCCTTCAAGGGAAAATAAAAAATACTCAGAAGTTGCTTTTGAAAAGTCCTGGCAAGCTTCTAGGCTTACATCTTTCGAGGCCATTTTTATTTAGAGCACCCCTGAGAGGTGGAAAGAAAAGTGTAACCTCAGACAGTGTTCCCTTTCTGACAAATAGAGCCAATATCCTCCAGCAGAGAATATCTTCAGAAGTATAGTCTCCCAGGTCTTTATGCACAGAAGCCCCTGGGCTCTGGCTCCTGACAGACTCTCTGCAGATAGGTTGCCCGTGGCATCCCAAGACTGCTCACCACCCTGCTTCTGTAAGCATTCTTCCTCCCATGCCACCTGACCTGGCTTCCTTCCTGTGCACTGCCTTCGCAATAAGCACATCCCTCATTTTCAATGCCTTCCACAGGTACCATCCCAGCATCCAACAGAGACAGTCCACAGAGAGTAGAAATGGCATCCATGTCCATACTTACATTACAGCTGTAAGAGGCTAGACTGTGAGTCAATATGATTATCAGAATCAGAGATGTATATGCATGTGTTTATGTATGCATATGTGAATAGGTATGTGTATATGGATGTAGCTGTGCTTACAAGACAAAAGAAAACTAAGCTCCACTTTTTTCTTTTTGGCTTCATCTTGGAGCCTAGGCATTGTCCCTGAGGCTTTTTGTTTGAGCAACAGCTCTGCTTCTGGTTTTCTGGTGGTTATTTAGAGACAAGAATCTCATGGAGTTTACTGTCCAGGCTGGCTTTGAACCATAATCCTCAGATCTCAGTCTCTCAGTAGCTAGGATTACAGATATGAACCACCAGTTCTTAGCTCATATTTTTTAATTATGAAATCAAAATGCAATTACAATTGACTATAAATGTTTGTAATCAAACTGTGCTAATAAAAAGTGTATTTTGGGAGGGAAGTGAACAACATTTCCCAGAATGAGTTCAGAGTTAGCCTTTCCTATTATAAACTGGATTGTAATTTTCATCCCACAAACCACTCTTCATTCTTGGGCCTGACAAAAGGAGCAGTAGTGGTTTAACCTGCATACTATGGTTTAACAACTTAATATGGGTTAAGAATCTCACAACCTTGCCAGGTTCAAGTGACTCATGCGTACATGCCTATAAATCTCAGCTAATTAGGAAACTGAGATCTGAGGCTTACAGTTCAAAACCAGCCCCCAGGACAGAAAAGACCATGACACTTGCATCTCCACTTAACTTGTCAAAAGTGTTTCTTTTGTATGTTCTTCCCCTGTTGTTACTGTATTTGATGTTGGTATCCTGGTATCGTATATACATCTATTTGAGTTAGGGAAGGGAAGGGTAACAATGGAATAGTGAAAGGACAAGGGGGAAACCAATGCAATAGGGATACTCATGAGACAATATGTTGGAAATGATCTGTACAACCTTAGAGTGGAGGGAGGGAAAGTAGGAGAAAAATGAGGGAAGGGATAAAAGGTTTGACAAGAAATGTATTTATAACATTTCTTATGTAACTGTAACCCCTCGGTACATCACTTTGACAATAAAAACAGGAAAAAAGAGAGAATATGAGGCCCTGAGTTCAAGCTCCAGTACAGTGCACTTGCACGCATACACACACACACACACACACACACACACACACACACACACACACACACACTCACACACCTCACAGACTTGAAATTCTGGCTACAATGGATTGAATGGTGGTTCGACAATTAACCTATTAGCTTCTGGCTTCTCAGCACAACCATGTTCATTACAGCATTATTTACCACAGTGAAGATATGGAATCAGTCCAATGTCCCTCAAGTAGACTAACAGATCAAGAAAATGTGGTCTATATACACAATGGAATTCTACTCATCCATCACAAAGAAGGATATTATACCACTCTAAAGGAAATGGACTGACTTGGAAAAAATTATATCATTAAACAAAATAGGCCAGACCCAGAAACATAGGTTGCATGGTTTCACTCATTTGTTGTAGCTAGAATGTGTTTATAAATCTATAAGTGAATATACTGGGTGGTAAGCAAGGGGCTATAAATAAACTAGGGTTATAAATGAACTAACTGAAATAGAATAGATTCTATGCAGAGTGCAAAGAGTGTAATTCTTTTTTTAATTTTGATCGTAAGATGGTGTACAGAGAGGTTCCAGTTACATGAGTAAGGCAATGAGTACATTACTTGTTGAGCATTGTTACTCCTTCCCTTCCTTGTTGTCCCGCTATCCCTTCCCAAGTCAAAGCCCAACAAAATAAGTACCAGGAAATGGATAGCAGAAGACCAAGGGGAAAGTAAGAGAAGAATGAAGTGGGAAAGAGGGGAATACAGGCAAGAATTCATTGTATACACTCCAGAATTGAGAAATATAAGGGAAGGGTTGGGTCAAAGCGAGAAGAAGACATTGAAATGTTGACACAGAACAAGATATATTGTACATATAAACTGCAAACAAAAAATACATAGCCTAAAATAAGGTAAGTAAGGGAAGGGGAGGGTTGGATGGGGTGCGTGTTGAAAGAGGTGACCATGGTCAAGATACACTGTATTCATAAGTGGCTTTGGTGAATGGCAACTCCTTTGTACAACTAGTTGAAGATAATAAAAATATTTTGCAGAACAGAATATAATTTCTTTCTCATTGTAAAGAAGCCAAGAATATAAGTATGTTCTTTGAACAAATGGGGCATTACACTTTTACTACAGGTTGGCATTCTGTGCTATGTGCTCCTCAGACTTGAACTCAGTAATCAAGGCAGATACAACCCCATCTCATGGAGGAGGAGATCCAGGCACAGACAGGTTAAGAAAATGCTCATGGGGGGTTACGTGCCTAAGTATATAAAGAACCACACTGAGAGCATCCCTTTACGGCCAGCTCCTGGGCACTGTGTTTGATGAATGCTGGCCATTATCATTTTTTCTCTTATTAATGAGCTATGTCAATGCAGTAATTAGGATGAATGTCTAATGTACACTCCAGAACACTGGCAACATAATGTTTTGGCCTTCAAAGAAGATTACCTTGAAAGGTTTCCTGTGTCCCAAATAAAGCAACAATTTCCATAAAGTCCTTTAAGTCAAGGGACTTCAAAATCAGGATGTATCAACTTCATGGAGGGTTTTTTTTTATCTTGTTACACCATTGTCCTTAGTTTTCCCTTTCTAAATGATAGTTTAATACATCAATGAATGAAATACTAAGTCAACTCCTAGAAGATCCCCTTGTAACTGCTTGCATCTTTTCATAGTTTAACAGGAAACTCAAATGCCAGTCTAGGAGGCTTCTGGTCAGGTTCGCTGCCCTGACATCTGGGATCACTATCATATCTGGAGCAGGGAACATGATTCCGGGTAGAACCAGCTTACAGTGCTTGATTTCAAGCTTCCCTGGTACAGTTCCCATGAGTCATTATAAAATGTACTGAAAGTGCAGCATCCTGAGAGAAGGAGGGGCTGGTCAGATCTATGAGGCTCTCTGTTCCAGTCTCTAGCCTAGTAAGTCATATGACTCTGGGGTACAAAGTCCAGAGCAGACTTCTTTCTGAGGTGCTTAGCTGATGGGGTACAGGTGCAAATACATACAGATGAGACTCCATCCACCCTAGGGAATGATCCTGAGCTTTGTGAACCAGCTACAATGGATCCTGGAATTGCCCTTGCTGCTTATCAATAAGTAATAAAGCCACCACAGATGATATGTGATATGTGCAGGTGTGCTGTCTCACTGGTCTCAGCCAAATTGGTAAGCAGCACGCTGGAAAGCAGCCAGGCCCCAAGAGCCAACATAAGGTGGGAGTGTAATCAATTCTCCTCATTTTCTGTAAAGATTTAAGAAGTACCCAGAGTGCAAACATGGTAAGAAAAAAAAAACTAAACCAGTAAACTTTAGTTTCCAACTTCTCCAGAAGCAAAGATTCTAGCCGCGAGACACATTTACTGTGGTCCTGTATTAAAAAGATTTCTCTAGTCTCATTAGCCTTTATATATCTTTTCCTTCTTCTTGTCGGCATTACACTGATGGCCAATTCACAGTGTTGGACCCTTAATAATGTCCATAAATGTTATGGCTGTAAGTTCTATCATCAGGCTCCACACATATATAAAACTTAGTTTGTTTTATCCCTAGAGTATCTGTCACTTAGCCATTTAATAAATATCTAATAACTACTAATGACAAATGAGAAACCAAACAATTATATGGAATTAGTAAAGATAGGATAAAATGGAGAATGAAAAATGGATGTATTAATTTTTTATTAAAAAATCACCTTTTTATGACAAAAAAAATCACCTTTTTTATTAAGTGAGTAACCAAAGCAGGTATGTCTATTTAAATATAATTTACATATTTATAGGCACAACAAACAAATAACTTACCAAAAATCACAGGTTTAAAGAATAGAACTATTTTGAAGTAGCCTATATAGTATTTAAAAATATTTTATCCAGAGTCAATATTACTTTTAAAATAATGTATGTTTGGGGAAAAATTATACATTCTTTTTAATGATATCTGCCAAAATTGTCCAGGATCAGCAGTCTGTCCTTGTAGATCTGAAAAAAGGCCTGCACTTATTGAGAACCACTTCACCACAGGGTTTCAAAACCACTTGTGTTTTCATTAGGGTTTAGGTGAATTCTAAATTTCACTTCACTTTTGGGTCACAAGGCATCAACATACAACCAATTTTGATTGATATACAAGTTCAGTAACATTCATTTTTAATCCCATTTAATTGATGAAAAAAGTACAGTGACATCCAGTTGAAAATGACAATCTGTAACTTTCATCTTACTGTTATTCAATTTAATCTGCATTTTGGGTAAATTTACAACACTGGTATATTAAAATTGGGCCTATATTTATCACCAGATTTGAGGAATAATTCCAGGGGAAAACTAGATAATATAATGAAATTCAAAAAGATGCTTTCTTCGGATTTTTACCACAATGATTTGGTGGTTCCTAGACTAGCTGGTAAAGCCATCCACTAGACTAGAGCATCTTGTGTATTTTGCATCCTCAATTCATAAGAAAAATCTGTTGAATTACTCCATCACATTTAATTTCCTTTCCTACATGATAAGCAAACATATCAGCTAATAAAACATTAGGATGCTTCATAAGATGGTGTCTTGTTAGTTTAGAAAATGAGTAACATCTTAATATCTATACAAGAACCATGATGAGGAAAATAAGCGTGATATATGTGACAGGAACTAGGACAAAGATGGGGAAAAAATAAACTTAGGTCTACCTAATTGTTCTTGGAATATTCCCATGGATAAGAATTTATAAATCAGAGATAGTATCTCAAGCTCTATAGGATGTGTAGGATTTAGGAGCTGTATCTCCAGGAAGACCTTTTCCTTTCTTCCTCTATACAGAGTGAATTCAACATCCTTTGTAATAACATTTTGGATTGTTGTGGCCAGCCACACACAAGAGACAATGATGTCTTAAGACCAAACACAACAGATACAATAGTGTATAAAGAGTGAGGTCAGATGATAAGGTCACATGATGTATGGAACAAGAAGTGAATAATATACTCTGCTCTTAAGTACCACAGGGACACAATGAACATATTGAGAGGTTAGAAGCGACTTCAGAGAGACGTTTAATTTCTCTACGCATTCACATCTTGCTCTGAAATTAAAAATGAACATAAGTCAAAGGACAAACTACAAATGAATAGTGTGAATCAATGTGTCTTTTATTTCTTTCCATTTATTTCAGGCAATTAAATTACATATGGGTGCCGGGGGGAGGGGGATTATAGAAGCTGGGACAGTCAACACTCCAAGCAAAGGAAACTGAAGCACATTTATTTTCAGGGCCTATTGAAAAATGAGAACTACTACATACATTTGGACACTTAAAAGAAATACATAGCACATCAATGGTTCAATAGCCAAACACCACGGCCACCCTCATGGACTGCTCACGAAGGCCACCCTGGTCCTTGGCTTCCTACTGTTCTATGGATATGACAATGAGGCCCTGACCTGACAAATTCCTGATCTTTCCCTGAAAGCTTCCAGCCTCATAAGGATTCAAGTTTGAATGACCATCTTAGTCCTTGCTAGATTATTCATTAGAGCAGAGGATATGATTCATTCATCTGTCTCTAGCTCACATTCTGACATACATTAACAAAAAAACAGTAAAAATGATTGTTGGACCAAATTGTGACTGCTGATTTTCTTTTGGAAACACTGGAAGAAAATGATTTTTCTCCAAGGCCAACTCTCCTCTGTATTACTCACAAATTGACGTTCACTGAGCCTATATTTAGAATTTCACTACTCGAGAACCTGATATTTCCTTTCAGCAAGGAAAGGGTAGCTCTTTGGAGCTCATCCCCACTTGGGCCTCTCAGCTTCTTTTAGGCTCAGAAAACCAGCTATTCTGTATTCTGACAGCAGAATAGTATTCCAGTTTGTATAAAGGCACATAAAAATTGTAGGGACATTAACACTGAACAGAATAACTTTGTTCATGTTTGAGTATATCTTGCGATTTAAAAAGCAGAGAAGGAATTTGCAGTTGGGCATGTTTTTGATTTGTCTCTATCAAAATATGCAAAAGAAAGACATTACGGATTCTGATGTTTCTCAGTCTGCTCTAAGTCTACTAACAGTACAAAGGGTCATTTGTGATTTGGGAAATAAAAAGTTAGGAACTAAGACTATCTGGCTCTTTACACAGGTTGAAGTTGTGTCCCAGGAATAATGAGTTATTATTCTAAGTGGGCAGAATATATGATCATAAGCCCCACAGTGGGTATTTGTAGAATTATATTGGAAAAACATGTTCAAGCACGTCCTATGCAACCATGTGTGACTACAAATAATGTGTCATTTCAGGATTATAAAAATGTTCATGGAAGGCTTTGATAAGTGAAGGCTACTACCTGCACTACTAATACTATTAATCTGTATTTTTGTACCCCTTATTCAATAATCAGTAAAGTGAGATAATTAAGGGACTGGAGATGTCTACATTCACATTGTAACAAATTTAAGAGCTCAGCCTGGGAGTTATCTGGAGCTACATAAAGGACAGAACTAGTACACTGATAAATATTTAAACAAATTGGTAATTTTTTTCTTAAAATGTAAATGAAGCCAGATCACTGCTGTAAGTATACTAATGCAATTATTCGTGTTTAATTTAAAAATGACATTTCTCCAAAAGTGTTATCCATCAACCAGTGAGTCCTCATTCAATAAAGACCTTTAAGGAAGAGTAGAGTGTAATTTCTAAGGTATATTGTTAAGAAAACAAAAGCCCTGTGGGAAATAATAAAACATTATTATATATAGTATAATATGCTACCTTTTGTTTTAAAAAAACAAGAAGTGCATCTATGCCTCCATCAGAAATGCATCTATGCCCCATCTGTTAGGAAATGGAAAGACTTGGAAAAAATTATATTAAGTGAAGTAAGGCAAACTCAAAGAAACATAGGTTCCATGGTTTCCCTTATTTGCAATAACTAGTATATATCTAGGACACACAGAAGAGGTCAAAAGCTATGTACATATAACCATATAAGCTGATGCTAAGCGAAATGAACCTCAAGTTAAGGACACGAGAGGTTTTATCTTTGTTGCTGTTCTTTTTAATGTATGTATAATGTATTACGTGATTTCTTTTGTTTCTTTATACGATCTTCCCCCACAGCACAACCCCTATTGTCACTACATTTGATTCCGGTGCCCTTCATCTTGTATATACATTATTCTAATTTGGGAAAGGGAAGGGAAATAACAAAATGCTCAAATAGGGATACAGGATGGCCCATTGTAACACTGAGATGTACAAGACAGTATGTTGAAAACAAATTTTACAACTTTGTGGAGGAGGGGAGTTGGGGAGGTGGGAAGGATAGGGATGGTAGGGTAAAAATAAAGGAGGGTGTAGCAATGCTCAATAGGAAATGGACCTTGCTCATGTAACTGTACCCCTCTGTACAGTATCTTTACAATAAAAAATATATAACAAAAAAAGAAATACACACTTATACTCATTTTTCTAGAAGAAACAGGTGCAGAATAAGCCAGGAAATAATGAAAGTAGCTGGGAATGATACCTTTTATTTTTGTGTCAATCCTGGGCTTGAACTCTGGACCTAGGCACTATCCCTGAGCTGTTTTTGCTCAAACCTAGCACTCTACCACTTTGAGTCACCATGCCAATTCTGGTTTTTGAGTAGTTAATTGGCAATACGAATCTCATAGGGACTTTTCTGCTCAGGTTGGCTCCAAACCAGGATCCTCATATCTCAGCCTCCTGAGTAACTAGGCATGAGCCACCAGCACCCAACTGATACTTTTTTATAGACATAGTTTTGTTTTTTGAGCCATGTAACTAATGCTTGTATTCAAAAATACAATGAAGAGCCAGGCACTCGTAGTTCATGCCTATACCCCTAGATTCTCAGGCTAAGAGCAGAAGATATGATTCAAAGCCAGGCCACACAAGAAAAATCTGCTCTTATCTCTAATTAGCCAACAAAAAGCCAGAAATGAAGCTGTGATTCAAATGCTATAGTGCTAGCCTTGAGCAGAAAAAAATTAAAGGAACAGCAACCAGGCCATGAGTTTAAGCCTCAGTACTGAAAATGTAAATAAATAAACAAACAATGGAATTAAAAGTGAAAATAAAAGGGATGGAGGCATGATTCAGCAACAAAGTACCTGTCAACAGAGAGTGAGACCCTGAATCCACTCAGTAGTAAACGAGTAATCGTCATCATCATCATCATCATCATCATCATCATCATCATCATCATCAAAATAAAAATAGGGGCTGGGAAGGTGGCTCAGTGGTAGGGTGCTTGCCTCACATGCATGAGGCCCTAGGTTTGATTCTTCAGCACCACATAAGCAGAAAAAGCCAGAAATGATGCTGTGGCTCAAGTCGTAGAGTGCTAGCCTTGAGCTGAAGAGCTCAGGGACAGCGCCTAGGCCCAGAGTTCAAACCCCACAACTGACAAAATAAATAAATAAACAAATAAAAATAAAATAAAATAAAAATGAACTATATATGTGAGATATGGTTCCCCCTTGTCTATTCCAGGGACAGCCATTAAATTCAGCAGAATTGCTTATTTGCGTCTTGACATGTGACAAATGAATAATGAAGTCATCTTTTAAAAAGCAACTGTGATGAAATATTGATAAATGCAACCAGGAAATTACATTGTCTCATAACTTTCTATATCCTTAAAATGCATACATTGAGTAAAATTCAGGATTATTTTTACAATGACCAAGAATTATAAGCAGAGTGCTTCTGTGTTATAAAATAATCAAAAATGTCATTTGCATAATGTTATTTAATTAACAAAAGAAAACCTAGAGAGTTGGCTGGAAAATGGCTTCTTTCCAAATAGACATTGGACGGGTCCAACAGTATGACCTGTAAGAAGACTATCCATCCAACTACCCGCCTAAAATAGTTTTACAGACTGTCTAGTAAAATTTCTCTTCTAGGAGACTAAGAGTCATGTCTCCCTCACCAATAGAAGCTTCTACCTAAAATAAAACAAGTTAACAAACATCACACCCCAGGTGGTGAATCAGAGATGACTCAGCCCTCTCTTAACAAGGTGGTGCCAGTAAACCAAGAATTGTACAGACCAGCAGGGATCACTCATCCTCTAGAAAGCTCTTGTGTGAAACACTAGATTTCCCAGCATTCTCGATCTGAATTTTATGCCTGTGGATAGGTAAAGAGAAGCCTGTAAGCAAAATCCCCTTTGTAAAGATGTGGTGTCTTCCCGTGTGTCTCTATTTATATCACTAACCCAAGCATCTGGATGCATGTGGGCGCTACAGGTCATCAGAACTCAGGGGTGCAGACCAAGCTACGACGCCATAGAAGTCATTCACCGTCGGGTATGATGAGGTGGTGCTGTTGCATTTTTATTGCCATTAGAATAAATTGTTCACAAGAGAAAGATGCCTCTGCTATTAAAATAAGTGAGGGGGAAAAGGCCCAGGTATATAACTCTGTTTTATGTGAAACCCACAGCCAACCATCTGCAAATCATTTTAGTTCTGTAAGCTAATAAAAACTGCATGTGCCTTTTCCTCCTGTTTATCCTCTACAAGTTTTTTCTTCTGTCTACCACTCATAAGAATACATTTTTTATATTCTCCTCAACCAACATTTTTCCATTGGCTCCCTAATGTACGCTGTCTCTAACACTGCTCAGAAGAATTACCCAAACATGCTCTCTGAGTTTGTGTGAGCACTGGAGTAAGCAAACGAACTGATTTCCCCCATGTTTTAGCTGGAATTACACCAATCCAATCCCACTGACACAGTGCTACCCACCGGGCCCTCCAAGTGCACACTGGCCTGTTCTGGGTCTTTATAATCAGAGTAGATATATTTAAATAGATTTAAGTGGAAGGCTATGCCAGGATGCATGAAGAGAGAGTATCAGGTTCCCTCAGCACATTTGCCATTAATATTCTGAGCTCACGAATGCCAGTAATTTCTTGAAAAACTGACTCTGAATGTCAATGTGAATCTGTTGATTTCTTTTCTATGATTTAGCAAAAAAACAAAAAACAATGATTCTACCTCGTCCAACCCCACCCATGCAATTACATGATACAAAACATAGGAGAGGTTGAAGGGTTTTTGGCATCTTCTGAATATCCTAACGATATTACTCTTCACTTCTGTTTTTTAAGAATAACAAGCCCATTGAAAAATAGAATTTGGAATTCACTAAGAAGATGGAGCACAGGATACTATCAGTAAGTTGTTTTAAAAAATTGTTGTTGTTAAATGAAATCAAGAATATTTTTTTGCAGAATGACTGGCATGGTGGTTCATGCCTATAATTCCAGCTACTCAGGAGGCTGAATATCAGAAGAATCATGATTTCAGAACGGTTCAGGAGAAAAGTTACTGAGACCCTCACCTCTCACCTCAACAAGTAAGTCATGGCTGTTATCCAAATCATATACGAGACACAAGTAGGAAGATTGAGGTCTAAGTCCTAGACCGAAAAAAACAAAATGCAAGACTACCTGAAAAGTAACAAAAGGCAAAAAGGGCTGAGGGGGTTTGGCTCAAATAATAAGAGTATTTGCATAGCACGTGTGAGAGCCTCCTTCACATTTCTTCTCATGTGGCCACTCTTTCAAAATGTGACTGACATATTAAAAGAGTAGGACACAAAAATAGAAGCAAATTTGCTCCTCTACTACTTCAGAATGTATTCAGTAGGGGAAAGTTTGTCATTTGTTCCTGGATGAAATACATAAAAACATATTTATATATATACATACACATGCACATACATACACACATACAGATATACATATATGCATACATACATATATATACACATACACAGGGAAGTAAGTCCTTCAGGGAAAAGAAAAAGGATAAACAAAATAAATCATATATGAATGACTTACAGGTCTGGCAAATGTTTAATATGTCTTTCTGAATTCTATGGAAACTCATCTTCCATTTACCTCTGTGCCGGTACACTTGATACAGAAGACACAGTTTTCTCTGGCTACCACTAACGAATTACTTCTACAATGCAAGGGCCTAACCATACCCTGGCCTATGCTCCTACTCAAGGGCTTTCAAGTTGGGTCTTTGCAGAATACTCAAGCATCCTTTTCTCTACAACATCTCTCTTCTGCTCCGTATAGCAGAGTAGCTACCTCAAGACGGTATTTAGAAGTGGGAGAAGTAGTTCTGTAAAGGAGATGCCATTTAACAAAATAGTTTATGAATACAATATATCTTACCAAATTAAACATATTCCTATCCCATGATAGAACTCCTTTGCATTTACTGAAAGAAGTTGTAAGCCTTTGCAGTCAAAAAGCTAGGCATAGTCAGGAGCGGCTGGCTCACACCTGTAAACCTAGCTACTCAGGAGGCTGAGATCTGAGGATAAGGGTTCAAAAGCCAGCCCAGGCAGGAAAGTCAATTTTAG
Organism: Dipodomys merriami; assembly: GCF_024711535.1. Lineage (NCBI taxonomy): Eukaryota > Metazoa > Chordata > Mammalia > Rodentia > Heteromyidae > Dipodomys > Dipodomys merriami. The sequence continues at coordinate 9,974,056 of NW_027204715.1, read as the reverse complement.
GTGGAGCTGTGGCTCAAATGGTAGAGCCCTTGCCTTGAGCTGAAGAGCTGAGGAACAGCATCCAGGCCCAGAGTTCAAGCCCCACAACTGACCAAAAAAAATAAAAATCTAGGCACAGCTTTATATCAGCTTTCTCACTCGTCACCAAAACTCGCAAACAACCAAAATGCTTTTCAGCAGGTGAACTGATAAACTGTGCTACACCCAAACATTGGATTATTATTCAGAGCTAAAAAGCAAGGATTTGTGAAAGCCACAGAAAAACCATGGAGAAAAATTTAAATGCACTTAGGTAAGTGAATGAGCTCATCTAAAAAGTCTACGTGGTGTAGAATTCCAGATATCTGTCCTCTGTAAAAGGTAAGCTGATGGAAACAGTAGAAAAATCAGTGGTTGTTAAAAGATTCAAGGAGAGGATTAGATGGCGACACAGAACCAAGAAGATTAAACATGCCTTTACAAATGTCTCCAAACCCACAGAATATGTCCCAGCAGAAGTGAACTGTCATGTAAACTACTGACGTAGAAGCATCCACTGTAAGAAATGCACAACTCTGGTTTGGGATGTTGACAATGGAAAAGGACAAGCACAGAGGTAGAACTCATTGTAACTTTTGCTCTATTTTACTATGAACCTAAAGTGCTTTTAAAAAATAAAATCTATTGGAAAAAATCTATTGGAAAAAATAAAACTAAACAAAATATGCTGCCCCAATTTAAAGTAACTAGGAACACTTTGTTCAATATTCCTAAAAGTACCTTCACACCTCCCTTGCCTCCTCATCAAGGGTATAAAAAAGTGTGAAACTCCAACTTAAGAAGTAGTCTCATTTTGGAACTAACCCATAATTGTCCTTACATTCCTCGCCCTTCTAAGATTATACACATCTAGAATTAATCATGTTTTGGCCTTTGATTCTGCCAAGCCATATTATGAAACTCATGATCTCAAATTCTTCCCATATTGTACAATACTGGAACAGGGAAGAAAAGCTACCGGGATCCCTCAGTGCTGAGGTGATTTTTCTGGCTTTCTGAGTTATTCCTACTTGATCCGTCTTCCCCTTAGCCTTCAGAATATCAGGCTTTTTTTGCCAGTTTCTTCCTTCCTTTCTCCCTCTCTTCCCTCCTTTCCTCCCACTCTGACAATCTGATAAAAATCACAGCTCCTTATTCATATCCAGATGTTATGTTGGGTCACTATGGGCTCTCTGAAAATCATTCATAAACTCCCTCAGCTCCCTGCCTCATTAGAAAAAAAAAGCTTACCATGACCCATAATCACCCACAATGTCTTTTATCTACCAGAAAGATGATTTGTCTTCTCTATGGTGTGAAAATGAGAAGACAATTTGTTTTCATGAGCCAGTTTCTTATCATCCTTGCCAATCGATGAAGCAGCCACAATAACCAAAGCACTGAGAGACTGGGTGCAGGTTGGTCAGACACACAGATGATTCTCCAAGAAGTGTTCTCCTCCACCAAAGTCAAACTCTCCAGTGAGTTTCAACTCCATGATGATGCTCCCAGATCACTCAAGCTACAGACTTGAAGGTCCACTAGACTATTTCTTCTGGGTGTCCCAAACTTAAGAAATCTGAAACTCATTATCCTGTTCCCAAATCTTGCAATTCTCACTGTGCTTCTTTCTACAAATGGCAACCCCACTCACTATTCATCCATATTAAAAATGTGAGAAAAATCCATGACTCTTCCCATTTTCTACAATGGTCCAAAAAATCCGCAAAGTGCCGCCAACATTAAGTCCTAAGCAATTCTTGAAAACAGTCCCAGCTGCAAATGCACAATTTGTAACACCAATGTAAAATAAGCTACTTCTAATGCTAAGACACCATAGGCAAACTTCTTTGTTTTCTTTGTTCACTGCCAGAAGATCTAGAAGGGACAGTTGGAAATTAGAACAGATACTGGAGGTACTGTTGCAAATAACATCCAGGACAGAGAAAGCTGGTCTCTGACATTTCGTTCTTGACAAAAGGCAGTTTGGTCCCTGTTGGCCAATAAAGTTTGAAATCCTGATTTTTTTATTCAACTTTAATTAAATTCTTTAACTTCAAACCTAGCCAAGGAATGGTGTGCCTGACACAGACAATAATTTGTCCATCAGAATATATTCTCATCGAATTATCTTAGAAATGTGGTCTTTATCCAAGACCTAGCCCCAGAAAAGCAGTCAACTGAAAATGCTTTCAGTCACAGCTTCCCCTCTGCAAACTAAATGAATATCTGGTCCAGATTCTTTTTTAAAATATCATTTGTCATTCCAAAATATTTTTAAATAGTGGGAGTAATACTCTTTAACTTTATACTGGGAAGTCCACAAATACACAATAATGATCAGGCCACTATATACAGACACTGTGAAAGCACTGCTATGATTTGAACTTGCCCTCCAACAGATCATGTGATAGAAGACTGGTACCCAGTGTGGTGGGACAGCTGTGGTTGAACCTTTAAAGAATGGAACTTGGGCTGGAGATATAGATCAGTAGTCGGGAAAAAAAATGAAGTAGACCCTAATGTAAGGTGGTCAGATCAGGTCATTGTGAGTTTCCTGGGAGAAGATGAACAAAGTGCTTTCAAGACCTGGCTAGCAAGAGAGACAGAGGAAGATGGAGGAGAAGCAGCTAGGAGCTTACCAAGCTCTTGCATAGAAACCACTTCTAGTGTTCCGGTGAAAAATCCACGGCTAGAGAGTCACACCAAGTGTGCCATCATAGTACAGAGAGGTTGGCCAGAGAGAAAAAATTCAGGCAGCTTGCTTAAGGAGACAGATTTGAGCACTTGCCAGTGTCTGTGGCAGCAGTGGCAGCCACTCCCACCATATCAACAAACAGAGCCTGGAACAAAGGCACTGGAGATGGAGAGCAAACATATTCTACTTACTGCCAGTGTGAACCAACGAGAAGTAGAAATATTCATCCTGCTGACCACAGACCAATGGAGATCCCAAAAACCAAGGGAAAGGCATGAGTACCCCACAAGACATCCTCACTCCTCAGACAACAACCTTTGGAAGGCAGTCCCTCTCCCACCACCAGAGAAGAGAGCCATCTTTGATAATGGCAAATACCAGGCAACTAGCAGATAACTCAGGCCTTAGCAGTAGAGACTGCAGAGCCATTTTTGAGCAGGTCAAAGGAACTTGACCAGCTGGGCTCAGCTCCACCCAGGGGAAAATTGCACATCCCATGCCTGGGAAGCTCTGACTGGTGCAGGGCAACTTTCTTCACTGGGTAAACAGAGCCAGAGGCGGGCCCACCCCTCTGCAGCATGGACACCTCTCCCAGTGTTTCAACACTGGAAACAGCAAAAAAAAAAAAAAAATCTGTGAGTGGCTCCAGGCTGGGCCACAAGAGTATATCAGGAGCTAGCCCCAGATTGCTTACAGACTACAATCCCACCCACATTCAAGCTCCCTCGCCATGACTCCAAGCTAGAGGAAGGAGCCATCTCCCTCTTGTGTGATACTCAAAGCAGATCGCCCTTCCACTCACCTAGTCTGGGTGGAGGGTCATAAAGTACTTGAGCCTGTAAGGCAAAGGTTGGTTCAGCCTGCTCAAACTAATTTAAGAAACCTACTAAGCTACAGGAAAACCACACACCACAAGCAAATCAGAGACTCTACCAAGAGACTGGATACGGACACAAGGGAGACACTAAATCCCCCAAATCAATCAAAGAATTTTTTTCTATTCAATTTTTTTAATTCTTCCTTCTTTTTCTTTTTTTCTTTACTTCAGTGTTTTTCTTTTTTCCTTTTTCCTTTTTTTTTTGCTCTACTTAATCGCTATTTTGTTTATCCCCAGATACGTACCCATCTGTGATTATTAGACCTTATCCTTCATTGTGTGCAAACTTAATTCAGACATTGATTACTTAATTCACAATTCTCAACCTTAATTCCTTTAAATGTAGTATTATCCAACCTCTACTACAAAGCCATAGTAATCAAAACAGCTTGGTACTGGTACCAGAATAGACCTCAGGACCAATGGAATGGAAAAGAAGACCCAGAAATGAACCTGCAGACCTATAGCCACCTAATCTTCGATAAGGGAGCTAAAAAAATAGAATGGAAGAAAGACAGCCTCTTCAGTAAATGGTGCTGGCAAAATTGGTTAAATACCTGAAAATAACTAAAAATAGATCCTTATATATCACCCTGTACCAGAATCAACTAGAATGAAGGTTCTTCCAAAGAGTCCACATAGAGCTCCCCTATGACCCAGCAATCCCACTTTTGGGCATTTACCCAAATGATCACAAAAAGGTCATACTAAAGCTACCAGCACAACTATGTATATCACAGCATTATTCACCATAGCTAAGATATGGAACCAACCCAGATGCCCCTCAGTACATGAATGAATCAAGAAAATGTGATAGAGATAGATAGATAGATAGATAGATAGATAGATAGATAGATAGATAGATAGATAGACAGACAGACAGACAGACAGACAGATTCTGTGCCTCCATCAAAAAGAATGACACTGCCCCATTTGTTAGGAAATAGAAAGACTTGGAAAAAATCATATTAAGTGAAGTAAGCAAGACCCAAAGAAATATAGGTCCCATGTTCCCTTATTTGCAATAATTAGTAAATATCTAGGACAATCTTATTAGATGAGCAGAAAAAGTCAAAAGCTGTGTACACATGACTATATAAGATGATGCTAAGTGAAATGAACCCCATGATATAAACACCAGAGGTCTTTCTTTGCAGTTGTTGTTTTTAAAGTATTTTGTGGTTTTTTTTTGTTTCCTTTGTATGTTCTTCTATGGTGTATCCCCTGTTGTTACTGTACTTGATTTTGGTACCCTGAATCTTGTATATACATTTGTCTAATTTGGGGAAGGGAAGGGAAATAACAAAATGCTGAAACAAGAACAAATAATGATACCCACAAGACAGTATATTGGAAATAAACTTTACCATTTTTGGGGAGGGGGAGTAAGAGAGTGGAGGAGGGAAGGGATAGTGGGAGAACAAGGGAAGGGTAACAATGCTCAACAAGAAATGTACCCATTGCCTTGTTTATGTAACCGTAAACCCTCTGTACAGCATCTTTACAGTAAAATAAATTTTAAAAAAAACCTGACTAGCTTCCCTGAAGGTAAGTTGTTATAAAAAGAGAAATCCCAGTCTCTGAATCTTACATGATTCTAAAATCAGGTGAAAGTAGCTATACATATCTGATAAACTATAACAATCTAGCAAGACGGCATAACCTTTTAACATTTGTGCACCAAATATTGGTACAGAGAACAGAGTTCTCCCACCGCCTACACCCCCCTCACACACACACCCCACACATAGACATAGACCCAAACACAGTGATTGTAGAAGACTTCAATACTCCACTCTCACCAACAGATATGTTACCTGGGCCAAAAATGAAAACCAACAAGGAAACCTCAGATTTTAATGGTACCATTACAATAGACCAAATGGACTTAACAGACATCTACAGAGTATTCAATTCAGCAGCTGTACCATACACATTCTTCTCGGCAGCCTATAAAATTTTTTCTTTAAAATACAATCATATTCTAACTCTTAGCAATTATAAGAAAATTGAACCACCTCACTGTATTCTATTAGGCAACAATGGAATAAAACTAGAGTTTAGCAGTGAAAGAACTACAGAGAATGTTTAAGTAAATTCCGACTGAGTAACACATTATTGAATGATGAGAAAATCACTGAAGAATTAACAGGGAAACCCAAAAGTTATTAGAAACCAATGAAAATGGGAAAGAAATCTATCAGAACCTTTGAAACAAGGCAAAGGAAATGCTAAGAAGAACATTTATATTTATAAGTGCCTATATCAAGACAGAGTAACTTATTGTAAGTACCCTAACATTGCATCAGAAGCTCCTAGAAAAACAAGCACTAGCAAAACCCAAAACTACCAGATGGGAAAAAAAGAATAAAAGAATAGAGCAGAAAGCAATAAAGACTTAAAAAATCTATACAATAAATAAATGAAATAAAAGGCTGTTCCTTGAAAACATAAATAAAATTAATAAACAGATAGATAGAGATATAGAGATATACATATATCTATTTGTTCAAAGTATGCTAAACACAGGTATAGAATTATTACCATAAAAACCTTTGTATACTAATATATGTCAATTCAAAAATAAGATTAAATTATACAACAAACATAAAATATAGAGTGAAATTAATTATCTTACAAGGTTGTCTGAGTTAAAAAACTTAGATTTTCCGGGGTGCTGATAATTCATCCTAGCTACTCCGGAGGCTGAGGTCTGAGGATCACAGTTTGAATCTAGTCCAGGCAGGAAAGTCTGTAAGATTTTATTCTCCAATCACCAAAAATAGCTAGAAATAGAGCTATGACTCCAGTCATAGAGTGCTAGCCTTGAGCAAAAAGCTTAGGGACAGTGCCTAGAGCCTGAGTTTAAGCCCCAAAACTAGCCCCCAAAAAAAGAAGGAAAGAAAGAAGGAAGGAAGGAAGGAAGGAAGGAAGGAAGGAAGGAAGGAAGGAAGGAAGGAAGGAAGGAAGAGGGAATGGAGGGGAAGGGAGGGAAAGGAAGGAGAAGGGAAAAGGGAAGGGGAAGGGAAACATATATACAATCAGTCTAAATGTTTATTACTGAATGAATCAACAGCAACATACACACACACATACACATACACACACACAGACAAACACACACACACACACACACACACACACACACACACACACACACACACACACACACACACACACACAGATTTTTTTTCAGACTTTAAAATAATGTAGTCAAAGTCAGGTTCCAGTAACTCACAACTGTAATCCTAGTGACTCAGGAGGCTGAAATCTGAGGATCATGGTTTGAAGCCAGCCCTATCAGGAAAATCCATGAGACTCTTATCTCCAATAACTACCCAAAGCTGGAAGTAGAGCCCTGGCTCAAGTTGTAGAGTGCTAGCCTTGAGCACAAAAGCTTAGGGATAGCACCCAGGCTCAGAATTCAAGTCCCAAGACTGGAACACATACACAAAATGTGGTTATTCTTCACCATAGCCAAGATATACAATGAACCTAAGTGCTGATCAGTAAATGAATAAAGATACACACACAAAGGAAAATTACTCACCCTTTAAAAAACTGTGGTCCTATATTTACAACAGCATAAATGAACCTTCAGGCAAAGGTCAAATGAAATAAGCCAGACACAGAAATAGACACTACACAATCTCACTTCTATGTGGAATCTAGGATAGTGGGACTCACCGAAGCAGACAGAATCATTGTTGAGAGTTAGATATAACTTGGGGGAAAGTTCAAGAGTTCTTTTTTTTATAGAATAGTGACAACAGCTAACTATATAGTGCATACTTGAAAAGGCCTAGGAAAGTTGAAAGGTCTAGAAAAGTTGATTTTAAGTGTTTTAATCATAAAAAATGCATAGGATAGTGTGTATGTTAATTTGATTTGACTACTTAACAATGCATTACATATTTTGAAACATCATGTAGTAAACCACAAATGTACACAATTTCCTAAATTAATATATATTAAATAATTCTTTAAAACTCTTAGGCTTCAGACTCTAATTCTTTCCTTTAGAAATGTGAGAACCAAGACATTCGAGGAAGGTACTCATTTAGATAATAAGTATTCTGCTAGATTCTGTCAAAATGAATTTGGAGATTTTGAGGAAAATCAATACTAACGGAATCTATGCCCTGAGAAAGCAAACAGGAAAGAAACTCTTGGGTCTACTGAGAGATTTCCCTGTTCAATGGTTCCTGTAGAAAGTAAAGGCCTCCAACACTTCCTATCATTGTTTTGTCATCCATACTAAGGTTTTACTGTCACAAGGAGAAGATAGGAGTAATGAGGGAGTAGAAAAAAAGAACAAATTTCTAAGTGGGAGACTTGAACTGTGCTTGCAAATGGTTGAAAATATTGAAAGACTGCAGTGCTGAAAGACTGTAAGCAGGTTGGGTATCATTTCTGAAAGTCAACTGTTAAAATGTACAAGATAATGCTTTGGGTCTCACTGAAGAATACTAGAAAGAAAATCATTCAAAGGATATCTGAGGCACAAAAAGAAATATATAAGGGTTACGATGTTGTTTTACTTCGGTTAAAGCAGTATGACGATAAGGATCCTTGAACCAGAGATGGTACAGAATGTTTGAGAGATCCTTCAAGATTCTATGATGTTCCATTTTAACACATCCAAAAAAAGCCTACACATGAAGTGAATGAACCATACAGGTGAGAGGGTATGGCTTCAAACGGTGACAATGATTACTACTAGGCAGAGATTATCTGTATTATAATTTTGTAGTTTTGCTTACCTACACCCTATAAATGTTTACTCATGAATGTTTTAGGAGAAATAAATCACCTTAAAGGATGTGATTTTTGTTCCTGCACATATTCCATCTGCCGGCAACAGATAAGGTTCTAGTCTTTCATACTACAATGCTCTAATTTCTGATGAGAAATTTAAAGCCCATCATGGCATAATAACATTAAAAAAGTAATTTCTAGTCTCTGCAAACTTAAAGAGACAAATATTTTTCCATTGGTCTCAATGATAATATAAAAAAATAACCACTATAACAGACATCAAATTTTCTTCTTCTATTGTCTCATTCAGCTGTTTCAAATTAATTTACCCATTCTAGTGCTTGAATATAATAATTAAATGTAAAGCAGTAAAGAGATCTAATAATCCTATTGTGCCTTATATTACTAAAGAATGCTTATTTTCTAAGAATTTCACCTCACTTGAAAATTACTTTATGCTTAAGGACATTTAAAAGCAATCCAAACAAAAGCCCAAGAGGGAGAAAAAGCAAACCAGTGTGAACCCAGTCTGAAAGGACAAAACACTCCAGTTAAGGTCAATACACTTATTGTGAATAGCCAGCAAGATCCAGCCCAGCTCCACACAACTTGGTCTGAAATAAACCCTGGAATAACCCTGAGAGCCCAGCATCCCATACAAAGCAATCTGGGAAGTTTGCAACAGCTTCTAGTACTTTCTAGGAAGGCTAAAATCCTTCCTTGGCATGAGTGATCCTCCCAGGCACCAGAAAGCAACTGATCACACTGAGAACAGTCTAAGATGGAATATAAACTTTTATGCCTTTTCTTTTGCTCCGTCTAGATTTGATTATGAGGTTTCCCGTTCTTGAGGCTGACATACTCATATTCTCCTCATTTCGTTGAAGTTTGATTTTATGCAAGAATGCTCCTTTTCTATTTGTGGACCATCAATTTGAAAGCACATTTCCCTCTTGTAGAAAGCAAGCCCTTACCCTGTTTCTTGGAGTGTCCCAGGTCTGTTTCGAATAAAAGCTCTAATTGTTTTGAGATGCTGACATGAGATCCTCATTGTTCAACACTGATTGAAGGGCTTCTTGAACATTCCTCTCAGGATAGGATGCTAATCAAAACTTTACGGGTAACCAAAAGATGACTGTAAAATTCTTCTTGTTCCCACAAATAGGTACTGCTTTCCTCCTGAGTCAAGGTGTGTGCAAATGAGCTGCTATACCACAGAATCCGGGGTGAGGGGCTGGGAGAGGTTGGGGATGGAGCAAAGTGAGTGCCTTGGTATGCCTTCCACAGGATACATTTATGCCCACTAAGCTCCCCCATCACCCATGCATCCTGGTAGCAGGAAATGCTGTCCATCCTCTCTGCCAAGCCAAATCCTTACACATTGAAATTCTTACACATGAACTCAAAGCTCAAGGGTCCTGGCAGGAGCCTTCCTTCATCCTAACCCCTGCAGGTAACTCATTCATGCCCCACTTTATTTCATAACTTCTATATCATCTCCAACCAGCACACAGAATGTTTCCTTATTTCTTGGTGGTAAGTTCATGCTCAGCATGTGTGTGTGTGTGTGTGTGTGTGTGAGAGAGAGAGAGAGAGAGAGAGAGAGAGAGAGAGAGAGAGAGAGAGAGAGAGAGAGAGAGAGAGAGAGAAAGAGAGAGAGAGAGAGAGAGAGAGAGAGAGTCTGTGTGTGCGTATAAAGCCATGATCTCATCAAACTTTTCCAAAGTCGTCTTTTTTTTGTAATTTAAAACTTTTATTTTTTTCCATGTGAGAACTCTACCTTGTACAAAGTGTAATAAAGTCATTCCTTTCTTTTTTGTTTTCTTCTTTCTTTCTTTCTCTTTCTCCCTCTTTCTTTCTCTTCCTCTTTCCTTTTTTCTTTTTCCTTTCTTCTTTTCTCTTTCTCTCTCTTTTCCTTTCTTGCTTCCTTCCATGCTTCCTTCCTTCCTTCCATGCTTCCTTCCTTCCTTCCTTCCTTCCTTCCTTCCTTCCTTCCTTCCTTCCTTCCTTTCTTTCTTCCTTTCTTCCTTCCTTTCTTTTTCTTTCTTTCTCTCTCTTTCTAAAGTCTTCTTGTACCACTTGTGTGAGTATCATACCTGTGAGTTATCATAATCATCTTTCTCATGTTTCTTCTCATATGATAAAATCTTTGGCTGATGATGTGTTAGATGGCTAAATGATGGATAGATGAATGACAGACAGGTAAGACAGACAGACAGACAAATAGATATATATATATATATAGATAGATAGGTCTATGAATGTGGATACATAAATATAACCATATTTCAAGAGTGAGGCAGATAGGCAAAGGAAAACTTCCTATCCTGGGAAGCAAAAGAACTGGGTTAAAGCAGTACTTAACTACTCAAGTCTGAGCCTCAACATGGATGACTGTTCTTCTCTAGGTTCAACGTCTCCACGCACAAAACAGAAACATAACTAGGACATTCTAGAGAACAGAGAATCTAGTTCTAGAGTATAATGATGAAAGGAAAAGATTATTCATGCATTTTAATGAGAAAGGGCAGAATCACCATTAACTACTTTCCCTTTATACAAGAGGAATACATTCTAAGACCATAAGACCCTCATTGGATGACTGACACTCAGGAGAGTACCACATTCATATGTGTGTGTGTACATATACACATATTACACATATATATTAATACATAAATACATATATATGCATATCATATATCATATGCACATATTATATTGCTTAGCCAATTTGTTTTCTGTAGCTGCATCTATGATGACAAGCATGCTATCAATCAAGGTGCATTGTGCTTCTAAACTGGCATGTTGGATGGTAGCCCTTTGTACAACTACTTAAGATGATAAAAAAATTTAAAAATCAAGTTTAATTTGCAAAGAAGGCACTAAGAAATTGACAACTAACAATAAATCAGAACAACTGTAACGCTACACAGTAACAAAATTGACAGAGTCACTGCTTTGGGATTATTACGAAGTGAACGGATGACTGTCTGAACATAAGGAAGTGGTACTGCAGCCATTAATCTGATCATGGAGAAGGCTACTAAACAGGCAGCATATACAGGGTAGCTATAACAACAGTTAAGCAACTCACATCCTAGGACACAGAGTTCATCACACTACTGAGAACAGAGCACAATCTAAAACTTATGAATCACTTAGATCTGGACTTATCCCTTTAATACTTTCAGACCACACTTGACCACAGCTTAAACTTCAGAGAGAAAGCACAGATAATTGGGGACTACTATGAATAAAAAATTTTTAAAAAATTAGGACAGAGTTTTGCTATGCTACAAGAGGGCACTGTAAAGTATTCCACACTTTTCTACATAAGAAGGTGTCGGGCTGGGAAGATGGCTCAGTGGTAGAGCACTTGCCTTGCATGCATGAGGCCCTGGGTTCGATTCCTCAGCACCACATAAGCAGAAAAAGCCGGAAGTGGTGCTGTAGCTCAAGTGGTAGAGCACTACTGAAGAGCTCAGGGATAGTGCCCAGGCCCAAAGTTCAGGCCCATGACCGACAAAAAAAAAAAAGGTGTCAAAGCCAGGTGGGGGTGGCTCACATATATAATCCTAGCTACTTAGGAGGCTGAAATCTGAGGACGGTGGGACAAAGCCAGCATGGGCAGGAAGGTCCACGAGACTCTTATCTCCAATTAACCACCAGAAAACCACAAGTGGTGCTGTGGTTCAAGTGGTAGAGTGCTTGCCTTGAGCTCAGAGACAGCACCTAGGCTGAGTTCAAGCCCCACTACTGACAAAAAAGAAAGAAGAAGAAGAGGAGGAGGAGAAGAAGGAGGAGGAGGAGGAGGAGGAGGAGGAGGAGGAGGAGGAAGAAGAAGAAGAAGGTGTCAAACTGAAAAACTATGATGAAAGGCTAACTTTTGTAGACCTTATGCACAAAGAACTCCTAATTCACTTTAGGAATTTTAGCCCATTAAAAATTCTTACCAGGCTGGCAATGTGGCTTAGATAGAGTGCTTGTCTACTATGCATGAAGCCCTGGGTTCCATTCTTCAATACCACATACACAGAAAAAGCGCGCTGTGGCTCAAGTGGTAGAGTGCTAACCTTGAGCAAAAGAAGCTCAGAGACAGTGCCCAAGTGCTGAGTTCAAGCCCCAGGCCTTGAAAAAAAATTTTCACCGTTTCTCTATAAGCACTCTTACTACCTCTAATATGCGGAAACTGAGACAAAGGGAGATCATTTTTCTGACTCCAGTTCTCACAGCTCCTAAGAGGCAGATCCAGGATTCAAAGTCTGCAGTGAGATGTACACATGTTATGGAGACACATTCCTACTGACATCCTGAGAACTCAGAATCTAGTGGGGCAGTAGACTAACATTACAGCTCGGGAAGCTGAGTGGCCATTTCCTAGGTTCACAAACTATGAGTTCATCAGCCATGCTATCCACGTATCTCCTTTCTGCATGCCTGGGCTGACCTTTGTCTCGTTGAAATGGTATGATGTAGGAAACAAAACGCACTTGCTGTAGAAAGGTTAGATGAAAGAATGCCTATCACACTATCTGGAAAGAGATAAAATGCAGTGTGTTAGTAACAATGAGGAAATGTGGGAACTCGCTAACCTAACATGAACTACAGGACAAGAGTGCCAATTTCATACAGCATATCCCAACAAGTTTTAATTGGGTTCAGTTGTATTAAGAGACGATGGATACAGGCAGCAACAGCCTATGGTAGAGAAGTCACACACACACACACACACACACACACACACACACACACACACACGTACGTGCACGTGCACATACAAATGGCTACCAGTTTGATTCAGAAGAGAAGGGGGAAAGGTCATAAAATATAATTCCACTAATATAAAAGGCATGTCTTAAGTTTCTCTAGAAGAGATGTATCTGTTCATTACAGAAATGAACTCTCCAACCTCCCAAGAAGACAGTGTTATTTTCTCTCACAAATGGGCCATAAAATCCACTCCCTGAAAGTGTATTTGGCCGCTTTCATCAAGCCTTTGTCTTAAAGTCATAAGAATGCTAATGTCTTCAGTCCCCAAATCTAATGCCAAACAACAATCAAGGGAGCCCCTCCATCCATGGAGCCCAGTCAGAGGATAATAGAACAGAGGAGGAAGGGAAAACCTCCGATGGGCCTTCAATAGAGTTTTATGTCATGCATGTAGATGACAATAAAAACTAAGAAGCAGTCCTTGGAACATGTCCACTAATATCCAAATTAACTGTGATAAATAAAATGTCACCTTAAGTATCCTAACTCAGGTGTAGTAAGAATCACAGCGTCGTCCTCCGAATCTGTTCCCCTGTTCTCCCGCGGGGACAGTTTAACCCTGTACATGGGCCAGCCAGCAAAGGGTTCCACTTCTCAACCTTTCTTGTGACTGATTAGAGACACAAATCTCCATTTGAGGAACAAGATTTGATGAGACTGATGTCTATATCTAGGTCAGTTTTGTTCTTCCTCTGAAATTGAAAAACACAGCCGGGCGCTGGTAGCTTATGCCTTTAATCCTAGCTACTCAGAAGACTGAGATCTGAGGATCACGGTTCAAAGCCAGCCAGGGCAGGAAACGCTGTGAGACTCTTATCTCCAATAAACCACCAGAAAACTGGAAGTGGCGCTGTGGCTCAAGTGGTAGAGTGCTAGCCTTGAGCTAAAGAACTGAGGGCTAGCGCCCAGGCCCAGAGTTCAAGCCCCATGAATGACAAAGAAAAGAAAAAGAAAAAGGAACGAAAAGAAAAAAGAAATTGAAACACAGGTGCATATGTGACAATTTGGGGATGTCAATGGGCCAACAGGGTAGAAGGAATCATAACCTTGGAATCACAGCCTTAGTATCACTGGAAAAAAAGAAAAAGAACACTTTCCCATCTACCTCTTAGCCACCATATTGATTTTTTTAATGCTTTTATTATTTGTATGGCATCTTGTTAAAAGCCAAGTAGGTTTATCCTAATAAATAAGGAGTGAAATCTATTGGTTAGCATCATGTACCTCAGTTCCAGTCAGACTTCCTCAATGATGGAACTGCCCTGCCTCCTACAATGGGCATGTATAGAGACCCAGCCCTTCAAATACGATCGTGCTGCCTGCAGACCTGAGGCTTGATTTCATTTACTAAGACCCAATTTAAATTTAAAAGCCTTATGCAGCTACTTCCTTCTTTATTAGACATGTCTGGAATATCTAAAATTATAAGCATGTAACAATTAGGGAGACCCATTATTATCTTAGACAGACCCATATTTTAAAGCTTAAGCTTTTTCTAGAATGCTACAGAGTAAATAGAAGGCCTCAAACCACAGTTTTTTTTCTAAAAATAGGAATAGACTATTGAGCTGAAACTAAGTAGGCAGTATTTAGGGCTTGCACTGGTATTTGAAAGCTACATCTAGATGACAGACAGACAGACAGACAGACAGACAGACAGATATTAACACGAAAGATACCTGGAAATCTTTTACGTGATCATCAATATATTTACCATCCATAATACAAAACTCAGCAGATTATTTGTATTGAATAGGGAAATGCAACACTGATTCAAGCAACAATCTAACCAGTAAGTTGTTTTTATTCCATTACCCAGAAGACTGAGGCAGACAACCCCAGTTTTGGGACATTTGTAATACTCTCTGGATGAGTTGGATGATCATTCTGTACCACTCTGTTTTAAAGAGGTCAAGTGCACACTTATGTTTCTAAACCTTACAAAATCTCAGGTAAATGCTTGTGTCATGAGGAAAACAAATGCCATTTGAAACATTAACTGAAACCATATATCACAGGCTCTGAATACAAAGATGAAAAGTGACTAAAGGAAATTGGACGGACTGCCCAGAAGTGACAGTCAAATGCAAACTTCAGAGAGAGGAAGAATATGAAGGGTCAGTGTTGCTGACACAAGAGGAGAATGAGAGCAAGCCAGAGGAGGGACTACTCGAGACAGCAGAAGTGACCAACTACGGCAGGAAGAACAACGAAACAGCACTGAGGACGCCTGTGGAGCAGAAGTCATTCCCAGAGTCCTCTAGGTCTTCACAAAAGTCCTCATGTCGGCATTCTCGTGAGAGATGGGCAGAGGGACCGATGTAACCCTGGCCTTCCATCCTGGATGAACTTCAACATCAATAACAACAGAATTTTCTAATTTCTGTTAAAAGCTTCAGGTGAGAATGAATAGCTTGGTACAAAGCTTGCTTACGTGTTTAGCATACCCCATAACAAATACAGAGCAATAATAAATACAGGGAAATATGCACGACTCCATCGTTCCCCTAGGACACTCAGTATGTGCAAAGAGAAACCGGGCATTTTTCCTGGGATTTAGGGCTGGTCTTCATCCTCCTGTTTCCAAGAAACCGAGAGCATCGCACTTACCAGTCTTAGAGATACAAAACTGAAGCGTCTCAACAGTTTTAAGTGAGCAAAAAGATATAATCCAAACAGGAGCACGTTCAGTGTTCTCACAGAGCACAGTTTTATTTCCCAAAGTCAAAGTTCCAAAAGAGATAGTTTATAAACACCACCCAATATCCAGGGTAGAATAACAAAGCAAGGGTGAGAATTCAAAAATTCACCTCCTCAATACAACTCAGTCATATATCAGAGCAATGATAGGAATAGCTACCAATAATAGCATCCCTTTAAATCTATCCTATCTTTCTCTGTGAGAGTGCTCATGGGATCTAATGAAGACCCTATCCTATTAGCATGTTAATTATAATAGCATCCTAGTCTCATTCAATTAACACCATCTTATAACCACTATAATCTTAAAATCACTATGGCAGTAGTTGTAATGGTGCAAAACCTTCCTGTCCTGCTTCTACCATCAGAAGAAAAACAGCATTAGTGTAGCTCAGATTTCATAATCATGCATAGATACCACAATAGGTTAAGAAGCAGTGTTTCTTATTTGCCAGGTACAATACATTAGCTGACTCAAGCCTTCTCCCTGACAACTTTTCATGGAAAGAAGAGTTGCTATGGGCTCCATTTTCAAGGTGCAAAAATTGAGATACAGGGAGGAGAGGTTAAGTAACTGCACAGTGATGTTTTAACCCACAATCACCACAATCATTTGAAACCTGGCAGTCTGGCCCTCAGGCCTGCTATAAACAATGACACTAGCTGCTGGCCCTCATATGGGGATTTCTGTGAATGGTTTCAAGTATTTGGCATCTGGACTTCTTTACAGTTCAGTACCAGTCAAGGCTATTTCTGACGTCCTGTTAACCTTCTACCTACTTTGTCTTCTCCACTGCTAATAGGCTGGAATTTACTACATCCCTGTGTAGGTTAAGTACTATATTTCTTAAGAAACAAATGAAATTCTAGCCGTATTTCTTAAATTTCTTCCAAAAGAATATCATGTCTCTTTTCATTTAGAGAAAAAATATTAGAGGACAAGACTGAGGAATGTTTGTTTTATACTTAAGGTTAATAAAGCAAATACAGTAAAGAATACCATTTAAGGAAGTTGATCAGTCCTCTGTACAACCTCCTAACTCAGCTATCCTTCATTTTTCACAAGGTTAGATGTCAGAGACCACATTAAAATAATACCACATAAATGTGTTGGGATCAGGCACATAATCTGTAATTTGATCCTGCAGCTATTGAAATGAAAGCAGTAAAGAACACACACAAATAAAAACCAGGCATACACAATGATTGCCCTCCACACACACAGAATCAAAATATGATAATATTTCCCTCTGAGCTGAGCACTCTCAAAAGGATGGAATTCTTTCCACCAACTTTAGAATCATTAAACAGTCTGTTAATGTATGAACTGGCATCGGAAACCATAAATTAGGCTGTTAGCTCTCATTAACACCAGCTCTGTCTGCACATCACAGCAACAGGGGTCTACTCCTCCATCTCCCAGAACTGTCTAGATTCACCACAAGAAAAAGATGTCCCAGAATCTTTCTGGGATCTCTCATACAAGTAGCATTCATAAAGTAAAACCTCCCCAAAACAAACCACATTCTTACTTTCTTCCATGGAGCCCTGATCTGAAGAGAAGTCTCCAAAAGAGGGAGAAATAGAGCGGAACTCGGGCTCTCCTGTGACAGTTTCTCCTAGCTATAGACAGGAATTTCCTGTTTCAAAAATGAATTCCAACAACAACTCCCCCCCACCCTTTACTTCTCTGGCAGAATGGATTCAAAGCCAATCCACAAGCTTGCTGAGCCAAATCAGGAGACTCTAAAAGCAGTGGGACGGAAGCATTTGAGGTTGACTGTGACCTATCTCCTTTACAAATGACACCTTTGAGGAGGTCTCCTGTCTTGTGAGCAGCAGGGCCCTGATTTTAACTCAGGCTCATTGGCTCCAAAGCTGCTTAAGCAATCCTGCCTCCCACGGCCTTCACTGTATCCTTCTCTGGCTTTCTCAGCAGACTGAGTTCCTAGAGGACGGATAAACATTTGATTCTACATCGTATCTCATGGGCAGGCCAAACAAGTGCTGACACGTAGAAGGAGATTCATAAATACCCACTGGCTCCCTGAATTAATAAAGGAATGAATGACTTGGATGAACAAATACCTTCATGCATCAGTCCATTAAATGCTCTCTCAGATTCTGGGTGGGATTAAGTGAGAGACCAGAGGCTAGGTTAACTCTACAGGCCTCAACAACCAACTTAAAAGAATGTGGGTCTATCAGAAATGAAGATGTCCAAGGCAGTACCCACTCTGCTACTCACCACCCAATCCTGTGGTTTCTACCTCTTTCCACCTTTGAGGCTCACCCTTCCCTTCCATGCCCTCCACCTTCCCGCACTGTCCCTCAATGAACCTCACCGTGAAGGCCTCGTTAGGCTTCAATAACTTATCCCCTTCTCCCTCCAAAATTCAAAACAAATTAAGGATATAGTGAAAAGAGTAACTGATAAGAAGGAAAATGGAATCTTTGTTTCTGGCAATTCTAGGGCAAAGAACATGGATTTTCGGTGTAGACCGAAATCAAGTGGTTGATGATGAGGAAGCCAATGCTGGCCCACCCATGGGAGGAAAAGCTTCCCCCAGCCCAGCGACTTCCGGAAGGCAGACTGCTCCTAAAACAGAGGAGCTTGAAAAACTGACCTTATTCCTCTCAAATCCATTTATCAAGAAAGTACTTCAGGCCAGGAGTCAAACTAATGATGTTCCTTCCATGTGCAAGGACACATTAGAGGTGAAGATCAGTCTCTTCTGCATCCTATAACCCAGTGCCTCTTGAGTGACCATTGTAAGCCCATCCAAAATTGCCCTGGCTGAATATTGGCTCCTCACCCTGCTGCCATCCATCCACCTGCCTTTATGTTGCTTCCATGGTCATGTGACCCCTGTCTACCTTTCCAGTTTTCCAGGTGTTGAGGCTCAACTCTCAGTACCCTATCCTCCCACACAACCTAGCACTCAGGACTGGACCCTGCCTCATCATCTGATCTCATGTTACTCCCACCTTCTTCCCAGTCATGCCTAGCAAGCTCTTACTTATCACCACAATCAAGTATGAGGATCGTTACATTCCTGTTCCATAAAAATAAATGTTGTGGTAATGTAGATGAAACAAAAGTAATAGGGATAACCCAACACGCTTCCATAAAGTCAGGGGTTACTGAAACAAACATTGGCTAAGAGAGATCAAAGAGATTTTTATTTTGAAAACATAACACTGATTTGTGCCTGACCTGACAGGGCATGATGGGTAATCACCTGGGAAGAATAGTCCAAGAAATACAGTACAAGCAAAGATATGGATCTAAGAAAACAAAAGGTACATTCAGAAAACACTATTTCCCAGTCTGGCCCACTCACTGTGTGTATGAAAGAAATGCATCTTGAAAGAAGAAAGGTGAGGAATTTCAGCACAATGCCACATCCCTGAGTACCAGGAAACAGTACATTTTGATTTGATTTATAGACAACGGAGTTGAAGAATAATTTCTAAAGAAACTAGTGAGTTGTGTCAATAAAACGATATAAAACCACATCTTTTTACTATGTTATAATAAGCTAACCATTTTGTTTTGCAAGCAATTCCAAATTTTTCAGGACCAGAGTGCCTCTGAGTTTATAATAATTTGATAATCTCAGTGGAACATAATAAAATGACTAATAAACTACTTAGGGTGATCATGAGACTACATATTAATTTGCAGTCATCTTTCATCTTGCTTATGATTCAACTCTTGCATGTTGTGTCTATCTAATGAATCTGTCCTTGTCCCTCATGTAATAAGCAGGCATTGAATAATTCCCCAATTCTCTTAATAGCCAGTAACATTAAATGTTGATTTCATGCCATTAACAACTATGGACAACAGCTGTTCCCCTACTAACTCTTCTTCACGGTGGTACTCTCAGCCTTGGTAGACTTCAAAGATCATCCCTTAAAGAACAATGAACCATCAGCAAAAGAGGGCCCTGGAGGAGGGATTAAGACGTCCGATTTCAGTCCCAAAGTTGAACAAATGGCTAACACAGATGGGTATCTAGACTCATCTGCAGTCAGCTCTCAGCTATAGCAACAGAACAAACCTGAATCAAAACTATCAAGGATCTTCAAAGGTACCACAAGAACCATAAGCTTATTTGGGCATATTATAATGTCAAGTAATTTTAGTGTATAGGCTTGATTGCCTGATCTACAACACACAAGGATTAGACACAAACTCAAAACAGATAACCTGTGCGTGTCTCTTAACTGTCACCTGCAGATTCCTTTCTAGGAATTCCCAGGAATAATACAGGTTACCCAGCAAACACATCCTGCTTCCATAATGGCCAGAACAGCACCCTACTCGGCATCACCCACGGTCTTACCCTGGCTTCCCCAGCAAACAGAGTGCAGGTGGTTTATTGGGAAGTACCTTCAGGATCACAGTCATGAAAGGCAGATGAGACAAAACATAAATGTGTCTATGATACAGTTTTGCTCATCCAATTCTGAGGGAGAGATGAGTCAAAATGTCCCTTCAGGGTGGTCCCAAATTGTACACTGCCTCAACCACTGCATATGGGCTGGGAGACCTATGGACCAACACCCTGGGCATCTGGGGTAGAAGCATGTCAATCCTCAAAGAGACACTCTGGGCAGAGACTGGGGCAGCCATTGTATGTGTCCAATTTATTAAAATGCAAGGAATAAAAAGGGAACAATCACAGTGATCATGAGAAAAATAACTCCTCAGTAGATGAATGGATCAAGAGAAAAGAAAATGTGGTAAATATACATATCTATAGGTATAGATATAGATATATTGGAATTTTTTGCTTCCATCATAAAGAATGACACTGCCCAATTTGTTAGGAAATGGAAAGACTTGGGGAAAAAATCATAAGTAAGCCAGACCCAAAGAAATATAAGTCCCATGGTTTCCCTTATTTGCAATAATTAGTATACGTATAGGATAATCTTATCAGACGAGCAGAAAAGCTCAAAAGCTATGTACATATGACCATATAGGATGATGCTAAGTGAAATGAACCCCAAGATATGGACACAAGAGGTTTTTCTTTGTGGTTGTTGTTTTTAATGCACTATAACAGTTTTTTTTGTTTCTTTTGTAAGTTCTTCCCCCTGTGGTACATCCCCTGTTGTCACTGTACTTGATCTTGGTACCCTGCATTTTATATATACAGGTATCTAATTTGGGGAGGGGAAGGGGAATAACAAAACACTGAAACAAGGACACAGGATGACCCATTGCAACAATAAAACTCACAAGACACTATGTTGGAAATGAACTTTACAACTTTGGAGGGAGGATTTGCGGAGGTGGGGGAGGGAAGGGATAGTAGGAGAAAAACAAAGGAGGGGGTAACAATGCTTGACAAAAAATGTACTTATTACCTTACTCCTATAACTGTAACCCCTCTGAACAGCATCTTTACAATTAAATAAAATTTAAAAAAATAGAACAGTTGGACTGAGAACATCTATTTTGACATTTTAAAGCTTTGCCCTCTATGTGGCAAGGTAGAGCTGTTTGGTGTCTCTGGGCTTCAACCTCTTTCCCTGTCAGGAGCTCTGGGTTATTTCTCCCACTGAAGTGTCTATGACTGTACTCAATAGTTCATTCTTGGTCCCCATCAGAACTCTCTTGTTACCCCATAGGTTACAACTGTCCATGGGGGAGGGGCATCTTGAACCCCTAGTAGCTCTTGCAGTTCACCCCCATTAAGTGTGAAACATGGACGTCCAGCAACAGAAAATTCACATCTACATGGTGCACTAGACAGACAGCAACCTTGTGATTAAATGAGATTTGCAGGCAGCAACCTGGGAATTTCAACCTGAGAATGAACACAATTATTCAAGTTAGTTCTGTCTTTATTACCCATGCTCCCCCTTGTGAGGCAATCTTCCTTATTGAAAGTAAAGCAATCCCAACCAAAGCATTCAAAAATGATCCTTTTCCTGTTTTTATTAGGCAGCATCAAAGAAATGACTATTTGAAGCACAACCAACAGGAGGGAATTGCTTTTTTATTGCTCAGCTCACACTGTTATGACTTTGGGAATGGAGAAAGACTCCCCAAGGAAACACTGTCTCTGGAAGCAAGCTTTCAACGTAATCAACAGGCAAGGTCTTCCGAGAGAGGAGGAGGAAAATATTAAAATAGAACTGAATAAACAATGCAAACACCAATAAAATGTGAAAAGTAAGCCTTTTAAGACCAAAACGCTATTTCTTGAAATTTACTTTTCAGAATGTCATGCAAAATATACATTATCCAAAAGTGGCTATGTAATGTTTTCTGATCAATGAAATTGCTTTTGATTTTGAAAGTAAAAAAAAAAAAAAAAACAGACAAAAATAAGCATCTCCTGCAAGTCTGACTTTATACACTGATACTTCAAAACGAACCTTCGCTGGGTTCAACATCAGGCAGCGTATAATCCTTTCCCCACCATCATATCCATTTGTCTGATCTGAATGAGGTTCAGTGGACAAGTAAGCTACAATACTCAGCTGGAATGGGTGTCATGGTATCGGGAGTTCTCTACCATGTTCCTGTGTAGCCCAGGTTCACAAGGCTCAGGTGTCTTTATCCCAACCTCCCTCTACATGACTCACACACTGAGATAGCTTATCCCTTTATTAGCTGTATTCTTTTTTTAAATAAGTTTTTTATTGTGAAAATACTGTACAGAGGGGTTATAGTTACATGAGCAGGGTAATGAGTACATTTCCTATCGAGTATTGTTAGTTACCTCCTCCTTTTTGTTATCTCCTCCTTTGTTTTTCCCTTATCATCCCTTCCCTCCCACCTCCACAACTACTCTCCCCACCTCCCCCCTCTAAATTGTAAAGTTCATTTTTCTACATAGCGTCTTCTACATCTCATTGTTGAAATGGGTCAAACTATGTCCTTATTTAAACATTTTGTTTTTTCCCTTCCCCTCCTCAAATTATACCAACATCAAATACAGTGAAAACAGGTTATACCTTGGGGGAGGGACACACAAAGCAACAAAGAAATCACATGGTACATTATAAATACATTAGAAACAATAGCAAGAAAGACAAAAACCACTTGTGTGACACTTTATCTGAAGCTGATCCTCTAGGAGAGGTTACATTATTAAAGGAAAAATACCAACTAATATTTGTATCAGTTGTGTTTCTGGTATTCTTTACAGGAGGTGACTTTGTGTTTCTCTGCATTGCCAAGTAAGAAAACAAGAGGAATAATGGCGCTTGCTCAATTTATAGGAAAGAAATGTTTAAGGATTGCCTCATCCGTGTGGACCCTCTTATGGGCACTAGAAATGAGCACCATTCCCCCTTTTATTCTCATACTGATGATTTCATTTCTGGTTTTAACAATGTGAACAGCCAAGGCTGAAGATTTACTAGAAACCACCTCAGTCACAGTGGACACATGAAAGAACTTTTGTATACTTTGTAAAACAAAGATCATTGAGAGTTATATAAATGTAAAAGGATTCATAAGCCTCTGACTGTTTAATCCAGAGAGAAAATATAGAGCTAAAGAAATGACTTATTCATTTAAAAGTTAACATTTTAAGCTGTTCCTCATAATTAGTTAAATTGTAATATAAACCAAATTCCCAAGTCAATTGAAGCACACACTGCAAAACAATGATTTTTTATGTTACTTTTTGTTTACTATTGATGTTTTTTTTATTGTGAAAATACCATACAGAGGGGTTACAATTACATGAGCAAGGTAATGAGTACATTTCTTATCAAGCACTGTTGGCTCCTCCTTTGTTTCCCCTAACCATCCCTGCCCTCCCATCTTCCTACCCTACACCCCCCCACCCCAACCAAAGTTGTAAAGTTTGTTTTTGACATAACGTCTCAGTAGACAAATGGATCAAGAAAATGTGGTTTATATACACAATGGAATTCTATGCCTCCATCAGAAAGAATGACATCGCCCCATTTGTTAGGAAATAGAAAGACTTGGAAAAAATTATATTAAGTGAAGTAAGCCAGGCCCAAAGAAACATAGGTCCCATGGTTTCCCTTATTTGCAAAAACTAGTATATGTCTGAGACAAGCAGAAACGGTCAGATAAGTTGATGTCAGGCGAAATGAACCCCAAAATAAGGACTGAAATGGTTTTTCTTTCTTGCTATCGTTTCTAACATATTTATAAGATGATTTCTTTGTTGCTTTGTATGTCCCTCCCCCATGGTATAACCCCTGTTTTCACTGTATTTGCTGTTGGTATTATTTGAGGAGGGGAAGAAAAAAAACAAATTGTTTAAAGAGGGATACAGGTAGACCCATTGCAACAATGAGATGTACAAATCAATGATTTTTGACTGAAACAAAATACACAGCAGCATTTTATTCAATGCAAACCATTAAAAAATAGTTAAATGAACAATACTATAGGAAGTGGTGCTGTGGCTCAAGTGGTAGAGCGCTAGCCTTGAGCTGAAGAGCTGAGGGACAGCGTCCAGGACCAGAGTTCAGGCCCCACAACTGACAAAAACAAAACAGAACAAAACTCGAAACTGATGAGGTTCAAGTCATCAGCACTTTGTTACTAGAGACATGCTCTAAAGCTGTTTTTGGATTAGTTCTTTGTGAACAGAGTCTTGATTTTGCCCCAGTCTGGCCTTAAAAGACAATCCTCCTCATCGCTACCTAAGTAACAAGGATTACAGGTTTGACCTCCATGACTGACCTTCATTTCAACAATGTTATGAGTTTGAAGCTACTCCTTGGGCACCGGTGTAGCAACTCCCTGGCCCCAGATGACCAGTGAGCCACTACGCTTCTCTACCTCGGGCAGAGTTGCAGAAGCAGGTAAAGATTCTCTCTGGACTTGCAAGTCACTGTCATTAGTATGTGCAAATTATTTACTGATTGTCCTCTAGTATGATTAGATTCATTTTTATTGTTGAACCTACAAGAAAAGTTTGATTCTAGAATCAGAATGACTCCACCTAACGATCACTTGTCAAATCAAGAAAAATCACTTTATCGACCAAGGACCAAATTCCTTATCTATACAAGGGGGGAAATGGTCATGGATGCAGTCCTTGTGACGACAAAGGAGATTAATTTCTGAAATGCTTCATAGTTTACAATTTCTTAGACATAATCATGTAGAATCTCCCTGCCAGGAATTGGCAAGAAAAGGACAAATCCTCAAGTATATGTCAGGGTAATTCCCATCAGCCACTGTTTATAATGCACAGCTTTAAAACCAAGACATACATTCCAAACTGTAGAGAAAATGCACACACACTGTTAATCATCTCTCAGCTTTGGATTCTGTGCACGTACAAAGACTGCACCAGGTGAAGGGCTATCCAGGCAGGAAGATCAATTAAAAAGTTAATCATACTCTGGAATCACGGGACAACCTCCTAAGTTCTGCTTCATACCCCACAGACTCTGAGGAATATGCTAATTATCGTATACACTAAAGCTATTGGACATGAGACAGCCTACCAATTTGTCAGCAGCAGTTAATCGGTGTTTTAGAGAGCCACACAAAGGGAGCTACAGGCTTCCTTTAGAAGGTGTCTTTCAGTTTTGGTCACCTACTCCATAAAACTGTCACTCACTCCATTTCTCCCCAGCTGGTTCTCAGTCACTACAGTTCTTTCAAATGAAACCAAGATTGGTCAAGATGTGGCTGCAACCCAGAAGACAAAGCCACTGAGGCCACAGGCACAGTGAAGCGGAGCAGAGACTCTGGGCAGCCACAGGAATTCCAGATGTGGCTCCATCCACACCCAGGCAGCCTCCAGCCCTCTGCATAATCAGTGCTTGTCTCAGTGGTTGTTCTGTGGCCTTCAGGATAAATGTGTAAGGTGCTTAAAGAGGTGATGCCTAGTAAGTGTTCGGTAACTACTAGCTACTATCATTAAGTGAATGAAAATATCATAAACTTGGCAGTAGCCATAACCTCTAATACTTATGAATAATTATTTTTGCTTTGTGAGTTGTTGTAAAAGAATCAAGTAGAACACTGATCCAAATCTTTACATGAGAGGGGAGTGAATTGCTCTCATTCACCCTCCCATTTGTTCTTTCTTCTCCAAGTATTTTTGAGCTTTCTTCCTCTTCACTCTGACTAAATCTCATGCCTTTGTCCTCTTCCTGGAGAAACGGAGCTATTAATGATACTTGGAACACCTGAGCCTGACCTCGATCTGTGACTTAGCCAAGACGCTACCGTAATTTGACTTAGTACCTGACTGAGACACATGCCCGATTCCACTCTTAACTTTCCCACCTTGCCAAAAAATCACTTACTTGCAGCAAGAAGGTCAATTCACATTTATAAGAGAAATTCCTGAGATTTTTCTCTAAAAATTCTGATTGTCTTTCCACTGCTACTTTTGCCCGGAAAATGCAGCACAGGAATTTACCACAGGCAGGGTAGCAAACAACAACAACAAAAAATGTTTTAATAACATTTCTACACATTGCTCAAGGCTTCTAAAGTTACAATTATGAGTTCATGCAGTGTGAACAACTGTTTCTCATTTTGTTACTGGTTTTAAGAATTTAAATAGGAACTGATAGAAAGAACACATCTTACACACAAACGAATAGTGACTTACAGTTCCAGAAACAGTCTGCAATTCTTCAACCATGGAATGGGGAAAATGTTGACCATGTGCTAGTATTTCATTACCAAGCAAAATTCACAAATGGTTCATGATTAGTTTTGTCAAGAGTTTTAAAGCACTACCTCTTTGGGATGTTAACTGGTACATTTTAAGAGGACCCAGCAAAGGTAACCATTCACTTTCACTGCAGTGGGATGGCTCAAGAAGTGCCCAGGCTGGCCAGGCACCTCTATCCCTTCACCACAGCCTATGAAGATCCTCACTTATATGGTGCCTACAGAAACTGCTGTCCGTAAATTGAACCATACATGTGGGAAATGGAATATGAAGATCAGGGTGGGGACAGGAAAAGTATAGGTAGGGAGAGACTGAAAACAAAGTATTTAATTTCTCCAAAGATCCTAAACTCCTCCTCTTGCAAGTAACCCGGATTTGTGTTTTCAGAAAACACACACGTCTTTTAGGCATGTCAGAAATTGCAGACACCATCCTGAGCTGTCATTGTTCAGAGAATAGCTTGATTCCTAGGTATACTGCCCAACTGACCACTTGGGATCACATTTAATACACTGGTAAGGTAGGGTCTCCTGAAAACCAAAATTCAAGATCTGAAATCACTGACTGCTATGCCTTAGAGAAGGTTCAATGTGTCCTTCCAAAGAGTTCATCCATTAGCACTTGGTTCCCACTGTGAAGTAGGAAGAGGATGGAAGCTTAATCTGGCCATAATGTTTTAGAGGGGGGCATTTGGGAAGGAGAGGGGGTTGAACTGGGCCATCAGGTTAGAGCCTCATTATATTTGTTGGCTTCATAGATGGAGATCAAACAGAACTCTGGTTGGCTGATCAGGAATAGGAGGTTGAAGGTATTGCGCATGCTTAGATGTATAAGGTACATTACGGTATGTGACCGCATCTGCCATGAATTATAGAGGGGGTAAACTCCCCCAATGAACTAAAGAACAAATTAATAAAGTTTAAAAACCTCATACCTTACATGTGTTTGAAAAGCTGTCAATATGAAAATTAAAATTTAAAATGATGAATAAAACCAATGTGCATAAGTTACAGGAAGTCAGATTTGTCTTAGTCCAAGGAGGAAAACCTGTCTTATGATTAGAGTTGTCCTAATCTGAGCTGGACTAACCCTAAAGGAGGAGGGAATCCTCACCATGGCAATGTGATCTCAGTGAAGGATGTGGTGCTTGAGAATTCATGGAATCAACAATCTGACTCTAAGCCAAGCTCTGTAGCAAACATCTGTCACATGCAGCTTGTATTTGATGGAAGGTGATTATTTGGTGCCAAGTAAATCCTACCTTCCCTTCTTATAACTCTGTGTTCCACCACTGAAATAACCATCCCAAGTCCCAAAAGCAGCTCCCGGAGATAACAATGGATAAAAGGTAAGGGTAATAATGATCATTAATGACTCCAAATCAATCCAGAATTCATTGTGTTTCCTATGGAAAAGGAAGTTAAGACCAAGCTGGAATTGACTCCCAAGTGGAAAGAAAAGTTACCTCTCTTTCATCTCTTTTGTTTTTTAAATGATTCAAAAAGAGTCTTCAGATCTCTGACCTTAACCTTTCATGGTCAGATCAAAAACAGTATTATTTGCTACAATGATACTTTCATGTGAACCAATCCATGGAACACTATCTTTTTTTAACTTTATATATATATATATATATATATATATATATATATATATATATATATATATATAGTAAAAATGTTTTTTGTACAGAGGGCTTACAGTTACTTGGTAGGGTAATAATGAGTACATTTTGTAGCAAGCATTGTTACCTCCTCCTTTGTTTTCTCCCTACGATCACTTCCCTCCCCACCTCCCCAACTCCTCCCACCCCCTAACCCCGACATTGTAAAGTTTGTTTTCAACATAGTGTCCTGTACATCTCGTCACAATGGGTGAGTCTGCATCCTCATTTAAGCGTTCCCCAATATCCCTTCCCCTCCCCAAATTACAAAAATGTATATACAAGGTTCAGAACACTGTCATCAAATACAGTAGCACAATCATGTTTATCACAACATTATTTACCATAGCTAAGATATGGGACCAACCTTGATGCCCCTCAGTAGATGAATGGATCAAGAAAATGTGATAAATGTATATGTATATTAGATACACACACACACACACACACACACACACACACACACACATATACATATATACAATGGAATTCTATGCCTCCATCAGAAAGAATGACATTGCCTCATTTGTTAGGAAATGGAAAGACTTGGAAAAAATTATATTAAATGAAGTAAGCCAGGCCCAAAGAAACATAGGTCCCATGGTTTCCCTTGTTTGCAATGACTAGTACATGTCTAAGACAAGCAGAGAACACTATCTTTATATTTGTATGTGTATCAGGATGGGACTATTTGCTAGAAGCAAAAGATGAAGATCAACTTGTACTTCAGAACATCAGCAACCACTGAAAGCATGCCCAGGCCAGTATGTTCATCTCCAGAAAGCATGTAGCAACCACAATCAAGGTCATAGATGGAATATTATCCTTGAAGACAAATCTGGTCTCCTTCTCCTCCACCCTGTATCCTAAATACAGTTCAAATTTCATGATACAATATAATTGAATGAATGTATTAGTGAAGAAGTGAATCAAAAACTATCTTCAGGGCCAGACTCAACAGTCCATAGAAGTTTCAATTGAAGACAAGTAATGATACATTTGTGCACAATGAAGACTCTGCAAATGACCGAATATCTGT
This sequence comes from Dipodomys merriami, assembly GCF_024711535.1. Lineage (NCBI taxonomy): Eukaryota > Metazoa > Chordata > Mammalia > Rodentia > Heteromyidae > Dipodomys > Dipodomys merriami. The sequence continues at coordinate 9,944,872 of NW_027204715.1, read as the reverse complement.
ACATCCCTGAAGTCCTATGTGGATCTCAAGGCGCTGATGCTTGAAGTGAGGTCATGGAGTCATGAGAGTAGATCCTTCATGATTTGTATCTTGCACTTTCAGAAGAGGCCAGAGAATTCACCAGCTCTTCTTTCCACCCTAATCATAAGAGGGTACAAAGAGAAAATGGCAATGTGCAGCCAGAACACAGCCTCCAGAACCATGAGAAATAACTCTGTGTAGTTTATAAGACATGGAGTACATGGTACTTCATTAGAGCAGCTCAAACTAAAAGCATAGGAGTATTCACCATGGTTGGGAAACAGTGCTTGCAGATGAACACAAGCTACCCGGATCCTCAAAGTTCAGTCCTTCATTTCCTTGAAGTCTTAGTCTGCCTTCTCAGTGAGGCACACAGCGACTAATTAAGATGGTAAATACCTTCTCCCTCCCACACTCTATCATCTTAATCTTCAATTGTCTTTATTTAGAGACCTTGGTCCCTTGTAATATAACCAACACATGACTTGCTGAATTACAGTATGAGTGTTAGTTGTTCTTTTCCTTCTCAACAGCGCACATGCGCACACGTGCACACGCGCACGCACACACACACACACATACAATATATACATCTGACAAGGTCAGAATCTTTACCTGTTTACTCACTTATCAGGAGAATATAAGAACCCCTGGCACAGTAGGAAGTAACATAGCGAAGTTAATGAATGGGTCAATGATTCTGTAGTGAGAGTCTCATAGGACTACACTCACTGTACAACTCCAGAAAAACTGATGATTCTCTCCAGCCCTGGATTTCCAACTTGGTGAAAGGGGGCGGCTAACAGCCTGTGCCCCACCACCATCATCAGGGGAATGGGGTATGGCAGTGCACGTCCAGGGCTCACAGCTAGGAAAGGGCCACAGGAAACTTTCGATTAGCATTAGCTGTCACAGTTACCAGTTATGTCAAGATACATTTCCCAAGGTGGCGATAGATTTGTGATTATTTACACTTTCTCCACATCTGACAGCACTGATCTGGGATGGGGAAAGGACCCCCAGCAGAGCAGAGAGCTACCAGGGGTCCGAGCCCAGAGTGAGGCCTCTTCAGTTTCAATCAACAATATCCAGAGCTTTGCAAAGGAGCTGTTAACAGTGTGTGTGTGTGTGTGTACACACACACACACACACACACACACACACACACGTGCTACTGTCTCTGACCTGCAGAAGTAGAATAAACAGAACACTGAAACCACTGAGTAAGTGATGGTGAAGCGCAGAAACCTTAAAAGGCAGGGAAAGCCGCTCACCTCTTCCTACTGGATCTGAGATTTGTTTATTTGGCTTAACTAGAGTCAAAGCTAATGGATCTGGTGGCTTTGAACCTCCCAACTCATTCCCTAGATTTCTACACACTGGATGTAACACTCTCTGAAAGAAGACTGAGGGGAAGAAACAGTCCTCTAGAAAAGAATTTACCAGAACATACCAATCATTTAGACATACGCTTATGTTTCTAGAAAGCTAGAGGCAGGAATGCCATGGTTAGTTTTCTCCTAGAGCAAATTCTAAGTCTGCCTAAAGGCACCAGGAGCTGGGGCTGAAAATCAGACCATTAAGGATTTAGAGGGGGGAAAAAATACTTTGGGAACACTCATTATTGAGTTACATATGCTTTTGATCTAGTGAGAAAAGCAAGGATTTAGGGACCAACTGAGTTGGGAGAATGCAGCAGTGGGAATGAGGGAGGAAGATAGAGATGAGAGAGAAAGAGAGGTGACAAAGGAGGCGGAGTATTTACTGATTCCGTGGCGGTAATGATCTTTACTTGCCTATTAATTCTAACCAGGCTGCACAAGGCTAATCTTCTCTAAGTGATCCATTAAAGCACCGTGAGAGCAAAATGAAACAAAGGGCCACACACTCACGGACGAGATCATGACGTATTGTGCCATTAAGAAATTTCTCTCTTCATTTGAGAGACGACCCCAGGAGTTGAAGCTGAACTGAAATCCCAGACTCCCAAACTGATGCTCCCAAAACATGAATGTGCACGTGGGAAATGACTGGGCCATTCCAGAAGGAAGCCAAGATTCTAGTTATGACAAGCTCCCAGGCAATGCTAAGTCCAATGGTCTTTCTATGACATTGAGTTGGAAACGGTTATCCTATTCCACCTGCTAAAGGAAGCTTCCAGAATCACTTCATTTTAAAATGAAAAATGTATTATTCATGACTCACGATAAGTCAGATTTTTTATGAAATAGTGACTTTTCATGGTACAAATAATTCAAGAATAATTGTAATATCAGCTGGGTGCCCGTGGCTCACACCTGTAATTCTAGCTACTCTGGAGGCTGAGATCTAAGGATTATAGTTCAAAGCCAGCCCAGGCAAGAAAGTGTGTGAGACTCTTACTCTAGTTCACCACCAGAAGACTGGAACTGGCGCTGTGGCTCAAGTGGTAGAGTGCTAGCCTTGAGCAAAAGAGCTCAGGGACAGTGCCCAGACACCGAGTTCAAGCCCCATGACCGACAACAATTAAAATAAAAAAATAAGAATAACTACAATCTCATTGAGACATTTTGCACTGCATGAATTACTAAACTGCTGTCCATGTATATATAGTTAAAAGATTTTTGAAGTACAGACCAGAACCAATGTTTTCTAGTTAAGTCTATAGTAGTTTCACTGAAGTTTATACATAGACAGGCACTAACAATTTCTTGTTTACACTGGAAATATACCATGCCTAATTTGAACTAAATCTTGCAAAGTATCTTAATTCTCAGATTCCTTTGATACTAGATTCTATGTCTAGGGCTACTTTCACTGCCACGGAATCTTGATGTTTTAAATAAGAAAGATGATTACTGACAGACCAAATCCCAACAGGCTTCACTACAGAGTTTTCTAAATATAGTGCAACAGCACTATATTTACTACACCCAGTATAAGAGAGGAGAGAAAGAAAAGCAGGAGGAGGGATGACCATGTGACTTTTTCTCTAGCATATAACTCGTTCATCAGAGAAATCTTAACTCATTCCAACAGAGCCGACAAACACTAAGCACAATGAGCCTTTCCAGCCAAAGCTCACAGTTACCTCCCAGAGTTTTCTATTGGTCCCCTTCAATCAGCTGAGTGCAAGAAGTTTCTCCTATAAAAAGTGTGCAGTGTATCTAAATCTGATCCCAGTAAAACTTAACTCGGGCTGAAGTGAAAATGCAGAGGTAGCATTTACGGATAACAGCTGGAGAGCATTAGTTCCCTGTCTCTCCTTTTCTCTCCCATGGGCTGAAAATTCTGCTGTTCAGACGGGAAGTCGTCATATACCACACACTGTACAATCTGAGAATGCTGGGATGGAGGAACAAGTTAGAGGATTAGGACTGTGCGAGGGTTTTGTTCCAGAAGATGCTAGGTAGAGTCTTGGGCTGCCCTCTTCTCTCCCTGTGCACATGCATCTAGAACTGCCAGAAACCCACACATGCTCACTGCGAGCTTTGTGAAGACACAGTTAGTTGGCTTCACCTTTCATTTTGCCACACATTTTTAAACCACTCAAAGACCTTCTGCAAACTGATAACCAAGATTCTCCGGTAACTGTTTATAGCATGCTTTTACATTTACCAATATAAACACAACCATTTAATCTTTTTTAAGAAAACTGCAAAAAATAAACGAAAACATAATAATAATAATGCTCATAGAACTGCCTGGGATATGGATGCATATTTACATTTCATATATGTGGAATTAAAAACATGATCTGGAAACGTGTTTGTTTACACAAAGGCTCAGGTGGATAATTTTTTTGTAGCATGTGATACCGTTTAACAAGTTTTTTTTTGCTTCAGTGGTAGTGGGATTCGAACTCAGGGCCTCAGTAGCTCTTACCATCTGAGACACACTTCCAGCCTTATAAATAACTTCACGGTGTTTTTTTTTTATTATTATTTTGATTTCTTTAAGGAGTGGCTTCTGCTATAATTTCACAGAGTTTCAGAGAAATGAACCAACACCAGCCCAGGGAGAGACATGCCCACTCTGTGACCACAGCTCCAAGTTCTGAGAGGGATGATAAGAGTTTCCTTCGCACCACAGGCTGAATAGCTATTCTGCATTCCTACCAGTCTGCTGGCCCCGGCCCCTCCTTTGTAACCGCCCGTCCTCTGGGGGGACAGGCTGTAACACCAACACTTTCTCTTCCACTCCGCTCCAGCCAAGTTCACCAGATAGGAGCCTTCACTTCTGAACTGCAGAGAATGCACTATCGGGGTGATGCAGTTAATCAGGCGAGTTAAAACACTGCGGCATTATGCAAAGAGGGGGAGGAGGGACGAGGGAGAAGCCAACCCACACATCCATCATCCTTTTAGGAGGGGGCGGGGTTTAAAGTTTCCCCAACTTCCAAGTTCTCCCTTGACAGGCAATATTTCTGTGCCATTTTCCAGCCCCAAAGAACAGATGGTCCTTTGCCCGGGTGGAGCCCCGAGAGAGAGCCCAGACAAAGCTCCCGGCCGCCCGGGGCCTCGCGCGGGACCCAGAGGTGCTCAGTGTCCCGCAGCTGCCAGACCCGGGCAGCTCGCAAGGAATGCGAGCTTAACTTCTTCTTCCAGGAGGTTTTGGTGGTTTTGTTGTTTTTTGTTTTTTTTTTCTTTCCTGCTACAGGAAAGTCGGGGAGGCGAAAGCACAAAGGGCCTGAGAATGTCTCTTGGTTTATTTTGTTTTGAAGACGTCTCCCGCCATCTCACCCAACCACGCCGCCGCCTGGCACCCACCCCCTAGACGCCCAGGGGCAGGGGAAGTTGAGGCACGCGCCCAGAACCGCCACCTGGGGAGGAGGAAGGCAATCTGAACAGACTCGCAGACAAGCCGGGGAATCGCTTAAGAGAGTCCAAGCCCGGGGGCGGGGGGAGCCTGAATAAGACAATTAAAGCAGGCCGGCATCCCCCGACGCCACCGGCGCAGCCCTCGGTGCCCAGGGGGAAGCGCCAGCCCGAGCGAGCGCCCCAGGGGCACAGGGCGCGGGGGGCCGGCGCGCGGGGGGCCCACTCACCCTCACTGCCGTACTGTTTGCCATTGTTCGCGCCCATCCTGTCGCCGTCATGCCCGCCGCCTCCCGGGACACTGCATGGCTGGGGCGCGCCGGCCGCGCGCGGGGCCGGAGGAGAGCCGGCCCGACGGGACCATCAGCTGCACCGCGCGCTCCTGGGCCGATCTCGGATGGGGGGGGGGGGGGCTGCTCTCCGTCGGGAAGGGGTGCGCGGGGGACGGCGGAGGGGCCCCCTCTCGGCACCCCGGAGGGCTGCGGGCCGCGCTCACAGCGCGCGCCCGGGACCCGTGGACGCCGCGCGGCGCACCGCCCGCGCCCCGGGACCGCCCCACAGCGCCCCGCGCCGCCGCCGCCGCGGGGTCCCCATCCGCCCGCCCCGACCTCCCTCCCCGCCCCGCGGCTGTCCGGGGGATTCCCCCCCGCTGCACGCTCGGCCGCCGCCAGGCGCCCCGGCGCGTCCGCGGCTCCCCGGGGAGGGCGCGGCGGCCACTTGTTGCGGACGCCCCGAGCGAGCCGAGGCCGGCGGCCGGGCGCTGCGCCCCGCGAGCCGGACTTTTGTTAGCGCCAGGCGCCTCCTCCCGCCGCCCAGCGTCAATCACAGCTGGAGCCCCGGGGAGGAAGGCCGGCCTGGAGATGCGCGGCCCTTTAAAGGGGCAGCGCGCCTTTTTATTTCGGGAATGGGCGTGGGGGGGGGAGAAGAGGGGCAAAAGGGGAGGAAGGGGGGAGAGGAGGGAGGAGGAGGAGGGGGAGGAGGAGGAGGAGCGCCCTTCAGCTCTGGGTCCGGGTCTGGGCTTGGGTTGTGCGCTCCTCCCATGGCTGTGTTGAGGACTCTTTTCCTGGGACTCTTTCCTAGGCTAGGCCCCCCCAGTGTGAAGACGAGCTCTCAAGCATCTCTCTAATCCTCTGGCCTATCGCGGGTGTGCGGGCATTTTAAATGAACTCCCATTCTTGTCCCCCTGGGACACATTTCAAGAGCTCCTCCTGGCTTTCAAGACTGAGACTAGGAAAGGAGACTGGGGGGCTAGACTTGAGAAGTTAACAGGGAGTGGTCTCTGTGGAGCCCTGTGTGTGTGTGTGACACACACACACCCCATGAAGGAGTTTTCCTGGCTCAGGCTCAGAACTTTTAAGAGCTTCAGAGCTAGAAAGTGTATTTTCTTCTCACTTTTTTGGTTTTTTTTTTTCCCCTGAGGTTGGTGTTATCCTTTAATGCCTTAGTTACTTTTGGAGATTCTCCTGGCATTTGTAACACCTTAAAATGGCCCGTTGGGGTCCCCTCTATTAAAGAGCTAAGATAATTCATAATGTTGTATTCGCTTTCCGTATAAATACCTACAACTTATCTTAACACCATATCACTGCTAAGATTAGGGAATTCATGCAAAAAAAAAAAAAAGGGAGGTAGGCCCATATCTGTGTCTCCTCATAGACTTCGGATGTTTTTAAATTCAATGAAAACATACAGAATGATATCTATCATACTTACATACGGAATCAGGAGTTGTGTAATTACATCTTTCTCAAAAGGCTCATGTCTACATTTATTGATTATTAATTGCCTGGAAATCTTATAACTTTTGTTTGGTGATTTCCTTTCATCTGCTCCAATTTTCTGTCACATTTCAAGATTTTTAAAAACAGATTTATTACTCAGGTGTCATGCATCACAATAAAAATAATAAATTAATCTCTTTTCAAGGTTAAGATTTAAAATTTGTGTTACATTGGTAACATTTCCACTCTCCCAATCTGAAGACATGAAAGATTCTATTTTAATGTGTGGCTTCACACCCACAGCACTGCCATCCTAATGATCCATAATCCCCAAATATCTGGTGAGCCTAATGAAAACTGTGTTGTGGGCCCTAGATAAGATTCTACAGAAACCATAAAGGGGTCACTGAGAGCTATGTTATCTTCATATTAAATTTCTGCTGGTCTCATCTTCATCATTTCCTGTCATCATATTTAAAAAGTGCTCCAAATCTCATGATTTTAGAGGCTTATTTGAAGACAAAGCAGTCATAAAGTGATAGAGCAGATGAAGTTCATCCCCATGTCTGATGCAGAGTGGACAACTCCTGGATGATCTCAGTGCACAAGACAAAAAACGGAGGCTGGAAGAGTTTAGAGGTGTAGAGTCACCCCAGAGGTACCCAAACCACATTGACCTTCCCTAAAATTAAAGTCTTTAAATACTTTTCAAGGCTCTGCTTTCTGCCATAATGATAATGGCAATCCACTGTTTGAAATTCCAATTTGAAACAAAACAAAATAATATTATTGTTAAGATCCTTCTAATTAGAGTAGATATAAATGCATGTGGGCACATTTCCATGGTGATGGGAGTGGAGCTATGGTAAAAAGCTGAGTAAAAAGAAGAGCAGTGTCCCTGCTAACAACAAACACATCTCACCTGTCTGTACTGTAATTTGCAAGATTAAAATAGTGTGCAAATGCACGACGCTTAACTGAAAATTCCAGTCTTTTTACCCACCTTCCAAACTTCAGTCCTAAACTTTCAATACCAGTTCACAAATCTGAGACAATGCAGGTGCGTTTTCCCCAACATCTTTCTATTGTCTTACACAACTCCTAACACAAAGCAGTTGTTCAATACTGCAAAATGAATGAAAACGGAGCAAACAGTAAACATGATCTGAATACCACTCCACTTCCTCTGTCTCGGCATTTTTAAAGAGGCCAAAATCACAGGAAATATTTTGTTTTCAAGGAAACATTCTAAATCAACTGAAAAAGAGAGAAAGAACATACAAGTTAGTTGAGTGTTGGTTATCCAAACCATTGAGGACCAGAAGTATTTCTGACTGTGACATATTTAAGATTTGGGAATATTTTCATAATATTGGTTGTTCATGTGATGCTCAAAAAATTAGGATTTTGGATTATTTCTTATTTCATGTTGGGTTTTCTGAATTGAGATAGTCAACTTCTGCTAGGCTATTTTGTTGCTTCTTTCACTAGATTCTGTTTTTCATAAGGCCCTTGATCTGGTTGACCCACTTCAACACTGAGCTCCACCTGAAAGTAAGGACATAAACCAGTGTCTCTTCACCTCCTGTAGGCTGTATTAGAAGACCAGTGGAGAGGGAGGGGAACAGGAAGAACCATAATGGAGTTCCTGTGGGAAGCCAGCATTTTCCTAGTGGTCATCAGCAGCAAGGATTATTGGCCCTTGGATGACAACAGGGTTTGATTTTACCTTTGTAGTTCCAAATGCCTTCCCACCCCTGCCCACCAGAGCCGTGTCAGAAAAAAATACAGTTAAAATAGAAACTTCGAATAAGACCAAAAGTCTCAGAACACAGCTCATTAATATCCAGGTTTCAACTTTGAGAAAAATCATTCATTATACCCAGAAGCAAGAATTAAAAAGAAGATGAGCAACATGCCAACAGCAAGGTGACAGAGGTCAGAACCATCTGACAACATTCTGAAAGCAGTAATGGAAAAGTATGTTTTAGTGAGCAGCTACGAACATGCTAACCAATGAAAGAAGAAAAAGCATCAGCAAGGAAAGAGGAGATATAATGAAGAACCAAATAAGATATTTGTTTTGATTTGTTTTGTTTTGTTTTGTTTTTGTCGGTTGTGGGGCTTGAACTCTGGGCCTGGGCGCCCAAATAAGATATTTGTAAATGAAAGATAGAAATGAAATAAGGACTGGTGAGAATGGAGGCAACCGAAGAGAAATATCAGTGTCTTTGAGAGTAGAACACTAGCTCAAGATTATCCAGTCTGAACAAAGAGGAAATAGACTGAGAAAGAACGCTCAGGGGGTGGTGGAGATGTTTTGTTTACTGATGTCATGGGTGTCCACAGGCTGGCTTTTACAGTGTGCAGCCGTTTCGTAAGATGTTAATGTTGGGGAAAGGTGGGTGAAACTGGTCTAAGCAATATGTCTTGTCCTTTACAGCCATCTTAGTGCCCTGCTGGGCAGAGCGGACTTTCCACACAGCTTTGAAAAACTCTCCAGGTAATAGGGGATTACCAATTGGATTACCAATTGGATATATTGGATTACCAATATATCCTGATTTGTTAAGCTCCAGGGAAGTCTTACTTCCCTTAGATAATTGGCCCTTGATTTCCCCTAATGTTGTCCTCATCTGGTTTACTTTGCTTGTATTTAATGCCTTTATTAAGGGTCCTCATCTGGTTTTCTCTGCTTATGTATAATAACACTTTGGTTATATGGGCTTGGCCTATGTAAGCTTCATGCTCACAGCATTTGAGGCTGCTGATCTTTGTGACAAGAGTCCACCAGCTGTCCTCTGGCTCTCCAATAAAGACATAATTTGGCCTCTTAAGTGGTGGCTTCACTGTTTCTCAAGACAGAGTTTCCTTCCAACAGTGTAATCGACGAATGAAATCCTTCTATAATATCTCTTATATAGTCATGTGATTGGAAAATTATCTCAGAAACTTTACTTTGAGCCAAGCATCATGGCTCATATCTCTAATCCGAGCTCTTTGAGAGGCAGCTAGCAGCAGGATTGTGGTTCCACACCAGTCTGTGGGAAAAGTTCATGAGATCCCAGTTCAACTAATGAAAATAGTCAGAATATTCAGTGCAAACCTGTGATAAAGTGGGAAATGAGAAATGAGTATGGGGGGGTAGGGGGCAGGGGAGGCAAGGGGGGAGATGGGAAGGGATGAGAAGGGGAAACAAAGGAGGAGGCAACAACGCTTGATAAGAAATGTACTCATTATCCTGCCCATGTAATTGTAACCCCTCTGTATGGTATTCTCACAATAAAAAAAAAAAAGAAAAAGAAATGAGTATGGAGGTAAGGGGCAAATGGGATGGGTGAGAATAATGAAAGGGGAAATGCTCATCATGAAGCAATGGACATATCAGTGCTGATGGCTCATGCTTATAATCCTAACTACTCAGGAGGCTGAGATCTGAGGATTGCAGTTCAAAGCCAGCCTGGGAAGAAAAGTCCAGAGATTCCTATCTCCACTAATCACCAGCAAGCCAGAAGTAGAGCTCAAGTGGTGGAGCATCAGTCTTGAAAAGCTAAAGGACAATATCCAGAGCCTGAGTTGAAACCCTAGTACCTGCACAAAACAAACAAGAACCCCCTTAATACAACCAATTGAAGTTCAGAAAAATTTTTAAAAAGTTAGATTCATAGCAAAACAAATACTTCTCCTAGTGAAATTCACTAGGAGAAACAGGAATTGATTTTGCTATTGAATAAAAATTCAAAGATAGCACTACCACATTTTCTCCCTTTTGTCCCGCCTTCAACTCCAAAGTTTCTTGCAACTTCTTGTAATCATCTCATGGACTGGAGGGAAGGACAAGAAAATTGTGATCTAATGTTCTAAAGACATGTGGCCACGGAAATAGTAACAGCAATCTCTACCTACAACTCACTATAATAGAATCATAACACTGTCTATGTAGCCCATTACTTCAAGCCAATCGCAGAGTTGAAAAATAAATATTGTGTCCACTAAAAGAAAAATACAGATAATATAATAATGATTGCATTCATCATAAGCTGTTTTAAAATACTCTAATGCTTAAGTGAAAAATTTGAAGTGAAAGAGAAAATAAAACAAAACAGCCAATATTCCACAGCACAGGCCCTTAGAAGTATAACATTGATCAAGTGGCAATGTACTCATAAAGTTACGTGCTGAAATGAAACTCTTTTGTACAACTAGTTAGAGATAATAATAAAAGGTCATTTCATCCACTTTGCATCATATTTACATATATGTCTACTGTTACATATGTGAATTTTACATATTTACTCTACATGAAGAAAGAATTTTCAGTGTCTTAAAAGTAAAGCTGAAATTTCATGTAATACAAGATGATTAAATAAAGCAGCATATTTTCTTTCTAAATTAATATCATTATAATTTATATTATAATATAAAGTAATAAGTGTATATGGATCTATATTTCTTTCTAAGTTTATTATTATCTACAGATAATATAAAACTTTCCTGGAATTCCGTATAATTTTCTAGAGTAATTTTTTTTTAATTTAATGGAGTTTATAATTTGCTATCAATGGAAAGATAGGCAATTGTTGATGTGTTTTGGATAAGTAAACTAATTATTTTTAAAATGTGTTTTTGAGTATATTAAATAGGTGTACAAAGGGCTTCACTTCACCTTGCCATTCTTTCCCATCTCTTACAAGCCTACCCAAGTAAGTTAATTTGATATGTGCAATTTTTACATGTGTCACCTTTCTCTGATCAAAAGACTTTGCTATACTGGAGCAGCTACTCCCATTTCTAGAGGCTGCTGATCATCAGGGAAAACTGGAGAAGGCTTTGTGATTTTGTGGTCTTGGGTAGTCATAAACGCTCGAAAGAAACCAGAGACTCCTAGGACTAGTCAGTGCACCTCAGCTTCCCGGGCCCAGGGTGTTCACACATTGCAATGTATGTACTCGTCCAGCACCTTTCCAAGCCCCAAAGACGCAGCCATATATATAACACCTGATTTGTGGAGATGGAACTATGATGGAAGAAGATGATAAGCATACTGGCACAAATCAGTAATCTCAAAGCAGAAAATAGTGCAAGATAGAAATATACAGGTGGTGGTGTTAATGAAAGTGGATACTTCAGTTGAAATGATCATAGAATATGGTTTTTGGGTGATTCATCATTTGTGCTGAGATTTGAGTGATCTCATGGATGTGATCCTCAATGAGATTTCGAGGAAGAATACCCACAACAAAACAAATAGCAAATACAAAATCCCTAAGATTAGACTGAGCTCAGCATAGCCCAAGGTGAGAAAGGAGATCAATGTGTCCGTCACCTGTTATTGTGTTAGTGTTGTATGTCAACTTGTTCTAAAACACAGAGGCTCACAACAAGCAATATCTTTCTAATATGTCTTCTCACAAATCTCCAGGTCAATGGAAGCTATTTGAATTCAGGTCTGCTGCTGCCTAATCTTGGTGCCACAATTCAGATGTGGTTCAAGCTTTCCCACAAGTCCTTGTAGGGTCCAGTCCAAAGAGGTAGCGGCTCCCTAGAGTATGTGTTCTTCATGGTAGCTCACAAGCACATCTGAAACACACATAATAGGCATCAAGAACAAGGGGATAAAAATCACATGGCCAAGTTCAAGTCCAGTGACTAAAATAGATGTTTGGCTCAATTGTCTGCATTGCAAGATCACAGGACTAGGGGGGAATTCAGAAAAATAAAAGACTACAGTCAGCATAGAGAGTTGTGAGTAAATGCATGCTTACTGGTTTGTGATGAGGGAACAGAAAACCAGATGATGGTAGGTTTGTGAGCATAATAAGGATTCTGAACTTTACTTTTAATTATAATACAAAACAGATTTATAATACAAAACATCATTTAATCTGCACGATATTTCAAACTATCACAACCTAAGCCTGTGTGTAGAGAACTGGAGACTCTTGAGACCTTGGGGCACATTGAGGGTATGTTGAGTGGGGGGAACTTTGGCATTCAGAAACCTCGATGGCACATGGTAAACTTGAGCAATCGTTTTGACACAAAGTAGAGATGTATGGTTGGCAGCTGAATCAACGAGTCTGATATCAGAGCAGAGAATACTTCTGGACATACAGATATAAAAGTCTTCAATGTATAGAAATTATTAATGACTATAATGAGGAGCATTAGAAAGAAAATGTAGACAGTGTAAAACTTAATGGGGAAAAATGAGAAGTCACTGGCTGAGGAAATGAAGAAGTGTGCTATTTAGATAGGATGAAATAGAGGAGAATGTGCAATGCTTCAGGAAGGACGATATATGCTGTCATGTCAAATGCCGCTGTCATTCATTTATATGAGTAAACTCAGAGTTTGGCAGGAAGTGGTCATGATGAGCTGTAGGAGACATGTATCAAGCCATTTCAATAGAATAGCATGGAAAGACTGGAGAGAAAGGAAGATTTGTTTCCTTTACTCATTTTCTTGAACTCTACTATGATTTTAAAATATATTAATAGAAGGGGTGGACAACTGATAAAGATGTATTGTATTCATTAATTAACACGTCAAATAGAAACCCCTTTGCACAAGTATTCATAGATGATAAAAATTAAAAATGAAATAAAGTAGGGTATACCATATTGAAGGGAATAATCCAATAGAAAGCAGTATAAAATAAGACTAATAAAATTCTTGAGTTAAGGAAATGGATTGGACCCCAAACCACAAGAGAAAGGACTAACAAACCTAAGACAGGAGCGGGAAGAGATGCTCCATCGGAAGACCAAGAGGTAGACTATGAGCTCAGATGCCAAGAAACTGGCTGAGCCATGCCAACTAAGTAGATGCGGCTAGTTTAATTATCTCCAGAAGCCAGCGACTATGGGATGCCAGGGGAGGTCCCAGCGCTCAGTCAGGCACTGCTGGAAGAACCAGCTGATCATGCTGCGTTCTGTCACTGTCCCGCTCAATCTACACAGCCTTGCCTGTATGCTGGCCCAACAAGAAAGCCTGGTAAAAACAGAACTGCAGCATGGGGTGGCTTCCCAGGGCTCAGCTGGTACAGAGCAGCTTTGCAAATCCTAGAGGAGCCTTTGCCAACTGCTCAGCTAGGGGGAGAGCAAAACATCGCAATTACAGTTAATTGTAAACCTCCTTGGCTGCTGGGCAATCTTCAGCTTCATTTGTGTCCTACAATCCAGGCCTGGGGTCATGTGCTTTCTGGCCCCCTCAACAACTGGTAGACACAGAGGAAGGAAAGTCGTTGGCATTAACTTCATGACGTGCCCTCCCAAGCTGTGGCTTACATGCCCCTATGGGCTGAGAGCACAGGCTGCTCAGACCCCCGCCCTCCACTTCTGGGGAATGTGGGTAATGGTTAAAGAGCTTCCTTGACTAACATTTCACCAGTCCCTTGGGGGGCAAACCAAGCCTAATGAAGGTTTACAAAGCTTCTGACCCTTGCCTTAATTAGAGACTTATCAACAGTTTCTTTTTTTGTTGTTGTTGTTGGTCGTGGGGCTTGAACTCTGGGCCTGTCCCTCAGCGCTTCAGCTGAAGGCTAGCTCTACCACTAGAGCCACAGCACCACTTCCGGGTTTTTCTGCTTATGTGGTGCTAAAGAATCAAACCCAGGGCATCATGCATGCAAGGCAAGCAAGCACTCTACCCCTGAGCCACTTTCCCAGCACGAGTTTCTTCATTTCAACACAGCTGATTTGATTTGGAACTGGATGGCTCTTTGCTTGCGATGAACTAGTTCCATACACCAAATGTATATAGAGTCATCTCTAGCTTCTACTACTGGCTATTCATAGCACCCCTTCCCCAGATGGGTCTCTAGATTTTTCCAGATAGGGAAATTAAGTCACCCCAAGTTGAGATCCAATGGCCTAAAGCCATTAGGGCTCCATCAAGGAATAAACCAAACTGATCTCAGTTTAACTCCTCTATCTAGCCAATCCAGCTTTCGCCATTACCTTTCCTGCGTGGACTCACAAACTGCCCACACATCTCCCTCTAGACAAACTCCACATTGACAGTGATTCTCAGGGAGCAATTTCAAAAAGAATTGATTTGGATTATCACTTGACAAACTCAGCTGGCTGATAGGAATAGTGATAAACTGTGATAAAATGACATGACATTTTCCAAAGAAAAATCTATTGAATACTGTGAAACTGGCTTAGGAGCCAGGGATCAGGGAATGAACAGGTTCAAGAAGTTGAGGAAATAAGTTACAAGATCCAGGAATCAGGCAGTTGATACTAATGATATTTACTACTATTAGTGAAAGACAATGAAAGGCTGAGGGCAATTGCTCACCATGAAGATAGCAACTTTCCAGGGTCCCAGACTCTCTTCCTTTTCCCACACCCTTCTTCAAAAGATTAGTTCTAACTCATCTTTAAAATCCACTTCCACTCCTGAGTTCTACTCTTGTGTCACTGTGCTTAACTAGTCAGGCCATAACCAAGAAGAACAGCTATCTCTCTATGTAAAAGTGTCATCCGTTTCTGCTCAATGTGATTACTGAATGGAAGCACACACACTGATGACTTCTACCAGCCTGCCGTGGGCCTTTATTGCTGCTTGGCCATCCACTCCCTTTCCACAACCACTTACACTCTCCATGACTGCTCAAGCTTCTTTCTCTTCTAAATACTAAAGGTCTGCCAATCCTCATTCTCAACTGATTTGGCTAGATTGCTCTGCTTAGAAAATAGAACTTTGTTGCTTTGTATGTTCCTCCTCCACAGTATAACCCCTGCTTTCATTGTATTTGATGTCCATATAATTTGTGGAGGGGAAGGGGAAAAACAAATCGTTTAAATAGGGATACAGGGGGACCCATTGCAACAATGAGATGTACAAGTCCTTATGTCGAAAACGAAAACAAACTTTACAATTTTCGTGGGGGGGGGCGGGGAGGATTGGGTGGGGGGGTGGGGAGGATGGGAAGGGATGGGAAGGGGAAACAAAAGAGGAGGCTACAATGCTTGATAAGAAATGAACTCATTATCTTGCCCATGTAATTGTAACTCCTCTGTACAGTATTTGCACAATAAAAAAAAGAAAAAAGAAGAACAAGCCAGAGAAAAAGATATGAGAAAGAAAAATTAAAAAAAAAAAAAGAAAATAGAAGCTGGTGAAAGAGAACATTCTAGGATTACACCACCACTCAAATTTATGCTGCTTATTCTTCCCATCCTCCTCTCTGAACCTTCCTATAGGTCACTAGATAATATTTGCTTCACCTACCTGGCTCCAACAACCAAAATCCCCCATTCATTCTCCATTACCCACATAGTACATCCTTGAATGTATTCCAGAGGATCTCATACTGTCAGTATCACTGCCCAAGGGCTTTCCTCAACACAATACGGCCACTTTGCCTCCAGTTGGCAGGGTAGAAGAGCCCAGGATTTACTCTCTTACCTCCAGTAGTTCTCAACAAAGGAGAGATAGGAAATGGTGCATAAATACCCTTGTCCCTGTGTCTTGTAACAATTCTGAACATTCATCCATCGGCATCCACAGTGGTAGCCAGGTTGCAACGCCATATTTTTTTCTCACTGCCATCCTACTTGCCAAAGCTATGACTTTGTCCTCAAATCCTTCTTTCAGTCTTTCTGGAGGACTATCAATCAAGATGTCAATTATCCTCAGGTGGTTTTATCACTTCATGATCTTGTACAATTTTTCCTCCATCTCACGATCCCCAAATCCTTTGGGTTAAAGAAGTTCCAGGCATGGTATTTTCTATTTTTCTCCTCCCATTCTGTGTCAGGTGTTCCCTATAGTATTCCACCAAAACTACCCTTGAGTGTTCTGGATGTGTGTGACGGTCGCTGTCAGACCCTCCCTCCCTCACTTTGTCAGCTTCATCCAGGTCAGTTCATCATTACTCTCCTCACAATTTCCAGCTCCCCTCACAAGCCCGTTCTCCATCTCCTGTGTTCCTTTCGACTCCTCTGTCTGCTCTAAGCTTTGGATGATCTATGGCTTATTCCTGTTTTTTTTTGTTGTTGTTGTTCCTCTTCTCTGTCTTCATTCTCTTACTTTTCTTGCCCAATACAAGGTTTCATGACTTCATATACTATCTACAAAAATAGTTATCTCAAAATTTACATCTCAACTTCAGACCTCCCCCTTAAATCCCAGATCTGTGTATGTTGTCCTATCCCCTGGTATTCTCACTTGAAATGAAATATCAAGATCAAAAGCTTAGTAAAGACCCAAACAAACTTTTGCTTCCATTCTACTCTCAATAAACAGCCTATTTGCTTAGTCCAAAAATGTTGGTGTCAGCTTTGGCTCTGAAGCCATACCTTCAAAATATATTTGGACTGCTGTAACTTGGGATGGCTTCCACTCTGCTTGCTGGTTTAAGCCATCAGAATGTATTAAGCAGTCTCCCGGCCACAACCTTTGGTATGTTTTTTCTTCACAATGCCTTTTTAAAGAAACCATTTGACAGTCTTCCACTGTCCTATATCCTGTTCCTATGTTATCTTCCTACTTCATTCAGAAAAACAGACCAAGCTCTTAAAATCAACACATCTGTATTTCTCTGTTTTTTTTTCCCTCTAATATTGGAAATGTTCTTTCTACCTGCTTTGCTTTCCAGGCTTTCATTCTGGGTGACTCAACCTCTTATCCAAATTCCTGGGTTCTGTGTTGCTTATTTTCCCTTAACCCACAATCCCCTTGATTCTGTCCTGATTTGTATCCTGGCCTTTCTGAAGCCATACTCTTCTTTTATGCCTTTATGAACTTGCCCATCTTTCACCACTGTTATTTTTAGTTTTGTGGTTTGGAGGGGCCTGGCCTGTCTTTATCTCTCCTTCTATTGTTACTACAACTGCTTTCTTTCCTCCTGTAGCTTCACATTTCCTGGAAGGAAGATCTCTTACCTCATGAACAAACACCTGAATTGTATGGTGGTGTCATTTGTTAGCTCATCTAGGGTATTCTCTTTCATATATAAAAGGCAGGATGCTGGCTTTACCACATCCACAGTGTGGTGGTGACTCCCAAGCACAGGTAAGAAACCCAAAGAACTAGAGCCTGTTTATGGCTCACTGGGAGCTGGCTAAGGAAGATAGGCAGACCACAGCAGGGAACAGGGGTAGAAGAGAGAGGACAGTTAATGAGTGAGCCAAATCACATTCCAAAGGGTGCTCTTCCAATAGCATCTGGCAAGGTTTGGTCCTTTCCAGAGCTTCCCAGTGTGAGTCCCTAAGGTGTTAGGTGTTTGCATGGGAAACAGGGGTGGTAAAAAGAATTCTGAGCATTAGGTGATAGAAACACTGGCTTTGTAAGGCTCCTCAGCCCTTTAGCATGCACTGGCATCCTCCAAGCGGTGTCCTCGTCTCCCTCCTCAGCACTGACCTTGACTATTACTTGTTCTCACCAAGCAGCAACTCAATGTTGACCACAGATATCATCTCCAAGGCCAAAGCCCTCACTTATTTAGTTGATCAGGAATTTAAGAACCAGAAAGGAGATTTTCTGTCCACTAGCAAATGGCAGCCAACCCCAGAGCTGAGCCCAGCCCCTAGTACAAAGGAGGGGGAGGATGAAGGGTCTGGAAATGGAGCGCAGTTTTAACAAGGTTCAAACTATCAAGGCAAATGTCAGCAGAGCTGCCAGTGCCTTGTTCCTCTTTGTACGTCAGCACGTCAGCAGTGTTACTTTCTTCCCGAGGTATAACCAATCCCCCCAAACAAAATTATGTCTAAGACTCAACAACTTTTGAAAAGACACTTTTGTTTCCAACCTATAGTTGTTCTTGGACCCTTGACTGTATTTCTCTCTGTCAAGCTGTGTATCCAGAGCACTGAGTTTTATGGTCAGAGAAAATCATCAGTATTTTCCTTAACTTAGCTCTCTCCCCCCCTCCCCACCTGCCCCCGCCACCCCACAACATTTTCACCCTTATATTTTGCTAATCATGAGAGGAATTTGGACAGGCTCACAGACCTAATTTACTAAAATATCCTTCTGAAGACATCACTATTAGGAGGACTTAGAAAAACAAGGATTTAAAATTATCTGGTAGTTTATTTTTCAATCCTTTCCACTCTGAAAATAGGAAATTTGATACACATTAAAGGTAGGAAAATGTCCAAGAACCCTCATTACAAATACTTGAAGAATCACTACCCCAGATAATGCATTTTGAAGGGAAAACTATGTAATATCTAAACTTTAAGGAAAAATGAGGGCTACTTTCATTTTGTAATGTGGGTTTTATTCTCGATGGAAAACCAAATCTTAAAAACTAAGCTGAATATTTAACAATGGTCTCTAATGTAAAATTTACAATGATCATTGGCCTAAAAAATCCTTCTATATCTGTGTGTGTTCTTATTTACAAAATGATATTCTAAATAGAGAATTCGGAGGATGATGCCAAGTCCAGTGAAAATGTGTTTTTTAAATTTTATTTATATTTTATTGTGAAAATACTGTACAGAGGGGTTACAATTACATGGGCAAGATAATGAGTACATTTCTTATCAAGCATTGTAGCCTCCTCCTTTGTTTCCCCTTCCCATCCCTTCCCATCCTCCCCCTTACCCCCCACCCAATCCTCCCCTCTCCCCCTCTACCTCCACCAAAGTTGTAAAGTTCGTTTTCAACATAACGACTTGTACATCTCATTGTTGCAATGGGTCCCCCTGTATCCCTATTTAAACGATTTGTTTTTTCCCTTCCCCTCCACAAATTATACCGACATCAAATACAGTGAAAGCAGGGGTTATTTACTGTGGGAGAGGGACATGCAAAGCAACAAAGAAATAATCTTATAAATGTGTTAGAAACAATCGCCATGAAAGAAAAAAAAAACATTTGAATACATATCTTAGGGTTCATTTCCCTGACATCACCTTATCTGACCTTTTCTGCTTGACTCAGACATATACTAGATATTGCAAATAAGGGAAACCATGGGACCTATGTTTCTTTGGGCCTGTATTACAAATGTTTAAAACTAGGCCCAGTGTGGTAGCATGAACTTGCAATTCTGGTACTGGGAAGGCTGAGGCAGGAAAATCACACAAGTTTGAGACCGTGGAGGGCTACCTGAAATGATAGGTCAAAAGAACCAGAACCAGAAGGAGTAGTGAATAACAGTACAATACTTCCATGTGAGAGATTCCTTGTGGCCACTGAAAATAGCATCTGCCAAGAGATCCACATGGTTGGAGAAGGATGAAGTTGTACATTACCAAGAAAGCCAATGAGTAGAGCAAATGGAAATGTAGAGGAATAAAACATGCTGACAGCGCTAGACACCCAAGGGACAATGACCTGGCGAGAGGACAACTGAGATCTTCTAGCTCCACGTATCAGTTACACTGCCTGGCCACCAAAGTTAGATGAACTCACACAGCATACTTGTGCATTGTGTTGACAGTAACTATGCAGTAAACGGTCTCCATTTCTTATGTATGGGAACAGGGAGGCAGGTCAAGCCATTCTCACACTTTTCCTTGTCTGCATGGAGTCTGATATAAAGAAAAATGGTAACAACAGATAGCTGATGCAGGTGCACCTCAAATAATGGTTTCATCCAAAGCACTGATCCCCCAAACAGGAGCAGCAGCCCTGTTCAGTTCTCATTGTTATAACAAATTCCCTGAAATAGGCAGGCTTTATAAATAAAAGGAGCGTTAGGCTCATAGCTTTTGAGGTTGGCTGTTTAAGATGTAGCAACTCCATGGGTTTGACCTCTGACGAGAGCTTAATGGTGGGTAGTGGCACAATGGCAGGAATACTGATTAGATAAAATAAAGAGCAGGTAAGTAATTCAGAGCTGGCTTTGCTCTATAATAGATGTTTGTCAGGAGGACACAAGGGTCCTATTAGAGAAAATCCCTTCCTAGAGTGAGCCCTGCCATGACCCAATGACATCCCACTAGGCTCGGCTCCACCTCTCAAAGATTTACTATTTCTGACCTCACCGCACTAATGACCAAGCCTCTGACGTTGAAATTTGGGGGAACAAGCCACATCCAAAACTTCAGGGGACTTAGTTTCCATGTAGTTTCCATGCTGCTATTTGGCTCAGTGGAGCTGTATGTTGATGAGATCATCCAAAAAATAATCTTCAGAGTTGAAAAGACGAAGAAGGAAATGAAGATGAGAAGAAAATTATCCATCCATACATGCTAAATACTACTTTTTTCACTCTGTCAACAGAGACTCCAAAAATGTCGGATTTAAAAGAAAACAATACCCTCTGAATAAGATAGAATATCCTTTCATATTTACTTAACATTCTTCAGTGACTGCATACTTGAACGTGACTTCTCTTCCACCCCTTCCCTCAACATAAGCTAGGCCAGCAGCACAACCATCGAATACTAGCTACTTGGGAGGCAGAGTCCAGGCAATGATGGGTTGAGTCCAGCTCAGGTGAAAAAGAAGTTTATGACACTACATCTTACCTAAGGTTTGGGTAAAGTAGTGTGTACCCATCATTCCCAGAGACACAGAGAAACAGGAATAGGAGGATGATAGCCTCATCATAGAATGAGACCCTCCCTGGAAAACCACCAATACAAGAAGGAGACTTGTCTTTTTTTTCTTTTATTATCTTGAAGTAGTTATACAAAGGAGTTGCCATTCAACAAAGCAGTTTATGGATACAACGATCATGATGTGTCAGCACTTTGGTCTTGGGGGATCATCCCACCCCCAAACCCACTCCTATCAATTTTCTTAATTTTGTAGGATATGCGTTGGACGATATGACTGCATTCTTCCCCGCCTCCTTCTCCTCCACCCCTCTCCTTGATTCCATTCCCTTCGGTTTCCTAGGTGTTCATTTTGTTGAGTCATTTTTCGGCTCCATAGTAAAAATCCACAAAGGATCTCCTTCAGCTCTTTCTAGCCTTCAAGCCGTCCTCCCTCTTTCTGTCCAGAACTTTCATCTCAAAGCTCTGCTAACAGGCAGTTGATTCTTTTCTCATTTTCTGAACGCTGCACTAACCTCCACACCTGTGGTTTTTCTCCTGGATGGGCTTGTTTCTGGAGAAACCATGACAAATGTGGCTGCTTACTTTGAAGCCTTACTCTTTCATTATCAGTGTCTAAATTACAGCCAAGAACTGTACCTCCCCAGATAGTAGTTGTATTACATAAACATCTACATTATAGCACATCCTTTATGACATGTTGTTACTGTACTGATAGTCCTCTTGTCAGCCTTTAGCCACGGTAGAAGAGAATATAATCCAAAAGCAAGTGCCTGACTTGCTTTTAATCATTAATAAATCATTAATCGTTAATAAATCTGAGAAATGTGTTTGATATAGGCCATCTTTTCCTTTGTATGATTCTTCATTTTTGGACATCAGCAAGTTCTTCTGAAATTCACAATTGTCTCTCTGAAAAGCTCTAAATAATCAGTGTTGATTTTAAAGCAGCACTCGCCAATATTTTGTTATTTGTAGTAAATCCCTGCTTGGCATTTGCATTGATAATCAATCTTTGTTATTTAAGCCATTCATAGTCTCTTTGATATATATGATTTCATTGAGGAGAAGATACTACATGCAAATAAGTATACACTTCCTTACAGAAAGCAGCTGTCAGAACACATTTATATTCCTGCAGCAGAGAAGAAATTCATCTCACGGTGGCTTCAATTCAAATCGCTATGATATCCAAGTAATCATTTCCCTGCCCAGATGGAATCATTTTCTTTATCATAAATACATACTCATCTGTATTAAAGTTGTGCAGGGCTGAAACTAATTTTATCTATTTGGAATATTTTAAATGAACCTCAAACAGAAAATAAAACACATTTCGGTTATATAGAATTTATTTTCAAAAAAGTAGTTTCAAATTTTACAGAAGTTTCTTCCCTTGTGTAAACAAAAAGAAGAGCTCATCAGATGTTAATTAAATCTGGTTTGGGAACATGGAAGACAGCGTACCTAGTTTGTGTTACTCTATCCTTTGAGATTTTTGTGGGGGGAGTTTTCTTTGGGGAGGCAGTGTTGTTGTTCTGCTTTTTGAGATAGGCTCTCATTACATCAGCCAGGCCAGTCTTCTATCCTCTTCTATCCTCTGGACTCTGCCTCCCTAATGATTGGATTATAAATTTGTTCCTTACTAGTGTTGAGATTACAATAAATGTCACTTGGACCTCAGTTGTTTCAGTGATGCTGTCTTTCTTTTACTACTGAAAAACATTCTGAAAATAGGTATTGCTCTCTTCTTTCATTTAAAGTTTGATTAGAATTGCAATTTGCAATTAGAATTTGCAATTTGCTTCTCTTTACAGAAAACCGATTGTCTTCCCAATGGTAAATGAAGGCTTTTGTGGTGAGGAAATCTCTCCTGTCACAGACAGGACACTTCTCCCCCACTACCCCCATTTAATGATCTCAGCATGCTCAGGACTATGACCTTAACGCAAGCAAACGTTGGTTGTCTCATACCAATGGGAGAAGCCAACTTAGAGCTGAAGTTAATCAGTTAGGAATTGCCAGCTTGCAGGAGGTAAAATGCAGTGCCCGTTAGCTTACATCAACCATCAAGATGGTGTGCAGTGAGGGAAGCTGTCTTCAGGATTGCCAAAAATCCAAATCCCATGTGGTTTTACAGATTAACATGAGCCCTGAAATTATATCTGGGAGTAAACTGGAAGGCAGCCTTGTGTCTTCAGTGTAAGTATTACATAACCAAATAGGCAATCCAGAAATCAATGTGTGTGCTTTTAGAACTTAGCAGATGTTTTGAACTATCTAGGGAAAAAAATTCTGAACCCATGTGTAAACCAGAGGAAGGTCGTTAATGACACCGATGTCCAAATCTGTCCTTCTTTGATAGCTTGTGGACAGTTCCTTCTCTGGTATTGATCCTTATACCTTGTGAGGCTGGAAAGACAAGTTTGGAGTAGGTTTCTCTAAGTGTGTAGTACCGTGGGGTATTTACAGTATATTCTTCATAGTTGCTATGATTTATCACAAGGCAAGCACTGTTATAGGACCATTTTGGCAGGAGAAAGATGGTCACATGGTCCTCGTGTTGCAAATACTCCTGGAACTTCAGATTACTGAAATCAAATTGACTATGCTGTCACTCTCCAAGTGGAGGTCTGTCTAGAAACTGAGAGGTCTAAATGGAAGTAAATGGCATGCAGCAAATAAGGAAAACAGATATCTATCCCCAAAACTGGTACCCAGGAAAAGAAAATTGAGCCTCAAAAAAGGAGAAATATATTTTAAATTTTAAAGTGAAATTGAAAATTAGCCCAAGACTAAGTGGTTATGTCAGGGACTTAAAAAAAATCTCTATTTTCTCTATTACATTTGAAATGAATTCAAACTATGAGCATGGCATCTAAGACATGATATGTGTTTTTGTTTTTCCTTAGGAGCTATAGGGATTTGAACGTTGGAGCCCAGGCTGGCTAATGTGGTACTCTACCACTTGAGTCATACCTCTAGCTTTCTTTTGCTGGTTAGGTTTGGAGATGGAGTCGAGTGGGTTTTTCTGTTTATCCTGGCCTTGAACCATTGTTCTCTGTATCTCAGCCGCCTGAGTAGTTAGGATTACAGACATGGGTCTAAAATGTATTTTTTCTGAAAAAAAATCAAATTAATTCCTTAGTTCTCAAAATCCCCATTAATTTTTGGATATTCTAGCCATAGCATAAGTCATGATGTAGTAGAAATACACAGGCAGGAGAGAAAAAAGTGATAAGGAATGATCTCTCAATCTGGTTTTCTTTGCCAGCCTGTCATTTCTCAGAGGAAATCACATGAGACTCTATCCTCTGTTGGACAGATGGCCATTTGTCCTAGAGTCAAAGGAGATCTACAACTCGTAAGTAGATCTCTCCTGATACATACTGTACAAAGGACCTGATAGACATGCTTCACTCAGAATAACTGTATCCTCTCATACAATAACCTTATCTGTTAGTTTGCTATTGTTATTTCTCTAGCACTATTCTGCATAATAAGTATTGCTTTTGCTGTTCAGGGTCTTTTGTGGTTCCCTATAAATTTTTGGATTGCATTCTCTAGCCCACTGAAGAAAATTGTTGGGATTTTGATGGATATTGCATTGAATTTGTAGCTTGCTTCAGGCAGTATTACTATTTTCATATTAATTCTTCCAATGCAAGAGCATAGAAGATCTTTCCATTTCATTAAGTCTTCTTCAATTTCTATTGCCTACAGAATAAGAGAAGATCAGACAATAGTTTAATATCCAGAATATACAGAGAATTTTACAAATTAAGCCCTCACAAAACCAACAATCCAATTAATCAATGTGCTAATAACTGAAGAAAAACTTCTCAGAAGATAAAAATGGCTAGCCACCAGTCGCTCATTCTGTAATCCTAGCTACTCAGGAGGCTGAGATCTGAGGATCTCTGTTCCAAGCCATCCTTGGGAGGAAAGTCCATGAGACTTTCCACCAGAAGTGGCGCTGTGGCTCAGGTAGTAGAGCACTTGCCTTGAACTAAAGAGCTCAAGGACAGTGCTCAGGCCCAGAGCTCAAACTCCATGACCACCACCAACAACAACAAAAAGAAGTAAAAATAGCCAATAGACACATCAAGAAATGCTCAACATCTGGCAATAAAGGAAATGCAAATAAAACAACACTGAGATTCTATCTCACCCCAATGAAAATGGCCAAGAAAACAAATAATAACAGATGCTGGCAAGAATGTGACTCAAAAAGAAGCCTAAGCTGGGAAGGTGGCTAAGTGGTAGAGCACTTGCCTTGCATGCCTGAGGCCCTGGGTTTGATTCCTCAGCACCACATAAGCAAAAAGAAAAAAGCCGGAAGTGGCATTGTGGCTCAAGTGGTAGAGCCTTGAGCTGAAGAGCTGAGGGACAGCATGCAGGCCCAGAGTTCAGGCCCCACGACCGGCCCCCCCCACACACAAAAAAGAAGCCTGATACACTGTTGGTGGAAGTGTACATTTGTTCAAACACTCTGGAAACAGTGTGGAGGTTTCTCAAAAGACTGAACATAGAACCAGCCTATGATCCAGCAATTCCACTCCTGGGCATTTACCCTAAAAATTACAAACCAGGATACAGTAAAGCCACCAGCACAACCATGTTTTTTGCAACACTATTCACCATAGCAAGGCATGGAATCTAACCAGATGTTCCTCAGTGAATGGGTGGGTCAAGAAAATGTGGTATATATACACACAGTTTTACTCATTCATTAGTGAGAATGATATTGCACCATTTGTTAAGAAATGGAAAAAAACTGGGGGAAAAAAGCATGTTATGTGAAGTGAGTCAGTTCCACATATAAAGGAACACATGTATCCTTTGTCTCTGTGGATTTAGCTTATCAACTGGGTGACATGCAAGTACAGACAAATGCAGTAACTGAAATATAGTAGATTCAAAGGAGATCTCAAATAGTACAATTTCTTCGAAAAGCAAAATTAAAATTCAACCAAATAAAACACCAGGAAATAGGCACTCAAAATGGTTGGGATAGGGTCAAGGGGAAAAGATAGATAAATGAAGGGGAAAAGAACCAGAGAATGCAGTCAAGAATCCAATGTATAGCCTATAAAATTAAGAGTGAGGAATGAGGTAGATAGAGGAGAGATGAGTGAGAATGTTGAAAGGGGTGTCATTGGTCAAGATCTGTTGTAGTCATAAGCTATTTTGTTAAATGGCAAGTCTTTGGAAAAATACTTAAAATGATAATGAAAAATAAATAAAAGATTCGATTCATTTATAGGATTATGGGCCCAACAGAATGACTAAAACTGGTTTCCTGTGGTCATAACCCAAGTAAGTAGTAGAACTAGGTTTTGAGTCCACAGTTTTTTACATCATACTGTGCTGAAGAAACACAACCAAACTGTGATATACTATAACTTTAAGATTCATTGGGGCCTCTACTTGAAAGTCTTTGTCATTAAGGATTCATAACTCACACAAAGCTCTTCTTATGTCATCCCTACTACCTGAAGCATCCGATGGATGACAATGTGACATTTTAATCCAGGATTTTCTGAAGATATGGATATTTTCCATGTAAATTCTATTAAGAACACTATTGTAAACCTTTGACAACTTTTCTCAGAAATAAAGGTTTCTTCCCAAGAACAAATACCACAGCAGATTTTGACTTGATAGTTACTGTCTTAAAAGTCTGCATAGTTCTATTTAAAAGGAATCCAAATTTATGAGGGAAAAATCCACTTCAAAAATGTAATGAAAGTAATTTGTCAACAATTTCACACATCATTTGCCTGCAACCTTTGAAGAGAAAATTTCCCAATTTACCTTTTCCCTGGTGAACTTCTGAACACATGCATTTTACTGATTCATTAATCATAATCTTCCCCCAGAAATGGAGATACAGAGAGAATAAACCTAAAACACCCATGAAAATATTGAATGTTTTTATATAGTGTCCCAGAAATGCACATGAGTCTTTAATATCAGAGGCTAGCTGGTCTAACTAGTGAATTTGCTATAGAAATGGTCACAAAAACATAATATACTTTTTAGTGTTTAGACTTCCGAAAATTCTGTTGAGAAGAACAGAGAAACAGTTATGGGCAAATGAATATGATTTACAGGAGAACAAGCAGAGCTTCCCATGGCACAGATGCCTTAAATAATTAACAAGAAACTCATTATAAAAGGACCTACTTATCAAATAACTTACTTAAAACCATTACTGCTGATTGCCAACATGCGTTTTTAACCAAAATGCCTGGAGGATAAGCTGGTGGAAAGTAATTAATAAGACCAAGAAAAAGGTTTACTGCATGTAACTTATACTGTTTGTAAATCTGGGACTCATAAAATATTGTGCTGATTGAGGGAGAAGACACAGATGTTTCTGCTATTTTAGCACAGGGGAAAAGTGTAACACCAGGCCACCCAATGGAAAAGGGGGTGCAAAGTATTTGGAACAGCAACACTTACCAGAGAAATGATTTTCTAATACATTATAAGCATAAAGTACAATTGAACCTTTGGGTAGCACACATAAGGAACTCAGGCATAAAATGATATTGATAATAGAGATACTTCTGTAGGACCAGGTACAAATCCAATGTATCCAATGCATAAGGGTTCTCTAGAGAAACAGAAACAATGGATTCTATCTCTGTATTCAGTTATTCAATTATATATTTATCAATCATCTATCTATCTATCTATCTATCTATCTATCTATCTATCTATCTATCACCTATCTTCCTATCTTATCTAGCAAACTACCAAACTGTGGAACTGTTCAGCTATAGGAATTGGCTCAAATGATTATGATGCTAAGAAGATCTATAGTCAGAGAGAGAACTAGGACAAAATGGTTCTGGAATTCAGTCCAAATCTGAAGACCTTAGAATCATGTAACCTAATGGATATTAAAATCCATAATTCAATGTCTGGAAAACTGGAGACCCAATTTCAAAGGCAGAAGAAAACAGACATCCAGGTGTGTGTGTGTGTGTGTGTGTGTGTGTGTGTGTGTGTGTGTGTGTGTGTGTGTGTGTGTGTGTGTGTATGTGTACACATACCTATGCTGTCCTTGTGACTGATTTCAGGAATATACTGTTTGAGCTATACTTATTACCCATCTGATTTTAATTAACCTCAATAAATATTCACCAAAATCATCAAAGTTCTTAACATAAAGATGATATGGAGCTAGGCATCAGCAAATCAGTCTTATAGTCCTAGGCTCCTTAGGAGGCTGAGATCTGGAGCAGTACAATTGAAGGCCAAGCTAAGTGGAATAGTTCTCTAAATAGCCAGTGAAGAGTTGGGCTGGATTGTGGCTCACGTGGTAGAGTGATAGCCTAACAAATGTGAGGATGTGAGTTCAATCCCTAGAACACCAAAAGGGGAAGAAATATTTTGGCAAAAGGTAAGCTGTTGCCATCTATAATTAAAGATGTGAGAGAATGTAGTGGAGTGTGCCAGGAGTGCCATGTTTATGCCCTAGATAACCTGCTTACCTTGGGGTATAAGAGAAATTTAATACTTACTTCTAGTCAACAGACTATGACAAAAATGATGTAATGTTAACTATGAATGTTATCACACACTAACACACAGAAAAAGGATTGCAGGTAGTCAACATTATAGAAGTAATGTCTATATTTCTATATATCTAGATACATGAAAATAGCAGAATGAAACCCATCAATAACTGTTAAAAGGGAGCAGAAGGAAGGAGAACAAAGAGTAATATAGATGGGGTGAATTTGATAAAAATTGTACATACCACAATAGAACCCTTTTGTTCAAGCTCGCATTGAGCTGAAGAGCTGAGGGACAATGTCCAGGCCCAGAGTTCAAGCCCTGCCACCACCAAAAAAAGGGGGGAATGTTTAGGTTCATCGTCATTTGAGAGCTTTCACTACACAAGTTGGCAACAATGCTCAATAAGAAATGTACTCATAGCCAGGTGCCGGTGGCTGCTGCCTGTAATCCTAGCTACTCAGGAGGCTGAGATCTGAGGATCATGGTTCAAAGCCAGCCCGGGCAGGAAAGTCCTTGAGACTCTTATCGCCAATAAACCACTAGAAAACCAGAAGTGGCACTGTGGCTCAAGTGGTAGAGCACTTGCCTTGAGCTGAAGAGCACAGGGACAGCACCCAGACCCACGACCAACCAAAAAAAAACAAAAGAAAAAAAAGAAAAAAAAGAAATGTACTCATTGCCTTGCTCATATAACTATAACCTCTCTGTACAGTATTTTAACAATAAAAAATTTATTTAAAAAAAGATTGTTATTGCAGAGTTACAATGATGAAGAGTTAGAGAACAATCATTAGGTCAGAATTGAAATACACAGAACAATTTTGAAAAAGAACAGAGTAGAAAGATTTTGGCAGCTAAAGTCAGTGTAGGACTGGCACAGAAACAGAATGATTAGTGGAACAGAACCATGATTTCTGAGTGAAACCCCATGTCCATAGTCAACTGACTTTCACCAAGGATATCAAGATTATCCAACAAAGAAGAGTCTTTTTAATCAATTAGGTTAAGATAGATAACTACATATAAAAGACCCTTATTTCTAAAATATTTCAAAATCTAAACATTAATTTAGAACAGATTAGGTTTAAATGCAAGAGCTAGAAAAGAAACCATTTGAAAAAATCTTTATGACCTTTTATTTTTGAAAACTTTTCTTTATATGAATCCAAAAGCACATGTGCCAAGAAAAATAGTAGATAAGTTGAACTTTTCAAATTAATTTTTTGTGCGTCAATGACATCATTAGAAATTGTAAAAGTGGGGCTGGGAAGGTGCTCAGCGATAGAGTGCTTGACTCTCATGCATGAGGCCCTTGGTTCAATTCTTCAGCACCACATAAACAGAAAAGGCCGGAGTGGCACTGTGACTCAAATGGTAGAACGCTAGCCATGAGCTGAAGAGCTGAAGGACAGCTGACAGGCCTAGAGATCAAGCCCCACGACTGACCATAAAAACAAAACAAAACAAAACAAAAAACAACAAAAAAGAAATTGTAAAAGCAACTCTCAAAATTAAAATTATAAATCATACACCTTATAAGAGACTTGAATCCATTATAAATAATAGAGTCAATGAAGAGATAACTCTACTTCAAAGTAGATAAGCCTTTTTCTAGCCCAGCACTCATGGCTCAGACCTGTATTCCTAACTAGTCAGGAGGCTGAGTGAGATCTTCGGATCACAGTTCAAAGCCAGTCTGGGCAAGAAAGTCTGTGAGATTCTTATTGCCAATAAACTACAGGAAAACCAGAAGTGGAGTTGTGGCTTAAAATGGCAGAGTGTTAACCTTGAGCAAAAAATCTCAGGGACAGTGCCCAGGCCCTGAGTTCAAGCCTCATGACCAACCTCCCCCACACTAAAAAAACTTATTCTGAAAAATATATAGAAATAATTAATAGGCACATGAAAAGATGCTTGACATCACTGAAATACAAATTAAAAACAAAAATTAGACACCATGTCACCAATAGAATGTCTGCAATATAAGGGTAATTATAGCAAGTGTTGATGAGAAAGTGAATATATCAAAACTAATAAATACTGGATGAGAATGGAAATCATACAGTCACATTGAAGAAGAGTCTAGCAGTTGTTGAAAAGGTAAACAGAGAATAACATCCATTTCTAGATGAAGTCAACAGAAATGAAAATATATGTCCACACAGTTTTCCATGGTATTTATAATTTTCCATTAGCAGAAATGTTACTATAGCTCCAAGGTGGAAAACAACCTAAATGTCCATCAACTTATAAATGGATAAACATAAAAGGGCATCTCTATTGAAATACTTTTCAGCAAAAAGTACTACAGTACTCACTACACATGGCGAAAGCTAAATTTAACAGTAAACCAGAAATAGAAGTACAGATATTACATAGTTCTCTTCATATAAAATATCAAAATAAAAAAATCCATATATATACAAAGAGAGTGGGTTAGCAGCTGCTTGCAAATGGAAGGAGGCGGAGGTCATAGAGGTGACATGAAGGTTACAAGATGTGCTCTTGAGGTAGTCACAATGTTCTAAAACTGGAAGCACAGCATAGGGAGGTGGCAGAGAAGAAGCTTTCTCCACCCGACTCTGTGACTGATGAGACAAAGAAGACGCTGTATTCAGAGGGGCAAAGGTGAGGGAAAGCACGAAGAACTCAAAGAGGAGTGGAACAGCTGAGCATTGTAGCAAAGAGAAAGATAACAGAAAACATTAGAAACCAATTTTCAGCTTTAGAGCCAGCTCCCAGGGTAAACCAGGGTCCCTTCCTGACAGATTGAAAACCTCACAATGGGAAAAACATCCCACACCTCCCATAATCCTTAATCCCCAGTGGGGAGTTTGACAGAACATTGTCCTCTTTAGTGTAACAGTCCAGCATTGGAGAAGACAGCCATTTGTTCTCCACAGACCTATAGCCACCTAATCTTTGATAAGGGAGCTAAAAAAATAGAATGGAAGAAAGACAGCCTCTTCAGTAAATGGTGCTGGCAAAACTGGTTAATCACATGTAGAATACTAAAGCTAGATCTGTATATATCATCCTGCACCAGAATCAACTCCAAATGGATCAAAGACCTCAGGGTCAAAGCAGACACTCTGAAAACATTACAGGATGGAATAAGAGAAACGCTAGGTCTCTTGGCACAGGCCGAAATTTTCTTAATAGAGAGCCAGAAACACAACAAATCAAAGAAAGGTTGGAAAAATGGGATTGCATGAAATTGCAAAGCTTCTGCCTGGCAAAGGACATAGCTAGCAAGAAATCAAGGCAACAAAAGGCAGTCAGGCAGCCAAGGTCCTGGTGACTGATATCCCTGTCCTCCCTGGCTTCCAAAAGTTCCATCGCCTAAGGATGCTTCAGAATCAGCACCAATGCCATTAGTGAACCGCATCTAGGAGCTAGCAGGTAGCAGTTAGTGGTTTGTTGTCTGGCTGGGCTGAGATCACTGATCCTAGGGCTCAGAGCCCCCAACATATCCTACATCTTCATCCTTCCCACAGGTGGATGAAATTCTGGGTGAGAACTAAAAGTACTGAGATTTGTAAGCAGCCTGTTTGAGTCCCTTGGTCTCCACCACCAGGACAGAACCAAATTTGTTCCCCTTCCTGTCAAGCATATTAGGAACACACTAAGAAGCTATGTATGTATAATGTGTGTGTGTGTGTGTGTGTGTGTGTGTGTGTGTGTGTGTGTGTGTATGTATATCCAGCAGTGGCTTCTCATATACAAAGAAGAGAAACAACAGAGAAATAGTCAACTGACTTTTAATCAGCCATGTCCTCAATCCATATATAAAACCAACACATACACGGTAAGTACCAAAAGACCTGAACAAGTTTTCTTCTATCTGAGTAGTGCTTAAGAAACAAGCCTGTTCTAATGGGCATATGGACAAAAATTTAGCTACTAAGTCCAATAGAGAGAAGCTACATTACAGCAATTCTGTTACATAGTCTGGTCTGAACACTGAGCATTGTCAACTGCAAAACAAGTGATTAAAACTGTAATCCAATGAATTGTCCTTAGGTATATAAATCTAGATGAAGAAACACAAGGAGTAGAAAAAAAAAACACAAGGCAGCATGATTTCCAATGGTCAGTAGCCACATAGAAACAGACACTAAAAATAGTGGAAAGAAACATATTCAAAGAACTCAAAAGGATGAGTATAAAAATGATTTTCAGGAAAGAATGAAGATATGTATAAAAGCTGAATGAATGCAAGGAAAACGCACAGAGTTGAAAGTACTCAAAGAGAATAGAAGCAAATAGTTGAGAGAAGTAAGAAAAAATATGTAGGATATGAAAGAAGAATCCAAAAATGATGCAAAAATTCTTGTTCAATCACTTTGGAAAGTAGTATGGAGGTTCCTCAAAAGACTCCACATAGAGCTCCCCTATCACCCAGCAATCCCACTTTTGGGTATTTACCCAAGTGATCACAAACAAGACCGTACTAAAGCTACCAGCACAACTATGTTTATTGCAGCATTATTTACCATAGCTAAGATATGGAACCAACCTAGATGCCTCTCAGTAGATGAATGGATCAAGAAAATGTGGTATAGATACACAATGGAATTCTATGCCTCCATCAGAAAGAATGATATTGCTCCCATTTGTTAGGAAATGGAAAGACTTGGAAAAAATTATATTAGTAAGCTGGGCCCAAAGAAACATAGGCCCCATGGTTTCCCTTATTTGCAATACATAGTATATGTCTGAGACAAGCAGAAAAGTTCAGATGAGGTGATGTTAGGTGAAATGAACCCCAAGATAAGTATTCAAATGTTTTGTCTTTCATGCAATTGCTTCTAACATATTTATAAGATGATTTCTTTGTTGCTTTGTATGTCCCTCCCCCATGGTATAACCCCTGCTTTCATTGTTTTTGATGTTGGTATAATTTGGGGAGGGGAAGGGCAAAAACAAACCATTTAAATAGGGATACAGGTGGACCATTGCAACAATGAGATGTGCAAGTCAGTGGAATACATAAAGCAAGTCTTAGAAACTACAGATGAGAATGGAGCAACACTAAAAATCAATCAAAAATAAAATATAAGCATCCAGCACATAAAGAACAAATAAAATACACTGTTGAGTCACTGAAGAAATAAGGAAAGAAACCAAATGAAAGAAAGAAGTTAAGTAGAAATTTTATAGCTATGAATGCCTACATTAATAAATAGAGAACTCTAAAATAAATAATCTAATGATAACCCTGAAGATCTGAGGAAACCAGAACAAGCCAAACTTAACATTAGGCAAAAGAAATCACATTTGGGACAGAAACTAATGAAACTGACAATAAAAATACAAAGAATAAAACAAAAGGTTGTTCTTTAACATAATAAACAAGATTGATAACTGTTAATCATACTATTCAAAAGAAGGAGGCACCAGGATAAAATAAAATTTGAGATGGTAGGAGATATCATAACAAATACCAAATACTTTGAAAACTTATAAACTGTAGTTTTAAAAGAAATTAATACATTTCTTGACTCAAACAATGTGATATAAGAAGATATCAACCACTTAAACAAACCTATACCAAGTAATGAGATTGAAACAGTAAGCATCTCAAAAAAGTAGACAAGATAAGTTGAGTCACTGCAAATTTCTACCAGACTTCTTGTTGTTGTTGTTGTCTGGTCATGGGGCCTGAACTCTGGGCCTGGGCGCTGTCCCTCAGCTCTTCAGCTCAAGGCTAGCGCTCTACCACTTGAGCCACAGCACCACTTCCGGATTTTTTCTTTTTTTTCTTATGTGGTGCTGAGGAATGAACCCAGGGCCTCATGCATGCAAGGCAAGTGCTCTACCACTGAGCCACCTTCCCAGCCCCTCTACTATCTTTTAAAGAAGAGATGGCATCAATGCTTTACAAACTTTTTGATAAAATTGATAAAAAATTACCAACTTTCTACAAAGCCAGTGTCACTCTGGTATCAACCTATATAAAGACAAATTTTTAAAAAGGAAACTTATAGACCAATTTTCTTGGTGAACATAATTGCAAAATTTCTCAATAAAGTGACTGTAACAAAACTAAACAATGATAAAAGGATCATGTATCATGACCATGTTATATTTTTAAAATTTGATTGTAGAGGTGATGTACAGACAAGTTACAGTTACATGAGTCAGGTCATGAGTGCATTTCCTTTTGAACAGTGTCACTCTCTCCCTCATTCTCTCCCAGTTTTTCCCCTCCCATCTTCCATCCCTCCCCCAAGTAGTATAGTTCATTTCCAATATAGTGTTCAGTGAGTATCATTGGTGAATTGTTTCACCCCTTTTCCCACCACTTCTGTGCTTCCTCTTCCTCTCCCCAAATCAGATAAATTTATATGCAAAACAAAGGGTACAGAAATAAAAAATATTGACAAAAGGGAATAAACCAAAAGAAAAAAAGAAAGAAAAAATAAAAGGACAGAAAACAGTACAATAAAACACTCTTGTTTCCATTTCTTGAAGTTCCTTCTGATAAACATCATTTTATATGATCATATGCACATAGCTATTCAGCCCTTGTGATCCTCTCCTAAGAATATCCTCCTTTGTTTGCACTGTGCAAATGTTTAGAATCCTGTTTAATTAATCATGTCCAAGTGTAATTATTTGCTTTTTTATTATCCATTGGATATTAGATTTATAGGCACATTTTAACTATTACAAATGAAGGAAAAAAAGCAGCCTTTGTTTCTTTGGGTCTGGCTTACTTCACTTAGTATAATTTTTTCCAAGTGTATTTCCTTATGAATGGGGCAATGCCATTCTTTCTGATGGAAGCATAGACTTCCAAAGGGATTCAATTAAGGTAGAAAGAAATCAAATTATCCCTATTTACAGATGATATGATTATATTTTAAAAAGATCCTAAGGACTCCAAAAACCTTTGAGATTTGATATACACTTTTGGAAAAGCATTAGGAAAAAAAACATACAAAAGTTTTCTATATATTAATGATGAATTGGCAGAGAAAGAAATCAGGAAAAATATATCATTCAGAGAAAATAAATACCTAGAAATGATTTTAACTAAGGATAGGAAAAAAACTCCACAATTTATACTATAATACTCAAAAAGCAAACTTAAAAACCACACAGATGTTCATAGATTGGCAGAATTAGCATTGTGAAAAAGGTTCTACTACAGAGAACAATCCCCACAAAAATACCAGTGCCATTCTTATCAATCCATGGAAGCATAAAAGGTTCTTAACAGCTAAAATCACCCTGGGTAATTGAAATATGCTAGAGGTATCACAATAGTTGTTCTTAAATCATACTCCAAGTCAATAATAAAAAAAACAGTTATATGATGCTGGTAGAAAGGTAGACTCAGACATAAACTCATGTAGCTATAGCTGTCTAGTTTTTGACTAAGAATTAAAAGATAGTCTCTTCAACAGATGGTGTTGAGAATATAAGATAGCCATATCTAGAATACTGAAACTAGATCCTGTCTCTCACCCTATATTGAAGTCAATTCAAAGTGGATCCAAACCTTAATGGAATACCAGAAACACTGAATAGGGCTACACGAAACCAGGGGCTAAACACGGGAGATACAGAGATAGTATCAACTTCCCAAGTAGGACTCCAAGGGCCAGTGGCTCAGCAAATATGAACAAGAAATGACTAATGGAACAGTACCAAAGTGTCACTGACTAGAAACATTTTTCCCCTGATACTGGGTCTTAAATTCAGGGATCTTGCTTGGCTAGTGGTCTACCACTTGAGTCACAAGTCCAGTTCAGCATTTTGCTTATCTGGACTTCTCTGACTTTTTGGCTTTGGCTGGCTTCAAACCAGAATAATCCAGGTCTCACCTTCCTTTGTAGCAGGGATGACAGGCATGAGTATCCAACTCTCTGCTATACAATCTTTTGCTGTGACATTCCCTCACAGACTCAGGGGTCAATTATTGTCTGATATTACCAAAATACCCTATCAATTGAGGAGCTCGGTATTGTAGGATGCCTTTTGCTAACAAGTACTCAGAAGGTCTGCCACAACTGTCTTTGTAGAATTTAATGGAATTTGGACAGTGTGAAGGTATTTGGCTGTTTCTGAGAATTTACATTGTTTTGGACACATTGTGAAAGTGGATACCAGTAGCAATAGTGATTGAAATTTAGGGATATTCCTAAGTTAAAAAAAATTAATGATGGCCTACACACTGGAATCTAACTTGTATAATCCAAGAACAACTCACTAAGTTGTTCTTTTTTGGGGGGGAGGGGGGTCCGGTCATGAGGCCTGAACTCTGGGCCTGAGCGCTGTCCCTCAGCTCTTTAGCTCAAGGCTAGCGCTCTACCACTTGAGCCACAGTGCCACTTCCAGCTTTTTTTTCTTTTTGCTTATGTGGTGCTGAGGAATCAAACCCAGGGCCTCATGCATGCAAGGCAAGTGCTCTACCACTGAGCCACCTTCCCAGCCCGCTAAGTTGTTCTTGAAGCACCAGAATTGAGGTGGGTGATTTGGAGCTGTCTCTCGATAGCATGACTTTCAGACTTGTCTGTTTGATCCTGGAAATCTTGCTGTCGGAGAGCTGGGATGAAGGACAGCCCTTGAAAGTGTCTTTTCTCCAAGAATATATTATACAGTACTGATGGGTGTTGCTTTGCCTAGGTACTTTATTCATCCAACACATAAAGCTCAATGAAGTCCAATTTTTATTTTAGTATCTGGTGTGAGTTATGTCTTTAACACCACTAGTTGTAGGAAGTTAAATGTGGTCACTTTTAACAGGTTTTTTGCTTTCCTTATGTTAATATTTCACTAGGAACCAGACCATCGTTTTACTGATCAATGACTGGAAGTGAACTCTTGACTTCAGCCTTGTAAAAATCCAAGGTTCCCTCTAAATGATTATGAGGATTGTGTTAATTGTCTGCTAATGTTGAAAATTGTTTTCTATTTTCTTCTTTTTTATTTTCTGGTGTTGACTTGTTGGTGTGCTGGAGATAGAACCCAGGACCTGGACCATGCCAGGTAAACATTCTACTACTGGGTTTCATCCCTAAACTGGAAATAATTTCTTTAAAAGGAAAACGTGCATGTGCTATTCTATTGTTTTCTAGCACCCTCTGTTGTTTGTGAACATTCATATTCATTCTCATTTTTATCACCTCAGAGTTTAAAATTCT
Source organism: Dipodomys merriami (assembly GCF_024711535.1). Lineage (NCBI taxonomy): Eukaryota > Metazoa > Chordata > Mammalia > Rodentia > Heteromyidae > Dipodomys > Dipodomys merriami. Next base: position 9,907,175 of record NW_027204715.1, on the reverse strand, counting down.
CCTTTCTGGAAGCCATAAGACTTTCCCCTTTTATTCTTAATTTTCAAATTCTATTTTGTTATATGTAAGTACAGATGTTATTCTGTCCAAACTGATATTCAGATGGTCCTTTTGATCAGAAAACTTATAGAAACATTAGATTTAGATTCTTTGAGTAATTCTCCATTTTTATTCATTTTGTTTTTCCAAAATACCCATTAGAGAGAAATGCTGGATCTGTTTTCCATGTCTCTTTTTTTTTTATTTCTTCCATTTCTTTGCTTTTTTTCTGCTACATTCCTCAAACACTTACAATTGAGTATTTCATATGAACCACAAAAATTGCCAGTGTTGTACTAAGTCCTGCCCTTGTATACATAGACTTCTGTACATTTTAGAATTTTATTGGGCATTATTGAAAAGGCTTTTTCCATGTCAAGCCAAGAAAAATACTAAACTATCTACTCTTCTATAACTATCCTTTCATGTGAAACTAACTTTTATTGTAATGAATGAGGAAGAAAACCAAATAGTATTTTCCATCTCATTGTCATTCACAATGAAATCCACACGTATCAATCAGATAGATGCTGGAGCATTGTGTGACTGTTTTATTTAGTCTCTCTTCTGTTGGCTAGTAACTGCTTCCACAGAAGCTCTTCTCTTTGCTCAGTTGGATGATATGGTTTAGTGCTCTAGTAACCTACTTAATTCTTGATTATGTACTTTGCATTTGAGAGTCCTCTCTGCCCCTGACTGTGGATATGCATGGGAACTGAGCTGACTTGTACGCATGAGGAGCAGCGTCTCCGACTACTTTTTCCAGTACCTTCTTCTGAGGGAAGTCTCTACCACGTCTGGTTACCCTCACACAACTTGATCCAGCTTTGAGGGTCTAGATCAAGTGACCACATCCACTTGGAAGGGATCCTACTTCTCATTTTTGTCCCTATTCCCTATTTCTCTGGGTTCAGAAGTGCCACTGAATTTTACATGTGCAACTGGCTGAGATTTGCCTTCTGTTGACCAACAGTTCCCACAAAACATTGCTCCATTGGTGCTATTTTCTTGTTCTCCATCACCACCATAAGTGCCTTCCTTTTCTGCTATTCTAATTATATAGCAGAAGAGCAAGCAGACATGAGCAGTTGATGTGCTATTGTGACCCAGGCTTTGGAACTCTTCATTGTTAGCAGGATATTTTACTGTTTTGATTGAAAATCATATATTTTCCATGGTGCAAGGTCTAGGGCTAATCCATTTACTATCTTTGTAATTTTGAAGAGTACTGTTTAATCCTGAGTTTCCCAGAAAAAGGACCTGAAATTAATTTTATCCTTATTAAAAATTCATACATACCAGGCACTGATGATTCACATCCGTCATCATAGCTTCTCAGGAGGCTGAGATATGAAGATCATAGTTTGAAGCCAGCATGGGCCGGAAAGTCTATGAGACTCTCATCTCCAACTAACTACCAAAAAGCCAGAAGTAGAGCTGTGGCTCAAGTGGCAGAACACTGCTCTGAGATAAAAAGCCAAGGAAACACACCCAGGCCTTGAATTCAAGCCCTGGTGCGTGCGTGCGTGCACACACACACACACACACACACACACACACACACACACACACACAAAATTCCTACACACCAACAATAAACTATTCCAGTAGAATATGTTATTCTGATAGGTATACAGTTAAAAGTATAGTACAATTGAATGAAGACACTGTATATTATGTAATCACAAATGACCAGAAAAAAAGTAATAGTCTGACTCTGTGTCTTCCACGCTTTCCACTTCCATACTCCAAGTATGCACGTGAATTAAGACCTGGTTTCCTGACTGATGTACTTTACAACATGTTTATGATGCATCCACTTAAGCATAGGGTCTCCTTACTGCAAGGGACAGGAAACTCTCAGTTAGCTGCAAAAGTACTTGGAAGATTTGTATCAACCGTTATTTTCATCTCTTTAAAATAACATCCCACTTATTGCTGAAGTATCTTGTTCCAAAAGAGTGAGAAGAATAGACAAAAGAAAAGTGTGCCTCCAACATAGGCCAGTGCAGGGTAACCCTGTCTTTGTTTCAGCACCATTCCCAAACGCACAATACTCAACCACAAACTCATAGAAGACGGATTTACAGATATCAGTGTAATATTGCTGTGGTTGATGCTCGGCATATTGCACGAAGGAAGGCTAAACTGGAGTTCAAAAGACTTGAACAAGTTTGAGGAAACTGTCGCATTCAAAGGAAAGGAGCTGTTATTGCAAAGAATGTTTATCGAAAGGCGCCTACTGACTTTCAGCTTCTGCTCCTGTCTATTGTTTGCGGTGCTGCTAATTGCCATTTTTCTTTGTCCAGTACCATTCTCTCAGCTTTAAAAAATTCCCAGTTCCTCAAATATGATGTTTCCAAGTAAGACTCATTTTGTTATAAGTAGAGAAATTTAAATACTTTTAGAACTGGAAGGAGCCACTTAAAAATCAATGATTCAAATGTTCACATTTTCAATAATGTGGCCAATGTATGACAAGTTTCTAGAAGCAGAACTCTCTTTCTTCCATTTCTCCCACCCTAGGAGGTAGCCAGTGTATGGATAATTTCTGGGAGGAAATATTAAAAAAATTTTTAAAGACTTGCTTTCACTGGCAGATTTCTGGGTGATTTCCTTTATGTTTAATTTTTAAATCATTTTACAGTAGGACACTCCCATGAATAAAACATGGGAAAACAATAAAGAGATATAGGCAATTAGATTCACCAGCTCTCATGAACACGACCATATTTAACATGTGTTTCTCTAGATAATAGCAGCCTGCAGGGAAAAGTATGGAAAGAACAGGAACACGATGTATTTTTCTGACTCAAGCTTTGTCCACAGGATTGCAAGAAATTTAACCTTCTTTACATTCTTCCCAGCCAGCTCAACAAGAGACTATCGAGGGGTGTTTCATGGGAGTGTGTATTCTCATTTCTTTAATTTCCATAGTGAGTGAACAGATTTCTTGATATATTCAACCACTGCTTTTCTGGGTAAACCACAGATACACCTCCTGTCTTCTAACAAGCAGGAAAGTAGGGAGCCAGAAAGCCTCTATTGGACATAATGCAGTGCATCCTGGTTGGCCACACATGGACATTCTATGTTAATATGGGGGTCTTTAATAAAGAAAGAAGCCCTGGCACAGAGTCACCAGCCTCTTCACATGCTCACTTTTAGGATATCTACCTGAGGGAGAAGGGGCAAAATCTGGCAGGGGGAGAATTTGTGAACATGACCCAGAGCAAGCCCCTTTAAACGAGAGACTTGAGGTAAAAACGCTTGTTCATAAGTCATTTGGGAGCCAAGGCATTCCATTCTGTGCTGTCAGGAAGATGAGAGGGGACACAAAACATTCACCACCTCCCTTCATTTTAGGGATCAGAGTATGTCGTTCTGAAGCAATAATGCAATAGACTACCATCTGCAGGAAGAGAGCGTGCAAGGCCTACATGTTTGGGATCCTTTTGTTGGTCGGTCTGATGAGTTTATGAAGCATGAGGTGTGATGGGCATGGAGAATGGGAGGGACTGCTGAGACAGAGGTGCTGGGAATAACAGCCTTCCCCTGAAATGCTCTCTGAAGTCTTACTCTATGAGATGCTTCCTCTCCACAGAGGAAATGTGTTGTTAGTCAAGGTCCTTGTTATTGTCTTTCCACTCCTCAGTATTCCTGGTAGCTTTCCTGTCTCTAGCCGCATCCTTGTGCATCCAGGCTGGAAGATACCTGGTAGGACCTGGGCAGGAATCCAACACCAGCCTCCAGATGACAGGCAGGAGAAGACACTTCTCTCCTGAAGTAGGAGAAGGAGGAAGTCACCAAGGAGCAGATGACTGACATCTTTGATTCCCTCACAATGTAGTTTCCCTTGCCTTTCTCCAACCCAGAGGCTAGAGTAGACACCTCTCCTGGCCCTACCCCCCAACACCCCAGTGATTTTCCAGGAAGTACCATTAAGGCCAGAATCCGTGCAGATGCTGCCCCCTGGGGGGCATAAAATGGATCTGTTTATATTTTTGTATGATAGATGATTAGAAGCAGTGGTTTGGAATAATGTGAGTTTATCCTAGGAGGTCAGAAGTCCAAAGTCATTTTCACTGGGCTAATAGCAAGGTGTCCAAGGCCCGTGGAAGGTCTGGGAAGGCATCCCTACCTTTCCCCTTCCAGCTTCTAGTATCTAGCAGCCTTCATGAACTCCCCGCATCCTCACCACTAACAAGCTGGCCTCTTCCCTCCTCTCTCACAGTGGCTTTCTGACCTTCTAGTTTTCTCTGTGAGGACAATTATTGTTATTGTTTTATTTTTGCAATGCAGGTGTTTGTACTCAGAGCCTTGAAATTGCTAGGTAAACCCTCTACCACTGGAGCTATACCCCAAACTCTTTTTGCTCCAGTTTATTTTCAGAGTGTTTTGAGTTTTTGCACAGCTCGACCACTGAACATGATCCTCCTGCCTTCACCTCCTACAGAACTGGGAATACAAGGATGACGTACCCTACCTGTCCTCAGACATTTATGATTACATTGGATCTAGATTACCCAGGGGGATTCTGATATCTCAAAAGCCTTGATCAAACTTGCATAGTGTCCTTTGCTATGTAAAGTAACAGATTCACAAGTACAGGGGGCTTGGTTGTCAGCAACTGTAACCTATCAGAAAGGCTATGAAGATACACGTAGGGGCCTAGATCTTGTCCCATGCCAGGGTTTACTTCATAAAAGTTTCTTAGTAATGACACAGAGAAGCCACTGAAAGAAGGACATTTTTGCTTCAGTTTCCCTAGAAAAGAACCATTAAGGGAAGCACCAGAATTAACCAAGAGGCAGAAGCAGGGCAAAGGGGAAACCTGGGTCATAGCCTTTACTAAGGGTTCAGTGGGAACAGACAAGGAAAAGCAAACTTTGTGGGATTGGCTAGGTTAAATAATTCTGGAAGGCTTTGGGATAAAGAGGTGATTTCCATTTGCCTGGTAACTTACCCTAAAATGATGAAGGCAGGAGAATATTGCCTCCTGGACAGTACAGTAGAGAGAAAGCTCTGATGGTTTGCTTTGAATGGCAGTCTTATTTCCAGCTAAAGTTATTAGCTATCTTTAAGAATTGTCTGTCCTCAATTAGAGAAATCTCTCTAATCAGAAAGTCATTTTAATATCCTAATTACAAGACTTTAGAAAACATAATAACAACCCTCCACCTTAGGGTGGAATAGCTGTCTCTGAACTTGGGCTAGCAGGACCCCATTTCTCATGCCTTGGCTTCCTCCTCGTGTTCACCCCTTCTGAACTAGAACTTTATGGTTCCAAGACAAATCTATATTAACGTAACATTGTGCTCTCCCATACTAACAAATCTAGACAAATCTCACCTCTTAGCTTACTCTTTTCCCATGGTGCATTTTGTTTTTTTTCTTCTGGAGAATCCTTTTATGACAGACCTACAGGGCACATTCAAAATCTGTGTGTGTTGGAATCCTCAGGGTAAGCCTCCTGATTCAAGGACTCAAGAGGAAATTTTCTGAGGCTGGAAATGTGCAACCAAACTGTTGAAACTTTTATTTTCAGTAGAGTAACTAGTAAGTTGGAGTGAGGGACACGATTTAAACATAACCTACTTCATAGCAGTTGTAATAAATTATTAATCTTAGCTATGCAATTTGGAAAAATTATGTTTGGCATTATGTTAATGCAGCCTTTTTGAATAACATGAGGCCTGTATTCTATTAAAAATGTATGTTAAGATACATAGAAAGCAGATTTGTCAAGAACAGATCAGCATTTACACTGATTCAGCCACTAATAAATACTAATAACATCTTCACATTAATATTGGATGTAAGGCTCCAGTCTCCCCACCAGGTTGGCGCATGCCCAAAGCAAGTATGCAATGTGAAAGCCACATCTACCCAGCATGTATGCAGCTTCATGTTCCAATCGCTGAAGTGGCTGAATAATATGCTAATAATATGTTATAAAAAACCATCATGAGAATGTACAACTGGCACATCAATTTCAAACCTTAACTTTCAGTAGAGTTTTTCACCAATCTTCCATACTATCACACACCACACACACACACACACACACACACACACACACACACACACACACACACACACACACACACACACACACACACACACACACCCTTACAAACAACACACATATAACAGAAAATACACAACCAACTCTAAGACCTTTTAGTTCTTCATGGGAAGAACTGAATGGTCTTATTTAGAGTTGGTTGTGTATGGTTCAGCCAATCATCACAATATGTCCTCTAGGGTCTCATAAATGACAATTCTCAGGCTAGAGGGAGTCTTGGCTGCTTGCTCTTTATCATACAAGGATAGGAGCTGCATGCTGTGTCAAGGTCAAGACACCCCAGTATTTTAAGTTTCGTGTTTTAAATTCAACAGCTCTGAATGCCATTCACTAAGCTTAGCCAAGACTTAGTCTGAAGTTTTTGCTTAACTTCCTAAGTTCTTAGTATACAAGGTTCTTTCTGTCTAGTATTATATCAAGATAAGTGAGCCAGGTTAACTTTTACTCATCTGTTAGAATCTTTTTTTCTTGTGTCCAAGATAATAAGATAGAAGATCTGTCTATGAATGAGTGCCATGTGCTACATTAGGCTTCTCTTTTGTTACATAAGCTCTGTAGCCCTTATCTCAGTAGGGGGTCTTAGGCTTTACTGTATGTGGTAAAATGAAGGGATAAGAATTCCTCAGAGTTCCTTAAAAGTTGAGATCTAGGAAAGTGGAGAAAAGAGGAAAGTGAGAGGAGTTGGAGTGAATACAGCTGAGGAATGTAATACGAAACCTTTCCATCTGTGAGATTTGCTGCATGCTTAAAATGCTAGGTGTGAATGTTTTTATTGGGGTGAAGGGAATCACGCAAAGGAAGTGATCTCTAGCAGAGAAATAAGAGAAATGCTGGAAGGTCAGACCTGAGTTTGATAGGAGGCAAAGTGGCCAGTAGAACCTGGGCCTCCTGGGAAGTAACAAAGCCAGGGAGGGCTGGGACTTCCCCCAAGGCATGAGCTAAATCCAAGGTGTATTTTCTCCATCTCAAGTGACGATGGGGTCTCAGCAGACATCTTAATTACCCCGATTGCAAAAATAGTCATCTCTGCAAGTCTTTGTATAGCTACATTTCCCAGGAATAGTTTCTATTCCCATCTATAAATAGAAGCATTGAGTCCATAACAGGTAGGTGTTTAGCTTGGTGCTGACTTACACAGTAATTAAATGATTAAATTTTCCCACTAGCAACTGGTTCCACATTCTTACCAATGCCTTTTAGATGTTAGCCATTCTCCTCTTTTAGCCATTGATTTTGTCGAATCCTGTGGGTCTCATGTATTTTCCTAGACAGTCACCTACTACTAATGGTCTTGAGCCTCTTGTATGTGCTTGTATGTATTTGTCAGATCTTTCTCCTATTTAAATAGGGTTATAAGATTTCTTTATATAATTTAGGGTTTGTATAATCTACTGATCTATTTTTCATTATGAAAGATGTTTATACTACATTCCTTGTTAAATTTACTTTGATGTTAATTAGAAATCTCTAGCTTTCCTTTGCTCAGGACTCTCATGAGGTCTCTCTATTCTTTGTATTTTAGCTTATCTTTAGATATAATCTAATCTAATCTCTCTCTTTAAAATGGAGTGCTTGGATGATTTGCCTTAAATTAACTAGTAGAGTTGTGAATAAATCAAATGCCATGCTGATTGCCCTCTATTCTCTTACTCATTCATTTTCTCTAACTTCTGCATTATTTCCAGTTTCCCATATGTTTAGTAGTTATTCTACCAGCTTTCTGTGGTTTTATGTATAATGCATTGATTTAGCTGTGGTATGCATGTCCTAAGGTTTGCAATACCTTCAAATATTATTGTATCACTCTTAATATGCTGAATGAATTTTATGTGCCCATATGTTGTGAACTGCATGATATATTGTTTTTATTTTAATTTTAAACAATTCCTATGAGACTAGAATGAGGAAAACTTAGTTTATATGTACCCAGATATTCATGAACTCTAAATTTCTTCATTCTTTTGTGTAGATTCAAATTTCTATAGCTTTCTTCTTATGTGAAAAACTTCCTTTAAAAGTTCTTGTATAAATGTTTTTTTTTCTTTCATGCGATTGTTTCTAACACATTTATAAGATTATTTCTTTGTTACTTTGTATGTTCCTCCCCCACAGTATAACCCCTGCTTTCACTGTATTTGATGTTGGTATAATTTGTGGAGGAGAAGGGGAAAAACAAATTGTTTAAATAGGGATACAGGTAGATCCATTGCAACAATGAGATGTACAAGTCGTTATGTCAAAATGAACTTTACAATTTTGGTGTGGAGGTGGGGGTGAGGGGGTGGGAGGATTGGGTGGGAGGGTGAGGGGAGGATGGGATGGGAAGGGTAAACAAAGGAGGAGGCTACAATGCTTGGTAAGAAATGTACTCATTATCTTGCCCATGTAATTGTAACCCCTCTGTACAGTATTTTCACAATAAAAAAAAGACAAAAAAAAGTTCTTGTAGAGCAGGTAATTTCTGTAACTTTGGTTTGTCTAAACTGATTTGTTATTATTATTATTATTATTATTATTAATTATTATTATTATTATTATTATTATTATTATTATTATTATTATTATTATTATTATACCTGAAATACACTTGTACTGCGAATGGTATTTAAAATTGCCTGTGTTTGAGTTTTAGGGCATTGCTTGATTGTTTCCTGGCTACTTTTATTCTGCCAAATAGTGTGTTGTCATTCTCCTCTCTGACTCCCTGAATCACAACATTTTTTTCTTTGAATGTTCTGGTTATTTGTTTACATGTTTCTAGAAATTTGACAGTGGTATTCCTTAGCATAATTTTTGAAGTGTTACCACTGAGTCTATGAGTGGTGAAGTTGAACATTTGACAAGATTGTAGAAGAAAATGAAATAGTTTATTTTCCTCCAGAGAAATGATGAATTGGTAATGGCAATGCAGGGCTAATACCTTTTTATCCTATATTACACTTGGAAATAGATCTATTCAAATGTCACCCTGAACCAAAGATATAACTACTATAAAACATATATGATGCTTGTGTAGAAACTAAAATAGAAATTTGGTAGATTTCAAAGTAAAAAAGTAATTTTAGTGTAAAACCAGGAGGTAGTTTTTATTATTTCTAGCTTAATAGTAAGCCATATTCCCTGTTGTAGCTACAGTATGAAATATTACTTAATATCATTTGTACTCGTTTCAAAATGAACTTTTGCAAACCTAAGCTTCCACAAATATGGAGTAAGTATCCCTTTCCCTATTCATCCTATTAACTATAACTAAAAAAATCCTATATGTTAAATATAAAACAAGCCTAAGACTACTTTGAAAGTTGGAGGAGAAAAAGCAGTTAAGCTAGGCACTTGAGATCCAGGGGACAACACAGACATGAACTCCCCTGTTTTTCTTTTTTATTCCTTCTATAATCCACACATAGAGATGAATACATAAGCAACCAAGAAATGCCAAAAGAAGTAGGCAAAAAATTAAGGCTGACAACATCGTATTCTCTGGAGCCAAAAGCAAAATAGGGAGTCTCTCCCCCAGCAAATTCAAAGTGGAGAGCTATATATTCCATCCTACCAAGGATATAATGAGCTGCCCCAAATTATAGCAGAAGTGAAATCATGCCAACTGCAGGTGAGATTGAATTTTTGTCCCAATCTGGTACTAGTGAGGAACCTTCTACTTTACTAGAGTAGAAGAGGAACTAGAGTAGTAGAGGAACCCTCTCTCTACTAGAGTGAGGTCAGGGAAAACACAGGGATATACAAAAGCTTCAACAGTGCTCAACAACAAGACCACCCCATATTACTGAGGCCAACTGGGGGGCAGTAAGGACAGACTCTTGTCCCTCCCAACAAAGGGACTTATTTGAGAGTGGACGCCACCACCTAGGCTCAGCAATGAGGAGTCCCATCTCCTGAAGAACTTGGACATTTATCCTCTCAGGAAAAAATGACCCACACCCTTATTAATGTCCCCTGCCAAAATGGTGCAAGACAGAGCAGCTAAAACTGGGGTGACACAGTAAAAATTCATGCCAAAACTGTTCCAGATTTCAAGAGAAATCACCCATCAATAGAATTGGGAAAATATCAAGCTAAATGGGGGGAAAAATAGATGTCAACAGTAAATGTTTAGAACAGCTTTCATTAAAAAAAAAAACAGTCCTTCAACCAAAATTATATGTAAGTTTGAAGCAGATAGAAAGAGAGAGCCTCAGCAAAGATAATATCTGAGCAGAGAAATGCAATTTATAAAGGAGAACCAAACGAAAATGTTAGAACTAAAAATACCATAACAAATTCAAACTCAAGGATAGGTTCAAAGGCAGAATAACAAGAAAGTATTAAAAGAAGCACAAGCTAGAACAATAGCAATTGTTCAGTGAGAAAAACAAGGAGAAAATACACTGAGCTTTATATTAGGCAACGGTAAGGTTTGAGAGTTCATTTTATGCCAACATGGCCAGACAGTGATACTCAAATACTTGGCTCAACACTATTCTAGTGGCTGCAATGAAGGTGTTATTTGAATGAGATTGATATCAAATTTGTAGAATGTGAATTCATAGTAAGAAAACTGTTTGCTATAATGTGGGTGGACTTTGTCCAATCAGTTGAAGGTCTTTATAGAAAAGAAAAAAAAAGCCCCCTCCTCCCCCCAGAAGAACTTCTTGCCGTGAGGGCCTTTGAACTGAAACTAGCCATTCTTCTCTGGTCTGGTAGCCTGCTAGCCTGTCTTGTCAGTCTGGGACTTGCCACACCTTCAGAATTCATAAGCCAATTCTGTTAAAATCTTACATATCCTATTGACTTTATTCTTTTTCATAACCTTAATATAAGGATGAAAAGGAAAGGACTAACATTTACTTCATAACAATCTCAGGAGTGAAGAAAGTAAGTGAAACAGAAAAGGTACTCATGGAATATTTGACAAAAGACACGACTATATAGATCCAAGAAGCTAAATAAAATCCTGATACAATAAATAAAAATAAATCCTTACTGAGATCTGTCATGGTCAAAGTTATGTAAGTTAAAGACAAAGAAAAAAAATCTATAAAGTAATGAATAGAGGGAAGACATCTTATCTATAAAGAAAAAAACAATCCAAATAACACTGGGCTTCTGCCCAGTCTTAAGGAAAAGGAGACATGAAGCTGTCATATGATCCATCCTTTTTCTGATTAGACAATGATCTGAAAAAATAGAGCTGCGCTCCTATCAAAATTTGTACATGAATTTTATAGCCGCTACATCTGCAATAGCCACAAAGTGGAAATAGGTACCCTATGATGGATGAGTAAGGTTAGACAAGCCGAGGAATATCAATACAGTGGAATAGCAAGCATTCAGTACTAGCTAATTATACTTGCAATCGCTTAACTGAAACAACAGTCAGAAGAATATTCTGAGTAGAAAATCTCAGTCCTAAAACTCACTACTGTATAATACCATTTATAATATCTCTAAAGTGGCAAAGTTATAAAGGACAATGGCTTCAGATGAGAAGATAGAATATGAAGAATGGAGTTGGTCATAAGAGAGTCACATAGATACTGTGAGGCTAGAAACATTCTGTTTCTTGTCTATAGCATTTAAATCCTGGCTGTGATATAGTACAATAATGGTAATATGATAGTTTAGAGTGTAATACAACTGTAATAAAAATCTATAATAAAGGGATTTCCAAGATATGGCCATTGCAAGTAGATAGGAATGAATTGTATCTTCCCCAAATCATGTTGAAGCTCTATCCTCAATGTAATGGCATTTGAATGTGGTACCAGGCAGAGATGCTCAAACTCAGATGAGACCATAAAATTAGGCCCTAAGTAGGTTCTAGTGCCCTTATTTGAAGAGACACCAGAAAAACGACTCTCATTCTCTCTCCCCCTACTGTGGGAGAACCCAGTGAGGTGTCTGTGTACAAGCTAGAAGGAAAATCACTTTGTGTTGTTAATCCTCTGTCAATTGCATTTTCATATGACAGCTCAAGAGATTGGATAAAGCTGGGTACCATTGGCTCACTCCTACAATACTAGCTCCTTCGGAGGCTGAGATTTGAGGATTGTGGTTCAAAGCTAGCCCGGGCAGGAAAGTCCCTGAGACTTTTTTTTTTGGTACACATTGTGTGTGTGTGTGTGTGTGTGTGTGTGTGTGTGTGTGTGTGTGTGTGTGTTTTATTGTAAAAATGCTATATAGAGGGGTTACAGTTACATGAGCGAGGTAATGAGTACATTTCCTATTGAGCTGTATTACCTTCTCCTTTGTTTTCTCACTACCATCCTTTCCTTCCCACACCCACAACTACCATTCCCTCCCTCCCCACGCCCCCTGCTCCCCCGCCAAAGTTTTAAGGTTCATTTTCAACATAGTATTTTGTGCATCTCATTGTTACAACGGGTCAACCTGTATCCTTATTTAAGCATTTTGTTTTTTTCTCTTCCCCTCCCTGAATTAGAGAAGTGTATATACAAGATGCAGGGCACCGACATCAAATACAGTGAAAACAGGGATTGTACTGTGGGGGAGGAACATACAAAGCAACGAAAAAAATCATATGGTACATTATAAATACGTTAGGAACAACAGCAAGAAAGAAAAGAGATAGTTGTATCCCTATCTTGGGGTTCATTTTGCTTAACATCATCTTATATGGTTATATGTACATAGCTTTTAACCTTTTCTGCTTGTCCTACATATATACTAGTTGACTCTTATCTCAAATAAACCACCAGAAAACTGGAAGTGATGCTGTGGCTCAAGTGGTCAAGTGCTAGCTTTGAGCTGAAGAGCTGAGGGACAGCACCCAGCCCCAGAGTTCAAGCCACACGACCGACAAAATAAAGAAACCAGATAAAGAGTACTTGACCAAGTCCCTGCCTTATATCGCACAAACTCGCATAAATATACAAATATCTCCAAATGTTTGGAACAGCCTTTGAAATGCCTCGGTAGGGGAGGATACTGAACCTGCTGGAGGTAGGCGATCTCGAATACCACTGGGCAATGGATAAGAGATGGAAGCTTTGGCGTCTCCTTGGGGACTTTTCCTATTTCAACAAGCCTACCTTGGAATTCATGAATTTACCTAGTCAGAGAAGAGGTTGAATTACCTCTGCAAGCAGAAAGAGAACATGAAAATCACTGAAGAGACTGTAGAGCAATATGCTGAGGCTGACAAGATCAGAAACAGTGTTGCTTTCCATCTCCTGGGAAAGAAAGGGGACTTGATTGGCTCATGATTATAGATGCCTGTGGTTGCTGACGCATAAGAAGGCAAAGGTATTCCAAGTCCAAAGTCTTCACTAGCATGCAAGGGTTAACTTCCAGTTTGTTATTTTAGCCCCAGCCATGCAGATGAGGCTTTCCTGTGCGCAACCTCTGGATGCAGAATGTGTAGAAAAACTGTCTCCACAGAATACGTTCAAGTATAAATATGTGAGGAATGCATGGGGAGAAAGTGGTGATTCTCTGTTTGCTTTGCATTAGGAATGGATTCCTGCTATTCACTGTCCCAAGCAGAAAATCAAGGCCAGTTCCTAACACACCAACTGTCTTTCTTTTGTGGGCCTGTGCCAGGTTTGCAGAAAGCATTATACATGGTAGGAATCATGGATCTGGGGTTTGTGTTTTCCCCTAGCTGTGATTCCTCCCAGAGTTAGGAATCAAATGGCAGGTTCCACCTCTCAGCCAAGAGCCCAAGGTATTATTTTGCGTTTGAGAATTCAAAGCATAAAGAACTTCCTGGGTAGCTGTTATTTCGTGAAAACACACAGTACGCTAAATTTGCTGAAACAAGAGCCTCCTTGAATTGAGAGATTGCTGTGTAAATGTGTGACCTACCATTTGGCTCACCGTTATTACTTTTCATTTCCTTTTTCAAGATGTAAACCATCAAATTGCTTGTTAAATGTAGAATGGAACCAAGTTGCTCACTGTAGTGAGTACAGCTATGAGATGCAAAAGTTGCTTTCCAGGTTGTCTGATGACTCATTTGGACACTGAATGCAACCAGACCAGCCCCAGTGGTAACCTGGGCCACCATGTTTCCTGAGGGATACAGCGGCACCCCCATCAGCCTGCTATGAACTCCTACATCGTGAAAGACTATCATTAACTTACCTTTTTCTCCCTTTTTCTCCCAAGATCATCACACCTAATTTCTTCATGGGTACATTTGAGAAGGTACCTTGGATAAACAGAACATTGCTTATTCAGAACACATATTATCCAGTACATAATAATAAAGTTATTTATTTGATTAGTTTTACATTTTTAGTATACATTTGCTATACAAGAGAGTTTCATTGTGTTAGTTCCCTACATGCATATCATGAAATCTGATGAAATTCACCTCCTCCAGCTCTCTCCCTCATTCCCTTTTCCCATTTCATAAAACTTCCACCATGTTCTCACTCCTTTGCCCTCTCCATTGGCCTTCCAGCTGTCCCTGGGACCCATGACATTGCAGAATTGATTTTAAATTTCTGTCATTCATTTTTAGTGCATATTAAGCGCACAAAGAGGTTTCTCCACTCTATTTCATACATGCATATATCACACCTTATCCATATGAACTTCTACAATTTAAAAAGAAATAAGCAATAAAAATAGGAATTCATTTAGTATCATGTTGGTCTACCTAAAGGGTCTTATGACTATCTTCTAACCTGAACTAAAATTGTAATTATTAACCTTGGACCTAACAGTAAAATTCCAACTCAAAAAATAAAGCTTATCTTTATAGAACTAGAATTAGGGGACATTTGAAAAAAGAATTCATATTCTTTCCCCTATTCATTCTGGTCCCATGTTACAACAACCCTGTAAGAGTTAACTCTTTGAGCTACCTGGAGAATATCATTTTAAAACAGAATGTCCGAAGATGGAATTTTGATTATTAGTTTCTATAGCTTTTAAAACCTCAAAAACTATTATAATCCATGTATACTAAATACAATGTATGCTAAATATTCTGCAGTTCTGAGTTGATTTGAACATTTTTTTCAATCTTCTGTTTATTGGTTGCTGTTTTTACATCCTGATCCTTGTCTTAAGATTGAAAGGTGGTTTCTGATTCTCTAATGTTGCATTCATACTCAAGGAAGGAAGAGTGAGAAGAAGCAATAGTAAGTGATGTTTGCACCTATTGCATTTTTTAAATCACAAAGCTATACATATCAGAAATTTCTTAACACTCCCTTCTCAGCTTCCTTATGTAAAGTTGGATCCTTTTATCACCATGCAAGAGGCCAGGGAAGCAAATGTCTGGCTTTGGGGATTAGACATTTTAAGGAAGAAGAGAAAGAAAAGAGTCCAGAATAGCTTTTGTAAGCAATCATTACTGGCTCTATATTCATAAAATTAAAGGACATGTTGCATAAAAGTAGATTTACTGACCTTATCCCTCCCTGTTAAATAGTTTGTAAATACTAAACTGGATATTTCATATACCCAATCCTCTATTGCATGTCATGTCTCATAGTGGTGATGTACAGAAATGAAAAATGAATACCATAGACATTCAATCAGTGAATTATTTCAATGCAGAAAACACTTACCTGTGACCTAATGCCTAACGTGTTCCTTGTGTCACTGAAGTCACCTCTTATAGTTGTACTCTTTTCTTCTTTCAACAGCTAGAGAAATAGACACAAGCTATGCACAAATAATGCCAAAACATCTGGATAAAAAGAAATAAAAAATCAATTATCTGGCTGTTTTGTCTACATGACATCAAAACATGTATCATTTTGTAGACAAAACATCCAGATGATTGAATATTTCACTTCTCATCCAGACATTTTGTTGTCATGTGGGAACAAAAGTACTGCCAAGTTAGGGACATTAAAAAAAACCCACAGAGCTAAATTTGTAGACTATGAGAATTGTTCCTGAGCTTGCTGTGGAAAAGGATGATAAAAAGGAGATAATGTGCAAAGTTAATTTTCAAAATTCAAGGCCACCATGAAGAAGCCTTATTACAAGCTCATAGCAGATAGTACATTGGATAGTCCATGGAGGGATAGCAAAGTGTGCAGACAATCTTTTATTTAACACAGTTTATTTTATAAATGAAGCAATGCATGCATGGAAAAGTCAGTGATTACTCACACTCCACTTGGTCTCCTGGGGGAATAAAAGTAATTATTACAAAAATATTAGACAACTAACTTTAGTTGTCTAATAATAAGTCTACCAACCTGTTAGTACAAGCTGAGTAATTATTTACCTTTGGGGATCCAGAGGTCATGCTGGCTACTTTTTTCATATGTGGCCCATCATTAATTCATGTAAACGCTGGCTAGTGGCTTTAGTCATTTATATTTTACAAATATACATTTTCTGTTCAGAAAACTGGATTTGAAGATGTAGGGAAATTTCCAGAATCTCATAGAATGATTATCTCTACAAATAATATGATGCTTGAAATCTCACACTTAGTATGACTTATTCTGCATGGAATGAGTCTCAGGGGTCATGACTACTGAAAAAGCTGGGAATTATGGCTAAACTCACTAGACAATATAGTTTTTTTCTCATTTTATTTGGTATTTCTATTTTTCCTTGTTTTAAATCTGATATACCTAAATATGAACTGAATATGATGGAAAGGGATACTAATATTCAATGGGAATATTCATTTATCCTTGGAGAATGCAATAAGGCAATATCCATAAATATCATCTGAATACCTCACTGAGATCACAGAGCTTTATGACTTCACTCTCCCCATTCCTGTTTAAGTAGACAGTTCCAAACTCAATACACAGAGGTCACTGGGGCACATTCTGTCTTCAAAGTCAGCCTTTCATAGCTGCTCACTTTTTGGCAATGACTTCTGAATGTGATAGCAAGTAAGAGTGAATCCAAACTTGTCTGAGGCAAAAGCTGGGTGATCAAGACCCAACAGTCTTGGGTTTGTTTTTAGGTCAAAAAACTTTCAGAAAATATCAGTAGGGAAGAGGTCTATGGAGAAAGGTAGTTAAATCTTTCACTTGGGCCATAGCGGTGCAATACTCACAGCGATAAAACTCATCTCTGGGATAATCCTGATCCTATAGTCACTTTGCTAGATGGAGAAACACTCTGATTTATGACTGTATGATCTTGCCTACAGGACAAACTCACATGTACTTTCAGCCAGAAGCTTCAAAGTGAACCCACTGTGAATCTCATCCAGGCATTCAAATCCAGTGTCACGGAATGAACAGTCTTTTAAAACTCTGAATTGAGTCCTGGAATTAGCCAGTCTTAATGGTCATCTGACTTGAAGAAGATTCTGAATGATACTAAATTGCACACTTCAGAAGAGTGAATTTTATGGTATGTGATTTGCATCTCTGTTTAAAGAAAATGACATTGAACTAATTCAAATGACCTCTAGGAAATCTTACAAAGCAGTATGTGGGTGATTTCAATGTAAATGAAACAGAAACATATGGAGTAAATTTTTGGAAAATTGCACATGATTTCAAAAATTAAGGGGAAATGTTCTTGGCAAAAAGTAGTTGGGTTTTATCTAATCCAAAATGTTTGAAAAATATATTGAGACGTTTCATAAACCAAAACACAGCTAGTTTTTCCAACTATTATGTATTTTCTATGTATAGTACCTCTCATTAAACACATTTGTGTCTATATTATTAGAAGGTACAGGCATTCAAGTCTCCAGGTACAGAACTGCAGTTTCAGGAAATCGTAGGGCACAAAACAAGACAAGGCCACACTGTGGAATAGTTGCTACAGTACATTTAACATTATTTTAAAGGAAATATCACTTACAGAAACAATTAAAGGAGAAAGTCTTTTACTACAGCTGCTGTTTTAAGCTCAAGAAACCAGAATCACAAGAGTCTTTGGTCCTTCAGCCATGTCATTCTCATTGTGTGTTAACCATCTCTGGGCCTTTAAGTCCCATTGTTACTGAAAACTATAGGCTGCTTCTTGAGGAGTTTGTGAAATGCAATAATAAAAAGGCAGGTATTTTTACACATACATCTTAAGCTTTTGAAGTTTAAAAATTTAAAATCACTTTTGATTATAGTCAATTCATTTTCTCATTTTCTTCTGTCATTTCCTAGACTGTATGCTCCTCAGAAGCAATGCTTTGCTGAATGTCATGGTTGATTTGTAATACCAGATGAGTCCTTTGTAGCAGCAATGATGTGTCAGACAAATGTCAGTCAGGGAAGTACTTTTAACTTCCTTCATATATGCTCAGTGTCATTTTCTTGCAGATTTTCCCTTGCCACCTTATTCCCATCCACTCCCTATCCACTGACTTTTCTTAACTTCATTTCCTAACATGCCATAATGTGGCATGACACCTCCATTTATTTACTGCCCGTCATTACCACTGAGAGAGTTTTCTGTTCTCTGACAAATCGAGGACAAATGATCAGAAGCAGTTAATGCTTGAATCATTCATTAAATGAGATTGCTCTTGAGGCTCCAAGAAGGAAATATTGAAGGAACATGCCTTGGACTCTAGACCAATTTCTAAGTAACCAGAACTTAGACTTACAAGAAGGCAATCTACAATGCAGCCCAGACTGTGTACCTTCACAGGTCTGCTTCACCTGGGCTGCTACAAAGGCCTTGGAAACTTTCATACTTCTTGGTGCATATGAAGGCAACAATACTTCTTGTTTCTCCTACGATAGTACAGTCATCTTACCTCTTGACACTGATGATTTTAGTGGTCTGTACCAGGAGCCAGGGCCTTCATCACTAGGAGATGCAGGATCTCTTTCATGTATTTCGCCACAGATTTAGCCTTGGAGATTCTCTCTTGTTTAGCAGTTGCACAGACAGACTGGTGTTAAACAATGGAAGACAGAGAAGGAGGATAGACTCGTGGAAACTATTTCTCCCCACAGAACGTTCTAGAGATCAGTACCTCCACGTTGCCTTACTCCAAACATTCCATATGTCTCAGACCCAGCTGGGTTTTTCTTGTGAAGCTGTCATCAGCTTGGTGACACAAAAACTTGGATTTGTTTGCCTCCTTTCCTGATTTCATTTTCCCCCTCATTCCTGCTTTACTCAATCAGAATGCCAACTTTGCTCCAAAATAATTTGAGGCCTGAGGCTAAGAAAGAACAGTAGAAAGCATTCCTTGGAGTAGGATTTTAGAATTTCATTGTCCACCTTGTTGGAGGTAAGGAGTATATGAAGTATCAGGGAAGTATAAAGAAGGACATTGGGAATCAAAATGACTGCTATCTTTGATGAATTGGGCAATGTAATGATAATTAAGATTGTGATAGAGAGCAGATATGGTTTTAGAATTAAGAGATTTGTAAGGGAAAAAAAGGGAATTCAAGTTTCTTCACCTGGTAATGAGATTTCAGTTAATTCACAGACCCAAAAGTGTGTATTTGAAAAGGATATATGAAGAAGTAAGTATGTATTCCCACATTCTTACACTTAGTCTGTTAGACTCAAACTGGAGACCCCTGAGCGACCCCCAGAAATCACGACCAATGCAAACAGCAAGAGTCGTTTATTTGCAAGCTCCAGCCTGGACTCACAATCGTCACTGACGGACACAGCGGGTCAGAGCTGTGAACCCTGACCATATGTTCAGTAGGGGTCTTATAGGGTTTCCAGCAAATAGGAGGGGGTTGAAGGTTTGCAGGCTTCTACATAATTGGTCAGCATTTCGCGGGCAAATTTCGGGGTAGGCTCATTGGTTAGGGGCATCATCATTTCCAGTAAGGGTAGGGATTTTCCAACTTAGTAGTTACAGGATTGGTTAAATCCTACATAGCAAGCAGATCATTGGTTGGGATACATAAGACTAACCCATAGGAATGCAGGCAACAATATATTTTTTTAACTGTTTATGACCCTACAGCTGCTTTTTCCAGGAACTTGACCCACCTGTCCATTCTCCAGTAACTGGGGTCGTGTTTCCTAACCCTTATCTCACTGGCAGTTTCTAGGGGTATAATTGCAGTTTGTGTGTTTTCCGAGAACTTTTCCAAAAACTGGTTTTTTCAATAACTGTTTTGTCCCTTAAATTTAACCTGAGGTCAGTTTTCCAGGAGATGATGGCTTGCTTTTAGAATGGAGTTAGCTTAGTCCTTCAATTCTAAAGCCAGTTCCCAGAGCAGCAGCATGTTGGGGAAAGGAGCTTGCCCACACATGTAAGAGCTGTTTCACAGCATTTACCATGATTTATTTGTGCCTAAGATGCCTTCCTAATCTCTTGGTTAGGGTTAAGAAAATCCTCTTTTCAGAACACTTAAAAGACATTTGGGGGGAATGACATCAATAGAGAAAGCTTCCAAGAATGTGAATGAGGATACATTTTGAATGCAGATAATTTATTTTAAAACATTTTTATTTATATTATTACTTGTACAAGGAAATTTTATTTCTGACATGTTTGTAGAGTCACAGTGGACCATGATCAGACTCAACCATTCTGTCACTGTCCACTTGTCTCCCTAAACCAAACTCCACAAGCTTTATCATTCCATTTTCACAGAAGTACACAAGCATTTTGGTGACGTTCATCCTCCTTCACCATCTCTGTTTGCCCTCTCCCTTCCACTTGCACCCCACCCCAGATAGAGCTATGTTACAATCCTGACATTCCTTTCTTTTCTTTTTGGCATATGCTAATTGTTCAAAGGGATTTCCCTGTGGTGGTTCATAAGTAGATCTATGCCATATTTTAATCTGATTGACCCCTTGGCTTCTTTTCACTTCCCCATCCCCAACACTCTCTATTATGAAACCAACAGCTTTCCCTAAGTTTCCTTTTGCCCACTTCATTCACAGATGTGGTGCATTTCTATATTGTTCACCCTATAGCATTCTGTAGGATAGGTGAAGACTAATTGGTACAAATTTAGAGAAGTTCGCAAAGAAGAAATAGATGACAAGATAGAAGCTTAGAGAGGAAAATTTAACATAGGACATGGCTTGTCAATAAACATTCTGGTACAAGATCTCCATTTGTTCTGAGGATTAACTCCCGAGTGTTTATTCTACTTGCAGAGTAGCAGAAGACAAGTTCTGCCCACAGCTGTTGAGGAGAAAAATAAATTATTCTTTTCTATTAAGTTTTAAAATTATTTGAGAGAGAGAGAGAGAGAGAGAGAGATGGAGGGAGGGAGAGAGGAAGAAAGAGAGGGAGAGGGGGAGAGGGAGAGAGAGAGGGAGAGGAAGAGGGAGAGGAAGAGACAGGGAGAACTAGAGGGAGAGAGAAAGGGAGAGGAGAGAGAAAGGGAGAGGGAGAGGGAGAGGGAGAGGAAGAAGAAGAGGGAGAAGAAGAGGGAGAGGGAGAGGGAAAGGGAGAGGGAGAGGGAGAGGGAGAGAAGAGGGAGAGGGAGAGGGAGAGGAAGAGACAGAGGGAGAACTAGAGGTAGAGAGAAAGGGAGAGGAGAGGGAGAGGGAGAGGGAGAGGGAGAGGAGAGGGAAAGGGAGAGGGAGAAGAAGAGGGAGAAGGAGAGGGAGAGGGAGAGGGAGAGGGAGAGGAGAGGGAAAGGGAGAGGGAGAAGAAGAGGGAGAAGGAGAGGGAGAGGGAGAGGGAGAGGAGAGGGAGAGGGAGAGGGAGAAGAAGAGGGAGAGGGAGAGGGAGAGGGAGAGGGAGAGGGAGAGGGAGAGGAAGAGACAGAGGGAGAACTAGAGGTAGAGAGAAAGGGAGAGGAGAGGGAGAGGGAGAGGGAGAGGGAGAGGGAGAGGAGAGGGAGAGGGAGAGGGAGAAGGAGAGGGAGAGGGAGAGGGAGAGGGAGAGGGAGAGGGAGGAAAGCCTCGGTGGAACCGTGCTTGAGCAGAGCAGGAGTTAGTGCCTAGGGTAAAACTTTGGCGAGTAATAGTGGTGAGAGTAGAGAGACAGATTGGTTTGGCTGAACTTCACTCTATTCTCAAAATCTGGCCTTGGGCTAGTGGATTAAATGTGGAAAGAGCCTAGGGAGACATTAAACAGAAATGGAGTTTTGGAAACTGTGTTAGCCTGGGTTGTCTAGAAAATGAGTTTAGAGGAAAGTTTACCCACTAACACTTTCTCAAATTTTGCAATTCTATGCAGAGTTGAGAGAAAAAGGAAAGGATTGGGGGCAAAGGAGAAAAGGCAAATGCAATCACGAGCTAGTTAGTACATTTCCTAGATGACCACATTTTTTCTAAGAGCTGTGCTGAATATCAGGTCCACTGAAAAAGGCTTCTATGTTGAAGTTTCCAATTCAACAGTGTTCAGGAATAGAACTTTGAGGATGTGATTGCATTGTGTGGATCTGATCTCATCAATTAGATTAATCTAATAATAGATTTATAGCTTGATAGCATTCCAGGAAAATGCAGGCTACTGGGGGCATGCCTGTGAAGGCTGCGTCTTGTCCCTGCCCTTCTTTTTATATAAGGTAAAGAATACAGAGTCATCAGAAAAAGAAAAAAATAAATTAAGAAAAAAGCCCTTTGTTTCCATATCTTTAGAGTTCATTTCGGTATGTATACTATTTTATATACATATGAAGAGGGGCTGAGGTAGTGCAACTTTGTGATTCTCTCTTAAGACCATTCTTTTCTGCTCTCACTGTATGTGAGTATCTCGAATCCCATGTAATTTGTCATATCTCAGCGCTTTTATATCTAACTTCTGCATATCAGAAAGAACATGTGCCATTTGTCTCTCTGATCTTGGCTTACCTCACTTAATATGACTTGTTCCAGCTCCATCCATTTCCCTGAAAATGACAGCATTTTATTCTTTCTAATAGCTGTGTAAAATTCCATTGTGTATAGGTACCATTTGTTTTTGATCTACTCATCTATGTGGGGCATCTGGGCTGTTTCCATATCTTGGCTGTTGTGAATAGTGCAGCAATGAACATGGATGTGCAGGTGTCCTTATCATACCCTGGCTAATGATCATGGTAGATACCTGGGGGTGGTATGGTTGGGTCCATGGGGAAGGTCTGTGTTTAGTTTTTTTTGTCAGTCGTGGGGCTTGAACTCTGGTCCTAGGCACCGTCCATGAGCTCTTCACCTCAAGGAAAGCACTCTACCACTTGAGCCACAGTGCCACGTCCAGTTTTCTGGTGGTTTATTGGAGATAAGAGTCTCACAGACTTTCCTGCCTAGGCTGGCTTTGAACCATGATCCTCAGATCATGATTCTGGAGGAACCTCCAGACTGCGTTCCAGTGTGGTTGTACTAGTTTGCATTCCCACCAGCAGTGCAGTAGAGTTCATTTTTCTCCACATCCCCACCAGCATTGTTGAGTTCAGTGTTGGCCAATCTAACCGGGGTCAGATGGAATCTCAGCGTTGTTTTGATTTGCATTTCCTTTATGGCCAGGGATGATAAGCATTTCCTCATGTGTTTCTTTGCCATTCTTACCTCTTCTGAGAAGTCTATCTTTAGCTCCCTTGCCCATTTACTGACTG
Organism: Dipodomys merriami; assembly: GCF_024711535.1. NCBI lineage: Eukaryota > Metazoa > Chordata > Mammalia > Rodentia > Heteromyidae > Dipodomys > Dipodomys merriami. Next base: position 9,883,664 of record NW_027204715.1, on the reverse strand, counting down.
GTTTATTACGTTTGGGAGGGGTTAGTTTCTTGAGCTCTTTGTGTATATTGGATATTAGGCCTTTGTGTGATATATTGCTGGTAAAAATCTTTTCCCAATTGGCTGGCTGTCTTCTTAGCTTAGTGACTATGTGCTTAGCTGTGCAGAAACAAGTGGTACTATTGTTATGTCCCTCTCCTGTCTGCTGTGCCACTGGAACTCTATTCAAGAAGTCCCTGCCTATGCCTCCAAGCTCTAATGTTTCTCCTCCTCTCCCTTGCAGTATTTTCAGAGTTGTGGATCTGACGCTGAGGCCTTTGATCCACTTTGAATTGATATTAGTGCACAATGACTAGCAGGGATCCAATTTTTTCCACATATGGGTGACTAGTTCAAAATGATCCTCTTTTAAGAACTGGTACATGGCAGTTGAAATGCATTTTCCTACCGCCTAACTGGAGAGTCAAGTAAGGTTTGTCTAAACCACACAATACACTTTAACCATCCAGGAATCCCTTGCTGAACAGGAGTACTTTAGACAGTTGTGTTATTAGAACAATGAAACCTGTTGAAGTTGTTTTAAGAAGATGAAGGACAGTGATGGAGAGGTGAGTTCGCTCTGAGTGCTCTGTACGCATGTATGGAAATACTACAACTTAGGTAACTAATACTTGCTAATAAAAAAATCTTCAAAAAAATTTGAAGTATATAAAAAGAGAATCTTTCAATAATGTAGACCATTCTTCATCTATTCCACCTAAACCTATATGGGAAATTCAGATACACGTGGTATCATACACATGGTCACAATAAACACACCAAAGTGTCTGGAGCCATCCATTTTCTTAGTTATTTTTCCTTTAGTTTAGCATAGTGGAGAGTGAAAATTATTTATTCAGTGAAAATGTCAAATTCTGTGAGTCACTCATTCAGCAATGCTTGGCTAATTTGATTTTGCTGGGCATTTTTATAAATCTGATATATTTACCCAGAGGACTTTTGGCACTAGCAGCATATTAAAATCAGCACACACACAAAAAACTATCTTAGCTTAGAATTGGGAAGATTCAATTGCATCCAGATGAGGACCAAATCTACTTCAGATTTCCAGAGCAAATAAAATTAATTGTGTCAAAAATTAATCCTTTGGAGACTTCTGGAATGTATATTTATTCCCATTCTAATTACTGCACCATTCTAGTGACCCTCTGTTGGATTATCTACACATTCCCCAAGCCTCTTTTTTGGTCTTCTTTTTGGTTCATTACTCCTCTTATTTATGAGTCCTATAGTTTTTATGAACCATAATCCAAAGAGAGAAGCTAGGTAGGTAGAAAGGGGATTTGAATAAAAAAAAAATCTTTCTGAATTTTTGCCTTGTTTTACACCAGTGTAATAGTTTCTCAATGAAGCTTTACTTCCTCTTCCCTTCTCAGATGTGTGCCTCTAAATGTCCTTTTTGTGTCTTAGGTTAAACGAGCAACTTTGAACAGCAGGCTGGGATACAGGCAAGGGCCACCACCTGTGAAAGAGAAGGGGTGAGAAGTAAAACAAGGCCATTGGAACCATGTGTAAATCCAAAGTCAAATGACGTTTGTTTCACAGGTGTCTTGAGTGACCCATGGGAGCATGGCATCTGTGGGAAAGTCTCTCATCTCACCTGACAGGAAAAGTGGAGATTTCACTGGCTGAATCCTCCTCTGCTGTCTGGCTTGCATGGTGTTCACAGAATGACAGCCTAGCCTCCACATTCTTTGGGGCTTCCCCAATGCCCTTCTACTCACCTACTGAAAGAAATAGCTCAACATCAACCTCCTTAAGAACTCACTCTTTTTCAATATCACTCACTCTCGAGTGATTTACTCACATGATGTTGGCACCAGCTGTTTTCATGTAATGATGACACTCAGAAGAAAGATTTTGTGTCTCTTAGATATATATACCCACCAACGTAAGCCTCTCAATCAGTATTGTGTAGTTACTATGGGCTATGCCTTCCCTACTTGAGAATTCGTAGGCTGAAACTCCACCCCCTAATATGATGGGGTAAGAAGGTGGGGTCTCTGGTTGGTGAGGAGGAGCAGGTGAAGGTCTGAGAGTGGAGGTCCCCTGGTTTGGGAATAAATAGAGAAGGGATAACTGCGGTGGACTGACGCCTGGGCTGGCAGACCTCGCTGACAAGCATTTTGAGTGGCCAGCATCTTTAGCAGTTTCAGATGTCGCCTGTCATCATTTCTGCATCTAATATTCCACACGGCACCTGACACATGGAATATATGCATAATTGTACCGTATGATGCAAATGGATGGGCTATTTCTGGAAATTAATGATCATTCATTCATCATCACCTACCTTGGGCCACAAGCACGATTATTTTTTCCTTCCCATCCCCATCCCCCCGCCCCCCCTGCCCCTGCCAAAGTTGTAAAGTTCATTTTTTAACATAATGACTTGTAGATCTCGTTGTTGCAGTGGGTCCACCTGTATCCCTATTTAAATCATTTGTTTTTCCCCTTCCCCTCCACAAATTATAACAACATCAAATACACTGAAAGCAAGGGTTATACTGTGGGGGAGGGACATACAAAGCAACAAAGAAATCATATTATAAATATGTTAGAAACAATTGCATGAAAGAAAACAAACATTTGAATACTTATCTTGGGGTTCATTTCCCTAACATCAACTTATCTGACCTTTTCTGCTTGTCTCAGACATATACTAGTTATTGCAAATAAGGGAAACATGGGACATATGTTTCTTTGAGCCTGGCTTACTTCACTTAATATAATTTTTTCCAAGTCTTTCCATTTCCTAACAAATGGGAGCAATATCATTCTTTCTAGTGGAGCCATAGAATTCCATTGTGTATATATACCACATTTTCTTGATCCATTCATCTACTGAGGGGAATCTGGGTTGGTTCCATATCTTAGCTATGGTAAATAATGCTGCAATAAACATAGTAGTGCTGGTAGCTTTAGTATGGTCTTGTTTGTGATCACTTGAGTAAATGCCCAAAAGTGGGATTGCTGGGTGATAGGGGAGCTCTATGTGGAGTCTTTTGAGGAACCTCCATACTATTTTCCAAAGGGGTTGGACAAGTTTACACTCCCACCAACAATGCAGTAAGGTTCCCTTCTGTCCACATCTCCTCCAGTATCTGTTGTTATTAGAGTTCTTGATTATAGCCATTCTAACTGGAGTGAGGTGGTATCTCAATGTTGTTTTGATTTGCATTTCTTTTATGGATAGGAAGGTTGAGCATTTCTTCATGTGTCTATTGGCCATCCTTCTTTCCTTTTCAGAGAAGTTTCTCTTTAAGTCTTTAGCCCACTTATTTATTGGGCAGTTGTTTCTTTGAGAGTTTGTTGTTAGGGGATTTAATTTTTTGAGTTCCAGGTATATTTTAGATATGAGACCCTTGTCCATTGTATGGCTAGTGAAGATCTTCTCCCAATCCGTGGGCTTTCTATTGCTCTGGCTAGCTATGTCTTTTGCCATGCAGAAGCTCTGCAATTTCATGCAATCCCATTTGTCCAACCTTTCTTTGCTTTGTTGTGCTTCTGGGTCTCTATTAAGAAAATTTCGGCCTGTGCCAAGGAGACCTAGGGTTTCTCCTATTCCATCCTGTAATGTTTTCAGAGTGTCTGCTTTGATTCTGAGGTCTTTGATCCATTTGGAGTTGATTCTGGTGCATAGTAATATATAAGGATCTAGCTTTAGTTTTCTACAAGTAGTTAACCCATTTTGCCAGCAGCATTTACTGAAGAGGCTCTCTTTCTTTCATTCTATTTTTTTTTAGCTTCCTTATCGAAGATTAAATGGCTATAGGTCTGTAGGTTCATTTCTGGGTTTTCAACTCTATTCCATTGGTCCTGAGGTCTGTTCTTGTGCCAGTACCAAGCTGTTTTGATAACTATGGCTTTGTAGTAGAGCTTGAAATTTGGTATTGATATTCCTCCAGCAGTGCTCTTTCTGTTAAGGATCGTTTTTGCTATCTAGGGTCTTTTATTGTTCCATATGAATTTTTGGATTGCCTCTTCTATTTCCTTGAAGAATGAGGTTGGAATATTGATAGGTATTGCACTGAATTTGTAGATAGCCTTGGGAAGTATTGCCATTTTCACGATGTTGATTCTTCCAATCCAGGAACATGGGAGGTTTTGCCACTTTCTAAGTTCCGTTTTGATTTCCACAAGCACGATTTCTAAGGTTGAGTTCATTCCTTCTTTTGACTTTTTCAAAAATTAAATGAAACTATTGAAAGAAGAGCTTCAGTTAAGTTTTAAGAACAATATCCAAAAAGTTCTAGACATGAGCTGAGAGCTGGAGTGACTGTGGACGAAGCAGAAGCTTTGAGAATGTGTAGGCCTTGGCGTGTGGGCTGAGCAAACCAGGCCATAGGGTTAACACTGTGCAGACAGATCTTTTGTTCAGGCCTGCTGTGCTTTAATCCCTATGCCTGAGTTTGACTTGCAGACATTGCTGGAGACAATTGTGTCTTCTAGCATTTTCCTAATCCCTCACAAATTCAAGGTAGTTTTAAGAATATAATAAGATTGCTATATTTATAGGCTCAAAGATTAAAATTGTAGTTGTCCTTATTTTAAAGATAAAATCTATACAGTTGGACATGTTTATCTTGTCTTCATCCATGTGCATATTTATCATCTGAATGAACTTAAGAAACTAGCTATTTAAAAATAGATAATTGATATAGATCCTTTTTCAACCAAAGTAAACAATATGGAGAGCGCCTTTCTATTTCTTTGGGTGTCTTTTGTGTACTGCATGGTTTGCTGTTTTAGCACCAAGCAGTAGGCTGAAATGTCTTATGTAAATGTATTCCAAATCTTCATTGTAGCTTAAAAAACTGTTGGGAATAAATATGCTAATTTATGCAATGCCAGTCACAAAAGTCTGAACTCAAATTTATATAGTTTCGCTCTCTACAACCTTTAAAGGAATCTGAAGGCAATCTCTCTGCCCTATTTCAAATAGCTGGAAAGTAAAAGGGCTCCTGAAATAAATTAATTTAATAGAACATGTATGAATAGGGATTTGTGGTACCATATATTTCAGACATACATACTGTAGTTAGGACCAACTTTTCTAATTTCTTTCAAATGTGAAATACTGGATCTAGCATCACGTAGAGAATTTACCCCTTGAGAATGTCAGGAATTAATTAGTGACTTGATTTTTATCCACAGACCTATGGTATATGTTATTTAGCATGACAAATTCTGTAGGGCCCATGGGAAGGAAAAAAAGAATTTTTACACTGATTGGAATAAAGAATCTCTGGGGAGTTTTCTGGTTCTTGGACACCATGATTTCAGGTGACCCCCCGAGACAAAACTAAATAATTAAAATGAGTTGGATTCGAATTTTTTCAACATCTACTTTGTGCCAAGCTTGATGCTAGGAACCCTTGATATGTCCTCTCATCCTAGTAGATGGTAGGCACTGCCCAGGACACATTTATGACCAAGACACTTGTTTCCCCCGATGTCAGACATCAGCTACATCCTCCTCTAGAAACTGACCTTGACCCAAAGGAGCTGTCCCAACCAAGATTATGTCCTACCTTGTGGTAGAAATCTCATCCAGTAACTGGTTACTGTCCTGCCTGTTTTGTCTCAGTCTAACTGAAGAACTAACCCAGCTCTTGCAGAGCATTTTGTGGGATCTCATGTGCATTGTCAGCTCTGAGTCTCCTCTTTCCCAGCGCCTCTCCTTTCTGCCTCTTAGGGGTCCAGTTGCTGGAACCCAGCCTTCCCCCTTCACGCACACTGCCACCCGCCCCCCCCCTCCCCGGTCTTTTTCAAGGAATCTTGACCCAAGGACCTTCTTGACTATTCAGTAAAATATTTAGTGTCTATGACAAGTTAAATCACTTTTTTGTTGTTAAAAAAATTGTTGATGTAAGACTAATAGGCAGCAGGGAAAGTTTCTCTAGTGATTTAGGAAAATCCCATTGGGTGGGCTTGTGAAAAGGCAGCTTCCCTAGTACCAGGGCTTTCTGGAGAGTGCTGTAGTGACAGATGGTCTGGGGGGGGGAGGCTCCAGCGCAGATTGAATAGGACTGTTCCTACCAGAATCAACAGAGATGGAGGCTGTGCTCTTGTCCTCAGAGTCAAAACAGAATGCAGAAGAATGGGGAAACTCCCATTAGTACAGCTGAAACATGCAACACTAGCCAAAGAGAAGGTACTGGAAGACAGGCTGGGTGAAATGAAAGGGCAATGGGAGGTCTGCAAAGCCTTCTGAGCTGTTCAGAGTGAGGCCAGGAAAGAGGACAATGGGCATGGAAGGGACTCTTCAGAGTGACGTGGGTGTGAATGGCTTAGAGAAGACAGAAGACTGACTGAAGTTGGAGAACGTAGAAAACCAAATCCAGATATCTTATCTCCCAAAGCAAAGCAAAGGCAATTCTCTCTAATTACTCTGAGATCTCTCTAATCACTCTGGCATGGCAGTGTCTCTGCTCCTTGCAAAGAAATGGAGTTTCAAATGTTTGCCTTTCTGTTGTCTGGAAAGTCCCACGTCAAAGAACTTTCCTACCACTTTATAGACAGCTATTTGTTACCATGTGGATGCCACCCTGGGCACCAGTGGAATCCATGGTGTCTTTAATGTTGGCTTAGCTGGTCTGGCTCTGCTATTTCTTCTTTATGGGCTGCTCCCCTGTTGGGCAGTTGACGGCAGAAGTCAGAACTCAACTCACCTCTGCTGCTGGTGCTAACTTCCCTGTGGTTTATATCAGAAACTTTGCCTCTAAGTTTCAAGGTTTTGTTTTATCAATCTATACCAGTATGATATAGAGCAATTCTGTGTGTTGTTGTATAATGAGGTGACTGTATACTTCTACTGAACACTTGAAATGTCACTAGTTCATAAGGGAAACTTATTTTTTAATTGGCTTTTAATTTATTTCTATTTAAATGTATATAGCTACATGTGGGTAGCTGCTACCATGTTGGATGCTACAGTTACAGGCTGACATTTAGATGTGTGAGGTCTCTATTATTGTAAACAAGAAAGATGGGGGCTCCGCGACAGCTTATAAATCATGAATTTTCATGGCTTCACTACAGGTTAATGCTTACAGTCTCATCTAGTCCTGGCCTGCTTTTTCTAACAAGCCAGGCTCGCCATGACTTAAAACAGAAGTCTGCAGACCAAACTATAATGTGTAGACCAAATCTAGCCTGTTGTTGGTTTTAGGGGGAAAAATAAAAAGGAAAACAGCACAACTGGTCTTGGCACACAGCATGCTCACGCATCCTGAATTAGCGACTGATACTCCCCTGCCATAATGTTAAAACTGGATGTTTTTGGCAGATATTGGCCAGCAAACCTGGACATATTATTGTCTCGCCTTTATAGAATTACTTTGCCCATCAGTGGTTAGAATAAGGTTCAATTTCTTTCCCATGGCAATAATACTTAAATGTTTATTCTCTCTGGAATTTTAAAATCTGTTTTAGAGAATAAGGCTTTTATACCAGCATGTTAGATACCATTTAAATTTTCTCCTCATTGTGACCCCAATTAAATGCAATAGACTTAGTCACTAAGAATGTTTCCTTTCTTCAGTTCAATTTTTGACAATCTGGTGATCTGTCCCAATGAGTTAAGCAGACATTATACTAGGCTGTTGGTGATTTTACAGTGCTTCTAGACAGCCTTTATAATCCTTCCAGATGATTTCCTTTCCTTTCCTTTTAAAAGAATATTGAATTCAATTTAGTATTGTGTTACCATTTCATTCATGTTCCAAACGTGGCACTGACTCACAGAACAGACTACATACACTGTCACTCAAAATACAACCACTCATTGATATTGGGTTAGGATCTTTATTTACTCATCCAAAGATCATCCTGGTCTTCTAATCATAGTCATTTGTAGCTACATAGAGAAAGGTTATGTATCATACACACAGACACACACGCACATGCACACACACACACACACACACACAGGGTGGGGGGGGGAGAGAGAGAGAGAGAGAGAGAGAGAGAGAGAGAGAGAGAGAGAGAGAGAGAGAGAGAGAGAGAGAGAGAGAGAGAGAGAGAGAGAGAGAGACTAATTCCTAAGATCTATTTTCTTAATGGTGAGAAAATGACTATGTTGACTTTTGTGACCACAGTTTCTGTTTGTGATTCAGAGTAATGGAAGATCAATATTCAATTTTTGGAAAACATGAATCAGTGTGCATACAGATAAGCTTTCTTTGCATTTATTAAGGGTGGCCAGATTCCATTGGAGATATTTAGCCTCTAGAAAGAGCAAAGAGAAAGCTAGGCATAGGATACTAAATAATTGGCCACCTAGATTGTCCTTCAATTAACTGATGGTAACTAGTCTTAAACTTATTGCTATAGTTCTTATTCCCAGTTTTGTCATTTACTACTTAAAAATTTGGAAATTCCTTACAACTATTTCCTAGTATGTGGTCTAAAATGAGTTACAAGAAAAGTTCTATTACAATTCTGATCTCATTCGCATTTACATAGACACCATGCTGTGGTGAAAATTTGGTTCTTCAACATCATAATTGAAGTTTAAAATATATTCTACCTCATTGAAGGCAATAAATATTATGAAATATAAATATAATTTTGAGGGGAGTACTGGGCTACCTGTAAAATAAATACCTTCTAGATAATAGTACTGTGTCAAGTGCTGAGAAAGTGGGAAGGAGAGGAATATAAAAATGAATACACAAATTCTGCACAGAGGTAGTAAGTGTTATAAACATTAAGAAAATATCAATGCTCGATAGGAAATGTACTCATTACCTTATTCATGTAACTGTAACCCCTCTGTACAGTATCTTTACAATAAGAATATATGCAAAAAAAGAAAACCAGGCAAGCATACACTAGTAGCAGTTTCTCAGACATGAGCGAAGGAGCTCAGATTATCAGTGTGTTCCTATAAGGAAGTTATATTCAAGTAAATTTAGAGAATAATGTATCCTAAATGTCCTTTACAAAGATCCATCACAAAAACATTCCAAAATAACCATACAAAAATTTCTGAGGATTCCCATAATCATTGAAAACTTTCCCCCACAACAAAACCTCTCAGTTTAGATGGCTTTTCTGGTAATTTCACCAGAATTTACAAAATTACACAAACATCTGAAGAGCATAGAAAAGTAGGGAACTGGGAACAGTATAATTTTTGAAAAACAAAACCAGGGGACAGGAGGGAGACACTGTGAGAGAGTGAAGGAAAGTGTGACATTGTGCAAAGAGAAATATACCCATTACCCGATTCATGTAACTGTCACCCCTCTGTATAGCACCTTTGTAATAACAAGAAAAAATTTGAAATAAAACCAGTACAATCTTGCTTCTAAATGCTAACAAAGTTGCTGTAAAACAGAAAAAATTACAAACTACCTTCCCTCATAATTATAAATGTTAAACCTAAAACAACATATTAAATCAGCTTCATAAGGATCATAAAGGATAATACATAAAGACTACAAAATGATTGCAGGAATGTAAAGAAACTATATTACTTAAAAATATTTTACCGCCTCAACTTTCAAAGGTTAAAAAAATTCAATAATACCTTGTAACAAAGTTCTTAGCAAAAACACGGGATTGATGAAAATTAAATTTACATATGGAGAGATTCTCACATTTACCATGAAACCATGGTAATTATTAAATATAAGGGATATTTACTTACATAGTGAAAATGGAAGGAAAATTAAAAATAATCAAAAATAAAAATTATTAGAAGTGGAAAAAAGGTTAAGATGAGGATGATGATAAATTGGAAAAAAAAAAAGTCTCAGGTATGCCAATGCATAATGGGAAAGTAGACAGGAAAATCAAAACGCAAACAGACCAAACATAATTGAAAATTGGCTTGAGCAAATCAAATATTCCTGATCACCATGAGCCTTGGCAGTGCCAGGAGGAAATCATCTTAGAAAATCGCAGCAGAGCTGAAGATTAGTGAAGAAAGAACAGAGCAAAGGCCGCTTATTATGTCAAATAAACAATCACACACTGTATTCTTTAGTGACATTGAGATTAAGCTGCAATCCAAAAAAAAACAAAATAGTTTAGAGCACATGTATCTACTCATTTTATATAAGTTCAATCTCAGTATCCATTTATTTTTACACACATGAAAACGACATTGCATATCCATAGAGTCTGGCAGTACTGGAGTCTGGACTCAAGGCAGGCACTTTACCACTAAGTTACAACACTGATTGGCTTGTTACCTGTGCTGCTTCCTGCCTGGGCTCACCGGGACCAGGAGCCATTGATTTTAGGCTTACTATTGTCACCAGGATCCCAGCAGGCACCCTGTATTCAGCTGCCATGTGTGGAAATTAGTCTCCTGGATTTTTCTTCTGGGCTAGCCTGGAACTGCATCCCTCCCAATCTCAGCTTCCCACAAGCTTCTTGTAAGTTGAGAAGGGAATCTCATAAACCATATTCAAGGTTGGGCTTGAACAATAATTCTCCTATTCACAGCCTCCCAAATAGCTAAGATGATAGGTGTGAGCCACTGGCACCTGGCTGTGCACACACAAAAACTGTACTGAATCTTACCATGTGCTAGATACTGTCCTGAGTACTAATGCTGGCAGCATCAATAAATAAGCGGGACCGAGTGCTTTCTCTGAAGGCATTTCTTTCTTTACATTCATTATTATATTCTTGATTAAATCACTTGAACGTTAAAAATAGTCTTCCTTGTTTGTAAACTTCAGTGCTGTTTTCAAAGGACTTCTACTGTTTTGAATAAATGAGACATTCTAAGAGAACTCTCAGTAGTAGTTATTACAATGTTTATCCTTTAAAGATAAAAGATATAGGGGCTCACTTTAAATAAATGTATATGCATATTCATAGGTGCACACACAAAAATATATGTACATAATAGCAGAGCTCAAATACTACTTCCTAAAAATAAAGAAACATCACCATTAGACTTTCCCATCCTCTGACATTGCTATGGTTTTGGTCATTCATTTGGGTTTCTCTGGATGAATAAAAGAATAGGAAATCCTCTTCCAGATGCATAGTTCAGATGTCAGGGCTGTAGTATCATTGCCTAAAGAATTCCCAACACCAGGGAACCTACCAAAGAATGTGAAGCCATGTTGCTTCAGATCTCCTACAGTGTTACCCAGCCAGCAGCCCTTAGACCTTGGACTGCCAAGAGAAACATGAATGCAAGAAATTATCTGAAAGAAACAACACAGCCATCCTTATTAGGACTTATTTTTTTAAGTAAAAATATCAGGATATCTAGCTCAGCTCAGGAGAAGAAAAAAAAACTCATTGATGCTTGGCCTGCTTGGTTGGAGTTTCACTAAACAACCAAGAAAAACAGCTTTAAAAAAGGAAAAAAAAGCATTCAGCAGCAATAAAAATATGGAAATTCTCAGTGTTTTTCTTTGGGTATAAAATATTTCATCTTCTTATTCAATGTTGTCTCCAAGGGAGCTGGCTTTGGATTGTCCAGTGAACTAGGCATCCTCATACTGAGGGAAAGTAGGAAATATATTATTCTTTTGTAGGCCTTCCCTTCCAAGCAAGATGTATAATCCTTCTTTAATTTTCTAACTGGTTTATTATAAATAAAATAGAATGGTCTCCCTTTGCTTTTGTTTCTTTTCTCAAACAAAGCCTTCACCCAAGTAAAAGAGTCTTTGCATTTCTTATTTGGCCCAAAGCAATAAAAATGTCTTAGTCTTTTCAAGTATGTGTGAAAATAGATGATTAGATCTTTCAATTAGATGCAATAATCTACTTCTTTAGTCCTGACAGAACACAATTAAGCGTTAGAAATGTTCAATAACCACCTCTACACTCTAGCCATCTGTATGCCTGCATGAAAAGAAAAAGATACTATTTTTCAAGAGACCTTCAGCTTGTTACTCTCAATACTATTTTTTAAAATAAAACAAACCTTTATTTTGTGTCAGATTTAGCTTACTGGCCCTTACGATGAAAGCGTGTCTTTGATGTGGTTGTTACACAAAGGAAAACCATCCCATCAGTGGGTTTGTGTGAGGTTTGTATGAACACCAAGAAAAGTGCTGTGACTACTTGGCCTTGTGCAGTAGATCAGTTCTCCCCGGGCTTCAGTTATTTCTGAAGACTGATGTTGCATTTCACAATGGAAAACTTCCAAATACTGTTGAATCCTGAGGAGTAGAAAGGGCAAAGGATTGCTCATCTGAAAAGAAAAAGTCCCCGGGAGACAGTGTGCAGTACTAAGCAAGAAGGCCGTAGAATATCAGGGATGTCACTACTTAGAAGTGTTAACAAGAAAAAGGGTGAAACTGTGAAAAATCCCTTGAGATGTCTTGCTGCTTGAAATTTTCTGACATGAGGTTATGGAATATGAATGTTCTTGAACAAATCTTTAAATAAGGAAAGTCTTCATGTTGCCTTCTTTAAAAAATACATTAATTTGACTCCTGGAAAAAGATGAAACCCATAATTGTCTGATTTTTCGTTTAGCTTGGGATAAAGGCACATCTTATACAGAAGAACATGCCAGTGCCCACCCAGATAACTCTTTAGCCAAACCAGTTTCTCTTGGCCAGAAACAAAAATGAGCAGGAAGCTATTCTAATGTTACAGCACTGAGAAAATGTAAAATAAAGACATTTGTCAAAATTATGTTATGTTTGCCCACTGGAAAGCCATCTGTCCTTAGGTTAATACAAGATTCTACTAGATGACATCCCATTTCCATTCCTAATATGCTCTGAACTAAGGACTTCTGGAGAAAGACACCGAATGACTCTCTGGACCCACTCTGACCTGGATTTTCTCATGAAAAAATTCAGTATTTTTCCTCCCTCCTTTCTTCCCTCCTTTTCTCTCTTTCTTTACCTCTCTCTCTTTCCCTCCCTTCCTTCCTTCCTTCTTTCTCTTTCTTTCTTTCTTTCTTTCTTTCTTTCTTTCTTTCTTTCTTTCTTTCTTTCTTTCTTTCTTTCTTTCTTTCTTTCTTTCTTTCTTTCTCTTTCTCTCTTTTTCCTTCCCTCTTCCCTCCTTCTTTCCTTCCTTCCTGCCTTCCTGCCTTCCTGCCTGCCTGCCTGCCTTTTTAGTGATTGAACTCCATGCCTTGCATTTGCTACATAAGCACCCTACCACTTGAGTCATGCCTCCAAGTCATTTTGCTTTTAGGATTTTTTTGTTGTTGTTGCTTATTATTTTTGTTCTTGTTTTGCAGATAGAGTCTCCAGTTAATTTTTCCCGGGCTATCCTGGAATAGTGATCCTCTTACCTATATCTCCCAAGCAGCTGGGATTATAGGCATGCACCACTGCATGTGACCTAAGTGTTTTTTATTTTCATTTGCTTTATTTATTTTAATTTAACAAGTATTCAATAAAATTTTTAAAAGAGGTGTAAAGAAATGTGTAATACCTTCTTTTCCTTTGGTTGAAACAGTGAGTAAGAAGGATCTCTGAAAGCTAACTCTAGTAAGACTGAACGGGATTGAAGGAAGAGCCACATTACAGGAGCTGACCTCCGCTGAAACTGTAAATAAGACTTGCATTAAGGCCTTTCTCCATTCTCTAATCGACCTAATTGACCTAATCTGAAGTGAACACAGAGTTCTCCAGCTTCATGCAAGTTTAACGTGCAGAGCAAGCATGATAAATTTTGTACCGTGTGCTACAGATGCTGACCAGATGTGTGAGTACTGCAGTCCACTGGCCTGTGTATGTGTAAGGGGGAGGGGGGGGAATGTCTGGACATTTACACCATAGCCAGTCTCTGTTTTAGAATCCCTTGGAGGCGATTTGTTTAAAACAGAAATTACTGAAAGTGATTATTGTCACTTGAAAATGGCCAAGTTGTATCATGTCATTAGTTCTTCTTGGCTTTTGAGAACTTCAACATTGCTTCCCAATTTTAAATGCATGAATAATCTCTGAGCATCCTTGGCTCATGTTAGAATGTCCAAGAATTCTTGTTTCTTCCTCTCCCGGTACTATTATGCCCTTGTAAAACGCCCACCTTGCTCTATAGGCTGCTATTTTCCCCCGGACCAGCTTCTCCAATTCTTCCACAATTCTCAGACTTTGGCAACTCATGCCTACTCTTAGTTGAGGACTTCACCTCACACTTCCCTGAGGGAGCAGATTTCCACCTGCAGGACTGGTTATTCCTCTAATCCCTACAATCCCCTTGCCCACTTTCTAGAAGCATCTCAACATTCCTTCCCACATCTATACCAGGGTACAGCAAACTACGCCCTGTGAGCCATAGGTGGAGCTCTACCTGTTTTGGTACAGTCCACCAGCTTCTAATAGTTTCAATATTGTTTTTTGAGTAACTGGGAAAGAAAGATGAATACCATTGCGTGACACATGAAAATCCTATGAAATTCAAATTTCAGTGTCCATAAATAAAGTGTTATTGGAAGCCAGCCAGGCTCATTTGTTTACTTGCTGTCGGTGCCGTCTCTCCTGCTTTAAGAACAATGTTGTGGCAGAGACCACTAGCCTTGAAAGCTTAAAATATTTACTCTGAGGCCCTTCACAGGTTTGCTGGCTCTAGTTTTAAATAAATCTCATTTCTTCCTCCTAGGGAGGAAGTTCAAAGGCTGAACTTCCTGTGTGAACCCTTCCTGGACCTCCCTGAACTGACCCTCTAATGCCACCATCCCCTTCCCTGTCCCCTTTGATGGACCTGGTGACACAAGACTGCTTTCCTCCAGCCTTTCTGCTTCCTCGCTTCCGGCATCACCGCTCTTTCCTTATCTTTACATGCTAGACTTCCTCCTGAGTCCAAAGTCCCCCTCAATCCCCCAATCTCCCCCTCTTTAATCACCCTGGCTTTAGTGCTATTCTTACCTGAAGCCTCATAACTTGACTTTTGGCCCATCTCTCCTCCAAGGGTAGGGGACATAGACAGATGCCGATGTAGTTACATCATTAATATCTCTAAAGCTGAGAGAAAAAGCCTATTTTCATTGCTTCTTAGTTTTCCCAGTGTCTTTGGAACACATTTTTCGGCTTGGGTCAAAGCAACTCCTTGACAGGAGCCTCAGAACTAGAGGGGAAACCAATCTTCTCATCTCTTTTTTCTTAAAGCCAACAACCTGGCAGAAGACAAATGTGAGTTTAAGTAATGAGTACTTTATTCAGAAGGACCAGAAGCCATGAGGAAGGAAGGCAATTCAACATGGAGAATGTTCCATCCTAGAATCTTGGTCTTTATAGGTTGTGAACCTTAAGGGCAGGGCAAATCTCTCTTGAGGAGACCTGATGGGAGAAAGAAGACCTGGGTGAGGGGCTGTAGGGGCAGCATTCAGAAGAATCAGACATTGCACAACAAATAACCCTTTTTTGGTCCCTTTGTTGAAGTTGCTCAGAGGATTATTCTGCACTCCTCACTTTCTTTTTATTGTGAAAATATCATACAGAGGGGTTACAATTACATGAGCAAGGTAATGAGTACATTTCTTATCAAGCACTGTTGCCTCCTCCTTTGTTTCCCCTTCCCATCCCTTCCCATCTCCGCCCCCCACAACCTGCACCAAAGTTGTAAAGTTCGCTTTTCCACATAACGTCTTGTACACCTCATTGTTGCAATGGGTCCACCAGTATCCCTATTTAAACAATTTGTTTTTTCCCTTCCCGTCCACAAATTATACCAACATCAAATACAGTGAAAAGAGGGGTTATACGGTGGGGGAGGGACATACAAAGCAACAAAGAAATCATCTTATAAATATGTTAGAAACAATTGCATATAATAACTAGTATATGTCTGAGTCAAGCAGAAAAGGTCAGATAAGTTGATGTTAGGGAAATGAACCCTAAGATATGTATTCAAATGTTTTTTTTCTTTCATGCAATTGTTTCTAACACATTTAAAAGATTATTTCTTTGTTGCTTTGTATGTCCCTCCCCCACGGTATAACCCCTGCTTTCACTGTATTTGATATCCGTATAATTTGTGGAGGGGAAGGTAAAAAAACAAATCATTTAAATAGTGATACAGGTGGACCCACTGCAACAATAAGATGTATAAGTCGTTATGTGGAAAAGCGAACTTTACAACTTTGGTCGGGGGGGGGAGGAGGATTTAGTGGGGGGCGGGTGAGGATGGGAAGGGATAGGAAGGGATGGGAAGGGTAAACAAAGGAGGCTACAATGCTTGATAAGAAATGTACTCCTTATCTTGCCCATATAATTGTAACCCCTCTGTACATTATTTCACAATAAAAAAAGAAAAAATTGCATGAAAGAAAAAACATTTGAATACTTATTTTGGGGTTCCTTTCACCTAACATCAACTTATCTGAACTTTTCTGCTTGACTCAGACATATACTAGTTATTTTGCAAAGAAGAGAAACCATGGGACTTATGTTTCTTTGGGCCTGGCTTACTTCACTTAATATAATTTTTTCCAAGTCTTTCCATTTCCTAACAAATGGGGCAATGTCATTCTTTCTGATGGAGGCATAGAATTCCATTGTGTATCTATACCACATTTTCTTGATCCATTCATCTACTGAGGGGCATCTGGGTTGGTTCCATATCTTAGCTATGGTAAATAATGCTACAATAAACATAGTTGTGCTGGTAGCTTTAGTATGGTCCTGTTTGTGATCAGTTGGGTAAATGCCCAAGAGTGGGATTGCTGGGTCATAGGGGAGCTCTATGTGTAGTCTTTGAGGAACCTCCATACTGCTTTCCAAAGTAGTTGAACAAGTTTACACTCCCACCAACAATGCAGTAGGGTTCCCTTCTGTCCACATTCCCTCCAGCATCTGTTGTGTGTGTGCTAAGAGATGCCTGCAAATGGATTTCTTATTTGGTCCTTTACCGAGTACATTTGAGACCCCTGTTCCAGAAAACACCCACTTCAATGAAGAAAATATGGAAACCCAATTTACCAGAAAACCGATTTACACAATGAGATACTATACCAACTTAAAAAAGAGGAAACTTCTGTCAATTGGGACAACATAGGTATATTGTACTAAGCAAAATAAGGCAAGTACAATAAGACCAATACATGTAGAATCTAAAACCAATCAAACTCATTGAAGGAGACAGAACAGTGGGTGGCAGAGCCTGGGGACAGTGATACCGGTCAGGAGGAAAGGGATATTTGGTCAATGATAGAAGGACGGAGTGTTATTGACCTATCATCCAGCATGCTGACTATAGCTAATAATAATGTACTCTATGCATTTTATTCACATATATTGATTCTACAAAGGGATTTCTCTGTGGTGTGTCCATCAGTATGTGTTATAATCAAATTTACTCTCTATTGTTCTTTCTGTCTTTAATTTTATTTTTTCTTAACTCCAAAGGTCGTACCAAGTTGTTCTGATTGAATATGTCTAAGTGTCTGGCACTTCCTGTATAGCTTCCTGTCATCCCCTTCACCTCTTACCCTTCTTATACCTCCTGTCCCCTTTTAAAACCTGAACATTAAGGAGTTTCATTATTCTATTTTCATACATGCATATAAAGTACCTTGATCATATTTACCTTCAAAATTTATGTAAGAGTAAGTTTGATGTTCTTACATCAACTTCGATATTGTAATCAGCTTTCGTTAATCATTCAGTAATTTAACACACATAAAAAATTACACCCCAGAAACACACATATGTAATTATATATGTAATTATGCATATTATATCTACATATAATGTATATGTACATACAATATTTATAATTATCCTTCATCAATTTTTAGGATTAAAAAATTGTTACTTTTCGGGGCTGGGAAGTTGGCTCAGTGGTAGAGTACTTGCCTTGCATGCATGAGGCCCTGGGTTCAATTCCTCAGCACCATATAAGCAGAAAAAAATAGCTGGAAGTAGCACTGTGGTTCAAGTGGTAGGGTGCTAGCCTTGAGCTGAAGAGCTGAGGGACAGCGCCCAGGCCCAGAGTTCAGGCCCTGCGACCGACAAAAAAAAAACTTACTTTGCTTTCTCAATCTGTAAAGAACCCCTTTGTTCATGTCTTTGAAACAGGATAGTCCTTGTGACTGAGCTCAGCAATAGAGAATTAGTACCAGGGCAATTCTGTGAATCTTTTTAGCCATTTGCAAGCCAAGATCACTGGGTGGTTGAAGCCTGAAAATTATAACTCTGCTATTTGGGAATAGCAAATAAAACAAAACAAAACAAAATTGCCAGATAAGAAAGAAAAATGACACACGCCTATCATCAATTGCCAATCATACATTAAAAGAATGTACATATAGTTCTGCTGAATCACACACTTAAGGCATATATATGGAACATATCCTGGCTTTAAAAGAACACTCTCCTCTTTCCCCTGGATTTCTTTAGTCTCAGCTCTCTCCACCCCAACATGAGCCTACCAAAAATGGAGAAAACATTCCAGATGCTGGTGTGCTATTGTTCAGTCAAATGCCACCTTCATCTGGTCTGTGTTATTGGGTATCCATTTTTAAATATGAATAAACATCTTATTTGTTCTTTTGATGACTGTTGAGCACTTGGAAGTTGCCAACATTGTTCTACATGCCGTAATTCTTACAACACCCTTGCTCGATAGAACCCAGAATATCAGATGCTCGAGGGAGGCAGGAGAGAACCACAGTACTTTGAAATACCAAGCCAGTGAACTTTTGACTTCGGCCATCAAATGCCTCCAAGTCTATCCAGTTATTCTGAAAGTATAAGTCATGCTAATAATCTCAACCCACTGACTGCTAATAAAATGTTAAACCAGAGTAAACTTGATGTCAGAAATCCTTTGAGCGTCTGCACTGCCTGTCACCTCCACCCCCAGCATTGGCTGCACATGCCACCCTTCCTCGTTAGCAGCGACAAACTCTGGACACATTTCTCTTGTTCGTTTGTCCTAACCCCAAACCACCAGGGCAGCCAATACATGGAAAGACAGCACAGTGAACAACCACAACTAATTTATTCTTCCCAGATACCTTGCTATGTGCTAGAGCTAAGGAATTTAACAACTTAGAGGAGATGATTACAGAGGAGAAGCCTTTGTTTTAGGTGGAAGGCCCTGTTCCTTTGTGTTTTCCAGGTCACTCTGTATCAGTTAAACAATAGAAATTTCTAGATCCCTGGGCTCTCAGAGCCTTTCAATGGGAACAGCAACCATGAACCATGATAATAGGTTTTCCATTTCCAGGAGCATTGATGTGTTTTTTTTCCCCCAGAGTCAGAGCACAGAGGGCTTTTGTGAGAACTAGAACCGCTGCAGAAAGGGAGAGAGGCTGCAGATTGCAGGAGATGTTCCAATGTTTTCCTTTTTCTCTTTCCCCGTGAAAGCCGAAAACTGTCTTTCTTCCTCACAGAGACACATTGTTATCAGGTCATTTGGTTTAGGAGTACAAAAAAGAAAGCTGTTAAACGAGACAAGCCTGGAAATTGTCAAACAAATAGTCATTAGAATGGTGCCATGCAGGGCACTGTATCTCTGTGAAAACTTTTTAAAATTGAGGATGTCAGGCCCTGACTTATAACTTCCTGCTAAAGACACAGGATGATGTTTTCTCATTCTGCATCCTATTCCTGTACTTTGGAACACCACAGGCTGGAAACCACTGGGATTAGCCTCACAGAACAATACCAGCTTTCTTTATAGACCGACGTTTGAGTGGTACTGGGGATTGATTGCAGGGCCTTGTGCCTTCCAGGCAGGTAGAGAACCTTTGAGCCATGTCCCCAGCCCTTGTTTGCTCTTTTTACCCTAGCCAGCTTGGATCACAATTCTCCCGTTTAGGCTTGAAAATGTTTGATCTTGAAATCTCCTTTCCTTTCTACTTCTTGAATACCCAGGTTTACAGGCATGAACTACCAACACCCACCATTTGCTTCATTTCTGATAAAGTATCAAGACTTTGTCTAGGCAGCCTTAGTCCACGTTCCTTCTAATTTTCAACTTCTGAATAGGTAGATGTGTGATCTATTTATATAATGATTATTGATTCCGTATTCACTGTTTTTTTTAAGAGCAGTGACCTATTTTTTTCTCTCTAGCATGCAGAACCTAATTATAGAATTTCAGAGCCAGTAGGAGCCTTGAGATCATAGTTTATCTCTGATACTTTATAAATGAAGAGAAAAGCTGAGATCAAGAATGAGCAAATGATTTCAGAAAGGTTATCAGGAGCCCAACAGTGATTTAGCTTGTGTGTGTGTGAGAGAGACAGGGGATGGGAGGGTGGCTACTTTCTTCTCAGGAAACCCCATTGGCTAGCTCTACCTTGGAAGCTGCAAAGAAAATGTTGCCTAGAGATCACAGGCATTGAAGTAATGTGCAAACCAATCATTGATGGGCAACAGGCACTGATCAAGAAAATGCACAGTGGCCACACAGCTCGCATGGGTTCTGGAGTCCTCCCATGATTTACAATTGATGATGGTGAGGTCTGGCAGGCGTAGGAGGTGTGGTATGGCGCCAGCGGGGACAGGGCCTTGGAAAATATGAGCCAGAAGCCACACAGACCAGCCAACATGGAAATATTGTGGTGTCTCTTATTACCATTCATTCACTAGTGTATTCACCTGACACTTCTGAGATTAACAAGATCTGAGAAGTGACCTGGGGATACAAAGCTAGGGTGATGGACATTTTCTCTCTGGAAAAGTTTGGCTTGAGCCAAACTCTAGGCATTAGTATTTTACAGGGATATACTAAATGCCCCTTCCTCTTTAAACAGATTTTCAAATTCCATTCCAGAAATTTCAGTGGAATTAATTAAGTCAGACCCCTTATTGTTATTAAATGACCTGTGATCTGCTCCATTGTCCCGGGTCCAAACTTAGTCTGCATTCTTTCTTTCCACAGGATGAGTTATTTCCACGTTTCCTTTGCCCTGTAGAGGAGTTAATGATGGCCCTTCAAAAGATATGTCCATATCCTGAACTTTGTGACTGTGTAACCTTATTCGCAAAATAAAGTGACTTTTGAAAGTGACCTTATTTGCAAAAAACATATTGTTTGAAAATGCAATTGCATTATAATTTCAGAAGGTTACCCTGGATTTTCTAGATTACCTTTAAAACCAGTGTCAGGTGTCCTTATATGAGAGACAGAGGGGCTATCTAAAAACAGGGACCAAAACTAAAGTGAAAAGACCACAAACCAAGGAATTCTAAGAGCCACTAGAATTTGGGGGGATTCTTTTCCCCCCAGAGTCTCTAGAGGGACTGTATACCTACCACTTGTTAGTGGACTTTAAATTTTTTGGTCTGTGGAACTTGGAAAGAATAAATCTGCTTTAGTTTTTAGTTGCCATATATGTTGACAATTTGTTATAGTTACCCTCGAAAACTAAGACTCACAGTCCTACAGTGTCCTCACCCACTCCCCATTTAAATGTGATGGGCCACATATTAATGATGGTTGAAATCTCTAGTCATCCAAACTGCATCTGGGAACAATGCATTTCAACAGCAAACAGGTCTGCCCCTCCTCACTTTGATTAGCTCCCCAGGAAGAGCAAACCTGGTTTGTGCCTTCCCATCATAGTAGATAAATGTATCATCCTAGATGCTTTCAAGTACAGAAAAATCAATCCTCATTTCTCAGACTTTGGAAGGATCAAAACTCAGCATGGAAGCATTGTCCAAGTTGGTCGCCATGCTATAGGAATGGTCTTACCCTAGAAATGATGCTATTCTGTCTTCATAAAATGAAGATTGCGGCCTACTTAAGTATATATTCTCACTTCTATCTTAGAGTCACTCAAGTTACATTTTATTAGATTTTCACATGGTACATTAAAAAATTCAGGTTGTGCCAATGTCCAGGGCCATAGTGCGCCCCACCCCCAAAAAGAAGTTTTGTTAAACTCAAGTTCATTAAATTTATGTCTCAGTCTGGTTATTTTTGTCGTATCCACACCCACACTTCACATCTCCATCTCCTAGGACACAAAGCCATGGCTGCAGTTTCTCTCCTAAGTCTATAAATCTAAGATGGGCACAGAGTGCTCAGGGAACTTAGAAGAGTTTGGAATTCCTCTTGCCAGGGGACGTTAGGAACTTCTTGAAATCCCAGGGAACTTGGTTTTTCTATGGCTCTGATGGAAAGACATGTGCTATTCATACATGTGGTTTGGTCAATTCCTTGAAGCTGCCATCTGCATCTCAAGCCTCCCCTCTCTCCACCCAAACACCCCCTGAAATCCCTTCCCCACAGAAGAGGCCAAGAGCTTCCTTACTCAGGTAAAGCTTCCAGACTGTTCTGGCTCTTCCTCTCTAGAGACGGCTCAGAGACCTTGGCTGCTATCTGGATACGGCAGAGATGATGCAGGCAGCGACAAATAACTGTGGTTGCCTCATGTTATATTTTTCTCTTACAAATTTTCCATTTCTCTCAGCATTCCCATTGGAGGCTTTCCTCTCTGGCTGGCTAGAAATGAAGATGTGACTCCTTGACTTAGGCTTCCACTTGGAGCATTTGAGGTCTCTCCTCTTCGCCTCCCCAAGAAAAACAAATTGGAATGTTCTGCATATGTTGCTTGGTCTCAACCATAATTTATGTAAATTCGCTCTCATGTAGTTTATACTCCTCAACTGGTCCCTTCTGTGGGTGCAGCCCCTTGTATACTTTTGCTCTGTTTTTGGTTTCTCATGCAACTCTCTATGGCAATTAAATTTATCATTCTGTAAACCTAAGTCCTGCCAATTTCAGGAATCAAGACTCCTCAGCTATGACTGGAATTCACAGCTTTGAGTATTTAGGGAGAGCAGCATACTTTTTTATATATGTTTATTTTTGTGTTGGTATTTAATTCCTGAATTTTGAAGAAGTTTTGTTACCTTCTGGGGGGAAAAGTGGGTCTTTTTTTCCCCTCCTTCCATTCTCACTTTCTCACCTATCCTTCCTGCTTTGCCTCCTTCCTTCCTTTCCTTTTCTTTCTCTTTCTCCCCCTCCATCCCTTCTTTCCTTCTTTCTCTCTTACCTTTCCTTCCTTCCTTCCTTCCTTCCTTGCTTCCTTCCTTTCTCCCTTCCTTCCTTTCTTCTGTCCTGCCTCTTTCTCTTTTCTTTCTTTCTTTCATTCTTTTTTCTTTCCCTTCATTCCTTCGTTCCTTCCTTCGTTACTTTCTTTCTTACTTGCTTGCTTTTTTGGTTATTCTTGAATTCCCTCTCAACTTTTCAATTCAGGATTTCTTTTCATTGGCTTTATTCTTACTGCTCTATCTTCATATCCTATCAAAACAGACATTTGATTATTCGTGAAAATACACACTAGGAAGTGATTATCTTAAGAAATGGCCATTGGAGTGTGTGCAGATTTTTGTCAGAACGTGTGGTGCCACTGTCTCTTTCTACTTCAAATATGAATGGTGGTTGGCTGCTGTAGACACTGTTAATTGAGGTGAGCCAAAGCCCCCACAAACATATGTAAGCACTGCAGCCTGAACATAGGAAATGAGCAAGGTCTGCTTGATCATTAGATTGTTTCACAGAAGGCTGATCCACACACCCAACGGGAAGCACACAGTGACTTTGGCCCAAATCTTGTCCTCTCGGTTTTGAAATGGCCTTGGCTCTCAGAAGGAGACAGAAATGCATAGCCCAGGAATCATGCTGTGTTTGTACAGTCTGGCTGTGATCAACTTAGAACCAATGGAGGGGAAAATGTCACTTTTTAATTCTGACTGCTCAGTACTTATTCAATTTCATTAAATAAACAGGGACGAGAAATTAGAGATTATTGTTGTCCAGCTTGATGGCAGTACAATAAACAAATAAAATTGTATATATTCAAGGTGTATAATGTGATGATTTGATACAGATATGAACTGACCATCATCATCAAACTAATCAGCACATCTGTTCCCACACTTAGTGCCATTACTTAGGTGTGGGAGATGGGTGAATATACTGCAGATCATGCTGGTGAATTCTCAATTAGACAATATGGCATTAATTACAACCACCATCTCGAACATTATAGTATCAGAACAAGAATATTTTTTCTTGTTACACTCTTACTTGCTTTAAGATTTGCATCATGAAAACATAACCGAAATTCAGACTTTATTACAACTACCAAACAGAAACCTAAATCAAAAATCTGTTAAGGACTTCATAGGTGCTACAGACATCACATAACAAATCCTAAACTGATTGTCCCCACACTTTCCCCATCAAAAGCCAGTACCTAAGATGTCTCATCCATCTTCTCCTCTGCGTTTAACACACATAGCATCCTTTTCCAAGTCTGTTTCATGACCATCCCTGTCAGAGAGAGTTTTCATAGCCCTTGGTGTAGGGATAGGTCCTTAAGGAGAAATCAGCAGCTATATTTGCCATGGACCTGATGTTTGCAGAGTAGGAAAAATAAGCTTTGACCCAGAAGGAAGTCGGGTAATTTTTGTAGGACATGGACCAGTTTGGGGAGACTGTAATGGGAGCCTGGAAGGCTGGGCATAACTCATACAGATTAAGTCTGTATGGTCTGTAACTTTCATCTAGATTGGGGTGTCTGAAAACTAGGAAATCCTGGCCCAATTCTCATGGCACCTCCCCACGGACTTGGAGAGTCTAATGTCACATCTAGCATCTATTGACCTCACTCCCCCAAATAAAAAGAAAGAACCAACCTCTTAGGGGATGGAAGTGTAGCTCATGTGGTAGAGCATTAGCCAATGAAAGAAAGTTTCAAGTAACAAGTTTGAGTCCCAGTGTTGGACCTAAAAAGAAAAGAAAAGAATAGAATTTCCCTAGATAGCACTGCCACCTCTGCGGTATTGCAACTCTCTGTTCAGTGATGTACCTTTGTGTGCAGTCTCTTCAACCCTCGCTCTGGCTGCTTCCTCTGTTATTAAAGTCCTTAAATCCTGCTTGGGTTTCCCTTATAATGAGAAAGATTCTAATAAGCTAAGGGAGACATAAAGGTGCGTTTTTAATTTGTCAAGTTGAGTTTTAAGCTGTACACTGTACAGTAGTTAATCTCCAGCTTGAATTTTTGGCTTCCTCTCGCTCTTAATTAAGGTAATAGCCCCCAGTTGAAATGCCCTGGTACAGCCTGGAAGGAGGGACAGTGCAGACTCCCATGGGAGAGCCTGACCCCTGCCATAGGTGTCAGGGCATGGACATGGGCCAAGTCCACTTTGAGTTCACTCTGCAAAGGCCTCCGGACGGTGGTAGTAGGGTAACCATTCTCTCTACTTGACAAGTTCTCATAACATGTGGACATCATGATCTCTTTCACACTTCACTGTCCACTGTTGCTATGACAAATTGCCAGAAGCACATAGCTTAAAACAACATACACTTTTTTAACACCAAGTTCTGGAGGTCAGAGGTCCTAACTATGTCTGGTGGGCTGCCTTCCTCCTCCACCCTGGAAGAGCATCCACCCTCTGCCTTTCACAGCTTCTGGAAGCTTCCGGTGATCTCTTGGCACTGGTCCTGCTTCACTCTGATCTTTGTCACAGCTCTTCTGATTTTGACCTCCCTGCCTCCCTCTTAGAAGGACCTATGGGATTACATTGGACCCATCAAATAATCTCCCCCCACCTCAAGATCTTTCATTTAATCGCATCTGCAAAAGTCCCTTGCCATGTAAGGTAATATTGACAAGTTCTGGGGACTAGCACACAAACAGCTTTGGGGATATTACATTTCCTACCACACACCCTTCCTTCTTCAGCTTCCTGTGGCCTGTGTGAACGAGAAATCCTCAACACAGATGCTTCTCTAGTTACAGTAGGGTTAAGGCCTTATAAATCTGTCAGAAATTAAAAATAGCCTAAGTTGAAAATGCATTTGATACACTTACCTATTGAATACTTAGCTTAGTGTAGTCTCAATTATTCTCATGCACTGAAGTCCCAGTTATTTCCCCTCATGATTATTTGGCTGACTAGTTGTTATGGCTCACTGCTACAATGCTACAATTCAGTAAGGAGACAGCACTACATATGACCAGGCTGGAAAAGGTTCAAAATTCAAGTACAGTTTCTATGGAATGTCCATTACTTTCCTACCATAGTGAAGGTGGATTAAAAAAATGGTTGACCAAATGCCCCTCAGTAGATGAATGGATTAAGAAAATGTGATCTCTCTCTCTCTCTCTCTCTCTCTCTCTCTCTCTCTCTCTCTCTCTCTCTCTCTCTATATATATATATATATATATATATATATATATATATGAATTATTTGCCTCCATCAGAAAGAATGACATCCCCCCATTTGTTAGGAAACAGGCTTGGAAAAAATTATATTAAGTGAAGTAAGCCAGGCCCAAAGAAATGTAGATCCCATGGTTTCCCTTATTTGCAATAACTAGTATATGTCTAGGACAAGCAGAAAAGGTCAAAAGCTATGCATATATGACAATTTAAGATGATGTTAAGTGAAATGAACCCCACGACAGGGACATAAGTGGTTTTTTCTTTCTTGCTATTGTTTTTAATAAACTTATACTGTGCTATGTGATTTTTTTTGTTTCTTTTGTATGTTTTTCCCCCATGGTATAAATCCTGTTTTCACTGTATCTGATTCTGGTGCCCTGCATTTTGTATATATACTCTTCTAATTTGGGGAGGGGAAGGGAAATTAAATAGGGACACAGGTTGACCCATTGTAGCAATGAGTTGTACAAGACACTATATTGAAAAATGTACTTTACAATTTGGAGGGGGGGGGAGTATAGTTGTGGAGATGGGAAAGGAAGGGATGGTAGGGGAAAAACAAAAGAGGAGGCAACAATGCTTGATAGGAAAGGTACTCATTACCTTGCTCATGTAACTGTAACCCCTCTGTACACTATTTTTTACAATAAAAATGTATTTAAAAAATTGGGTTGACCCACTGGGGACCAGTAACATTGCAGAACCTAATCATTTGCAAAACTAAGACATATCTGCTTTGAGTCTCTGTTTTCTGACATTTTTAGGCTTGCCTTAACTTTTCTATCATCAGCAATGGAGTCTCCTCTGTAAGCTACAGGAAAACAGCTATCTTTGTCAGAAACAAACAAACAATACGATGGAGATTTAGCTTCCCCCAAATCTCTAGTAGTCATTTCAGAGACAAAACGGTGAATCTGCTAACTATTAAGGTCCATTTGAAGTTCAGGACTGAAGAATGCTCACTACTGCTAAGTTACAGCCCAGTTGGCACTGAAGGTCTAGATAATGGCAGAAGCTATGGGAACCTTAGGAAAGTCCGCACGGAGTGGGTGGTATTGTGACTAAGAGTAGTCACAATGAATCATTAGTACTCTACTTTGTGAGAGAATCATTTTCTAAAATGTTCTAGGGCTGAACCATTGAGAAGTTGTGGTCTTCTTTCACTTTTTCATAATTCTTAAATATTTAGCAAGGATTTCTGGTGGCTAGCTTTAGCCATTAGCTATTAGCCATTAAATATTGGCTAACTCGGGAGCCAGGTGCCCTTCAATACAGACTGTTCAAGCCTTTTGCTCCTCTCCTCCTCTTATCACAATCACCACCATGCTTGTGGGTTTTCATTAGGCTGGGTCGGCCAAGGTTCAAATTTTTTTTTTCCTCTCAGGACAGCTGTTTAATCATTTGAAAATACCTCCAGTTTCTGGTGCGTCAGAGTTTCCTGTCCAGATAACGTGACCTTACCTATCTCCTGTCTCAGTGTGTTAGCCATGCTTCTGATGGACATTTCAGGCCTAGGATATGGTCAAAGATAATAGTGTTAAAAATAATTCTCCAAGTGTCCCCCTTCATTATTATCCTACAGAAATGGTTGATAGCCTCAAATAAGCTCCTTTACCCCAAGTACTTTTTTTTTTAATTTCTGAAGACTTTACATTTTTACTTACTTTTAACATCATCCAAGAATATTAACAAAAATGTATCACATAACTGTCGTTTTAAACTCTCCAGAGATTAATTCATTGCCAATAGAGATTCATACAGCACGAGGATACTTAAATCCAGATCTTCTCTATTGACTCACTAACTCCGTACCTTTCAGCAATTAGCAGCATCCACGCCTCAAGCATCTTCTCAAGGACAAGGAACCAGAAGGTCCACCGGGCTCTTTCTCACCTGGTAATGCACCATTTCTCACCAATGTAAGCTCCTCTGCAGGGAAAATGGGTAAATTACAGCCAAACCAACCAGAAACTTCGGTGTTTCCCTTCCTGTAGGTGGCTCTAATATTATGGAAGTTAGTTTCCTGGATCCCTCTCCCTAGACAATGGGAAAAGAAGGAAATAGCTCATCTCTAAAATGATGAAGGGTACTAAATTCATATAAAAGTAACTTTTAGAAATTCATCCTCTGCTAGATTGCCAAGCTGCTCTTTAGTGTGTGTGTGTGTGTGTGTGTGTGTGTGTGTGTGTGTGTGTGACACACAGAGAGAGACACAGAGAAAGAAAGAGAGAGAGAAAGAGAGGGGGAGGGGAGAGAGAGAGAGGGAGAGAGAGAGGAAGAGAGAGAGAGAGAGAGAGAGAGAGAGAGAGAGAGAGAGAGAGAGAGAGAGAGAGAGAGAGAGAGAGTCCTACAACTTGAACTCAGGGCGGCGAGGGTACTGTCCCTGAGCTTTTTGTTATTTTGCTCAAGGCTAGGACTCTACCACTGGAGCCACAGCTTCCCTTTCAGCTTTTTGGTAGTTTATTGGAGAAAAGAATCTCAAGGAGTTTCCTGCTCAGGCTGGCTTCAAACCTTGATCCTCAGATCTCAGCCTCCTGAGTAGATAGGATTATCGTACCTGGCTATATTTTAAAATTTTCTTTTAGTGTGACAAAGTGTCTTTACTTTTATAGATGCTGGGCTTTCTGTCTCATTTAGATTTCTATGGTCTCCATTTTACAAAGGAGCATTCTTACATTTTCTTTTTTATGTCAGTCGTGGAGTAACTCTGGGCCTGAGCACTGTCCCTCAGTTCTTCAGCTCAAGGCAAGCGCTCTACCACTTGAGCCACAGTGCCACTTCCAGTTTTCTGGTGGTTTATTGGAGAGTCTCAAGGACTTTTCCTGCCCTGGCTGGCTTTGAACCTCGATCCTCAGATCTCATCCTCCTGAGTAGGTAGGATTATAGGCCTAAGCCACCAGCATAGTTTCTAGCTTAAATTTCTTAACTTAAAATTTAGATAGTTAACTCAAGTAAAATTAATTTTTTTCTCTGGTGTAAAAGGAACTGAATCCCTTCATTTTCACAAACTTCATGAACTGAATTTTTTGCAAAAATTGCATTATTGATTAAAAACTATTTGGATAATTTTTGCATGTTTATTTTGAAGACTGCAATGGAACTTCTTCTCAGGTGAGAAGAGTTAACAGTGACTGAGACAGTGACATAATTGGGAAATAAGGATGGAAAGGAGAAATCAAAGAGCAATGCCAAACAGCATATTTCTCAGTGTGTTTGTCAATCTGTTGCCATTATGATGCTATCTTGAGGCTGATGGAATACTTTTGCTGCCAGTTCTAGACTTGAACTCAGAATATCACAACTGTTGCTCAAGTTTATTGGTTCATGTCTGGTGCTTTGACACCTGAGCCATACCTCCAGCCTGGCTTTTTGCTGGTTAACTGGAATATTACATTTTCTGCTGGGACTGGCTTCTAAATTACCACCCTCAGCTTCTAGGTATGAACCACTGGGGCCTAGAATGAATACGGAGGACACAATAAGATATCACCATGAAATGATGGGCAAGTGAAACTTACTCATTCTATGAATACTAGTGTGTGTATGCATGTGCATGTGGGCACATGTGTGTGTGTGTGTGTGTGTGTGTGTGTGTGTGTGTGTGAGAAGATTCCTTTTTCTATGGCTTTGCTCCAATGAGTATTTGCTCTCTGTCTTATGGGGTTATCAATGGAATCTCATGGGGTTATCAATGGAATCATTTCTCATGTGCTTTATTTTGAACACTTTCTATAGTTTTACAGAGAATGAAAATTGTTTTGGAAACACACAAAATATAACTGGAAAGAGGCTATTCTTAGAAATAAAACAAAAAAAATAGCTAAGGACCTTTCCAAAGAACAGATCGTCCCCGAACCTACTATTTAACAGACGAGTCTATTTAGCATCGGGTATTAGTAAAAGCAGCTTAAACAGAATGCACTGAGTTGAAAGGCTAAGACACATTTGCCTAAAAGGCAATGTGGAGTCTGAATTGATGAAAAGACACTAATGTTTATTCACCATACATAATCAGGCTTTGAAGAAGTACGAAAGCTCTTAGACTTCAGCAAAGTTCCTTTTGCTTTTGAATTGCATTGACCTAAGAGATTTCCTACTTTAGCAATGCATCTTCTTTCTCACTTTCTGATTCCTGTACACCTCTGCAAACTCTTTTAAACCTCTGGTTTTTTATACTCGCTTTTTCTCTCCCAACTCCCCCCCGCCCCCCACACACACGCCAAACCCACCATCTCCCCACTTACTCTTTTTGTCTCCTTCAACACCCTCTGCCCGCCTGCCAATTGGAATTCTTGGAACCATTTCACAGTTAATGTACAACTCTCCCCACCCCCAACCCCCTTTAGGGAGTCTCTTGGGAAAAGAAAAGCTCTGCAGGGCTTTCTAGGCCAACAGCAGTGCACTGGAGTCTTTTTTAAAAAACTGGTTTATGTTGCCAAGCTGAAATGATCAGGGAGGCATGAATAATTCTTTTTCTCGGGTGCCCTAGGAACATTTAAGGTGCCGTGTAATTCATGCGAAATTACCATGGGAGAATTCTCTCTCCTGAGCTGTTTTGTCCTGTACCCTGGGGACATGTCAGTTTCAAGAATGGCCCTATGCCTCACAATTCTACTGTCAATCCCCCTTTGGAAGTACCTGCTTTATAGACTTTTCTAAAACCAGTGCCTCTTGTTGTTTCCCCCCCTCCCCCTCAAGTAAAATATCTAGGGGCAAAGGTTAATGGTAGGAGCTTATCATTGATTCCCAGAGCTTGTTGCTGTGATAGAAGCCCAATCCAAGAATCCATAGGCACTAATAGATGAGTGAGGCCCCCGCCTTTCTTTCACAATTTAAACCCTTTGTGAGGTTTGGCATGCTCAGCTTGGGTTCCAACATTCTCTCTTCAAACCACGTTGAATCTGCTCCAGGGTGGCACTCTCACACCATCTCTTATCCTTGTTAGAAAGTTTCCAGGAAAAATATATTGTAGAAATCCTCCATATCTTCATTAGGGTTTAGACCATGTGGATTTTTATTCATCATGAGTGTCTTAGAAAAAAAATAGAAAAATACTTTAGTCCATAATGTGGAAGACTGTAGTAAATGATGCAGAAATCTCCCAATACATTATAATCTGGTGGTAACTTTTTTCAGACTCATAACTATGACAGTCTAGGTAATGCTATTTACTTGTCCCTTTAAGACCTCATTTTCAAC
The DNA here is from genome assembly GCF_024711535.1 of Dipodomys merriami. Taxonomy (NCBI): domain Eukaryota; kingdom Metazoa; phylum Chordata; class Mammalia; order Rodentia; family Heteromyidae; genus Dipodomys; species Dipodomys merriami. The sequence goes on along the minus strand of NW_027204715.1, from coordinate 9,852,342 downwards.
ATGCTCAAAGAATGCATCATTTTCCTAAAAATGCTCTGTCATTCCTGTGTCTAACGGTGGGATTCTTTTTCACTTCTACCTTCTTCAACACTTACCTCCACCTTCTTAGTTTAGTACCTGGCTTAAGTGCTCGCTAAAATTTAGCAGTTGAGATTGAAAACAAACTTTTAACCTAGAACTGCTAATGAAAGTGAGATTAATTTGGAATGTTTAAACATTTAGCATAATTACTAAATAGTCGATCACAAATCTATCCAACAACAAATAACAAATGCAATGCTAACAATATTAACTTAAATCCTTCCTCTTTAGGGAAGTAATGAAGTATAAGAACACAAGAGGCCTACTTACTTCCAGTATGTGATTCCTACATAGCCCTCCATCCCTTTCCTATCTGGAACTGACTTCATACTCTGTTCTGTACCGTGTTCGCCCTCTGCTGTTTTCTGTTCTTGTAAAGGTCTTTGCCAATTGGTGGTGGTGGAGAAGGAAGGGTTACATCCTGTTGTGTTTTCTTTCTGGAAAACATTTAGTGAGTATATTAGTTTGTGACCTGAAAATGGCTTATTTTGAGTTTTGCAGAAAAGAGGGGCTCAGAGAATAGGGAAAGTGGGGTTGGTCATTAATGGAAGCATTAACCTGGCTTTCTCCATCAATAGGCTGAAACTCTGGGGCATACTAGTGAAAGAAGAGAAGGCTGATGTTTCCACAGACTGAAGGTAGACAAGCCAGTGACAGTAAATTTGAAAAAAATTGCCAAGATTATAGCAAAGCAGTCAGAGTCACTTATGACTTGCAAACCATACGGCCCATGTAGTTAAATTCCCTAGAGAAATCCCAGAAAGAAACTAATATCCACAAAGAGTCTAAGACTAAGATTCCTTAGCAAGCCATGAGGAGATGTTCATTGAATTTCAATAGAACTGAATATTCTACATGGGTGTGAGAAAGAAGGCATTCCTCAAAAAATTATTAACCACCCCCCCCATGCATTTGTGTTGTGACAAGCTGATGGCGTGGTGACAAACCCAGAATGGCATTTTCATATAGCATTCCTCTACAGAGACTGGCAGATTCCAAACTTCCAAACAAGTTTCCCCCACACATGGGGCTCATTAGAGGTCCTCCATTTCCCTTGGCAGTGAGACAAGTTGCATTTAAATACTCACACGAGCTGCTTTCCATAATGTATGCTGAGTGTGCTTTCCCATGTGTGGGAGTGACTTCAGCCGTCCCCAGACCAGGGCTGTAGCGGATTCAGAATCATTGAATTCCAGAGAGATGATATGAATAGGATCGTTACAGATCAGAGGAAAGAGAGTAGGCTCCTCCACACTTGCTAATAGATGATGTGTAGATTTGCCTCAAATCTCATAACATCCTCAAGAATATTTATCTTCTTATCATTTTCAGTAGATCTGAAGATAGTGTTGGGAAATATGTCCCACAGTTAACTAAGTCTCTCTGTCAAATAGATTCCATAGCAATGTTGTGCGAAACACTTGGTACCTTCTCGATGTGCTTGGGGAACCCCAAAATGCACACTCCACAGCAAATAGAGTACAACACCTTCCTGTGGTTCTCGCTAGACACAAAACCTTCTTCATCTCTTCTAGCCGATAAGTATATGCAAGGACTGGGAAGGTGGCTCAGTGGTAGAGTGTTTGCCTTGCATGCATGAGACCCTGGGTTCGATTCCTCAGCACCACAGAAGTAGATAAAGCCTGAAGTGGTGCTGTGGCTCAAGTGGTAGAGTGCTAACCTTAAGCTGAAGAGCTGAGGGACAGCACCCAGGCCCAGAGTTCAGGCCCCACGACCAACAAAAAACAAAAAAATAAGTACACACCAGCCCTTATAGAAAAGACTGAACTGACATTGTGACATCTCAATAATTAAAAAAAATGATTTTATAAGAGGTAATGCAATAAAATAACCCCACCCCAACTCACCAGCAACAATTTCTTTCCACTGGCAGTATCCAGTCCTCTTCCTCTAGTGTTAATCATAGTAGCTCTGATCCTTCCCCGAGGCAGTGGGAAGTCAGGATCTGAAACTCTCCATGACACAGAAGAAGATAAATCAGCCAGGCTACTGGTGTTCTCTCTGTGAGAAATATTCATGTGAAGAAAACCATGGTTTGACAAAATATGAAGACTACCTGCCATCCTACAAAGAGAATTATTTCACAGATTATCCCAGAAGAAAGAGGATGGGGATGTGGAATTTTTATGTTTTTCTACCTGGAAAGAGAAATGAATTTAGGGTTAGAAGAGTTGGTTCCAAATTGAGTCTAAGCTATTGGCTGCATGGCTTTCTGCTATACAAAGCTCTCCTCAGGTGTCATTCGCTTAATTCAGTGGGATGGGTACATTGGAGTATTTCTGTGCTCCTTCCGCCACGCGGTTCCTGACTGCAGGTCTCATAGCACTGGGAAAGCTGATCTTCCTTCTCTTGTGCAATGCTAACAAACTTCATATACTCACATGAGGACACTTTGCTTTACTGTGGACTAAATTTTGGTGTACTCTCCAAATTCATATTCTGATATCTTCACCCCTAAGGTGACAATATTTGGATACAGAATCTGCACAGGTATTTAAAGCCAAAAGAAGTCATAAGGACACGGACCTTAGTCTGATAGGTGCCTTTTCAATAAAAGAAACAACAGAATATGCTCCCTATCCACCCCCCTCTCTCACACACACAGAAAAGAGATGAACATCTGTCTGTAACCTAAGGAGAGAGCTCCTCCCAAACTTGGATCTGTTGCCACTTTGATCTTAGACTTCCAGTCTCAAGAACTATTAAAAAAATAGATTTCTGTTGTTTAAGCCACTCAGTCAATGTATTTTGTTATGACAGCTTGAGTAGATTAATATACTTATATTTTTAGAAACCATTAAAGCTCAATCTCTACCCTTATAACCTTGATTCAAAGATTAGATCCAAGGTCTGTCTGGAGATATGCCAATTTTATATGAATAACACTTTGGATTTAATCCTTTTGGGCAGATCCTTAAAAATATGACTTTTCAAAGATTCTAAGAAGCAGTGAGTGAGCTCAAGTGTTAAATGGACTTTCACTAAGGGTGCCAAAGACCATTCAATTGGGAGAAAACAATGTTTTCAACAAATAGTTTTGAAAAAACTGGATATCCACATTCAAAAGAATTAAGTTAAATCCTTTTCTAACTTCCATATATAAACAACTCAAAATGGATCAAAGGCCTAAACTTTATAGAAAAAAAATGCTCTAAAAAGAGGAAAATAGTCAAGCACTGGTGGCTTATGCCTGTAATCCTAACTACTCAGGAGGCTGAGATCTGAGGATTGGGGTTCAAAGCTAGCCAAGGCAGAAAAGTTCCCATGAGCCTCTTATCTCCAATTAACCATTCAAAAACCAGAAATGTTGCTCGAAGTGGTAGAGCACTAGCGTTGAGCAAAAGAGCTCAGGACAGTGTCCAGGCTCCAAGTTCAAGACCCAAGACCCACAACTGACAAAAAGAAAAAAAAAAAGGAGGAAAACACTGTAAAATCTGTATGATACTGGGATTTAGGCATAATAAAAAAACAACCAATCAAACATTTTTTGCATCAGAGAAAACAATTATAAGAGGAAAAACACAAACTTCAGAGTAGGGAATGTTTATAAATAGTATATCTGATACAGGATTAATATCTGGAATATACTAAGAACTCCTACCAACACAAGTGCACACACACACACACACACACACACACACACACACACACACACACACACACACAAAACACAGACAACAACCATCTGAATTTCAAAACATTCAAAGGACTTGAATAGATATTGTCTCAAGAAAGTATTCAAATGGACAATAGGTACATAAAATATACATTATTAGTGATCAGAAAAATGCAAATCAAAGCTATAATGACATATCACTTCTTATAACTCCAGTGTGGCTGCACCATCTTGAATGGCTACCAACAAGAAGAGTTCTTGTTTCACATCTGCTGTCAGAATTCTGGATGCTGGTCATTCCAGTAGAGGTGTAGTGGTATGTCATTGTTTTGATTTACATTTCCTTTATATGCACAACATATATAACTTACATTGCACATTTATCTTTTCATATTATAGTTTGTCATCTGTCTATCTTCTTTGGTGAAATGCCTATTAAGGCTTCTCATGTATTAAAAAATATCAAGAGCTAGGCATAGGTTGCTCAGACCTGCAATCCTAGCTACTAAGGAGGCAGAGATCTGAGGGTCACAGTCCAAAGCCAACCCAGGCAGTAAGCTCCCGAAGATTCTTATCTCCAATTAACACACACACACACACACACACACACACACACACACACACACACACACACACATGAAGTGGAGTTGTGGCTCAATGGTAGAGCACCAGCTTTGAGCAGTAAAAGCTCAGAACCCAGGCCCAGGCCCTGAGTTCAAACCCCAGGACTGGCACACAGGCATACACACACACACACACACACACACACACAAACACACACACACACATACACACATACACACACACACGAGTGGAGCTGTGGCTCAATGGTAGAGCACCAGCTTTGAGCAATAAAAGCTCAGAACCCAGGCCCAGGCCCTGAGTTCAAGCCCCAGGACTGGCACACAGGCATACACACACACACACACACACACACACACACACACACACACACACATGCACACGCACATTCACACACACAAATGAGGCAGTTTGTTTTAGCTCATTTTCTATTGTTGCAACAAAATAACAGAAGCTATGTAATATAAAAACAAGAGGTTTATTTTCCTTACATTTCTGGAGATCAAAGAGCATGGTACCACATTCCGTTCATCTCTGGGGAGGGCTGCATCACAATATGACAGATGATATTATGGTAGCAGATGATCTTGTGGTAGGGAAATATGGAGGTCATATAACATGGCAGCAAACCAGATAATTTCAGTGCTTAGATGTGTTCTTTTATAATAACCAGGTGGTTGTAAGCAGCTTTATAAGCTTTGCAAGGCCAGAAAATTCCTGTGATGGCAGTGCCCCAGGAACCTCACTTGTTTTTTGAAAGTCCTAAGACTTGAACTCAGGGCCTGGGCACTGTTCCTGAGCTTTTATTTGCTCAAGGCCAGCACTCTACTGCTTGAGCCACAACACCACTTCTGGAGGTTTTCTGAGTGGTTTCTTGAAAATAAGACTCTCCTGTGAGAGTCTTTTCTGCCTGGGCTGGCTATGAACCATGATCTTCAGATCTCACCCTCTTGAGTAGTTCAGATTACAGCCAGGGGTCCCACTGCCCAACTTTGACCACACTTCTTAAAGGTTCTATCACCACTTACATCTCCATTTTGTGGCCAAGCTCCCAATACATGAGCTGTGGAGAAAAACTGAGTAAACATAGCATTATCTTATAAGCATTGTTTATGACAGTCACAAGGAATAAAACAGTTAAATGGAATCATATCCAACTAAAAAACTTCTGCACAGCAGAGGAGAGAATCAACAGAAGGAAGTGATAATACACAGAAAGAGAGAAAAATATTTGCAAAGCATATATCTGATAAAAGGTTAATATAAAAAAAGTATAAGTTGCTCAAAAAGTTCAATATTTTTACAGGCCCAATTAAGAAAAAGGAAAATAGATTTACATAGGCATTTCCAAAAGGAGACATTCAATTTATATGAGATATCCCAAATAATAAGATGCATAACATCAGAGTGCAGAATTATGTTGAGGCTAAAGGAGTGGAAAATGAGGTACAGCCATTCAATAGGCATGAGGTTTCAGTTTTTCAAGGTGAATACAATGTAGAGAACTGATCTGCCTAGTAGTAATAAGACCACTGCACACTTAAAACTGTAAGAGGGAAAACTTCATGCTCTTACACAATAAAACTTAAAAATAGGAAGAAAATAAAATGTACACATGGCCAATGGATAAATGAGAAAACTTGTCCAGCATCAGCAATCACCAGGGGAATTATGAATTAAAACCACATCAAGATGTCATGTCACATATGTAGTAATGGCTAATATCTAAAGACAGAAATAAGTTTTGGCAAATGTGTGTGGAAAAAAAGGAACTCTTTTGGTGGGAATATAAGTTAGTACTTAGGGAAGTTCTTAAAGAAATAACAATCCTACTACTAGGTACATATCCCAAGAAATAAAATCAGTGCATTAAAGAGATAGCTACACTCCTTTAGTTACTGTAGCTGAAAAACGGAACCAACCTAAATTGTTTATTAAAAGGTGAATATAACTGCCTGCCGGCAGCTCACGCCTGTAATCTTAGCTACTCAGGAGGCTGAGATCTGAGTATCATGGTTCAAAGCCAGCCCTAGCAGTAAAGTCCATGAAACTCTTATCTCCAATAAACCACCAGAAAACTGGAAGTGGCACTGTGGCTCAAGTGGTAGAGCACTCACCTTGAACTAAGCTGAAGCGCTGAGAAAGAAAGAAAGAAAGAAAGAAAGGAAGAAAGAAAGAAAGAAAGAAAGAAAGAAAGAAAGAAAGAAGGAAGGAAGGAAGGAAGGAAGGAAGGAAAAGGTGAATGTAGAAAGAAAATGTGGTACATATTCACAATGGAGTACCACCATAAAAGTATGAAATTCTGACATTTTTGACAACATAAATGAGCCTGGAGAACATTATGCTAAGTGAAATAAGCCAGACACAGAAAGTCAACTACTACAAGATCTCATGCACATGTGGAACCAAAAAAAAAAAAAAAAAAGTCGATTTTATGAATCTTGAGAACAAAATGGTGGTTCCCAGAGGATAGAGGGGTTGAAAGGAAGGGTGGGGGTGGTGTTGGTCAGAGCATAAACAATTCCAATAGGAAAGACGGGATAAATTCAAGGCCACTAAAATACAGAACTAGACTACTATTTATAACAGTGAATTGTTTTCTTCTTCCTGCAGTCATTTATCCACAGGACCAATGCAGACTCCATCCTCACGATGCCCTTACTGCAGGAAGTGACCACCCTCTTTGCAGTCTTGTGAAAAGTCAGTGCTGCGGCAGGCAGAATGTTCTTCTCTTCTTTCTTTATGTAGTGAACAGTAGATTCATTGATCCTGTAATGGCGGACTACAGCCAAGTAGCTTTGCCTTCCTTTAACACATTGAGAAGTTCCACGTTTTCTTAGCATCTTCATCTGGGGCATGGGTTCAATGCTAGAAGCCCTAGAAGGTGCAGCACATTTGGGTGGTATTGTAGGGCTTGAAATAAATTCAAACTTTTATCAAAACTTCCCCCCCTCCTGAAAAAATCCCCACCACCAACTCAACACTGACGTGAAGTGGACAAGGAAAGATGCGGAACTGATGGACACAATGCAGGAGAGCAAACAGACTGATACTAGGATCACTGGGCCAATCAGGGCCCAGGATGCAGAACACCGTGCTGTGATTGGTCACCTTCTATCCCATTAGCCAATAGTGTGCTGTGTACAATTTCGCGTTGGCAAATCTGCGCAAGCGATAGTGGCATACTACATGTCCATACAGGATGGTATTCATGCTGGTGACATACCTCCTGTATCTCACATCAATTCATTATTCTTTTAATATACTTGAATTAACATTTTTATATGCTTCTATTGTTTTAAATTTTAGGCAAACAAAATTTAAATCATAAATGTTATATAAATACCTATGTACCACAAAATCCCACAATTAGTGAGAATTCTGCGATACAGAATTCGATTTTTTTAAACCTAGGATACAGTAAAGCTGTAAAACCCTCGAGTAAAATTCGAGGTAAAACCCTCGAATGAACATGTTACTGATAGAAGTTATTTTAGCAGCAAGTCTAAGCTTAGCTTCTCTGAATAACGGATCATGGTCATTGGCTCAACTCTAGGAGTAAATAAGGAACTTTACACGAAAGTTACAAAAGACCATTTTTTTTTTTTGCTACCCATGGAAGACTTCTTTGTTCTTTAGGATAATCTCTCTCCTTTTAGATAATTATTATTGGAATTATGTTTTACTTTGTTACACAACTGTTGCAATGAAAGACCAAGGTTTTAGCTTAATTTTACAAGTGACCTCTCTACCTTGCTTACCTCAAAACTTTGGAAACAAAATGGGTTCTAAGGAGGGTCCTAAAGTTAAGGGAAACATTGTCTATATGCCTCAGACTATGATTCAAGCCCAGCTTATGTTAAACAAGTGAGATCTTGGTGTTCATGGCGCAAGTAGCAACAAGTTGACCATTATGAACTGGAAATCAGGGTTTATCACAGATTTTGCTTTCAACCTCATTATTACTGACATGTTGGCCCAAAATGTTGTGGTATGCCATCTGTGCATTATGGGATGTTTAGTAGCATCTTTGGCTTCTACCCATAAGTACATGTCAGAGGCACCATGGCCCACAGCTGTGACAACTTAAACACCTCTGCATATCATTAAATATCCCCATGGAAATGAAAATGTATCCTTGTTGAGAACCATTGATTTATTTAATGTGTCCTTAGACACAGGTAATATCTGTGATTGTAGCAGAGAGCTGACCCAGCTTCAAGACTATACAGATAATACCCTTGGGATTGTCTCTCTTTCCATATTGACTGAAATAACGTTTATTTTGGTTTGTTTTGTTTTCTGTCCTTATTTTAAGAACATTTATTTTTAAATAAACACTAAGAAGTTCGAGTTAAGATTACTTGGCATCCTCAACTTTGATAAAACAAAATGTTCATTCTGAAGAGTTATCCAAGTTCAGCATGATCAGAGAAAGGTCCATTGCTGTCGTCGGCAGAGCAGGGCTGTAGCACTGGCGCAGCCTTGTGATTTCTGTAGGAACACGGCGGGGGCCAGCAGGATATTTTGCTCTAGATCCAGGCTAGCTGCCCAGCACAGAAGGCAGTGCTCCAGGATGGGCTTCTGGCTTGGTGTTCTTAGTGATGGAGGTGGGGAGGTGGTGTTCTCTTGGCTTGAAGCCCTTTTCTTCTATCTGCTGCTTCTCATCCTGGGCTGGTTTTCTTTTCCCAAAGCAACTGTGGATTTCCCCAGTGACCATGAAGGAAGAAGAATCTGCTCAGGTTCTTTCCTATTGCCAGGAGGGAAGACACAACTTGAAAAGATATTTTTGCAGTTGTTAAGGAAGTAAAAGATAACAATTGACTGTATAACTTTAAACTAAGTAAAAGTAAAAATAATTTTGAGGAGCCTTTTGGTTGTGGCATACACATTCTCATTTATTATTATTGGACTCACACTTTGAAAATACTGACAGCAGTAGCATGGAAAAAGATGCATGGTTTAAATTCATGGGGACATCATTACAGACAAGTGACAGTTAGAGTAATTAGTATGCAGCAACTCACTTGTAGGATCAGACAGTGATATCTGGATTAATTTGACATTTAGATTAATCTGAAATGAGATTTTGCATGTACATATGATTGATGGTCCCTAAGAAAACCAAGATAAACACCTTCTTTGAAGAAATTCCTAGTATACATATTAATCACCCTGCTGAAAGTGGAATAGACATTATTTTCCCAGTCATAGCCAGCATCCAGCTCAGTAGCTCAGTGCCAGGAAAGCAGGTGCAAAGAGGAAATAAACTAAATAATCAGGTCAGAAAGAGAGAACACCAGTAAACAATCAATTCCAATGTCTATTCTCAGGTTTTCAGGAAAACTGGTATGTTTCAGAGTTGCCCAGGTAAGAAACATCCCTCCACGCACAGAGAGATCTAGAAACAGAATATCACTTAATTTTGAATTACACAAAATGCAATTCTAGACATTTGGTGTGACCAGTTCCAGATGCAGCCTCATGGCTTTCCAATTCTGTCCTTGGTATGCATTGCCCTTCATCTTCAACATGACATGCTATCTCTGCCCCTGAGATTCCTCATCCATGAAATGGAACAATGGTAGGATCCATTCACAGGAGAGATGAGAAAGTTAGCTGAGTTAGGAGATGTAAAAACACTTGGAACAGACTGGACTTGCTAGGCATTGGTGGTCCATGACTGTATGGCTAGCTACTCAGGAGGCTGAGAGCTCAGAACATCAATGCAATTTGAAGCCAGCCTGGCATGGGCAGGAAAATCTGTGGGACTCTTATTAATGACCGAAAATGCAAAAGCAGACCTGAGGCTCAAGTAGTAGAGCAGTACCTTTAAGCAAAAAAAAATCTTAGAACAGCACCTTGGCCCTGAGTTAAGCCCCAGAAATGGCAGAGAGAGAGAGAGAGAGAGAGAGAGAGAGAGAGAGAGAGAGAGAGAGAGAGAGAGAGAGAGAGAGAGAGAGAGAGAGAGAGAGAGAGAGAGAGAGAGACAGACAGACAGACAGACAGACAGACAGACAGACAGACAGACAGACAGACAGACAGACAGACAGACAGACAGACAGACAGAGACAGAGAGAGGAGAGTAAGAGTGAGAGAGTAAGAGAAAGAGAGGAGGAGAGACTGAGAAGGGACCAGAGGGGGAGATGGAGGGAGGGAGGGAGAGAGGGAAAGAGACTGGCTTAAAGTGACATATCTAGGTTTTTATCAGACACTGAGCAGTGCCCTGTGAAGTATGTTAAAAATCATTTTAAATTGAAAGTATATAAAATCTATTTTGAGCATTATTAAAATTGTGTTGAATTTATTCATCAAATGAGGGAAATGGTCAGATGTTATAAGCACTTTAAAGGAGAGATCATTTTGTTTTCTTTTGTGTTGTGTTTTGAAATAGTGTTGTACTCCGTTGCCCAAACTAACCTCAAAGATGACATTTGTCTGCCTTAGCCTTTTGACAGCTAGGATTACAGGCATGCATTACCACACCTAGCTCAAAAGAAAGATCAATAGAGTGCACAATTACATGAAGTTACAAAATGCTGAAATGAGTTTGTCCACAGAGCCTAAACTAGCTACTTCTACAGAGGGGAAAAAAATTAACTGAGTCCAAACTGGATCTGATAGTTTTTGCATGACTATGGACAACAGTCATTTGGTTCAGTCTCAGCTAAGGTTTACTGTGTTACAAAATCACTTCCACCAGCAGTCAGATCACCAGGAGGGGTAGCAATGCAGATTGACATTCAATCCCCAACTTTCCCCCATAAGCTAGACAAGGCTTTCAAAGGTACACAAAGGGACAAAGAAATGGACCTGAATAGTGCTCAGTAATTAGCACAAATCATCTCCAGTGAGAAAGAGACAAAATCTAAGCACAAGAGGAATGATGAAGGAGAAGAAAGTGAAGACCCAGCCTGATGACCTCATTCTAACTTCTGAGAGTATTTCCAAAGAAAGTTATACTTGGAGGCTCTTAGTATTTTCAACATTACTTTTTTTTTTTTTGCCAGTACTAGGGCTTGAACTCAGGGCCTGGGCACTATCCCTGAGCTGCTATTTTGCTCAAGGCTAGTGCTCTACCACTTGAGCCACAGCGCCATTTCCGGCTTTTCTGTTTATGTGGTGCTAAGGAATTGAACCCAGGGCCTCATGCATGAGCAGTAAGCACTCTACCACTGAGCACTTTCTCAGCAACATTACCTTTTTGAGGGAAATTGGGGCACTAAATTCAACGTTAGCAATCGTGAAAATAGCAATACTTCCCAAGGCTATCTACAAATTCAATGCGATACCGATCAATATTCCAACCTCATTCTTCAAGGAAATAAAAGAGGTATTCCAAAAAATCATATGGAACAATAAAAGACTCCGAATAGCAAAAACGATTCTCAACAGAAAGAACAGTGCTGGAGGAATATCAATACCAAATTTCAAACTCTACTACAAAGCCATAGTAATAAAAACAGCTTGCTACTGACACAAGAACACACCTCAGGACCAATGGAACAGAATTGAAAACCCAGAAATGAACCTACAGACTGATAGCCATTGATAAAGGAGCTAAAAAAAATAGAATGGAAGAAAGACAGCCTCTTCAGTAAATGGTGCTGGCAAAATTGATTAACTACTTGTAGAAAACTAAAGCTAGATCCTTATATATCACCCTGCACCAGAATCAACTCCAAATGGATCAAAGACCTCGGAGTCAAAGCAGACACTCTGAAAACATTACAGGATGGAGTAGGAGAAACCCTAGGTCTCCTTGGCACAGGCCAAAATTTTCTTAATAGAGACCCAGAAACACAACAAATCAAACAAAGGTTGGACAAATGGGATTGCATGAAATTGCAGGGCTTCTGCGTGGCAAAGGACATAGCTAGTCAGATTAACAGAAAGCCCATGGATTGGGAGAAGATCTTCACTAGCCATAAAATGGACAAGGGTCTCATATCTAAAATATAACTGGAACTCAAAAAATTAAATCCCCCAACAACAAACCCTCAAAAAAACAACTGTCCAATAAATAAGTGGGCTAAAGACTTAAAGGGAAACTTCTCTGTAAAGGAAAAAAGGATGACACATGAAGAAATGCTCAACCTCCCTATCCATAAAAGAAATGCAAATCAAAACAACATTGAGATACCACCTCACTCCAGTTAGAATGGCTATAATCAAGAACTCTAATAACAACAGGTGCTGGAGGGGATATGAACAGAAGGGAACCTTACTGCATTTTTGGTGGGAGTGTAAACTTGTTCAACCACTTTGGAAAGCAGTATGGAGGTTCCTCAAAAGCCTCCACATAGAGCTCCCCTATGACCCAGCAATCCCACTCTTGGGCATTTACCCAACTGATCACAAACAAGACCACACTAAAGCTACCAGCACAACTATGTTTATTGCAGCATTATTTATCATAGCCAAGATATGGAACCAACCCAGATGCCCCTCAGTAGATAAATGGATCAAGAAAATGTGGTATAGATACACAATGGAATTCTATGCCTCCATCAGAAAGAATGACATTGCCCCATTTGTTAGCAAATGGAAAGACTTGGAAAAAATTCTATTAAGTGAAGTAAGCCAGGCACAAAAAACATAGGTTCCATGGTTTCCCTTATTTGCAATAACTAGTATATGTCAAGCAGAAAAGGTCAGATAAGATGATGTTAGGGAAATGAACCTTAAGATATGTATTCAAATGTTTTTTTTTCTGTCATGCGATTGTTTCTAACACATTTATAAGATGGTTTATTTGTTGCTTTGTATGTCCCTCCCCCATGGTATAACCCCTGCTTTCACTGTATTTGATGTTGGTATAATTTGTGGAGGGAAGGGAAAAAACAAATTGTTTAAATAGGGATACAGGTGGGCCCATTGCAACAATGAGATGTACAAGTCATTTTGTCAAAAATGAACTTTACAACTTTGATTGGAGGGGAAGGGAGAGGAGGACTGTGGGGAAGGAGGGGAGAGGATGAGAAGGGGAAACAAAGAAGGAGGCTACAATGCTTGATAAGAAATGCACTCATTATCTTGCCCATGTAATTGTAACCCCTCTGTACAGTATTTTCACAATAAAAAAATGGAAAAAAAGAATAAATTCAACGTTAGCAGTCTCTTGTAAGTTAATTAAGGAGTTCATCTATGTGTTCTAAGAGTAATTCTCCTATTAACTTTACTTCATACACAAAATTTATGGAAGCTTGTCCTATAAATTGAAAACTCAAAAAATTTTAAATGACGTTAATAAATAAATAATTGTATTGTAAGGTCTGACTTCTCATTCTCTCTCCCTTCCCCCCTACTCCACTTTGAATAAAGCAATCTCATTTTGCTTTAATGATGGGAACATAGTACTTTTAATATGTGAATTGAAGTGTTTTACCTGATATACTCAGCTAGAGGTAACTCAGAAGTCGTGCATTGTGTTCTTCTAGGCTGGAAAAGGCCAGCTATCCACTATAAATGAGAACATAGTTCCCTTAAGAAAATATGTCAATCAAGGCTATCAGAAAACAGATGAACACTCAAATTAGGATGATTTAATGTTTTAAGTACCAGTCATTTCTGCCAAGAGGAAGGAAACCCCTCCAAAAGCATTTTTTCTGTGAATTGTGCAAATAGAAGAACAAGAGAAGAGGAAGATGAGATGCAGAAAGAATGCATATATGGTGCATTCCTCCTATTTGGCTATTTAGGTATTATCTTGAGGCTCTGATATCCTACCTCTTATCTTCCAGTTTAAAGCTATTGGCATGATAATTAGATTGTCCCTTTCCACCTGCTCCATAATGGACACTGTAATTGTTGAATTTTCCCTTTAAGTTTTTTTGTTTGTTTTACTAGAACTGAGGTTTTTCTTCTCCATTCTTTCCTAGTAAACATCAACAATTACAGGATACTTAGTGTGTGATGGCTACTGTGGTAAGTTATATCAATTACAAAATAGTGTGAAAACACACTTGAAATCATATATGATATACCTAATACCTTCAATGACAGGATTAGAAGAAAATCAGCCCGAAAGTGGCTCATTCCAAAGGAGAAAAATTGAACATATGATGAAAAGGTTAAAAGCAAGAGTATGATGGTCAAAGCATGGCATTTAGCTTGAGAAGCCTTCTTTAGTGAAAGAACAGAAAATAGTATTATTTCAAATTATTAATAGGAGAGACATTTCTGGAGCTACAATAGGCTGAGAGTGTTTTGCTTACACGGTCCACCTTGATATCTAGAAAAATGAGTGCAAATTGCCTCACACATGAACACTGCTCAGAAACCAAATATAAGGAGAGATTCCTCAAAGATCCCACAGAAAGGGATGGTAAGGTGGCTCAGTGGGAGAGTGCTTGCCTTGCATGCATGAGGCCCTGGGTTTGATTCCTCAGCACCACATTAACAGAAAAAAGGCAGAAGTGGCGCTGTGGCTCAAGTGGTAAAGTTCTAGCCTTGAGCTGAAGAGCTGAGGGACAGTATCCAGGCCCAGAGTTCAGGCTGCACAACCACCACCACCAACCAAAAAGATTCCACAAAAAGGAAAAAAAATATGCATTCCGTTAGCATTAACTTCCACCAGGAACACCAACTCTTGAATGTCAATGAGCCAATGATTTCAAAGATGCCTTAAGCAAAATTATTTACTTTTCATGCACAATTTCCTTCCATATGTACCTATTACTCATTAATTCTTCTGTAAGGCTAGGCTAGAGATATTCTAATGTATATAGAGCTCCAATTCCCCATAATTCTATTTCCTGTGTATTGATTTTAGTAATATACTTTATTACGAAAGAATAAAAAAATTAAAAAGGATTCCTAGAATTTTATATCTTCTTGACAGATAAGAAATATTTAAGAGTGTGGAAAGAATATAAGACACATGCAAAAGCAAAAGGAAGTTGCACAACTTTTTGGACTTGTTTGTATATTTCTCAGATCTTCAGTGAGTAATATGCATATCAATTATAATGCAAGTAGTGTTTTCCCCCCAAATTTTCACCTTCTATAGGCAAATCACAGGTGAAAAAAGGAGAAACTTAGTTGTCTTGTTTACGTTGTGCTGCAGCATCACATGGTAGAAAGCAGGACAAGAGGCAAAGTGAACTGACCACCACCAGGCTTTGCATAACAGTATCAACCTACTCACAGGGGTGGAGCCCTAGTGACCTACTTGTCTCCCATTAGGCTCCACCTCCCAATTATATCACCTTGGAGATGAACTTTTAAACACCTAACTCTGGAAACATATTCAGCCCATATATAACTGCTTCAACCTTGAATACATGAAAAACAAGAACTAGGAAGTAGAAAGGAGAAGATGTAGAAGAAAGAGATACAAGTATTTTCACTTTTCAAAAAGGATGAGTTAGTATGCCAGCAATGAGTGTAGCGAGACTGACATCAGGAAAGCAACTCTGTAATTGCCTCAAAAAAATAAAAACAACTAGGAACTAACTTAATCAAGATGCCAAGATGTAAAGGATCACTATTGTGAAAACTTTAAATTTCTGTAAAAAGAAACTAAAGCAGACTTAAGGAAATGGAAAAACCTACCATGCTTCTGAATAGGAAGAATTAACATTGTAAAAATGGCAATACTGTCCAGAGCAATTTCCAAACTCAATGCAATACCCATCAAAATTTCAACAACGGAATAATAAAAGACCCCAAACAGCAAAAGCAATCTTTAGCAGAAAGAACATTACTAGATGAATATCAATCCTGAACTTCAAACTCCATTACAAAGCTATAAGAATAAAAACAGCTTGGTACTGGCATAAGAATAGGTCTGAGGACAAATGGAACAGAATGGAAGATCCAGAAATAAGACCACAAAAATCTAGCTACCTAATAATTGATAAGGGAGCCAAAACCACAGAATGGAAGACAGCTTCTTCAACAAATGATGCTGGCAAAATTGACTACCTACATCTTCATATATCACCTGTAACAGAATCAGTTCTAAATGGATCAAGGACCTCAAATGCCAGATACTCTGAAAATATTAGAGCAAGAGATAGGAGATAGGTATTCTATACATGGGTCAAAACTTCCTAAGTAAAGATCCAGAATCACAACGAGTCAAAGAAAGACTGGATAAATGGGACTGCATCAAACTGAAGAGTTTCTGCATGGCAAAGGACACAGTTAACAAGATAGAAAGAAAGCCCACAGAATGGGAGAAGATTTTTACCAGCTATGCATCAGACAAGGACCTCATATCTAAAATATACTTAGAGTCCAAAAAATTAACTCTCCCAAAAATAAACTCACAAAAACTCAATAACCCAATTAATAACTTAAAGAGAGACTTCTCAGTGGAAGAAGAATGGCGAATGGACACATGAAGGAATGTTCAACATCTCTGGCCATAAAAGAAATGCAAATCAAAACAACATAGAGATTCCACCGCACCCCAGTTAGAATGGCCATTATCAAGAAAACTAACAATAATAGATGCTGGTGGGGGTATGGCCAAAAGAGAATGCTACTATACTGTTGGTGGGAATGTAAACTTGTTCAACCACTCTGGAAAGCAGTATGGAGGTTCTCAAAAGACCAAACATAGAGTTCTTCTATGACTCAGCGATCCCACTCCTGGGGATTTATCCAACAGAAGACAAACGAGGCCAGTCTAAAACTACCGTCACTACCATGTTCATCTCAGCATTGTTTTTACCACAGTCAAGATATGGAATCAACCCAGAGGCCCCTTAGTGAATGAATGGATTAATAAAATGTGAGATTTACACACATGCGTGTGCACACACACACACAATGGAATTCTGCTCATCCATCAGAAGGAACAATATTGTATCAATAGTAAGGAAATGGAAAGACTTGGAAAAAATTATATTAATAGAAGTAAACCAGAAAAATAGCTTGCATGTTTTCCCTTATTTGTGTTAACTAGAATGTGCCTATAACTCTACATGTAAACACACTGAGTATTTTTAATAAATACATTGGAATATAATAAATTAAACAGGTCTCTAGACGTTCACAGTGAGACCAAAGGAGACTATGCATAGGAGTGAATCACAAAGGCTCAATAGCTATGTGCATATGGTTGTATAAAATAATTTTATACAAAATGAACTCCAGAAATGGAAATGAGATTTTTGTTGCTGTTTTTGTTAATTTTTGCTTTTGTCTTGTTTGTTAATTTGTCTTTGGAAGGGTAACAGGAGGCACAGAAAAGGTAGAACAAAGAGTGAATAAATAAAACAGTGTTACTCACTAGACACTGTGGAAATACATATGTGGGTGGGGACAGGAGGCAAAAATTGAGAGAGAGCAAGGGAAGAGGAGACTTGGTCCAAAAAGAATTATACTCATTACATGACTCAAGTAACCCTTCTGTATATCACCACTATATAACAATAAAACATAAAAAAGAATGAGTTATACATGGATCTGTAATTCATGAAATAAGGAATGAAGATATTAGAATATGACTTTTATTTAGATAACTAATAGATTTAAATGTGATACAATCCTTTGGGAGGAGGTAATTTCTGAGAATTTGATCTTTATTTAAATTATCAATTAATGTAATAGGTTTATAGATAACAATTACAAAAGTATACATTCAGAGATATGAACCAGTAAAGGAAGAAAAACTAGAAATAAAAATTTCTATGCTACTTTTTTTTCTATGCTACCATTTGTATACTCTATTATTCATTCTCTCACTCAACAATATTTATTATCTAATATGATTAGGCACTGGTCAAAGACTACTCTTTCCTTCTGCAGCCTACTTTCTCCTTGAGAAACTTATATCAACATCTGAACAGTATCAAAACATCTACCTCAAATGTTCTTTAATAACAAGACAGATGTGAGTAGTCACAGCATTTACAGTCCAGTCAACATGGGTAAATCTTGAATCTACTCTTTATCAGTTAGAAAGCAATGTTTCAGTTGTTTTAGTCTTATTTTTTGCTTTTCTGTAAAAAAAAAATGTTATTGTGAATGTTAGTGATAAAATCCATCATTGTTCTCTAATTCTAATGAAATTTACTTTTTTTCCATATCTCAGTCTTTCAGATCTTTGTTCTAAGCTTATCAATGTACAGTTAATAAACAAAAAGAACCAACTAATAGGTTGGAGAGTACAAATAAAGGCACTTCATCAGAGAGGGAGTATATCATAGTGGAGAACAAATAATAGAACCTCTGGGTTTTGTCCTGATTTGGCCTTATGTATCTTAGGTAAATCATTTTTCTTTTTGAAGCTTGGGAAAGTACATGAATATATTTCATAAACTAAAAATCACCATCTAAGCACTTACATGTGTGAAGAGTTTAGTAATTACAAAGGTATAGTTAATTATTCACGACTATTATTCTTTTCTAATATTATTCACTTTTTAGCACATTTGATCGCTTCTCCAAGTGATCAAATTCTTTAGATAAATAGGGAATCATGGAAGTTCACGATTAAGATTTGGTGACCCTCAAGAGCCTTTGCCCAAGGGGTCAGGACAACGACCTCAGTAGTGAGCAATTCACCCTTGGTCCAGGTTCCCCTGGATACCTGTGAAAGGACTGTACAGTGGGTTGTGGTAACAATCTGCCGAAGGTCACAGACTTGCTTCCAAATGTGTGGGGTGTCATAAAATTCCAGATGGATTTGACCTGAGCAATTTTATTTTGTTTTTAAACCCATGGGTATTTTAGAGAAAATTTCACCCATATGTTTTTGATTCGTTTACATTGCAATCATTAAAAATTGGTTTGCTTCATTCTTATATAATGTCCAAGAACCTTAAGAGTACTTTTCTTTAAAAAAATTAAAAAGTCCCTCTAAGAAAAGAGCAAATAACAGGAAGCTGTTGTTTGCCCAAACTAAATAAATTTTACACACTTAAAATTTCTATTTTGAATCCAAACTCTAAACCTGTCATTCTTGTTTTGTGGCTAAAATTTACCCGAACAAAATAATTCTGTCCAAAACAAGCAGAAAAGTACCACGTGAAAACAAACTTCAAATAACAAAGCAGAACCCACAGCTACAAGTACAAATATATGAACTGATTGTACATTGATAATGAAAATACAGTATCAAACCAGGTGGGGTATTGAGAGATCCCTGTTTTTCAATAAGTCATTTCCTTTAAAAGCATTTCACTTTCTATTTAA
Organism: Dipodomys merriami; assembly: GCF_024711535.1. Taxonomy (NCBI): domain Eukaryota; kingdom Metazoa; phylum Chordata; class Mammalia; order Rodentia; family Heteromyidae; genus Dipodomys; species Dipodomys merriami. The sequence goes on along the minus strand of NW_027204715.1, from coordinate 9,832,892 downwards.
GCATATGGAGTGATCAGTTCTACCCTACATTTACCAAACGTGTTGAGGATAGAGTCAAATAACATACAGGATTTTACAGCCCCTTGAAGAATATTAAGTGCTATATAATTGCATTTAAAGTATAATAATAGACATGCATAATTATAACTATGGAACAAGAAATTATGCAACTGTCAACCTTTGCTAACTTTTATAGAACACTATTAGTGGAAAAATAATATGAAGAAATTTGAATTCAGGCACTTTGTTTCTTTAATATGTAATCATGAGTTTAATGACATTCTGACATTTATTCAACACTTAATTTTTTCTTGGTTCAGAGGTAGTTGAGAATAGGTTTTAAGAATATTTAAACTTCACAGTAGCAATCAATACCCATCAAATATTTATAATGTGTTAGCCCTTTTAATGCACATTGTCTCACTCAAGCTTCACTTAATCTTGTTATATACATAGCATGATCCCCCATTTACAAGTGAGGAAATTGAATGGAACTCATTCAAGGTCACTTAATAAGTGAATAAAAGTAACCCATGCTTTCACTGTATTTGATGTTGGTATAATTTGTGGAGGAGAAGGGAAAAAATAAATTGTTTAACTAGGTGGACCCATTGCAACAATGAGATGTACAAGTCGTTATGTCAAAAAACGAACTTTACAACTTTGGGGGGGGAGGATTGGGTGGGGAGGAGGGGAGGATGGGAAGGAATGGGAAGGGGAAACAAAGAAGAGGCAACAATGCTTGAAGAATGCACAAAAAAATGGAGCTTTTCAACCTCTATGTCTTTTAACTTCCTTTAATAATATTGTTTCTAACTTCTCAAAGAGTAAAATCAAAACATCCTTTAACAAATAATATGATTTTCTACAACTAATGTAGGCTCATAAAAATCCTTTTAAAATCATTTGATTATCCCTGGATGTGATCATAAAGGCAATAAAAATTAAAAAACACTTTTAATTTCACTGGTTCAACATTTTCCTGCCTTTGGTGAGTGGCATTTCCAATATATCTTTAAATATTAAACTAAATATTAAGAATTCAGTTAAACACCTACATGATGTAATTGACGGGTGATATTCTGTTGAAGATTTACCCAGCCTGAGCCAACATGAGCTATGCTATTTTCTTCCATTTTATAATATGCCATTCTGCTGTCTATCATTTCTCATAATTCACACCTAAAATGTCATAAGATTTCCTAAAGCAGATAGCCCACTTTGAGAAGTATTTTTGCTCTAGAGTCGAAAATCTGGTTATCATCTGTGCCTGATGACTCCAATATGTCTGTGCCTATAACCTGTGTGTGGTTGACTTGCTTCTATCATTTACCATGTTTGTTAAAAATCACCCTGTGTCATTTAGCTATTCTGGCCAGATAAACTACCCCATCACCCAACAGCTTCAAGCAATGTTTACTTTCTCTATGGCTCAGTGAATCTATAGTGATTCTTCTCTTCTAGGTTGTCCTGGCTGATCTCTGCTCAAATGCCTCCCATGTAAGTAGTTGGATGGCTGGTCAGTTCTTCAGCTGAATGGTTGAGGATGACTACAGTCAGCTGGCTGGCAGATGGCATTGGTGGTTCAGAGAAGTAGAAGCGACTATGCTGGGTGTCTTTCATCATCTGTGGCCCACACTTCCTCATTCAGTGGTCTCAGGGTTCCAAAAGAGGAAGCTCAGAGAATCGTGTGACCTTGCTTTGGGTTGTACAGTCTCACATCGGCTGCATTTTATTGGTCAAAGCAAGTCATTGTCAAGACTCAGAATGATGGGTGAAGAAAATAGCCTCCATTTCTTGATGGGAGGGACTCTAATATAAATGGCTGTTTTTACTCTTTCTAAACCCTTGACCATCAGGGAAATTATTACCCACTATCCCTGTGTCCTATCAACTCTAATTTCTAGCCTTGCCTTCCCAGGAGTATGTTTACAGCCACACATATTGTCCAAAGTTCCGGGGTTTTTTTTGCATGATTTCCCTTTTGCTTCATTATTCAGCAAGTGAAATGTTGGTATCCAGAAGAAGCATAGCATTGGAAGACTGTGTTGCATGAGTTATGTGTGCTTGCATTTCTAAGTATCTGGTGAGCATAGTTACGGATGGCATCTGTTCTCGATGGTATTTTCAAAGACATTTGTCTATGAGTAGTCTTGGAAGTCAACAACAGTGTCTCCATTTGAAGCCAAAGGCATGTTTGATTACTGACTGTTGAGATCTATGAAGAGTGAGATTTTTACCCTATTTAACGGGCTAAAGAGTTCTCTTGCTGTAAGTTCATGTAAAGTTGGATACCACTGGACTGGGTCAATCTCATTTTTGAATATTCTACTTCCATTTGACAAGTGAGGTGTACTGGGTCTTCCATTGTGTTAGTCATTAAGTCCTACGTAATGAGACTCACACAGCAATCCCAGGCAGAGGGTCACAAGGTCTCAATGGGTCAGAAGTTAGATGTCACAAGTGAGCTGATAAATACTTTTCAGAGGGGTGTAGGGTAGCCATTTTAGGAATAGGCTGAGGCTAAAATTCCAAGAGGTGCCTTGGGAGGGGCTGTCCCTCTTGCCAGATGGTAAAATCGTCAGTCACAGACACTTACAGTTCAAAGGGGTCACTAGGGTTCTGGGATCCCAAAGGTAGAAAGAGCATGCCGCAAATTTCTGGCTAACTTCCACCACAGGCTGTTGGTTTGGCTACCATTCAACCATGCTGATTTATGGGGTTGGCTGGTATAAATGAGAGAGTAGAACTCCCAAGTGGGTCACATCTGGTCTAATACCCCTACCTCTTCAGGTATTAGACCATATTAGTTCAATAAGGTGCTGCACTTCCTTCCTGGTGCTGGGGGCTGTGAGCATAGAACAGTTTTACATTGACTCCCAAGGGGAGAAAGTGTTGTGTATTTCTTCACAAAGGTCTAAGAAACAAGTTGTCAAGAAAGGCCTCAGAGTGTGTCGATTGTGTCAGGGTTCGTTGGCTACTCTCACTTTTAAACAGTTTTGGATGGGTTTCATTGTTGTTTTTTCCTTGTCAGTCATGGTTTTGTACTCAGGGATAGGCACTGTCCCTGAGCTTTTTTGCTTAAGACTAGCATGCTACCACTTTGAGCCACAGTACCATGTCCAGTTTTCTTGTGGTTAATTGGAGAAGAGCCTCACAGACACTGGCTTCAAACCGCAATCCTCAGAGTTCAGCCTCTTCAGTAGCTAGGATTACAGGCATGAGCCACCAGCATCTTGGCTCATTGTGCTATTTTTTTTAACATACACATAATGGAACTTCTTTAATATATATCCCATTTCCCTCTCTTTCCCTCCTCCTCCTCCTTCCCATTGTTTTCCCCAAGTATCCCCTTTTAAAGATCATATCATAGGGCTGGGAAGGTGGCTCAGTGGTAGAGCGCTTGCCTTACATGCATGAGGCCCTGGGTTTGATTCCTTAGCACCACATAAGCAAAAAGAAAAAAAGCTGGAAGTGGTGCTGTGGCTCAAGTGGTAGAACGCTAGCCTTGAGCTGAAGAGCTGAGGGACAGCACCCAGGCCCAGAGTTCAGGCCCCACAACCAGACCCCACCCCCAAGAAAGAAAAAGATCATATCATATATAATTGTGTTTTTAGGTCTAGATTCTGCATATGAGTACAAAATTGAGACATTTGTATTCCTGAACTTGACTTATGTCTCTTACTTCTTTTCACTAATTAGTACCAAAGATCCTTTTGAATTTTACTTTGAATTCCACTTTGAAACTAATGACGTGGCTCCCCTGATTTCTTTGTGCTGCTTGTGCCTGATTGTGCCAGCCAGCAGATTGCCTTGCTTGAAATTTTGAATTACAATGTATTAATTAAACAGTAGGGATTTATTGTGATGCTTCTACATATGCCCACAATATACAGTAGATGACATCTCCATGCCATAAAAAATTCTTTTCTCCCCTTCCTTCTCTACGCATGGTAGGTTTCATTATACTGCCTTCATAGATATATGTGGATATAATATATGCATATGTGTATAGAGCATATTTTGACCCTCTTCATCTTTTCCTTTTCCTCTTCCAGTCCCACTGATGCCACGCCCCAGGAAGTCCCCTTTCTCATCATCACCATCACCTTAAATCTAGGCTTCATAAATAAACAAGAACACATGATATTCAGCCTTTCCAGCTTGATTTCTCTCTCCCAATTTAATGATCACCATTCCTTCTTCAGTGCTGAAGCAGCATAGTTTTGTCTTCTAGTTGAATGGGTTGTATCAGAGAGATGAAGTAAAATTTCTAGATATGTCACCAGAATGATTAAAGTAAGCAAGTTCCCTGGGCTTTCAACATCAGAGGTAGGAGTTTTCACAGCTTTGAAGTGATGTGATTTGTAAGTCAGATGAAAGTTGAAATCTCAGGTACCAGTACATCAGGATATACTAGTTCATGGTAAGTCTATTCTTCCTTTGATATGGGAAATCTGATGGCTCAAGTAAAAACTAAGAGGGAAAACATCACCAGTTAAAACTAGAGAAGCTTTCAATTGTTCTGTCCTACCTCCCAGGGTACTACAGATTAAATACTTTTCTGAAAGGTATTTTGACATTGGCAGTCTTAACAATTGCATTTGAAATCAGTGAATGTACGGTACAGTCTTACTCAATGTTGAAATGTTTTCTAAACATAAAGTGTGATTATACTGATTTGACAGTTTCTCAGCAATATGTTTACACTATACACAAGTGAGAGAATTTTTAAGTCAATTCACATAACTTATATTGCTAATAACATTTTTTCAGCATTTACCATGTCTGGAGAGCATCAATTCTAACATACTTTGTCAAGTGAAATAATAAATAACGTTTACTCCAATGTAGCAATGCTATCCTCACCAAACAGTCTGTCTCTTCTTTGTTTATACTGCACCAGATTTACTCTCTTACAGTTGGAGATATTCTTTTTTACTAACAGACCAACTTAGGTTACAGAACTTATTTTACTGTCTTGTTATTCTAGACTTTCAACTTCTTGAATTAAAATAATGTTCCTTAAAATGCTAAGAAAAATATATCTCTAGAACATCTCCTCTGGGACACAAAGATGGGATGGGCTTTACCTAATTATAGATTTATGCAGGAATGAGAGGAGTTTCAGATTCAAAGACACCACCTAGTAATTTCCCCAAAAACTTATTTAGTATAAATCACAAAGTATTGCAGTTTCTTTCTAGGGTAGAACATTGCCAGTGATAGCTAATCATTAGAATAGTAAAATTTTCTGAAATCTAAATTCGATATAAACATATAAACTAGACATTTAAATATTTATACATTCACAAAATAGTTTTAAGATATATTAAAAAGCCATCAGTGAGAAGGAGCAAGAATTTGGCTTCTGATTATAAAAGAAAAGGCATGATAAGATTTATCCTTCACCACAAACACCTTCCAACATGAACAAAACTTATCTGGTCAAAAGCCATTCTCTCTTCTTGGACAACTGGATAAATGTATAATGGTCTTTGAGGAATGATAGATCTGGAAAATAAAATCCCACATTTACTTTAGCATTCTGGCAGCAAGCACTTTGCATTCAGTGACACAGGAGAATGGTGCTAATGCAAACAAACACAGAGGAAGCCAGATCTGTGGAGCTGAGAAAATGAAATCATGCTGAGGCAGATGAAACTGTGCTGGCGAATCCCAGAGGAAGAAGTGTGGGGAGACAGCTCTGAAATCTGCACAGGTGTTTCTCCTCGTCCCTGAGCTGAGACTGAGCTACACATCTACATGGTAAGCTGCATGATGCCTATTGCCTGCTGGACCAAGAATTGTACAGAGATACAGAAATCACACAGTACTGAAAGATGTGGAGATCCCAGCCCAGCGATAGTAGAGCGGCACTTCTGAGCAACTTAGAAATTCAGTGTGGGCCTAACACAGGTGAGAATCTACAAACCAGAAATGTGCCTAGAGAAAGAATAAGCTCTAAGGAAGAAAAAAATACCAAAGAGAGCCTGGCAAAATAGAAACCAAGTTAGATATGATCAAGAGGATGTTGACAGTCGAAACAATAGTAAATGTTTATAAATTTTTGCACAAAGGATTTCTAAATAATTTTTGCGAATTTTCAACTTTTTGAAAATTTTAAAAAAAATTGAAATTTTGTATAAAGGAGTTTTGATTCAACATGTCAGTTTATGAAAGCATTTGATCAATGTCACACCTTCTATCATAAACCTCCCATCTCTGAAGCTCTCTCGTTCCCTCTAATTACCTGGTTCCATTTTCACAGATGTACATTGAATATTACGAGTGCGTGAAAGAAAGAGAACTTTCAATAGATGCCTGTATGAGAAAATATCCCTAATATTCAGCTTGTAGAAAAAACAAACTAGGTTGGCAAATGAAAACCAGTAAAATGTAATTTAACAATCTAGAAAGCAAATAAACAATAGGAAGAGACTCTAAAATGGCTACAGTGTTAGAATTAGCAGACAGGGTGTCAAAGTTCTTAGTTGTGGTCAAGGATTTTAAAGATATATGAGCATAATGAGAAATCAAAGGAAACCGGAGTAGTTGTGACTATCAGTAAAAATGAAATGTAAGTTCTAACATAGAATGATACCTAAAAATTAGGGAAGGTACTAGACCCAAGCTGGTGGTATGAGGAGCTCAGAGGACACGCCTCAATAAACAAGCATCATGTGTGAAAATTTCTAGAAAGACCAAACCATCTAATGTCTTGTAAAATTGTCCTAAAAGCATGCATCAAACAACATTTAAACAATCTCTTAAAACTCTATAGAGTGTTGAGAGTATGTGCTATTGCACCAGAATCCATCCTTTCCCTCACTCCTTCCAGATGAATAGAAAGTAGATCGCACAAGGTACAGACAAGAACTTAGGCTGGACTGTTCCTAGGGATCCTAGGCTTGGCCTACAGGATATCCTAGGAGTGGCTTCCTACCAACATTCCTCAACTCCAGGTTTATGTTGAATAGCTATAAGGAAGAAGTCAGGTGTCTCTTCTAAGACCAAGGACTATTCAACTGTGTTCATCCAAAATGATTATGTCTTCCCCAGGTGATTATATTTGTCCCAATGTAATAGTATTTATGTCAAGGCGATTGTGTATCCCCAGTGACTATGCATAGTAGCATGATAGTGTGTGTGTGTGTGTGTGTGTGTGTGTGTGTGTGTGTGTGTTCAAGTCTGTGCTTTATGAACAGCAACATCAGAAGCTTCCCATTACAGTGTACATAGATGTCACTAACATAGCCTAGCCCAGTCATCAAACAAATAGTAGTTCTATTAGCATTTTAGTGAATCCCTTAGGAAATTGTATAGAAGATTTTGTCATTTACAGACAGAGATGGTTTCATTTGTTCAGACATTAGGAAGTCTGAACTAATAAAGCCTGACATTATTTTGTTATAAGCAGAAAATATATTGTATGAAATATACATCCATTTAGGGAAAAATTCTTAGCAAAGTAGAAACAGAGAGGAAATGACACAGCCCAACAAAGAGCATCTACAGACAATACCATAATCATTAATGACATTATGAGCTTCTCTCCCTGAGATTAGGAATAAAGCAATCATGTTTACTTTCCATAACTTTGATTCTGTTTTGTAGTGGGATTCCTCATCAACACAGTATAAATGGAAAAGAGAAAATCATGTGATTTCTACTCTCTGAAAACCTGATGGCTTATGTTCAAATCCTAAGTAATCTAAGAATTTTGCAACTGGGAAAATGAAGGCCACAGAAGAGGAGGTTAATACACAAATACTAACACATTTCTATATACTAAAAAAATAATTGAGCAATTAATTTTAAATATCATTTAAGAGAGCATCATGAAGATTGTGTGTGAGCACCAGGTTGATCCAGATGGCAGGTTTCTGCAGGTATAGCAAGATGCTACTCCGTCTTCTAAAGCCTATCAGTCTACAGGTCTCGGGCCATGCATGTGGCAATTCCTTGTTCCTGAAGTCCTCTCCCCAGGCTGGGCAGGGAGACATATTAAGCAGCCCATTGCAAGTGGTTTTTACCCAGTTTGACACTGTTACAGGTCACAGGCTGCCCAGAGGTAAGAAAGACTGGAAAGAGCCAATCCTGTGCCTTGGTTGGGTTTGTGTCTGAAGACACAGGCAAGACAGCTGCTCACAAAATGGACTACTATATTTTTTTGCTGAAATGATTACAAAGGGTCATCTGAAAAGGTACGTGAAGAAACTTTCTAAAACTGGTCTGTTCCCTTTTCAGACATATTTTGAGAATGTATCAGAAGATCTGTGTAATGGTATCAGGAGAACGGGTGTTTGTGCAAAAGCTTAGAATGGAGAAAGAAAAATGGAAAGAAAACTCATTAGGGAAAGATTGTGATTTTCCTTTACTGGTTGTACAGGAAACTAACTATGCAGCACTGCGATCAGTTTCTAGTACAGCATCTACAAGATGAACTACTACATTTAGAAAAATCTATTTTCTAGTTTGAAATGAGCCTAACAGAAGGGAAAAGCAGTTTTACAAAGAAAACTTTTAAATATGAAATGTTTCTAAATATAGAGTGTAATTTGCTGCCCTTTTGTAATCTTCATTTTCAGGAAACTTCTTCAGAACATGAGGGCAAAAAGTCTGAAGACAAAGTATCTCAAAGCAAAATCTCAGCCTGGAAATGTACAAAGCTGTCACATGAGAGATTATGTGATATTGTTGTCAGGTTGATTGGATATTTTAAAAGACATCTGTAAATAAATACATTAAAACTGCAAGAAAAATGATTTCATTCAAATACTGTTACTAAAATATTGTTTTTGTTTTTTTAAAAAAATTAACAGTAATAAACTCTAAAACCAGAGAAATCTGCTTTGAATTTTGAAAGGCTCTTTTTCTCCCTAAAGCAACTGCCTCTTGAATACACACCATCAAAAAATGTAGTCTAAGATGATTCATAAATAGCAGAAAATAAAGCAATGGTCTTTGTTTTGTTAAGTTTTCCTAATACGGCTAAGTTCTCATTTAACCACTCCTTATCCATCAAAACAATTGTTGTATTCTTTGGTAATATGTACAAATTACTTCTTTCCACATCTGTCATATTTTACTCTACCACTTTTTTTAACATACCAATAAAACCAAGAGTTTTTCTCAAAGACTTCCCAAGCCAGTCCCTGCAATCCCTGAATGGTTTGTGTTTTCTAATCTTATTTTATTATTGTTTTGAAATAACTGAATCACTGGTTCTGAACTGATTTTCTCAATTCCTTGTTTGCAGCAATCATTCACTTCTGAATCCATTCATATAGAGAAAATTTGATTTGCAAAGCAAAAAATTCCACTAGACCAGGAAAACAAATAGTAAGGTAGTCTGCAAGTATTTTTTATTTTCATGCATTTTTATTGTTATTGTCAGAGTGATGTACATAGGGTTACAGTTACATACGTCAGGTAATGAGTGCATTTCTTTACGGACACTGCCACCCTTTCCCTGGCTCTCTCCCAGTTTGTCCCTTTTGTCCCACTTACAAGGTGTATAGATCATTTTCAACATAGTGTCCAGTGAGTACCACCGCTGCAAGTATTAGAACTATTTCTTCAACTAGTTGTGCCAGCCTGCAGAGATGACTTCAGGAACAAGCAATTGTCTTGTGCAGGGCAGGTGACCTTCTCTCTACCTGTGTAATTCCAACATCAATGGGGATAGCATCTCATTCTAGCTGCAGAAACCTACCACAGTTGTAGAGTCTTTACGCTCAACATGGTGCTTCCAGACCATCTTTGTGAGGAGATTTAAAAATGAATTACTCCAATATTGTTCTAGTATATAGAAATGCATATTTAGACATCAACCTCTTTTCCTATGGCCTTGATTTTTTTTCCAGTTGCAAAATGCTTAGATAACTTGTGGCTTTTCCATCAGCCACCAGGTTTTCAGTGTACTGTTGTTGGGAATGTAAACTAGTACAGCTACAAGGGAAATCACTAGGAAGTACCTCCACATTTTAAAAAGATCTATTGTGTGTCATGTATCTGAGGGAGCATAAATCAGTATAAAAGAAAGATATCAAAATATTCTGAATATAAAAGCATATCCAAGTTTATTGAAGCTTTGTCCACAACTAGCCAAACTGTGGCTCAGTTAAAGTGTCCAACAAATGGTGAATGAATGAACTAACCATTTGTATATGCCATGGAATATTACTTATGGGATAAAGAAAAATAAAATTATGTCATTTGCTGGAAAATGAATAGAACTGGAGATCCTCCTGGTGCGTGAGTTAATCCAAGCTCACAATTTCAAATAGCAGATGTCCTCACCCATTTATGGAGCTGAGACCTGAAATGATGAGGAAGAGGAAGAGGTGAATAATGATGGTAGTGAAGATAATGGGTTGGGTGACCACTGGGATGTGGATATTAGTGAAAAGGATGATAGCTAGCTAGATCACATTTAGATAGCTGTCGTATATATCATGTATATATAATACATATCATAATGAAACCTATCAAACTGTGAAAGAGGATGAGGGAAAAAGATGCTGGGAATTGGAAATAAAAAGAAGGGATTATCTTGTTCATGGTATACTCTACACACATATGGAATTATCATAATGGAAACTTCTTATGTTACCAATCAATGTTAATTCAAAAATAAAAGTTTCCTTTTGTAAAATATACACAAACACTATACACAGTCTCTCTCTGTCTCTGTCTCTGACTCTCTGTCTCTCTGTCTCTCTGTCTCTCTGTCTCTCTCTCTCTGTCTCTCTCTCTCTGTCTCTCTGTCTCTCTGTCTCTCTGTCTCTCTCTGTCTCTCTCTCTCTCTCTCTCTCTCTCTCTCACACACACACACACACACACACACACACACACACACACACAGGCCCCTGGTTACACCAGGATCTGTGCACAGAAACAGCCTTAGTTCACAAGTCATGGAGCACCAATGACGCTATGTCCTTGAAACAATGGTAAGGAGTTTCAGGTGTCAGCAGTGGTGGGAAAGGGGCAGCATGGCAAAAATGTTAGCATTAACAGAGTTGATAAGTAGAAATAAATATTACTTTGAGTTAGAGAATCAGTAAGTAATTTTTTAGCTTGCCTACTTTTACTTCTAAATGCTGGTATCTGGATTCAAACCCAGTGCTTTACATTCTCACTTTTTGAGCTCTACCACTTGTGCACACCACTGGCCCAGCATTGTGCTGGTGAATTGGGGGTAGAGTCTCTCCAGGACTTTTCTGACCAGTCTAGCTTCAAACCACAATCCTCAGATCTCAGCTTTCTGAACAGCTATTATCACAGGCATGAGCTAGCAGTACCCAGCTTGCCTACCCTGCAGAAATCCACACCTCTGTTGTACCTAGCTCACTCCAGTGGCCTCTTGTCCTGTCTGTCTCCTCTACATTCCTTTGTAGGTTTTATAGCGAACCAATGATTATTCTAGGTCTGGGTGCTAAAATGAAGCCTTTGTTTTGACTATCAACTTGACTTGACATCTTTGCTAATTTAGCAAGATGCATTTAGTCAATAAGGCTACGTAAAAATTCAACAACACATGATTCATTTGGAAGCTAAATTGAACTAGAGAGCAAGAAAGCTTTTAAAATAGTACATATTAATTTATGTGTCTATGATTCATTTTCACCTATCCAAAACAAATATGCTATTTGTCTTGGATGGGCTAGCATGAATCAATAACTATCATTTTGTAATGATTGCATTAGTATGAAGTTATAGTCAGAATTAAATCAAATTCCAACAAGTAAACTTTATCTACAATTTGTTGCAGTGCAATGGCGACTTGGAGAGCTTGAAATAAAGAAAAAGAAGTAGGAGTTTGTGTTCTCAATCCGAAAATATAGCATCAAAGATATAATACTTAAAATTGAGTTCAAGAAGTTGCATAATCTCTCGATTGAAAGCTAGAAAACATTGCTGAAAGAAAAAGATGTAAGTGATCAGAAAAAAAACCATGTTTATGGATTAGAAAGTAACAGTGTTTAGGTATCTATTGTCCTGAAATTGATCTCTGGGCTCGGTGAATTGCATGGTGTAATTTTACAAGCTGATCCTAGAATTCGTATGGAAAGAAAAGAACACAGTACAGGACTTATGCTTTTTTATTTAAAGGCTTATGACGACAAAGCTAAAATAATCATTACAGTGGGTTTGGCAGGAAGACAAACAGATGAATGGGTAAGAATTCATAGTCCAGAAGTGGACCCACACAGCATGGTGAATTGATTTGCAGGAAAAAATGTCAGATCTATTAAGTGGGGAAAGAAAAGCTTTTCAACAAATAATTCTAGTGTAAGTAGAGGGACAAATGGAAAAACTATTATGATCAAGTCCTGCCTTTCACCATTCAAAATATTAACTTAAGAAAAAATAATGGGTATAAATGTTCCAGAAAAAAGCTATGAAATTTCTGATAGAAAAGATTAAAGAAGGTCTTGCTGATCTTTGGGTAGGCAAAGATTTCTGAGAGACACAGAAAATATGAACCATAAAAGAAACACCATGGATAGACAGGATTTCATCCAAGTTTCACACTGCTACCCTTCAAAATATACTAAGTTAATAAAAATACAAGTCATTTCTCCCATTTCTTGGAGAAAATGATCTCTCTCTCTCTCTTTCTTTCTTTCTTTTGTCCATCTTTCTGTATCTGTTATTCATTTGCTATCTAGTTTTCAGACAAAGCATTTATCTCCAGAATATACTTAAAAGCTTCAACAACTCAGTAACTAAAATATCAAATGTAGAACTTAAATTTTATACTTAATGTATATTTTAAAGCGGTTTGCAGTCATTGCCACAGTGGTACTGTTGTTTTTGTTGTTGTTGAAATACTAGTTATGCAAGGAGCCAGCTGAAAAACTACAGGGCTATAGCAGTTAATTGAACATTGGAAGTTCTACATGTTTTTTCTCCAATTATTCTAAGTCTGGGTTCCAAAAGTGTGAATGATGTCTCCAAGGACATTAGGAATAAATAGAAACTTTTTGAGAAAACTAGCCACAGGCTATTTCCAAATTAGAATGATAAGAATAAAGGAGTAAAGAGTCTTCTAAATGAGAAGCAGTGTTACCTGTGCTCCTCAACCCCAATGCTACCACTCTCAGTGGCAACAAAATCGGTGCTCATGGACCTCATTGTTCTTCTTTACCATATGGAAACTGAACAAACTCTGAATAGTCCTCCAAAATGTAAACCTCCGGACTTATCCATACATTTCTGTACTTTGTTTACTTACCAAATATTTGTTAGTATCCACCAACTCTATTTTGCCAGGCACCACACAGCTATTAAATCATCCAGTTGAAGAGGCACACAGAGACAACTAAAGATGTCTAAGACTGCTAATGGGATTCAGATTTGAGTACGATCCAAGAGGAGCTTCCGTGTTCGGGTGTTCGGTATGTGTCAGAGCAGCCGCAAGCCTCTCACCTGCAGCCTACAGAGTGAGGTGCTCCGAAGGGACACAGGCCTAAGGACAAGTGGGAGAGGGGGAGGCTTGCATTTCCTGTGCTAGGCAAGGAGCTTGGGCTTCGTCATCTATGTGCTGCTGCCTCCTCCTCCTTCGCCTCCTCCTCTTTCTTCTTGTTTAAAAATGAATATTTTAGAAAAATTTGCCTAGAAATAGACTGGGTGGATTATAAATCATTTGGTGGTTTTCTGAATCAATATGTTCTAAAATATTAGCTTGTTAGCATTCCATAATAAAGCTTTCTTATTTCCAGAGAGAGAGACAGAGAGAGACAGAGAGACAGAGACAGAGAGTTGGTCTGCTATGTCAGTGTGCTCTGTATCCATGATTCAACCAATTAGAAAAATAAAAAATATGAGTAGAAAACTGTGTTTGTACTCAATGTATTGCAGTCCTTTTCCTCTCATAATTGTTCCCTAAACAATACAACATGATAACTGTTTGCACAGCATTGTGTGTTGTCATTTAGAGTTGATTTACAGCACATAAGAGGAGATATATAGATAGAAGTGGATAAGGTACCATCTTATGTAAAAGACTGGAACAGCTATAGTGTTCTTGATATCCACTCAGGTCCTGGAACCCAACCCTATGCAGACACCAAGGGATGATGACTGTGTTTGTGGTTTCTACCCTAGAAATAATATTTTTCTGTTCTTTTGAATCTGCGTAGTGTCACTCAAACTACACTAACACATTATCGAAAATAACATTTTTCCAGACTGTCTGACTAAAGGACACTGAGAAGAGTTAGCTTATTTAACTGAAAGAAACAAAATAAATAGTCTCCTTGTTGAAAATATCTGTCACTTTCATTTCCTTTTCTTTTTTATGTAGTATAGAAGAATATGGGGTTTGGGTGATACAGAACTGAATTTATAATGATACTTTTGAAGGTATAAACATACGGCTGGATCTGTAATGATTTTCACAGAACTGAACCAGCTCTTCCACTTGCATTTATGTTGGCAATATCACAGTCGTTAAACTGACAGAAAACTCAGCAGCATGACATTTGGGGACAGCAATGTAATAAATATGAATTGGCTAAATGGTTGAGGAACATAATTACATTTCTTCTGTTTTGATTATAGCTGAAGCACTTGAGCTGTTTCACAGTATACTGGATCTTTTAACATATTCCATTGGTGAGCTATTGTATTTTAACACAATCATGGAGAAAAAAAACTTATTTAGACATGCATTTTGAGACTTAGTGGGAATCTATTCTCAGTGTTCATATCACACAGTTGTACAAAGTTTTATTATAGTCAACTGTAAGAATAAAAATTTAGTGTCCAATTCTATGTGTCAGAATTTGGTCAGAAGACCAGTGATCATACCACATATTTAGGTCAAGATAAAGGGAAGTATAAGCTGACATAATCTTGCAAACTCAGGAAAGCTGAAATGAATATTAAAAACGAGAGAGCAGAACGATGTTAATAAACTTCCACCAGGAGCTATGTGTTGCCTGCACTTAGATCATTTCAGGAGGAGACTGGAAAGCCACTGGCAAAGCTCCACCTCTGCCATCTGCAGGCGCCCAGCTGCTCCCGGAAAATGATGGTTTCCTCTGATGCTCCCACTTCCAAATCTCATACAAATTTCTTCCACTGGCACAATTTAAACCAAATCCTGACTAGCCAGCCAATCTGGTTATTGCACCTTCCCAACTGTCAAGCCCTATGCTACAAAGAGAAACCTAAAAGGGCAAGGCTCACTTGGTGCTTCACGAGGACTACTCTGCTTCACTCTCCAGAGTTAATACATGTACATCTAAATTTCCACAATATTATGCCTTTGGCTACTGTGTTGTTAACTGTCCTTCAAGCTACTGAAGATGTGCTCAACCTCTCCTTTAAAAGGCAGGACCAAAAGCCTAATGTCAGAATTCCCATTTCTGCATATTAATTTTCTAATACAGCCATGATTTTCAGACTGAGGTAGAAGCTTAATGACCAATATTCCTTATATAAGCCAGAAAAAGAGGAAAGGGGAAAGAATTCTGTATATACATTATGTATATGTATACATACATGTAGATATTTGACACTATATTATATGTAAAATATATGAATATAAGAAAATTGCTAAAGTCCTACCTTCTATGATTATCATAAAGCTGTTATTGAGTCAGAATTTACTCCTCCTATTACATATTTCATATTCATTTTCTCCTTAGCATCTCAAGTGAATGTGAGCTTTTACATAGCAGAGAAACCCAAGGCTTCATTCCTTAGTGGCCCAACCCAATGGAACTATTGCTTGCATAGAGTGACTGATATTCACTAAGAGCATTCGAGGCAAGAAGGACACACCAAGAGATCACCTTGGCTTTCTTGGCACACTTCTCCCTCTTTAGTGAGAGCATCAGTACCATTCTATTTCCCATGACTCTTCACTGGAAGTTCAACAGGTCTCCGGCTGCATTCTGAATTCCTAGTTCTAGTACCTGCTGGCAAAACCTTTCCACTCTTGAAAAGCAAGACTCACTATCTGTAGAGCCCTTTACCCCTTCTTTCAGTCTGGCGTTTCCTACTGCTTCAGAGTATCATATTACATCCACAGGCTCTAACATTTGATTTAGATTCTGCAAGGGATGTCACACAGCTGACATAACACTGTCTTCATTAACTTATTCCATTTTTCTCTGAAGATAACTTTTATCTTATAAAATTTATTTCTTGGCCATCAGTGTTGGGTTCTTTACTATCATGATAGTGAATAAAGTATCATTAAATCTGTGGACAATGGTTCAGGCAGAAGGACTGAGAGCAGAGCCATCTACTCCATAGCAAGAGGGAGTATTTATTACAACAACAGCATATAACAAGCCCCTCCGTCATAAAAGAATTCCAGTGGAACTCACCTGATATCAGGTGGTTGGTTATTTACTCCAGAAAATGATGCCACTTCAAGGGTTCAATGGTGGTTTCCACAGTTGGCAAGCTAGACTCTCAGCAGAGATCACACCAAGGTCACCTTTGGTGAGAGGAAACCTATGATTTCATTCCATTAATAATCTCAATCCTATTAGTAGGCAGAGCTATAAGTCCATGAATCTACACAATAAGCACTGAAATGCCTTGGAGCAGATGATGACTGCCATTCACAGACATAACCTTTGATTAGTATGATCATGTATGCAAAATAAATACATTTATATTGCCTGGCATCTTGATAGCTCCATTCTTATGACTTCCTTTCACTTGCTCTGGAGAGTAATTCCTTCCAAGACTTTGGCCATCCAGACAAATGGTCTGTGAATTAGTACCAACTTTATCTTTCCTCTCATGCATAATGAAAAACAAAATACTTGGATTTCCTTCTCCTGAAACGATTTTTCTTGCCCTGGAGGAGCTACGAAGCCACAGCAGTCCAAATATGGCAAGTACCAGCATATCTGGTAGAACCAACTTAAACCAAGAGCATTTGTTTCCTGCCCCAGTTCACTGGTCAGTTTCTGTAAGAAGGTACCATGAACAGAAGGAGAAGCAATTCATTGAGAATAGGTCTCATGAGGGCACGAGTCATCTGAATACTCAAATTGTTTTTGCTTCAGAACTTTTCTAATTTATTCCTGGTGTGTTGGTTCTTCAAGTCATGTTTGGAACTTGATGTTTTTAAATGTAGAAGTCGATTTCCTTGGTTGTTTCTCCCTCCATGGTTCCCCATCTGTAGAAGTACTGCCACTCTTTAATAACAGTTTTATTTCCCCCATTTGAGGCATTCCCAAGGCATTTAGAAATAAATAACCTCCATTCTAGGGGGCACATATGATAAAGGAGTTAGTGACTTGATTATGTATGATGACTTTGTCCCAACCATCTTGTCTTCTCTAACTTTACAAATTTCTTTCTCTTGGTGGAACCATTGAGTATAGAAAAATGATAATTTCATTTTTTTCACTCAACAAACCAATTGAATAGTTGAAGTCATTTTTGATTGCTTGAACCATGTTAAGGCTCACATCTGATGTGTGCAGAGATATTAATGAATTGACTTATTTCAATGTTAGTGTTGTGGGGTATGAGGACAATCCATGTCTCCAGAGCCACAGTGGCTCAGTAGAGTCAGTGAGGGTATGGACTAAGGAGAGGTGTGATTGAGGTGACTTGGTAGTAGTTGCTGTCTTTGGAAAGGGAGGTGTGATGATACGGGGGGGGGGGGTCAGAACACTCCCTCATCAGGACCCATGCAAAACTCACCACATGAGATCGCAGGATCTCAGTCTTTCCTAATCACTAATTTTGTGTACAACTGGGGAATCTAGCTTTGGGAATCTTTTTTTTTTTTTTGCCAGTCCTGGGGTTTGTACTCAGGACCTGGGCACTGTCCCTAAGCTTCTTTTGCTCAAGGCTAGCAATCTACCACTTTAGCCACAGTGCTACTTCTGGATTTTTCTGTTTATGTGGTACAAAAGAATTGAACCCAGGGTTTCATGCATCCTAGGCAAGCACTCTACCACTAAGCCCCATTCCCAGCCCACTTTTGGATTCTTTACCTAACAGATTTCTAAGACAGATACAGCAGCTCTTTCTGCTTCTCTGAACCATAAACTTGTCATTATTTGACCGGAGTTCTCCATTGCAAAAGCAGCAACCAACTCATTTCATAGTCTGTCTAATAATCATCACATGGTAACACTGTTTTAGAATTCCTACTGATCTTCCAAAGTCTTTCAATAGTCCCATCATTATATTCATGTTATTTGCAGTGAACATTTTGTCGCATGCTGTGAACTGCCCATAGCTCATTAAAAAAAAAAAATTGGCCACAAGATCATTACTGCTTTCAAACCTAACCCAGTCAGATAACCAGTCGAAGTTTATTATCTATGAGATTGAGAATCTGAACATCTCAGTGCTGGAACTGGAAATCACCATTGACATTTCTAGAATTCGAGGCTTACACAGCCAATCAGAAGGCAGTAAGGGTGAAAGAGCAGAGAAGATGTTTTAAACAGTGAGGGTTCAGAAGTGATGGGATCCCAGAAAGTGGTGACTAAGTGATCTCAGAACCCCAGAGCACAGCATAGGTGACTCCAAACGCTCACCAAGAAGTCATTACAAGGCCCCACTGCCATTTACTACTGCAGAAGAGAAACATCCCATCCCCTACCAAACCTCTCTGAGAAATTTTTCATGGCAGAATCCCGATGAGACCTGGATAACTAGGTCAAGGGCATCCACCTCTGTGATAAGGGAAAGTGCTCAGAAGAAAAGCAAGGGAAGAGTTTCAGCCCAATGCTGACACAGGAGGAAAACTACAGGAAGAAAAACAGTTCTCAAGAACTGAACCGTTAGTGTGACTGTGTTCATAGTCTACTTGAAAAATGCCCACAAGTGGGCATTTCTCTAGGTTTAGTCTTTTGAGGAACTGCCCTACTGCTTTCCAGAGCTGTTGAGCAAGCTCACATTCCCACCAACAGTGTAATGGAGTTCCCTTTCCGTCACATCCACACTGGAAGGAAAATGCAACCCAGGCAGAAAGTAACCCAGTAACCAGTCAGACAGAAGTCAAGTAGAGGAAAAGACTGATTGCCAGCAGAGCTGACAAGGCCAAGTTCTCATGAAGAAAGGGAGAAAATGGTGTCGACTGGCTTCTTGGAGGCCTCTTTTATATCCTGGGGGGGGGGGGGGGGGAGCAGAAGTGGGCGGTGCCTCACCTGCTGCGCAGGCGCTGCCATCCAGGGTGGAGATTAGGTCTGCCAGGGGGGCGTTTCCTTGCACACGCCCCTGTCTGATATGGTTAGTTTTCTTGATAATGGCCATTCTAACCGGGGAGAGGTGGAATCTCAGTGTTGTTTTGACTTGCATTTCTTTTATGATCAGAGGTTTTGGACATTTCTTGACGTGTCTATTGACCATTCTAACTTTTCTTCTCCTGAGAAGTCTTTCTTTAAGTCACTAGCCCACTGTAATCAATATAAATGGTTACACCTTCTAGTGGGAGAAACTGAAGCAAGATTCTTAACATCTTTAAACGTTTCTTCCCTCTCCTATAATTAGTTCAGTACAATACACTTTCTTAACGCTGTTGAGAAAATTTAATCTCCATTAAAAAACCTGAAACAAAAGTAATTGTTTTTAATGTGATGCAATATTTTTGTTTAAATGTTTTACATTCAAATGCCTTTCTGTGCCTTGCATGATAGTAACTTCAGAAATTTTATTAACATAAATTAACTGTACAAAAGGACTACATTGAGAATATTTTAGAGCTAAGAAAACTTTAAATGGGATAGGCAGAAAAACTAATCTATAAACAAGAAAAGTGCAGCCATGTTTAAATAAAATATAATTATCTGTAACAGTGCAGTGAAACTCAGTCCTAACAGTACTTTATTTTAATTACAAAGATTTATAATAAATAATACCAACAGTATATGTGCACATTTTATAACTGTTCTCTAAAAAATAAAATTGGTAATTGTGAATGTTTTGTCTTAGAGAAATAGTATAGACTATAAAATTATTTGTTTATTGCAAAGCCAGAAATTTGAAAAATAAATTAACTTTGATATCTCTAATTTGATGTCAAATCTCTTAATAGAGGCATTGTCTGAACAAATCACTTGAGATCTTCAGGCTTTGTCATTAAAATTAAGATCAAATTTAAGATTGAGCTAGGCTTTTCCCTCTGTTCTTCCACCCCAGTGCCTTGCCCCTGTGATGATGCCATCTACAGAAAGTCAGAGCAGTCTTTCTCCTCTGAGTGTATTCTCCCTGGAGATGTTCATTTTTTTGACATAACGACTTGTACATCTCATTGTTGCAAAGGGTCCACCTGTATCCCTATTTAAATGATTTGTTTTTCCCCTTCCCCTCCACAAATTATACCAACATCAAATACAGTGAAAACAAGGGTTATACCATGGGGGAGGGACATACAACGCAACAAAAAAAACCCACAATAACAACAAATAAATATCTCATAAATATGTTAGAAACAATAGCAAGAAAAAAAAACATTTGAGTCCTTATTTTGGGGTTCATTTCATCTAACATCAACTCATCTGACCTTTTCTGCTTGTCTCAGACATATACTAGTTATTGCAAATAAAGGAAACCATGGGACCTATGTTTCTTTGGGCCTGGCTTACTTCACTTGATATAATTTTTTTCCAAGCCTTTCCATTTCCTAACAAATGGGGCAATGTCATTCTTTCTGATGGAGGCATAGAATTCCATTGTGTATCTATACCACATTTTCTTGATCCGTTCATCTACTGAGGGGCATCTGGATTGGTTCCATATCTTGGCTATGGTAAATAATGCTGCAATAAACATAATTGTGTTGATAGCTTTAGTATGGTCTTGTTTGTGATCTCTTCAGATTGCATAAATCTTTTCGCCTTCCAGATCTTTAAAAATATATCTCTATTCTTTCTAATTTACCTAGTCTAATACAGCACCGGAAAGCAGACTAGGACATAGATAATGAACAATTTAACGTAAATTCTGTTTTCTTTCCCTCCACTTTTGCCCACACTTTATGCAAGGAGGAATCAAGGGAGGTTTTATAGTTCATCAAAACTATCTATGCCAAAATCATATGCATATTTTAAACATAAAATGAAATGGAGAAGGGGGCTCCAGCTTCTTACTGTCATTCAGGATTTCAAGTATCACATTTCGTATTTTAAGGAACAACAGAATTAATTCCCAAGTGGAATTAACAATGGTTTGGATTTCAAGGAAACAAAACAGTTCTCAAATTATTTTTCTATTGGTGCTGTCAATCAACTGCAGCCCAACTTATCTCTTCATAATTTTTAAAGGCAAGATGATAAGAACGTGTAGCCCAGAAGTTATGGTAAACTGCTC
Source organism: Dipodomys merriami (assembly GCF_024711535.1). Lineage (NCBI taxonomy): Eukaryota > Metazoa > Chordata > Mammalia > Rodentia > Heteromyidae > Dipodomys > Dipodomys merriami. Next base: position 9,811,580 of record NW_027204715.1, on the reverse strand, counting down.
CCTGGCCCTGATCCCGTTATCTAATCAGGCCCCAAGTCTTATAAATCTTACTGCTTAATATCTTAGGAGATCTTAAGCCCTGCCCCAATACCACTGGCTTATTTCACAACTTCTCATATCTCAATTGCTTTCTAACTTTTCTGCTTGAATGTCTTTTAATTTTGGTTTCGTTCATTCTTCCTTTCAGGAAACTACATCAGGAATCATTTTTCTAGGGCTGGGTGTGGCCATCTATGCCTGTAAGTTCAGATATTGAGGAGGTAGAGATTGAAAGGCTCTTGGGTGGAGATCATCTAGGGCAACAAACAGGTGAGATATCATCTCAACAACAACAATAAAAACTCCAGGTGTGGTGGTGTACCTATATAATCACAGTTGTTCTGGAGGCCTAGGTGATAGGAAAACTGTCTGAGGCTGGTCCTGGGCAATAATAATAATAATAATAATAATAATAATAATAATAATAATAATAATAATAATAATAATAATAACAGGGTAAGATACTATCTGAAATATAACTAAAGTGGGAATGTGCTGGGAGTGTGGCTCAAGTGGTACCAGTCTAGAAAGTGTGAGGCCCTGAGTTCCAACCCTAATGCTGCCAAAATAGAAGAAGAAAGAAGAAAGAAAGAGTATTTTTTGTAGAACCAGAATCAGTCATGTAAACCTTCTGCCTAACAGCAGATCCTTGGCAAGGTGCTGTGTCATCTCAGCCTGGATGGCAGGGCAGGCTGAGGCCCTGTGGACAGGAGAGGCTTCCCAGGGAGGATGGGCTGCTCACCTCTTCCTCAGAGGAAGAACCCAGTGTAACTCACCTGCCGCCAAGAGGCTGGTCGTTCCCCTGAAAAGTGGTGTGATGTAGGTGTTGCTGATAATCTCAGTTGCTGGTAGAGATTCGGTGGCAACTTAAGTTCGATTGGCCTCACCTTTGGTGACCCATCCGTGCACAGCCTCCATCTTGTCTTGGAAGCCCTTCTGTCCATCTTCTCATCCCAAGAGTGACTGACCAGATTGTTCTGTCTTGGCAATTCAGACAACTTCCTGTGCTGAATGTCCTCTAATGGGTGACAAGTTGTGTTAAAAACAAAACCAAATCAACAACAACAAATGTCCGTGTCTTCACACCCTCATATATCTGTTTCACGTGCGTTTTCATCAGATTCCCTTGCCTTGGATATAAGGCCTTCTCCTTCTGGAAAGGAAGCAAACATTTCTACTGCTGGCTTTTGTTTGCTGGGCTCCATTCTTACCTTCCAGCTCTCACACCAGGATTTGGCTCCTCCAGAAAGGAGGTTCCCCCATGATTGCCCTCTGAAAGAGCAGACATTCATATTCCTCCTTTAGATCCCAGAGATCTTTGTGTCCCGCAGTGACAGCATGTACTTCCTGTATACATATACATATACATATGCATATACATATACATATGCATATACATGTACATAACGTCCCTTGTTCAATTAGAGGTGGGTCAACACACACACACACACATGCACACACACACATGCACACATACACACACATATTCATCACATACCTGCAGTTCTTAACATGATGGTAGAAATATAATTATGTTTGTGGATTGATTGTGCACTGAGCTATCAAATATTTGCCTATCATTTATGAGGAATAGTAACAATAATATTAATAGTATTAGGGTTTCTATATTAATTTAATGAAGAACCCATGTGAAATAGAATGTACTTTGCTACATAGGATATTTAATATCAAGTATTATGATAGCTCAACTGAACAAGTATGGGGAAATGACTTCACAGGTTATATTTCTTACCCCATACAGAGTAAGAAATCAATGTATATTTCCCAATTGCTTCTTCTGTATGGAAGTGTCTTTTTATTGATTGAAAAGTTTTAATTATTTAATCTTAATTTAATCTTTGATTAAATTTGGTTATTAGTACTTTACCAAATCATGATAAATTAACCACTACTAGTACATTCTTTTTTAGAATCATAAGTAGTAAATGCTAATAGTTATGAGTTGTGTTTAAATTGTTCCATAATTATTCCCATACTTTATACTTTTTAATGGGCACATTATATGTTTCTCACTGAATTCATTTAACAATAGTCATAGGAGCTCTGGTGATGTACCATATACTTAGTTCTCATAGCTGTGGAGAATAAAAATACACGACCAGGTGTTGGAGGAAGGTTAAGTGTCTCTGGAGTTCTTTTTTATGAGAGTATTCATCCCATTCATGAGAGTTCCTTCCTCATGACCTAATTACCTCCCAAAAGGCACACTCTCTTCATGCCATCACTTGTAATTAGGATGTAAACATATAAATTTATGAGATATAAGCCACTCAGTGACTTGTAGGAAGCTAAAGAAAAAAACTTATTTTCCCAGGTAACTCAATTTTCAGTGATAAAAGACAGTATGATGTCCTACCTTAGAGTTCTAGAATGTGATAATTATATATAATTATGCAGTATAATATATTTATTATATCTGTCAATCAATGTATAACTAGCAGAATAACTGCTTATGGAGCTGCATAAGCCATAGTTGGAGCGATATTGCTGGGCCAGTACAATGATCATTATTTTCAGGAGACAGCCAATATGCTGGCTGTGAGCCAAGTGAGAGCTCTGTCCAATTAAGGACTCCCCAGATTTAACAGCATCGTTGGACTTCCATGCCTTCTTTCTCCTAGCTCTGGTGTCTTTCCCAATTTCCAAACGCTGTCTTGCAATTTTCACCTATCTCTCTCTACTTTCTAGTATTTAAGTCCTTCCAACATCTGGTTTCTCAGCCCCTGCTCATAGCATACCTACCATCATTCCCAACACAAGACATCATTAATCATTAACAACACACTGGCGCATGCTCACAGCTTAGATCCAGGCTGCCTTGGGCCTCACTGTGCCACTCTCTGGTGATGGAATTGCCCATGTGAGTCGTAGCTTCTTTGCCTCCCAGGTTGTAATTTGTTCTGCTCTATGTCTGTGTCTTTAGGACTGCACAGTTTGAATTCATTTTCCTCACTCTCTGAGTTGGCACTCCCTGTTAGCATTTATTCTTAACAGTGTACTAAGTTATTTACAGGTAGAAGCAACACCATTATTAAACCTAGAATGGTTAGATATTCTTTTAGTGTTGATGCAATTTTCTGTTTTGCAGCTGAAGAATATGACTGCTTCAGGGACATAGGACAAAAATGGTTCATTTTCAGAATTACCATGTCATTCAAAAGACTTTAAGTTTCTCAGCCTAACCGTGGAGAAAGTCTCTGAAATACGAAAGAGACTCAAAAGATCATAATAGAAGCAGAAAAATCACAGAACCATAGAAATAATTATTTTTACATTTTATTTAAATAATCCTATTTCTAAATGGCATATGGTATCTCATGGAGAAAGATTTATCAACTGGTAGTAGGCGAATACATATTGATGAAAAATATGTTAAATGAACATAGTTGTGCTGGCAGCTTTAGTGTGGCTTTTGCAGTATTATTTACCATAGCTAAGATATGGAACCAGCCCAGGTGCCCCTCAGTAGATGAATGGATCAAGAAAATGTGGTATATATACACAATGGAATTCTTTTTTTTTTTTTTATTGTGAAAAGACTGTACAGAGGGGTTACAATTACATGGGCAAGATAATGAGTACATTTCTTATCAAGCATTGTAGCCTCCTCCTTTGTTTCCCCTTCCTATCCCTTCTCAGCCTACCCCTGTTCCCCCAAATCTCCCCACCCCCCCGGCACCAAAGTTGTGAAGTTCGTTTTCCACATAACGACTTGTACATCTCATTGTTGCAATGGGTCCACCTGTATCTCTATTTAAACGATTTGTTTTCCCTTTCCTCTCCACAAATTATACCAACATCAAATACAGTGAAAGCAGGGGTTATACCGTGGGGGAGGGACATACAAAGCAACAAAGAAATAATCTTTTTTTTTTTTTTGGTCCAGTCATGGGCCTGAACTCTGGGCCTGGGCGCTGTCCCTCAGCTCTTCAGCTCAAGGCTAGCACTCTACCATTTGAGCCACAGCGCCACTTCCGGCTTTTTTCTTTTTGCTTATGTGGTGCTGAGGAATCGAACCCAGGGCCTCATGCATGCAAGGCAAGCGCTCTACCACTGAGCCACCTTCCCAGCCCCAAAGAAATAATCTTATAAATGTGTTAGAAACAATCGCATGAAAGAAAAAAAAAACATTTGAATACATTATCTTAGGGTTAATTTCCCTAACATCACCTTATCTGACCTTTTCTGCTTGACTCAGACAAATACTAGATATTGCAAATAAGGGAAACCATGGGACCTATGTTTCTTTGGGCCTGGTTTACTTCACTTAATATAATTTTTTCCACGCCTTTCCTTTTCCTAACAAATGGGGCAATGTCGTTCTTTCTGATGGAGGCATAGAATTCCATTGTGTATCTATACCACATTTTCTTGATCCATTCATCTACTGAGGAGCATCTGGGTTGATTCCATATCTTAGCTATAGTAAATAATGCTGCAATAAACATAGTCATGCTGGTAGCTTTAGTGTGGTCTTGTTTGTGATCATTTGGGTAAATGCCCAAAAGTGGGATTGCTGGGTCATAGGGGAGCTCTATGTGGAGTCTTTTGAGGAACTACTTTCCAAAATGGTTGAACAAGTTTACACTCCCACCAACAATGCAGTAAGGTTCCCTTCTGTCCACATCCCCTCCAGCATCTGTTGTTATTAGAGTTCTAACTGGGGTGAGGTGGTATCTCAAACACAATGGAATTCTATGCCTCTATCAGAAAGAATGATATTGCCCCCTTTGTTAGGAAATGGAAAGACTTGGAAAAAATTCTATTAAGTGAAGTAATCCAGGCCCAAAGAAACATGGTTTCTCTCATTTGTAATAATGTGTATGTCTAGGATAGTCCTAGCAGAGAATCACAATAGCTCAATCGCTATGTACATATGAGCAAATAAGATGGTGCTAATCAAAATGAACCCCAAGATATGGAAACAAGAGTTTTTTTGTTCTTGTTGTTCAGATTGATGTTTGTTAATGTGCTGAATCTAGTTCTTTCTTGCTTCCTTTCCTTTCTTTTCCTTTCTTTCCTTTCCTTTGCTTTCCTTTCCTTTCCTTTCCATATATCCTAGATAGTCATTGTTTTTGATTCTGGTATCCTGTGTCTTATATATGCTTTTATCTGATTTAGGGAAGGGACGGGGAATAACAAAATAGTGAAACAAGGACAAAAGGTGAACTAATGAAACTGTGATACTCACAAGACACTAGGTTGGAAAAGAACTTTACAACTTTAGGGGGGCGCTGGAATTGGGGGGGGATAGTAGGAGAAAAATGAAGGTGTAGATAACAATGTTTGACAAGAAATGTACTCATTACCTTACTTATGTAACTGTAGCCCCTCTGTACAATACAGTGCAACAAAATAAAATTAAATTTAAAAAATCTGTTAAAAACTGTATAATGCTTACAACATTTTTCGAAGTAGTAACAGTTCTCCGCAAAATTTTGTGTAAAGTTTTCTTAGCTATTTCAGTGTTATAGAAATTATTAATAAGTTTTAAATAACAGTGACAGAAAGGTTTATTTCTGAATATAGAAGAGCAACTATTTTTTTTCATTCAGAGTACCTAAATACTCTGGAGACCTGAGTTTGTTCTTGTTTAAGTCTAGTATAGTTTCAAATTTTTAACCATCTGGTTAACTTCTTTCCATCGGTTTTTCTGTTTAAATCCTAATAGATGCATTTCATTCAATGTGATGTGGCTGAGTTAATTGAAAAAGTCATATTCCTAGAGCTGGACAGCATAGGTTTACATCCCAGAACCACTTTGTGTCTGCTCAGAGTAAGATTTCAGTATTAAAAGACATGGGTAATGGGAGTTTGTTAGTCAGCCTTCCATTGCTGTGACAAATGCTCTAGAAAACGAAATGTTTCCGTTATGAAGCATTGTAGTGTCAGGTCACAATGGAGGAAAGCTGCTCACCTTATGTCAGCTGGGAGCAGAAAAAGCAAGCAAGGGGACAGAGACAAGAAACACCCCTAAAAAGCGTTGATCTGTCAACCCACTTCCACCATCTCTACCCTATCTTCCACAGTTTTTACCACTGCCCAATAGTCCCCTCAATTATAAATCGATCAACAATAGATTTATTATAAGATCAAAGTCCTCATGAGATAATCATTTTTCCAACGTCCCATATGTGAATACTTTTCACATCAGGGACTCTTCCTTCAACACCCAAATCTGTATGGGACACTCTATGTTCAAATCATAACAGAATGATGGTTTCCATCTGCAGGTACTGTGAGGATTTGATGGGATAATACATGCAAAATGCATAGAACATTGCAAAATGCTTATGATACACAAATCACCAGACTAACTGAAATCTTGCTTTATCTCACAATAGTGTTCATTGGAAGGCTGTGATGGGACAGGGTTCTGACACTTGAATCATTTACTGTTTAATGATCTATCAAGTTATTACTTCATATTATTATTATTTTTTGCCAGTCCTGGGGCCTGAACTCTGAACTCTACCTCAGCTCTTCAGCTCAAGGCTAGTGCTCTACCACTTGAGCTACAGCATCACTTCTGGATTTTTCTGTTTATGTGGTGCTGAGGAATTGAACCCAGGGCCTCATGCATGCAAGGCAAGCACTCTACCACTGAGCCACCTTCCCAGTCTCATATTATTTTTAATTGAATTTATGAGCACAATAATATACATCTTGGCAAAGATTCTAGGGAGAGGAGGAAGCTAGTCCTTTTTTGTAGACTATTCACACATTTAATTATTTTTTACACACTTTTTAAATTGTGAAAATGCCATACAGAGGGGTTACAATTACTGGAAAGTAGTATGGAGGTTCCTCAAAAGACTCCACATAGAGCTCCCCTATGACCCAGCAATCCCACTTTGGGGCATTTACCTGAATGATCACAAACAAGACCATACTAAGGCTACCAGCACTACTGTGTTTATTACAGCATTATTTACCAAAGCTAGTCTTTTTTGATTGAGCTATGGGGTCATGAGAGGGCATCCTTTTGCTGAGGACCAGAGTAGAGTAGGAGCTAGTTTCTGAGAATGTGAAGCTTCGTTATCGAAGCCCTGACATTTAATACTTTAGGAAGGTCACTGGAGAGACCACATCGATCCACCATGATTCTCTTTAAAGCAAGTGTACCATTCAACACCTAACACTGCCAACACCTTTCAGCTAGAAACTGGGAAGAGTTCAGACAGCTTATTATCCGATGTCTGGTTAAAGTCCCAATTTTGACACCTCTCCAGTCCCAAACCTTGGGCTACTTCATTCACAAACCTGCCTCTCACTATTTCTTGTCTGCCGAATGCAAACAATACTAAGAGAATTTCATTACCGTTGCAAAGCATTGGACCAGTGGTTCTCAGCCAGGCCCAGTGACCACCTCCAGGGTCATCTGACGATGTCTGCGCACGTTTTGGTTGTCACAGTGGGTGAAGGCATATTACTCAATGGAGTGGGTGAGTGGATAGAAATCAGAGATGGAGTTACACACCCTAAAGCACACAGGACAGCTTCTTCTAACCCTGCCAAATATCAATGGGGCCAATGTTGGGAAATACTGGATTAGAACCTTTTCCAATAATAAGCTCACACACCTTAACTATTATAATTATATTCTCTGTCCGTATATCTCTAAATATCTTTCTTTCTTTACTTTTCTTTTTTAATATGCAGGGGCAGGGAGGGGGGAAGGGAGGAGGGGGAGATGGGAAGGGATGGGAAGGGGAAACAAAGGAGGAGGCAACAATGCTTGATAAGAAATGTACTCATTATCTTGCCCATGTAACTGTAACTCCTCTGTATGGTATTTTCACAATAAAAAAAGCACAGTTAATTTCTTATCATGGTTAATTAAAGCTGGTATCTATCCATTTATCTGTCTAGATGGATAGATATCAGCTTAAAATCTATTTGTCTATAAATAGATAACAGTTCACATGATGTGAACCTTTTTATAATTCACATGATGTGAACCTTCTTATAATTCACACAATGTGAATTCTTACAACATGCAATTACTCATTGAAATAGTCCTTAATTTTGTTCAGTAAATAATTGCATTCTACTTCCTACACATACAATGCTATTGCTACTGCAACTCCTGAAGAAAACACAAATTCCCATCCTGTCACTGTCTGAAGCTTTGTGTGCAGAATCTTCAGGGAGAAAGCCATGTTACCCATCAGTCTACTTAGATTGACACTACCTAGCCTGGGCTCTTTGAAGGAAACAAGCAAATCATCTATCCCTTCTCACCATACACCCTGGCTGCAAACCTAACTCAAACCTGCTCAAGCTGGCTAGGAGAAAAGTTTTGCTTTAAGGTATGGCTCAAGTGTAGGGCATTAGCTTTGAGAAAAAAGAAAGTAAGGAACATTACCAAAATCCTGATTTCAAGCCCCAGGAATGACACAGAGAAAAAAGAGGGTGAGAAACTGGTGTAATCCCAGCACTTGGGAAGCTGGGGGAAGAGTACCAGGAGCCCAAAGCCAGTCTGGGCTAGATAAACGATTTCACAAAAGGAGGAAGGGAGGAAGAAAAAGGGAGGGGGACAAAAGGAGGAGGGAGAGGAGCAGGAGGAGGAGCAAGAGAGGGAGGAAGAGGAGGAGAAGGAACTCCCTCTTGTCTCTTAGTGAAGATCCCTCATCAGGATCTCTGTCTTCTACCATTTTGATTTTGGCTTTCCAGCCTGCAAAAAAGTCAACATCTGTTGTGTAAACTCGTGACTAAGACAGTGCTCAGGCAAAGGAAGTAGGCAGGGAATGTGGGATGTGGTAGTGATATGGGTTAGTACAAAAGCAGCCTACTAGAGAAGCCTATAGCTCTTACAGGATGCTATAGATGACAGGATAAGCTTATAAACCAAAACCTGCTTGACAATGAAATGGAAGAAGGGATCTACAGAGGAATGCACAAGTGAAAGGTCTGAAGAAAGAGGAAATATGTTTGGTGCACTGGTCAGGATGTTAGGGATTAAGTGTGTCCTTTCCTGACTTGAACTCCTCTGAAGGTTACAGTGGATTAATTATTTCAAAACCTAGAGTAAGTGGTACAAACTCTGAGATTCCATCCAATTTCCATGGTCCAAGTGTCCTCTGAGAAACAAATGAGAAAATGCATTCAGACTTCTCAGGAAGTGGACCACATGTACAACAGATTATTAACAGAACATGCAACTGGTGTTACTCTGTGTGCAAAAGCATTCTGACTCATCATTCAACCAAATGAAATGTTTTTTTTTCTTCCGCCACATTGCAAAACAGGGCAAGCAGCTGCCTTATTCCAAAGTTTAGTATATTCCTCTTGAAAGATATTCACACATTCATGCCAAATATCATTAAGCAGTGTCCTAATTCAGAATGTAAATGTGCCAGCAAGATGAATGCCTTGTCTTCTACCTGAGAAGTTCATATAACTTTACAGGTGCAAATCTTGAAACTTCTTCTGGTCAGCAGCCCATAGCTTCATTGAGTTATTTGGCAGTTTTTCCTTCAGGAGGTAAAAACTGAACATTAAGATAAATTGTATCAAGATAAATTGTGTGTCCACTAACCCTTTTGAGACTTAGTGAACAGTCTCAATAGTCTAAACTCTAGCTGACATTTGTTACATTTTCATTTCACTGAAGCTTCTATTGGCTTTCTCCTAAAAAAAAAAAAAAAAAAAAAAAAAAGACTCCAAAAAACCATTTTCTGGAAAGTGAATTTGTAACAAGAAGGAGAAAATCCTGCAGAACCGATTTAAAATACATACCGGGAACTTCCTAAATGGTTTTTCTGTTTGAAATAAAAGGTAGCTTTTACACAAAATCTAGAGTTTCCTGGAAGTGATAAAATGTTGGTCACCACCTTAAAACTGCATCTGCCAAGAAGAGACTAGTTAGCTGCAAAGGTGCTAAATACCTGGCTTTCAGTACTGCATGATGCAATATTAAACTTAGTTAAAAGAATCAGATAGTTTATGTAGAACATGGCGGCTCAAGCCTGTAATCCAAGCTATTTGGAGGTTGAGAGCAGAGGATTAGGGTTCCAAGATAGCTTGGGCAGAAAGAAATGTAAAAGACTCTATCTCAACCAATGGCGGAGTAGTAGTACATCTCTGTCTTCTTCAGTAACATGGGGAAACACAAGTAGGAATGAGGCATCTCAGGCATAAAAATACCAAGACCTTACCTCAAAAGTAACTAATGCAAAAAGGGGCTTGATACATGAATCCAATAGTAGAATGCCTAATAAGTTCAAGGCCCTCAGTTGAATTCCATTACTGAAAGACAAAAACAGAGAGATGTTTAGCTACATACAGACCACAGAAACATCTTCCAGTTCAAAACGTACACTTCACTTGGTATTCCCAGTAACTCACTCTAGAATTGTTTTTAGCGGTGGGGGGGGAGCTAGTGGGGGGGGGCGGGAGGCATTTGAAGGAGTTTGGTACACTTGCTTTTATATTCATGACTGTATATCAAATATATTTTTCCAAGAAAGAACTCTGCCAGAGAAACTTCTCATTATTCTATTTCCTATTGCAAACACACAAGAATCTTAATTCTAATAGATAGACTCTGCCTAGACCAGGAATATTAATATTAATGACAGTAGATAGGCTGCCTAAGCTTAGAGCTTTATAAAGATAAATAAAGGATTGAAAGTAGCCAAATTCCTACTCAGTGGAAACTCTAATCAGTTGATTAAATACAGTTTTCAAGGCATGGTGATGTTTTGAAATACTAAAACGAATGCGTTATTGGTTGTTGGCATTTCCCTTTCAGCCACCTTCTTCCTTCCACAGGGATTCGCATTCTGAACTACTGTCCTGTGGGGAGCAGAAACCCAATACAAACTGTTCCTGAAGCTCAGAGCTCAGAGAAAAGGCGTCAACAGACCATGTGATGGATTGTCTGTTGAGACCCTCAGCTCTACATTTTCAGCTCCTCCCCTAGTACAAACGGAGAGGGGAAATGTTCCTTATCCTTGGCAAGACGAGAGGCAGAATCCAGTAGGAGATGCGTGTGGGTCTCCAGGGAGAGGGAGCATCGGCCACTCTCTCCATTTCCCACTCACCCATGTGTACCAGGCACAGCCTGACCCTACAGGAACCACAGTTGCAGAGGATGGCTGTGGCCCAGGCTGGAGTATGGCAGATGGGAAATGCAGCTTCAGAGGATGGGCAGTGCTGTAGCATGCTCAGGAATGGTCCTGAAGCACCAGAGAGGAAAGCAGCACTGGAGGAGGGAAGGGTGCTGCTGGGGATGGGTGTGCCTTTACCTTGTTTGGCCTTCCAGGAACTAGATAAGGCAAGCATGGTAGAAAAGGCCTCAGAGTAGGTAGCCAGGTGGGTTTAAGCCTAGTTGAAGGACAAGGCCCAGCACTGGGAACATTTAGATAAAAGGAGAAAGACGTAAGAAAGTGGAACTATCCAATGTAAATCCCCACTCTCTGATGGGATGACAGAATACCAACACAATTAAATTCACTTTTCAAGACGTACTAGCTGTTAGGCACGCAAGGGTGTGATCTGACATGTCTCTCTACCTATTTAAGATTCTCTCTCCATTCTTCTATCCATAGTTCCTCTTCCTGAAGGAACATGGAGTAATGAGGTGCTCTTCCCCCACAAAGAAGTGGCCTAGATTGGCCCCTGGTCTTTGGAGATGGTGGGTATCTTGGAGACAACATCCCACTCTCTGTACTCCAAGTGCTACAGACACTGAAACGCTGCCACTCGGTTTCAGTAGATGGCTTTGCTTTCATACTAGATAGGATGCAAAACCCCGGCGCTGGCTGGCTGTACCTCCTCATCACATTTCTCTCTGAGCTCCTGGCTGTGCGTGGGCCAGCAGCTTTACCCACTGTCTTTGTGGAACCCATCTTGAGCTGACTCGTAGTCCCTGGAAGCTATATTCTCTCTGCAGGCTCATCAGTCTTTCTGCAGGCTGTGATGATAGGATGGATTTTTAAACCTTTTTGGCAGAAAGAGCCACTTCCTGTTCAGAGAGAAAGATGAAAGCGAACCCCACACTGTGCAGAAACACAGGTGCCCCACACATCCTGCCCCGCGGGCTCAGCATCCCACTACTAGAACGTTTCTGCCTCAGGCCGCCTTCCTGACCTGGACCCCTTGAACTTCATCCGCCCCTCAGATCACGACGCGCCCACTGTTTCCAGTCATGTGGAGACGGGGCTTCAGATGCTGACATCCTCAGATGTGTGCATCCATCTCCCATTGTTCTCTGCATACATGTTCTGCTGTTAAAAAAAAAAGAAGTGCATTGAAATCTTGAGTGGAAAAAAAGTCATTCTCTAGAGATGTATTACAGCAAAAGGTCTCTGATTAAAGACACACAAAAGACTTGCGTGCCTGCTTCGCTCCTGCAGTCTCAGGACCGCCCTGAGAGTGTGGTGTGATGAGGTTGTTCAACCTGGGAAACTTGGTGGAAACCTTAGGAAAGAAATGGTGCTCCATCCTCTTCTCCTGGATGAGTTTGGCCTCTGTTAAGAACAGTGTGTGCATGTGCAGGTGGGTGTGTGAGGGGGCACACACGTGCGTGCCCACATTTAAGTTGTAAGCCTACTGGACATGACTCCACACATATGATCATTATGGATGATTTCAATGTTTTGTTCATCATCAATTGGGCTTTTGGGTGGGAGCCTACATTTTTCTTTTGAAAAATATAGAATCAGGGGCTGGGAATGTGGCTTAGTGGTAGAGTGCCTCAGTACCCCATACACAGAAAAAGCTGGGAATGTTGCTGTGTCTTAAGTGGTAGAGTGTGAGCCTTGAGCAAAAGAGCTCAAGAATAGTGCTCAGGCCCCAAACCCTAGGACTGGCAAAAGAAAAATTTAAAAACTATATAGAATCAAGTTTGAGGTACAGCTCCATGGTAACAAACGTGCTTAGTATGTGTTAGGCCTCGGTTCCAGGCCCCCACATCAGAATTTAAACAACGCCAGGATATTGTGTTTCTTTGGGTTGCTGAGGTGTTTGGGGTGTTCTCTCAGATTTTACACAGTATTAACTTTTTACATCTCTCATGGCAAATTACTACAAAATAGGTAGTTTTAAAACAATAGAAACATTCCTTCAGAAATCTAGGGAATCAGGAACCTACAATCTTGGTGTTGATAGGCTACACACCATGCAAAGCCCACAGAAAATAATCCTTCCATGCTTCCCCCAGGATCTAATGGCTCCTGGTGCTCTTGGCTTGTGGCAACAGCACTTTACTTTCTGTGTCCCTATGAGTTTCACATTGTTTTCTGCTTCTCTCTGATGAGGATTCCTGTCATCTTCTGTCCAGGAGGATCTCATTTAGAGATTAATTTTTTTTCTCATTTAGTACAGAAGATTGAGATCAAACCAGGCCTCATGCATGCAAAGCAAATGTTCTACCTCTGAGCAACATTTCTAGCCCTGGAGATTCTTAATTACATGTGCAAGGACTTCGTACCACATAAGATCATACAGTTTACAGAGGTGAAGACTTGTTCGACCTCACTTGCCTAATCCTAGCCATGACACTGACAACAATGCACGTGTGCATCATGCATTCTGCATCTTCCTTGGAGTCATAACTGGTCCTTAGGTAATGTGAAATCTGGATGGGACAATGCAAAACTGTGACAAACACCAGAGAGAATGGGACTTTAGCCTGAGTCTGCCACAAGGAGAGGCTCTGACTAGGAGAAACGAGCAACAATTTTCTTCATTGGAGATCTTCATAACAATCTTGAGGTTGTAGAGAAGTCACTAAACTTCTGTCATGAAAATAATATACCTTTGGAGTTTGGGTACACATCATTTCATTTATCCCTTGTCTTATTTTTATTCAATATTAGCTTTATTTATTTTTATATAAGACTATTGATTTTTTAAAGCCACAGCTGCATGGCTGTCATAAACTGAAATTCTTAGAGCATGATCTTCTTCCTATGATCGTGGGAAAGAGCAAGCTACTTTAAAAACACACACATGCACACACTTCTTGAAGCCATATGGAAGTTTTATGTATGCAAATAGAGCTTCGTTTTCTCTCAGTTTCCCACAAGGCACTTGTCAGCAGAGAGAAGATCTTTTTTCTATAGTAGGACCTGTTAGAATAGTTCCCCCTGTATCCCCATGTCTCCCCAGCCCTTGCTCTGGCTCTTAGATGTGTATGCATCCTAGAACACCACACCTCAATGATGTCAACACACTCATACAAGGCGTGAAGAAGGACCGCAGTCACTTCTGCTGATAAACTTATACCTAATGCTAAATGCTATTTCAGACAAATCTACATGTGAATTTCCACAATATTAGACAGGCTATGAGTATTATATAAGAAATGTGCACACATTCATGTGTTGGGATAAATTTCTCATATTCAGTATGTTTAAAAATCAACATGATGTGAGCAAATTATTTGCAGATTTCTAGACAGGGTGAATAATCTGACACCATATGGAGACTATTCATGAACCACAGCAATTTCCACACTGTTGATCATGTGTAAGATAAACAATGTAACCGATGTGAATTATTGCGTTGCCATTATTTTCTCGGTATATTATATTTAATGTGTAAATTGAGAGAAACACTTTTGAGAGATTCTCTCATAGGCATCTTGCTACTCATTAGTGAAGGAAGTTATTTGTGTTTGCCATTTTTTTCTACTTTAACTGAAAACATGTTTTCCTTTTCCACTGGTACTTCTCAGAGAAGAGGATTAAATATGGAGACATTAATTACATAGCAACTTTTACTTACAGAACTCACAGAGAACATATCAGGAAGGAAGATGATGTCCAAAAGAGTGTGGGTGTGCGTGAGAGGGACAAATGTGAATTTGGCTTTGACTTGCAGGTGCCTTACTAAGCTAGAGCACTCTAGCTTAGGGAGAAAGGTTTTTCAGTCTTGGAAGATGGAGATATAGGACTAATTAAAAGCTCTCACCGGGGCCCTCAGGTTCTCCACAAACGCTCTTAAGTGAATATTTTTCTTAACACAGTTCATTGAGGAAAAGCCAGGCACAGTTGTCATTTATCACCTAATACTATAAAATGTTCCCAAACCCAGTAGCTTCTGACATTACATTTACTTTCAGTCACAGGTCTGAATATTGGCTATAGTGGCTTAGCCTTTAGGTGTAGTTTAGCTGGGTTTGGGGTCATGTAAGAGTTCTACCTCTTCCAGGCCGTCCCACTGAGAAACAGCCTAAGGAATGAGTAGGTAGCAGGGGAAAGGTTTTCTATTTGTGATCATAATTATAGGGGAGGAGTTTGTGTTCCATTGACTAAAATTATAAGACCTATGACCAAGTACACAGTCAGTCGATATAGCAAATATACTCTTTCCATGTTCCTAGGAGGAGAAAAATAGGGAAGAGTTAGAAAATTACATGCTAGTTCTGCACAGCAGGGGAAGCTAAAGCCTCTGCCATTGCTGCAGTTGCCATAGCGACTTGGTACCCTAGCCGCTTGGTGTCCCAAGTCCTGACCTGGAGATGCATTTCATCCCAGTTACTACTGGTGATCATTTGAATTACTACCATGGGGCATATACCATGCCTCTCTCATCTCCTGTTTCCACCCAAAAAGGTTATGCATGCTCTCACCTAATATATGCAATCTCAGAAACACATTGTTGAGGGTCTGCTTCCTGAAGCTACTCCTGGTACCAATTACAGTGTCAGACATAGAAAATAATACTACACCTAGTATATGTTCATAATGCTTTCTGGACATCAAACCAAATATCCCAGCTGAAGGACAGAACTGATACTTTAAAAAAATGCATTCAAACTTTCTATGAATACCACATAAGTCAAAAAAGAAATTAAAATATTTGGCTTTATTCCCTTCTCAGTATCTTTTCTTATTTGACACAAATATAGAAAATAAAAACATAAGAATGTGTTAAGTATCATCAAAAACAAATATAGAAAATTCCCAAGACTGTTAAAAGTTTAAAGACATGAGAATCAAATTATACAAATTCTGTAGACTTAGTGCCATGTAAAAAGTTTGCCAACAAGGAATGGAAAGATGGAATATAATATAAAGATAGAGTAGACTACAAAAACAGTAATAATGGAGAGAACTGGTTTATGAATCACAGTTGTATTGGAGAGCTGCTAATCTCAATCTTCTAGTAAATGTAAGCAACATATCATCTTTATGAAAAATACAAAAGATTCGACTTTGTGAGTAAAAATAGGGAGTTAGAAATGAGATCTGGAAACCCATTCACAGATCTTAATCACTCTTAGCTTTTAGGATAAAAAGAAATCAGGAACAAAATCTAGGCTCTACAGATTCTTTGGACTATCAGCTCATCTATTTTATATCACATCTTGGATTTTTCCAAAATGCAGAGATGTTACAATATGTCTCCTATCTGGAACATCAAACAAATACTAATCTAAAATACCTGATTCTTACCCAAGAGGTGAATGGGAAGTGACAAAAGGAGGTGATTTGCTGATGCAAGGCTGACAGCCACATTGTAGTGGCGGGGAGACACCTGTATCCGTCTTTCATTCACCATCTGCTCATTCTTATAGCCTGGATAGCTTCAAAGTCTTATGCTATCATCTGAAAGATAATAAACTCATTGTTTGCACCTGGTGCTGAAATCACTGTCAAGGAAGATGATTTAAAGAGCTCTGGACCATGATTCAGATGCTGACCAGCACTGATCAGCAAGGAGGATGAAAGCTTTCTGCTTCTAACATTAATGTCTCCGGCTGTGTCTGGGAGGCTCTGTCCTGATTCTACCAGCAAGACGCGAGTGCTTACTGTCTCAGGGTCTCTATATTTCAGTATGATGGATATGGAGGTATTATCTGTAAGTATTGTCCTGTAATTATTATGCCTTTTCCAGACAGTGTTTACCAACAAACACTTCCTTCTAGGGATCAGCTAGGATACTTTTTGAAGAAAAATGACTTACCTAGCATGGAGATTGGCAGTTTGAAACCAGCTACTGCAATCTCACCTTCTTCCCATTTTGAAACTTCAGCAAGCTGGAAGAAAACAAAATCATCTTTAAGAAGATGAATTCTGGTGAGGCCTTGTGTCCGGGTCACCTGGAGCACGTCTGAACAAACATCTGCACGATTCTAAGTCCTCTCGAATGTTGTCCTTCTATCTCTATGTGACCAGACTGAATCCCATCCCCATTTCTCTGGTCATCTCAAAGTCCCGAGAGGCAGCAAGCTTTGCTATAGGAGGCTTAGACAGGACGTGACCACAGAATCACGTAGGTGATTCATTATGCAATCTCTATCATTATGGACCATCAGTCTTAAGGACTAGGCCTTTGTCACCTCTTCTCCCATGTATAGATCTTTCCAAATTTGTCTACATCCTAATACAGAGTTGCTTCCCTTCCTGTGGGGTCTACTGTTTCTCTGACACAGTGCTGAGAAACTGCACTTCATCCACACTGAAGGCCCAGTATTCACATTCTTGTTGACTATGGGTTGGATCTGGTAAGAAGAATTAAATTATCAGAACTAGAGGTGTGGCTGAAATTGTAGGGGAAGAAAAAGAAATTCTCCTGTGATGTATCTCAGGAAAGACGCTCATGATTAAATTTTGAGGCTGGTCTGGGTCATCCCAGCAATCAAATGGCCGAAGTGGGAGGATAGAGAATTTGAAGACATACCATATATCAAGACTCTGTCTCAGAAAAGGAAAAGTAAGAATAAAGAAGTAAATTCTGACACTAGTGTTGGCTTCTGAGTTATAAATGCTTTTCAAAAATGTTCCTGAGTATAAAATTAGAAGGAATAAACACGGAAAATTCCAAATGCCTGTTTGCCCCATCTTTCCCTCCCCCTAGTCCCCCTCTATCCCGCCTACAGTAAACTTATACCAAGTAGTTCATTTAATACGTCTTTCTGAAAACCACAGCCCATGTGGAAAGGTTTGTCTTACATGGGTCGCTAATGTAGAAGGCTTTGATACCTTATGTTGAAAATAGTGAAGCCAATTAATTCCATGAGTGTGAGCTTGGCATTGTATCCAGTTTACCCTTAGGAGAAAGATGCCAAGATACAAAAACTGGTTTCTAAATAAAATACAGTATTTAGTTCTCTGAGATGAAGTAGAGCATGCTGCTTTAATTCATGAAGCATGAACCCCAAACCCCTTGTCTCCCTTCTGCCCAGTTGTCTGCCTCAGAGAACTCTTGAGTATAACTTGTTTTGGAGGGCTAGCGGGGCAAGTTCCTCACACTGCAGAGACAACGTGCGCTCTGCTCAGGATCTCTAGCAGTCAGTAAGCAGTGAGTTGTGTTTTTAGTAACAAGCAGCCCCAAAGTCTTCATGCCCAAGCCAAAAAGCAAACTATCAAAAGATCTGCTTCTCTAAATAATTTTGTAGTATAAAGTAGGGATCCAGTTTCATTCTATTATATATATATATATATATATATATATATATACATATAATTGCATATTTTGCATATACATCCAGTTTTCTTAGTACCACTATGGAAGAGAATATCCTTTCCTAACTGAATTTTCTTGGAACCTTGTCAGATGTCACTCAAACATATATGCATAGATTTATTTGTGGATTTTCTATTCTATTTTATCTGTATGTATGTCATTACCATATAGTAGGAATTACCATCATTTGGGAATATACTTTTTTTGTGTGTTCTGGGGCTTGAACTCAGACTTCATGCTTTTCCTTGGCTTTTCCATCCAAGGCTAGTGCACTACTTCTTGAGCCACAGCTCCATTTCTGGCTTTTTTGCTGGTTAAATGGAGATAAGAATATCATAGACTTTCCTGCTCAGGCTGGCTTTGAGACATAATCATCAGATCTCAGCTTTCTGAGTAGCTAAGATTACATGTGTGAACCACCGGTGCCTGGACTTGCAATAAACTTTTAAATAAAGACATGGATGTCTTCAACCTTGTTCCTCTTGCTCAGTATTGCTTTGGCTATTATGATCTTTTGTGATTTAATATGAACTTGAGGAATGTTTTTCCATTTTTTGGAAACAATGTAAGATTTTGATAGGGATCACTGAATCTGAAGATAATATTAGGTAGGATAATATGGACTGTTTTTATGTCTGTTTTAATATATCTAACTAATGTTTTTTTTTGTTTTAAATGTACAAGTCTTTCACCTCCTTGGTTGTGTTTATTCCTAAATATTATATTCTCTTTAATGCATGTGTGTGTGTGTGTGTGTGTGTGTTGCACTATTGCAATCGGAAGGAATACTTGGTGTGATTTCAGTCTTTCTAAATTTCCTAAGATTTGTTTAGTATGCCAACATGTGATCTATCTGGGGTGCTTGTGAGAAGATTGTATATCTGCAATATGAGCTAAACTGATCTGCATACCTTTATGGTCCATTCAAGACTGTTTCCTTAGTGATTTATTGTCTGTGTGTTCTACACATTCTCTAAATTGTCTCACTTAAGTTGTCCACTATTTTTGTGTTGTTTATTTTTCTCTTCTTTCCTGTCAATACGTGCTTTATATATTTAGGTGCTCTGACATTCTCATTCTAGTGAGTTTTTCTTTGTACCATGATGAAATGTCTCATTTGTCTCTTGTGCTGGTTTTTGACTTGACCTATTATTTTTCCGATGTAAGTTATACCTATGTCATTTTTGTTTCCTTTTTTGAGATTATTTTTCTATCCCTTCACTTTTGGCCTATGTGTGAAAATGTTTGAATCTACAGTGAGCATCATACAGCTGACTCCAGGTTTATTTCTTTAGCTACTCTGTGTCTTTTGATTGAGAAGTTTAATCTTTGTTATATTTAAAGAAATTATTAGTAGAGACTTACTATGATTAGTTTCTTAATGTTTCCTATATGTGTTGTAATTTTTTTCTCAATTTACTATCTTCCTTTGTGTTTTGTTGTCTTTTATTGTAATGGTACTCTTTGGTTATTTTATATTTTTATTGTAGTTTTCCTGTGAGGTATAGATTTTATAGTGAATTAGTCTATTTAAAGCTAACTATATATATATGCAGAAGATATATATATATGTGCAGAAGATATATATATATATATCTTCTGCATATTTACTTCCTCTACACATACTTTGTGCTGCATGTAGCTGATGTCAACTTTTTTAAGAGGTGGAGGATGAAGTACCAGGGTTTGAACTCAAGGCTGAGTGCTTGCTAAGCAGGCACTGTACTGCTTGAGTCACACCTCCAGTCACTTTTGCTCTCTGGTTGTCTTTAAGATATAGTCTTAGTTTTTACTCTAGCCAGCCTGTGCTGTCAACCCCAAAACAGCTGAGATGACAGTATTCCTCCATGCCCAGCTGTTTCCGTTGAGATGGGTCTTGTAGGTTTTGTTGCCTGGGCCAGTCTCCATTGCAATCCTAATGCTTACCTTCTTTCATAGCTGGAATGATAGACGTGCATATCAGCACCCGGCAAACTTTTGATATTTTTATATTGTAAATCCATCTGCAATTTTGTGTGGATATAGCTATTATTCATATTTTGTCTTTTAATTTTATACTAAAATTAGGAGTGATGTACATGGAGTGCACCCTGTTCTGCATTTGTTAATATCTTTGCCAGTGAGTTATATATTTTCCGACGTTTTCATGTTACTATTACTTCATTTCAACCTGAAGACTCACAGTAGCATTTCTAGCAGAACAGTTCAATGGTAGCTATACTTACTCTGCTTTTGGTCGTCTGAGGAAGTCATTATTTTGCTTTCAATTTACAGAATTATTTTGCCAGTTACAATATTCTTGGTTGGAAGTTATTTTATATCTTTTAAAGTCTGCACTTATCATTGTCCTCTTTTTTATAAAGTTTCTATTGGCAAAATTACTAATGAGTGCTTCCTTGTACATGATCAATCGTTTTTTCTTACAGCTTTCAAAATTCTCTTTGGCCTTTGACACGCAAGTGATGATGTATAGTCATGCACTATAGATGCCTTTTTATGTCATCGTTGACAACTTGTTGGGACTCATGAGTCTGGATATCCATTTCCTTCCTCAATTTGGGGAGATTCTAGTCATTATTTTTTACATAGCTTTGTGATCCTTTCTCTCTTCTGCTTCTGGAATTACCCATAGCAAATGTATTGGTTTCCCTTAACAGGACCCAATCAAGTCTATGACTTTCTAAACTCTATTTCATTCTTTATGTATTTGTGTGCATGCCTACATATCTGGTTCATCTGACTGAATGATTTCAAATGATTTGAGTTTAAGTTCATGAGTCCTCTTGATTGACCAAATCATCTGAGTTTTCCAGTTCAGTTATTGTAGTCATCTGCCCAAGAATTTCTCTGTGACTTGCTTTTATAATCTTGCCTTGTTTAGATTCTCATTTTATTCTTGCATAATTTTCTCCATCTTGTCCATTGTCAATTGTGTTCCTTTATGCTTTATTGAACTTTATCATCATTTTGAAAATTTTATCTATATGATTACTAAAAACTTGTTTTCTTCCCTTGATAACGCCATATTGCCCTAGTTCTTAATTAATTTCCCTAATTCTAATTTTTCAATTTTCCTCTACCTTTGTGCTGGTGTTGCAGCTTTGAAGAAGCAATTATTTCTTTAAGTCTTTATGCACCAGTTTTATCAGTGAGAAACTTTCACCAGTCAGCCTGGCTGGAGATTCTGGGAGCCTCTCACCTGTTCTCTTGGGATGTAGGTGCTCATTCCTCATTCCTCTCCATGCCTCCTGAGGGAGGAACGTCCAGGCTAAAGCTTTGTTACAGATGCTGAGTCATCTTATTTACAACCCTTTGGGATTCATGAGTCTGAATATTCCTGTCTCTTTCACCCTCTGTGACAGGATCTTTGTCAACGTCAGAGAGCCACCTGACCTCTTCTTTAGGGAAGGGCAATGAAGTGTGTAGACACAGATGCAAGCTCTATTTCTCTCGCTGCCTTCTGAAGGAAAACAACTCAGGATTGTGCCCTTTGTCTCAGTCCCACAATTCTGTGTGCTTCAGAGCTACCTCTCAGCCTTGTTTGGATCTTTGGTTCCCCTAAAGTGTCCTAAATGTGCTAATTGGCTCCATGCTCTGAAATGAGACAGAAGCAGGTTTCTCAAGGAGTCCCAAAGCCTCGTTTCATTCACTTTTTCTCTCAAGGAAGAAATCACAGGCTAAACAAATCTCTTTCAGTGATGAATTGTGCTACCTTGGGAGACTTGCTGACATAGATTACATGAAACTGTTCTGACTCACTCCACGTTTTTTTTCTTCTTCTTCTTGGTTTTTTGCAAGAGGGGAGACACTTAAATGGATACTGGAATCCTCATTCAGGCATTCTAGCCTAGACAAATGTACTTTGGAAAAACTGTATGCTGCTTTCCTTTTTTATATCTTGCTGGCATCACTCCAGAGCTGTTTACCTTATGTTCTATAAATGAGCTTCAGGATAATTTGGTTTCTTTTTGTTTTACTTTTCAATGAAATTCTTTTTATGCATTTATTTTTGAGGGACAGTACTAGGTTTTGAACTCAGGGCTGATGTCTGCTCATTTAGTGTTCTATGACTTGAACCACACATGCCAAGCCTTGTTTGTTACTGGTTAATTGGAGATAGAATCTAACAGACTTTTCTGCCCAGACTGGCCTCAAACCAAAGTCTTCCAGATCTCAGTCTCCTGGGTAGCTAGGATGACATGCATAAGCCCCTGGCATTTACCTCTCTTTGATTGGATACACATATTTTATTTGTTTGTTTTTATTTTTTGCAAGTCCTGGAGCTTGTCCTAGAGCTTTATTTTGTTCAAGGCTAGTGTTCTATCACTTGAGCTATACCTCTACTTCTGCTTTTTGGTAATAAATTGAAGATGAGAGTCTCATAAACTTTCCTGCTCAGGCTGGCTCAAACTGTGATCCTCAGATCTCAGCCATTTGGATAGCTAGGACTTTCTTTATCAAAATGGAACAGATTAAAAAGTGCATGATTTTGAAGCATCTGTATACAGTGAAACATTCCTATAACTCCAACAGAAAGTTTATTTGATATGATTTTCATATAAAATATGTCATGGATGCTAAGATATTTATATAGCACATTTTAGAAAAAGTAAACATTTTAAAATTTTTCCTGAATTACCAGACATCTTAATACCCCAAAGGAGATAATTTTCTAAATTAAAAATATTGTTGCATGCAGAAAAATGTCAATAAAATATGTCACCATTCACATATTTATTAGACATAAAATACAACCTTAAAAAAGGTGGTAAGTAAATTCACAGAAAATTAAATTGAGTTAGTTGAAGTTAATTCTTCAGAAAAGGCAGACACTTGTAGCTCTTGCCTATAGTCTTATCTACTCAGGAGGCTGAGATCCAGAGAATCATGATTCAAGGCCAGCTTGGACAGAAAAGCCCATGGGATTCCATTTGCAAAGTAACTAGAAGAAAGCCAGGCTAGAGGCTGGCAAAATTAGGTCATGTGATTCCCTAAATTAAACCCCAGTAGAAGCAAAGCAAATATATAAATACAACCAATTTTGGTGCATGGTGTTAGAGAGAATATCTGAAACTTGATTGACATATGGAATGTGTTTTATATCTGCCTTTCTACTCATGCTATTTTAAATCTTCCAATGATTAGTATTGAAAAAAAACCCTTCTTTTTATACAATGCACATGGTTACATGTTATTTTTTTCTTTGTCTAACTCTATTTTAAAACATATTTTTGTGAATAAGACTTACGTAGGTCCACCAGCATAATCAAATCAATATGCAGCTTTGTAAATAAATACTTCAGAAAGTTACATTATATAAATTATTTTAGTGTTTCCTTTTAACTCACAAAGTTTCTCTGCATGAAATACTATATACTCACATTGTTAGTGATTAATAATTGTAATTCCTCATGTTTTGAAAATATAGTAACCATATCTGTCAATTAGGATTGATGTAGTATATACATAATTCATAACTGCATCCAAATAATATATAATAGTTTGTTATTCAAAATGGAAGCAGCAGTTCCCCAAATGTACAAATACCTTATGTAATAAAACCAGAACAACTGAACTACTGAGACATTTTCTTCCACTTAAAAATGACAAGTCCTTTCTTCATCATAATTTTAAACTCTCACTGAGACCAACATACTGCCTTTTAAGTCTCTTATTTTTAATCTACAGGATCAGAGTACGTCACAGTCATCTGTCGTGTTTATAAAATATCAGCTCCAGAGCCTTTCTACTCCCCTAGCTCCTAACCCAAGGACCAGCCATCTGCATGTGGAGGCCCCAAGATGGCAGACAAAGCCCACAGTGTGAGAATACAACTATTTCAGAATACAACTTGTATTATGAAGATGTATCTTCTCTCTCTCTCTTTCTCTCTCTCTCTCTCTCCCCTTCTCTTTCTCGTTCTTCATTCAATCATGTGACTCCACCTTAACTCCACCTTAACTAACAAATATATATCACCAAAATGTGGTATATATTTTCTAAAATTCCTAAATTCTACTTCAAATTTAGAACTTCTAAAATTCTAAATCCCTAAAATTCTATTTCCTTCCACAGTCTGATATTCATTTTCCACCCTCTTAATAACATAACACTATAATACAAGTGATTAAAATCCTGAGTGAGTTCAAGGAGGACCAACCTTATTTGGGCACGGCAGTGACATAGCACTGCTTCTGGATAGAGCCCAAAGTCCTTAGCAATTCACAGAAGAAGGTGGCTTCCTTGAGATGGCCATGGACTGGCTCTCCCGACCTCCCATGCACCTGTGTTCAAGCTCCATCCACCAGGGATGAGTGGATGTCCATGGGCCCCTTATCTCCATTGTGCATCCATGCAACTTCCAGTCAACTCAGGATGTGGCAGAGCTTAGCAAATCCTCATGACCACAAGAAAATCCCTATTAAGTCTTTCCCTGGGTTCCTTGAATGTTGCTTTTCCCAATAGGTTTACCATCCCAGGAAGCAGAGATGCTGATCCTTCCTTTTCACTTGCCACATTGTGGCCCCTTTAACTGGCAATGCTACAGGTCAGCTGCATTCTTTTACCAGGAAGCTGACTAGATCCTCAGGTCCTCCCTGAACAAGGAAATAGGCCCTCACTAGACACGGAACCTGCCTGGATCTTGGGCCTTCCAGGCTCCATAATATTAAGGAAAAATGTTTATAAGTCATTTCTTCTGAGATATTCTGTTCCAGCAGCCTGAATGGATAACACCACACCTTCTGCACAGTGAAACTGATGGGCATGGACTGCCTGCCTGCCATTGTTGAACTATACACAAACAGAACAGAGGACCACCAACAGCCATGAGAAGAGGACCACAAGCTCATTCAGTTCCTCACGAAGGTTCAGTAGTCCTTATGAATCTATTCTTCATTAGTTTCATACTTTTGGTCAGATTCAAGACTGCTGAAAAAAGTAGCTGGTTTTACAGGACACACTAAAGCCACCAGCACAACCATGTTCATTGCAGCATTGTTTACTATAGCTAAGATATAGAATCAACCCAGATGCCCCTCAGTAGATGAATGGATCAAGAAAATGTGATATATATACACAATGGAATTCTATGCTTCCGTCAGAAAGAATGATATTGCCCCATTCATAAGGAAATGGAAAGATTTGGGAAAAATTACATTAAGTGAAGTAAACCAGACCCAAAGAAACATAGGTCCCATGTTTTCCCTTATTTGTAATAATTAGAATGTGCTTATAAATCTACAAGTAAACTCAATGGATAGTAAAAGAAAAAATTAGTTGGACATGATTAATTAAACAAGACTCTAAACATTCACATAGTGAGACTAAAGGAGGTTATTCTTAGGAGAGGATCACAAGGGATCAATAGCCATCTGCATAAGATCTTATAAAATGGTGCTTATCAAAATGAACTCCAAGAAATAGAACAAGAGGTTTTTTACTGTACAGTTTGTGGGGTTTTTTTACATTTTTCTTCTTTTTTTTCCTGTTGTAGTTTTTGATTTCTGTATCCTTTATCTTGTATGTAAGGTTATCTGATTTAGGGAGGAAAGAGAAAGCATAGAAATGGTGAGACAAAGGGTGAAGTAATTCAGCAGTGATACTCACTAGACACTACGTTGGAAATGATCTATGAAACTTGGGGAAAGAGACAGGAAGGGAAAAACTGGGAGTGACACTGTTCAAAAAGAAATGTATTGAATCCCTGGCTTATGTAAATGTAACACCCCAGTACATTACTTTACAATAAAGAAAGGATTGGTTTTAACTGTTTTGTCCACCCATAGGGTAACTGTTCAGGGAAGGGTGGGAGTGGGGGAGATTTAAATTTCCAAAATCAGGATGACTCTGCAGCTCAAATCATGGACCCACTAGACTAGTGTTTGCACACACACTCACACATACACACACAGAGTGAACTCCCCTGTGCCTAACTATAGATACAACTCATCATCAGTGAAATATATGTTTGGAATTCATGTTTCCCCTAGCAGAGGATTGGCCACACAGAAATATTCACTCTCTTCCTCTTACAACCACCCTGACATATTTGTATGGTGGCTTTGTACAGTAAGATACAATCTAGCGGGCTGAGCATGGAGGTACTTGTCTATAATCTCAACTACACATAAAGTGATAGGAAAGAGCATAGTTCTAGGCCAGCCTGGACAAAAAAGTTAGTAAGACCCCATCTCAACAGTATGTTTATATACATCTGGTCATATCAGCTCCATGTAAATTGAAGGATCATAGTTTGAGCCTTACCAAGTTTAAGGCCCTGAGCTCTCAATCACAGTATCTCTAAATAGGAAAATATATCATGAACTACACATCTGACTTTACAGTATGAAACTCAAGGACCCCTCACCCTGTTGCCATTATAATTAGTACCACATTCTAAATGCTTGAGCTAGAGAGTGTTGCCAACTCACACATGCGTTCCAGGAAACAAAAACTATAGGCTACCAGTTGAACAAACCCCCCATAATACGCCTATAGCTTCCAGAGTGCTTCAAAATGTTTCCCTCCAAAAGTGTTTCACGAGCTCATACTGAGAACATACTGAGAAAACATCAGGACAATAAGGGTAAAGGATTATTCAGATATAAGTAACTCAAATCTTTTTATGTATTGTCTGAGCTGATCTGATTAGCTCATGAGAGTAACTCCAAACTTCTGCCAGAACATAACAGGTTTTCTATATAGGTCTAGTTGGAAAGAGAAGGAAAAACTACATACAGCTGTTTCAAGGCTGCAAAATTCTGTGCAGATCTGACAGCAGCTGTTTGCATGCCAAATACTTCCAGCAATTTCAAATTAAATTCAGCTAGGGAGAAATTTTATGATCTGCATCATGTGACTGCTGTTTGTACCTGGGATGCGTTCCTCCCCTTTTTGAAAGACCCTCAATCACCCACTCTCCCACAAATAGTCTGTATTGTTAACCTTACAAAGCTAATTAATCCAGAGGCAAAAGTAGTATTTTAGATTTTGAGGAGACTTTTAGTCTTTTAGACTTAGAACTTCTGTAGGAGTACCAATCTTAAGAAGGGTGATTTCTAATCTCTCTCTTGGTCTCTCTCTTTCTCTCTCTCATTGTTTGTGCTGGTCCTGGGCCTCAAACTCTGGGCCTGGGTGCTGTGGGCATTGTCCCTGAACTCCTTTTGCTCAAGACTAACAGTCTACCACATAAACCACAGTGCCACTTTTAGCTTTTTCCGAGTAGTTTGTTGGAAATAAGAGTCTCACAGACTTTCCTGCCCAGGCTGGGTTTGAGCCACAGTCCTCAGATCTCAGCCTCCTGAGTAGCTAGGATTACAGACATGAGCCACCATTATCTGGACACTCACTCTCTTTTGTGTTGGTATTGTGGCTTGGACTCAGGCCCTGGGCACTATCAGTTATTTCTCTCACGCTGTCACATGTGTCCTACCTCTACTTCTGGGTTTTTGATGATTAATTGGAGATATAAGTCTCCCTGATTTGTCTACCAAAGCTGGCTTTGGATCACAATCCTCAGATATCAGCCTTCTGAGTGGCTAGGATTACAAGTATGAGCCATTAGCTCCCAAATAACCTCCAGTTGGTTGATTCCCAATTTGGACTCTAATAAATGAGTTATATGGATGACTGGGTTGAGCACTCACACCTTCCTGTAGGCCTTTCTTGGTGCCTATAGTTCAGTTAGTGACTAGCCTGCACAGCTGTGCTTTTCTAGCTTTGGTTCATGAGTTTAAACTAATAACTCACAATGAAACGTCATAATACACTGGTATAACACTTCATCAGCACTTTTAGGTGCATAACCTGGTGTATGATTTCAATCAACTATATGTAGGGCACTTGCAAATATAATTATCCCTATCAGAACATTGATACCCTCAAAGACTAAGTGATTCTAATAAATGGTTATCAGGCTCTAAGCTGTCGGATAAGAACTCAGTATCAGGCTTCCTAGTCCCGACACCACAACTGTGTCTTCGGCTATAGAATTAGCTTGGTGGATAATATAGTCTCCTCTTAAATTTACATGGGACCATTTTGCTCATGTTTTGATTTATTCTACAGGGAAATAGTGTATATTTTTGAATATATGTATAAGAATCAAATTAAGTTCCAGAAATCAATTCATAATTTACATTTGCAATATCCCTCAGGCCATCAAGACAAAAAGAGAATATGTAAGCCATGCTGAAATGGAAACCTGGCTGTGAATAAGATTTTCATTAAGGTAAACAAAATAACAACCCATGGCCCTTTGACAAATGTATGCAGAATATCAGTGCTTGTTTCCATATGACACACATTCCTAGACTATGGGTAAGTATGTGAGAGGCCTGTGAACACTCTTGCTTCATTATTAATGAGATCAACCAATATGAAAATATTTAATGGGAAAAAAGTTGATGGAAGTACTTGACTGCTGGATTATTTGATAGTTTTTTGTTGCTTTTTTTGTTCATTTTTTTTTTAGTTTGTTACTCAGGATAATTACCAGTAGTTGCTACAACAGATAAAGTCACAAATCAAGAACATCACACACACACACACACACACACACACACACACACACACACACAAAGCCTATCTTTTTATTCTCATACCCTGTGGTGGAATTTGGGTATCTTTGAGTGGTATTTCAGGAATCTGAAATGAAATATGCCCCCTGGGATATTTTTAAACTCCAGGTCTGGAAGTAGTGCACAACATTTCCATGTCCCTGACACAGACCCAACCGTTTAGGGGAGTGTAGTCTTCCTATATGTCCATGAAACAGTAAGGTATGAGTGACAAAGCGTTCTTCATAATGGGGTTTTTACTGTGACTATAACATTCCAGAAGTGCCTAATACTGTTTTCCACAATCATCTAGGAGAGAAACTCTTCAGCCCCATTATCAGGAAGGCTTGCTAATTTTAGAGAGGCATCTCGGTTGTGAGGTCATTTGAGAGACTCAGACCCCTAGGAGCCTCAGATGGAATAGAGCTGGAAAAGGCTGAGCCCTCCCGATCTGTCATCTCTATTTCATCATGCAATGATGTTTAAATATATCTGTATTTATCTACATCTACCTATATCTGTATGTATGTAAATTTTGTCCAAAAAGTCAGAGCTAAGCAGCTAAAATGTATGTATATATTCATAACTATATGTATATGTGGGTTTATGTGTGTACATATATGTCTATATATGAATACACATGTACACACCTATATATTTGTATAAGTACTCCTAATCAGCTGACTAAAGAAGCCTTGACACATTAGGGTTATCATCTTGGAATTATTTAGGAAACTCTGGATTTCCTAGATATCAAAAGCCTGTTTGTATTCCACAGTGAACAAAGGCACTTCTGGATCCCAGAAATTCTCCATCTTGTTTAATCTTTTTGGTAAAGCAGGCATAGTGATGTACTCATATTCTTATGCTTCCTGCGGTTATTCATCATTGACTGCTCTTCTGAGAATTGATCACGAAAGGATAGCAACATGATCTTTCCTGAATGGGCTTAGCCCTTTTAGATGCCTGTCTTTGGTTCTATATAATGATCATTCTGTAGACATTAGAACCCATGATCTTATTGAAGTCAGGGTTGTTGTTGTTTTTTAAATGTAGGAAACCCAGTCATGCAGACCAGTTCCTGGCCCCTATGTAGCCAAAATCTTTTGCCTTGGTTTTATTCCTTCCTACAGAAGACACAATAAGCCTTAGACCTCCAGACCTTCTTTGTTTATATTACTTATATCTATCTATTACTGTTGTTGCAGTTCAGCCACTCAATTTTTAAATTTTGTATGCATCAGATTTTCAGGAATATATCACACAAAAGATTCTGAAATAAATAACATCTGTCAGTTTTCAACACCCAAAGGTGGAACAATGTGAGCCTAATAGATGCTAATTTAGTTCTTTACAAAGTGACATCCACAACATGTTGACACCCACAACATCTAATTTTCTCTCCTATCAGAAGAGTTTCTGGCTTGGTGGTGAGTCAGCATGGCAACAGACAATTTTCTACAGGCAGTTGTACATTTCTCATCCAAAGTAATTCATCCTTGATGAAGACAAAGCAGTATATTGTTGGGAATTAGGGATTCATCTCAGACAAAATACAAACAGCTAATAGAGTGGGAAACTCTATCTAACTCCCCACTTTTGAACACCACGGTGTCTCTTTTGGATTACAAAATTATACATTGGAAACCAAGCAGCCCGTGTTAGCTCGTATCACCAACCCACATACATTTTCCATACTTAAAAGATGACTATATATCTTAAAGAAATGGACTAAGACCTTACAAACATCAGAAAGGGAATGACATCCAAATATCTGCTTGTTTTGTTTCTTTTTCATGATTGTTCAGTTTGGTGTATAATATATTAAGAATCTGTTTCTTTTTCATGATTGTTCAGTTTGGTGTATAATATATTAAGAATTTGCACAAAAAATGTGAACACAGGGCCAGGCAACATTTGCAGAGCCTTTTGTGTAAAACACTTAATACCATTACAAGTAGATCCTGTGGTTTAAAAAAATAGGGAGTGCTTAAATAAATGAAGTTGAGCAGATTTCTTTTATTGAAGGCCTTTTTAGAGACTTTAATCAACTTGTATCCATTGAGACTCTCCCAGATGTACAGCCTCCAGATGTTGTATTTCCTAAACTTACTTGACCATTTAAACTTTCTTGGCACATCTCTTTAATATCATGACTCACAATAGAGTTCTGTAGAGCAGAGTCTAAGAGAACAGCAGCAGATATCTTAGATAATTCATCCTTTCTTTAACTATGCAGTGTGAAAGGAACTCAGCAGCTAGTGGAAGAAACTAAAACCAATTAGTTCAATGTGGAAAAATTACACAGGCAGGAAATTTTTATTGTCTTGTTGTCATAAAATATCACTGTTACATAGTTAAAAGTAAGTATCTAAGGAAGAAAATAATCTGAGGTGTAACCCAAACTTGAGAAAGGAAAGTAGTAAAATATTACATAAAATTTTATCTGTATACCACAGTCATATCACTTATTCACTTTGCAAAGGGACTTCCCTGTACAGACCAGGCATCAATCTGGTCACCCAGAGTCTAGCAGTGAGTGGATACCCAGAATTTCCAGCTGCACAAGACTTTTGGAAATCCTTGTTTTTGCCATTCATGCATTATTTATATCTGTGCTCCTAGCAGTATCCATCAGTCTTATTAGTTTTCGTACAACCAAGAGACAATTATAATTACATATAATAAAAGGGGTGTGTGAAATATGAATATTTTCAACAAGGAATTACACATATAATGCAGTCCACAGATGATCAATTTTTTTTCTTTTGAAATCCTTCTAAATACACATATGGTACTCTCTAAGTAATTATTACCACCAAAAGCCAAAAAATGACAATTTTATCTTGAGTTTCTGTTGAGTTTACAAAACAACCTTCTGCAAGCTTCCTCCAGATCTTTTCTATCCAAGAAACCATGTGGCTCTGTATTGGGAAATGTCACCGTGTTCCAACCACACCATAAAGGAAGCCCATTACCATGCTCTCTCCAGGCACAGTTATATGTTTTCCAAACAAAACATGAGATCATCTAAAAGTCTTTTTTTCCCAATATGCAAACTTTCTATTTTCTCCCCATGCTTTCCAGGTTGGAGATGAGGCCAAGGAGATTACAGAACTAATGGAATGCAACTTACTTTTCCAATACAGAAAACCAGTACTTCTTGTATAAAGTCTCAAGAAAAGGATAAGATGGGGCAAGAACTTGGACTGAATTCTCTCTCTCTCTTTCTCTCTCTCTCTTTCTCTCTGTCTCTCTCTCCCTTCTCAATGTAAATTACTCTCCTTTACTCAGACTCCACTGCAGGCTTTGGGGCAAAGAGGAAGAAGAGAACAATAGATGTGATGAAGGATGGTGCCCACTTGTGTTTGGAATGGATAGTATAGGAGGCACACAAGAGTTCCCAGGGGATACACATGGCAGGCCAAGATTAGAGAAGAGGCTTCTTTGAGAGTATGAAAGATATCTTCATCATTTTTTGTGTATGAGAGGAGAATCCCTTGGGTTTTTTTTACTTATTTATTGATTGATTTTGTTTCATTTTCCCACGTTATCAGTATCAATTAGTTGTACAAGAAGGTTTATTTTAGATATGTCCTTCTATGCATACCATGTACCTTACTCTCTCCTCCCCCTTCCCAAACCAATTTCAGCAAGCTTTCTTGTTCCATTTTTATCCATGTTCAGAGAGCATGATTAAAACACTTGGTCACTCTTCTCAATGACTTTGTTATCTTTAAGTAGTTGTCCAAAGCAGTTTTTTTATTTTTTTTATTTTTTGTGAACAGAGGGGTTACAATTACATGGGCAAGATAATTAGTACATTTCTTACCAAGCATTGCAGCATCCTCCTTTGTTTACCCTTCACATCCCTTCCCAGTCTCCCCCGGCCCCCCCCCCCCACCCAATTCAAAGCAGTTTTTAAGTACAATTCACCTTGATCAATGTCACTCCTTTTATTATTCTCTCCCATCCCTCCCAATCTATCTTCTCCCCTCAATTTCATCAGTCTCATAGGCTATGCATTGAATAATACGATTTCTTTTGATGTCTTCATTTAGAGCAAACACCACATATAAGTCCAACAGTTTGTGGTTGATCTTTGCTCAGGCATCTTCGTTCATTTGCCTTCCCTGGTTTATAGTGTGATGCTTTCTTGGCCACGCAGACAAATGCTTCCTGTCATACTCTCTACCATCTCCAATCCTACATGTCTCTCAAATATTTGTTGGTAGCCTGTACAACAAGTCTGGCATGTAGCAGCTAGGTTTTGGTTGGGCTTTGATCACTCCTCCTTTGACTATGGACCACAATAAAAATGAGGATATTTCACATCAAACCAAAGCTTCTGACTTCATTTGAACTGAAATATCTTACAAGCCCATCCTCTCAGTCTTTTACATGGTACAACCAGGTGGGGTGGAGGCGATGGAACCCTTCAATCCCTCCTAAGTCCTGCTAGTCATGAAACTATCTGTAGATGTGCTAAAGGCAGAGTAGCTTCATTCGTGGAAACCACCTGGTTGACCCCGGGGTGGGGGTAGTAACCACCACCTCACTGAAAACTGAACATCTGCTTGTGGAAATGATCTGACCAAAATCATTTCCTTAGTCCTGCTGACTTAGATTCTCTTCAAAACACTTCCAGCCTCAAGTGTTCCGGACTTCGTCTCCCCAAGGATCTCCTGGACCTCAATATTTCTGCCTTCTTTCTTCTTTCGGTTGCTCTCTAGAGACTCCCTTTGGTCCACAAGAAAAGCCAACTTTACCATCCTACAAGAAAACAAAGCACTTTCCCTGACTCTTGTTTCCCACAAGCTCTACCCTTTCTCTTTATGGAATAAAACATTCCTGAGAGAATAATTGCAGTTTACTCTTTGTAATCTCCACCCGCTTTTCAAACCCCTATAATCTGGGGTTGTAGTAAAACTACTCTCCCTAAAACTGCCAGTGGTGTCCTATTTCCCAGACCATTTTTCTGCCTCGCTATGCTGCAATATCTGGCATGGATGACTATTGACTTCTATTTTGAAATTCTGTTCTTTTCTAGACTTTAAGGCAAGGCTTGTTTCCTAGATTCCAAGGCAAGTCCTGCTTTTGTTCACACTGTTGAACTCACATTTTCTCATTTCATTTAAAGATTTAAAATAGTTTTTAAAATGTTTAACATAGAGTACTAAATGCTTTCAAGACATTAACATTAGCTCAGAAATTCTTTCAGTATGCCATTATGTTAATGCGAGTAACATCACCTAATTTTTTAAGGTGATGAAATGTCTGCATTGGCTCATCTTCTGCTGCTATCATAAAATATTGGAGACTGGATGTTTTAAAAAGCAGAGATCATTGGGGGCCAGTGGCTCAGGCTATCTGAGCTACTCAGGAGGCTGAGATCTGAGGATGTAGCTCAAAGCTAGCCTGAGAAGGAAAGTCCACAAGACTCTTATCTCCAACTAACCACCAGAAAGCCAGAAGTAGCACTATGATTCAAAGTGGTAGAGCCCTATAGCCTTGCGTGAGAAAGCTCGGGGACAGTGCCCAGGCCCTGAGTTCAAGCCCCTCAACTGATAAACAAAAAGAAAAGAAAAGAGATCTATTTGACTTAGGATCCTAGTGACTGGAGGTACTGAGCAACATGGCCCGTTGGCTGTGATATGCTAGGGAGGAAGGAAGCAAACCAGCCCCATACAGGAAGGACCCAGGTGAGCAGCCCACCTTTTACAATCTGACATCATAAAGACTAACTCACTAGAACAGCAGCATTAATCCCACCTCAGGAAGTTCCCCACTGACCTAAAGATCTCATAGTAAGCCCCACCCATTAAAAGATCTATCACCTCAGCACCGTCCAGAACAGGAAACCATGTGGAGAATAAGCCACATCAAAACCTTAGCCATATGGTTGAGTATGTTTTATGAGATCACTCACTCAGCAGAGATGGGACCCAAGTCCTGCTCTTCCTCGACTATTTCAGTGCCGCCTCTCCATCTGCCCTTTCTTAAGCTAGCTGATGATTCTGGGTAGACTTGATTCTCCTCACTTCTTATCTTATATATTCCCTGTGCAATATCAACAATTGATATAGGTACAACAAGCTCTTCCTTGGTGAGATTATCAAGCCAGTTTACCTCCATTCTAAACTTGTCTTCCAAAAGCTAAATTCCCATATTATCGTCCATGTTTTGTACTTACCTTCACTTTAATATTCTATGTCTTATTTGGCTTACATAGGTACATGAGAAAACAATAGCTTATTACCCTACAAACCTCTCTGAAGATGAAATTTTTACTTTTAGGAGAGTGGTGTGTTGAAGTTAGCCACTATAATTATCTTGGGATCTATCTGTGCTTCTGATGCAGTAGTATTCGTTTTACAAAATTGGATATGCTGATTTTGTGTGTATGTGTTTGTGATTGCTCTGTCCTACTGATGGAAAGTTCCCTTTATTAATATGGCCTTGATTGTCTCTTCTGATTAATTTTGGTTGAATCCCACTCTGTCAGATATGAGCGTAGCTATTCCTGCTTGTTGTCAGACTCCATTTCCTTGGCAAATCGCTTTCCATCCTTTCACATTAAGCCTGTGCTTGTGTCTGCCAGAGAAGTGAACTCTTGATCATTATCCAGCCAGACTGTACCTAAGTTCCTTATCTTAACAAGAGATTATGATTTTCCAATCTCCAACTCCTCTTCATTTATCTGACTTCTAAAGATTCTCTAAAGATTCTTCTAAAGATTCATCTGCCTCTCCTTATCCCCTCCCTCTCCCAGATATTCACAGTATCAGCCTCCACTACCATTCCATGGAGGACATTTGTAGTGGCTTAATCACTGGCTTCTAGCTCCTCCTAATTCATCTTGTTCCATGCTTTTTAAGATAATCTCTCTCTCTTTCTCTCTTCTTCTCTCTCTCTTCCCCCACCCCTGTATTGCCTTGCTCAAAATTCTTCTCATGTCATATGAGGTTAATCATACATACGAGGCTTCCTGTGATTTGATCTTCATATACTTGTCCAGACTTCTATCCACCACACCTCTCCTAATACGTTGCACTATTAACGAACTGACAGCAGTTTTGTCTCCACTACCTCTTCACAAATCTTCTTGTCCACCATATACTCTCCCACAGATTCTGCCATGGAAGAATTTATATGTTACAAAAAGACCTTGCTCAAGGATTATCTCCTCTGAGGAGTCTTTTCCACCTCCCTTACATGGATCTAAATAATCTTGATAACAATTGTTTCACTTTTGTATTATTTTAACTATAGGATTGATCATGTTGTAAAGTAATTCTTTCTTTGCCTGTGTTAATTTTCCTCCATATAGAACAGTTTATAGAAGATTTAATTTTGTGGACTCATATAAAATCATATGGGTGGATTATGTTCTTTTGATTGTTTTGACACTTAATAAGGCCAAGGAAATTCCAAGAGGCAGGAACTTAAATCTAGGTCTTATGATTCTTAAGCATACCACACTGTATTGGAAGCACTAAGCACTTAGATTATACCTGAAGATTTAAATATTAAGAGGCAACTGCATTAGAGGATACTCTCATCATAGATAAAACAACTGCTAGTAAAAAAAAAATAAAAGGAAAACTTTATATGTGCAAAGAAAGATCATTCTGTGGAATAATCTCTACTGACCAATACTGTCCATGCATATGATTAAAAGGTATGTGAGCATCATTAAGTCAATAAATTGTGGCTAAAAATGCATTTGTGTCCATTCCTCCCTTTCTTTCTACTCTAAAATCATGTTTATATTGTAGAACAAAGAAGAATGTTAGACGTGATGAAAATATAGGGCAACTGAAACCATAGAATATACTTTTATAATCATAACATTCTCACACTGAATTTTGTCATTTGTTTTAATTTTGACAGCACATAGTACCTTTTATTTACATATACTCAATAGACAAGATGGATAATAATTATATCAACTTAAATATATGTTATCATATGTTACCAGAAAAACACAAACATAAAAACATTCAGATTTTCATTGACTATTTAATAGCTAGAAATAGTCATGAGACACAGTTCTAGGTAATTACTTGTTTGTGGAAATCAATGGAGGATATTTCCAAGGAAATTTTTCTTTAAAAAATAGATGTATAGTTGCTTAACTTATTTTTTTCTCTACAACTTTTTCTCCTGTGTTTTGCTACAACCTGATAAAAATGACATATTTAAGATGCCAGGGGAAAATAACCATTAACTAAAAATTCCATATGTAAATAATCAATCATTCAAAAATGAAAATAAAACATCATATTAAATGGAGAAAAACAAACTATTTACCCTAAAAACATGATAAGGGCATCTACTCTCTCC
The DNA here is from genome assembly GCF_024711535.1 of Dipodomys merriami. Classification (NCBI taxonomy): domain Eukaryota; kingdom Metazoa; phylum Chordata; class Mammalia; order Rodentia; family Heteromyidae; genus Dipodomys; species Dipodomys merriami. The sequence goes on along the minus strand of NW_027204715.1, from coordinate 9,774,192 downwards.
ACTCTTACCCAATAATACTACACTATATCATACAACTCTTATAGCCAATAAAGACCTTCAACAATGCAGCAGGATACAAAAGCAGTTTACAAAAAGCCAGTAGCTTTTCTGTACACCAACAATGAACAAGATGAAAGGGAAATCAATAAAACAACTCCACTCATAATAACTACAAAAATACCTAGAAGTAAACCTAATCAAGAATGAGAAGAACCTCTATAATTAAGACTTTAATACCCTAAAGAAAGAAACTGAACAAGACATGAGCAGATAGAAAGACTGACCATGTTCTTAGATTGCTGGAAAGAGGATCTTGAAAATGTCCATACTGTCAAAGATGATTTATAAATTTAATGCAGTACCCCAGTGTCTTTCCTCTCAGAGGTAAAAAAAAATCTCAAAATTCACATAGAAACATAAAAAGCCTTGAATATCCAAAGCAATTCCCATGAAAGAAAATAACAATGTTGATTGTATCAAAATACCTGACTTCAAATTATTCTACAAAGCCAGATTAACAAAAACTGTGTGGAACTGGTGCAGAAACAGACCTGAAGACCAATAAAACAGACTAAAAGATGCATAAATAATTCCACAAAGCTACAGACAACTGACAATTGACTAAGGAGCCCAAAATGTACGTTGAAGAATGGGTAACTTCAACAAATGGCACTGGGAAAATTGAATATCCACATGCAGAAGACTGAAATTGGACCCCTAGCTCTCACCATGTACCACGATCGATTCAAAGTAGATCAAAGAACAAAGAGCATGAAACCTTGAACTACCAGGAGGAGGGAAAACACTAGAACTATTGACATAGGCAGGAACTTCCTGAATAGAATTCCAGGGGCTCAGCAAATAAGAGAGAGAATTGACAAATGGAATACATTAAGTTAAAAAGCTTCTGCACAGTGAAGGACCTTGTCACTAAAGCTAAAATATTACTGTCAAAACTGAAAGCCAAATCAAGTTGGGGAGGGTCACAAAAAACCTACTAGCTTTTTAAATAAAACAAATCAGTACCTGGAAATCGATTTTTAATATTTGATAAGTCCATTTGGGAGAGAACTCAAATTCAGGCTGTTCTAGTTTCTTTTTAAAAACACTTTTATGGTTAAGTAGTTGTACAATGAGGTTACAAATCCATAAGTCAAGTTATGAATACAATGCCTATTGATCAATGTCAGCTGTTCTATTTCTAAGCTGTTTTCCTTCGAGCAAAATATGTAATCTCCAAGCAAATTCGGAGAGTGGACATCTCTCAAGTGATTTGATATGACTCTCCTGGGGCTGTCATTCATGTATAGTGCATAAGCACGGTGGAGTATTCCACACATTAAGTTGTTATTTCTGCTACCATTGTGACTGATGTTTTTAACTAATAAAAGTGCAACAGTTTAGTTATTTTAAAAAAGAAATATACCTTTAAAATACAACTCATGCTGATAAAGCAAGTTCTAACAAATATTCAGAGAAATAATTTCAGATTTACTAAAAAGTCTTCTCAGAAGGTCAAGATTGGGAAGGGGCAAGCACAAGGAAAAAAACAAGATGATTAGAACCATCTTTAGTTTAAAACATTATTGCAAGAAGTTAATGTACAGAAGAATTAAGTGAGGTAAAAAGTGCATTTCTTTTTAAACAATGTCACCCCTTTCCCTTGCTCTCTCCTAATTTTTCTCTCCCATCCCCTCCCACAGTTTATATAGCTCCTTATCAACATAGTGTCTAGTGAATCCCCATCTGCATTTATTTACCCTTTGTACTTCCATTTCTGTGCCCCCTATCCTCCCAAAGACAGATAAACAAACAAACAAGACAAAAAGAAAATAAAAAACAACAAAGAAACACTGATTTCCATTTTTTGTAGTTTGTTATGGTAAATATTATTTTATATGATTAGAGACATAAGAACCCATCTTAACCAACAACCCAAACATGGTATCAACCGCTTATAATCCCAGTTACATGGGACATATAAGTAGGAGGATCCTAGTTTAAAGACAGTCCTAGACAGAAATGCCAGATACTATTTGAAAAACAACCATTGTAAAATGTGGTTGGGGATGTGGCTCAAGTATCAGAGCACCTGCAAGTATGAGACCCCAAGTTCAAACCCCATCAGTACAAAAAAAATAAGTCTTCCAAAACACAGAAAATTAACATATCAATATCAACATATCTAATGAGATTTGTATATCTGTGGTACCAAAGCTAGAGAAACATGAGCTACAAAACTGCAGTGTAAAACTGAACATCATGAATAAAATATCAGAGGCTGTATGTGTGACATTGTATTACACATATAAATCATGATTCTCTAACTCAAGCCACCCAGCAGACACAGCAAGGTGTTCTCCAGTGCTGTTCTGGAATTTGGGCACCTAGGGAAGGGCTGAGGACTCACAGCTCAGGACCCTGAAATTCAACTTCCAGGTGTTTTCTCCTCCATTTCTCTTGGTGGGTTTCCTCCCTTCCATTTTAAAGTTAAGGAACAGACTCAGTAATTGGAAATGACCTTCCAAATTCAAGAATTCATGAGCAACAATCACAAGGTTCAAATGCCATCCCTCTGGCTTCCAAATTGTGTTGTTTTCCTTGCATGGTCATTTGTGGCATTCGCGCAGTTCTCTGGAGGAAATGATCCCTGAAGGACTAGGATCTTCTCAATGGCAGCCTGGGACATAGAGTTGGGAAGAAGCCCACACCAGTGGCTCCGTGAGCTGCTGCAGCCTACATACAGCATGCAGCATCCCCCTCAGCCTGCACAGCCTTGCAAGATGCCTGCAGACAGCTGCTTTGCTTCTTTTATGTGTGACAATCTACAAATACTGTTCATTTAATAGGCACTTAGCCATCCTCTACATTGATTTCTTAGAATTAAGAATCCAGGTTAGTTTAAAAAGGAAACCAACAAAACTTCTCTTAGAGCACTATACATAATAGGGAGAAACAGGAACTGAGATAAAAAGAAAATTACATAGTGAGTTTATTATGTAAGGCGGTAATCACTATGAAGAAAACGAATCGGGCAATCTGGATAAGAAAAGCTAAATATTGGGTACTATTTTCTACAGCATGGGCAAAGTAAGCATTGCTGAGAAGGCAATGTTTGAACCCAGAATTAGTGGGGATAAAGAATCCAGACACTTAGCTCTCTGGTGAGAAGATGCAAAGGTATAAAGAAGAGTAGATGCAAAGATCACATACCATCTGTCTACCTTGGGGTAGTCAGTAACAAGGAAACCAATATGGTAGGTGCAGTGTGGGATATGATATCACAGAATAAACAGGGACATTTTGTCTCAGACCTTGAAGAAAAGGAAGGCTTTTAGAATGAAACTTGTATAAATTCTTGATCAGTTTTTCCTGTATAGCACAATCTACAGTTTATTTCATATTTCATACAGTTTCCAGATTAATAGATCTGGATACTTTTTTTCCTGTTCTACTACTTCAGTTACTAATGAAATGAAACCAATTCTTCCTATGTTGGATCATTTCTGCCCTCCATGTTTATCATCTATTCTTTGTTTATTTTATTCCTCATCTTCTTATAATTCTGTGATTATGAGTTTTTTGCTGTCAATAACTTAGTTGTTGTTATAGAAATTATTATCAATTTCTTGATGGCTTCTGGCAGATTTTTATTCTTCACCCTTTATGATTAGTGGCTACTCTGTAATGTTCTCTTTCTCAATTGTATCTCTTCATGTCTCTGTTTGCATATTATTCTACTGTTTTCTTTCCATTTTCATCTCTAAGGTCTGTTTAACTGAATGTATGGTTTTACTAAACTTTTTATCTGACACTTGTGAGGACTCTGTTTATTTTCCTTGGTGGTATTTTCTTCTGAACAGTCCAGTTTATGCTTCATACTAAATTCCTTTCTGATTCTCTTCCTTCCTCCATTCCTGCCTCCTTCCTTGCTTCCTTCCTATCTTCCTTCTTCTTTCTTCCCTCTATTTCTCCCTCCTTTATTATCTTTATCACTTACTTATCTTTGTTCACTTGAAAACTTTTGCTATAATATGATTGCATATTTTCTATGCCATTTTTTACCTTGCTTATAGAAAATAAGTGGTCCTTCTACAAACATTTCATGAAGTCTATGTGGATTCTCCTCCATTGTCTTTGGCCACACAAGCTACATTTTAAGGTTTCAGAACTTGACTCTATTTCTCATTTGGAATCTTAAAACATGCCACTCAACCTACTAGGTTCATAGACAATTTCCCTCTTCTAGCTCTCCCCTGAGCTGGAATGCTAAAACCTCAACTGTCCTCTCCACTTTACTTGTCCTAGGGTGCTGTCTAAGTGTTACATACATCATGATTTTAAAAAAATTTCCCAAGATTCCTATTATTTCACTCCTGTTAGTTCATCTCCACAAATTAAGGGATATTGGAAAATATTGATAAAATTTTGTTGATTATGAGTCTTTCACTGTTACTGTTGGTAGCCTATTGCTTAAATCTATGCAGATGAGTTATTTCTTCAGCTGCCACTTTGAGAAGTGTTTACTATAAAATGTGGTATTTTTCCTAGTTAAAGTTTGATAAGAAATTTTTGTTTACTTTTTTACTTAAATTTTTTTGTTTGGTTAAACTTAGAAAAACATCTTTGTAATCCTTTATCCAATATTTTAAAATTATTTATTAAACTAAAATTAATTTATCACAGAAATGGCATTATCCTGCATAGTTGCTAATATATATTACCAATTAATCCAGAAGATTAGATTAGAGATGCTTGCTTCCCAATTACTTTTATTATCAGCATAAAAGGATCTGAATGACAAGAAAGAAAACATTACCCCCAACTACTTTACATTTTCCATTTCTCTGTTTCTAATAAAACTCTATTGTATACTTGAAATTTGCTAAAAGACTTTGTGCCCTAAACACACACACACACACACACACACACACACAAAGAAGTAACTATGCCACAATGATGGATGCATAAATTAACTTGATTGTGGTAATCATTTGAAAGCATATAAATATTAAATGATCATGTTAAAATGTTACTTTTTGAGTCATTTCTTTCTCAGTGAATCTGAAAAAAGAAAACAGATTTCTCCTACAACTCTTCATCTTCTCTACCATCTTTTTCCTTTTTTTCTGCTAGTCCTAGGGCTTGAACTCAGTGCCTGGGCACTGTGTCCCTGAGCTTCACAGTTGGCATTCTGCCACTTGAGCCACAGCTCTACTTCTTGATTTCTTTGATAGCTTAGTGGAGATAAGAGTCTTACAGACTGTCCTGCCCTAGATCTGGCTTCAAACTACAATTCTCAGATCTCAGCCTCCTAAATAGCTAGAATTATTTCACCAGTGCCCAGCTCTTCTCTTTTTTTTTCAGAGAATCTGCTGTGCTTGGGACTAGAGATATTCATAGTGTGAGCCCCTATCATTTATAACAGTTAAATAATCTTTTATCAGTAGGCTTCCCCATCTCCTGCTTCTCAATTATATTGCAGCACACAAGGGACATGTATCATAATGATGACCTTCCTTATTTCCAAGTGTAATATTATAGCGGACATTGCTTGTCTGTCTTAACTAACTTACGCAACTTACGATTCACAGTGTAATATGCTGGTCTGTTCAACTTCTCAGAGGTTTCTCATAAGATGTGAGAAGAAACTAAGGAAATACGAGTGTTTAAGTAGCCTATCCTAGGAGAAAGGAAGTGTTTAGTGAACTCAAAGTTTTTGAGAAATTTTTCTTCATATCACTTCAAAATACTGAGGGCTTTTCTGTGGCACTTCACAGTGCAGCCTCGTGTGTCAACACTCCTGGTCTGTGAGCAGACTGTAGAGCTCTCATCTGGTCTACGTTTACTATGGGTCCCTTGAACTCATGTTGCTTGGTAGTATGAATGTCTATTTAGTATTTTGGGCATTATTTGACTTCTTTCTGGGATAAGAATGAGAAAGAGGGTTAGTTTCTAGTCAGAAGAATATTGAAATGACTCATTCTAATTGTTTAGTATCATCTCAAGTATCAGCACAGGGAAGTGGCGCTGTAGCTTAAGTGGTAGAGCGCTTGCTTTGAGCTGAAGAGCTGAGGGACAGCGCCCAGGCCCAGAGTTCAGGCCCCATGACCGGACCCCAAAAAAAAAACCAACATCAAGTATCAGCACAGTGACAGAGCCAACACCTCTCCATAGTGCATCTTCAAGGGGGCTCCATGCAGATCAGACATGCAAATTATTACTGGGTTCCAGAAGGATCTCGTCTGTGCTATTCGAGGTGGAAGGATTTCCTCCTCTGGTAAGCACTGGGAAGATCTTCTGTGTATTAAGACCTTTAGTTTCTCTTACAGGATGAATGGAACTTATAAGCCCCAAAGATTCAATAAAATCTTTATAGTTTTAGTACAGCAGAGTGTCCATCAGCCAATTCTGTGATTTTACTGTGTTTGTCTTTTGCAGAAATCCATGTGAAACCTCAAATGCTCCTTTTATGAGTTCTTTTGTTACACACACATGTTTTTGGTTAAATTAGTGGTGATTCAATCTGGAAAAGATATCTGTAATTAGAGTCTGATTTTTGAAGTTTTTTTTAAGGAGATAGGAAGTTAGCACATTTTGTATCAACTTTTCCTGACAAACAACTTATTCTACCTTAACAGAGTGTGACAGCAGCTCCTGGAATCCTCCAAAAGAAAAGTCTTGCTTACTCCATACTGCAAAATAAAATAAAGATTTCAAAAAGTCCTAAAGAGCTTTGTGCCTTTCCAAAAACTCAAGTGGGTCCTCAATAAGTAATAACTAATGCCATTTTATAGCATGTTAGCTTTCAAAAACCATGTGCATAATTAAATTAAATCTTACCCCCAAACTAGTAGCTTCACTTCTGTAGAATAGGTATCATCATCATCATCATCATCATCATCATCATCATCATCATCATCATCATCATCATCATCATCATCAACATCATTTTAATGAAAAAAAGAGACTCGAAAATTTATGTGTCCCAGCTTTTGTTGAATAAGAAAGGTAAATTGAACACTTAACCTCTGCAGTGGAAAAGCAGTTCCTATTTTTTTCCTTATCTTAGTATCCAAAGATACAGCAATGTCTCGTCAGGCAAATGGCACAACTCTGTACTTGCTAAAGTACTACTAGACTCCAGAACACCACAGTCTGTGGGAGCACAGGGAGAAAACTGATTTCGAGGCTGTGCCATATCCTTAGTACATGAGAAGAAAAGTAACAGAAAGGGAGTGGAATACAGAGAGAAATTCTTGTTCAGACATAAAGGAATCTTGCTTTCATTTTTTGTGTCTGATATCTGACCCAATCATCCTGCCACTTCCTTTCCAATGTCATAGTTTGCCTAAGATTGATGAGGTGGTGAATGGATGCTTTAGGGTCCAAGCAAAAGTGAGGAATGTGATTCCCTACATTGTAATCCTAAGCAAACCCTTTGCATTTAATTCTTCCACTATGAAATAATATTAAAATAATACCAAACTAAATAAACTGGGGGAAACATTTTATTCTATAATTATATTTATAAAAGTTTCTGGTTTGGAAAACATATGTGGTTGCCATTTGTATGAAATATTAAACTCAATTTTCAAAGCAAGTGAAGTGAAATATTCCTCTATTGAACTTACATTGTAAGATGAGATGAACTATGAGGTTAATAAACTTCACACCAGGATTTTGAAAAGCTCTAGGAAATTTGTTAAAGCAAGTTTTGATTTCAGAAATTCTTCAAACTAACGTTTTTCTGGTGAGATTCTCAGCCCATCTAAGTAATGTATATTTGAGTATTTCTGGCTATTGTTGGTAGTACAAGATGATATTGGTCCAGAAAGGAATTTTTGTGGTTAATCTTCTGATCTAAAGCTGGATTTCTCAAACTTATTGTTGTTGAATTTTAGGTCAGATGTTTCATTGCTTTAGAGAACTTTGGGGTACAGTTCAACAGTATCCCTGGAGTCTACCCACTAAATGTCATTGTGTGCACAAACATCTAAAACAATGAAAATCTCTAGCTATTATGAAATGTCTCCTTAAGGAAAAACCACTCCAAGTTCAATGCCTGACTTCAAGTACACTAAAAGACAATAGTTCTAATATTCCCAATTATAGTAACCTAATATAGAGCTTCATATTAATATGGAGCTTATACTAAATGAATCTATGATGCATTCAAGGCATTGTGGGGTTGCAATGATGAGAACTATAATATTAGGAATAATCCAGTAGGCAAAACAACCAAGTGTGTAAGCACTAGCAAATGCAAAATATGGAAATGACATCAAAACATATTTTTCTGCCACTTCATGAAATGAAATAGCTGGTCCTGTCTAGAAAGGGAATAGTCCACATTTGAGAAGAGCAAAGGTGAGAAATGATTACAAATAGCTAGTTAACATTTTTTTCTAAATGTTCAACATTAAAAGAGAGAAAATGGTGAATTGTTTCTAGTTATCTTTTGATGTTTCCTTGAACCAAGGGAAAGTACATGAGGATGCCAGATGGACATACATTAATGCAAATCAAAAGTATTGAATCTTGAAACCACTAAAAGGGAAATAAAACAGTACTGCCAGTGGCTCCTGTGTGTGATCTCAACTACTCCTAAGTCTGAGAACTAGAGGACTGAGGATTAAAGCCATGCAGGGTAGAAAAGGTTTTGTAATTCTAACTAATATTAACCAGTAAAAAAGCTGGGGTAGAGTCATGGCTCAAGTTGTAGAGCACCATCTGTGAGCAAGACATTCAAGCAAGTGCCCACAGCTCAGAGTTAAAGCCCTGATACTGGCGAAAGGAAAGGAGGCAACAGACTATACAAACAGAAGCCAGAGTGGGGATGGCCCTATAAGGTAACATGCACAGCCCCAGTGGGGAGATACAAGTCACAAATCGTGTGTGTGTGTGTGTGTGTGTGTGTGTGTGTGTGTGTGTGTGTGTGTGTGTGTGTGTGTGTTTCTCTGCTGAGTAGGAGGCCAAAAAAGGAAGAGAGGATGGAGAATGTGGAAGAAATATGAAACAATTTTGCAAGAACTGCAACACAAAATTAAAAGACCAAATTTATATCATATAGGCATTGAGGAAAGAGAAGAGAGAATAGCTAAAAGTATAGGAAATATATTTAGCACAGTAATGAAAGAACACTTCACAGCTTTGAAAATGAGAAGCTCATCCACATATAGAAGGGTTTTAGAAAATCCAACCAACAATACCAGAAAATAACCCCTCCATGACATAGTGAAAACATCAATCACAGTGAACAAAGTGATAATATAAAAAGTTGTATGACAGTTTATGTTTTTGGAATTTCTCTTAGCTGAAAAGATGACTAAATGCCACTCAATGATTTTTAGTTATGGCAGTAATATCACTTCTAATTAAAATACAAGGCTATTGGAAATGGTTGGGGGAAAAGAAACTAGAGAGAGGAACTCAGCAAGAGAGTTTGTCAGTGGCTCAATGACAGGTGCTGAGTAGAAATGGGGATAAGAAGAAAGACAGTAGCTATTTAGAAAGCAGACCCAACAAAAGGACGTGTTCTGAAGAATAAGGATATGAATAGTTTTGAAGCAACAAAATTCCATTGTGAAGATCTGGGGAGAGGAGACAGAAGGTATAAATAACTAGTGAGAAACCATGCAATGGAAGTTGTTTGAGAGATAAACAGGTTGAGATTGGCATTAGGAAAATTAAAAATGGCCCTTGCACTCAGAGGAGGGACAGTGTATAGAAAACATGGTTTGAAGGCCATGACACATGGAAGGGACCTCTCCTCCTCTATCATTGCAGAGTTGAGAAAAGGTAAGGTCTAAGTAGACTAAAGAGCAGGTGAAGAACCACAAGGCTCTGCTGTAAGAAAGTAGATGAAGATGAGAAGAAGGCAAACATGACATGGGAGAAGAACATAAAATTATTTTTCAAGTGCCAGGCAAGATAAGCCCCGAGAAGAAGCCATCAGATGACCACTTTTAATTTCATTATCCTTCTTCTAAGCTTTGCTTTGCCAGAGACTTAGGTTTTGTCAGTAAAATTGTGTGATTCTTCTGCACTGCCAGTGCCTGTTTACGTCCAAGGAGTGACATTTTTCAGCACCTTCTCCTTAAAACAAAACAAAACATATATTTCCCCTTAACAAGTCATCAATGGGTAGGTGGTTGTTCAAAATCCAAAACTATTTAGACACTAATATCAATTCATCTATGCTAAATGGAAAAATACTTAAACTTCTTTCTTATTTTTGTTGCCGTTTTTCCATCTACAAAAAAAAATGAAGATGCTGGAGAGACAGTAAAGCAGAAGTCGGATTCTAATGGATTGAAGATGGGGAAGGGAAGAAATGAGGAATGAATGAAAGCAAGATAGAGTGCTATGAGTGCTTGGCTATGGAGCACGTGGCTATAAAGTGGTGTAAGCACATTGCAGGCAGGACTGAGAGGCACCCACTTCAGGTGGAAAGAAATGGTTGCAGAAAGGCATAAAAGATGGTGCCAATGAAGAGCTTTTATGGCACTCTAAAAAAATCATGTTAATAACCTTGACCCCAGCTCCTACTTAACATACTCTATTTGTTGACCTCTTCAGACAATTTTCCTTCTGTTTATAATTCATTCAATGACAAAAAGATTGGCTTTCTTCTTCACTTAGCATTAATAAAAGAAAACACTGCATATAAGGGATTTTCTTTTGTGTAAAGAATTATATATAAATCTCTTGTGTTGAGATGTTTTGGTAGAAATATAATAAATAAAATCCTTGAAGTCACTAAGGACACTGAAGTTTTTGCTTTCCCTCAAAGAGCCAATTAAGAAGCTCTTCAAAAGGGATTTCAATTATCTCCAAAGAGCAGTGCATTTGCCAAGTCACAGACATAACCGTGTTGAAGAAATAAGCTACTTTATCTTATTAAAAAGTTTTAAATGCTTCTTTGGGGAATAATAAAGAAAACTGAGGCCCAAGACTGGGGGAAATACACAGATTAGACAAAGCCACAGAGAGTGATGGAGAGGAGAATCTCCGTTCTTCTAGGATTCTCTAGCTTTACTTACTCTTTAGACTTGGGGTTTCTTTCAGAAGCCTGCTCCCTAGAGGTTTTCATGAAATGCATTCCTGAAAATTTTCAGTATGTTCATCTATGTTTATACATTTACCTTCTCTTCAACCTTCAAACTTGGCTTCAAGCCTCGAAATTCAAAACTTCACCTATCTGTTGTTGCTATACTTTTTACACATATATTATAGTGGATTAAAGACTAAACCTGTGAGAAATGCAAGAAGAAAATTAATCTTACTTGAAAAACATTGAATTAAAGAAACACTCTGCTGAGCATTTCTAAAGTACAAAGCCTGTCTAGAACAATGAATAAAAGCAGACGGAATTGAGCTCATGAGACATGTGGGTAATGTAATGAAAATAGCTGAAAATAGATGGAGGATGAAAATTGAAGAATCACACAGAGCTGAAACTTCTGTCAAAACATTCTGAATTCAGTACTCCCAATAACAAACCGACGTTACAAAGCAGCCGTTTACGGTCTGTTGCCTTTTAACATTTCATTGTGTGGAATTCAGTCAACAAGCATCAGCTGAATACCTACCAAACACATTTCAGTTGCTTTAGAAAATTCAGAATAAGAGTTTCTTTCTTTTCTTGTGTTCTTGGCTTTATTTTTTTCGGTCTTCCTTTTGTCTTCAAAAAATCTTCCAAGCTAATTGCATCTTCTTCAGGAATCATCCGCAGTTGTATTTCCTCCTCGCTGTGGTAATTCTTTTAGTACTGAGTGTGTATTTCAGACACTCTTCTTTTTACTAGTATATTTGTATTGAGGAGAATTAGTCAAGAGCAAGTGGAGTAGGCCTTGGCATCCTTAGCAGTCCTGTGGACTTGGATGGTCATCTTTATTCTGTCCAAAGAAATAGATGTTGTTTAATATGTGTAAAAGACAGTGAGTGAATGTATGAATGAGCTAGTATGCAAGTATTGAAAAGAATTCAGATCATTCAAAATTAATATTAGAAATTCTGAGACCAAAGCTATTCAGTTGAACATTATTTACCATCACTAAAAGAAATCTTAAATGGGAAATAAAATATTACTACCAGATTTTTGAAACTAAAGAACTATTAAAAGTTTGCCTGCTTCTCCTCATTTTGTCACCCTAGAGCCTTTGCATATCTCCTTAGAAGACATGTTTTCTTGTGTGATTAATTTCCAGAGTTGCAAAATCTGCAGGGCCATACATACGTGCAATAGATAGATAACTAAAGCTGTGGTGTCTATAAATCATTGCAAAGATTTAGGCCACATTTCAGTTTTTAAATTCTAAGGATTCACTAAGTGATGCAAATAAATCCAACAAGAAACAACACTCTTTCCATTTCCACGAGATCATTTATTGTCATGTGAAATGGCCATCTTACCTTCTATTCTTTGACATCCATAATTCTGTTTGGACACTGGAAGTCATTAAGAAACCTCGCCTTTCCTCCTGGACAGGATTTCTTTCTCCATTTGGCTTCTATTAGCTGCTTCAGGTTACAACACTAAGAAAGCATGTTCCAAGTCAACCATATGTAAACAAGAACTGAAGGTATTATTTACTGTTAATATATATATATATATATATATATATATATATACACACATATATATTTTCTGGCAGTATTTTATGTATAAATCCATATGTCTTACTTATTACATCTTAGTGATATATTCTCAACACAGATTTGGTTTTTACAAATGGATGGATGACGAAGATTCTGTCTCCTCAAAGCCGTGTGTAACCTGTCTAACTTAAACACATTTTATTATTTATTATCATTTAAACACATTTGATACTACGTGGTATCATTAATGGCACATGAAGTATTGCTTTCTATTGTATGTTACTGAGTTATGGGATGTTGCTCACTTTGTTCTGAAGTTCCTTCAAAAGACATATTCTATAAGCTCATTAGGATGTAGACACAAGTGGGCATTTTTGTCTTCAATCCCACACCTTAAGCAGATCTCTTAGGTGTGCCTGTGCTCATTCACTCTCCCCATAGCAAATATTTTACCTCTGGAGGGCAAGGAAACCAATAGTGCCTTGGCTGAGAACACAGCTGGGTCAGCCAGAGCTGGGAGCGATCTTTTCTCATGCAGAGCAGAGAGGAGAGAGATCAAAGACTATACAATGTCTGAGGAAAGTTTACCATCAGGGGGTTCCTGCCCATAACCTTCTTGCTCTAAAATAACTCACCTGGGACCTGTAAAATACAAATGCCTTTCCTACACCACCTTCCTGAACATGAAGAGCAAGAGCACTGACCTTCAAAGCAATAAACAAGAAAATTTCTCAGGATAGATGGACCTGAATATTGGTTAAAAACATTATAAAAGTTTATTAATTAAAGATAACTTCCTTTTTAGTGGAAACTTCTTATTGGCAGTCAATGGAGCTCAAAAATCTTGTTATGGAAATTTGTGGGGGTAGCAAATTTGTGCTTGGATTACTAATATTGTAGATCTTTCTTATTCTTAACCCAGGAAAGCCACCTGGGGAAAGACTAGATTTTCCAGTACTAAAATGCATGTCTGCCTGTGCTCAAGGCCAATTCTCTTCTGACTCTTCTGATATCCTGGGGTTTCAAGGCAGTAACAGACTTTTGAAGCATGCATTCATTTTCTCATCTGTTGCTTTTTTCCCCCTCTAAAACCTGGAAATTCGTAATGTAAAACTAGCAGAACACAAGATTAGTTACAATCAGGATTGAAAAACTTTTGACAAAAGGTCACTGACTTTCATTTACAGACTATAATAGTTCTCCTGATTTTAATAGATTGGTGTGTATTTTTTCTGTGTGTTTAGCTCTTGCAGTAATGACTGAATTCACCAAGGAAAAGGTCTCACTTTTTGGCACATCAAAATAAAATCAATTTTTCAGCAAATGGGTGGGGCTAATATGGTCTGCTCAGAGATGGACACCTCAATATTTTCTCTTTGCCAATATTGCATATGTTCATGGTTTCTTCAAGCAGGAGCAAAAATTGGATAACAGTTCTATTTTTGTCTCACTAACTGATACAAAAGGACATTTCTATTTAACCATGTAGTAGTTTAAAAGATATTTCCAAATAAAACTATAATTCATAATTTTATAATTTATGTTTCTACTAGGACAAACACAACATTTTGATATTTCTATTTAAAAGCCCATTGAATATAAACAAATTATGCAGCAGTGTTTTTTCCATCCTTTATTTGATTTGTTTCTCTATTATCTAGGAACATACATTAGTTTTTTGGTTTTTGTTTTGTTTTGCTTTTGTCAGTCATAGGGCTTGAACTCTGGGCCTGGATGCTGTCCCTGACCTCTTCAGCTCTACCACTTGGGCTACAGCACCACTTCTGTTTTCCGGTGGTTAACTGGAGATAAAAGTCTCATGGACATTCCTGCCTAGGCTGGTTTTGAACTGTGATCCTCAAATTTCAGCCTCCTGAGTAGGCAGGATTACAGGTCTAAGTCATCAGCATCTGGCTAATACATTAGCTTAAAAAAAAAAAAAGACTGATTTCAGCCAGGCACCAGTGGCTCATATCTGTACTCCCCTTGCTTCTCAGAGGCTGAGATCTGAGGACTGTGGTCAAAGCCAGCACTCAGCAAGAAAGTCCATCAGACTCTTAGCTCCAACTAATCACCAAAAAGCCAGAAGTGGAGCTGTGGCTAAAGTGAGACAGCACCAACCTTAAGTGAAAAAGCTAAGGAACAGGACCCAGGCTCTGAGCTCAAGCCCTGGTACTAGCACAAAAAAAGAAGCAAAATTAATTTAATTTAATGCATTTACTTAAAAGGAACATCAATGCAAGATCACTCTGTATGCACTTAAACGTAGAACTCCTTCTTTTAGTCAGTACAAGTACTCCTTGTTTAGTGAGCACATTTATTAAACTCTTTAGTAGGCTCGTTTCACTCTCATTTCTGTGTTCCTTTACTTTCTGTGAACACATGGTGGAACCAGGATAAGAACATAGTAAGAATTTCAGTAATGCCATGCTGTTTGGACTGTCTTGAGGGCAAGAAGCACTCTTCTTCCTCAACACCGACAGTCATTACTAATGGTCCCACCGTATAACTATTGTGCAAATTTTCATTATTTACAAGAATCCTATGACTTTATCACAATGACATATTTTAAGCACCTTAAATGGATGCTTAGAAAAATGGGAATATAGACATAGAACAAGATTTCGTTATCAACTTTCCAAATGGGCCCTTCCATAGGTATGGAAATAGGAAGAGGAATCCAGCTATCCAAACCCAGGCACATAGCTGAACTCAGTGGTTACCTTATCTAATGAGCCTGTGACTGAAGTCATTTTATAAGTCATAGAAGTAAAAGCTATTCTGTTAGAAGGAAACTTCAAGGTCAAGAGCTTAATTGCTTAGATGTTCCATTATTTAACAGCACATGATGCTTTCTTCTTTCTTTGACATTCTGTAGCAGACTTATGACATTCTCAGTTCCCTGTTTCTAAAGCAAATTTAATTAGTACCTACCCTTTCTCCTTCCTTTGCTCTCCAGCATCAGAAGTGGCTAAAAGAGTCCTGAACCTAACCACCTCCAGTGAATTGACATGAAAGGAGATTGGCCATTAAAAGCCAATTTCTTGAGGGCAGAAGGTCTCTGCTGAAACAGCTTCCCTTTCTGGGTCACTGCAATTAAAAGTTAATTCCTCTGCAATACACCTAGTAGGCAATAATCCACTCTGGTTTGTAAATTGACATAAATCTGAAGTGATGGTCTTACTTCCTGTGTTCAGAACAAGGTCAGGGAACAATTACAATGGCAGCCAACTTTGTCTAATCTTTTCCCCCTGTAATAGAAAGTCTGCTGCAAACATTAATTGGGAAAATCGCCTGACAAAAGAAGGCTTCTTGAGAATGGGTGCTTCACCCTTTCCCACTCTCAGAGGTTTTAATGGGACTGCACAGTAATAATTGAAAAGTGTAACTGCAGGGTCTCATTGATATGAAAAGCATCCATTCCCCAGCTCAGAGATCCCTTTAACAAGAGCATACATCAGTTCTCAGAGGTTCATGTCAACAAGATGATAAAGAAAACCCAGTGCTCTGCTTCCCTCATGAAAACATTCAATAAACCATGAGAGCGTGTCTAAAATAACTCTATAGGAGTTCCAGAAATTAGTCAAAGACCTACAGCTACAAATCAAGTAACAAATTTAAAAGAAATAGCAGGGAAATTTGTAGCATTTTATTTGCTCTTGTTCTACTGCCTGCCCCGCACAAGTTGAGTGAAATAGTAGCTTGATCCCCAAGCTACCCTTCAGATAAAGCAGAGTAGATAAAATCTGCAATTTTCTGTCCTGCCTCTAAGCCACTTGAAAGATTGGTCTCCATGGCCCCTAACTGAGACTTTGGCCCCCAAAGTGGCTGGGAGCTCATATGGGGAAAAGCCATGTGCAGCAGCAAGTATACATCTGAAAACTTTAGTACTGCAGGCTCATTGATGACTGTATATGAGCTGACAGACTAAGGAAATAAATGGAGCAGCCACCCAAGGTTGGGGGGGGGGGCGCGGGGGAAACGGATGAGTAAGACTCAGAGAAATTCAGATATCTAAAAATGACACTTATATAGGAGAAATAGAAAAAAAGTATTATAAGTAAGTTTGAGAAGATAGGAATCTGGAAAGACCGAAGAAGACCCTAACTCTTTATATGGAGTGAAGTAATCCAGATTTTCCCCTGCAAAAAGTCAGTCTGCATAAATGCAAATTATAGTGGAAAGCAGGAAAATATGAATTTTCCAAAGGAACAACATAAATCTGCAGAAACTATGCCCAAAGATACACAGGCCATTGATAAAAATATATTGTATTCATAAACTGCTTCGTTAAATGGCAGCTCCTTTGTACAACTACATAAAGATAATTTTTTTTTTTTTGGTCGGTCGTGGGGCTTTAACTCTGGGCCTGGGTGCTGTCCCTCAGCTCTTCAGCTCAAGGCGAGCGCTCTACCACTTGAGCTACAGCGCCACTTCCGGTTTTCTAGTGGTTTATTGGAGATAGGAGTCTCACGGTCTCTCCTGCCCGGGCTGGCTTTGAACCGCGATCCTCAGATCTCAGCCTCCTGAGTAGCTAGGATTACAGGCGTGAGCCACTATCGCCCGGCTATAAAGATAATTTTTAAAATAAAAAAAAAAACGTAGGCAATGGAGTTAGTTCACTTAGACTTTAAAACAAATATCTTAAATAATTTTGATTACTTTGGTTCATTAAATTTAAATTTTGAAAAATGTTACCAAAATATAGAATATCAATGAAAGAAAAAGATCCTTCTATGTAAAGATGAACAAAACTGACAAATATTTAGGTTAACTGGTTGAGAAGAAAGCCATCACAAATCATAGAATTCAAGAATAAAAATAGAAACATTATATTGATTTTTACATAACTGAAAATATTATAAGACAGAATTATGTATAGCTTTAAGGTATTAGATAATATGGACACATTCCTAGAAATATGCAGTCTCTCAAGTCTTAATCAAAGAAACAGATATCTGAATATCAGAATAGACCTACAATTGGAAAAGGATTTGGATTCATAATAATAAACCTCCAAGAACAGCCTTATTATCAGCAGCAAATTCTACCACACATGTAATACAGAGTTTACACCAATCCTTCTCAAAATCTTCAAAAACAAAATTAAAGTGGTAAGAGAATTTCCAGACTCTGTAAGTTCAAGATTACTTTTGCTACCAAAGCCAAATAAAAATATTACAAGAAAATCAAAACATGGAGCATTATTCTTAAAGAATATCAGTGCAGAAATTCTCAACAAAATACAAACAAACAGCAGTGTGGTAAAAGATTACACACCATAATCAAGTGGTACTTAATCTCCAGAAGCAAGGATACATCAACATATAGAATCTAGTCAATTTAACATATCACATTAACAAAATGCAGAAGAGCAACCATCACCTTCAATTGATGGAGAAAAACACAACTGACAAAACCCAATACCTTTTTTATGGAAAGACTCAACCCTCACCAAACAGAATAGAAAGAAACCATTTCAACTTCACATAGATCATGAATTAAATTTTGCAGCTAGCCTCAAAGCATTGTTCAAAGAAGGAAAGGTTTTGACCCTAAAATCAAGATGAAAATAAATTTACCTTTTTTCAACCAGTTCTGTTCAACATAGCACTAGAATGTGTAGCAAGAGCAATTGGGCATACGTTAATATATAAGTAACTGGCATTCAAGTTGAAAGGAAGTAAAATTACCTTTGTTCACAGACAGCATAGTCTTCTACGTTGAAAGCCCTAAAATTCTGAAACACAAAATAATTCATCAAGGTAGCAGGATATAGAATCAATGCACAAAATCAAGTTTTATTTCTGTACACAAACACTACCTGCAAAAAGAAAACTAGAAATCAAATCTATTTCGCTATCATCATCTTGTGCTTTCATTAGAGCTCTTGAAGGATTCTACCATACCGGGAACCCAGCTCATGTATTTGGCTCCCTTCTCTGTGGCCATACTCTCTCTTACTCTGGAAATTACATGTAGCACCCTCTGCTTGGTGTACCTGCAAGACTTGGGCAAGAACTTCCCATGTCTCATCTCATGGAATTGAGGGCCACCTTCTGCCGCATCTACCCTTGGCCACATACTCAGCTCCATCACATTTGCAGTGATCCTGGTTTGTTGTTGATATTGGTATTATGGTTTTGTCTTGAGTTTTGTTTTGGTTTTGCCTGACTATGCTTTTGAAAAATAAATGCCTGTTGATTGGGCTGAAGTATGCTCTCCCAAAATTTATATGTTGAAACTGTAACCTGTGTCTAGATGGGGTCTTTAAAAGGCATGATTAAACTATATAAATCATAGGATCAGAATACTTATAAATGACTTCTCCTGTCTTCTAACAAGAGGAAGGGACAGCAAAGAAGAACCCTGTGAAGACATGGTAAGAAAGAACAGTCTGGCTGGGCACTGGTGGCTCACACCTACAATCCTAGCTACTCAGGAGACTGAGATCTGAGGAACACAGTTCAAAGCCAGCCAGAGCAGGAAAGTCCATGAGACTTTGTTGTTGTTGTTGTTGTTGTTTGCATTTTTTTTTAAATTTGGTGCCAGTACTGTGGCTTGGACTGAAGGGCTGGGCACATGTCCCTTAGCTTTTTCTCTCAGGCTACCACTCCAGTTTCATTCAAGGCTAACACTCTATTGCTTGAGCCACAACTCCACTTTCAACTTTTGCTGGTTAATTGGAGATGAGTCTTGCAGACTTTCTTGCATGGGATGGCTTTTTTTTGGGGGGGGGGTATACTCTGGGCCTGGACACTGTCCCTCAGATCTTCAGCTCAAGGCTAGCACTCTACCTCTTGAGCCATAGCACCACTTCTGGCTTTTTCTGCTTATGTGGTGCTGAGGAATCGAACCCAGGGCCTCATGCATGCAAGGCAAGCACTCTACCACTGAGCCACCTTCCCAGCCCCCGTCCATGAGACTTTTATCTCCAATTAACCACCAGAAAACCAGAAATAGAGCTGTGTTTCAAAGTGGTAGAGCTCTAGCTTTGAGCAAATTCTGTGCTTCAAAGTGGTAGAACTGTAGCTTTGAGCAAAAAAAAGCTCAGAGATAATGCTCCAAGTTTAACCCCCATGACTGTCAAAAAAAAGAGGAAAAACAGTCTTAAAGCCAAGAGGAAAGACTTCAGAAGAAACCAAACCATCAGATATCATGATTTTGATCTTTCAGCTTCTAGATTTGCAAAAAGAAAAATTAATTTGTGCTTTTTTCTGTGATGATTTTTATTCTTTAAAAATATGTCAATATTAAATATATATACTTGCTTCCTTTAAAACATTTTTAAATTATTTTTAAAGGAAGTTTACAAGGAAGTTATCATTTAACAAAGCAGTTTATAAATACAATATATCTTGACCAGTGTCACCCCTTCCAACATCCTCCCGCCCCTCCCCTCTCGCCCCTTCCCTCACTCTTCTTATTTTTGTAAGATACATGTTAATTCTCGTCTGCATTCTCCTCCTCCTCAACTCTTCTTTCCTCTCCCTCTTTCCCCGTGATGCCACATCACCCCTTCCAAGTGCCCACTTTCTGGTATTTTATTTTACTGAACGTGGATTTTTGCTTTCTAAGAAATTACATTGAGCTTTCCCTTGAATCTACCATATTTCGGTGAAGACACTTGCTCATAACTCAACGTCTTTACTTATGAGTTTCTAGGCTAAATCCAGCCTCCATGTGCAAGGGGAAACATGTATCTCTTGTGTCTCTGGGCCTGACTTACTTCACTTAACATCATTTTTTTCCAGGTCTTTCCATTTCTTTACAAAGAGTACATGCCATTCTTTCTTTTTTTTAAAATTTAATTTAATTTAATTTGTGAACATACTGTACAGAGGGGTTACAATTGCATGGGCAGGATAATGCGTACATTTCTTACCAAGCATTGCAGCCTCCTCCTTTGTTTACCCTTCACATCACTTCCCAGCCCCCCCTCCCCCCCCAATCCCCATCCTTCTCCTTCCCCCCTATCCCCCCCCCCACTGACGTTGTAAAGCTCATTTTGGACATGACAACTTGTACTTCTCATTGTTGCAACAGGTCCACCTGTATCCTTAAACAACTGGTTTTTCCCCATCTGCTCCACAAGTTATACTGACATCAAATATAGTGAAAGCAGGGGTTGTACTATGGAGGAGGGACATACAAAGCAACAAAGAGATAATCTTATAGATGCATTAGAAACACATGCATGAAAGAAAAAACATTAAAATACATATCTAAGGGTTCATTTTCCTGACATCACATTATCTGACCTTTTCCGCTTGACTCATACATATACTAGATATTGCAAATAAGGGAAACCATGGGACCTATGTTTCTTTGGGCCTGCCTTACTTCACTTAATAGAATTTTTTCCAAGTTTTTCCATTTCCTAACAAATGGGGCAATGTCATTCTTTCTGATGGAGGCATAGAATTCCATTGTGTATATATACCACACTTTCTTGATCCATTCATCTACTGAGGGGCATCTGGGTTGGTTCCATATCTTAGCTATGGTAAATAATGCTGCAACAAACATAGTTGTGCTGGTAATTTTAGTGTGCTCGTGTTTGTAAACATTTGGGTAAATGCCCAAAAGTGGGATTGCTGGGTCATAGGGGACTTCTATGTGAAGTCTTTTGAGGAACCTCCATACTGCTTTCCAAAGTGGTTGAACAAGTTTACATTCCCACCAACAATGAAGTAAGGTTCCTTTCTGTCCACATCCCCTCCAGCATCTGTTGTTGTTAGAGTTCTTGATTTTTGCCGTTCTAACTGGAGTGAGGTGATATCTCAATGTTGTTTTGATTTGCATTTCTTTTATGGCTAGGGAGGTTGAGCATTTCTTCATGTGTCTATTGGCCATCCTTCTTTCTTCTTCAGAGAAGTTTCTCTTTAAGTCTTTCACCCACTTATTTATTGGGCAGTTGTTTCTTTGAGGATTTGTTGTTGGGGGATTTAATTTTTTGAGTTCCAAGTATATTTTAGATATGAGACCCTTGTCCATTGTATGGCTAGTAAAGATCTTCTCCCAATCTGTGGGCTTTCTATTGATCTTGCTAGCTATGTCATTTGCCCTGCAGAAGCTCTGCGACTTTATGCAATCCCATTTGTCCAACCTTACTTTGATTTGTTGTGTTTCCGGGTCTCTATTCAGAAAATTTCGGCCTGAGACAAGGAGACCTAGGGTTTCTCCTATTCCATCCTGTAATGTTTTCAGAGTGTCTGCTTTGACTTCGAGGTCTTTGATCCATTTGGATTTGATTCTGGTGCAGGGTGATATATAAGGATCTAGCTTTAGTTTTCTACATGTAGTTAACCAATTTTGCCAGCACCATTTACTGAAGAGGCTGTCTTTCTTCCATTCTATTGTTTTAGCTCCCTTATCGAAGATTAGATGGCTATAGGTCTGTAGGTTCATTTCTGGGTTTTCAATTCTATTCCATTGGTCCTGAGGTCTGTTCTTATGCCAATACCAAGCTGTTTTGATTACTATGGCTTTATAGTGGAGTTTGAAATTTGGTATTGATATTCCTCCAGCAGTGTTCTTTCCGTTGAGGAGCGTTTTTGCTATTCGGAGTCTTTTGTTGTTCCATATGAATTTTTGGATTGCCTCTTCTATTTCCTTGAAGAATGAGGTTGGAATTTTGATAGGTATTGCATTGAATTTGTAGATAGCCTTGGGAAGCATTGCCATTTCACGATGTTAACCTTTCCAATCCAGGAGCATGGGAGGTTTTTGCCATTTTTTAAGTTCTGTGTTGATTTCCTTTTTCAAGATTTTAAAGTTTTCATCATAGAGGTCCTTCACTTCTTTGGTTAAGTTAATTCCTAGGTATTTTATTTTTTGTGGGGCTATTACAAATGGAGTTGCTTTCCTAATTTCAGCCACACTTTTCTCATTTTTGGCATACAGAAAAGCCATTGATTTTTGGGGGGTTAATTTTATAACCTGCTACTTTGCCAAAGTTTTGAATCAGCTTGAGTAATTTGGGAGTGGAGTCTATGGGATTCTTTAAATACAAGATCATGTCATCTGCAAAGAGGGAGAGTTTTATTTCTTCTTTCCCTATTTGGATCCCATTTACTTCGGCATCTTGTCTTATTGCTGTAGCTAGGCATTCTAATATTACATTGAAGAGAAGTGGGGAGAGTGGGCATCCTTGTCTTGTTCCTGAGTTAAGAGGAAATGACATTAGTTTTTCACCATTGAGTATAATGCTGGCTGTAGGTTTGTCATATACAGCCTTTATTGTATTGAGGAATGTTTCATGGATTCCTAATTTTTCAAAATTAGGAATCATGAAGGGGTGTTGGATCTTGTCAAATGCTTTTTCTGCATCTATTGAGATAACCATGTGGTTCTTATTCTTGCTCCTGTTGATGTGATGAATAATATTAATTGATTTGCGTATATTGAACTAGCGTTGCATCCCTGAAATGAATCCTGTTTGATCGTGGTGTATGATTTTTTGGATGAATTGTTGAAGTCGATTGGCCAAAATTTTGTTGAGAAGTTTTGCATCAATGTTCATCAAAGAAATGGGTCTATAGTTCTCTTTCTTTGATGAGTCCCTGCCTGGTTTTGGGATGAGGGTTATGATGGCTTCATAGAATGTGTTCGGTAGTGAGCTTTCTCTTTCAATTTCATTGAATAGTTGGAGGAGTATTGGTGTGAGCTCTGCTTTGAAGGCCTTGTAAAATTCCACTATAAAGCCATCTGGTCCTAGACTTTTCTTAGCTGGGAGGTCTCTTATTGCTGTTTCTATTTCAGTGCTTGATATGGGCCTGTTAAGATAATTTAACTCATCATGGTTTAGTTTTGGCATGTCAATATTTGCTAGGAAAAGGTCCATTTCTGTCAAGTTCTCAAACTTATTAGCATAAAGTTTTGAGAAGTATTCCCTTATAATGTTCTGAATCTTGGTTGTTTCCGTGGTGATGTTTCCATTCTCATCTCTGAGTTTATTAATTTGGGTGTGTACTCTTCTTTTTCTGATAAGATTTGCTAAGGGTCTGTCAATTTTGTTAAGTTTTTCAAAGAACCAACTCTTTGTTTTGTTGATTCTTTCTATAGTTTTTTTTGATTCTAATTCATTTAATTCTGATTTAATTTTGATTATTTCTTTCCATCTACTGGATTGGGGTTTATCTTGCTGCTCTTTTTCAAGGAGGGTTAGATGTGTCATTAAATTGTCAGTTTCAGATCTCTCCAATTTGTTGATGTAGGAGCTCAGAGCTATAAACTTGCGTCTGAGTACTGCCTTTGCTGTGTCCCAGAGCAGCTGGTAATTTGTGTGTTCATTTTTGTTGAATAGCATGAACATTTGAATTTCCTTTCTAATTTCCTCTCTTCCATGACCCACTCATGATTCAGCAGTGTGTTGTTCAGCCTCCATGTGGTGCCGGACTTTCTTTGGTGGCTTTTGGTGTTGAGTTCTAATTTTATTCCCTTGTGGTCAGAGAGAATGCAAGTTATAACTTCAATGTTTCTGAATTTAGACAAGTTTGCTTTGTGGCCTAAAATGTGGTCTATTTTGGAAAATGTTCCATGTGCTGCTGAGAAAAACGTGTATTCTGATGCTGCTGGGTGAAATGTTCGGTAGATGTCTGTTAAGTCTAGTTGATCTATGCAGCTGTTTAGGTCTGTGGTTTCTCTGTTGAGTTTTTGCCGAGTTGATCTATCTAGTGGGGACAGTGGTGTGTTAAAATCCCCAACAATTAATGTCTTTGGATCTATATGGGATTTGAGGGAAAGTAGTGTTTCTTTGATAAATTTGGGTGCTCCATTGTTTGGCGAATTGATATTTAGAATTGTAATATCCTCCTGAGGGAGAGATCCTTTAATTAATTTGTAGCGACCTTCTTTATCTCTTCTCACGAATTTTAATTTGAAGTCTATTTTATCTGATATTAAGATTGCAACTCCCACCTGTTTCTGGGGGCCGTTTGCTTGGTAGATTTTGTTCCAGCCTTTAACTTTGAAGATGTGTTTGTTTTTACGGGCAAGATGTGACTCCTGCAGGCAGCAGATAGAAGGGTCTTGTTTTTTAATCCAACTAGACAGTCTATGTCGCTTAATTGGAGAGTTCAGTCCATTAACGTTAAGAGATAGGACTGAGAGGTATTTGGGAGTTCCTGCCATGTTATCCACCTTCTTGGGGGCTGCAAAAACTGGGTTCTTCCTATGGTTCTTGGCTTCTCAGTTTGGGTGCAGTTTCTTGGCCTTTATTGTGGTCTTGTTGGTTTTCTATGTGTAGGACTTCTTTAAGAATCTTTTGTAGGGCTGGTTTTGTGGAGATGTATTGTTTCAATTTTTCTTTGCTATGGAAGGTTTTTATTTGGCCTTCAGTTATGAAGGAGAGTTTAGCTGGGTACAGTATTCTTGGTTGATAGTTGTTTGTTTTTAGGGCATGGCATACATCATTCCAGGCTCTTCTTGCTTTGATTGTCTCTGCTGAGAAATCTGAGGTGATTCTAATTGGTTTCCCTTTATAGGTGATTACCCTTTTCTCCTTGACAGCTTTAAGGATCTTTTCCTTGGTCTCTGTGGATCCTGTGTGGATTATAATGTGACGGTGGGATGTCCTATTCTGGTCTGGTCTATTTGGGGTTCTAAAAGCTTCTTGTATCTGAATAGGCCTATCTTTTTGTATGTTTGGGAAGTTTTCTGCTAGGATTCTGTTAAACAAATTTCCTAGACCATTAACTTCTGTTTCTAGGTGCTCCTCTACACCCATTATCCTCAGATTAGGCCTTCTGATGGTGTCTTCCAGGTGTTGGATAGATCTATCATATTTCTTGGACTTGTCTTGGATGGTTGTATGTTCTTTCTCTATAATATCTAGGCTGTCTTCAATCCCTGAGATTCGATCTTCTGCATGGTCTAACCTGCTGTCAAGACTCTCTACTTTGTTTTTTATCTCTTTTCCTTCTAGTTGGTCAGCTTTGATGGCTTCAAGTTCTTTGTTGAAACTGTTTTAGGTCTTGTATGAATTTCTTTACTTCCTTAATTTGGTGTTCAGTGTTTGTTCTCAAATCACTTAGTTGATTGTTTATGGTTTCTTTGGACTCCCATTCCTTCTGTTGGGTTCCATTCAGCACTCCCTTTGTGGTCTCTCTGACTTCCTTCAGCTCTTTGTTAATGGATTCCATGAATGCCTTTAGTGATCTTTGTGTATTCTCTACCTGGTCTCTCAATTCCTGAATTATTCTTTGATTAGCTTCCTCCCGTTCATGGGATTCCTGTAGTTCTCTTTCCTCTCGTTCATGGGATTCCTGCAGTTCTCTTTGAGTGTTCTCAGCCTGCTCACGCCATTCCTCCCTTTCTCTTTGAGTATTTTCAAGTTGTTCACGCAAATCCTGTATCAGTTTTTGAGTAGCTTCCTCACGCTTATGATATTCCTGTATAAGCTTTTGGGATGCCTCCTCTCTCTCCCTATCACGCTCATACAGAGTCCTTTGTAAGTTGTCAAACTTCTCATTTATCATGGTTGCCAGCAGTGTTTGTAGAGCTATTTGGGAACTCTCCTCTGGATTATTCATTATCTGTTCTGACCCCTGATTATCAAGATTGGGAATTGAGATATCCGGATTTGCCATTTTTCTTGTGTTTTTCCGGCTTACTCTGCCCATTTGAGATGAAAATAGCACCAGTTTTGTGCTAGAACACTATCTTAAGGCAACCATCAATCAAAGTTTGCTTTTGTACAGTCAATAGTCTACAGATACAATCTAGTTCAACAGATACATCTATTCAACATCAAACAACTATATGTTAATGGGCTTCGAACCCCAGAGAAGAATTTTGAAGACCAGAAATTATTAGGGTTAGGGAGAGATGTGTGTAAAAAATAGGGATAGATTGGTGTGGGGGGGGGCACAGGGAGAGTTAACTATGTCCTAATCCCTATGCAGGAAATAGGTTGGGTAGGATGCAAGTACAGAGAGAGAGAAAAAAAGAAGAAAGGGAAAGGGAAATGAAAAGAGACCAGAAAAAAATAGAAACGTAAAAATTAATATTATTATGGAGATTAAAAGACCATCTATTTAGAGAGGAATGTGAGTATATTAAGAAAAGGGAAGGGACATAAGGAGAAGTGAAAAACTTAAAAAAATGCTTAAAATATTATATAGGTATAAAGATGTAGTACTGCTATTAAGGAATTTAAGTCTCAGAGGTTTTGAATTGAGTAATAAATTTGTGGATTAAGTGTGTACACAATGGGGGATAGGGTCTACTAATTAACTACGGGTTTATCTGAGGCTGTGCAGGACAATAGTTAAGTCACATAAAGAAGATCAAGAGAGAGGAATAGGTGAACAGAAAAATAAAGGGAGAAAAAGAGATCAGAGGTTCAGTAGAGCTAGACAAAAAACAAAAAGATAGTTAAGAAAGACAGAGAAAGAGAAAGAAGACAAGAAAAGAAAGGAAACCGCACATTCACGTATTCTTAAAATAAAAATTATAAGAGGAAAAAAAGTTACTGGAAAACAATTATTTTTTCAAAAAAGGCAAAAATTAAAGATTAATAAAAATTTTAGAATAGGAAAAAAAATTTATATATATATAAGGTACCAAGAAAAAAAAAGACAAAAGAAGAGGAAGAAAGAAGAAAAAAAAGAAAAAAAAGTTCTTTGATTTTTTTTTATTTTTTGGGGAGGGGTGGGAAGAATCCTGTATCTCTCTTTTGTCTGTAATCAGCCTCTGGTTGGAGTCTCTGGTCAGCTTGAGGTCCTGTGGCTTGATTGGTTTCTTAAGTCAGTTTGTTCGAACAGGCAGAAAAATGCTCTGCTTTACCCAAGATTTTGAGATCCCCCTCCCAGATTAGTTTACTGGGAGGGTGATCTGGTTTGAGAATCACAGAAGAGGGGAATGCAGTGGTGAGGCTAGGTTCTGGGTAGAGTTGAGGCCTTTCAACAATCAGTAGCTTTTTCCTGGGGCTATTTTGTGAAAAAAAAAAAAAAAAAAAAAAAAAACTCACAGAGCCCAGCCTGGAGCCATTCTCAGGGTTTCTGTTTTTCAATTGATTGTTGAGGCTGCTAGAGGGAGGGGCAGCCTCTGGCTCTGGTTACCCAGTGAGGAAAGCCACTCCAATGGCTGGTGCCTGAGCTGGGTGACTTTTCCCTGGATGGAGCCGAGTCTGGCAGGTAACTTCTCCGTTAAGTTCTTGTGACCTGCTAAATGACTTGTTTTATTCCAAGGCCTGGATTGGAGCTAGTAGCTCCTCCGAGCTTTGTCGGTATCCAAGATGGAGATCACCGGTGCTGGGGGGGAGGGGTGGCCTTCCCTCCTCTGCTCCCTGAGAAGGAGTGAGGACACCAGGCTTCTACTCACGTCGAGTCTTGGATCTCTGGTCTGCCAACTGCAGGATGAAGATGTCCACTCCTTGTCGGTTCTTGCTGGTGTTGAGTAGAATCCTCTGGCCCGCTGTGTCTGGATCCTTCGTCCCGGACTCTTTGTGTGAGCGCTCAGGTATGGCTCCGGCTGTGTTCTCCGCCGCGACCCTGCTGCCGCCGCCGCCGCCACAGCTGCTGGCAAGCGCTCAGATGTGTCTTTTTGCCTTGGCTTCCCCTCTCTTGTCTAACTCTCTGTCCTGTGATGGCACACATGGTGTGATTCTCTGGCTTAGGACTGTTCACTGGAACTCTAAAACTGCTTTCTATGCGAGAGCTTGTTCAGATTCCAGCTTGTCCTCCACCATCTTCCCGGAACTTCCCCATGTCATTCTTTCTAATGGATGAGTAAAATTCTATTGCATATATATACCACATTTTCTTGTTTCGTTCCTCCATTGAGGGGCATCTCTCAATCTAAAGCATTTTGCTATAGAAATCTTGACAAACTAATTCAGTCCCTGGCACTGCATTTAAGAATGATCTCAGCCTCACCTCTGCAATTCCAGAGGAGGACAAGCCCCCATTACCCATGGTTCTACTTTGGACAGTCCTATGTCAGGGACCTCCATTTCAGACTGGCTCAGGGCAGGGATTTGACCTGCATCAAATACATCAGAGTGAGCCTGAGAACAATACTGGAACCCTGGGCAAAGGACAGGAATCTGCTCTGGGTGGCTTAGCAATACCAATTTTTCCAACATGAAAGAAAGGGGCTGAGAATGAAGCCAAGACAGATAAAAAGGGGGACCCAGGATATGGGGAGAGACAGATTCGAGGCTTTCCTGTGCAAACACCAGCCTTGTCTTTACTTCTGTCTCTCCTAGACTTGGTGCCATGAGATGCGACATCTCCCCTCGCGTGACTGAGACCCTGAGTCTGTTTTCTGTCACACTGAGACCCTGAGTCCGTTTTCTGTCACACAAAACTAAAAAACTTCACACCAAACCAGGATCTGTTCTGAAGTATGACTCTTTCCCTTCTATGCAATGTCAAATATGATTTGAATCTCGAAGATAAGTGCCAATGTTATCTCCAAATTTGTAGCACTCACCAACCACTAAGCACCAAAAAAAGTTGATTATTTAAAACTCTGTTTTTATGAATCTGTCATAAAATTCAAAGGTTTTTGCCTAAATCCCCCAAACATGACTTTCCTGTTCATGAAAGCAAAGCCATATCCTCAAGGTTCTGTGTCCAATTTTCCTGACACTTCTCCGATTCTACAATAGGACTCACTTCCAGCAACCCCCTCCCCCCAGCAGCGGCCTCCCGTGTGAGACTCACAGGGTGTGGCCACTGAGTGCTTTGACAGGAAATGTCAGAGGTGAGCTAAGATTGTGAAATAAAACCATCATCGTCGTTGTCATCGTCGTCGTCATCATCATCATTATCCTCTTTTATGAGTGATTTAACCAACCAGGTTTTCCCTCTTAGGAAATGGTGTGCCCTCTGCCTCATTTTGAGAAAGACATTTTACTTTGAATTGACTTGAAAGAAAGCAGGGACTGATTTTCCGGAAAATGTTTCAGAATGGCAATAAACTTGTTCCTCCTGCTTCCCCAGAATAGAATAAACACATTTCCTCAGTGGGGTAAATCTTGGTAGCCATATCCGTACAGATAGAGCTCTCCTTCAACATTCTGTGAGTGTATATTCGGTCTTAATGAGAGGCTGAATCCCACAATGATTCTCTTCCCTCCCTTCCCTTCTCTTCCCTTCCCTTCCTTTCCCTTCCCTTCCCTTCCCTTCCCTTTCCTTCCCTTCCTTTTTCTTTCCTTCCCTTCTCCACTTACTCTTGTGCACTCTTTTTGCCATAATTAATTAGCACATATTTACTGTAGGAAATATAAGCTAGGATCTCAAGGGTTGAATTGTTGAGCTTGTGTGCTTTTAATTTTCTTGATAATGTTAAATAGCTTTCTAATTTAATGGTCCATTTTATATCCATATCAACTAAACTTAAAAGGATCTATTTTTTTAACATGGGGAATAGCACTATCTACTCATTTGTTTTACCTTTATTATCTTGATGAGCTAAAAGTTGAAATGGCTCTGCTTTTAAAGAACACATTTTTTCTTTGCTAGGAGGGACTGTGCACAGCCTGCTCCCTCCCTCCTCTTATAGGTCTGTGTCATGGTTTGTGGAGTGTTCCAACTCAAAAAGGTTTATCCTTTTCTTTCATGGACAAGAGAATTGAGGCCTACGGAGCAAAATGTCTTTTTTTGCCTCACTTAATGTGCAGCAGGACTAAGACCAGAATAAGGAACAGCCAAATCCTAAAACTACTTCTCTATCCATTACACCAGGCAAGTGGGGCTGTTTATTCAAAACTTTAATAACGGGGGAAATTTTTAGGAAATACATAAATGGACGATCAAGGTCCTTTCAAAGACCAGTCCTTTGAGAAGTTGAGTGAATGTGGCAAATACTTTGGATAACAGGTTTTGGAACTCGGACACAAAGAAGTTCAAAAGTACAGAGTTGAGAGATGTGTTCTTTTCAGATTCACACAATAATATAAGGTTTTCCTCTCCTATAAACATACAGAAGACTAAGAGTTTGCCCAGCTCTGCCATTTGGCCACGAGCCCCAGGCCTGTGTAATTAGTAGGGCAGAGGAGCTGCACGTAAGTGATTCCAGCCACGGAATTAAGATTTTCAGAATCAGCTTCTGGGCTCTTGTCATTTCCTCTCATTACTTTCTTTTTTTTTAATATCCTAGACAAAAGGAGGAATTCTCCACCCAGAGGTATCTTCCTGGCTGATTTGGCTTCTGCTTTTTTTTTTTTTTAACACATTCTCTCACTAATTCTTGTTGGTCTTGAGCAAAGAATGTTTTACCAGGCACAGCCTCTGTCTGAAAGAGATTAAGACCTAAGTAACCAGACATAAAGGCCTATGCTTCCTCAGGGCGGGGAGCTCTGAGGGATTTTCATGGGGGAGCTGGGAAGCGAGATTGTGCCAGTGCACTGGATATTGGACACCGTGTATAGAATATGGAGAGAATGAAACTCCATCTTTCCAGAGTCTCTGACTCCTCAAGATTTGTTAATAACGTTACCATTTGATGCTCTGGGATCACACAGAGGAAGACAAAGAGAGGGGGAACATTTCAAAGCTTTCTACGCAGCCATGATCTCTAACTCCATTTTTCTGCAAGAGTCAAGAGATCTCAGAACTCTCATATTTCTGGCTGTCTGAGATATAAGTCTTCTGCAGACGACACAGCCATCTCCCAGGCAACCTCTGCATACACCAGACGCCTAGCATCAGTACAGATGTGGTCCCAACCCTGGCAGGTTGAATAGATTCTTTGCTTCCCCTCAAGTCTTGGGTCCAACCCTACTCTGAATCCCATCAGCCAGAGAAGCCTCCATCCTAGAACATGGTCCATCTTCCTGAATCTTGAATGGCGCCCTCCATTCCCTTGGCATCTTTTCTAAAACTTCTTTTAACCTTCTTGTCTCTTTTTTGACAATGCTGGTTCCTTTGCAGCTCTTTTCAGCCATGCTATCTGGAGACAGCATGTGTCCTTTATTGGGATTATTTGGACACAGCTATTCATGTCTCTCCTGGAAATGAAATAAGTTCCTCCATGCTCCCCATGGCTTCTCCCAAATCATCTCCCTTCTCCTTACCTCAAACCTGGCATTCCTTGGGAAATTAATGTATGCCCTTGCTATGCAGTACGCCTTCTCCTGGCATCATCCCACATAATCTCAATCTCATCCCACCGACGATAGCCACACCTGTAAGTCTCTTTATTTTCCACTCTGAGCCCATCATTCTATTTGGCTACCGTGTCCATATAAACGATCTTCCACGATGTGCCTCTCAGTCTTTTGAAAAACTAGGTCAAGTTGTACAGAGCAGGGATTGGGGTCTCGAAGCTTCTAACTACCCTCTGAAGGTCCTTCTAGCTGGCGGACACATCAACCGGCTCTTGGGGCTGTTATCTTCTGTTTGTCGTCTTGGTTTGACCACCTGAGAGTACAGATCACCTTCTCCAGGCCACAGCTGGAAAATCCTAAGGGAAACACCGGCCAACTGTCTAGTGTCTCTTCAGAGGAGGTGTGAGGAGCCTTACAGGTGAACAGGTGATAGAATCATCCTCGGAGAGGAAAGGTGCTGAGCACCTCAACAATAAGGACAAGGTGAGAATGTATCCTTCAGCCATGATATTCCTCCAGTCCAGCCGCAGAAGATCAACATAATCCTCCATGGGATTGCCTTGCAGGCCCTTGGGGGAGTTGTTACTGGATGGCTCTCCTTCCCTGCCTATCCTAGAGGCCTGCCAGAGGACGTGCAGGAGCAAGCCAAGCATTCCTGCTACATATGGGTCTTTTTATTGCAAACAAATATTTGCAAACAGCATTGCGTGTAATGATAGTGCAACAGTGCGGGGGCTTCTCCACGGGTGGCAGAGGCCTGGCCGTGGCTTGCGGCTGCTATGGCATCAGTTACATCTTTTCTTTCGGCTCTGGTGTTGATTGGTGTGTGGAAAGTGTTTAGAACCCTGTACAATCACCATTAATTTTTTCCTAGAATATGCTCTTGATGTTATGAAATTTGAATGCGGCCTGTTTTGCTCACGTGAACCACACCCATGCAGATTTTGTTTGAAGAAACCCCGAGTCTGGAAGGATCTGGAAAGCCCTGGGGCTGGGGAGCCCACTCTTCCTACTACAAGCTTCACCTTTTACTTTCAAACTTAAAATTAGCTTTACTGGCCTGATTCTACATAGATTATCTGCCTAGTTGTTTCTGAAGGCATACACCTTTCTGGAAATATATCTTCTTTACAGTCAACCCATCTGAAAAATTCTCTTTCAACAAAACTTCATCTTCTATAAGAAATGTCTCGACTCTATGGAAACCAAGAATTATATGTCAAATGCCTCTTTGTCCAAAATTTAAATATGAACTTATTTCTTTGTACTACTTTAAAATAGTAATAAATAATAATGATGAATAGAAATACTTTAAACATTATGCTTTGCAATGAATATCATTGCAAAATCAAGATCTTAAAAAATGACAAGATACTGTAGAGTATAAGATGTTGGTTAAATCATATTATTTTCATTCATTATATGCATTGTCGGTATATAATTTATAACCAACCCATATCATATAAAATGCCTAGTTTTCCTAGAAGATACTAATTTTAAAATTCCTGTTAGGAGAAATATTACAATTTTATTAATACAATAAATACCAGGAGGAGAAATATTACAGTTTTATTAATACAATAAATACCAGGGTTTTTGGCACAAGTATTACATTGGTAGTTAAAGTAAGGTTACTTGTAACAATGGATAAATATCTTAGTCCATTTTCTGTTACCACAGACTGGGTAATATGTGAACAACAAAAGTTTAGTTGGAAGGTATGGGATGCAGCTCAGTGATCTAGAGTACTCACTTGACATGTCCAAGGCCCTGGGTTCAATTGTAGCACTACAAAAAGAAGTTTATTTGGCTCCTGGTTATGAAAGCTCAGGAAGTCAGTGAGCACAGTGTTGGCATCTCGTGTGGCCCTTTTCTCTGTGCCATACTTGAGCATGTATGACACAGAGTCAGGACAAGAAAGGTCTAAATTTATCACCAACCCACCCTCATTGTAACTACCCTTCTCACTTAATAACAACATTAATCCTAAATCACATGACCACTTATTAAATCCCACTTCCAGCACTGCAGCACTGGGCTTTCTATGGCCCACACATAAACTTTGGGGACCACGTACTAATCCAACACTTAGTTAGGACCAAAATAGTGGAAACATTTGCAAAGAGCAGAGCACACTCCCTACTCAACAGACCAACCCTGAATGAACTGTGCCTTTGACCCTACAGAGAAGGAAGCATGCCGCCCAGGCTCAAAGAGCATCTGTCTTGTGTAAGACCAGATGGTTTATCATTTCATGTACAGCATGAATCAAAGCCATCTATTCCCTTTCCATGGATATCAGCTGTGTGCTCCAGTCATTTCTCATTTGTTCTATTGGATTCTCCATCTCTTTTAACTTAGTTTACGTCAACTTTTTTTCCAGAGGAGTTGCTGCTTTATTGAATCAAGGCATCATGTTAGTATAAACTCATGCCACAGATCTCTGCTCAGTCATAACTCTCTACAGAAGCTCAATTCTAAAGCCATGGAAGAAACATCAGGTATCGAACCAAACAGGTTAAGAAATCCTGGGTGCTTGTTCTGAGGTTTGCCATCTAAAGGGATCGCCACTGCAGCACATCCTTGACAAAATAAAGGAGAAAACACTCATCACATGTTCCAGTGATCCAC
This sequence comes from Dipodomys merriami, assembly GCF_024711535.1. Lineage (NCBI taxonomy): Eukaryota > Metazoa > Chordata > Mammalia > Rodentia > Heteromyidae > Dipodomys > Dipodomys merriami. Next base: position 9,739,898 of record NW_027204715.1, on the reverse strand, counting down.
TTGAGATTAGTTTTGACATTCTGATATTCATGGTTATTGATAGCATTATGGGATTTGATCCCAGTTTCAACCAAACAACCAATGTCCCATTTTTTGTTTTTTTTTTTTAATTTTTGGACACCTGTTTCACTTCCTGGCAAGAGTTGGCATCCATCCTGGGCTCCCTTCTCCAGCATCCTCCCTCTGGGCACAGGCCTCCCTTTAGGTGGTCTTTAAAGGTCTCTGTGTCCTCCAATGTTTGGAGCTTCTGCAGCACCATTTCCAACTGTTCTTCTTGCCAATGTGCCTATTTGTTCCCTCTCTGAATCCAAGTAGTGACACAACCCTAATTGTTCTCAGATGATCTTTAATGATGTCATTTTATTTGATTACATGGCACAGAATAAAAGTGAGCCATATGGATCACATACCCATGCATGAAATAAGGACCCATTGTGAATAAAATCCCAAATCCCTTTAACAACAAATTCTATGTTGTATTTACTGCCGCTTTTGATCGTATAAACTTCCCAGTATACTATTGTCTCAAGGGGGACATTTTCAAAAAGAAGCTGCCTCTGAGTCCGCCAAGAGTTCTCTGGAAATGACCCATCCAACCAGATGTCAGGCAGTGATGCTTCAGGTACTGAGATTTCCCTTGTGAAGATATTGGTGTGCTGTGGAATTGGGTCACTTCCCATCTATCATGACTTTCTTTTTGAGGACAGATTGGTTTGGGAATTCATTTTAGGAACATGACCATAGTCCTGTACTCAGCAAACCTAATCCAAAGCAATAAACTGAAGAATTACATCATTATTAGTTTAGGTTTCATCAGACTTATAACACTGGCTATAAAAGTTTAAAAGGTTCCAAACTATCATATTTAACATCCTCTATGTTTCTCTTTCATGTGCTAAGGCAATGAGAAAGAACTATTGCTTCTTGGAAGTAATTATCATTTGTAGATATGATATAGTGTAATTTTTTTTCTTTTTGCTTATGTGGTGCTGAGGAATCGAACCCAGGGCCTCAGGCATGCAAGGCAAGCACTCTACCACTTAGCCACCTTCCCAGCCCCAATATAGTGTAATTTTTTGTCTAGCTATCCCAGAAAAATAGTGAAAGCTGTCAGAATTCATTAAATCTATTAAGTATGATGTGGTTGAATAGCAGATAAATACAGCAAATTGGTAGCTTTGTCTTATATTAATAATCATCATTTAACCATAAAGTAGAAATAAACTCAGCTGCAATAGGCACAGTCCATGGGAAAATGCACAGAAATAAACCATGTGAAACACATCCAAGTTTGATGTAAAGAAAAACAATTTTATTGACAATCATAAAAAGAATTGAAAAGACAAAAAAGTCATGTTTCAACACAGATAATCTTATAGTAAGTTGCTAATTCATATAAATGTATTTCATAAATTCAATACTATTTCCTAGCTCCAAAGGGACTTCTCCACTGGCAATCTGACTTTAAAATTCATCAAAAGATTAATTCTCAGCCTCAGCAATAATAGTGAATTCATCTGAGAATGTGATGACCAGATTATTAGATTTTTAAATATCCTGTGAAGTTGTTTATTTGACAGTTATTCAAGGAAAAATGTTAGTATTTTAAATGAAGAATTAAGTGTCAGGAAAAGAGATATTTAAACATTAAAACATTATCATTGTATCTTCTCAAATTCTCTTCCTTTTTTCCAAATTAATCATGAAACAGTTACTGATATTTTCTAACTACACTGCTCTTGACTTCACCCGTGGGTTGCAGAAGCAGCATATTCAAATTCTTCCTGTCTCCATCATCTAACTGAACAAATGATTTCTTTTTGTAAACTGGCCACCTCTGTCATCCCAGAATTGAAGAGTCTGAGGCAGGAGGACCATGCTACAGAAGGCTGGAATCGATTGCATGATCCTGCCCCCACAAAAAGAATAACAACAATAAAAATAAAAACAACAGATGCTGGAGGGGATGTGGCCAAAAGAGAACGCTACTGCCCTGTTGGTGGGAGTGTAAACTTGTTCAACCACTCCGGAAAGCAGTATGGAGGTTCCTCAAAAGACTAACCATAGAGCTCCCCTATGATTCAACAATCCTACTTCTGGGCATTTACCCCAAAAACAAGGCCATACTAAAGCTACCAGCACAAGTACGTTTACTGCAGCATTATTTACGATAGCTAAGATAATGGAGCCAACCCAGATGCCCCTCCGTAGATGAACGGATCAAGAAAATGTATATATACACAATGGAATTCTATGCCTCCATCAGAAAGAATGAAATCTCCCCATTTATAAGGAAATGGAGATGGGCAAAATCATATTAAATGAAGAAAGCCAGACCCAAAGAAACATAAACCCCATGGTTTCTCTTATTTGTATAATTAGTATATGTCTAGGTTAGTCCTAGCAGATGAGCAAAATAGCTCAATAACTATGTACATATGACCGTATAGGATGATGCTAAGTGATATGAACTCCACGACATGGAAACAAGAGGTTTTACTTTGTTGTTGTTATCTTTAATGTACTATGTGATGTGTTTTTCCCTATGATTTATCCCCTATTGTTACTGTGTTTGATTTTGTACCCTGAGTATTGTTTAAACATTTATCTGAATTAGGGAAGGGAAGGGGAACAACAAAATGGGTGAAACAATGCAACAGTGATACTCACAAGACAATATGTTGGAAATGATCTGTACAACTTGCAGGAGGGTCTGGATGGGATGGAAAATGGGAGAAAATGAGGGAGAGGGTAACAAGTTCAAAAAGAAATGTACTCATTATGTAAGTAAGTAAGTAACTGTAACCCCTCTGTACAGCACCTTGACAATTAAATTATTTTTTTAAAGATAGGTGCCAGTGGCTCATACCAGTACTCCTAGCTACTCAGGAGGCTGAGATCTGAGGATCATGGTTCAAAGCCAACCTGTGTAGGAAAGGCCATGAGACTCTTATCTCCAATTAATGACCAGAAAACCAGAAGTGGTGCTGAGGTTCAAAGCAGTAGAGTGCTAGCCTCAAGTGAAAGAGCTCAGAGACAGTGCCCAGACCCAGAGGTCAAGTCCCATGACAGACAAAAAATAAAATAAAATAAAAAATAGAATAAAATAAAAAACTCTACTCTCTACCTTTTCCCAAGTGCTCAATCAAAGGCATGTAGGAGTTGGAGGATAAATATTTCTGTTTCCTCAGTAACTCATAATACTCTCGGTCCTCCCACCACTGCAGTGCTCCAAGAGCAAGCTCCTTAGTCTCCCATAGTAGCAACTTGTTTGCATTCATATCTCACTTGCCAACCTCTCCCACATTCCCTGACAGGCCCACACCCCAAGAGGCTTCCTTACCCATGGACACTACTGCCACCATCACATCCCACGTGTACTACTTGCTCCAACTCCTTGTTTCTGAATCTGCTCCTAGGGATTAAACCAAAAGAATATGACCTCATACCTCTTATCCCTCAACTTACAAAAAAAAATGATTCTCCTTCCTTGTTTATGATCTTCCCAACCAGATTATAAGTTCCTTGACACATGATATTTTATTTCTTCACTGAGAGTCTGTGAACTATTTGTCACTGCAAAAGAGAGAAACATAGAAATCAAGAATTTTTATAACAATTTTTCATAAACATTAGCATCCACAGGTGTTCTTGGACAGCTTGCCTGTGAACAAGCAAGGACGAATGGAAGGAGAGATGACTCCGGTGGTGAATCTTATGACATGACTTGTCTACCTGTCCTGTGCAGCATACCCAGACTCGAACAAATCTGGAATTTTACAAGTGGTCCTTCACAGATCATCTCAAAATCACTCTTGTAACGTATCTTTTACAGTCTGGGCAAGGAGCTGAGGCACATAGCACTATCATCTCACATTTTGTTTCCTCAGACACCTAAGAGTAACTTTGAAGTCAGCACAGTAGACATATGTCTATTTTTATTATCCATTGAATTTTACATGAATTTGTCCTGGGATGGATCATATTTATACTTGAGTCATTCATGCACCAGGCTTTACATGGTAAAAGTCATGGACAAGCATAGAAATTGACACCTTCTAGGGGAATTAATGGATCCATCAACCCTTTCCCCACCTCTCCCTTCCTTATTTAAACTATCTATTCTGCACCACTCTTACCCAGACTAGTATTCCCTCTCTGGGTAGATCTCAAAACAGATTTTTTACTGTCTGCCCTTTCCCTCGGAGACAAATCTCATGCTACGTTGAAAGGTTAATCCATTTTCACAGTGGTGTTCCCGGGCAGGGGTGAGGACAAAGAGAAATAAACCAGACAAAGAATTGCTAAAGTCATTTTTAAAGACATATATGATATCTCAGACTAGTTATGACTCAATAATTCGATGTAAGAGAATAAGATATTCATCAACAGACTGAAAAATGAGCTGCCCTGGAATCCCAGAAGGTTCATAACACTGAAGTGGTCAAAACTGATAACTGCTACTTCATTTTCCATTTTCTTTTGTTTCCTTTGTGTTTCTTTTGGGGGGGGGATGTGAGCTGCAATATGCCCACCTATAAAAATAATATTCCTCAACCTTTCATTCAGATATGTATAACTAATGAGATCTATTTTTGAGAGACTCTTTTAAAAGAGGTCATATTCTTATGCAAAAAGTTCTTTTTGCCTTTCTCCTTTATTTCCAGTCTAGAATGCGTAGGTAGTAATGAGTGCTCCAGCAACCTGTTTGTAAATACTTTAGGAATGGAAGAACAGAGAGCTAGAAGGGCTTCAGAACATAATGAACCAGAATAGTGTGTCATAATTCACTGTATAACAAGTCACTCTCAAAATTTAGGAGCTTAACGCAAACACACTTACTGAGCTCCACTGCTGTATTTTGACCACTTGGGATGTGCCAGAGTAGATATAGATTTTTCAATCTGTTGATTGGTCTTGACAGTGTTTGCTGGGCTTTAGCTAGCTGAGAGGTCAGCAGGGTGTAGCTGGCTTTTGACAACCTCATTTGGATAGCAAAGAGATGTGGAACCATTCTGCTTGTGGTCTCTCTTCCAGCAAACAGCAGAGTCCCAGGAGAGGCCTGTGCAGTGGAATTCACATACTGTCACTTCTGTCACATGGTATTATTACAGGCCAACCTGGAATTGTGGGATAGCAAAATATACTTCTCCCATAATGAGAAAATCAACCCTTTGTCTGAGTGGAGCCATGATTTTCTTTGTACTATGTTACCAGAGGAGTCAGCAACATTCCTAAGGGACACAAACACTGCAAGAAGCCATCAGATCCTGGTTCTTTTTCTGAGGATGGAGTTGTGGCCTCTTGAATCAAGAAGCTGCCCTGGCCTGAATGGAAGAAACCTTAGTCCAGGCTAAAAGCAAATTCCCATTTCTAAGCAAATAGCCATCACGTAGACACACCACACACTACTAACCCCTGGTGGTGACACTTCCTACAAAAAAAGCCCACCGTTTCTTGTGTGGAATAGCATAGACATTGTAATACATCCCTCAGTCACAGCCCAGGGCAGGAGATAATGACACACTCATGAGTATAGTTTGAAAGGTTTAGCAAAAGCACTCATCTAAAAGAGTAAGTGAGCCAGGTACTGGTGGTTTCCCCCTGTAACCCCAGCTATTCAGGAGACTGAGATCCTAAGGATTGTGGTTTGACTGTCTAGTGAGAGAAGAAAAGTCTATAAGACTTCATCGCTAATTAACCAACAAAGACAATTGAACTGGAATCATGGCCCAAGTGGAAATGTACCAGTCATGAGTGAGCAAGCTAAGCTGAGATTGAGGCTCTGAATTCAAGTCCCAATACCAGAAAAAAAAAGGGCAAAAAGAGCTGGGCACCAGAGGCTCACGCTTGTAATCCTACCTACTCAGGAGGTTGAGAGCTGAGAATCTCAGTTCAAAGCCAGCCTGGGCAGGAAAGTCCGTGAGACTCTTATGTTAAATTAACCACCAGTAAAACAGAAGTGGACTGTGGCTCAAATGATACAGTGCTAGTCTTGAGCTGAAGAGCTGAAGACAGAGCCCAGGCTTAGAGTTCAAGCCCCATGATGGACAGAAAAAAAAAGGCTGATCCTGTCTGGGGGGCCTTTTCTAGATTTCTGGGTACAGTCAAATATGGGCAAGACTAGGACTCCGCTAGGGTGAGGAGCTTTTAAACTCCCAGGGGTCATTTGTGCATCACAACATCTCAGCTATTCAAAGCTATCAATATAGGCGGACAGCCACGCAGCGGAGGAGAAACGTATGGGGGGGATACATACCCATTGCATCATGTACTGGAGGATTCCACAGTTCTTACTCATCCAGCTGGCCAATGGTTTGTTCTCACCAAGAGAGGATGTGGCAGTCCAGGGTAAGCCTCGGGCGTGTTTCTGTCTTGTCTCTCCCCATCTCCGGTGGGTCCTTCTGGTTAGCCCCAGAGAACTCAGAGCATAGGGAAGCCAGCTAGTATGGTCTGGACAGACGAAGGTCTGCATGATGGAGCTGTAAATTGTGGCCATGTTTGCCTTCCATGAATGAATCTTTACCTATGATCTCTATCTTTAGATGCCTATCTTTCTATGCTCTTTCAAAAATCTTACTTCGAATAGAGTTTATTAAAACTGCTATAGCAAAACGCCACAGGCAGGGTTGCTTAAACAACAGACATTTATTCTCTTACAGTTTTCTGCAGACTGGAAGACCCAGACAGAGGTGATTCAGGTTGCTTTCTCCAGCAGCCTCTGTCCCTGTCTTGCAGATGGCTGTGGTCATCTTACTGTGTCCTCACAACCAGGGAACTTCCTCTCCCCCTGAGCACATGCCCCTCTGGTGTCTTTTCCTCTTTTGTAGGATTAAAGTCCCACTTAAAGACTCCACTTGATATTAATTGCCCACTCAAATCTCTATCTTCACACACAGATACGTTTGCCTTTAATCCAGGTCAATTGACAGCAAATTTGAATAGCAGTGTAACAACATTCTCTTCTCCAGAAGAACTGACAGATGACTTTCCTAGACAGAAATGCCTCCCTTCTTCCCGTTCTGTCCCATCATCTATTGCTGGCCTGTCACAGCAAGTATCTGTCCTTCACTAATGAAAGCCCATTGCTAAGGGACATGTGTGGAGGTACAAGCACATAGCCCAGCAATCAGTGATTTTCTACATTTCCTCAACTCTCTAGTGTCATCAAAAGTCTCATTGTAGCATGAAAACATCCATCACCATGAACTACAATCCCTTGTTTTTTCTGCGAATATATTTTGTCCCTTTAAGTTCAAGAACCTAAGAGCTACTTATTCCTCCATTGTTTATGTTCAGGGGCCATGAAATGTTAATCCGCTTTTCCCAGTGCTGAAGGGATGGAATTGAAATGCACAATTTCATGACAAGAGGTGGAAATCGCTCTGACAGTGCTGCTTCCACATGGGAAAGGAGAGGGACACATCCTTCAGTTAGCCACCTGAGAGCACAGGTTTTTATTTTATGTCAGTACTGTTACTGGGATATTGTTAATTGCACTAAGAAAGACACATGTACAAGGTGTAACATCATTCTATTTGGAAACAGAAAAATATATAGCTTCATGAAAAGAGACAAGACAGACATGGTATCTAATGGAAAAGACATAAGTTGGAAGATATTGTGATAATACATAGAATAAAAATTGTTAGCTAGGGAGTTCTGGGAAGATGGCGGAGGAGAAGCTGGAATCTGAACAAGCTCTCACATAGAAAGCAGTTTTAGAGTTCCAGTGAACAGCCCTAAGCCAGAGAACCACACCAAGTGTGCCATCACAGGACAGAGGGTTAGGCAAGAGAGGGGAAGCCAAGGCAAAGAGACACAACTGAGCGCTTGCCAGCAGCCGCGGCGGCAGCGGCAGCAGTCCCGGCAGCGACTGCAGGGCACCATAACTGAGCCACAGAGTCCGGGACGAAGGAGCCAGATGCAGCAGGCGAGCGGATTCTACTCAACACCAGCAAGAACCGACAAGGAGCGGACATCTTCATCCTGCAGTTTGCGGACCAGAGACGACCCAGGAACCAAGACTCGGCATGAGTAGAAACCCGACGTCCTCACTCCTTCTCAGGGAGCAGAGGAGGGAAGGCCACCCCTCCCCCCCAGCACCGGTGATCTCCATCTTGGATACCGACAAAGCTCGGCGGAGCTGCGAGCTCCAGCTCAGGCCTTGGAATAAAATGAGTCATTTAGCAGGTCACAAGAACTTAAGGGCGAGGTGACCTGCCAGACTCAGCTCCATCCAGGGAAAAGTCACCCAGCTCAGGCGCCAGCCATTGGAGTGGCTTTCCTCACTGGGTAACCAGAGCCAGAGGCTGCCCCTCCCTCTAGCAGCCTCAACAATCAATTGAAATTCAGTAAACAGAAACCCTGAGAATGGCTCCAGGCTGGGCTCTGTGAGGTTTTCACAAAATAGCCCCAGGGAAAAGCTACTGTTTGTTGAAAAGCTTCAACTCTACCCAGAACCTAGCCTCATCACTGCATTCCCCTCTTTTGTGATTCTCAAACCAGATCACCCTCCCATTAAACTAACCTGGGAAGGGGATCTCAAAATCTTGCGTAAAGCAGAGCATTTTTCTGCCTGTTCGAACAATCTGACTTAAGAAACCAATCAAGCCACAGGACCTCAAGCAGACCAGAGACTCCAACAAGAGGCTGGCTACAGACACAAGGGAGATACTGGATTTTTCCCACCCCTCCCAAAAAAATCAAAGAACTTTTTTTTCTTTCTTTTTCTTTTTCTTTTTTTTTAATTTAATTTTATTTTATTTGTGAACATACTGTACAGAGGGGTTACAATTACATGGGCAGGATAATGGGGACATTTCTTACCAAGCATTGCAGCCTCCTCCTTTGGTTTACCCTTCACATCCCTTCCCAGCCTCCCCCCTCCCCCCAGTCCCAATCCTTCTCCTACCTCCCCTTCCCTCCCCCCCCAACCGACATTGTAAAGCTCGTTTTGGACATGAAAACTTGTACTTCTTATTGTTGCAACAGGTCCACCTGTATCCTTAAACAACTGGTTTTTCCCCATCTCCTCCACAAGTTATACTGACATCAAATATAGTGAAAGCAGGGGTTATACTGTGGGGGAGGGACATACAAAGCAACAAAGAGATAATCTTATAAATGCGTTAGAAACTTTTATTAATCTTTAATTTTTGCCTTTTTTGAAAAAAAATAGTTTTCCAGTAACTTTTTTTCCCTCTTATAATTTTTATTTTAGGGGTACGTGAAGGTGCGATTTTCTTTCTTTTCTTGTCTTCTTTCTCTTTTTTTTTCTTTTTTAATTATATTTTTGTGTTTGGTTTAGCTCTACTGAACTTCTGATCTTCTTATTCTCCCTTTCTTATCCTTTTCACCTTTTCCTCGCCTTTGTTCTTCTTTATATGACTTAACACTTGTCCTGCACATCCTCAGACAAACCCACAGTTAACTAGTAGACCCTATCTCCCATTGTATACACACTTAATCGACAAATTTATTACTCAATTCAAAACTTCTGAGACTTAAATTCCTTAATAGCAGTACTGCTTCTTTATACCTATATAACATTTTAAGCATTTTTTTTAAGTCTTTCACATCTCCTCTATATCCCCCCCATCTCTCAATATACTCACGTTCCTCTCTAAATAGATTGTTTTTGAATCTCCATAAGATCATTAATTTTTACTTCTCTATTTTTTCTGGTCTCTTTTCATTTCCCTTTCCCTTTCTTCTTTTTCCTCTCTCTCTCTACTTGCATCCTACCCAACCTATTTCCTGCTTTGAGATTAGGACATAGTTAACTCTCCCTGTACCTCCCCACACCAATCTATTCTTATTTTTTACTCACATCTCTCCCTAACCCTAATAATTTCTGGTTTTCCAAAGTCTTCTCTGTGGTTCGAAGCCCATTAACATATAGTTGTTTGATGTTGAATAGATGTATCTGTTGAACTAGATTATATCTGTAGACTATTGACCGTACAAATTCATACTTTGGTTGATGGTAGCCTTAAGACAGTGTTCTAGCACAAAACTGGTGCTATTTTCATCTCAAATGGGCAGAGTAAGCCGGAAAAACACAAGAAAAATGGCAAATCCAGGTATCTCAATTCCCAATCTTGATAATCAGGGGACAGAACAGATAATGAATAATCCAGAGGAGAGTTCCCAAATAGCTCTACAAACACTGCTGGCAAACATGATAAATGAAAAGTTTGAAAACATACAAAGGACTCTGTATGAGCATGATAAGGAGAGAGAGGAGGCAACCTGAAAGTATATACAGGAATATCATAAGTGTAAGGAAGCTACTCAAAAACTGATACAGGATTTGCGTGAGCAGGCTGAGAACACTCAAAGAGAACTGCAGGAATCCCGCAAACGAGAGGAAGCTAATCAAAGAGTAATACAGGAATTGAGATAGCAGGATGAGAATACACAAAGATCACTAAAGGCATTCATGGAATCCATTAACAAAGAGCTGAAGGAAGTCAGGGAGACCACAAAGGGAATGCTGAATGGAACCCAACAGAAGGAATGGGAGTCCAAAGAAACCATAAACAACCAACTAAGTGATTTAAGAATAAACACTGAACATCAAATTAAGGAAATAAAGAAATTCATACAAGACCTAAAACAGAAATTCAACAAAGAATTTGAAGCCATCAAAGCTGACCAACTAGAAGGAAAAGAGATAAAAAACAAAGTAGAGAGTCTTGACAGCAGGTTAGACCATGCAGAAGATTGAATCTCAGGGATTGAAGACAGCCTAGATATTATAGAGAAAGAACATACAACCATCCAAGACAAGTCCAAGAAATATGATAGATCTATCCAACACTTGGAAGACACCATCAGAAAGCCTAATCTAAGGATAATGGGTGTAGAGGAGCACCTAGAAACAGAAGTTAATGGTCTAGGAAATTTGTTTAACAGGATCCTAGCAGAAAACTTCCCAAACATACAAAAAGATAGGCCTATTCAGATACAAGAAGCTTTTAGAACCCCAAATAGACCAGACCAGAATAGGACATCCCACATTATAATCCACACAGGATCAACTGAGACCAAGGAAAAGATCCTTAAAGCTGTCAGGGAGAAAAGGGTAATCACCTACAAAGGGAAACCAATTAGAATCACCTCAGATTTCTCAGCAGAGACAATCAGAGCAAGAAGAGCCTGGAATGATGTATGCCATGCCCTAAAAACAAACAACTATCAACCAAGAATACTGTACCCAGCTAAACTCTCCTTCATAACTGAAGGCCAAATAAAAATCTTCCATAGCAAAGAAAAATTGAAACAATACATCTCCACCAAACCAGCCCTACAAAAGATTCTTAAAGAAGTCCTACACATAGAAAACCAACAAGACCACAATAAAGGCCAAGAAACTGCACCCAAACTGAGAAGCCAAGAACCATAGGAAGAACCCAGTTTTTGCAGCCCCCAAGAAGGTGAATAACATGGCAGGAACTCCCAAATACCTCTCAGTCCTATCTCTTAACATTAACGGACTGAACTCTCCAATTAAGCGACATAGACTGTCTAGTTGGATTAAAAAACAAGACCCTTCTATCTGCTGCCTGCAGGAGTCACATCTTGCCCGTAAAAACAAACACATTTTCAAAGTTAAAGGCTGGAACAAAATCTACCAAGCAAATGGCTCTCATAAACAGGCAGGAGTTGCAATCCTAATATCAGATAAAATAGACTTCAAATTAAAATTCGTGAGAAGAGATAAAGAAGGTTGGTATATACTAATTAAAGGATCTCTCCCTCAGGAGGATGTTACAATTCTAAATATCAATTCGCCAAACAATGGAGCACCCAAATTTATCAAAGAAACACTACTTTCCCTCAAATCCCATATAGATCCAAAGACATTAATTGTTAGGGATTTTAACACACCACTCTCCCCACTAGATAGATCAACTCGGCAAAAATTGAACAGAGAGATCGCAGATCTAAATAGCTGCATAGATGAACTAGACTTAACAGACATCTACCGAATATTTCACCCAGCAGCATCAGAATACACGTTTTTCTCAGCAGCACATGGAACATGTTCTAAAATAGACCACATTTTAGGCCACAAAGCAAACATGTCTAAATTCAAAAACATTGAAGTTATACCTTGCATTCTCTCTGACCACAAGGGAATAAAATTAGAACTCAACACCAAAAGCCACCAAAGAAAGTCTGATATCACATGGAGGCTGAACAACACAATGCTGAATCATGAGTGGGTCATGGAAGAGATTAGAAAGGAAATTCAAATGTTCATGCTATTCAACAAAACTGAACACACAAATTACCAGCTCCTCTGGGACACAGCAAAGGCAGTACTCAGAGGCAAGTTTATAGCTCTGAGCTCCTACATCAACAAATTGGAGAGATCTGAAACTGACAATTTAATGACACATCTAACCCTCCTTGGAAAAGAGCAGCAAGATAAACCCCAATCCAGTAGACAGAAAGAAATAATTAAAATTAAATCAGAATTAAATCAATTAGAATCCAAAGAAACTATAGAAAGAATCAACAAAACAAAGAGTTGGTTCTTCGAAAAACTTAACAAAATTGACAGACCCTTAGCAAATCTTATCAGAAAAAGAAGAGAACACACCCAAATTAATAAACTCAGAGGTGAGAATGGAAACATCACCACGGAAACAACCAAGATTCAGAACATTATAAGGGAATACTTCTCAAAACTTTATGCTAATAAGTTTGAGAACTTGACAGAAATGGACCTTTTCCTAGCAAATATTGACATGCCAAAACTAAACCAAGATGAGTTAAACCGTCTTAACAGGCCCATATCAAGCATTGAAATAAAAACAGCAATAAGAGACCTCCCAGCTAAGAAAAGTCCAGGACCAGATGGTTTTACAGCGGAATTTTATAAGGCCTTCAAAGCAGAGCTTACACCAATAATCCTCCAACTGTTCAATGAAATTGAAAGGGAAAGCTCACTACCGAACACATTCTGTGAAGCAATCATAACCCTCATCCAAAACCAGGCAGGGACTCATCAAAGAAAGAGAACTATAGACCCATTTCTTTGATGAACATTGATACAAAACTTCTCAACAAAATTTTGTCCAATCGACTTCAACAATTTATCCAAAAAAATCATACACCACGATCAAACAGGATTCATTTCAGGGATGCAAAGCTGGTTCAATATACGCAAATCAATTAATATTATTCATCACATCAACAGGAGCAAGAAGAAGAACCACATGGTTATCTCAATAGATGCAGAAAAAGCATTCAACAAGATCCAACACCCCTTTATGATGAAGGTTTGGAAAAATTAGGAACCCATGAAACATTCCTCAATACAATAAAGGCTGTATATGACAAACCTACAGCCAGCATTATACTTAATGGTGAAAAACTAAAGCCATTTCCTCTTAACTCAGGAACAAGACAAGGATGTCCACTCTCTCCACTTCTCTTCAATCTAGTATTAGAATGCCTACCTACAGCAGTAAGACAAGATGCAGACATAAAGGGGATCCAAATAGGGAAAGAAGAAATAAAACTCTCCCTCTTTGCAAATGACATGCTCTTATATTTAAAGAATCCCATAGACTCCACTCACAAATTACTCAAGCTGATTCAAAACTTTGGCAAAGTAGCAGGTTATAAAATTAACCCCCCAAAATCAATGGCTTTTCTGTATGCCAAAAATGAGAAAAGTGTGGCTGAAATTAGGAAAGCAACTCCATTTGTAATAGCCCCACAAAAAATAAAATACCTAGGAATTAACTTAACCAAAGAAGTGAAGGACCTCTATGATGAAAACTTTAAAATCTTGAAAAAGGAAATCAAAACAGAACTTAAAAAATGGCAAAAACCTCCCATGCTCCTGGATTGGAAAGGTTAACATCGTGAAAATGGCAATACTTCCCAAGGCTATCTACAAATTCAATGCAATACCTATCAAAATTCCAACCTCATTCTTCAAGGAAATAGAAGAGGCAATCCAAAAATTCATATGGAACAACAAAAGACCCCGAATAGCAAAAATGCTCCTCAACGGAAAGAACACTTCTGGAGGAATATCAATACCAAATTCAAACTCTACTATAAAGCCATAGTAATCAAAACAGCTTGGTATTGGCATAAGAACAGACCTCAGGATCAATGGAATAGAATTGAAAACCCAGAAATGAACCCACAGACCTATCGCCATCTAATCTTTGATAAGGGAGCTAAAACAATAGAATGGAAGAAAGACAGCCTCTTTAGTAAATGGTGCTGGCAAAATTGGTTAACTACTTGTAGAAAACTAAAGCTAGATCCTTATATATCACCCTGCACCAGAATCAAATCCAAATGGATCAAAGACCTCGAAGTCAAAGCAGACACTCTGAAAACATTACAGGATGGAATAGGAGAAACCCTAGGTCTCCTTAGCTCAGGCCGAAATTTTCTGAATAGAGACCCGGAAACACAACAAATAAAAGAAAGGTTGGACAAATGGGATTGCATAAAGTTGCAGAGCTTCTGCATAGCAAACGACATAGCTAGCAAGATCAATAGAAAGCCCACAGATTGGGAGAAGATATTTACTAGCCATACAATGGACAAGGGTCTCATATCTAAAATATACTTGGAACTCAAAAAATTAAATCCCCCAACAACAAATCCTCAAAGAAACAACTGCCCAATAAATAAGTGGACTAAAGACTTAAAGAGAAACTTCTCTGAAGAAGAAAGAAGGATGGCCAATAGACACATGAAGAAATGCTCAACATCCCTAGCCATAAAAGAAATGCAAATCAAAGCAACATTGAGATACCACCTCACTCCAGTTAGAATGGCAAAAATCAAGAACTCTAACAACAACAGATGCTGGAGGGGATGTGGACAGAAAGGAACCTTACTTCATTGTTGGTGGGAATGTAAACTTGTTCAACCACTTTGGAAAGCAGTATGGAGGTTCCTCAAAAGACTTCACATAGAGCTCCCCTATGACCCAGCAATCCCACTTTTGGGCACTTACCCAAATGTTTACAAACAAGACCACACTAAAGCTACCAGCACAATGTGTTTATTGCAGCATTATTTACCATAGCTAAGATATGGAACCAACCCAGATGCCCTTCAGTAGATGAATGGATCAAGAAAGTGTGGTATATATACACAATGGAATTCTATGCCTCCATCAGAAAGAATGACATTGCCCCATTTGTTAGGAAATGGAAAAACTTGGAAAAAATTATATTAAGTGAAATAAGCCAGGCACAAAGAAACATAGGTCCCATGGTTTCGCTTATTTGCAATATCTAGTATATGTATGAGTCAAGCGGAAAAAGTCAGGTAATGTGATGTTAGGAAAATGAATCCTTAGATAGGTATTTTAATGTTTTTTTTTCATTCATGTGTTTCTAATGCATTTATGTTTATTGCTTTGTATGTCCCTCCCCCACAGTATAACCCCCGCTTTCAATATATTTGATGTCAGTACAACTTATGGAGGAGATGGGGAAAAACAAGTCATTTAAGGATTCAGGTGGACCTGTTGCAACAATGAGAAGTACAAATTATCATGTCAAAAAGGAGCTTTACAATGTCGGTGGTGGGGACCGGGGGTGGGGGGGAAGGATTGGGTGTGGGGGGGAGGGGGGAGGCTGGGAAGGGAAGTGAAGGGTAAACAAAGGAGGAGGCTGCAATGCTTGGTAAGAAATGTATGCATTATCCTGCCCATGTAATTGTAACCCCTCTGTACAGTATGTTCACAAATAAAATAAAATTTTAAAAAAATTGTTAGCTATGGAAGCAAGATTGATATTAAAGAGTTTTGCCAAAAAATGACAGATATCTCTGATAAGATACCAAACAAAACATTTGACTATCGATTTTAAAATGGCAGAGGGGATCCCAAATGGATGCAACTTTAGAATGGCATAATGCCAGAAGAGTTGTCAGAAAGGAAAACTACAGAGAAACACCAACTTGTGATGCTTTTCTTAGAGACATTGGTTCCTGAGCTCTTTGGTTAAGGGTGAGGTTCCATTAACTCTCTATTTCTGATTCCCTTCTGGTCAAATGAAAGCTTGGTTATATCCATTAAATTGCAGGAGTTCTCACTGCATCCCACTAGTATAAGGTATTCTAAAGATACAGGTTAAATGTTTAAACAAGTACAAGAAAGACCCAGAACTCCAAAGAGTAAAGTCATTCAGAATAAATGTCAAAGGCTAGAACTATGCATGTAATTCAATTGCTTCAGGATGTGATAGCCAAGCAAGCATTCTTTTCAGGTTATCTAGAAAAATCTCCCTTGAGTCTAGATCTATTTCTAAGGTTCAATGTCATCTCCCACAGAACATAAAACTATTACATACTAATTAGCGGTTGCTGTGCGGTCTGCATTGGAATTACCATCTGAAACTCTGAAAGTTTTGATTGGCAGAAAAGCCCAGACATGATGTTAGGCAAAATGAACCTCACGATAAGAACACAAGTGTTTTCTTTTTCTTTCTTGCTATTGTTTCTAACGTATTTGTAAGGTGATTTTTTTTGTTGCTTTGTATGTCCCTTCCCAGTGGTATAACCCATTTTCACTGTATTTAATGTTGGTATAATGAGATGGGAGGGCAGGGATGGTAGGGGGAAAACAAAGGAGGAGGCAACAATGCTTGCTGAGAAATGTACTCATTACCTTGCTCATGTAATTGTAACCCCTCTGTATGGTATTTTCACAATAAAAAACTAATTTATAAAAAAAAGCCCAGACATGTCTGGGAAGGTGGCTCAGTGGTAGAGTGCTTACCTTGCATGCATGAGGCCCTGGGTTTGATTCCTCAGCACCACATAAGCAAAAAGAAAAAAGCTGGAAGTGGCGCTGTGGCTCAAGTGATAGAGTGCTAGCCTTGAGCTGAAGAGCTGAGGAACAGCACCCAGGCCCAGAGTTCAGGCCCCACGACCAGAAAAGCCCAGACATTCTATCTCTTCTTCATGAGATCAAAACACAAATTAATAAATCAATGCCTCTGCAAAGGAATGCATAGAGAATATGTATTTACCACTTCCAAAGCAGAATTACATTCCATGCAGTAATCAGAGGGGAGGAACTCATTGTGTGTTAGTCAGCTTTCCATTGCTGGGACAGAGTTCCCCAAGAAAATGAACTTCAAAGGAAGAGAGACTTACTTTGGCCCATAGTTTTGAGGTTTCAGTTCAGGCTCACCAGGTTCTGTTACTGCAGATGTGGGATCACATTGTAGATTGTAGCTGGACCACATGGCAGAGAGTGAAGCAAAACAGAACAACAGGAAGTGGTGGCATACCAATGTGCCCTTCGAGAACATTGGCCTAATGACCTAACTTCTTTCACCGGGGCCCACTTCCCAATAAACACCATAAGTTGCCCACAACCCTTTAAAACAGGTGCTTTTGGGGAATACACTCTAGATGGCAATCTAAAGCACTAGTACTCTAGATTTATGTATCAGGTAGATTCCTACCTAGACTTTCATGATCTCATCTTTAAAATGGACATTATCTCATAGAGCTAGAAATGTGACTCAAGTGGTAGAATGCCTACCTTGAAAACCCAAGGCCTTGAGCTCTAGGCCCTGGTACCACCCCAAAATCAATAAATAAAATGGGCATTTCACATTCCATACTCCTAAAGTCAAGGGGTGGGATCGGAGGGTCCCAATCCAGCTAGGAGACCTTTGGATCTATACCAGAAGTCAGACCTATGGATGGCTGGCTTTGAGATAGGAAAGTTTACCATGGAGCACCATTCGGATGAAATGCAGCCTTACCTACATCTTGATATTAGCACAATTTGTTTTTTAAACCAGTAGGTTTATAGTAATTTGTTCCATCAGCAATAAGAAACTAAAACTGGCCTTTAAGCTTCAGCTCAAACTCATCCCTTCGGAAGTCTTGAGAAGCATTCTAATTTGCCCTGAAGTTTTATTCAGAATTATGTCTGCTGGAGTTTTCCTGCTGAGCCTCCAGTGTAAAATATCAGTTCTCAAGGAAAAACTATATTTTTATAAGCTAGTGAGAAGCTGTTTGTAGTGAATTATTTGTAGCAAATACCCTTAAAGTCAATACTTTTTATTATCAACACTAAGTTGCTCTTCTTCTTTCATTACCTATCAGTTAATGTGGCATTTCTTAATTTGAAAGGAGTTTGCTTCTAATTTTAAATATATTTTTTTAGACAGAAAAGCACCAGTACGTTTTGTATGTTTTTTAATTCACTCCAGGTGGGGCTTATGACTCTCACTGTCCCACACACTGGATGGCTTCCGATCCTACCAAAGGAGCCGTGGACTTGGCTAATCTGAGAAATCAGGATGAAGACTCCTCACCCTGCCACTTTGTCCAGGAGTCTTCTAGAATGGTTATTGCATGAGTCTGGATGAACTCCACGCTCAGCTCCAGGTCCCCACCATCGCAGCTGACCCCCTTTTATTTTTGGCAAGGAGAAGCAGCACAATACTGCTCCCCTAGTCTCCTCCTTCAGTTGGTTAAAAACCAAGAGGGGGAAAGAACCCCGGTAGAGAAGAAGCCCTCTCTCAGCTGAACCCCTTTCCCCATCCATGGTTAACCCTTTGCACATAAGGCCAGGTGGATCTCGCTGTTTTAAAGCACCATTATGAAATTGTACAGTGGTTAACAGTACCTTATATATATATATATATATATATATATATATATATATCTCATATATATCATATATATAAACTGTAAACAATAATTTTAAATCTTATGCTTGCTTTTTTCTTTCATTTTTCCTGCACAACTTTTAATTTTACTTTTTTCCATGTTTTTTATCATCAATTAATTGTACAAGGGGTTTTATTCTGATATGCCCGTATATGTATACAGTGTATCTTGATCAGACTCACTCCGTTGCTTACCCTCTCTCATCCTCTCCCTCCTTCCTAAACCAACCTCAAATTTTATTGTTCTATTTTCATACATGTACATGAAATACTTTGGCTGTACTCACTATCCTCATCCTCTCTATTTACCCACCTCCCTCCTGTAGGGTAGGATTTGTTTTGCATTTCTGTCATTCATTTTTAATGTATACTAATTGTCCAAGGGGTGTGATACTTCACACTTGCATATTCAGTCATTTAACCTGACTACTCCCTCATCTACTCGCACTTTCTACATCCTCACTACCTATCATTATTCAACAGCTTTCCGTGACTTTTATTTTGCCATCTTCGTTGACAGACGCAATGTCTTTCTTGCCTCATTACATAGAAAGAATCACACAGGCAACGTGAAAGACATGTAGTGTGCCTGTATCTGGTACTATGTATATAAACTGTGTATGTGTCAACAATATATTTTTATATGCATGTTTCATTGGACTGTGATATTCTCTTTAAACTCTTACCTTCCTGAGGATGTTTTATTACATCATGAATTTGGACAGAACTCCATCCGTTTTCTATTTTCCCAATTACATTAAATAATTTTTCTCATGCTAAATAAATTTACTAAGTCCTAGTGATTCATTAATCAGTTAGTAGTTTAATTATGGCCATCCTCATCACCGTCTCATGCCCTGCTCTCTTCATGTTGCCCCACATGGGAGGATTCCCTTTAGGCTTTCTTGTCTCTTTGAAGGCCTAGATTCCACATGTGAAAGAGAACATGTGCTGTTTCCCTTTGTGAGTCTGACTTATTTCACCTAACTTGATGATTTTCCGCTCCATTGATTTTCCTTTAACTGTGATAATGTTGTTCTCCTTTATAGATGAGTAATGGCTCCTTGTGTATTTATACCACATTTTCTTTATCTGTTGATGGCACCTACACTGATTTATGATTTGGCTAGAATATCTATGGTGCACAAGAATCCCAATCACATGCTGATTTGATTTTTTTGTATTGACTTCTTATTGATACCACACACGCATTCATGCATATTTACTTGATGAATATAGAAGTCATATAAAATTCTTTTTAATAAAATTATAATGTATAAAGGCATAACATTATGCACCTTTAACTCATCACGGTCCTCTTTGCCATAACATCATGACTTTATAAGTCGTGTAAGACTCTTGCAACAGTAGGATTTTATTTACAGCCTTTTTCATCTCTGTGCTATTATTGCTATTTTCTTTCTACCATACCACATACAGTGCCCTGTTAATGCTTTGCTGTAAAAGTCAATTAACTTCTCTGTGTAACTAATATTAGCTTATAAAAATAGTTTTAAAAAGCCAATTAACTTTGAAAGAATTTAAGAGTTCTTTGGTACTTAAAGTAATTATAGTGATTATATTAGAATAAAAACAATACTTTTAAATTAGAATTTTCAGTCAAAATAGCTTATTTCTTTCAGTAAGCAGCCTTAATTGAGAATATAATAGAGGTAACACAAGGAATCATCCCAAGAATTATCCAGATGTAGATTGGTTTGTCTTGTTTCACCATGTTGCATGAGTTGATCATTACAGTGTCACTTTTTAACTGTAGGATGGAAAGTTCATACTGATTTTAAAGAGATATTCTAGTCCTAAATACAGCTTTAAGACAGTTTGTGATTTTATTTTTCCTGTTGGTCATAAGGCTTGAACTCAGGCCTGGGCACTGTCCCTGAGTTCTTTTGCTCAAGGCTAGCACTCTACCACTTTCATCACAGCATGATCTCCTGGTGGTTAATTGGAGTCTCATGGACTTTCCTGCCCAGGCTGGCTTCGAACTACAATCCTCAAATCTGAGTCTCCTGAGTAGCTAGGATTACAAGCATGAGCCATCAGCACCTGGCTAGTTTGTGGGTTTTGCCATGAAAGAATACTCCTCAAATTATTTAATGAATGTGATATGTTCTTCACTGTTGTAGGCTATTTCTCTAGAATACCCTTATCAGATCCTTTCAGGAGAAACACTGGAGCTGCCTTGTTTTTCATGAAAACTTTGGCCCCATATGACTGCACCCTGTATACACAAGGGGGCAGAGTTAAACTCAGTTTTGCGGTTTGCAAACCATCTATATTTCATTTTTAATTTCCTAACAATCATTTTCTATGTAAAGTCTGTTTTCTTTCCTTTGAAATGTATTTGTCTATCAGACAATCCAGTTAGCAAACGAAAACTTAGAGACAGATGGTCTCTATATATAGGCTCATTCTTCTTGAACGCTTCTCATTTAAATACTTCACAAGTCTAATTTGTCATTCTTGGCTTTTCTCTGCATAAGGGTAAAATGTCAAGAGAATACTATCTCAGAAGAAGCTTTGAGACTTTTCTATCAGAACTAACAAATTGATTTCTCAAAGAATCTCGATTCTTTGAGAATATGACTCAAATATGACTGTCTCAAAGACAAAATCCTTCACATTACCTCTTCATTCTATGGGAAATTTAAATAGTATTTGTGATAGCTCTGGTCATGATGACCTAATATTAAATGTATGAGCATAAGGTGCTAAAGGGGAATTTATTCCTTGCTTTAAAATATATTTTCTCCATCTCTTGAGAATATAAATGTAGTTAGTAGGAAGAAAAGCATTTTAAAATACTTATTGCCAAGAGTTTAAATGCAAATAACCATGGGAGAAATGTTTCATTGGCTCAGTTCACATAAAGAAATGTCTAAAATCAAAGCCTTTTCTTAACCCAAGTTTTGATCAAACTAAGAGCAAACGATGAGAGGAAAGAAATCCTTACTTTCCAAAAGGGTAGTGAGAGGGAACTAAGGCAATAGAAACTGATCCAAGAGAAACAGGCAAATGCGAAGACATTTTACTTATGTCCCACTTACACTCAATAGCCACTTAAGCAGCAGCCAGTTCGATCTGTCGTTTATTTTAGGTTTTGTTTTGAAAAAGATACTTCATGAAAAATTGATACAGAAATCTGATGTGTCTGATGTTTGACATGAGAGGTAAAGACTGGTATTTACTGCCGCTATTCATTCAAATTTTTTACCAACCATATTTAAATCCAAAACAATATTATACTTAAAAATATACTGAAGATAGTACTTAAATATAAGAATAAGATGCATACTGAGCAATCCACCTGCCCAGACTGATGCTAAGTCAGGGAGGACATCAAAATTTAAAAAAAAGAATAGGATGCATGAAATGATAAAAAAAAAAAAAAAAGAATAGGATGCATGAAATTATGTCATACTACATTTGGTGCTTAATGTCTCCATTAAGCATATGGTTCCATGTTTCCTTTGTTCAATTAAAATTGTATTTCATAAAGACAGTAGACTCAAAATCATTAAGATTTAGTTACTCACTATTTGTAGCTGGGGGAAGGCACAGCCCATAATAAAGCATCCAGGAAAGGAGAGGCAAAACAGCATCCTTAGCAGACTGAATGATCGAAGCCTACAGGAAGACAACAGCTAGAGAAAGGTTGGATGGACACAAAAATAACAGTCATGACTTTGACTTCTTAATTATTCACTGGCTAACAGTGACATTTCCTGTCTCATTTTGGAATTACAAAATGTAGTCACAAGGAAAAGTGTCATCGTGGGAAATGGACTCATTACTCATGTAATTGTCAACCTTCTGTACAGTATTTTTACAACAAAAAAAATTTTTAAAAGTGTCACCATGACCGTATGCTTTCAAGAGTGTTAAATTTTACTATTCTATAAAAGCTACCTAACTGCTTTTTTTATTTTTTTAACTATTATCCTGTGGTACTTTGGCTAATTACACAGAAAAGTTTCAGTTGGTAGAAAATAATTTATTAATCATATCCTTCACTTCTAATATTTGGTAACTGACAGTATCCTTTTTTCTTTCCCTTTCATAGCAAAACAAGCTGATCTTTTTCTAGTTCTTTTAAGTAATATAGCAACAATCATACTGCCGCTGGATCTAAAGATGTATTCAGATGTAATAGTGTAGGAGGAAAAAGTACAGTGTGTGGAAACAATTCACAAAAGAACAGTTCTCCATTTCACTTGAGGTTCTCCTTTAGTCCTCATGCTGTCAGTACCCCAAGGTCATAGAATTATGACCCTACTGTATAATTTAAAAATCTGAGATTTAGGCTGAGAGAGGTTAGGACACACACACACACACACATGTATGTATGTATATATGTGTCCCAACATATGTATATATGTGTGTACATGTATATATGTATATATATACATATGTATAAACACCAGGAAGCTGGATGTGTTGCTGGAGGAGGTGAGGTCATGGGGAGGGGCCATACAATAGACAGAATGAGGTGGGCAAATGCAGCCATAATGTTCAAGGCACACAGGTGCAAATGGAACCTAGGTGAATTGAGGAGATGGGTGGGGTTGGAGAGGTAGGGGAGAATGAAGGAAGGGGTGGCATTAATCAAGGATGTCTTGGACTCACACACTGACGTGTTGAATTGAAACCTTTTTGTACAACGACATGGGACTAACTAAGAAATAAGTTAAAGCCTACCCAATAATATCGTAACTGTCATTGAATAAGGATGCTGAGCACTGTTAGAAGTGTGTTATTACACTCAGTCCTCAAAACTGCCCACTCACAGTTAGAGACATTTCACCTAAGAGTAATCAGGCATTCGAAGAGGCGACCTAACCATAGCTATGGCACAGTGAACACTTTCTCCAGTGCTACAAAAGAGAGGTCATGTTTTTTTAATTTTTCCTGATGGTCCATTATATATGTCTAGCCTATAAAGGAATGTTTGTAGTCTCATTTAAAAGTATCCATCTTGCTTAGTTTTCCTCCACTCTGGGGTGGGCCTGGACCTCAGTAGTGGGCAGCAGAGGCTGGAATTTGGGGTCCCTCATGGCCTACGCTCCGTGACGTTGTCCTAGGCACTGGCTTTCTCCACAGTGAATCACTGCTTAGCTCTAAGCTGAAGAGGTGAACATCGATGACCTTAACTCTTTAGGAAGAACGGTGATTTTTGTTGTAGTGTGTTTATTGTGCCACTGAAATGTGCACATTTAAACCCATGATTACTGTGCATAGCAATGGGGACTGAATGTGATTCAAGGAAATTTCATCCATCTCTTAACCAAAAATATCTGGGAAGGGGTGAGCATTTATTTGTTCGTACATAAATATACTTTAAGTATGTCCAGGCATGCATACAAATGTGTCTTCCTCGCACTCACCCCCTCTGTCCCCCTCCCTCCTCCTCCACAACCCCTTCTTTTCAAAATCATTGTTCTCCCCTCATACCTGCACATAAAGGACTTTGACCACATTCACTCTTGTTCATCCTCCCAGTTTGCCAGATGGCAATAGCACAAGACAACGTACAATAAACCAGACATAAGTTATCCATTCCCAAGATGGGAGTAAAAAGAACATCAATAAGGCAGTATCTGATAAGACTTTCAAAGCATAACTTCACTTTAATGAGGTCCAGAATTGGTTCTGTAACTAATAACATGGACTTAGATTGTCTCGCGATGTCCGATGAGAACTGAACAGATGAGGTGACCAGGCAGGTTATTGTAGCCAGAGGGAAAAGTCGTGTGCCTATAAAGTCTTTATTTTACAGGGAGAAAGTAAGAAGAAAAGAAAGGCCATGCCCAGCTCTACTGACGACCTCTTCCTGTCATGAGAAAGTGTCGTTTTATGTAAGAGATCTGGCAATATTAGAAACAAGGAAGAATTTGGAAACAAAAGAACTCATTTAAAATCCTGGCAGTATTTCTAATTACTCAACTTCCACTGAGTTCCTTTCCTGGGTGTGTTTTCTTGTTTTTGGTATGTCATACCTGTCTTTGTCTATGGAGCTTAATTCTGGGCTCACATTTTTCTGCATATCAGACACCTGAGTGGTTATACCTGAGCTTACTGCTTTCAAATGTCATCTAGACTCCATTCTCTCTGGAATCATCTTCCTGTCCTCCAGAAGCATACATCTGATTCTGAGTTTGATATCTCCATTTTGTTGTCTGAAATGGTCTGTCAGTGATGCTTTCCATTCTGCAAATAACAACAATCCTGCTCCATACCCTGAGGCAGTCCCCTTATCATCTGCCTAATTACTCTCTTTAGATCTACCATTAGAACTGGAAAACATTAAGTGAAGTAAGCCAGGCCCAAAGAAACACAGGTCCCATGCATTCCCTTATTGGCAATAACTAGTATATGTCTGAGACAAGCAGAAATGGTCAGATAAGTTGATGTTAGGCGAAATGAACCCCAAGATAAGGATTCAAATGGTTTTTCTTTCTTGCTATTGTTTCTAACATATTTATAAGATGATTTCTTTGTTGCTTTGTATGTCCCTCCCCTACGGTATAACCCCTGTTTTCACTGTATTTGATGTTGGTATACTTTGTGGAGGGGAAGGGGAAAAAGCAAATTGTTTAAATAGGGATACAGGCAGACCCATTGCAACAATGACATGTACAAGGCAGGGGAGGGGGAGGGGGGAATGGAAAGAGATGGGAAGGGGAAACAAAGGAGGAGGCAACAATGCTTGATAAGAAATGTACTCATTACCTTGCCCATGTAATTTGTACCCCATCTGTATGATATTTTCACAATTTTTTAAAAAGCCTAAAAAAGGAATATATCTTCTGTTTAGCATTTTGCTTTCTTCTCTTGAATAACAATATTCTTGATTCTATCTACTTTAATTTGCTTAAAGTATAACAGGTACTCAATCAATACTTGGATAGATACACTTGAATGAGTATAAACTGAGAAATTTTAGAAGTTCTCTAACTTAGAGAAAAATCAGTTGTACTGTGTCCACAATAACTAGCCATCCAGATAATTTTTAACCCTGTCTAGTTGAGCAACAACATCCATTCATAAACACTTGTGCAAACCAGTCAACTTCACTCACCACCTGCTTCGGAAAGTTAGCCAATCAGAAATGCACTTACAGTAACCACACCTCTGTGTTCACCAATCGGCAACTAACTCAACCAGAGTAAGCATACCTCTTCAGATATGATCTGTAAACTTTAAACCTCTGAAAGTTCCCCAACACTGGAGGTAGAAAGGAAATCTGAACAGCATTTCCAACTTTGTCAGCAATACTCAGCATGGCTTTCCATATCAAATATGAAGTCATACCTAATCCTTTGAGAAACCTATTAGGATAAAGGAGAATATTTGGGGTCACCATACATTACTTTGATATTGGACTTTAAAACCATCCATTGTTAAAAAGAAAAGAAGACAATTTGTCTGCACATTAAATTATTGAAACTACACATTTATTTCCAAATTACTTTATTTCATGATTATTTTTAATTATGAACACAATCACCTGTGGTTTTTTTGTTTTTCTATGACTTTATTTATCCAAAAATTTCACCCACACAACTCTTTATTTACCACAGCAACAAGTTTTGTCATCCTAATAGAGTATCTCTTGTTTATTGGTCCCATAAGTACTGCACCCTAACCAATTGCACCACTGGAGCCTCTCTTCCGTTTGTCACAAAATGATCAACACTGGGGCTCTTTGAGAAATATTCATTCCTTCCAGCACCACAGTGATTGGTGATTGGTGATTACCGTCCACTTCAAGGTTTGCTTCCTGCTGAGTAAGCAGGGTCTCCACCCACAGGGAACACACAGCCCCATGGGGGAGACAGACACTGAAAAATAGATAATAAATCTGTATGCTCACACTGTGTATGAAGTAAGTACAGCAAGCCCTGAGAGAAGGTACCAGAAGCATGGGCTGAGTGGCAAGTTGGAAGCCTGTCAGGCTGTGGCACTTCAGTGGAGAAAGAGGGGAGTGCATCAAGTAAAGATGTTTCTTTAACTAATAGAACCTTTGCATCAGAGTGTCCTTTTGTTCCCCCTGTACTGAGAGTTGAACTTAGGGCCTTGCGCTTGCTAGTAGGAGCTCTACCACTTACATTAGTCCATCAGGCCCTTTCGGGGTTAGTTGATTCTAAGATGGGGTCTGCTAAGGTCACCCTAGACTACAATCCTCCTATTTGATTTTCTCCATGTTGCTGGGAATGACACTATTAGTGTCATCACTAATGGTGCAGGGTGCACACTACTGTCAGCTATTGTTGTCTCCTATGGCTTGAGATGGCAGGTGTGTACCACCTCACCCAGCCATGGGTGATCAAGAGAGTCTCAGAAATTTTTAACGTAGGTTGTGCTCCAACTGCACTCCCCTGATCTCTGCCTCCCAAGCCACCAAGATTATGGGCCTGACCCAACCCTTGTGGCTAAAGAATATATGTTCATCCTTCTAACATCCTATCTAGAAAGACCAAATAACCTGATTCTAAAGGAGTTGGAAGGGAAAGGTAATCAGGGAAAGGCTGAGAGCCAAATGAGCATGATGCAGAAGGGGCCTGCAGCCATTGGATGTCTTTTCTATGCCTTCTGCATAGCAACTACTTCTGCATGTCCTCTTCAAAGTCGGCACTCACCAGACACTCCCTGTGGACTGTCTTGAACTTCTGATTGTACATAATAAAAATGCTGCATATATTTCATGTGCTAGGTGAAGAATATATATATATATATATATATCATACATATATATAATCACACATATCTAATAAATGAAATCATATTCCATTTCTGATGGGATGGACATACTTCCTGGAGAAAGTGCCGTTAGGCCATTTTATGGCCATATGAATATCACAAACATCCCCACACAAACCTAAATGATATAGTCCACACAGACCTCAGGGATGTAAAAGTATGTGCTATGCATTTATCTGACAGTGTTGTAGATCTGCTCACCTCCACATCACCACAAACACATGCACATACCAGTTCCAATAGCCTCTGTGGCGAGGAGATTTTGGTCCCATTGTAATCTGGGATCACTTTCTAGTGCTTCTTGCTGCCTAAAATGTTGCTATGCAGCACATGACTGTATACACACAGCACATGACTGCATACACACACACACACACACACACACACACACACACACACACATGGAATTTGAGAATGTCACCTTTTTGGAAGAGGGTACACAGATTGAGATAAGAGATTACACTGGATTGTCCAGTTTGACCCTAATCCCTAAGACAAGAGTGTTCATAAAGGACACAGAGAGGAAAGACAGAAAAGGAAGAATAACAACATGGAGGCAGAGGTTGGAGTGATGCTATCACAAGACAAGGGTCACTAAGAGCCATCAGAAGCTAAAAGAAGCAAAGTACAGAATCGTTCTTAGCATGCTAGATCAACAAAAGCTCTGGCTACACCTGCACTTCTGACTTCTGGCCTCCAGAGAGCCAAGCAAGTACTCCACCACTGCAACCACATTCCCCAGACCCTTTTGTTTTAGTTACTGTTTAAATGGGGTCTCCTGTTTATGCCCAGGCTGTCTTGGACGATGGTCCTCCTATTCATGCCTCCTACCTATCTGGAATGACCGGCACATCATACCATGCCAGCTTTTATTGCTTGAGAGGAAGGTGTCATGAACATTTTCCGTGCACTAGCCTCAGTGATTTTCCAAATCTCTTCCCCCTGAGTGGCTGGAATTACAGGCATGAGTCACCATGCCTCACTAAATATTTTCACTGAATCTTCATGACAACTATAAGGATGAAGCATGCATATCAAGCCAGTATTTTTAGATGATTGGGCTAAAATTCAATTTAATTGTTCAAGATTGCATAGATAGTATGTTGTGAAAATGGCATTTGAATTCATATTTTACTCTGAGCCTTTCCAACTACTCTACCGTGTCTTTTTAAACATGGACAAACTGTTGAATTCTTTTGATTATTTTCCACCAGCAATGGAATGGCTCACTTGCTCTTTCTGCCTACTGTTTTACTTTTATATCCCTTCTTTTTTCTCATTTTAGAATTCTTGCCAGCTGAAAGAACTATATCCCTCGACACTTTGTCCAGTTGAAATATTCAGGGATCCAATCATGAGAAACTGACAGGGCTGATCCAGTCCAGCTTCTGGTCCTCGGATGACTGAAGACCAGGTGTGGCGAGGGAGATTTCCTGGAAGAAATGCCACATCCATTTTTTTCCGTTTTAGCTTTGCAAAGGTAGCCTGGCAAATGTCACTGAACACCAAATTTAACCTTTCAGTGATATTTGATGTGAGAATAAATGAAACTGTCTATAAAATGAGGGCCTCCCTAAAATAAAGATGTTAAATAAATCCAGCTAATGTGCTAGGGCTATTTGGGAGTTTTTTGTGATGAACTTAATGGGTTGGAAGCAAAGTTCAATTGTTCCAACTACTCACTGCTGTTCCACAAATCACTGCAGTTCCACAATTCACTGCTATGGTATAGTTTATGAACATGAAGATAGAAAAAATCTGGCTGAGTTTTCAGTGGCTTACAAATGACCTTTGATCTATGAGAGTTGGTATCACATGGCCTAGGGAGTCTCCCAGCAGCCCAAGTGTGATTCCTCTTCCAGATCCTCACTGCCCTCCCTGCTCTCCCTCCCAGCGGTGGGTTATGGGTCTCTGAGGGCTAGCTACATAAGTAGCTCCTTGTGAATCAGAGAGGAAGGAACCAACTCTCCTGAAAGGTATTTGGCTAGAAGTTAATCAACTTGAACCGTTCAAAATGTTGATTGTTCCATAGGTCTGTTCTGTAAGCACCCTTTAATTTGTCCCCCTTTTAAATTGTGTAGCTATAGCCATGCTTTTTGGCCATTTGCTCTTTCTGGTCTACCATCCTTGCCTGTCAGATTAGTGAGGGTTCTACCTCCCTGAAAGTGAGAGAGGGGAGAAAGAGAGAGAGGGAGAGACAGACAAAGAGAAGGAGAGATAGAGAGGGGGAGAGAGAGACTCTCAGGGAATGGGGTCACAAGATTTAAGTAAATCTGAAATCTTTAGACAGATGGGAGGCAGTAGCTCAACGAAGAGGAGTTGATGTGGTCTTGATTCAGAGTCTGCTGTAGTAGTTGTTTTTCTTTGCTTCCCTCCCTCCCCCCCCCCCCACCCGTTTCTGGCTCTGAGTTCATCCATCTCTATCTAGCAGTAATGCCTTCATCCAATGACTGAGATTCTTCCACCCAGGTGACATTAATGACCTTGTTCCAGTCCTTGAACCAGTTGGTCCTGTGTCCTGCTAGTGGAGCTGTCTGGTCAATTTCAGGGCCTGTGTGTCACAGGCATAAATGGCCACCACTGTTTTCATCTTCATTTGATTTGTTCAAGCTGGTCAGCTGATCAGCATCAACACACACACACACACACACACACACACACACACACACACACACACACACACACACACACACACACACACACACACACTTTTATTTCCCACTAACATGAAGTACATCTTCTAGCCCCTTTTCTAGCTTCTTACCTGAATCCTGTGACTCCACCCTTTCCTTTTCTGTGAGTACTTCCTTGTCCCTTAACTTTAGCTTGCTTTCAGTTCAAGGGACATAGCACTAGACTTGAGATGTGGGTAGAACATTAATTTTGTTCCATTTTTATGATTTTTTTTGTCAGTCGTGGGGCTTGAACTCTGGGCTTGGGCACTGTTCTTCAGCTCTTCAGCTCAAGGCTAGCACTCGACCACTTGAGCCACAGTTCCACTTCTGGTTTTTTTGTTGTTGTTGTTTATGTGGTGCTGAGGAATCAAACCCAGGGCCTCATGTATGCAAGGCAAGTGCTCTACCACTGAGCCACCTTCCCAGCTTGTTCCCTTTTTATACATTGAACTCTCATTGATATAGGTGTACATATACCATATAATTACTTATAAAAATATCATATGTAGGGTCTGGGAAGATGGCTCAGTGGTAGAGTGCTTGCCTTGCATGCCTGAGGCCCTGGGTTTGATTCCTCAGCACCACAAGCAAAAAGAAAGAAGCCAGAGGTGGCGCTGTGGCTCAAGTGGTAGAGCGCTAGCCTTGAGCTGAAGAGCTGAGGGACAGCGCCCAGACCCAGAGTTCAGACCCCACAACCAGACACCCCCCCAAAAAAAATCATATGCAAACCATCATTCCTCATATTTGAAAAGAGCAAGGTCTCAAAATACACACCTGCTGCACCACATTGACTAACCGTCTCCTGACATAAAAATACACTTTTGAACATTGGCTGCTTTCTGATTATCCTAACTTGAGTAGTGTCTTCAGTTATTAAGAAACAAAAGTCCAATAATATACTCATTGCCTTACTCATGTAACTGTAACCCCTCCATACAACATCTTAACAATAAAAATGTTTTTAAAAATTAAAAAGAAACAAAAGTCCACATTTTATTTAAGTAATAGAGCTTCTTGGCACTTTTATGAACAAAGATGAGAAGCAAATCAAGTAAGCAAATAACCTTCATGGGGATCTATGTGCTCTGTGAAGCTACAGCAAGATCAGGCAGCCATAGTGGCTTGTTACCCCAACTCTCTTTCCATCCGCCACCTTTCTGTTTTCCATGTCCACTCCCTTCTCCTCAGCCTACCCACTGCTCTGCTGCATGGATTTTTCCTTATTGCCTTTTCTTATATTTGACTTTCTCTGAATCTCAGACTCTGTTCTGTTCTATCTGTGGCCTACATATTCTATCTTTCCTATCTTACATTCAACTTCTCAAAAGAGAAGTTTGTAGCCAGGCAATGGTGGTGTACATTTGTAATCCCAGCACTTGGGATGCAAAGGAGCACAAGTTCAAGGCTAACTTGGACTACATAGCAAGACCCCATCTCAAAAAAAAAAAAAAAAGAAAAGAGAGAGAGACAGAGACAGAGAGACTTTATTATTTTAGGTTCATTAAAGTTCATTATCATTAACAAAATCAGAATACCCTGGGTCACTCAGCTTTCTCCTGTGCAGAAGCCATACTCAGTGCTATCAAAAGTGGCCAGATTTGTAGGGTGTTATGTTCCAGTGCCTGGAAATTTAGACACAAAATGGTCTGTTGTTTCTTGGCTCAGAAGGAAAGAGAGAATGTGGCAGGTACTGGGTAAAAGAATACTATCAGTGTAAAGCTACTGCTTTACACTGTAAGACCTCTCTGTCCCCAGCCCCAAGATCTACAGTTATGTTGATGGTAATTGACAGCTCTTCTCAAATATCATTATAGGATTCTTTTTTATCTATTAGTAAATCTGAAGTTTGTGGGTAATAGTTTTTCTTGTAAACTTATAGCCTTGTGAAGTGTTGAGTATTTCTTACAACTAAATACACATGTGCATCTCTCACAATCATAATGCTGACTCTAGAGTGAGATATATAACTGAGAAAATAATATAAAATATATAAATTAAAATATAAAATAATATAAAGCATCCCTAGATAGTTCTTCAAATGTTTTTGACTATTCATATTCTATGGCAGGTCTCATTTCCTTTACCTTATTTAAAGTTATTTATCTAAGTTTCTTATCTGCTGGGAAATCTTTATGGTTTTAGACTTAACCAAGATAAAGTCTATTTACCAGCCATCTGTATTCTTAATGGGCCATCTTACCATCAATGAATAATTGCCCTGGAAACATTTAGAAACTATTTAGATGAATAAGAAAATAGCCATAATTAGAAGACGTCTTTTACTCAATCCGCAAACAAAATTTTTTTTAAAAAACTATTGAAGGTCATTTATATGACATTTAATGTGCCCTGGATATACATACCATGTGTGTAATTGAAAGGAGACACAATGTTAATTATTCTGCTAGAAACTCCAGAAATTCACTCCATCCTAGGATGGTGATAGAAACAGAAAATCTATGTTCCCTTTCATGGGACTAGGGAAACTGAATTCTGTAGTCCTGGCTTAAATTCATGTTTGTAAAATCCACATGGGGCACAGCCCAAAGGATTTATACAGTGCTGCAAAGCACTTAGGAGACCTGTTCCACAGGGAGGGAATATTTGAAGCAATATGATAGAGTAGGTTCAATATTACCAGGTGAAAATGAGTTAAAATGCAAGTAAAACAAACAAAAATAACAGAAATGTGTCTACATAAAGGAGATCCAAATAGGGAAAGAAGAAATAAAACTCTCCCTCTTTGCAGATGACATGATCTTGTATTTAAAGAATCCCATAGACTCCACTCACAAATTACTCAAGCTGATTCAAAACTTTGGCAAAGTAGCAGGGTATAAAATTAACCCCCCAAAATCAATGGCTTTTCTGTATGCCAACAATGAGAAAAGTGTGCCTGAAATTAGGAAAGCAACTCCATTTGTAATAGCCACACAAAAAAATAAAATACCTAGGAATTAACAACCAAAGAAGTGAAGGACCTCTATGATGAAAACTTTAAAATCTTGAAAAAGGAAATTAAAACAGAACTTAGAAAATGGCAAAATCTCCCATGCTCCTGGATTGGAAAATGGCAATACTTCCCAAGGCTATCTACAAATTCAATGTGATACCTATCAAAATTCCAACCTCATTCTACAAGGAAATAGAAGAGGCAATCCAAAAATTCATATGGAACAATAAAAGACCCCGAATAGCAAAAACGCTCCTCAACGGAAAGAATACTGCTGGAGGAATATCAATACCAATTTTCAAACTCTACTATAAAGCCATAGTAATCAAAACAGCTTGCTATTGGCATAAGAACAGACCTCAGGACCAATGGAATAGAATTGAAAACCCAGAAATGAACCTACAGACCTATAGCCATCTAATCTTCGATAAGGGAGCTAAAAAAATAGAATGGAAGAAAGACAGCCTCTTCAGTAAATGGTGCTGGCAAAATTGGCTAACTACTTGTAGAAAACTAAAGCTAGATCCTTATATATCACCCTACACCAGAATCAACTCCAAATGGATCAAAGACCTCGAAGTCAAAGCAGACACTCTGAAAACATTACAGGATGGAATAGGAGAAACCCTAGGTCTCCTTGGCTCAGGCCGAAATTTTCTGAATAGAGACCCGGAAACACAACAAATCAAAGAAAGGTTGAACAAATGGGATTGCATGAAGTTGCAGAGCTTCTGCATGACAAAGGACATAGCTAGCAAGATCAATAGAAAGCCCACAGATTGGGAGAAGATCTTCACTAGCCATACAATAGACAAGGGTCTCATATCTAAAATATACTTGGAACTCAAAAAATTAAATCCCCCAACAACAAATCCTCAAAGAAACAATTGCCCAATAAATAGGTGGACTAAAGACTTAAAGAGAAACTTCTCTGAAGAAGAAAGAAGGATGGCCAATAGACACATGAAGAAATGTTCAACATCCCTAGCCATAAAAGAAATGCAAATAAAAACAACATTGAGATACCACCTCACTCCAGTTAGAATGGCAAAAATCAAGAACTCTAACAACAACAGATGCTAGAGGAGATGTGGACAGAAGGGAACCTTACTTCATTGTTGGTGGGAATGTAAACTTGTTCAACCACTTTGGAAAGCAGTATGGAGGTTCTTCAAAAGACTTCACATAGAGCTCCCCTATGACCCAGCAATCCCACTTTTGGGCATTTACCCAAATGTTTACAAACAAGACCACACTAAAGCTACCAGCACAACTATGTTTATTGCAGCATTATTTACCATAGTTAACATATGGAACCAACCCAGATGCCCCTCAGTAGATGAATGGATCAAGAAAGTGTGGTATATATACACAATGGAATTCTATGCCTCCATCAGAAAGAATGACATTGCCCCATTTGTTAGGAAATGGAAAGACTTGGAAAAAATGATATTAAGTGAAGTAAGCCAGGCCCAAAGAAACATAGGTCCCATGGTTTCCCTTATTTGCAATATCTAGTATATGTATGAGTCAAGCGCAAAAGGTCAGATAATGTGATGTTAGGAAAATGAACCCTTAGATATGTATTTTAATGTTTTTTTCTTTAATGCATTTGTTTCTAGCGCATTTATAAGATTATCTCTTTGTTGCTTTGTATGTCCCTCCCCCACAGTATAACCCCTGCTTTCACTATATTTGATGTCAGTATAACTTGTGGAGGAGATAGGGAAAAACAAGTCGTTTAAGGATACAGGTGGACCTGTTGCAACAATGAGAAGTACAAGTTGTTATGTTGAAAACGAGCTTTACAACGTTGGTGCGGGGGGGGGGGGGGGGCAGGGGGGGGGAACGCGGGGAGAATTGGGTAGGGGGTGGGGGGGGGAGGTTGGGAAGGGATGTGAAGGGTAAACAAAGGAGGAAGCTGCAATGCTTGATAAGAAATGTACCCATTATCCTGCCCATGTAATTGTAACCCCTCTGTACAGTATGTTCACAAAAAAAAATTAAATTAAATTAAAAATGTGTCTGCATAAAAAGTGTTGTTGAGCTACTAGCTAGTAAGAAGTCTGACTCCAAAGGAAAATAGAAAGCTCTATTGCGAAGCCATGTGCCTGCCCTTTGTTTGGGGGGCATTTGTCAAATGAAAATCTGAGAGGTTCTGCGTTCAGTTTAAGAATCAATTCAAAGATAAAACAACAACCAATGCTCATTGTAAAGATCAAAAGCTAAGCTGGAGCCAGGTGCCCGTGGCTCATGCCTTTAATCCTAGCTACTAAGGAGGCTGGGATCTGAGGATCACAGTTTTAAGTCAGCCTGGGCAGTAAAGTCTATGACTATCTTACCTCCAATAATCACTCAGAAAAAGCCAGAAGTGGCACTGTGGCTCAAGTGGTAGAGCCCTAGCCTTGAGCACAAAGAGGCTCAAGGATAGCACTCAGCCCCTGAGTTCAAGCCCCAGGGCCAGTTAAAAAAAATAAAAGCTGAGCCTAAAAATAATAACTGCAAAATAAAGGAAATGACAAACAACGATCTTATGCCCTTGTGCAGGAAACAAATCAACTTTTAGAAATGAAAAAAAAAACCGGAAAATAAAAGTCACGGGTAGACGCTGCTCAGACTTATAATTGCAGCATCCTTGGTGTGACATAGGTGAAGAAATGTGAGACTCGAGCAAGCACATCTGGAAATTTTTGCACATCTGGAAATGTTACAGCTATCACCACTTCCATCCTCTCTCCTTTCCTGGAACTCTAAGTACTTATTTTAGCTAACAAATATTCACTGATAGCCAAAAATATTTTGACTTCAGATAAGGAGAAAGGAGGTAAAATTGGCAATATTTGAAGATTTTTGCAGTTATGCTGAAAGACTAAGGCTTAGTCTCATGGTCATCAATGAGTCCCCAAAAAGATAAATGAAAATGAATGATACTTAGATACAACAGAATAGGGAAGATGCAAGACAAAGCATGTTCTTGAAAGAAGTACAAAAACAAGAGTACAAGAACATGATTTAGGCTTACAGATGACTTCTGAGTAGAAGCAGTGGGAGCTGAAGCAGAGTAGAAAGATATACTTACTGTTCCATTTGTATACACTCGCATAAAGTGATTGCCCACATTTTTATTAGCCTCAATTAATTATACAAGGGTTTCAATTTGACAGGTCCATAAATCCTTGGTTAGATTCACCCTGTCCATCAGTGCCTCATCCCCATCTCATTAAAACTTACTAGTATAAAGCCACAGTAATACTTCATTTCAGTCAAGAATCTAGGATTGGTATGATGGGGAGTTCTCATCTCTGCACCATGAAGCATCAGACAAGGAATCTCAACTAGGGAATAAAATCTGTGCAGCTGCCTGTACCCTCAGCTAGGAGACAAATGTTTCTAACGTGGTCTCTCCACAGGCAGCTTGGACTTCCTTACAGCATGGCAGTTGGTCTCCAAGAACAAGCATCATGAGAGAGCATAGCAGAAGCCTGCGGCATGTTTATGACCTTCCTTAGCCATTTCACATATCACTTCTGCCATATTCCCTTGGTTTAAGCAAATCGCCAACACAGCTCAGACTCAAGATTGGGGCAGACTTTACTCTTCTGTGGATGGGAATATTCCACAGAAGAACCTTGCCTGAGAGAGAACTTTGTCCACCATCTTTGAAACATGCCTTCTGCAGCAATTCTCCGTTCATCTACAAAATTCACATCTCTCCCCTGAGAGCTCCAATCTCATCCCACAGCACAAAGTTTAGCTTCCCAGTTTATGTATGGTATCTAGGAAGTTAGCTTCAGGTGTAGGGAGATAGCTCAATATAATCCTCAGCTACAGCTCATTAAGTACCATTACTCTCATCTTGAAAACACATGAAACTACAAAGCAAAGCTATCTGTTTTATACCTAGCCATCAAACAATGGCATGACTAGTGATCATGGTGATCATGGTGACCACTTTAGACATTCAAACATGTTCAAACATGTTTTTTAAAAACAGGTGACACAAAGCAGTCCCTGATCTACAGTGATCCTTAAATCTAATAAAGCATACATTGTTGGGTGCTTGATTGATTCTATATCTTATTCTTCAAGGTTCTCCTCCAAGGATTTTGGCTTTTCTATCTGACTTACCTTTCTTTTACCATATTGGAAGCTGAGGGGCTTTCTTCATTTTCTGCTAGGTTTTTGTCTCTTTTAATCCATTCTGGAAGTTAGAGAACTCTATAATACTGTATTTTTGTCTCAATTGTTTTGGAGATTTCTCTGCTTGACAAAAGGGAAACCACAGAATTGTTTAGGGTAGGTCTTCTTTGTCTCCCTTTAAGAAGCTATAGGACAATGAAGATTCTTGTAAATCATATTGTGTGAAATAGAGAATGTAGGAGACATATATTCATTCTTTTAAGACCCTTAGAGGCCCAGAGAAATCCCAGGGAGTTGGAAAACGATTCTAAGTATAACCTTGCATTGTTATGATACATTTTTAAGCCTTATGATCACTCTCGAAATTCTATCTTTAGCTTGAGACTCTTTCTTTGAAAATTGTTTAAGGTCTAGGGAAGCTGGGGCTCCTTTACGTTTGCCAGCTGAAAGCTGAGAAACTTCCATGTCAATAATCCACCCAGAAAAAGAAAAACTAGAGGGAACTCATGGAGTCATTCATGTCCAGTGTTTCAGGACATGGCCTCCGTGTAGCAAACATCCCTTCTCAAGACTTATTTCTAAGAACGTCACAAATTGACCATTTGAAAGAACAAAGGAAGCCATGGATATAAAACTGGATGGGTGGCCAAGTTATATAAGGCCAAGTGATGGAGGAAAGTAAGAGAGGGTTTTGATTGACAGTTAGGAGTCACTGCCACAATTATTTGTCCTAAGTGGATTGGCATTAGCAGCCAGTCTACCATGAATCCTCTCACCTTAAACCCACACCTGATCCTCATTCACGTTCATGGGTCCTACTTTTCTGAGATATATGAAGCAACCAGCAGGAAGCTTCCTCATCTGTATAGCCATTGCCTGCCTGTCCTGAGCCACTAGCTACTCTCTTACGTGAGTAGTCTGGATTCTCACCTGATAACACTTCCATGTGTCCACCAGATTCTATGCCCTGTCACCTTCTTAATTAGGGTCCTTACTATAGCAATGATTAACTCTCTTTCCCTCACATTGTCACTCTCCCTTCTAATAGTTCACCAGAAAGTGTACTATTACATCTCCCAGCATACCGACCTTCCCTTAACCATCACTTTCCTCCTCCAATTACCTTCCAATTTCTGTCCTTTGTTTTATCACAGAAAAGTTAACTATACTTATTAACATCAATTTCTCTCTTTCACTCTCATTTGAATCAACCTACATGTCACACACACACACACACACACACACACACACACACACACACACACACAAATTCACTGAGAAATTTCACACTACTTGACTCTTGTGAATTCTCACTTCTCAACTGACTTGCCCATCAGCATTGTTCCATCTAACTGGTAATGTTGTCTTCACTATATTTTCATTTTCATGTCTGTACTCTCACCTGATTTTCACTCCTAATGTTCATGCTACCCTTCCTTCTCCATTAATGGTTTCTTCCTTTGTACCTGGCATTAGTTATTTTGGTGTACCAGAATTAAGTCCTTTAACTTTTTCTTCACTTCTTCTTCTTTTTTTTTTGTGGGAGTCCTGGGGCTTGAACTCAGGGCCTGGGCACTGTCCCTGAGCTCTTTTTGCTCAAGGCTAGTGTTCTGCCACTTGAGCCACAGTGCCACTTCTGGCTTTTTCAGAGTAGTTTACTGGAGCTAAAATTCTCACAGACTTTCCTGCCCAGGCTGGCTTCAAACTATGATCTTCAGATCTCAGCCTCCTGAGTAGCTAGGATTATAGGCACGAGCCACTAGCCCCTGGCTACCTTTCCTCATTTCTATCTACTCCTTGTCCCCTGTGGTCCTTTCCACTGTGATGACACCTCATTCTATAAAATTAAAGTTTAGGATTTGTACCTGTTGCCAACACCTCTCCTTTGAATCTGCTTACTGAACTACCCCTCCAGAGTGATAGGCATCTCACTCTGTACCTATTCCACCCAGATTTGTAATCTTTCCCCAAGTCTGTTCTTCTTCTACTTTCGACCTCTCAAATAACAACTGAGTTTCTCCATTGTTGAAGCCAAGTAATCTCAGTCACTATTACTCTGTTTTCAAAGAATCCTTCTGAAATTCTTTTGTCAAAAGAAACAAGAATGAAAGGATTCATTTTGTTTTAAATTAACTCTCTTGCTACCACTCAAGTTCAAGGTATGATGTATATTTGAGTTAGATTAGAGCAGAACACTACCATGATCTTCTTGCCTGAACTGCTACGATGGGATCCACTTCCTGTTTTCATTGAGCACTCACCACAGCCTTGTTTCCATGCTTCCATCAGAATGTTCTTATTGAAATGAAACACAGCGCATGCCCCACCTCTGCCCAAAACCTGCCTGTGGCTGCCTCTCCAGTTCTGTTAGGAATATAGGATCTGTCAGGCAGCTTTCATTGTAGAAAGAAGGACAAAGCATACGGCTTAGACCTGTCCTATACCACGCTTGCTTCCAGGCACGTGTGGCTGTGGAGCACTTGCAATGACTTGAGGATGAAGTCCACACTAAGTTACCTGGCAACTATGCCTGCATCATTAGGCTTCACTTGTTCTCTGGGCCCCTTTCTCCTTAAACATATCTTCCTCAGACTCTTGCACTGCTTCTTCTACCTGGAGTGATGTTCCCAAATACACTGGCATGGTTGCTTCATCCCTTCCCTTCTACTCATCTACTGTTTTCCACCATGGACTTGCTCTAGACTAAGTGAGGCTGATCTCTAGAAACCATATCTAAAACTAGAAAGAAAACCATAAAAAAAAAAACACCTGGGTGTCACATCTTTCCTCGTCTTGTTCTTCACCTTAGTGCCAAGAGACAGAATGTTATGTGTTGGTGATAGCCAAATATTAATATTTCTACATATAACCTGGGTATCTCATTAAGTGGAAGATTCTGATGAATAGGTCTGGATGGGATGATAGAATCTGCATTTCTTTTTTTTTATTTTTATTTTATTTGTGAACATACTGTACAGAGGGGTTACAATTACATGGGCAGGATAATGTGTACATTTCTTACCAAGCATTGCAGCCTCCTCCTTTTAGAATCTGCATTTCTAACAGGCATCCAGTTAACGCTGCTGCTTCTGGTACCAGAGTGAAACCCAGGGAGGATCCAAGCTTTAGAGCTTTGATCAGCACTATTCCACAGATCATGAAGGAATGCTTCTATATAATCTAAGCAAAGAACATTTTAATCTTGCAAAGCAATGTGCTGCCCCTGTACAGAGGAGAATGTCTGGCCTTAGTCACTTTCAAATATATTTATTGAGCAAATGTACTGATGATTATCTTCTGAGAGGAATCAGGGGGTTACCCATGTCCTAGGCCATTTCCCAGAATCTCTCAGAGGATATAAAATCCCATCACCTTCAGTGGTTGGCCACCCTCCCTTCCATGACCCATCCCTTCCCAAATCCACTATCTGCTCAGGAACATTTATTTCAGGATCTGATTTAGGGACGACCCAAAATACTGACCTCAATCAATCAGTGCATCCCATTGGAATGCTGGAGGGGGCTCCTTTCTTTGACTCTCTCCTACTGTTAGAGGAGGCCAATATTTACTTGCAAAGGAGATAGAAGAGGAAGTTTAATACTTAGTAGAATCTCTCATGCAGTTGACACTCCCTATTCTTCCTTTCTATGGACCATCAAAGAAAGTAAGTAATCCATTAGATAGAAATGACTTTAGTATCACTCCAAGAGCTGGCCTGGAAAAGTTAAATGTGAACTGCAGCCCAGACTCTTCAGGAGTGACAATGCTGTCTTTGTATCTTGGTTTGGTGCTGACAACTGGGAGAAAATGCACACAAAACAGTGCTTATGATAATTCAGCTAGGGCTGGACAGTCCTACTTCATTTTGGGGAGAGAAACAAAAAACCTTTTATGTAGGTTTACTTCTCCAAAATCAACATTTTTAAATGCTGCCTTTTCTCATCACCTCTTTTTCTAAAGCACAAACCTTTTAACCACCTCTTTGAATCTCAAGAGTTAGAGGCTGGGTACAAATACTATACTCCAGTATAAAATGCCACATAAGCTAGTGGCTGTGATCCCTGGAGTTTTTTAGTACAATATAGCTGTCTGTAAAGGAAACCTATTTTCCCCCCAACCTATCAAATTCTGTAGCTCTGAAATTCTGAGTTCTGGATCAGATTTGTTTTGCTAATGCATACCTTAGCTTCTCCAGAGAAAGTTTCTCCTCAGCCGTGAAATGATGGCTTCAATTAGACCAGGCTACCCCAGTCAAACCCTGAGATTGTGTTTCAATGGACTGTCGATGTTTCGTTCTGCCACCTCTGACAGAAATTGTTTTCCATCTGTGGCTCAGCTCCAGCTTAGGCTGGATCTCAGAGAGACATCCATGAAGGCAAAAGCACCCTTGCACAAAGGACCTTTGATGCCTCCAAGGGGAATGGCGCCGTGTTCTTCTTCCTGCCATGGAGATCCTGCTCTTAAAACACAATGGAAAGTCCATCCATGTGTTGTTCAGCGCAAAGGACTAGGTTAATCCATGGGACCTATAAAAGACTGACTAGTGACTTCTCATTAGGAAATGGAAAACAACATGTTTCATAGTATTTTAATTTGTTTCATCTTTAACTGATACGTACAATTTTGCTTTTTATAGGTAGAGCGTAATGTCTTAATACATACTATAATGATCCAATCCGAACATTTAGTTAGGGCAATGACTTGAAATACTTCTCGTTTCTTTGAGATGAGCATGGAACATCCTGGCTTCTACCCGTACAACATCACTGACCACAGACTCCCTGCTGGGCAATCCATCAGTCAGTCATTCCTCCTCTAACTAACTTTGCACCCACTGGCCAATCTCTCCATCCCCTCCTTTCCCTACCTCCCCCAACCTCTCCTAACCTCCTCCCTGCTCAGCTCCTATCTGCCCCTGTGAGAGTGAGTGCTGCAGATGAGTGAGGTCATGGAGTAGATGTCATTCTGTACCTGTGTCGTTTCATTTAGATCTCCAGTTCCACCTTTATTGTGGTGACAGGATTTCGTTCTGTGTGTGGTTCATTTCTATTATGTGTTGCTAATATGGCACCTCTTCTGAGCTTTAGAAGTGTAAGTACAGGATATCATTGCTATGCTCTTTTTCTAGAAACAGAAAAGCCACTATCGCTGGAAAAATGTTCTAGCTAATGTATGTTTCAACTCACAGGAGTAACCCAGGACTCATATGCTTATTTCAAACATCATCTTCGCCACTTCCTTCAACTTACTCACATGTTAACTGCTGTATGAGTTCTATAGTGACAATAAGGTGGTTTGACTTAAAGCTAAAAGGTGTGAGGCTGGACACCAGAGGTGCATGCCTGTCATTTCAGCATGTGGGAGCTGATGCAGGAGGAGGCTGCATTCAAAGCCACACTAGGTTACGGGTCTGCACCTGAGTAAAAGTCTGTTTTCACTCACTGGGCTGCATCTCTTCATCCTTCATGAGCAAGCAGCACCTCCAATCCCCAAAACAAGGGATAGAAAGTTCTGCTTTCTAGACATATCTAAAAGACATACAGACTCAACAATTTCTCTTATATACGGTATGACTCTAACTATGGGCTCACCTAGGAGAATGAGGGAAGGGTAGAAAAAAGGAGAGATGGAGGTGGGTAATTTTGAAATTCATTGCAACCACCTATGAAGAATGAATAAGGAGGCTCAATGAAGGCTGTTGACCACTAGAGGTTGAGAAGGATGGGGTGGGAGAAAAGGAAGCAGCAGAGATGGTTTTTCTGACCAAGGTTTAGTACACACACATCTGAAGCACCATAAGAGAGCCTCTGTGGATTAACACATATTTAAAATGGAAAAATAAATGGCAGGAAGTGTGGTAGGTTCCCTTGAGTGTGGTGGGTACCTCTCTCGTCCCCCCCCCACAGGGAGGAGAAGGCAAATGAGGGGAGTGAATGAAGATAAATATGGTTTCCCTGTATGAAACTAGAACAATGAACGCTGCTCAAGATGTTTTTAAGCAAGCAGTGGGGTGGGGGAGAATTTCAGAGGGGCTATGGTTG
Organism: Dipodomys merriami; assembly: GCF_024711535.1. Lineage (NCBI taxonomy): Eukaryota > Metazoa > Chordata > Mammalia > Rodentia > Heteromyidae > Dipodomys > Dipodomys merriami. Next base: position 9,696,619 of record NW_027204715.1, on the reverse strand, counting down.
ATACATCGTATGCATGTGTGCAAATACTACCATGTAGCCCTTTGTGTACAACTAATATATGCTCATTTTAAAAAGGTAGCTTTATATTTATTTATAAAAACAAAAATAAATATTTGTTTTGGGTTCCACATAGCACCTGCAGACTCAAGGTTTTTTGTTGTTGTTATTTTGTTTTTTTTGGTAGTGGGGCCTGAATTCTGAGCCTGGGCACTGTCCCTCAGCTCTTCAGCTAGTGCTCTACCACTTGAGCCACAGCACCACTTCTGGCTTTTTCTGTTTATGTGGTGCTGAGGAATTGAACCCAGGGCCTCACACATGCAAGGCAAGCACTCTACCACTGAGCCACCTTCCCAGCCCCAGACTCGAATTTTGCCATTCTCTCTCACTACTCTTGTATCTAACAAAAATAGAGTTAGTCTGAAAATTATGAATTCTTGCTCTGTACACTTTCTCCTTTAACAATGCTGATCCTCTCCTGCAGAGTGGAAGATTCTAGTGGAATTGGAGAAGTATCAGCAATAAGGAATATGAAAAAGAGAAGTCGATCAGTGAGCATTGCCTAAGAGTACTTGGTTTTTGAAGAAGAAGAAGAAAAAGAAGAAGAAGGAGGAGGAGGAGGAGGAGGAGAAAAAGATTGTAGATTATATCTTATAAAGAGAGGAGTCTGGTCTCTTCCTGTAACCTTTTGTTCTCTCCCAGTCTGCACAGTGAAAAGTTTAGAAGGAGCAGGGAAGATTCCACTGGTGTTGGCCACATGTCAGTCATGTGACCATGAGGGACACCCACTGGGCCACCCCAGCCATCTTTCCAGAAGAACTTGTCTGCAAATGGTGTGCTTTCTGCAGGCAGCACTGTGCTGGCAAGTCTGCCTGCCAGGAGAAGGGGCCTGTGGTCACTTCTGTACGTCCTTCCCAAGGGCCTGTGTGGTCACTTCTGTATGTCCTTCCCTCTCAGAGGGCCCTGACCACGGTGGCAAGTGACATGCGACTGGGAAGACAATGCTCCCCTCTCCACCCCCTGCATGACCAAGGAAGGAACAATCATGGCTGATTCCATTTCTGGTAAGAGACACCTGAGGAGCCAGGGGGTTATAGACTTCAAATCCATCTTACTTGTCCGTGTCTTTGCTTCGTATTTTTCCCATCTGCTACCCTCCTAGAAATTTGTGGATTTATGAGGCCATTAGTGTTTTGAGATGCAAGTGCATCTCTCCCCAGATGTCATTTTATATAAAGCTTTTTCTTCCTCCTCTGTCCCAGTTCAAATAAACCAAGCCTTGGATGTGATTTGAATAAAGGCACCGACTTTACTTTCTGTCACATTCCAGATGTTGTGAGTAAATATTATGACAGGCTGGACACACGATGCGTGTTGATCCTGGTAGGGACAAGGCAGGCTTCAACCCCAATGGGCAGCTCAGACCATGCTGTCAGCAACTGCCTTGCCCTTCTCCCAAGAATTTTGTCCTGCTGGTTGGAAGTGACCTAGTTTGATCTGCCATCTCATACCCATGATTATGCCTAGTTGTTTAAATAAAAACACTGAGATGATGTATAAACACATATACATCCCACGCTGGGGATATATATCATTCCCTAGGAGTCCCTGGTGTGTTATTCCATCCTCTGAAATCACAGGTTAGGTGGCCTGGTCAGCAAGAGGTAGAACTTTAATACAAAGGAATAAACTGAGTCAGATGTGGTAGCACATACTTGTAATCTCAGCACTCAGGAGGCTGATGACAGTGGATTATGAGTTCAAGGCCAATCTTGGTTACACAGTAAGGTCTTATCCAATAGGGAGAGAGAACAAAAGTAAAAGGAAGAGGTCAAAGAGGAAGAAAAAGAAGAGGAAGAAGTAGTGACAGGGGTAAACAGAGCACAGGATAAGCTATTTTTCCCTCACAACTTCCTTACCATTCCTTATCATACACAATGTAGTCCAAAAGCTATGTCCACTTATATGAAAGGAGCACTTCAGTCTATGGCAAAACTATGTGCCAGTTTTGTGTCCATTGACCATCACCTATGAAGAGAATCCTGCCCTTTACAGACTGGACCTCAGCATCCTTCTCAATGTTATCAGCCTCCTAGAGGTCACACCTTCCTTGTGAGCTGGCCTGGGAGGCAGAACTTCCCTTGCTTTCTTTTGTGTTAGGATTTTCCAGGGCAAAGGAACTGAAAATGGTGAAAAGGAAACACATTTCCCCCTGATCTTCTATCAAAGTCAGGAAGGTCCCAGGACTACTTTACAATAATCACACCTTCTCTGAGGGTGTCTCTCTTTAGTCATCTCCTCTCAGTCCCCTCTTCAGAAGGCAACTTTTGCTAGTGGAGGAGCTTCTATGTGGGGGGATTGCTTTCAAACTTCAGCACATCCATGTGTGTTTATCAAGTTCTACCCAACAAGGGATGCACTGGTAGCCATGTGAACAGAGTGTTCGCAGGAAGCCCCGACGTGGCATACATACATCCTCTTGACTTGGACCTTGCTGCTTTAATTATATAATCTCAGAAATCATGTGTTTTAATTATAGCAAATGAAAGCATGTTCTATTTCAACATTTGAATTTTAAACAAAACAAGAGCACATGATAATTTATCTCCTTCTGATCCAACTTTAATTGGATTCCAGAATAGATATGCACACAGAGCTGTGATTCAAGAGCATGTTAACTCTTCTTTGCCACAGTGCTATGCTAGAAATAAATATGTGTGTGTGTGTATACTTTATACTTGTATTCTTACACATGTTTTTTAGTTTATAATCAGATGTTTGACTACATCATGGCAAAAAAAAAAAGCATGTTTCCTTCCATCACCTTTGTTTCTCACCTCAAGTTTGAATTGCTTATTCATATAATTTGAATCTTCTCATGAGCAAGATCATATTTAAGTCTCTGCAAGTCTGTTTTTTTGTTTTTCAAGTTTGTGTGTGTGTGTGTGTGTGTGTGTGTGTGTGTGTGTGTGTGAGTGTGTGTGTGTGCGCGCGCGCTGCTACTGGGGCTTGTATCCAGAGCCTGGGCACTGTCCCTTAGCTTTTAAGCTCAATGCTGGAATTCTACCACTTGAGCCACAGCTATACTTCTGGCTTTTAACTGGTTAATTAGAGATATGAGACTCATGGACTTTCCTGCCTGGGCTGGCTTCAAACCAGGATCCTCAGATTTCAGCATCCTGAGTAGCTAGGATTGCAGGCATGAGCCACCAGTACCTAACTTCTTTAACTTGTTGACAAGACTGGTGTCATATCACAATGTAGATATACAATTATGTGCACAATATAATACATATATTGTAATAAAAGTATTCTTAATAATGACATTACTACATACAGTACATCTTAATAGTGTAGGTCTTAGTCTGTTTAGAAAAATACATTTTTACTATTATCCATCAAAATGACTATGCAGTCCCTAGACAAGCAGTTTGGAACACCATTATTAACTTAAATAATAGAAAGTTAGAAAGATTCAAAAGACATTTAAAAAGGCCAATGAGATTGCAAGATTGTGGAATCAGAAAAATTAAGGCAAGTTAAAATTTAATTAAACTTTCCAAAACATTTATGAGACAAATTTCATACTACTGTTTATTACAAAATAATTTTATGAGGTCTAGAGCAAACCTTTTGTCATTCACTATAATAGTTGTTCTTATTAGGAATTTTACTTCAAAACCCATCTGAACACGGAAACCCTAAACTTGCCCACATAATATTCCTCAGTCACTCAACCAAGCTCTGGCTGGAGTGTCTACATAAAGAGGAACTTTTTCCTATGTCTGAAATTGGCTTTTATTTGTTTCCACAAAAATATTTTGTGGCATAATGCTCCCCTATCACCCAGCAATCACACTTTTGGGCACCTACCCAAACGATCACAAACAAGACCATACTAAAGCTACCAGCACAACTATGTTTATTGCAACATTATTCACCATAGCAAATATATGCAACCAACCTAGATGTCCCTTAGTAGATGAATGGATCAAGAAAATGTGGTATATATATATAATGGAATTCTATGCCTCCATCAGAAAGAATGACATCACCCCATTTGTTAGGAAATGGGAAGACTTGGAAAAAATTATATTAAGTGAAATAAGCCAGGCCCAAAGAAACATGGGTCCCATGGGTTTCCCTTATTTGCAATAACTAGTATAAGTTTAGGACAAGCAGAAAAGTTCAAAAGCTACATGCATATGATCATACAAGATGATGTTAAGTGAAATGAACCCCAAGATAGGGACACAACTTGTTTATCCTTCCTTACTATTGTTATTAATGCATCTAGGTGATTTTTTTTTTGTTTCTCTTGTATGTTCTTCTCCCAAAGTATCACCCCTGTGGTCACTGTATTTGATTCCGGTGCCCTGCAAAACAAGGATACAGGTTGACCCATTGTAACAATGAGATGTACGAGACACTGTGTTGAAATGAACTTTACGATTTGGGGGGCAGGGGAGGGAGGAGTTGTGGAGGTGGCAGGGAAGGGAGGGTAGGGGAAAACGAAGGAGGGGTAACGATGCTCGCTAGGACATGCTTCATCACCTTTCTCATGTAACTGTAACCCCTCCATACAGTATTTCTACAATTATAAAAAACATTTGTGGCAAGCCCATGGTTCTCTGCCTGTGCTAAGAAGGAGCAATGCTTGTTCTAGAAAAAGTCACGAGTCCTTCCTAACATCCTCTAGAGAGAGAAACTGAGGGGAAACTGGCCGTGTGAGCCCTCGGAGCGGCGTGGTGGCCACCGGGCATTTGGTCATTGTCCTAGCTCCCCCCTCTGGACACATGGAGAACTGCATCAAGTTCCCAGCCCTGGTGCCTGGGAATCTGCGCGCGGGGGGTCCACGTGTGGGGAAGCCACGGCGTGCGGTGACCACTGCCGCCCCAGCCCGCTGCCACCGCGGCCGGCGGAGCCACGTCGGGACTGGGCGTGGGGACAATCGCCACGTAGGGGGCAGAACCCCAGGCGGCCATCAGGGTCAGTCGAGGAGCCTTCATTATTCGTGTACATTGTTAATGTTCCCCGGGTCATCACGGCTACAGACACCCCTGGAGAGGACTCGTGGAGCGCTGACTTCCGTGGAGAAAGCAGATGGGGGTCCGAAGCCTCCGCCCCGGCCTCCGGCCTGGAGCGGCCTCCTCTCCAAGCCATCGGGAGGAGGCACTTCCGCAGCCCACGGCCCAGCTGGAGCGCGGGAAGCCCGGGTGCGGGTGTGCGCAGCCGCCCGCGCTCTCCAGGGCCTTACAGCACCAGCTTACCTGATTCCAGGCCGAACCAAACACCGTCCTGCAAGTAAGGCCACAGAGTCCCAACGGCTGCCCTAAGGATCTCCACGCTGCAAGCTTCGCTGAAATAAATGATCTCATTTTCACATCAGGAAATATAATTAAGTGTCCCACCCCCCCCACCCCCGCCCGCTTTTTCAATCAGGGATGAAACTTCTTTCTGGATTCCAAAGATAATTAAACTTCCAAGATATATACAAATACCTACCTAGATAGATACATAGATACATAGATCTATAGACATATAGGTAGATACTACAGTAATACATATATATATATAATATATTCCTACATAATACACACATATATTAATATTGATGTATTATAATACACATTACATAAAAATAATAGATTATTACAAACATTAAAATAGACTATAATACATTGCACTATATTATTACATACATTTTTGTATTAGCTATATAATAGATTGCATGGATTTAAACTATTCAAGATTATAACAAATTATATGATAATATAGTTTATAATTATGATAAAATAAAGCAATACAATTGTATATACAGCTTATATGGAGACTGTCTATTCTGAAAAAAAATCTATCAATTCAAAGATATAATAAAAATGGCTGTAAAAAACTTTTGAGGCAGGATGATTGCAAGTTTATTGCCAGCCTGGGCTACATAATGGAAACCTTATCTAAAAAAAAAGTGTAATCAATTCCATAGTCCATTTGCAAACTTTGTCAAAACAATTTATATTACATGCTTCTGAGGAAAACTACGAACTCCTTTTCAGAGTTCATACCTGAACTGTGGACAGAAAAAGAACACTTTAGGAAGGTTTCTGCTTCAAAGAAAAGGTGTAGACAGAGCGACAATATTTAAATTGTCCAAGTTTCTAGAACATGTCAGCCACCTCCTAGAGGTCATAATTTTGTTTGTCAACCTGCATTTCAAGAGACACATGTGCTGGTTTCTACCACGGGCAGCCAGTTCACTGGGCGCTGGAGAACCCGGTTGACTCTAAGCAAACAGAAAGGCCTCGCCAGGGCCTCTCTGAAGCTCTTGGCTTCCACAAAACCCCAAGTGCAATTGGCCAACCACTTTCACCCTTTGCTTTTAAGCTCATGTGGATTTTAAGGGAAATTCAATCCGTATGTTTTTGAATCATGGACACTGAACCCATTAAGAATTTTTTTGTTTGGTAAGAGCTTTCTAAATCTCAAGATGACTTATGAGACTTTTTATAGCCTGTTTACTTTGAAGCAAAGTAGTCACGTTTTGTTGAAAGTAAACAAGATTTAACAGTAAGAAGCTTTGAAGCTTCGGGAAAACTAGAGTTCAAGAAAGTTTATGCACATCCAACCTGTGCAAAACTCATTAGTTGCTTTCTCTGATTTACTCTGTCAAAACAGAAATGATGGCACCTTGGACCAATAAATAGTCTTTTTTGTAAACATAGTCTACAGTACTTGAGAACAGCATAGTTCTTTGATGGGAGGCAATAGTCATTCAATGGAATTGCATACTTTTTTGTAGAAACATGTTCAAAACTGGCTAATTTTGAGTTGTGTACATGTACAGCCCCACATGCCCTTGGCAAGATTTGCATCAATTCACATGCTGTGAATCTAGAATTTATGATTTTGAGCAAAGTTTATTCATAACTCTGGGAAAGAATTTGGAAACAAATAGACCTCCTAAGCAAGATCTGGGCAGAGATGTTTGCTAATTCACTCTATCACTTACTGAGGATAATAAACTTGTTCTTATTATAAACTTACGAAGATAAGATTATAAAGTCATTTAATTAATACCCTTTTCACACAGTATGAACTTTTTAGAAATACCTATCTTGAGCTGGGTGCCAGTGGCTCACGCCTGTGATCCTACCAACTCAGGAAACAGATCTGAGGGGCACAGTTCAAACCTAGCCCAGACAGGAAAGTCTGTGAGACTCTTATCCCCAATTAACCAGTAGACAGCCAGAAATGGGTTATGACTCAAGTGGTAGAGCACTAGCCCTGAACACAAAAACTGAGGGACAGCATCCAAGCTGTGAGTGCAAGCCTCGGGACTAGCACCAAAAAATAACCAGCTCTGCTGACATCACTGAAATTATTTTGAAATTTAATATACTTATATCTAGTAGTCAGGTGCCATCGATAGCAACAAGGCAAAATATAATTTACTTAATTTTAATCCATCGTTTATGATGGCCATTCCTCTTCCATTTGTCTAAGTGAGTGATATTTTTTCCTAGTGTCAGAAAATTTTAAATTTAGGTCAGTGTGTCAAATCAGAACCACACCATTTTGTGATCATTCTATTCATTATAGCATACTCCATTTCAAAATTCTCTAATGGGTTGATCTAGAAGCCATTGCAATCATATTTCTTCATGTGGCACCCAAACTATGTTAATGTCAGTGTTCTGAAGTAAATCAATGAGTTACTAAAATAAATGTGCTTTCCTCTCCACTCACAGGAGAGACACCTTCTAGCTTATCAGGGCATTGACAACACCAACAAAAGACTGAAGTGTGTGTGTGTGTGTGTGTGTGTGTGTGTGTGTGTGTGTGTGTGTGTGTGTGTGTGTGTGTGTGTAGAAAGGCTTTAAGGATGGCATGAAAACAGGCTGGCAGAAGTAGAGAAGACACTGGAGAAAGCTTTAGAGAAACTGACTTGGGCCATGAAGAAAGACTGTCTGTGTCTAGAGGAAGGGAGTGAGATGCCCAGAGCCATTTTAGCTACAGAAGTAAGAAACTTCCCTTTTCACCTTTATAAAAGGCAGAGAAAATGGAGAAAGCACAGGTATGGAGCATCCACATAATCTGACCTGCCCAGTTTACTGGGGAAGAGAAGTGGTTTGGAGCAATTAACTCGAAACTAAACTGACATGCAGTTAAAAAAAGAGTGGTAGCTCACTTGTCTACTTTTTCTTTTGGTGCCTGTGCTTTTAATGTTATATCCAAGAAGTAAACCATTGCCAAAGAGAATCTCCAGAGGTTCTCTTCTATATTCTTCTAGAAGCTTTACAGGTTTCATGTAAAATAGTTTATAAGTTAGCTTAATTTAGTTTTAATTCAGTTTGAATTGTTTAATCTTTCTATTTATTTATTTATTAATTCATTCATTCATTTACTGTTTGTGTGTGTGTGTGTGTGTGTGTGTATGCGTGTGTGTGTGTGTGAAAATACCATACAGAGGGGTTACAATTGCATGGACATCAAGCATTGTTGCCTCCTCCTTTGTTTCCCCTTACCATCCCTCCCCATCTCCCCTGCCCTCCCACCCCCCTTGCCAAAGTTGTAAAGTTCATTTTTCGACATAATGTCTTGTACATCTCATTGTTGCAGTGGGTCCACCTGTATCCCTATTTAAAGAATTTGTTTTTTCCCTTCCCCTCCACAAAGTATACCAACATTAAATACAGTGAAGACATCACACACAGATACCCAGTTTTACCAACACCATTAGCTGACCGTCTTTTCTTGCTGTGTAATCTTGGCACTGTTATCCAACATGAGAAAATTAGATATGCATAGATTTAGTTTTAAGTTCCATTCTGTTCCCTTAGTCTGTGTGTTTGTTCCTATGCTAGTACCCTACTGTTTTGATTACTGTAGCTTTATAAGATTTTAATGTCAGATAATGTAATGTGATACCTCCAGCTTTGTTTTGCTTTCTCAAGACTGGATTGGTTGTTCGCAGATGTTGTAGTTCCAATCTTTTTCCCATTTATGTTAAGACCTTTTTTTTTTTTTTAAGATTTTGATGGTGATAGCAAAGGTTGAATTAGGTAGTGTAGACACATGGACAAAATTGAGTTTTCAGATCCAAAAACAGAGGATGTCTTTGCATTTGCTCATGTCTTCTTTCATTCTTTTCTTCAATGTTTTATATTCTACAGTATAAAAATCTTTTCAGTCTTTCACTGAGTGCATTTTTAAGTATTTGAAGAGTATATAATTTCTAGATATTTTTCTTTCTTTGATACTAAGTAAAATATTAAGTTGTCCAAAACAGGTTTCAAGCTCATATGTAAGGTTCAAGTACAACTATTTTAAGTATTTTATTATTGAAGCTATTACAATATGATTGCTTCATGTACTTTTCAGAATTTTTGGAGGAAAAATAAAAGCACAACTGAGTTTTGCATGGTGATAGGGTCTCCTACAACTTTTCTGGATTCATAGATTAGTTTTAATGCTCATATTCTTATGCATGTATGGATATGTATAGTCTTGAGGGCATTCTATATATATGATTATATCATCAGACAACAGAGACAACTTCACTATTTCTTTTCCAATGTGGGCTCCGTTTACCTCTCTTTATTGCCTAATTTCTCTGGCTGTGACTCCTGAGAAATGATGTATATAAATGGCAAAAGTGGACATTCTTTTCATGTTCTTTTTCTTCGAGAAAAAAAGTCAACTTTTCACCATTAAATATGATGTTAGCTATGGGTTTGTGGCTTACACGTTTTATTATGCTGAAATAGATTCCTTCTATAATTTTTTGTTACTCTTTTACAATGAAACAATGTTGAAATTTGTCCAATGCCTAATCTACATATGTCACTCAAAGCTTTTCCGGGACCTACATGGAGATGAAGAAGGGGAGGGTCACTCTGCACTATGGGGAAGAGGAGGGACATCACGATGTGGGCAAAGCTTTAAAGGAAAGACTACCACGCAGATATAAGTGTGGACAATGAGGCATGGTTACCTTTCACTAATGAATGTGTCAACTCAGTGTCAGCCACTCGACAGGACACAAGAAGAAGGGCACCGGGCCTTTGTCCTGATCTCAACAATTCATAGCCCTAACCAAGCATGAAAAAGCGCCTGACAGTGGACAAAATCCCTCAACTAACAGGGCTATGGAAAACTCTCCAAAACTGACACAGACCGAAGAGGAGAAAGCAAGAAGACCCCTGAAGTCAATGGGGTTGATTGGGTTGGGCCCCTGGAAAAGAGAAGAGGCAGTAGTGGACAAGCTCTAAGTGTAGAATTTAGTTTCATGTGATGAACAGAAGTTAATTCCCTAGCTGTGATCAATATGATTACATCAAATATTAATAAGAGAAACTGAATGAAAGGTATCTGGGAAATCTCTGCCATCATTCTCAGAAATTATTCCCTCCTTAAAAAAAAAAAGGCTTGAAAAACAAATTGTTTTCAAAAGGCTCTTAAGAAAAGACTATATTACAAAAGATCAGTTGCATAATTCTGCTTCAAGCTTGTCCTATAATGAGACAGTGAGAAAAACAAAGCAAAAATGAAATGTAAGTATTGGAAGCACATTGAAGTGGATGGACATCTAAGAAGACTATGTGCCTTTGATGTTCCCTGACTGTAAACATCACTGCTGAAAGTTCCAAGCTCAATGGCTGCTTTTCTCTCTCCTCTTATTTTGTTTTTGCCAGAAAAGAGGAAGAAGTCAATATATTGAAGTAAGTTTAATTTGACAAATTGTGAGATAACTAGTTGCATTTGGACAAGTGATGGGGAAATAAACTATGGTCTGTGAGCCTGATACAGATGGCTCACTGAAAGCCCAGGGGTCCTGGTGAATGCGCAGAAATCAAGTCCAGCCCACAGGTTCTTCAGATAAGTCAGTTAAAAGGAAAGAAAACAAAAATGGAGTGTGTGTTCTTCGTGGGTAAGTGACGAATGCTGGCTGATGAATGAAACAACAAATGGCAGTTTGATTTAGCCTCAGCTGACAGTGCTCCTAATTCAGGGAATGGAGGGGGGTAATTATTTTAACTTACTCTCATTAAACACACACACGCATTTCATATTGTTATAACGAAATAGTCAACAGTCCCAAGACTCCCAAACTTCAACAAGTGTTCTATAAATGGAAAAAAAAAATGTTCCAAACCCACTAACAATATAACTGGAAATATGGAAAAGTTTACCAAGTTTACAAAAAGCCATCTCTGAATCATATGAACTAAACAAATAAAGAACCCAAAGTGCTGACTTAGGACCAGAGGGTTAGGAGGGTGAAGACAAAGACATAGAAGGAAAAGCAATTAAGGAAAGATGGAAAGAACAACGTGCAACTGAGGCCCAAAGCACAAAACAAGCTGAAATTAAGACTTCTCCAAATGCCAACGTGATGCCATCAGAGGCCACCCTTGCTAACGCTGGCTAATTGGTGTGAGAGATCTGCCACCTCCTCTCTTCCTTCCATTCATTTTCACTCATTTGCTGTGTCCACATTTCATTGTCTGCAGCGTTATGGTATGTCTATGTGTTTGTGTGTGTGTGTGTGTGTGTGTGTGTGTGTGTGTGTGTGTGTGTGTGTGTGTGTGTGTGTGTGTGTGTGTTCAGTAGGTGCTAAAGGCTGTGCCTTTTCCTGGTCTCAGCAGGAATCTCTGGCACCCTCTCTCCTCTTGATTCACGCCTCTCAAATTTTAAATGCACACACATCCGTAGTGGGCCAGGCACGATGCCCGTAGGCTCATAATCCCAGCTACTTAGAAGGTGGAGATAAGGATCACAGTTTGAGCCCAGCCCTGGCAAAGTTACCATGAGACTCTTAACGTTAAAATAAACTAAAAGCATAAAGGGACTGAGGTCCGGGCTCCACTAGTACCATCCACTCTAGGTTCTCAGAGTGCAGTAAGCCATCGCCCTGGCGTGGGGAAGGGTGGGTGGTGGCCTCTGGGGCAATCACTGACTGCGCATGCTTCCCAACAGTAGTTCTCACGCAGTAGTGACCTGACAACCAATGGAAGCGCTCAGGATGGATCTGCTGAAGCCTTCCAGCAGACAGGAAGGACTGGCCACGTGTTTCTATTCAGAGACGTTGTCACAGCATTATTTAAGATATAAGTAACTTAAACGCTTACCAAAATGGAACTGAAAATAATGTGTGAAGGAATAAGATACCTCAGTAAAATTTTACTTTATTCAAGGACATATTTAAGAATCAATAAAAACCTTGAGCTGGGAGAGAGTGAGGGAAGGGGTGAAATTGTCTGCAGACATTCTTGGTGACTTTTTGTCATACTTTTTTTTGCAACTTATAATAAACAATTTTGACTTATATAATTAGAAAAAGATAGAATTTTCCAGGTGCACTTAGAATAGTTACAGCCAGGGAGGAATGGCTGTGGTAATAACTAACCTTGTGTAGTCCAACCTCCGGAACAAACCATGAAAACTAACTCATTGTATACCAAAACAAAAAACAAAAAACAAACAAACACAGAAATAATAATGTCCTTTGGTTGGTTACAATCCAACATTCCAGTAACAAGTGTTAAGGATATCTTAAGAGTGTTATGGCACCCTATTTCTTATGGTTAAAAATCTAAAAAGTAAAATGGCTAACAAGTCAATGATTTGATGAAAGAGAAGTAGATTCTTTTGCTACAGGTCTGTGAATTAGAGATGAGAAGAAATGGGAGTTCGAATAAATATCAGTAACCAGAACTTCCCAGACCCAATTATGCATCATGGAGTATGAGCACTGTGTTTGTAGCTAGATATCAAATGTCTAGCCTTAATACTGGCTAAAAAATTACATGAGGAGGCCTAGTTCCCCAAATTCATGGCATACTTGTAACATGGGCAAATATATGAGAACAACAATAGCATTCTAATAATGGACATCCCTTCACATGAGAATGAAGTAAAGCAGTTGTCCACTGGACATGTAAGCACCATTTCCCAGAATGTTAAATTTTAAAAATGGTGTCTATGCTCAAAAGAACAAAAATACCATATGTGATATCAACCTTGAAGTCAAGATTTTTGTGGAAACTCTGCTTTAGCCATTTAGAAACTCAAAGTACTTAGTGAAATGCAAGTCCAACCTCTTAAACTTCAGGGATCTTGTTTGCACATTTATAAAGGAACTGCAATCCATACTCTGCCCGTCTGAGCCTCCAACCAGTGCTGTTTTGGGAGCTCAGAATTTATGTGCATGGAAGAACTTTACAGATGCAACTGCGTGGTGGAAGTTGCATTTTTCCCAATCTGCTAAGCCCATCAAATGAAAGAATATCATAACATTTCAGTTCCCTTCTTCTGACAAAGTGAGTAAGCCACTAATTTGCTCTCAAATCCCTGTGCTTGAAGCTGCTTATATTACAGAATCTGCCTTTACAAGGACATTTCCTTCTCGAAGAGCTGCCAGGAAACTTCCAAGCAAATTGGATGGTCCACATCCAGGTGACCTGAAAATCAGGACATAAAGAAAATCAGGGCAACTCTGAGTCACAGCCTCGGCCTGCACACATCTTCCAGGGACGCAGTGCTACTGTAGCTTGTGATAAATCATCAACTAGAGAAATATAAACACTGCTTACACAAACAAATTCAATTTAAAAGTCTCTTAATGAACCTTTAATGAGTTACATGTGGGCTATAAATACCCGGCTGGCTAGACTCTCGCAACATATTTGCTTTGGGGTGGGGGAGGAAAAAAAATTAAAAATGGATCAGTTCCCTTCGTTTTTATGACTCATCTCATTAACAAAATGCAATTGAAACAACTGACTTTGGAATTAAAACAGCATTTGCAAAGGAGGAGGAATGCATCTGTCATTGATAAAGAAATGAACAAACTGAGAAAATGTAATTCCCTAGATTAGAGCAGAAGAGAACAAAAGAATGATGATATGTTTGTTTTGAAAAGTGATGATTTATGAAAGAAAATTCTGAATTTTCCATTTACTACACATGGTATTATAACCACATTGATCTTTTTTGCTTTCCCTCACATAGTTAGAACTTGAAAATTGGGAGGGGGTTTCCTCCTCAAACATTTTGTTCATTGGCTCCCTCTTTTTCTCCTTCTCTTTCCCTCTTTCCCTCTCTCCCTGTCTCTCCTCCTCTCCATCTCTCTGTGTCTCTGTGTCTTCTCTGTCTCTATCCCTCTTTTCCCTTTCCTCTCCTCATTCCCCCTCTCTCCTCCTTCTTCTCCTCCTTTCTTCCCTCTACCCTTCACCTCAGCATGTTGCTTGGGAAGAATAAATCACAAGCTTTTGTTTGTACAATGAAAGCCTGGGTAGGGAAAAGCAATAGAAGCTCTGATTCTTCTACAACCGCCAAGTTCTCCCAGTGCCTTTCCACGTAGGGATAATGGGGAGCACAGAGTCAGAAAAGAGAGGCTCTGGGGGTATGAAGGAAGCCCCACCTGACTGACACTTAACAGAGGACCTCGGGGAAGCCATGCCATCCCTGCCTTATCTGAGCACCTGTTTCTTCCGTGAATGACCTTACCTGGGGTTCTTTCTCTCTTCACATGCCATGACTCTGACCGCAGAGAAATGTAGCTGAAGGCCTGTTTCACTGGGTCAAGGCCAAATAGCCAAGCAATGGTCTCTAAAAAAAAAGAAACAAAACAAAACAAAAAAAAAAAAAAACGGAGGCTGCTAGGATAGAGAGCATCATCCAACTAAAGCACAGGACCTAGAGAAAGCCCCACAACCAGCATGTCAGGACAAGGTCATGCAAGAACTGAACATAGTTCTCCTTGAGACTGACTTCATTTTGTACTGGGAAAGCTGTAACTATCTGGAAGGGAATGGAAAATAAAACTCAGTTGAAAAACTAGAAGAGTCTTAGAGAAAAAGGCCCAAGACCAGGTCATTGAAAAGAAAACTGCCCCGTAGTCTCTTCTACATCCTAATTTGAATGTCTCTGATGAAATGCTTTCTTTGTGGTAGTCTGTATGGGCATGGATGATGTGTGGGCTGCGAAGGTGGCTCAGCGGTAGAGCGCTTGCCTAGCATGCATGAAGCCCAGGGTTCGATTCCTCAGTACCACATACACAGAAAAAGCCAGAAGTGGCGCTGTGACTCAAGTGGTGTCTAGGCCTTGAGTTCAAGACCCAGGACTGGCAAAAAAAAAAAAAGTGAGGATATAAACATCACACAAACAGGTGAGCATCACAGCAGCGGCTGTCCTATAAAATACCGCCTTCAAGAAAATACTGTGTTGGCCACTATCCACTGCCCAACCAAGGCTGATCCAAGATGCTGAAATGCTTTCCTCATTTTATCCATGTCCTGAGACTGCTGACATTGCATTAATTGTCAGAGATGACCCAGTTCCTATTGTGTCTCACACTGTCGAAAGGTGCAGGTGTTTCTCCATTCACCAAAAAGAGATTTGGGGCATATTTCCCATCCTTGGCCAAGCTTTTGATACAAAATACGTAATAGCTGACACCTATTGAGCATCTACTGTGCACCAGATACTGCACTAAAGACTTGGCCTTGGTCTCATTTATTGTTAGAGAAGGAAAAACATTAAGTGGATTTTATCTGTCAGATAGGTCTTCTTGTCTCTCCTTCGGAGAGGAAGCACATCTCATAGGTGAGAAATGGCCCAATCAGAATGGAGAACTTACATCCATCCCACTGGTTCCTTCTAGACACTTAGAACAGAGGCATGAAGAAATGTTTTTCTGAAGAGAGCAACACTATTCTGAATGACGTGTAATACAAAGCAGGATATTCTAGCTCCTTCTCCTCCTCCCCTTCTCTTCCTTCTCCTCTTCCTTCTTCCTTTTCTTTTCTTCAGCTTCTGCTGCTTCTGCCTCCTCTTCCTCTTCCTTCTGCTCCTTCCTCTCTCCCTCTCCCCACACCCCTCTTCCTTACTTGCTCAAGAAAGTCTTCCAGTGCATCTAAAGCAGAGAAGTCTGATGTCTGAAGGCTACTCACTGGCATTTCATCTGCTCAAGGGTTTAATCATGTTGTCTTTTTTAATGTCTATACAGTATTTTAAATGGCAAAGCAGCTTGGTTACCATTGTTATCTGGTCACAAGCTCAGAAGGCTTAGCAGCTTAGAGTTGGTCCAACCTCTAACATTTATATTAACGTCAGATAATTCAAATTTAGTCCCCAGGGCTTCAGAGAAAACCACTACAGAAACTTTCCAGTTGTCTTCATTTTTTTCCCTGTCTTTTCCAGATATAACCTAAATGACTCACCAGCTTGCAGAATCATTTATGTAATTCTTGAGTGTGTTTGGTTTTTGTCTTTGATTTCACCATCACCTAAACTAGAAAAATAAGATGAAGTGCTAAACTGTAGAAGCAAGTAACATTATCTTCAGAAAACTCCATCATTTTCATTAGAGAAGCAACCCTCCCCTTACCCACCAAATCTGGGGTAGGAGTTTCATCCTCACAGCTGTCTCTGATTATCAGGAACAAGAGCCTGATTGGCTCTTCTGTCTTCATACATCTTCGGGGCACAAAGTCCAGAAAATAACACAGCTGTGGGAAAGAAGTGAGGGATCTAAAATGAATCTAGGAAATGTCATGTCATTTTTGCATCCATATCCAATTGATAAGTCTCCTGCACCAAAACATTTGTATCAAACACAAACATAGGCTGGCCATGATGACATAGGCCTGCAGTGCCAGGCCCTGGGGAGACAGAGATTCCAGGAATCACAGTTCAATGCTAGCCTGGGAAAAAAGTTAGCAAAACCACATCACAACTAACAAGCCAGACACAGTGGTACACATCTGTAATCTAAGCTACGTGAGAGGGATAAGTAGGCGTGTCACAGTCAAGGCTATTCCTGAAGGAAAACAATGAGACCCTACTTGAAAAATAGTAAAAGCCAAAAAGGGATGGGGGACAGACTCAATTATATAAGCACTTAACCAGCGAGCACATATTCCTACGTTCAAATGCCAGTACCACATGGACACACACACACACACACACACACACACACACACACACACACACACACACACACACACACACATATATATAATGCATGAATAAATGACATACCTCCAACAACACAGCCCACTTAAACTCAACCAGACTATTTTCACAGTGACAGAGGGCCTGTTTCATACAAAGAGGCCAGCTTGTCTCTCTGCCGATCTCTTCTGGAAGATTTGCTCCTTACCTACCAGTTCTTGATTATGTCTCATTAGAAATGAGTTCTGTCAAACAAATAGCTTAAAAGATGAGGGAAAGAGAGGGGAAAGAGAGGGAAAGCCATGTCTATAATTTTAGCTCCTTAGGTGACTTAGATCTGAGGATTGTGGTTTGGTGCCAGCCTGAGCAAACAAATTCAAGAGACTCTTACATTCAATTAACTAGCAAAATGCCAGAAGTGGAGGCATGACTGGAGTGGTATAGTTCAAGCCATAAGCAGAAAATCTGAGTGAGTGTCAGACCCCTGAGTTCAAGTCCCAGTACTTGAGGAGAGAGAGGAAAGAGAGAAGGAAGAAAGGAAAGAAGGAAAGAAGACAAGAAGGAGGAGGGTGGAGGCGGGGGAGGGAATACACCTCTAATTTCTTTTAGAATGAACACAGCGCTGTAGTTTAGATATAAAATTTTCCCCAAAGGCCAGTGTGTAAGCTTTGATCTCCACTATTGGAAGATGATTAAAGATGGAGAGGAACAGTGAGAGCTTTTTAGGTCATTGGGAAGAAGGCTCATGAAAGAGATGACAGGTCTCCTCCTTCCTCGTTCTCTATTTTGCTTCCTGACCATGAACTGAGCACACTGATCCTCTGTGTGCTCCCACCCATGATGCTCCCACCACAGGTCCCAAGAAATGGGACCAACAAGATCATAGCTGGAGATTTGACACCATTGCATTGGTGTCAAATGACAAATAGCCAAGAGACAATGGTATCACAGACACAAACAGGAGACGCCAGAGGAGCTAGAAATAGGACCTGGAAGCAATCAATCAGTTATCCATTGACTCAAAGTAACCTGCTTACAGACAGTCAGTCCTGGGTCCCAAGCTTTCTCTCATCACTTACTGCTGTATGAGACCACAAACTATTATTACTTTGCCTCACTGAGCTAAAAAACAAGCAAGCAAAAAAACAAGATCCTAAGGCACAAACAGCTTTACTAACTCCCAAGAAGGGGCATTCCTGTCAACAGATGCTCAAGATGCTCAATAAACATAAATTTTGTTCCTAGTCAAATCAACCTCATGGAAGCACTGGACAAGACTTGAGGAATAATCCTCAATTTTTTTCTCAACTTTCCATGGTATAAATGTTGTCTGGGAAATCTTCAAACTATTCTTTTTAGTCTACTACTCCTATATGTCTTTCCAACTTATTGTGCAATGATGGTGTTGATATTATAGCACATTCTGCCTTTCTCCATACCTTACTCCAGAAAGAGAAATAATTGATGACAAATGTATTGCGTTACCATTAACAGGGCCTAGCAAGCTCAAGGCCCCGAGTTTAAGCCTCAGGACTACAGAAACAAAACAAAACAAAACTATGAGCCCAAATAAACCTGTCTACATAGAAGTGACTTTTCTCCAATATTCATGACAGCAAGGGAAAGAGTTCTAATGCACCCATGAAAGAGCTGAGGAAGTCCAACCATAAGCCTTGTCAGCCGCCCTGAGTTCAGGGCACTGCTCTGTCACATTGCTGATTATATTCCTAAATGTGACCAAGTTGGCATCTCTATGAGTCAAGTTGTTCATCTGTACTGTGAGCACAACCAAGGCACCTGCTTGCACTACTGTTAGGATAATTTCCCACATCAGTGCTTGCCAAGAGCTTGCCACAGGGCCTAGCTGAAAGCATGGAGTCCAAAGAAAGCTACAATTATGGTCAATACTACTGCAATTCTTTAAATAATTTCTTATGATACATGATTCCCTTAAAAGTCTTTTTACAAGATCTTTTGCAAAACCATCGATTTAAATTACAAGACTAACCAGGGTCCTGAGGGGAGAAATAGAAGAAGCTTGATTTATTAACGCAGATTTTGCCAGCAAAAAGTTATTGTTCCTGCATATCCTAGGTTCCAAGTACACAAAGAAAGCTTGTCAACTTCAACTCCGTGTCTTTCATCAATGAGAACTGTGGAGTTGTATATTTCCCTAGCAACTGACCTGTTATGACAAACAGAACCATGTGGCTCATCCTTTAGAGCTCAGAGACAATTTTATTTTTTAAAAATCACTATTTTCAAAGGGAAAAAAAGCAATCTCAAGAAAGTTATGAAGGAGAATGTCCTTGCCCTTTATAAATGTGGAATAAACATACTTGAGTAATGCTTTAAAAAAGAAAAGGAAACATAGGTCCCATGGTTTCCCTTATTTGCAATATCTAGTATATGTATGAGTCAAGCAGAAAAGGTCAGATAAGGTGATGTTAGGAAAATGAACCCTAAGATATGTATTAAAATTTTTTTTCTTTCATGCATGTGTTTCTAACTCATTTATAAGATTATTTCTTTGTTGCTTTGTATGTCCTTCCCCCACAGTATAACCCCTGCTTTCACTGTATTTGATGTCAGTATAATTTGTGGAGGGGAAGGGGAAAAACAAGTTGTTTAAATAAGGATACAGCTGGACCCGTTGCAACAATGAGAAGTACAAGTTGTCGTGTCAAAAACGAACTTTACAATTTTGGTGGGGGGGGAATGGGGGGGAAGGATTAGGTGGGGGGGTGGGGGAGGCTGGGAAGGGATGGGAAGGGGAATCAAAGGAGGAGGCTGCAATGCTTGATAAGAAATGTACTCACTATCTTTCCCATGTAATTGTAACCCCTCTGTACAGTATTTTCACAATAAAAAAAATTAAAAAGAAAAGGAAAGAAGCCAAAGATGCTGTTTCTATATAAATATCCCTAAGGAGACAGAGAAAAATGGGTATCCAAGCTAAGGTGCTACAACATGGAACAAAACTGCTGTGCATAATTAGTGTATCATCTAAGGACAATGAAGGTGGCAGGTGCTAGATGCATAGATGATTCTTAGATAAACTTTCCTTTTGTGCAAATGAATGACTTCTCTCTCCCTCTTCCTTTCTGTCCACATCCCCTCCAGCATCTGCTGTTATTAGAGTTCTTGATTCTAGCCATTCTAACTGGGGTGAGGTAGTAACTCAATGTTGTTTTGATTTGCATTTCTGTGCCAAGGAGACCTAGGGTTTCCCCTATTCCATCCTGCAATGTTTTCAAAATATCTTCTTTGACTCCGAGGTCTTTGATCCATTTGGAGTTGATTCTGGTGCAGGGTGATATATAAGGATCTAGCTTTAGTTTTCTACAAGTAGTTAACCAATTTTGTCAGCACCATTTACTGAAGAGGCTGTCTTTCTTCCATTCTATTTTTTTAGCTCCATTATCAAAGATTAGATGGCTATAGGTCTGTAGGCTCATTTCTGGGTTTTCATTTCTATTCCATTGGTCCTGAGGTCTGTTCTTATGCCAGTACCAAGCTGTTTTGATTACTATGGCTTTGTAGTAGAGTTTGAAATTTGGTATTGATATTCCTCCAGCAGTGTTCTTTCTGTTAAGGATTGTTTTTGTTATTTGGAGTCTTTTATTGTTCCATATGAATTTTTGGATTGCCTCTTCTATTTCCTTGAAGAATGAGGTTGGAATTTTGATAGGTATCACATTGAATTTGTAGATAGCCTTGGGAAGTATTGCCATTTTCACGATGTTGATCCTTCCAATCCAGGAGCATGGGAGTTTTTGCCATTTTCTAAGTTCTGTTTTGATTTCCTTTTTCAAGTTTTTAAAGTTTTCATCATAGAGGTCCTTCACTTCTTTGGTTGTTAATTCCTAGGTATTTTATTTTTGTGGGCCTAATACGTATGGAGTTGCTTTCCTAATTTCAGCCACACTTTTCTCATTGTTGGCATACAGAAAAGCCATTGATTTTTGAGGGTTAATTTTATACTCTGCTACTTCGCCTAAGTTTTGAATCAGCTTGAGTAATTTGGGAGTGGAGTCTATGGGATTCTTTAAATACAAGGTCATGTCATCTGCAAAGAGGGAGAGTTTTATTTCTTCTTTCCCTATTTGGATCCCCCTTATGTCTGCATCTTGTCTTATTGCTGTAGCTAGGCATTCTAATACTAGATTGAAGAGCAGTGGAGAGAGAGTGGACATCCTTGTCTTGTTGCAAAACATGTTTTGATGCTCAAAAGTGAATATGCTAGCCATTTTAACAACTGATGGATTGATCTATGCTTCCAGGTCCTATTTCTAGCTCCTCTGAATTGTCCTGTTTGTGTTTGCATTACGATTGTCTCTTGGTACCCACAGAGTTTAAGTCTAAGATCTCCCGTGGATACTAAAGCCGGCCGAGTCCCTTATGTAAAGTGACATGAGATTTATATATAACCAGTGTGCTTCCTCCAGTGTGCTTCTTCCTGTGAACTTCAAATCACCTCTAGATTGTTATTGTGCATAGTATAATATAAATGCTATGGATTCTACTTCATTCCTTCAGAGATGAGGACAAGAAACAAAGTCTCTACATGGATAGTATACTTGTGATCATTGTGGACCTGACAACACGGTACACATGGGCAGCCACGGCTTTCTCTCATGCCCTTTTGATCTGCAGAAGCTGCAGTGCTGAATGGGTTCAGACCACCATTCTGTGACGAATGGGTTTCATGCTTTCCCCTTGACGCACCAGGGAGAAGAGTGGGTAGAAGTCTGGAGAATGTTAGTGTACTGTTGTCATGATCACCAGCATTGGTCACTAGATCCTTCCCAGCACTGTTCAAGGTTTCAGGAAGAAGACACTTCACAGACAGGCTGATGGCTGTTCGCTTTGTCTCTGTTTTCCTAACAGATGGTGATATTGAATCAACAATATGGCCCCTCACACAGCTATGGCCTGGTTGTGCTACTTAAGGTGATTTTTGCTTTCAGTCCATTGACACAAAGTAACCTGCTTACAGCCAGTCAGTCTGGGTCCCAAGCTTCCTCTCATCACTTACTGCTGTATGAGACCACAAACTATTATTACTTTGCCTCACTGAGCTAAAAAGTAAAAAAGCAAGCAAACAAACAAGATCCTAAGGCACAAGAATGGGCATTCCTGTCAACAGATGCTCAAACATAAAATTGTTCCTAGTCAAATCAACCTCATGGCAGCACTGGACAAGAATTGAGGAATAATCCTCAATTTTTTTCTCAACTTTCCGTGGTATAAATGTTTCTGGGAACTCTTCAAACTATTCTTTTTAGTGTAGTAGTGTAGTGTGCCATGATTGTGTTGATATTATAGCACGTTCTGCCTTTCTACCTAGCTTACTCCAGAAAGAGAAATTATTGGTGTCAAATGTATTTGCATTATTGGATTTTCTGTTTTCACTTGGAAATTCAAAATGAGTTCATAGATAGAAATATCCTTTGTAAATCCAGAGTGGGCCATCATTATCATTATTATGATAACAGAATCAAGTCCCTAAATAAAGTAAAGTTAGCAACTTAAAATATACATTAACATCCTAATTCAGTGTTCCTAGCAAGAATTTCTGTCAGGCCAAGTTCTTATCTTGAGGGATGCCTTTTCTAGCAAAGGCATTTCAGGAAAGCAAGACTTGATGAGGGAAAGGTTGTGTTGTTCGTGGTGATTCCCAAAGCTTGTTGGGTAAACTAAGGCTCCTAAGTCAAGGATGTTAAGTCCCCAAATGGAAAGAGATGACATTTTAATGCTACGATGGTCTCACGTCTTTTTCTAAAAACATTAAATCTTTAGAATAAGCACCAGGTCTCTCCTACACATTAAAAAAAAAACAGGTCAGTACAGGGAAGAAGGACATCTCACCATTACTACAAACAGTGATATAGCTCCCAAAACTGACGCATCGACACCCGGGCCATGTGTTTAGAGAGAGTGGATTCCTCCCTTGACTGCCAAGGCAGGGGAGATCTGCGGTGAGCAGTGTGGGTGAGCAGTGTAGGGAGGGCAGGAGGAAATGGGGGTGGGGATTGAAACCATGGCTCATGGAGGCCAGTTTGTGTGTCTGCATCTGTGCTTTGCAATTCCATCTAGCTTATGACTTTCCTGCCACTTCCTCAGTTGTGTCCCTTCTTTCCTCCTTTGGACTCGCTCCTGTCCTTAAACACTGTGGTGGTTTACAACTTGTTCTTGGAGGCTGCCTGGGAGCAATCAGGCTCTGCTTTTTCTTCTTCCTCCTCTTCTTCCTCCTCTTCTTCCTCCTCTTCTTCTTCCTCTTCTTCTTCTTCTTCTTCTTCTTCTTCTTCTTCTTCTTCTTCTTCTTCTTCTTCTTCTTCTTCTTCTTCTTCTTCTTCTTCTTCTTCTTCTTCTTCCTCTCTCTCTCTCACACACACACAAACACATACACTCTCTCTTTCTCTTCTCTCCCTCCCTCCCTCCATCCCTGCCTCTCTCCCTCTTTCCCTCTCTCCCTTTCTCGCTCTCTCCCTCTGTGCATGTGTGTGACCTAAAACAAATTGCTCAAATCATCTGTTCTTCCATTGATTAAGTAGAGGTGGAAATCATATTGACTCCACAGAACTGAGAAAAGCAGCTGGGATAATGGGTACAATAAGTAGAACAATGCTGCAGCACAGAGAGTTTTTTGGTGGTGTTGGCTGTTCCCACAGGTCCCACATTGCCCCCTTTCCAGCGGCTCCTAGTGCCAAGCATTGAAGATGGGAAATCTTTTTTTTAAATTTTATTTTATTTTATTTGTGAACATACTGTACAGAGGAGTTACAATTACATGGGCAGGATAATGCGTACATTTCTTACCAAGCATTGCAGCCTCCTCCTTTGTTTACCCTTCACATCCCTTCCCAGCCTCCCCCCTCCCCCCCATCCCAATCCTTCTCCTTCCCTACCCCCCGCCCCCGCACCGACGTTGTAAAGCTCGTTTTGGACATGACAACTTGTACTTCTCATTGTTGCAACAGGTCCACCTGTATCCTTAAACAACTGGTTTTTCCCCATCTCCTCCACGAGTTATACTGACATCAAATATAGTGAAAGCAGGGGTTATACTGTGGGGGAGAGACATACAAAGCAACAAAGAGATAATCTTATAAATGCGTTAGAAACACATGCATGAAAGAAAAAACATTAAAATACATATCTAAGGGTTCATTTTCCTGACATCACATTATCTGACCTTTTCCGCTTGACTCACACATATACTAGATATTACAAATAAGGGAAACCATGGGACCTATGTTTCTTTGGGCCTGGCTTACTTCATTTAATATAATTTTTTCCAAGTTTTTCCATTTCCTAACAAATGGGGCAATGTCATTCTTTCTGATGGAGGCATAGGAAGATGGGAAATCTTAAGACTGGAGAGCTACCTGGCCATCCAAGAGCTAGCCCCTACTTGATTTTCTTCATTTTCCTTCCGTGCTGTGTTTCGAGCACAACATGAAGCAACCTGGGAGTATCAGAACACCCAATGTGAATCACAACCAGCCATGCCTCTTTCTAGATACTTGTTTAGACTCTTATAGCTGTTTGTAAATCAACAACCCTCTTTATTATTGTGCCTTTGACCGTTCAGCATGCCCTTCACAGTCTGAATCCAATGACATATCACCCAGACTATGTTCCAGATATCCCCATTTGGAAAACGTATCTCACCTACTATGTTCTTCTGGAACTACGTAATTCTACTATGGGCGTCTCACATTCTCTCTTGCATTTGGCCCAGCAGTGAGGGGGAAAGGAGATATATGGACGGAGATGAGATGCCACAAATGGTTCCACATCACGTTCTGTGACGCTTTTGTTCTTGACAAGAAACAACCTTCCAGAAATGTCTCTCTTCAGATATCAAAGCTGAAAGAAAGAAATACCAGGAGACCCAGAGAATAGCTCTGTGTGCCAACAGGAAATAACAACCATCCTAAGAAGAGAAGGAGATGAAAACCTCACAGGACAGCAGAGACCCTGGGCTGAGACACTGAGATGCAGCGATAATCCGTTCAGCACTACTGCAGTCTCCAACACCGAGCTCAGCTGAGAGACCCAGCCTCACATGTGCACTGACGTGAAACCAGCTCTTATTTCACTCAGTATCTGCGCTATCTATTGTGTTACTTTCTTTGGACCACAAAAAGAATGTCATCTCACTTAATCTGCTGCCTTGAAATATTTCTGTCTGAAAGTGCAGCCATCAACCGCCAGTTATTGTTAATGTTGGAATCTTTAAACCTCAGGACACTGGAAGTACTTTAAAGGCAAATGGAATGTCCTGGCCCATTTCTACCCGAACGATCTCCAATGGTGCAATTTGCTCATGCTGAGATGAACAGATGTCAGGAACTCTAGAAACTTCATGCAACCAGGCAGGACATAACAGCCTTCGTGCATTTCTAAATGATCCTAGTCCTTTCCTGATTTTGAAGGTGCTTTAGAAAAAAATTGGAGAAGATAAGCTCTGTTGTTATTATTGTTTGCTTTAAAAAAGAAGTGTAGTCACCACTCTTCAGGTGAAAATCTATATTACAATTGGATAGAACGTACTGATCAATGCAAATCTTTTTTGTTGTTTTTGTTGGTCGTGGCGCCTGAACTCTGGGCCTGGGTGCTGTCCCTCAGCTCTTCAGCTCAAGGCTGGCACTCTAATACTTGAGCCACAGCGCCTCTTCCAGTTTTTTCTGCTTATGTGGTGCTGAGGAATCAAACCCAGGGCCTCATGCATGCAAGGCAAGCGCTCTACCATTGAGCCACCTTCTAGCCCTCCATGCAAATCTTAATGACCAAGTCTTAATAACAAGGTGTTGTGATGTTGGACCCAAAGTATGGAATTTGGTGTTTACAGGCAAAACAATATGTTCCACAATAATTCATCTATAAACCGCAATTAAACCCCCTCATCAGTTATTTGATTTTGTTTGATTGTGTGTTTGTTTGCTTTTGTGGCACAAGAGTTTGAACCCAGGACCTTGCACTTGCTAGGCTGGTATTCTACCACTTGAGCCACACCTCCATCCCTTTTATCTTGAGTAATTTTCTTAATAAATCTCATGTTTAAGCCTGGGCCAGCCTAGACTCTCTCATTAATGGCTTTCAGTGTGGCTGGCATGCTAGGTATGTACTATTCTACCGGCTTTTTTATTGGTTGAGATGAAGTCTTTGGAACGTTTTGGCTTCAGGCATCTGCGCTCTCTATCTCATTCTCCCATATAGCTAGGATTATGTATGAGTGTGAGCCACTATGCCTGGATGATCTCTGGAGTTTTGTAGCAGGGGGAGATGGGTTGTTTCGGGGCTTGGAGGAGGGCTTGATTTTGCTTTAGCAGCACTGGACCTTGAACTAAGGGTCTTACAGGCATGTCTCCAGCACTGCTTGTTGCTGGTTATTTTGAGGCAGAGTTCGCTGAGCTTTTCTACCTGGGCTTGCTTTGAACCACGATACTGAAGATTTCAGCCTTCTTTTTTATTTTTGTTTTTTTTCTGTTGTCAAGGTGATGTACAGAGGGGTTGAAGTTATGTAAGTAAGGTAAGAAGTACATTTCTTGTCAAACAGGTTACCTTTTCCCTCCTTTTTCTCCTACTCTCCCTCTCCCCCAGCTTCCCCCCAAGTTGTCCAGATCATTTCCCAACATATCATCTTGTGTATATCACTGTTGCATGGGTTCCTCTTGCCCATTGTCTCACCATTCTGTTGTTCCTCTTCCCCTCCCTAATTCAAATAAACGTATATGCAACACCAGGGCACCAAAATCAAATATAGTGACAACAGGGGCGATTTCAGCCCTCTGAGCAGCTAGAACTATAAGCATGAGCCACTGACACCTAGCCTAATCCTTGGAGATCTAAGAAAGTCAGAAACAAAAAGGAAGCCACAATTTTGAAACAGCAAAGCATGCTCTCTCATCTCTAAAGTGGGCTAGAATAATGTGGGTTCATAGGCCCCGTGCAAGCATCACTTTCTGTGCACATGGATGTGTTTTCACACAGTCAGGAGCCATTTTCTCAGCTGGCTTGAAAAATGAGCAAGGGATTCATTCTATGTGTGGGTTCACTGAGAGGAAGACCAACATTTGCAATTCACTCAGCTTTTGGATAATCCAAGGGTTATTCTGTTCTAAAAAAAATAATAATCCATTAAGCAGAGCCGTTTGAATGTCTGTCCATTTGGAGAACAAATTATCGGTAGATTGTCAGAGGAAAAATAACACCCAATGACACTTCACCAGACCTCAAGCTGTAGATATGAAAAGGGCCCCTTCCCAAGAACTCACCAGAGACCAGACGATCATCGGATTTATGGGGCAAGGAGACCACACTTGTGAGAGGATCCCCAGCAGCCTTCGAACCTTGTTCCAAGCTTTGGGGTTTGGCTTCTCCACCATCGAACAATCCTAGACATTTATAATGATCTACAGCTTCAGTTTGAAGACTATCCAAAGATAACTGCACACTCATCAAGTTTTATTTCCATTAGACTCCTCTGGAATTGACTAAATCTGTGCTGGAATTTGGACAAAAATGAATTTGGTTTGCATTTTCACTGGGGTAGAGGATCACTCATTTCAGTCATTAGATCCTTATAGACTATGAAAGTACAGTAGGAAAGGTTGCACTTCTGAAAGATCAAACCTACATAATGATTCTAAATGAGGAACACCTTCTTCTTTGATTCAGGGCCTTACATCTGCCAGGGTGGCATTCTACCACTTGAGCCAAGCCTCCAGCTTGACTTTATGCTGATTATTTTTGGAGATTGAGTTTAATAACTTTTCAGCTTAGGCTGGCTTCAAACCCAGTCCTCTAGATCTCAGATTGCTGAGTAGCTAGCATGAGCCACTGACATCCCAGTGAAATTTCTTAGTAAATTTAATGGACCATGTGATCACAGAGAGAAATGCCAGGTGACGTCATTACAGTAATCCACTACAGCATGGAACCACAGCATTGGGGGTGAGCAGACAAGAAAATAGTTCAGGAAGTAGCTAGGATGGCTACTAGTGTAACCTGGTTGAACTCTGGGCAATTCAAATGGTCTGTTTCCCTAGGCAGCTTCAAAGTGTATTCTGTTAGCCCAGCAACAGGACGTCCAACTTTCTTCTGCTATTGCCACCTTCTTGGTAGCATTTCTGCCACAAGCTCTCAGCTTCCTTGCCAGAACAAAGTTCTGAGACACTGCCATCTAGTGGCTGCTCCCAGAAACAGCAAGAGAGCCAAACACCTACCATCCAGAAATTTTGGGGTCAACCTCTCATCAATGGGAGTCCCCATGATAAGGAAGTTTATAAGCTTTATAAGGCAAAGGAATTTCTCCATGGTAATTTGCTACCAAGTAATACTCATTCAGTATAACTTTTCCTAAAAAAATACGGTATTTCCAAAGTGCTGTGTGCAATGCTAAGTCACAGTCTGAGAGACAAACTGGAACTAAAGAAAACAGAAAACACATATCAAGAGGTCCCTGGACCTGGCGGCACAGGTGGCAAGAAGTCCCCTGCACTGTGAGACCGCATTCTGCACCTAACACATTGTAGATAGCACCGACCCCAACTAATTATTTGCAGGTTTCTCAAATCTTTAGTAAAGCTGAATTCATAATGCCACAAAAACAACCTGTGCATTCTTCTCTTAGATTCAGTGTTTTGCTGCTTGTTTCTCTACATCAGCTCACTTTTTTTCCCTTTACAAACAAGTTGATGCGAGCTGTGGTCCTCATCAGACCTCACTCTGAAATCTTAGCATTTATTTCCCAAGGAGAATAGAGTTGTGCATAAAAGCAGCATCAACACCACACTCAAGAAAAACAACATGAAATATAAAGTCACCTGCCGCCTATGTGTACAAGGTTTATATGAAATAAACATGAATTGTGTGCTTAGACTTAAGTGCTAGCCCCAAAATAGCTCACTCAGCACACAGATATATTTTGAAATCATTTTTTAATTTGAAATCTAAAACATTTCCAGCCTCAGATATTTCAGATGAGGAATCTCCAGTGTGTATGGATGCATATTTCAATCATTTCCAACTGTGCCCAAAATAATTGATGCTTATAACTGTCTTCTTCTAAGATCCACTGTACCTGGCTTTTGGGTCCCTTTAGTCTCTTTAAATCCAAGATGGCACTTCCCACCACCTTTCTTGCTTTGCATAACATAATATGTACACACCCAGACATCACACCTCTGTAACCTGCTCACACATTTTTACTTGAGGAGAAAATGTCTGCTGTCAGCCTTCTCCTATGTAGCATGAAACTATTTGTGTGGGCTTCTAGAATGAATATCACCAAGTCTCTGTGAATAACCAAGAGACGTCTCTTGAAACAAATTGTCTCTGTAAAATCTCAGAAAGAGACACAGAGATCCCAGGGTATTCTCTGGGAGGAGGAGGAGAGATGGGTGAGACTGCTGTTGCTCATCGTTCTCATATAAAGCAACATCCTCTTCCCCCATAACCCTGCAAGTAGAAATAAGTGTGTTCTCCATAGCTAACACAAGTATGTTTTGATCAAAACTTGTCTTAGTGAAGAGTAATAGACTGTCGAAGATTGCTAATATATTCTAAAGCCTGTAAAGCAGCAAGAGCCTACCCTGTCTTGTTTCCTTTCTCACCTTCTCAGTCCTGGTCATTTGAATATGACAAGGAGAGATTGTTACTTCAAAGCAACGAAGCAACGTCACGTTTTCCATATTGTTAACTTGCGCATCCTCCTCCACTAGCCAGATATGCAGCCCATCTGGCTTTAGGTTCCTGATATGCTTAAATGCAAATTGTTCAAGGTCAGAACATAAACCCAGGAACCTAGTATATTTTTTTCAATTATTTTTATTAACACATTAATCTGGAAGACAGAACCTACCAATAGCAAGAGACTCCAGATGTCCCCTTTCCGAGACCCATCTTTTCAGTCATCCTGTAACTGTGCATCCAACATCTGGCGCCCAGATCCGGGAGAAAGGCTGTGCTGCCCCCAGCGGTGCCCTGGTGCACTGGAGAAGCAAAAACGCAAATTAGACCTGGCCCTTGGGGAATCTGAAACTAGGGACAAAGAAACTCCATGAATGACTTAAAAATAGGAGACTTTTCATGATAGAAAGAATCAAGGCACAAAGCCATGGGGATGCAGAGACAAGAGTGCTTGTTCAAGAGTGTTCAGTGGAGCCTTTGCCAAGGAGGGAAATTTTAGTCAACTGGTTCTACCTCACAGGCAGAGATTATTTGGACTGCAGCTGCAGGATTTCCTAGCCATGCTTTGCTGAACATTGGCCTCAGCTGATAGAAGCATTGTGCTTTTGCTCATGCTCTCTCGCTCTCTCGCTCTCTCTCTCTCTCTCTCTCTCTCTCTCTCTCTCTCTCTCTCTCTCTCTCTCTCTCTCTCTCTCTCTCTCTCTCTCTCTCTCTCTCTCTCTCTTTCTCTCTCTCCCTCACTATCATTTATCTTTCAGTTCTTCAAGAAGTGACTTTGGCTTCATCCCCTTCCTGGGGCATGGACTTCCATGAGGAGAAGATGCAGACTTCAGATGGGTTTACCCTGTATGCACAGCATCCCCAGTCCCAGTGCTCAGCAAACCTCACTCAGCCTCATCATGCTCCCTCCTGGGTCCACTCTGCCTCCTCTGCTAGGCTAAGCATTTCAAGCTGTAACTAGCGTCTCCCTTGGGTGAATACGTGGGTTTCCTGCCCCCCAGTTGACCCTGCTGTTGAGTTAATTCACTGAGACTAAACATCATTCGGGAGCTTACCCACGGGGTGTCTGCATGTGTTACACAATATCGGTATAGGCGAGTTCTCCTATTATTAACTTCCCTCTAGCTCCCTCAAGGAGGAGAATTAAAGCAATCATGTGACCAAAGCTAACACATAGGTGCTTACAATGTACCAGACTGTGAGATGGGTACCATTATTATGTATATAAGACATAAGGAGAATCCCAGAGAAACTCAATAGTTTGCAAACATCATAGAGCACATAGGACTTGGAAAAGTCAAGTTCTCTACCTGAGGCTGGTTTTGAACCGTGATCCTCATATCTCAGCCTCCTCAGTAGATAGGATTACAGGCGTGAGCCACTGGCACCAAGAATTCCACTATGGTCCTTTGGCTTTGGGGTTTCAATTATTTATGTTGAGCTGTGGTGAGCAGCTTTATTAATCCTCCATCTCAAGGACATGAGAATGATTGCACTTTTCTTTCTTTTTTGGGGGGTGGGGGGATCCGGTCCTGGGGCCTGAACTCTGGACGCTGTCCCTCAGCTCTTCAGCTCAAGGCTAGCGCTCTACCACTTGAGCCACAGCACCACTTCCGGCTTTTTTCTTTTTGCTTATGTGGTGCTGAGGAATCAAACCCAAGGCCTCATGCATGTAAGGCAAGCGCTCTACCTCTGAGCCACCTTGCCAGTCCCTGCACTTTTATTTCTTTGCTGTAAATTTGTCCAAATTATGAAATTTTGGGATTTTTTTCATGGTTTCTTTCCATCATGGCTGTTTCCCAAAATATCAAAATAAGCATTTCAAATATCCTCAAAGCCATCCAAATGTCACCACCCTCCGGTGCCATTGGCATGTTTGGGAGGGCAACTAGAAATAATACACATCACAGCACATAAAGAAGGGAGAGAAAAAGCAACTTATGTTTGGTTTTCTCTTTATGCAAGGTGAGCTAACGTGCTGAGATGATGTAATACTTTACAGATGTCCTGGGAGCAGAAGCTGCAGACACGGAAATAAACAAAGAGTGTTTACAGCACCGCTGGCAGACTCAAATAATGGAAACGGAGTATTTATTTAAAATCACACTGTATCTCACTCACAATAACATATAGAACATGGCTGCAGGCAATGGCTGCGCATCACACTTCTAAAACGAAAACATAAGGAACAATTTTCCATGCACATTTTCCACGTGGGATAGAAATTAATCCAAATTAGAAGTAAAAATCAGAGCAGTAGTTTCTATAACCACTGTGAGAGAGGCACTTTCTAGGTTTTTTGTATGTACTTTTTATTGTAAAAATACTGTATAGAGGGGTTACAGTTGCGTGAATAAGGTAATGAGTACATTTCCTATGGAGCGTTGTTACCTCCTCCTTTGTTTTTCCCCTACCATCCCTTCCCTCCCCACCTCCCCTACTCCTCTCTCTCTACCCCAAAGTTGTAAGGTTCACTTTCAATATAGTATCTTGCACATCTCATTGTGATAATGGGTCAATCTGTATCCTTATTTCAGCATTTCATTATTTCCCTTCCCCTCCCCCAAATTATAAACATGTATATACAAGATGCAGGACACTGGAATCAATGCCATTATCAATCACTCTACTACTACTACTACTATTACTACTACTACTACTATTACTACTACTACACACACACACACACACACACACACACACACACACTTTGTCAGAAAGTTAAAAACATGAAAGACTCTGCTCTTTGGCCATAGACTTCATGAAGGGAGAAGGGCAGAGGAGACCCACTGCTCCGCTAAACCCTGACAGCGGTGGGCACTGGCGACCTCTCACTCTTCCCCATCACCCTGTGCGGCCGGGTTAGATCTCTCATGCAGGTTTCATTCTAATCCTGCCCAAGGAAAACCTGTTCTCACTGCAAGAGGCAATTCCCTATGCAAAAGTGCCTTAGTGTCGTGTCATGTGACCCCGCCTCACCTGGTTTCTTGTAGATTCAAATGGTCTCATCGGATGGGAATATTTTTACAAGCCTTCCCATCAGGGGAATCTGTGGGATATTTTTATTTGTTTTGTTTTTAACTGATACACAAAACTGTAAAACTGCACACATGAATAGAATCCTGTGTAATATTTTAATGCACCTGTGCATTTCATAAAATCAAACCTGGGCTACACATATCTATATTCTGAAATATTTGTCATTTATTTATGGCAAAAACTTTCAACAAACTTTTCTTCTAGCATGATTGTATCTACAATCGTCCTACAGAGCGATAGCACACCAAAAGTTACTTTTCCTCCCTAACTATGATTTGATTCCTGATGACTTCCATTCCACTCCCAACTCTTGTGAGATCAGTCTCTTTAGATTGTGCTTCCTAGGGAATCTGAATTACACCCATATATTTCTTCATACGTACATCTATATGTAGATGTATATATATGACTTGTTTTTATCATAGATACATTTTTGATTGTGTTGATGAAGACATTCTTGAAATAAAATAGTTATACAACATTGTAAATTTGTTCTTAAAATCATTGAACTGTGCACCTATTTCTGTCATGTATATATTATCACAATTAACATAGTAAGCAACGCCAATAGCTAAAGTGACCTTGAGCACAAAGAGCAAGAGAAAATATTTGAACTTCCTTACTTCAAGACGTATTCAAAATATAGTGCAAAACTATAGTGTTCATAATATCATGAAATTGGTATAAAAAAAAGAGACTCCAACCTTTCACAATAGACAAAAATCATCCTCAAACTTATAAAAGGCTTAAATATAAGATCTAAAACTGTGACTATATTAAAAAGAAAACATAGAAAATGCTTCAGGACATTATAATAAGAAAGGATTTTAAAAAAATAATATCCCCCCCAAATAGGTAACAAAAACAAAAACTAATAGGAATTATAGAAAACTATAAGCTTTTCCATATCAAAGGAAACAATCAACAAAACAGAGCAAAAACTTATAAGCCATCAATATGACAAAGGGCAACACTCAAATAAGAAATCAAAATATAAAAAGTTCCATTAAAAATAAGCAACAGACTAAATGGTTATCTTAAAAGAAAACATTCAAATGGCTTACAGATACATGAAAAACATGTATCATTGTCACTAATCATTAGGGAAATGCAGATCAAAACTATAATGAGATACGATGTCATTGCAGTTAGAATTGTCAAAAACTGACAAGTATTAGGATTTGGAGAAAAGGAAAGCCTTAAATCAATGGAACAGAGCATGCAGTATGGAGAAAATTCAAAGAAATCATAACACTCGCATTCATAAACCATATTGCAATGAATAATTTTGAGTTTTTCGGTGATTCACACAGCCACACCACTAGAACACTACCATCACCGTAGAAGGGAGAGCCATAGCCATGAGCAATCACTCCTCAGTTCTCTTTTCTCCCGCCCCAGCACTGACCCAGCTGCTATGTCTGTACATTGGCCTATTCTGACACTTCATCTAAATGGAATGAGACCGTATATGGCCTTTGGTGATTAGATGTGTTCATTCAACATGTTGCTTTCAAATACAATAAGACAGCTACAAGGGCTGCAGTGAGCACACATCATGAGAGAAGTTCATGCTCTGGTTAAAAGTTAGCAATAAATATAGGACCCAGGAACCTGAAGCTTCCTCCAAAGAGATGGCAATTTTGTTTGCAAGGAGAAGAAAAGAAAAGACGAGTACCCAGGAGGTAATTTCATGATTCCTTTCAGCAACTGGAATTGGCTAGGGAAGCTGGCGTTCATTTTAGGGGCAGCGAGCAGACACCCCAGCTCTCACAATTCCTCACATCTCCCTCAAATCCACTTTACAAAGAAGCAAGTGTGGAATTTCACAACATTGATTCAGCAATGGCTACTCACCAATCCTTTTCTTTTTCAGCAGCCTTTACAACCAGTGGTATTTTCTTACAGGGCAGCTGCTCAAGGGACAATGTGTACAGGAGTAGTCTCTCTTCCCATGATGGTGAAGAGTTCAGTGAAGCCCCTCCCCCAAACCCCCTCCAGCTGCATAGCTTTGTGTGTCCGATCATACAAAATAATGTTTATCAAAAGGAACTCCAAGAAATGGAAGCAAAACGGTTCTTTTTTCCCCCCTTCTTTATTGCTGTTTTTGTTTTGTTTTATTTGTTCATTTATCTGTCTTTGGGAGAGTAAGGGGGAAGCTCAAAAATGGAGGGGCAAAGTGTGGACAGCAGCTATGTACTCACTGGACACTATGTTGAAAATGAGGTTTACAATTCATGGGTGGGGACAGGAGGGGAAAACTGGGAGAGAGTGAGGGAAGGGGTGACAGCGTTCAAAAAAGAAATGAACTCAATTACAATAAAATATATTTTTAAAAAAAAGAATGTTGAACAAGTTTACACTCCCACCAACAATGCAGTAAGGTTCTCTTTGGGCCACATCCCCTCCAGCATCTGTTGTTGTTAGAGTTCTTGATTATAGCCATTCTAACTGGGGTGAGGTGGTATCTCAATGTTGTTTTGATTTGCATTTCTTTTATGGATAGGGAGGTTGAGCATTTCTTCATGTGTCTATTGGCCATCCTTCTTTTCTCTTCAGAGAAGTTTCTCTTTAAGTCTTTAGCCCACTTATTTATTAGGCAGATGTTGTTTCTTTGAGGATTTGTTGTTGAGGGATTTAATTTTTTGAGATCCAGGTATATTTTAGATATAAGACCCTTGTCTGTTGTATGGTTAGTGAAGATCTTCTCCCAATCTGTGGGCTTTCTATTGATCTTGCTAGCTATGTCCTTTGCCATGCAGAAGCTCTGCAGCTTCATGCAATCCCATTTGTCCAACCTTTCTTTGATTTGTTGTGTTTCTGGGTCTCTATGAAGAAAATTTCAGCCTGTGCCAAGGAGCCCTAGAGTTTCTCCTGTAATGTTTTCAGGGAGTCTGCTTTTATTTCAAGGTCTTTGATCCATTTGGAATTGATTCTGGTGCAGGGTGATATATAAGGATCTAGCTTTAGTTTTCTACAGGTGATTAACCAATTTTGCCAGAACCATTTACTGAAAAGGCTGTCTTTCTTCCATTCTATTAATTTAGCTTTCTTGTCAAAGATTAGGTGGCTATAGATCTGTGGGTTCATTTCTGGATCTTCAGTCTCCATTGGTCCTCAGGTCTGTTCTTGTGCCAGTGGGAGTGTAAACTTGTTCAACCACTTTGGAAAGTAGTATGGAGGTTCCTCAAAAGACTCCACATAGAGCTCCCCTATGACTCAACAATCCCACTTTGGGGCATTTACCCAAATGATCACAAACAAGGTCATACCAAAGCTACCAGCACAACCATGTTGAATTATTCACCATAGCTAAGATGTGGAACCCTGATGCCCCTCAGTAGATGAATGGATCAAGAAAATGAGATATAGATAGATAGATAGATAGATAGATAGATAGATAGATAGATAGATAGATAGATAGATAGATAGATAGATTGATTGATTGATTGATTGATACACACACACACACACACACACACACACACACACACACACACACACACACACACACACAATGGAATTCTATGCCTCCATCAGAAAGAATGACATTGCCCCATTTGTTAGGAAATGGAAAGACTTGGAAAAAATTAAGAAACATAGGCCCAAAGAAACATAGGCCCCATCGTTTCCCTTGTTTGTAATGATTAGTACATGTCTAGCAGAGAAGGCAAAAGGCTATGTACATATGACCATATAAGATAATGTTAAGTGAAATGTACAGGGACACAAGAGGTTTTTTTTTCTTTCTTACTATTGTTTTTAATATACCTATAATGCACTATGTGACTCTTTTATTTCTTTTGTATGTTCTTCCCCCACAGTATAACTCCTGTTTTCATTGTATTTGATCCAGGTGTTCTGCATCTTGTATATACATTTTTGTAATTTTGGGAGGGTAAGGGTATAGCGGAATGCTTAAATGGGGATGCAGCTTGACCCATTGTGACAATGAGATGTACAGGACACTATGTTGAAAATGAACTTTACAATGTTGCGGGGTGGAGGGTGGGAATGGGAAGAGTTGGGGAGGTGTAGAGGGAAGTGATTGTAGGGGAAAAATAAAGGAGGAGGTAACAATGTTTGATAGAAAATGGACTGTAACTGTAACTGTAACTGTAACCC
This sequence comes from Dipodomys merriami, assembly GCF_024711535.1. Lineage (NCBI taxonomy): Eukaryota > Metazoa > Chordata > Mammalia > Rodentia > Heteromyidae > Dipodomys > Dipodomys merriami. Next base: position 9,659,800 of record NW_027204715.1, on the reverse strand, counting down.
CTCTGTACAGTAATTTACAATAAAAATATCTATTAAAAAAGAATGTACTCATTATCTGATTTGTGCAACTGTAACCCATCTGAATATCACCTTTACAATAACAATAAATAAAAATTTTAAAAAGAATGTTTTCTTTAATAACACATTTGAGAAAGTGTGTGTGTATATATACATACATATATATTTATGTATGTATGTATATATGCATAAACACAGAGTGATATAAACATAAAAGATAGATGATAGATGATAGGGAGATACTTTAATATACTCACCCTCTTGTAGATCCTTTTAAGTATACACATAACATGTATGCTATATATAGGTATGTCTCTCTATATACATATACACATACATATATACACATTCATATGTATATATACATAAATGTATATAACAGGTCACTTAGACTAAACCTTTAAAAGAAACTACATAAATTTTTGAAACATGCCCCAAAATAATTTTGTAGCCCACAATCTATTCTCAGAATTTTAATATTTAAATATCACCAACCCACACATTTCTGACCTAAGCCTCTTCACTAGATAAAATTATCATTTATATAAGCCCTTGATTAGTTCTCCTCACCTTTCTGACTCAAAAAAAAAAGATGGTTGATTTAGCTCATCCAATTTGCATTTCTATTCTTGATAGCACAGCAAAGTATGAATTGCAGGGCTGCTAATGAGATAGATTTCCTTTCAGAGTTGCTAACAGAGACTTTAGAAGAACAAGTTACGTGAATATGTGTTATAGAGTGTGAAGCCAGGCTGGAAAATTTCCTTCCCATTCTGAGTGTGTGCCAGTGTGTTACACAGTTCCTGACTTTGTAAAGATGCATGCCAAGGCTAAAAAATGATCTCTTTGTCTCATATCAAAGGCTATGGTTAGAGCTCTAAATATATCACAAATCCATTTCATCCAGGTAGCACCTAGAGAAACAGTCTCCTCCCAAGGACTTATCTGTGTGTGTGTGTGTGTGTGTGTGTGTGTGTGCGTGCGTGTGTGTGTGTGTGTGTGTGCGTGTGTGTGTGTGTGTGTGTGTGTGTGTGTGTGTGTGCATGCATGCCCACCCAGCTCAAAAGTGCAGCTACTTCCTCCTCAGGGAATCAAACCCCTGTCTCCCGAATGACAGGAAGGGCTACTAACACTCTACTAATGAGGATGGCAACTTGTCCTCTTTCTTAATTACTGTCCTGGAAATTCAAATCACACAGGAAAGAGAATAATATTAAATCTCCTACATTATTCCTGACTTCAAGGGATCAGGGAGGTTGATCATGCTCAAGTTACCGGTATCTAATGCTACTTAACAAAATCACGAACTGCTTTGCTGTAGAAGTTGGCACATCATCTCATTAAATCTAACACTATACTTGGGATTCACCATGTTCCTAGAAGGTAAGCTTTTTAAGTTAGAAGGTCAAGGCAGAAACAAGAGTCTACATAGAAATAGGCAGAGTGAGGAAGCACTCCAGCATAACAAGCTTATGATAGCCATGTCACGCACAGTTTAATACAAAGCCACACACTTCCAAATGAGACCGACTCATTCAGGGACTAAAAACTGGTTAAATACCACTCATGGCGCCCAGCGTTTTTAATTCCAAAGACACTGCAGTTCCCAGCAGCTCCAGTGGCAGTGATTTTGGTTACCCTCTACTCAGAGTTCATTTGCTTCCTGACTGCTATGGAGTCTGTTAAATTCTGTGTTCCTTTGGTTCCCAGTTTCGTCTGTCATAACTTTTGCTAATTGATTGTCATTTTCACTCCTGATGATTTTTCTTCATGGATAAATACACTGGACTTAGTAATCTACTCCAAAGTTTCATGTAACACCACCTGTCTCTTCCTCTTTACTATTTCCTTGACACTGAAATATATAGGGCTAGAAACAGTAATTTTGTTGTTATTGGATGTTGCATTGGTTCCCCCTTTGTCCTTTGTCTCACCATTTTTTTGTTCCCCTTCCCTTCCTTAATTCAGATAAATATATACACAATACTCAGGGTACCAAAATCAAATACAATGACAACAGGGAATAAAACATGGGGGGGGGGGGAACAAAAGAAATCACATAGTGCCTTAAAAGGCAACAACAACAAAGGAAAACCTCTTACGTTCATGTCTTGGAGTTCATTTCACTTAGCATCATCCTATATGGTCATATGTACACAGCTATTGAGCTATTCTGATCATCTGCTAAGATGGTCCTAGATGTATACTAGTTATTACATCTAAGGAAACCATGGTACCTGTTTCTTTGGGTCTGGCTTACTTCACTAATATGATTTTTTCTAACTCTTTCTATTTTCTTACAAATGGGGCAATGTCATTCTTTCTGATGGAAGCATAGAATTCCATGTGTATATATATCGCATTTTCTTGATCCATTCATCCACTGAGGGGCACCTGGGTTGGTTCCAAATCTTAGCTATGGTAAATAATGCTGCAATGCACATAGTTGTGCTGGTAGCTTTAGTATGGCCTTGTTTGTGGTCATTTGGGTAATGCCCAGAAGTGAGTCATAGGGGAGCTCTATGTATTCTCACCCAGTTAGAATGGTTATAATCAAGAAATCTAGTAACAACAGATGCTGGAGGGGAATGCTTCTGCACTGTTGGTAGAAGTATAAACTTGTTCAACCACTCTAGGTCCATATTTGTACTTTAATGTACTATGGCTAGGTCTTCACAGAGCCAACAAAGACAAATTTGGCTGAAAGGATCTCATGTTTAATTTGTCTTGGGGGACACCTTTGGAGAAGACTGGAATATATCCTATGCCTCCATTATTGCTTTTAAAAAAGGACTCTATCACAACATTTATCACAATATTTTTTCCAAGTTGTTCCTAGTTCTACCCTCTCTCATAACCCTAATAAATTCATACCCATGAAACAAAGGGTACAAGTGGTTTTATTGTTTTCTTTAGGTCTTTGTTGTTGTAGGTTTTTTTTTTTTTTGTTTTGGTTTTGGGTTTTGGCAATACTAGGGTTACATGCAAGGACTCATGCTTGCTAGCCAGATGCTCTACCACTTGAGTTACACCTCCAGCCTTGGCATTTTTGAAACTTTAATCTTCCTTCCTAATCTAAAATGCACAATTAAGTCCTGTTTCCTAACCATTTGCATTTCCACAAGTCAATTCAAGCTCCTATTTTGAAGACATCTGCATATCTAAAATCCACATTTCAAAGAAGGGGGAATTTTACACAAATGAGGTGGACAATAAAAGAGCTGCCCAAGGACTCTCCTTTCTAACTACACAAAAGCTTTTAAAAAACAAAGCTCCAGATAAATGAAAGATGAGTGACCCCAGAACTGCTGAAGTGAAGATGCCAGAACTGTTAGTAGTTGGTTACATTCTGTATGCAGGTGAGGACTGAGAAGTTAACTGAGAAATTCTCTGTTCTTCCTTATCTCCAGGCAGTCCTGGAGAGTTTGAATGTGATGGCAACAATGAGTACAATGACTAAATTATCACAATGGCTTTGAAGGGATAAAGGTTGTTGTTGTGACTCTGAGCATAATTAGCACACAAGAAGGGAAGGGCAGTTCTCCCTTTGTCTGACCCACAAGTGTTCATAAGTCGGCCCAGAAGTTTGTTCCCAGGCCTGGAGCTTGGGGCTGGGACACAGAACTGTGGCTACTGGAGCCCAAGAATGCACAGCAGGATGGAGGGCTCCTGGTGGTAGGCCAATGCCCCGGTTTCTAAGCATTTCTTGAAACCCTCATGGAAGAAATGAGTGAAACTGTAGGAGGCTGGGGACTTGCCATGGCGATGCATGAGCGTTTGACACTCTGTGGTCGATTAAGCTGGTTTGCCCAGGCTGATGTTGGGAAAGTAGAAGACATAGCAGGAGCAAATGGGTTTGGACACAGCTCTTCCTATGTTGTACAAGTGTTAGAGGGAAATACTTACTCATTAGCCAGTTTTCCTGATACTGCCTTGTTATCTTCTCAGTATGAATTTAAGCCCGGTATCCTCTCCTCTCCATTTTCTTTGAGATCTCATTCTTTCCCATGGCATCATGATGGTGACATCTAACCCAGGCCTCCTTGCTGAGTGTCAAAGTCATGTCTATATCACCACATTGAAAGAAACCCCACAGGCTTCTATTTCTGAGTCTATTTGGACACTAGGCACATTGTTATAGGGGACAGAAACTATAGACTACCTCTACCACCTGCCCTACCACTGCATGGTAGCAGAGGAAATGTCCAGCAGCAGGCTGGGGAATGGGAATTCTAAAATGAGGAGAAAGATGAAAGTTGGGTGATGAAACGCCAGGCAACAAGTCTAGAAAGCATGGCTCATAGTGTCACGTGACCTGTCAAAAGACCCCCTGCAAATCAGATCCTCTGTTTCTGTTTTCGACTTTCTGGGTCACCAAGGAAGGGAAAAAAAAGCATTCTCACAATTTCCCCTTATACTCCTGATAGCTTCGTCTCTAAATCAAGCACATGGCTCTACCAGCATTTCCTAAGGGTTCAGTATTTGCTCATTTACTCAGCAGAATAAGTGCACTGTGCATCTTGAATGTGTTAGGCACCATGTAAGTCGCTGGTGACATTGAGGCAAATACAAGATCAATACAAGTCATACCTTCATGCCTTTCTGCTGCCTGTAGAGTACAGCAGAGAGGTAGACAATAAACGTTTAATGCAAAACACATGCACAAAACATGGTCACAAACTCCACAATACACAAACAAGGTATCATGAGGAAGAGTACTAGGAGAGTCTACTTTCAATGGCATGAATCAGGAGAAGCCTCCTGGGCATATAAGCTAAGAATGGGAGGACGGCAGCCATGTACTCCTTACATGCTGAAAGGGGTGAACACAAGCCAAGGATGTAGAAGCCTGTATGGTACCATGCCAGCCACATTCTGTGCCATAGCAGGCCTTTCAAGGATATATTCAAGGGCACAGGAAGAGACAACTTACATTTTTCATCCTCAGAGGATGGCTCTTGAATGAAATGACAATGTAGACAACAATGTCAAATCTGCAAGGAAAAAACTTAAGGTACATTATGAATGTTGAATCAGCAATGTTTTTGTTTTGTTTGGCAGTACTGGGCTTGAACTCGTAATTACTAGATAAATGCTCTACCGCTTGAGCCATACCATTCCCTGCTCCTGCTACTTTTTATTCGTCTTCCAGGAAAGGCCTCACACTTTTGCCCTGGTAGCCTAAGTTTATGATCCTCCTACCTCTTCCTCCTAAGTAGCTGAGATTACATGCATGCACAACCACACCTGCTTTCTACAATGGTTTGTGGATAGATTCATTTGTGGGTATTGAAGGAAGGAGAAATCAAGGCTCAGCCTTAGACTTAGGCTAGAGCATACATTGGGTAAATTGACAAAAAGGTTTTGGAGAACAGGAAATCAAGGTTCAGTCTCTGATGTGACAACAGCAGCGTGTATGGAGTTTTCAAGTAGAGTTGTGAGGAGCACCTACAGGGACCTGACTTTGAAGATCAGAGGCTAGGTCCTGCCCAATGCATCCACTGGGGAGTGTCGTGTTAGATAAAGTCATGAAACGGGATGAGAGCGGCTCAGTGTAGCCAGACTTCCTACATGGTAGCTAGATTCCCCAAGATAATGGGTTCCAGAAGGTTCAGACAGAAGCTAAAAGGATCCATATGAGGTGAGCTCAGAAGTGACCCATTACCCCATCCATCATATTCCCCTGATCCCTTCTTTGCATAATCCAGTCCTGGATATTGTCTGGTCCCAATTCACTCTCAGGGCTGAAGTAGTCTTCACGGTGAAGTGATCGTAGTTGAATTGGACCCACAGTATGAACACATTAAGACTAGAAAATGAGCTGTGCTACCTCTTAGCATAGCATTAGATGTCAATATGTATGTATCTTTGCTCAATAAGATGAAATTAATGAGAAGGAATTTTGCTGATTAGGTCAAAGTACTTTCTTACATCTGTAAAAGTGGCTTTATTTCATATCCCATTTGTTTCCTACCAGGCAGCCAAAGCTGCCGCTGAGAACCAAGATTCAAGGTAGAATAGGTGGGCTGTCCCTCTCAACACGGCAAGGAGGTGCGGGTGGGAGAGAAGGGATCAGCAACGCTATCTGAAGGTCGGGCTCACACAGAGCTCACCTTCTCCCAAGCCACTTGACTTGTGAACCTCTGTGTCCCTACTGTGAAAGTCCACACTGCCATTTGCCACTCTGCAGGCTAAATATCACGATGAATTCTTCCAGTCTGCCTGTGGGAGCTGGAAAGCTTGCCTTACTCACTCTGCTTTTTAAAAAATAATCATATTCTAATGTGTGAGATTTTGTTATTTATAAGTCCACTAATAAACTCAAAACTGAGAGAAAAGATAAAAATTACAAAGACCTTTTTTTTTTTGCTCCCAAGGATAGCAAGAAAAGCAACACAAGAAAAGGAGAAGACTTTTAAAAACCAAGTGTGTGTGTGTGTGTGTGTGTGTGCGTGTGTGTGTGTGTGTGTGTGTGTGTGTGTGTGTGTGACCACCAGACACAACTAAAACAGACTGGATTCCTAGTTTGCAGAACAAGTCCTCTGATTGGTTTCATGGATACAATAGCCTCTAGCCATGTTCTTCTCTCTCTCTTCATCCCAATATCTGGTTCCTGAAACTGCCATTCTTTCTTCCTGTGCTTGTCTGTCTCCAAATCCCTTCTTCAAAAACAAGAACCAAAGCCATCCAGCATTTTTGCTAGAGAGGATGATTTTTTACTTTTTAATTTTGAAAAAATTAATTTAGGAGCTGGGAAGGTGGCTCAGTGGTAGAGCACTTGCCTTGCATGCATGAGGCCCTGGGTTCGATTCCTTAGCACCACATAAGCAAAAAGAAAAAAGCCAGAAGTGGTGCTGTGGCTCAAGTGATAGAGAGCTAGCCTTGAGCTGAAGAGCTGAGGGACAGCACCCAAGCCCAGAGTTCAGGCCCCACGACCGGACCCCCCAAAAAATTAATTTAAAAAAAACTCTGTATAATTATAGTCAACTCAAGATATTCTATCAGCTATCTAGACCTACACTGAGATTTGGTTGAAAGATTTGTGCCAAACATACATCAGAGACATGTTTGACTTAGTGACATCAGATTATTTGACTATATAAACGTTTTTGTAATTAACATTCATACAGTAAATTTCTAGCCCCGGTTCTTCTTTATTATTTTCTACTTATCTTTAAGTAGTTGTGCAAGCGGGTCTCAGCCCAGCATGTGCGTTTATGAGTACAGTGCATCTTGACCAATGCCACCCTCCCATCCATCATTCTGCCCCATCTAAGCCAACCCCATCCATCCCTCAAGTTACCTGGCCCCATTTTTACATATGTACATTGACTATGATGACTAAATTTATCCACCCTTTCTCTCTTCAAGGCTTAGTTCTAATAATGCCTTGGGAAATGTGTCTTGCCACTTTTATATGATTATTTTATTTTTTAGGATTTTTTTAATGACACAGTGTCTAACCTTGTCAGTATTTTTTTCTTTCCATGTACAATTGAATTATAAAATGCCATGACATTAAATACTGGCTGGAGAGATTGCATTTACATAGAGTAGGAACTCTTAGAACTAACAATTAACATCGGTGGTCCTCATCCAAGAGGGACTGTTTGCTGTTACAAAGGAACAAGAAATGAAATGTCTCTGGGAAAGAGCAAAATGCCACCAGCCATAACTGAGGAGCTAGCAAAATATATTACCCTTTTTGAAAATAAGGAGACTTTTTTAATTCAATGGGAGATTGAAGAAAAAAGCTTTGACATACTTTCAGTTTGGGAGAGAAAATATTTTACAACATCTGAACTATTGAAATGTCAAAGTTTCCTCAGCATCGCTATTGCTCAACATTAGATATACTATGGATGTTTATTGAGTCTTCCAAGCTCTGTAGAAGATTGATAACACATGTCTGAATAAGCACCACGCTAAATTATCATGGCCGTTGTCTCTGGCAGAAATCACAAATCAGACACCACAGGCCAAAGCCAGCCCTCAAAAGTAGTTTGTTTGACCCACGCCATACTAAAAAAAAAAAAAAAATGGTTGAGAGGTTTCATCAGAAATGATTTATTTCTGGATGCAGTGAATATTTTACTCAGCAGACTCATGCTTTCCCAGCTCGGAATCAAAACCTGAAATTTTTGCAGTGAAAAGGGCACGGGGCGCCTGCTTTTATGAGACTTACAATTTAAACAAAAGGATACATCATTACCAAGCAGATAGAAAATGCTTGGCAAATGTAATGACTAACGGAAGGCACTGCTGGGTGTGTCTGATGACTAGTATGTATTGGCCATTTGCTATGTGCTAGGAATTCTCTGTCCTCTTTGACACCATGAGAACGGCCTTACAACATTCTGTTATTGTCATCCCTGTATTCCAGATAGCAATCTGGAGCAAAGAAATTTTCACTCTCATATCAAATATCACAAAACCACCAATATCACAAAATATACCCTTGTGGATTCATTGTTTTCATTGATCTTTTCTGAATTATTTTTTTTTCAATCATTGACTTTTCAATAAGGCAACATGAGTAGTTTCATAGTATCAACAATTATTCATGAGTTTATTTAGGACGCTAAACTTTTTAAACATGTTTTCTTAGTTTAACCTGTGAATCGTGTATCTCAAATAAAGACTTCGAACCTTGTGAGAGCTCAACTAGCATCTTGAATCAACTGCATTGCAATTTTCTAGCTGCATTCAGATAGATTTTGGGCCCACGTAGTTATGTTATGATATGTGGCAAAGTGACTTTGTGGGCATGTTTATCAAGCCAGTTGGCTTTAAGATACAGACATTACTCTGGTGGGCTTACTCCAATAAAATAAGGTCACAAAAAAGGAGGGAGCTGGGAGGGGGAGGCAATGTCACCAAAATTAGCAAGGTAATGGGTAATATGGTGAATGGTGAATTTTGTTGCCAATTAAATAGTAATGGGATAAACCTTTCTAGTGGAAAACTGCATGTAAAGAATATTACAAACATCTAAGTCTCTATCCTTGATTCTCTGTTCACTGGCCAAAGCTTAGTTGGACCTAGCCATGAACTGCACCTTCATTTTCAACGCAAACATCCTCATTGTATCACCCCAAACCCATGTTAGGTTTTGGCTACAAGAAAGTTTCCTTTATTGCTGGTCCTGCCTCTGGGTGAATTCATTTGTGCATCTCTAATTGGATGCACTACAAATTGGACTATACTGTTGGATATGAATAGTATGAGTACAAGGAAAAGGTGTCTTGTGGTTACCAGTAAGATATAGTTATATTTTGCCTATTTTTGAGCAGTAAATAGCTTCTCCTTCTCAGAGAAAAATAAGAAAGGTTTATACAAGTGATTAAAAATAATCAAGATACATTTACAAACAAGACCCACTGATGTTGAAAACTGTCTCTGCTTTCAGTTACATGTGATTTAGAGCAAACCAATAGCTAACTGTATTTATCAGAAAACTTTACCAATTGATCTCATACTGATAACTTAGTGAACTTTAGATACTAGATTTTATTGTCCAGTAAAAGATATTTAAGATAAAATATTTGTTTCGAATGTACCTGCTTTGTAAGTTGAAAACATGCATCAGGTTTTGCCTCATTGTTTCACTGTACAGCAAGCAGTGAAACTTTACAGAACAATTCATTTTGCATTATGGGTAGCATTACAGTTCTGCCCTCCTTCCATCCAGCCACCCTTCTACCCAGCTACTTTCTAGCTCTCATTCTCGTGCATGTATATGGAACTACTCTCTAGACAAGGCACTTTCCAAGAGCTTCAGGTCATGAAAGAGACAAGCTAGAACTGAAGCTTCATGGTTCAAAGCATTCAAGACAACTAGCTTACAGACCACCTCCGAAGACCATGGAAAGAATCATTCTACCCTCAAATCAGACTTGCAAGCAAACTTTAAACACCTCAGTGCAGGTGCAAAGGTAACCAACCAAGCTGGCTACCTTTCATCCATTGACTGACTGCAGGAATTGACTCCCCTTTTGTGGTCTCCTTTTCTAAAGCAAATTAGGGAAAGTCTTCATGTAAACTAGGAGTGTTCATACATTGCTCCAGGACCCAACACCCAGCCAGTCCTCATGGCCCTCATCCAACTCAGGGGTCAGAGAGCAGAAAGTAAGTGGTTCTCAGGGACTCAGGGAAAAGCAGGCTTCGGGCTCCCTCACTCACCAACTGTGAAGTAAGAAACTTGAGAGATTTGCAAACGAGAAAAGAAAAACATAACATGGAATTTCACCAGGATGCCTTAACAATGATACAGCAATCAGAATCCGAGGCTTTCCTGATGTTCCAAACAATGAACTCAGAACAAAGCTGACATAATGGAGTCTGATCCTGAATGTGAAAATTTCTTTTGATGGAAAGAAATATCCAACATCTGACATAACAAAACTATGCTTAACAGAATTTTATACACTTACCTTCTTCTACTATGTGGCTCTAACATATGATACATTTTCAGTGAATAGATACTGTGTATCTACTTAGAGTTTCAATTCAAGTTTCTCTACTTACTGCGCCCAGCCATTGGCTGAGATGCAGTGTCTCAGACATCTCTTTTGCCTGAGGTTAAACAGTTTTGACTGAGTGATCACTTTGATTATGAAAAGGCTTCCAGAAAAGCTATTTAGTTTGTCTAAGATATTTAAGATATACACTCTAAAAGTCTAATGGTTCATTTTCTCCTTGGAGATTAAGTAGAAAGTACAAACTAGGCATCAACATGTGGTAGAATGTTATTATCGCTTTGTAATGTCAGTTTCATCAGTTAAGAATTAGACACTATTAGTAGAAAAGCACAGTCTAGTAGATCCTAGCTAAGTACGCTCCTTAAGCATATTTTCATTTCTTTGAGAATATTTGGTTTGGAAAAGGAAAGGAAACAGATTATTTAAAAATACATGAAGAAGGATTCCTACATAGAGTTTTAGTTAATTGTGGGAACTTACACACTGTTAACTCTACCCATTTATCTTCAGGCAGACTCTTTAAGTTTCTTATTGGAGTTGGAATATTTTCTTTGGTTTGACATTAGTGATAACTAAAAATTAATTTTTCACCCACAGGAAATATTAGCCCCTCATTTGAGAGTCAATGATATTATTTTTCTCGGCTAAATCATCAGTGAGCCAGCCAGCTCTGAAACCCAAGATTCTGAAATCATAAAATCATGAAGTTGAAGGGCAGTTTCAGGTCTTCAAGCTCCGTCCTTGTAAGGATAAGGAAATTGAATCCTAGCGAAGTGAAAAGAATTGCCTATAGCCAGAGAAGCTGAAAGTAATCAAGTCAAAACCAAGGTTTTCTGAATCCCAGGGCCTTGATTTCCAACTGGATTATTGCTGGAGTCAGAAATTAGTCCCAATTTTATTTCACTGAAATTATGAACTAAATTGTAATTGTTAGACACTAATCAGAATAAAACAGGAAATACACGATAATATTTCCGTTTCCTTGGTAGGGTGTGTCATTGTCTTGTGTTTCTAGTGTTTGACCTGTCTACATTATCTGCGACCATTTTGGCTAACTTCATGGTTAAACCTCTCATGAAGGCATTATCTTGAGGCTGGAGGTGTAGCTCAGTGGTAGAGCACTTGGCCCAGCATACTAGGTTCAACGCCAAGCACCACTGGAAATTAACGACAGCAAAAAGGTTCTTACTTTTCCCCTGGTAAGAGTTTCAAGTTAAAAAAAAAAGTGCGACATCCCCCAGCCAAGGTCTTTAGCTAGCAATACAGTCATTTATCGAGCCACCATATCTGCCTTCAAATGTTCACATCCTGCAGCTTGGCCCTCGCCTCTGTTTTCTTGCCATGGAAGGCTGTTGAGCTCCTCCTGTGGAAGCTGCTGCCTGGCAGATCTGCAGCCCTCGGAGGGTTTCACAGCCTTGTTCCCTGGCTCTTCACGCTCCGGGGCTGCCCAGGGAGCACCATGAATAGCACTTATTAATCTTGTTGAAAGAATTTTGGCTTTGTGTGGATAATGTGTACTTCAGGGAAAATCCGCTTTCACCTCTGTGTGTCCTCGGCATTTCATTGCAGAACCTTAAAAGGGAAGGGAGGTTCTTGTTACAGAGGTGCTCAATTTTCTTCTTTTCCTTCAATTCACTTGTGTTTCTCTCTGGGAATTGTTACCTAAATGTATATTGCTTATTGATGACCATTTCCTGGTTAATTATCCAATCAACTGTGCTTCAAGTACAAAATGTCACATGTGAGTGCATCTCAGGAGAACAGAGACTTCATTCCATCTCAGAGATCATTTCTATGAAAACCCTTGCCAAGTGGTTAATGCAGAATTAGGCAGTGGCTCTACTCTGTGATGATTAAATATTAAATTGATCAGAGGCTACTTTAGAAAATCAGTGTAGAATTGTAGAGAAGCACGCAAGGAGAATACTCTCTGAAATTAAATGTTGGCTTGAAGGATTAGCAAACAAGATTATGGATAAAACAAAATGAATACCATCCAGTTACAAAGCCTATATGCATGACAGTACCATTCAAAAATGAACATGGGGGTAGATGGTGTGAAAACATCTATTGCCTCATGCCTAAAATATAAGTTAGGGGGAAAGTAAAGCACCCCACTCCAAAACAAGGGAAGTATGGATTTGTCTATGACAAGTAGGTATCAATATTCTTTTTCATAGTTCCCAACTACCTCTTAGCTTCCATGAAACAAGCTTACTAAATACCCACGAGTGATTCAAACAAGTGCACCCCCCTCTTATTAACCTTGATCGCTACCACAATTCTCGAATATCTTTATTGAGATGTAATTTAGATACCATGAAACTCACCCACTCCGTGGCACTGAATTTTAGTATATTCACATGGCTGTGTAACTATCACAATTAATTTTTGAAACATGCTCATCACTGTAAAAAAGAAAACCTATACCCATTAGGTGTCACTTCCATACCCATTCCACTCACCAATCTCCTTTCTGACTTCAGAGATTTGCCTCTGCTAGACATTTCATAAAATCCATTCCCTTTTTTTGCATGTGTCTTAATTTCTTTTATTGTCAAAGTGATGTACAGAAGGGTTACAGTTTTATAAGTAAGGTAATAAGTACATTTCTTATCAAAGTTGTTATCCCCTCCCTCATTTTTCTCCTACTTTCCCTCTCCCCCCCGCCCACCATCTCCACCCCGAAGTTGTACAGATCATTTCCAACATATTGTCTTGTGCAGATCACTGTTACATTGGTTCTTTGCCTCACAGTTCTATCATTTCCTTTTGTAATCGATTTCATCCATTAGTCTTAATATTTTCATGGTTCCAGTGGGAAAGATTTCCAGTATTCCCAGCAACAGTCCTCAGATTCCTGTTGATTTCAGGACACAGGACACAAATGGCAGAACTACTTGCTAAGTGGATTATACAAATGAGCCTTTTCTAGATCATTTGTTTCATCTCTAGAGTTGAAAGTGATGACAATTATTCTAGAATCTCCTGGAGTCCTAATGGAGATTAGGGAAGTAAAAACAGAGAAGGTAACCAACAAGTATCTACAAATGTCATGAAATATTTATTCATTCATTATCATTCTGCAAGCAATAAATAATTTTCCCTTCACAAAATATGACTACATCACCTGTGTGCTTAATAAAGTGACTACCATAATAAAATTACAAGCTTATAATGTGGACAAAGAAAGCTATTAAATGAAAACTACTTTGATCTTATTTGGGAAGTAAAAATATTAATGTTAATCCATTGTATCTGTTTCTACTTTTAAAAAAGAACTTAAAAGATATGAGAAGATATGAAAACATCTTTCTTTGATTAAAAAAGAACCAGAAAAGCTCTAATTTTCATTAAAAGTTAATAAGGTTATTCATACAGAAGTGAATGCAACAGAACATTGCTTCTTTTGATTTTATTTGTACTTTTTGACCCAGACATGGGTTTTAAACAGTACTGTTTATATAAATATATAAAATAAATGTAATATATAAAAAGAACCTAAATACAGCTTAAGAAGTATCATTATTACATTTCCACATAATCTGGATATCACTGATTCAACTAAGGTATATTAGTCAGTTATGAGCATAGTAATGCTGTGGAACAAATCAACTCATAAGTTAACTAAGCTGAGTGTTTGGTATCTATCACTTTCATAGACCTACAGATAAACTCCAGCTTAGCAGATCTAACCTGGATGATCCTGTGACCATAGTAAAGCTTAGATTTAGGATCCAACTTCTGTCTGGGACTGGTACACCAGTGTTCATTTGTGGGCCCATGTTACTGGAAGCAGAACTATCTGGACAAATACTTCTTATGGAAGACCAGTAGGTTAACAGAGCCAACCCAAATCACACAAAGATTTAAGGGTTCTTCAAGCATTGTATCTATACACATTGCACTGGGCACAAGTCATGTGGCCAACCTAAGCTTAGAAAAATCTCTTAGAGTGACCTGAATGGAAGGGGAAGGGATAAGTAGTTGTGGAACTCAAGCAATCATATGAATTAAGCTTCCAGTATAGTTTTAAAACTCAGAGAGTTTGTAACAATCATTTAACTAAGTTCTCTTGTTTGCAGACATGAACAGTGAGGCATAAAAAATGTCTTTCCTAAATTTATAGTGTGACACATTGTTCCTGAGTGTATAGCAGCTATGTTTAAATTGGAAATCTGCCTCTTTCTACAAGTAAGCTCCTACATATACAGAAATCTTGGTCTTCAAATTCTCAAAAGATTGTAATCTAACTTGAGTTACTGACAGCCCCCAAAAATCAGTCCTGAAGGAACCAGAGAAATGAGAGAATGCAGATTCCAAGAATTCTGGGGGAATGTTAAGGCTATCTCAAATATGTATGAGTGGGAGTTTGAGAGATGGGAAGATAGAAGGTAGACCTGCTGCCTGGTTCTTTCAAATGATTAGTAAGCTAAATAAAACTCATCAAGAAAGAGAAGACAGAATAAAATTCAGAATGAAAATGCAGTGCTATCTCTAAGTATCATGAAAACTATACATAAGAAAACTTGAAAACTTAGTTCCTAGGAAAAAAAAGACCCTGTCCCTTTGACTTTACAAGATCTTTAAATACAGTTAAATTCCCCCTTATACAAATTGTTCCAGAAAATGGAAAAGGGGAAATAATAGATTATAGGTATGAATGTATATGCAAACATCCCAACCAAGGCCTTAGCTAATAAGTCCAATAATGTGTAAAGAGCACAAAATAATCAGAAGGACTTTGTCCCAGGAAAAATAAGCACCAGAACATGTATTGAACATCTAATTATTACCACATAAAAGTAGATCAGAGCAGAAAATCATAGTATTATATCAAATTAATACAGAAAAGCATTTTAGTAAATGTCAACACATATTATTGTTTTAAAACCAACAACTAAGGGGCTGGTAGAGTACTTGCCTCACTTGCATGAGGCCCTGGGTTCGAGTCCTCAGAACCACATAAACAGAAAAAAGCCTGAAGTGGTGCTGTGGCTCAAGTGGTAGGGCACTAGCCTTGAGCTGAGGGACAGCGCCCAGGCCCAGAGTTCAGCCCCCATGACTGACCAAAAAAAACAACAAAAAACCTAACAACTAGTTGGGCCTATTGGTACATGCCTGTAATGCCAGCCCTTTAGAAGTGAAGGCAGGAGAATTGAGTTAGAAGTCAGTCATAGCTACCTAGCAAACTCAGGTCATCTAGATCATATTAGGGCAGCTAGGTCCATTTAAGCTACACAGTGAGAACCTGGTCTCAAAAACACAGTAATAATGTTTAAAACCAGAACTAATATTCTTTTTATGCATTTTATTATTATTATAAAGTTCATGTACAGAAGGGTTACAGTTATATGTCAGATAAAGAGTACATTTCTTATTTTCCTTTCCTTCAATCACTCCCAGTTTTTCCCTCCCATCCCCACCCACAAGTTGTATAGTTCATTTTCAACAGTAAGGTCTAGTGAGTATCATGGCTGCATTTGTTTTTATTTTGGGTCCGGTCATGGGCCTGAACTCTGGGCCTGGGCGCTGTCCCTCAGCTCTTCAGCTCAAGGCTAGTGCTCTACCACTTGAGCCACAGCGCCACTTCCGGCTTTTTTCTTTTTGCTTATGTGGTGCTGAGGAATCGAACCCAGGGCCTCAGGCATGAAAGGCAAGCGCTCTACCACTGAGCCACCTTCCCAGTTCATGGCTGCATTTGTAGAACTAGTGTTCAGAACTATGTATGGTAGCAATGCATACCTTAAAGCAAGTCACTTCCTGGCATCTCATGACATCTAGCTTCCATGTTGCCAAGCGACATCACATGACCAACCAGGTCTGGCCAAGAACTGCAAAGGAAATATTACATACATGAAGAAATAGTGAAGGGCTATACACAAATCTTTTGTTTTTCCCACCTTCCCCATAGAGGAGGACTTTCCCAACTTAGCATAACCCAACATCCTCACCGTGCAAAGTACCATTGCCCTCAGGAGCTTCTCAGCCCCATAAAGAACTAGTTTTCTCTATGGGCATGGCTTTGCTGTCTGTCTCTGTCTGCTTGTTTTAGAATAGCATGGTATGTCCTGATGAACATAGTTGGTAAGCTACATTCAATAACCTACAAAATGAGAGGGCTACTCTTGAGCCCAAAAGCTCAGCCCCAAAGCCCGGGCACTGTGTTCAAGACCCAGGAACAGCACCCAAAATAAATACATGAATGCAATTTTTTAAACTACACAATTAAGTTGTTTTAATGGAGAAATTTAAGTAGCTATCTCTATGTCTTTAAGATAGGGAATAAAAAAATAAAAATGTCCATTGTGACTACCATTATTTACCATAAGATTTTGTTATAACCATCAGAAAAACAATAAGGAAGAAAATATCTAAACACTGGGGTAGAAATTTAAACTATCATTTCTTTAATGAGGGAAAGACTGCCAGATAAAAGAGCACCTTGCGAAACTCAATGATCTCTTCTCTTCCAAAAGTTCTTTAAACATTGATTTTTAAATACTTATCAGACAAGCAATAAAAAGTTTAGTTCCAAAGAAGCCTCAGTCTATGTATATATAGATAAAACTTTCAAAGCTCATAAAACACCTAGTAACAAAAGTCTGAGTTAACAGCCAGTATTTCATGTTGTACAAGACAGTTTTCAGGCTTTTTGTAAAGTTAATTCTTTCCAGGTTAATCCATAATAGCACTTCAATTTCAGTCAAAATTACAGTATAAGGCTGGGAATGTGACTTAATGGTAGAGTGCTTGCCTAGCATGCATGAAGCCCTGGGCTAATTCCTCAGTACCACATATACAGAAAAGGCGGGAAGTTGTGCTGTGGCTCAAGTGGTAGAGTGCTAGCCTTGAGCAAAAGAAAGCTCAGGGGCAGTGGCCAAGCTCTGAGTTCAAGCCCCAGCACTGGCAAAAAAAAAAAATTACAGGATACGTTTTAAGAAATTCAGCAATCAATGAAAGGTTGAACAAATGGGATTGCATGAAATTGCAGAGCTTCTGCATGGCAAAGGACATACTAGCAAGATCAATAGAAAGCTCACGGATTGGGAGAAGATCTTCACTAGCCATATAATGCACAAGGGTCTCATATCTAAAATATACCTGGATCTCAAAAAATTAAATCCCCCAAAAACAAATCTTCAAAGAAACAACTGCCCAATAAATAAGTGGGCTAAAGAGAAACTTCTCTGAAAAGGAAAGAAGGATGGCCAATAGACACATGAAGAAATGCTCAACCTCTCTAGCCATAAAAGAAATGCAAATCAAAACAACATTGAGATACCACCTCACTCCAGTTAGAATGGCTAAAATCAAGAACTCTAATAACAACAGATACTGGAGGGGATGTGGACAGAAGGGAACCTTACTTCATTGTTGGTGGGAGTGTAAACTTGTGCAACCACTTTGGAAAGCAGTATGGAGGTTCCTCAAAAGACTCCACCTAGAGCTCCCCTATGACCCAGCAATCCCACTTTTGGCCATTTACCCAAATGATCACAAACAAGACCATACTAAAGCTACCAGCACAACTATGTTTATTGTAGCATTATTTACCACAGCTAAGATATGGAACCAACTCAGATGCCCTCAGTAGATGAATGGATCAAGAAAATGTGGTATATATACACAATGGAATTCTATGCCTCCATCAGAAAGAATGACATTGCCCCATTTGTTAGGAAATGGAAAGACTTGGAAAAAATGATATTAAGTGAAGTAAGCCAGGCCCAAAGAAACATAGGTCCCATGGTTTCCCTTATTTGCAATAACTAGTATATGTCTGAGTCAAGCAGAAACAGTCAGATAAGTTGATGTTAGGGAAATGAACCCCCAAGATAAGTATTCAAATTTTTTTCTTTCATGCAATTGTTTCTAACATATTTATAAGATGATTTCTTTGTTACTTTGTATGTCCCTCCCCCACGGTATAACCCCCTGCTTTCACTGTATTTGATGTTATCATAATTTGTGGAGGGGAAGGGGAAAAACAAATTGTTTAACTAGGGATACAGGTGGACCTATTGCACCAATGAGATGTACAAGTCGTTATGTCGAAAAATGAACTTTACAACTTTGGTGGGGGGGTGGACAGGGTAGGGAGAGGTGGGGGGAGTATGGGAAGGGATGGGAAGGGGAAACAAAGAGGAGGCAACAATGCTTGATAAGAAATGTACTCATTATCTTGCCCATGTAATTGTAACTCCTCTGTACGGTATTCTCACAAAAAAAAAAAAGAAAAGAAAAGAAAAGAAAAGAAAAGAAATTCAGCAAGCTTGCCCCACAACAAATGGAGAAGTTCATTTTAAAAAGTCTATGAGGGCTGGGATGTAGCTCAGTGGCAAAGCGCTTGCCTAGCAAGTGCAACATCCTGGGTTCGATCCCCAGTACCAAAAAAGAAAAGAAAAAATATAAATAAAAAAATAAAAAGTCTATGAAAACTGAAATATACCACGTGATTTTTTTGTTGCTTTGTATTTCCCTCCCCCACAGTGTAACCCCTGTTTTCATTGTATTTGATGTAGGTATAATTTGTGGAGGGGAAGGGAAAAAACATATTGTTTAAACAGGGATACAGGTGGATCCATTGCAACAATGAGATGCACAAGGGCGCTATGTTGAAAAACAAACTTTACAATTTAGGCAGACGGTGAGGGGTAGTGTAGTTGTGGAGATGGGAAGGAAGGGATAAGAGAGGAAAAACAAAGGAGGAGACAACAATGCTTGATAAGAAATGTACTCATTACCTTGCTCATGTAACTGTAACCCCTCCTCTGTACAGTATTTTCACAATAAAAAACTTATTTTTTAATAAAGAAAAATATGTAAAGGACTTCCTCTATCATATAGACTATATAATTGTAGTGAATTTTAAGTTGATTTATTGGCACAAGTATAAACAAGTATATGTAAAATAGAATAGACAGAAGACTCAGTGAGATCTGATGATGAAGACAGCCTGAGATGCATGTCTTTCTCTTTGTTTTTCCAGAAGAAAGAAGAAGGGGAAGGAAGAAAGGAAGAAAGGAAGGAAGGAAGGAAGGAAGGAGGGAGGGAGGGAGGGAGGGAGGGAGGGAGGGAGGCAGGGAGGCAGGGAGGCAGGGAGGCAGGGAGGCAGGGAGGCAGGGAAGAGGGAGGGAGGGATGTCGAAAGCAAGCTGATTGAGAATATGAGAATTATTTTACTGCTATCTGAACAAATTATGTGTTCAATATTTAATTATTTTAGTGGTGGTCTTCAGTGAAACATGTCAATTCAGAGTGCGCTTGAAAGTTAGAAATCTAAAAAGTAATCGTGTTTTAGAGGATCAAGGGTCAATTGGGAAAACTGAAAAGAAAAGCAACTGTGGAGCCAAATCAAAGAAGCCCAAGCTGCTGAGGTGGAGACGGTCAGACCCCAGTCACGGAGGATCAGGAATGCACTCACACTCGCTTCGACATGCATGGGTAATCGAGTGCCTTCCACTTGATTTCCTCGTTGTGTTCAATGGGGTGGTCAAAACAAGGCAACTTTCTTGAACAAACAAGATGACAAAAAACATGAGTGCTTAGCGATATTCAATAGAAGCTGAACATTTACTCTCAATGACAGAAAACAGATTGGGAAATGTTGATTGATGAGTGGGCGTGGAGGAACTTGAAGACCAGGGAGACACATAAAGGAGGCAGGTAACCAGGCCGAGGTCCTGAGTTCCATTCACAGTACACAGTTTAAGTTGTCATCCCACAGGTTCAGGAAAGACAAGAATGATCACGGGCAGAAGTAGGCCAATGGCCTACAAACAAAGATGTCATTGGCATCTTTCCTTTCCTAGCCACAGTCTAGACAGGAGGCAAAGCATGGAGAGACACAGGAGAACACTGCAGAAGGCTCATATCCCAGATTTGTGAAATGCTGCCTCCTGTCTGTAGCTGCTATCTTTATTCCAGCCAAGTCATTTCCCAAACTGGAATCTCCTTACAAGAAAGTGTGAAAACTCTAGGGAAGACTGTCAACATACCTCCAGTAAGCTGGCCCCCAAGGGCCGCCATCATCTGCTGTACATCCTTCCTCGTGACTCCATTGAACAAAGCAGCCATGACAGCACAAGGGGACTATGCACCGTCTTGATGGTAGGCCTCTTCTCAAAGGCCAATCTGCCTACATTTCCTGTAAAGTCCTGGTAGTCCAGCAAAAGTGACCCACGCAGACCTGGAATACAAGGCCACAACTCAAGAGAACAAGGCCTGTGGCATTACAAAAGGCCGTCGTTCACCCTGGAGAAGAAAGCCAGGTGATGGAGAGTGCCAGGCCTTTGCTCTAAAAAACTCAGCCTTGTATTTACATCGGGTCACTTTGCCAATAGGCCACTTCCGGCCGATGACAGAACACGGTCAGGATGTTTTGACCACGCACCTGTGTTCTCCTGATTCAAGTTACAAGTATAGAGAGAAAATTAAACTGAAATATAAATCAGAAAGTAGATCATGGAAGCCAAGGGTTAGCACTATGAGATTGGTTTGAATGTCATTCAAATGGCTAGTGCTAAAATATGAGACCTGAAATGTCCGCTTTCTCCTGAAAAGCTTCTCCGAGGAGCGCTTTCTCTGGGTCAGAGAAGAGATTCAACCAGAAATCAAAAAATGCCTCAGCCTGCATGTTATTTCAAGCCCTGCGCCTCTCAGAGAGGGCCAAGAACCACTGAGACTGTCAGTAATCACCACCGCTCTGAACAATTGAGACTCACTATAGAGATTCCAGGAAGACTGAAGAGAGAAAAAGACCTATGTATTTGCTTACTAACTTAAGTCTAGGTTGTTATAATGTTGGGACACCAAACAGCACCTAGGAATTTACATGGAAAATTCAGTCTAGCTCTCCTATTGCACAGATTTTCTTAAGTTGCTAAAGTCAATGCAATATTTTATACAAGTTCAAATCAACCAATGAAACAGGGATTTTGGTAAGAGACCTTTTTTTTTCCTGGCAGTGTTTGAAAATATTATTTTATAGTCAGAATTATTAAAACATGAAATTACATACAGAATTATTTGCATGTGAAAATCACATATTTTTTAAGCTGAAATGTAAAACTTCTAAAGAGTATCTCACTTGCTGAAGTCAGCTTGAAGTCATTCCTCAGATTTTCCAGAACTCAATTCCCATCTCTGCTATAAAGTTTATCTTGGTGGAGGATTGTGAGAGGTACTTGTGGTATGTAACTTGATTTTGTCCCGATGAGAAGTCTGTTAAAGCTCAAAATGAGCCAGCAGTAGTGGTACTCCTGTAATCCCAACACTCTTGAGACAGAGAAGGACAATCACTAGGGAAAGATTAACCTGGCTACACAGTGAGGTGCTGTCTCAATATAGCCAAAAAAAATATTTAATTTATTTTATTTTACTGGAACACTAAAACTGGTTTCTGTGCGAGAACTTGTTTAGCCCTCAGATTCTCCTCCGCCATCTTCCTCATTATCCAAACTAATTTTATTTTAAACTTAAACAAATTAAGTCCAGCCAGGCGTCGGTAGCTCATGCCTGTAATCCTAGCTACCCAGGAGTCTGAGATCTGAGGCTCGCAGTTCGAAGTCAGCCCAGGCAGGAAACTCCATGAGACTCTTATCTCCAATAAACTACCCAAAAAAAGCCAGAAGTGTACACTGTGGTTCAAGAGAACTCGCCTTGAGCAAAAGAAGCTCAGGGACAGCGCCCAGGCCCAGAGTTCAAGCCCTAGCCCTGGAAAAAAAGATTAAATAGAAATTCTAATTCATAAACTACTTTGTTAAATGACAACTCTTTTGTACAGCTACAGAAAGATAATTACAAAAATATGTAATTAAATCCAAAATTAATATGTAATTAAATCCAAAGGTGAACATCAGACTATGAGAAGAATCATCTGAAGAAGACAATATCTTTGAACAAATATCAGTGATTTATGTTTAAATTTTAGATTTCTCATCGAATTGTATGTTCAGTGAAGATAAAGGAAACAATCTTTAGGCTATTAAAATTTCCGATCTTATTTCAGCTCTATGTCCATTAAGTTTATTCCAAATCTCTTATGAGCTGTCATCAAACTCCACTCTACCCTTTAGTGCTTTCCTCTCTCCCCTGCTTAAAGGATGTCACTCCTCAGTCATTGGAAGAACAAAGTTATAAAAGGGGACCCAGGACCCAGTGGTTCCAGGCATACTTTTTCTTACACTTGTCTATAAAGTACAGCACATGAAGTGTTAACAGGCATTAAAGGTCTTAGAATTTGTTTCCAAAATCTTGTATTTGTGAGATTTAGCTAGTGCAAGATGGGACCAAACTTACTTTGACAGGAAACTGACTTGCACAATAACAAACCCAGTCCTGTGACATTAATGCCTCCCTGGCATTAATTAATGTGACCCAATCACTGCTGAGTCCCACCCCACCCCCCAACAGTCTGCATTATTGTTGAAGCTTCCCACCATTGCAACTCAAGGAAGAAATTTGGACATGGCTGCTCAGATCCCAGGATATTGATGGGGATGTGTTTTACTCATGGTCCCATTTCCTTGTCTGTCTCCTGTTCTTCCACTGTTCTAAATCATGTACCTGACATGCTGCATAAAGCCCAGGTATCTTTTCTTCATGTGCACATGTAAGTGGGTATACATAGATCCCAGAATATACAAGACCATACTTCATCATGAAGCATTGCATGTGCCAACTAAACTTTTTACAAGATTTCTTTGCTAACATGTCCAGTCAGGAGATTTTTCCAGATGTCCCAAACCTCTTAGAAACACATATTCAAGTAAGACTCCAGGCAGAGCAGAATTCAGCATCCTTGGTTAACAAGTACAATAATATTTAACTCACCAAATTCTTCCTTAAAGACCAGTAACCCTGAAATTATGAGGCCACCCCTTATTACAGGTGGAGAAACTGAGGATCGGGTAAAGTATCTGTATCATAGTTTGTTCGTGGCACAGATGAGCTTCAAATTCAGATCTCTCCTTTTCCAGAGGCTATCCTTTTAGCCATTAGAAAATCCAGTTAAAAGTTCTTCATCCCTGTGACCTCAAAGAAGTGAACTACACCATTCTTTGGGAAAACCAAGTAAATAACGCCCCAGTGACTTATTCTGTACCAGTGTGTAAGGTATTGTAAATCATTTCTATTGTTCATACTGAAAGTCTTAGAATGGTTTACATAATATAGTCAGATCATACTCTACTGTTCTCAACTCAATATATTTTTCATTTTTCAGCTGTTTACTGACAACATGTTTACCATTGGTTGACTCACATGAGACACTCCCTTTCACATTTAAGCAGAAAACAAAGAGATTTCTACTAATAAAAGATAAGGTGTACTTTGGATGGGTTGGCAACTCAAAATATTGATGGGTCAAGAGAAGACATTTTCCCCAGCTTTAGCTTTTTGCAAACATTCACTGTATAGCCAATTGCAACACAGAAGTAGGACTCAAGAGGTTCAGGTTCAATGTCAGATATACGACCGTGGTCTGAGAGAGGGAAGAGCAGAGGCTTCCATACAGAACTGGAGGTCTCACTAGCCTAGTACTATCGCATGGTGCAATAACTCTCAGCGTGGTGTAATAACTCGCTGAAGTTCAGATTTCTTATCTGAAACCTGAGTCTAGTAGATGCAAGACTCACAAGAAAACAAATGAAAACATTTTAACAGTATCATGAAAAATAGGAATGAGTCAGAAAGAACTAGATACTTGGAATGGCAAGACAAAATAAAAGTCACACTGCAAATGGAGCCTTCCTGTCTGCATAGCTCACACTCTAGGTTCTCCTGATCCTACAGAACCAACGGAGAATGGTTTACTTATTTCTTTAGATAGCCTTGGAGTCTAAGATTGCAATTGCTCTCCAGAGCGTATTTTATTTCTTGCTGATTATTACTCCAGATTTCTGCCCAGAAAACTACTACATGGAGTTCTATGGTTTGTTTTCTCTTTGGTTTTTGTCTTGGACGTTTGGTGGTGGTAGAGATGGTGGTCTGGAAGTACTAGGGTTTGAACTCAAGGCTGTGAGCTTAAGTTCAAAAAAGCATTGAGCTATGCTGGTTTTAAAAAATGTAATTAATTTAATTATATAATCAAAATATGTAATTTAATATGCAATTCTGTACTTTTAATGACCAAGTTGTTGGTAATTTGCTATTATAGTCCTAGAAAATTAATCCAATATCATTTAAAACAACAGGGCAACTGCAAAAAAGCAGAGAGAGACAGAGAGAAAAAAAGAAAGGGAGGAAGAGAGAGCAAATATTGACAAAGAAGAGGACTTAAAGTTCAGCCCTGAGCCTTTGTTGTGAGCATCTGGGGAAGGAGTAGGTTCCAGACCAGGCCAGTGTTGTAGAAAGAAATCTGAGACACATATCCTAGAAGCTCCGAGGAAGAGTGGGCTCATGCTGCTGAGTCAAGGAAGGATTAGCAATGTGGAGATCATCATACTGGGCCATATGTGAATATATGCAAACAGACTAACTAAAATATGGTAAGTGCAGGGGAAGACTCTAATGGTATAACTCCTTTGAAAAACTAACTTACAATTTAACAAAACAAATACCAAGAAGCTGGAGCATGTGTTGTGAGAGGAATGTCAAGGGAAGGAGGGACAGGTGAATGAAGAGAAGAAGGATGGGTGAATGCAGTCATGATATTCCAAGTACAGATGTGAAAGTGGAACCAGATAAATTGAAGGGATGGGGGAGAAAGGAGAGGATGATGAAAAGGATGATAATTATCAAGATACATTGTACTCACAAACTGACATGTTGAATTGAAACCCCTTTGTACAATGAATTAAAGATAAAATGCATACACCCATGTATGCATGCATCCATAGAACAAAAAAGAAAGATTTAATGGTTTGGGCAGGAAAGATCTAAGTAAAGCCAAACCTGATTTGGGGTTGATTTAAGATGATATTGGAAAGGAAAACTGAAGACTGCCAAGTACAGAGACCTTACCTGGAAGTTTTGCTTCAAAAGGAAACAGCAAAAGGAGGTGAAGCAATGCAGGAAATAGGCCAAGAACAGAGTTCCCACAGCAGGCTTTTATGCTAAACGGGAAGGATCAAGAGACCACGATGCATGTGTTACCTGTAAGAAAGGGGAAATCGGTAAAAATAATGTATGGAAAACTTCCTAAAAATAGTATAAACCTCCACTTTGCAAAGATGACACCAGTATAGTCAATTTCCTTAAGGTTATTTTTTTCCCTCCTTAGGAAAGCAAAAGATAAAAAGTGCTGGCAAGGATGTGGAGAAAAGGAAATGTTTGCACACTGTTGGTGGCAATGTAAATTAATACAGCAACTATGGAAATCTGTATGGAGGCTCCTCAAAAAAAATAGAACTGCTATTTGTTCCAGCAATCCCACTACTGGGTATAGATCAACAGAGTGAAATGCATATGATGAAGAAACATCTACACTCTGATGCTTATTGAAGCACTGTTTACAGTAGCTAAAATATGGAAACAAACTAAATGCTCATCAGTTGATAAACCGATAAAGGAAATGCAGAGGCCATATATATGATCAAAGGCTAATTGGCCATGAAAAAGAATAAACTCCTGTCTATTGTCCAAACGTGGAGGGAACTGGATGTCATTATGTTAAATGAAATAATTCAGACACAGAAAGACTAGTACAAAATAATCTTGCTGGTATGTGTAATATTAAGAAGCTGATTTCAGACTTGAGAGTAGAATGGCATTTGCCAGAAGTTGAGTGGACTAAGCAGGAGGAGGGGTAGAATGGTTGTTCAGTGAGCACTAAGTTAGAGACACATAAGAGGAAGAAGTTCTGGCATGCAGGATGAGTGTAGATTTAAAACACAAACCAACAGTGCACCATGTGTCTCAAAAGGCTAGCAGAAATGATTGTATTTTCATGCAGAGAAATGATGTTTGAGAAATGGATTGTTTAAATTTTAAAATTACACAATGTGTGTATCCATTGACACATCACATGGTACCCCATAAATTTGTACAATTTTTATGTTCTCATGTATTAGTTTAAAATAATTCAATTTTTGCAGTCAACTGAGATACTTGGCATTACATTTATAAATTTAGTATTTTCTTTTCTTTCTTTCCATCAGTACTTAAGTAATTATTATAAGTGGATTGTAAATATGATTCTTAAAGTTTCATGAATGCCTCAGTATGTATAAACTGGTATGGCTCCAACAAAATCACAAACCTAAATTAATTTTGCATTTTGAAACTGAAATCACAAGTCTAACTTAATAACACTAAGATGTCAGATATTCTTAAATACAGCAGTCATTTAGCTTCAAAGCTTTCAAACTAATAACAAAAGTACAATGCTTGCATTTGCTTCACCTATGTTGTGAATTTTGAAACCTTCCTTTAGTTAAAGGGATGTATTCAGTGGGGGAAGAATTTTATCATCTCAAATGATTTTGAGTCTGTTTTTCCAGAGGAGTATTTACAATATCTTGGCAAGCTGAGCCAGCTTGTTCCAGATCATCTTTCTGGGTGTCACACTACCCACATCTACAGATATCAGGGGAAATTCTTCCCTTTTTTGTGGCCAAGCCAAGTTTCACATTGTTTCCCCCTTTCCCACCTAAGAGCTGAGCTACATCGCCTGGTCTCTTTCCACATTTGGATGTTTTCTTCACTTCCCTGGGATTAGCCTATCTTGTTACTGATTCAATTGACCTGCAGTTCTTATCTTCTCATTTTCCTATCTTTTGCAAGCACAGCTTTTAGATGTTACAGCAGCATCAGGTTGAATTTTGGAATACCCTCGGGCTTTGGTTGACAGGAGTAGTGAGAAGTCATTGGATGACTATGAGCAAGAATGTGAAGTGAATAATAGTATGCGTGGGGAAAGGCACACTGGCAACTCTGAGGAAAGTAACTTAGAAAGATACAGAAACCAATCAGGGACCCTTTTGGTATTACAGATGGAAGGTTGCCCTGTGGTCCAAGTGAAAGATTAAACAGAGCTCCATGCCCTTCACCCAAATACAGCCCTGCTTCTCAGGCAGCACCATATCCTTCTACAACTACCTAAGGTTATTTTTAAAGAGAGAAAAAAAACTCACAATTACCCTCCTCTGTGACTCATTATCACTAACTCCAATAAAGTTTGCATATCTATAATTTTTCTCTTTCTAGGAAAAATATTCCTCTCCTGAGCAACTCTACCTTACGCAGTCACAAGGATGTGGTGGGCAGATCAGCCCTTGAGGAAAGACTTGTCTCTCTGTCCCCTCTCTGGCCCTCACCCCTGTAAGCTCTTTCAGATGCTCTTCTGTCTCAACAACTCAGGTTGTTGAGAGGTACGTACCCTAAGTCACATCTTTACTAGGACAGCTTCTTACTGAGCAAGGCCATGTATAAGATTCACCATTTTGACGTAAAAACATAACGTTGGCCAAGGTTTCTCAGGACTCCAGCCACATTTTGATTTTTTTGCTACCCAGATTTTACACTTACTTTCATAACTGTTGCTGTCTAATAAAACCCAATTTTGCACCCCAAACTCCATGAAAGTAACTGATCAGGAGAATCCAACTTGTGTGCCTATCTCTGAGCGTGTTCTCCTCTGGCTACATGAGTTAGCTTTGTAGCTAAGTGTGGTGAACAGAAAGATGAATGAAAATATTCTTCATTCACAGCTTCATTCCTCATTCTTTGCCTTAAGTCTGAAAGAAAACACTTCACACGCAAACACGCACACACACACACACATCACTCTAACCATTATGATAACCTATTCTCTGATTAATTGTGTATAGACACAAAACCTAAAACAGGTGAGCAAGTGGCAGCAGCTCATTGTCTGCCTCTGGGTGTGTGATATACAATGATCTTATTCAAGCCCTGAGAACAGACTATCCATCCCCTCTCGATGGAAGTGAAGTGGCAGGTGTCAGAGCTGTCAAAGCCCCTCTGTGCCTTTTTATCTGATGTATGGCCTGCATGGTCTGATCAATAACAGAAAAATCAAAAGGAAAAGTCTATAGAGAGAGGGGAAAATGGATTTAGCAAAGCTGTTGCTTTGGGTTATTTGTGATTTACAACTTAACCTCCCTCGCTCAGAGTCTGGATCCAGAGCAGAAACTTAGCACAAATCTTCTGAGCCCTAAGCTGGTTTGGGGTTTAGCTGTCTGGGATTCAGAGGGCACAGGTCAAAGCCACTGGCAGGCACAGACTGAAGCTCCAGACAGCTACTGAGTTAAGGAGAAAACCTTTTCATTGGTGCTAAATTAAGCATTTTTTATTGGTGTTAAATTAAGCATGATCCAAATCCTCACTTGACTAATATTTTGTACTTTTTTTCTTATCAGAAGGTGATTTATTGAGTAGAGAAAATGGACATTTGGAACAAATAGCAAAGTGAATGAGAATGAGTATGCAGAGTGAAGTAAATGTGTGTACTCAGCCTGTTTCCTGGTGAATCACCCCCTATAGAATTATGGCTAGCAGTCAAAAAATACATCCATGAAGCAGACAGTGTGCTAGAGAATCTGTGAATACAAGCCAAGGAAGCAGCCACTGTTCCCTGGGTTCCCAATTGAAAGCACTCCAAAATTCACCAAAAAAAGACAAGGGTCCCCAGATGTTCCTATTACCTCTCTACTCTGAGTCATTATGTTCCAGTCACTTTATCTCTCCTGCCTTCAAATGGCAAGACTATTTCATCTGATGTCAACAGGCCTAGGATAACTTACAATTGGAGGCACTGTGAAATCATAAAGGCATCCACAATCCCAGTACCAAATCTGATTAGATCAGTACTGCATACTGAGAACATAAGCTGCATCTTCTGTCTCGGGTCCTCAGAAATACAAGCAAATAGGGAAGGGACTGTGTGCACATGTTTAGGCACACATGTGTGAGCACAAGAGAAGAAATGTACTCTGATGTGTTCTTCCCCTTCATTACTGTAACAGAATGCCTAAAGCCAGGTAATTTCTATGAAGAAAAAAGATGTGTTCTGGCTCACAATTTTGGAGATTACAAATTCCAACTTTTGGCAATTGCATCCAGTGAGTCTCAAACTGCTTCCTTTCATGGCAGACAAGCAGATGAATGCAAAAGAATCCAAACATGAGGAAAGAGAACACCTCCCTTCTAACAACCACTCTCATGGTCAGTCATCTAGTCCTGTGAGAATTAACTCAGTCCAGCAAGGAAAGAACGACAAGGAAAGAAATCCAGGGAAATCCAGGGACAAAAAAAATAAAATGGAGCCAGTGACCTTTGCGGATGTGGCCATTTTCTTCATACTGAAAGAGTGGGCTTTGTTAGATGCTTTCCACAAAAGACATCCTGCCGAGATGCAATTTTAGAAAAATTCACGAACATGGCCTCTCTAGGAATAAAACAGGATTCAAAATATGTTAAAGATAACTACAAATGTTCCATGAGAAATAGATGAAGAAGTAGCCAAGATCTAAAAAGAAACAAGGTATTTTTTAAATAGAGTCCTTCCAACAGGCTCCAGGCCATACTGTGCACAAGAAACCTCTTCCTGGAGTAATACCAGTGTGGAGAAATCATAATGCATTCTCTTATAAATGTACCCTCCAAGATCAAACAATTCTAATTCTAATTCTAATTCTAAGGATGTGGGAGGGACTCTATGTCTTCCCAGTGCTTTCATAGACATGAAAATCGAGAACCTGAATAAATTTAACCATGTGACCATCCAAATCAAGTTCATCATTTCATTCATGTCATCAGTGTGGGAAAGCCTTCAGCAGATTGTGTGACATTGAAATACATGGAGACAGACCATTTACATGTCCAAAATGGGGAAAAGACTTCAGACATCCCACTTTATTTCATACACCTGAAAACAATTCACACTGAAGAGAAGCACTGTGAATGTGAGCACTGGGGAAGATTCCCTCCCTTGTTTCACTAGGAACTCACAGTGACGGAGGACTTTGGGGATGTAAGCAATGTGAAAAAGGCTTCAACTGTTCTAGTACCCTTTGAAGACATGAGAGAACTCACTGTGCGGGGAATAAGCAATGTGAGATATAAGCAATGTGAGAAAGCTTTCACTTGTTCCAATCATCTTAAAGAGCATGAAAGAGTTCACACTGCAGAAGTCTATCTACGTAGCAATGCAGGAGGGCATTTCTTGCTCCAGTGAGCTTCAAACACATGAAAGAACTCACACTGGAGTGAAGTCCTAAGGATGTAAGCAATACGGGAAAACCTTCATTTCTTTCAGTGTCCTTTGAATATATGAAAGAACTTACACTAGAGCAAAAAAACCTATGGATGTAAGCCATGTAGGAAAGCATTCACCTGTTCCAGTTACATTCAAAGGGAGAAACCTGGGACCTATGTTTCTTTGGGCCTGGCTTACTTCACTTAATATATTTTTTTCCAAGTCTTTTCATTTCCATGGTTCCCTTATTTGCAATAACTAGTATATGTCTGAGACAAGCAGAAATGGTCAGATAAGTTGATGTTAGGCAAAATGAACCCAAAATAAGGACTCAAATGTTTTTTTTTCTTTCTAGCTATTGTTTATAACATATTTATAAGATATTTCTTTGTTGCTTTGTATGTTCCTCCCCCACAGTATAACCCCTGTTTTCACTGTATTTGATGTAGGTATAATTTGTGGAGGGGAAGGGAAAAAACCAATTGTTTAAATAGGGATACAGGTGGACCCATTGCAACAATGAGATGTACAAGACATTACATCGAAAAACCAACTTTATAACTGGCACAAAGGGTGGGACAGGGGGGAGGGGAGATGGGAAGGGATGGTAAGGGGAAACAAAGGAGAAGGCAACAATGCTTGATAAGAAATGTACTCATTATCTTGTCCCTGTAATTGTAAACCCTCTGTACAGCGCAATAAAAAAAAACAAAGGGAGAAACCCTATGAATTTAAACAATGTGATCAATTTATCACTTGTTCCAGTCCCCTTTGAAGTCATATTAGAACTTACACTGGATAGTGACCCTATGAGTATTAGCAATGTGAAAAAAAAGAAGCCATTTGACCTAATTCCCTAGGAGGATGAAGGAGAAAGGGGAGAACACATTGGAGCCAGGCACCAGTGGCTCATACCTGTAATCCTAGCTACTCAGGAGGCTTAGATATGACAATCACAGTCCAAAGCAAGCCTTGGCAGAAAAATCCATGAGATTCCTACATCTAATAAACTACTCATAAAAGCTGGAAGTGGCATTGTGGCTAGCATTGAGCAAAGAAAACTCAGGAACAGTGCCCAGGCCTAGAGTTCAAGTTCCCGGACTGGCTAAATAAATAAATAAATAAAAACAAAATAAATGAATCATATTAGAGAGAAACCCTAAGAATGTAAGCAGCATGGGAAAACCTTCTCTAGTTCCCATGCCTTTCAAAGCCATGAATAAACTCACACTGGAAAGAAATCCTATAAATGTAACAATATGGAAAATTTATGAACTTCCAGTGACCTTTGAAAACACAAGAGAACTCATACTGAAGAGAAGCCTGGGATGTAAGTAATGTGGAAAAGCCTTCTCTCATTCCAGTAACCCTGAAACACACAGCATATCTCACTGTAGAGACACTTCCTTGGTTTAGGCAATATGCAATGCCTTCCTTTCTCTCAGTAATCATCAGTCACATGAGAGAACTCACACTGGAGAGAAATCCTATGTGTCTAACACCTTGGGAATACGTTAGAATGAACTAAAGGCCCAATGCAATGGTTCAACCTGTAATCCTACCTGCTTGGGAGATTGTGGTGTGGGAATTGTGAATTGAGGCCCTATAGCTGTTCACAATGGTACATGGCTGTCATACTCATCCTTGGTGCTATGGGGAAACACATAAATAAGAGAATCATAGTCCAGGCATGAAAAATAACAATGTAAATGCAACAACATGCCTCAAAAATAATCATTGTAAAAGAGAAATGGAGGTGTGACTCATATAAAAGCCTATGGATTGGAGAGTAACCTATATAAATAAGGAACATGACAGCGTTTTCACTATTTCTGGGGCCCTTAATGTACACGAAGACATACTGGACAGAGACTGTGGGTAACAACAATGTAGGAAAGGCTTCTTTCCTTCTAGTCTCCTTCAAACACCCAGAAGAACTCTCCGTGGGATGAAAGTCTATTGAAGCACTACAAACGTCTTCAGCCTTATAACTTCTTTTTACTCACATGAAAAAATACACAATGGATTATAACTAAATATACAAATGGGGAAATGTGAATATCAGAAAACTTTTGGTCACAGTCCAGAGAAGGCACAGTAGACAAAGGACTCATGAAAGCAATGTGTGTATTAAGGATGGTACTAAGCTTAGTTTATTCTACATATAAACAAGACCATGGTATCAAGAGAAACTTAGACTAGAAGATCAGGCTCAATTGTTTTCAAACAACACAAATATTTCTTGGCATCTTTTTCAAAAGTTGGCTGTTGGTCTGTAGTTTTATTTCTGGATTTTCTATGCTGTTGCATTGGTCTTCGAGCCCATTTTTGTGCCTGTGCCATGATCTTTTTGTTACTATGAATCTGTAGTATAATTTGAATTACTTTGGCCAGGCAGAGTCTTTGATGCCTCCATATGAACTTTTTTTTTATCAATATCTGTAATTATGTGAGAAATGATAATGGGATTCTTTGGGTATTGAACTAACTTGTATGTTGCTTTGGCAGTATTTTGCCAATCTATAAGCATGGAAGGTCTTTCCATCTTCTGATGTCATCAACAATCTTTTGCTTCAAGGTTTTATAGTTTGCATTGTAGAGTTTTTCCTCTTCCCTTGTTAACACTTAGGTACTTTATTGTTTGGGGGGAGCAGGTGAATGGAATTATTTTCTTACTTTTTTTTCCCTCAGCCTGTTCATTATTGGTATGTAGAAGAGCTACTGATCTGGAAATATTTATTTTGTGTCCCATTATATTTGCAAAGGTATTTATCAGTTCTAGAAAGTTTTTTGAGGAGTCTGTAGGATCTGTTAAATGCAGGATCATGTTGTCAGCAAATAGGGATAATCTGACTTCTTTCCTTCTTTGAATCCATGTCTATATGCTTTGGGTAAGAATTCTAATGCTACATTGCATAAGAGTGTGGAGGGTACACATCCTTGCCTCATTACTGATTTTAAAGAAAATGACTTCACTTTCCCCCATCTAATATAATAGTTTCTATCAGTTTGTCATATATAGCCTTTAAACATATTTTATTATCTTTAAGTAGCTGTGCAAATAGTTTTCAACTCAGCATGTTAACTAAGTAGTACAGTGCATCTTGGTCAATTTCACCTCTCCCAAGGGGAGAAGGAAAAAGAAAGAGGGTAAATAACTCTATAGTATATATGAGTGCAGCATAGAGATGAGAAGGGGGATGGGTTGGGGAAAGAGAAATGGTTGGTGGGTGAGGACTAACAGGAGAAGGTTGACTTGGTGGAAAGATGAATATTGTTCAAATAGATTATTCACAACTATCAAAACAGAACCATGAAACCTGTTGGGGTTGATTTGGGGTGATGGGTAGTATAATAGAGGAGGTAAGATGGTGATTAGAATACAGTGTAAATGTGGAGCGTGACAATGAAATCCCTCCTGTAGAATTTATGTAAGCTAATTTTCAAAAACATATACTAAATAAAAATAGAATAAATCTAGGCATGCACTCTATCACTGAGCCACACCTTCATCCCTTGATCAAGCCTTTTTTTAGAAAAAAGTTGTATTATAAAGATGAAGTGCAGAGGGGTTACAGTTACATGAATCAGGTAATGAGTACATTTCCTTTTTAACAGTGTCACACTGTCCCTCATTCTCTCTCTGTTTTTCCCCTCCAGACTTCTCTCCCCCACATATTGTATAGTTCATTTCCAACATAGTGTCTAGCGTTGAATTGGTTCAACCTTTGTCCCACCATGTCTGTGCTTCCCCATCTCCTCCCCAAGTCAGTTAAACTTACATACACGACAAAGGATATCAAAATCAAAATCTGTGAGAGAAGAAAATAAACCAAAGAAAAAAGGAAAGAAAAAAAGCAAAAACAAAGAACCACAAACAGTATAATAAAAACCCTCTTCCATTTCTTGGAGTTCATTTCAATAAGCACCATTTTATATAATTTTATGCACATAACTATTGAGCCCTTGTGATCCTCTCCTCAGAATATCCTCCTTTGTTCTCACTGTGTGAATGTTTAGAGTCCTGTTTAATTAATCATGTCCAGGTATAATTATTTGTCTTTTACTATCCATTAGTTTTACTTGTAGGTTTATAGATATATTCTAGTTATTACAAATGAAGGAAACC
The DNA here is from genome assembly GCF_024711535.1 of Dipodomys merriami. Lineage (NCBI taxonomy): Eukaryota > Metazoa > Chordata > Mammalia > Rodentia > Heteromyidae > Dipodomys > Dipodomys merriami. The sequence continues at coordinate 9,625,009 of NW_027204715.1, read as the reverse complement.
ATGCAGCCTATGTTTCTTTGGGTCTGACTTACCTCACTTAGCATGAGTTTTTCCAAGTCTTTCCATTTACTTACAAATAGGGCAATGTTCTTTCTGATGGAAGCATTGTGAATATATATATATATATATATATATATATATATATCACATTTTTCTTGTTGATCAAGTCTTTCTTCCAATCATTTCTGTAGGGACCTCTAACATATAGTAGTTAGTCATGATCATCATGAAAATGACTTGGATTTTCCTCAAAAAAAAAGTCTGCTTCCCACAAAGGAATATTATTGGCAGGCAGTAATTTGTAGTTGTAATGGTATTCTAGTGGCCATGGACCTTAAGCTCAGTGTCTAGACTGACAGCATGAGGGGGTAGGGAAAAGTGACAAGACATCTCTGAAGAAAGGAACAGTGGGCAAATCAGAGGATCCAACACCATGAAGTGCTCACATACAGTGGGAGTCATTGGTGGAAGTACATTTGGGTACCTAGGAAGAAAAATCGATTGGTCCAAACGTTTGGATTTTCCCTTGACTGCACCTTGATGACCCAAGCATCCATCCATGTCCCGGGTTGTAGAATGGAAGACACCTATGCAATCATGAAAGGGAAAGGAGGAGCATGTTGATGAGTGCTTTTTGCCTTCCTTGGTCTGGCGCCACTCATGGAAGTCATATGGCAGTCATTTGTGGTTGTTCTTATGTTAAATACATGCATGCATGAGCTGAAATGAAGATGGGAGCCCTTGTAGGAGGATGGAAGGAGGACGTTCATTAATCATGAGGTCAAGATGGTCTTCATATTTAGAATGCCCTAGATGTAGGAGTTGGGTAGACACCCGTTATGTCTAACTATCTGCCTGCTCTAACAGGAGCAGGGCAGAGCCAGATGTTCACCAGGCCTGGGCTGGCATTCCTGATGACAGCTCTGGGAATGGAGAGCCATTTGTAGATGCAGTGGGAAGGGCCAAAAATGAGAGGAATGTTTTAAAGGACCTCACACTTCCAGTTTAATGGCCTCAGGTCAATGTCTTGAAATTCTTCAAAACTATCTTTGAATTTGCACTTTTTGAGTGGAAATTCCAATGTGACCATCAGAGAGCACACTCAGCCCACCTACCATCTTTGCATTCACTTCCCTATCACCAGACTTCTCCTTTCCAGCCTATAACCAGCCACCAGTGCTGCAGGACCTGAGGCCAGGCTGGATGAAGGGAGAGTCCAGAGCCAGGTGTCCGCCAGCAGCTCAGAGCAGCATGTCTGCAGCTATTTCCATCCACTAGCAGAACCATGGAAGACTGGAAAGCCTTGGGGCCATGCCCTTCGAGGTATCTTACAAAACTTATTCATCTTCACAGGTGATCACCACCATAGATTAGGGCTTCTTGCTATAAGAGAAGGAGACTGACCCACCTGCTCCCTCCCTCATCCCCATCTCAGGGCTTCCAGTCCAGTGGTTAGCACAGTTGATTTACCAACACTCAGTGCCATCAAAGTTTAGAGTCACCTGACCAGGGTACTCAAGCATAAAGGAACATGACATTAAAGAGAAAATCAAATATATTCACGTATGGAAGTATCATGGTAAAATCCTCTTGTAAAATAATATAGCCTAATATGAAATAAATGATTCAAAAGGTCAATGTGTATCCTACAAAAATTAAGAAGAGGGGGCTGGGAAGGTGGCTTAGTGGTAGAGTGCTTGCCTTGCATGCCTGAGGCCCTGGGTTCGATTCCTCAGCACCACATAAGCAAAAAGAAAAAAACCGGAAGTGGCGCTGTGGCTCAAGTGGTAGAGTACTAGCCTTGAGCTGAAGAGCTGAGGGACAGCGCCCAGGCCCAGAGTTCAGGCCCCACAACTGGACCAAAAAAAAATCAAGAAGAGGGAGGGAAGGGGTGGGAAGGGAGGGAGGGGTGAGAACGTTGAAAGGAGTGACACTGACCACGATGCATTGTATTTAGAAACTGCATTGTCAAATGGCAACTCCTCTGGATAATTTCTAAAGTTAATTTTTTAAAAAGCACCATGAATGGTGAAGAAAGAGATCCCAGTAACAGAAAAAAAATGAAGGCTTATCTTTTAGTACCTTTAGTGGTTCTTTTGTGCTGCTTTTTGAAAGGAAGAAGACATGGTTTCTACATTTTCATTTTGCACTGTGCTGTGTGAATGAGGTAGCCAGGCTTGTCCAGATCAATCAAAAGCTAATGGTCCCCCACAGACAGTGAGAAGGCTTCAAGGGTTTCTGGGAGATAAACTGTCCATTCACAAAACTGGAAGTGACTCAATATTAAATTTAGTGCTCTCCTGGAAATGGAATATTAAACCATACAATGAAGACATTGTATGGTCTGGCTTCTTATTCTGTACCATAGACATAAAATAAACTGCCAGTGTGAGATAAAATCCTAGTGGCATTACCTGACCGACTAGCTCAAGATGTTCCTGAAGTGTGATCTACTCTACAGACTTGAATCTTCCAAACTACTAAATTTCTTTTGCTGCTCAGATTTTTACTGGACCCCTGCAATGCACAATTAAAAGAATCCTCAGTTAAACTGAGGCACTGAGATCAAAGGCTGAATGTTTGGTAGAAAGGCTGTCTTCAGTCTCAGTCCTGGAGTTTCTATAGCTTTAAGAAATGGACGTATAACTACGATATGGAACCAACCCAGATGCCCCTCAGTAGATGAATGGATCAAGAAAATGTGATACACACACAGAGGAATTCTATGCCTCCATCAGAAAGAATGACATCACCCCATTTGTTAGGAAATGGAAATACTTGGAAAAAATTATATTAAGTGAAGTAAGCCAGACCCAAAGAAACATAGATCCCATGGTTTCCCTTATTTGCAATAACTATTATATGTCTGGGACATGCAGAAAAGGTCAAAAGCTATGTATATATAACCAGATAAGATGATGTTAAGCAAAATGAACCCCAAGATAGGGGCCCAAGTGTGTTTTTCTTGCTTGCTATTGTTTCTAAGGTATTTATATTGTACCATGTGATTTTTTTGTTACTTAGTACATTCCACCCCCAGGTATAACCCTGTTTTCACTGTATTTGATGTGAGTCTAATTTGGGGAGGGGAAGGGAAAAAACAAAATGTTTAAATAGGGATACAGGTGGATTCATTGTAACAATGAGATATACAAGACACTATGTTGAAAAACAAACTTTACAATTGGTGGGGGGGAGGAATGTAGCTGTGGGGGTGGGAGGGAAGGGATGGTAGGGGGAAAACAAAGGAGGAGGCAACAATGCTTAATAGGAAATGTACTCATGACCTTGCTCATGTAACTGTAACCCCTCTGTATAGTATTTTTACAATAAAAAAACTTATTTAAAAATTACAGCAAAAAAAGAAAAAAGAAAGCAATGGGCTTGGTAGGGGTGATGCATGTTTTATCCGATCAGGTTGATTTAGCCTCCCCAGGCCTTGACCTCCCCACACAAGATCACTGAAAATGGTTTTCCATTAATGTAAAAGTTAATTTAACTGATCCAGGCTCAGTTACAGGCTCACACTTGTAATCCTAGCTACTCAGGAGGCTGAGATCCGAGGATCACAGTTCAAAGCCAGCCCAGACAGGAATTTCCCTGAGATTCTTATCTCCACTAAACCACCAGAAAAACTGGAAGATAATCCTAAGCAATAGGTCAACTAGAATTTGTTTTAATGGAGTTTCTGAAGAGTTGGGAAAAGTAATGATCTTCACAGGGAAAAGAAGACTCATTCCAATGGAACATTTACCCTGGATTGTACAAATGATTTGTGGCTTTGGCAATTTCTCTGGAAGGGAAAGAGTAAGCTTCTTTTTTTGGGGGGGGGGGTCCAGTCATGTGGCCTGAACTCTGGGCCTGGGTGCTGTCCCTCAGCTCTTCAGCTCAAGGCTAGCACTCTACCACTTGAGCCACAGCACCACTTCCAGCTTTTTTCTTTTTGCTTGTGTGGTGCTGAGGAATCAAACCCAGGGCCTCATGCATGCAAGGCAAGCACTCTACCACAGAGCCACTTTCCCAGCCGCAAGAGTTAGCTTCTTAATCCAGACAAGAAAAGGCATGGCTGCTTCATCTATGAGACAAAAGAACAAGTTCCCAGTTTTGAGTTATAGAATTTGTTAGAGATCTAGATGATAGATGATTGATAGATAGGTAGGTAGATAGGTAGGTAGGTAGGTAGATAGATAGATAGATAGATAGATAGATAGATAGATAGATAGATAGATAGATAGATAGATAGATAGATAGATAGACAGACAGACAGATAGATAGACACCATTGCTGAACACAACTCCAAAAGCAAAAGTTTATTATTTTTGTGTTATCCTAAATTGTATTTTACATGTTAAGAAAAGTTGTTGCAGTCATCATATGGTGTACCATGGTCTCCTTCATAGATGTTTTATGTTTACTGTTTCAAGTGCTATGCTACAGGCTTTATACGTTTTATCCTGTTTAATCCACAGGTCCCTAAAAGATGAATTTGATTACAATTCCAATTTTATAGACATGGAGATTCAGAGAGTTTAGATACCCTGCTCAGGATATCAGCAAAAATTGGTGAAGCCAGAGCTCCTCTGGGTGCAGCTGGTGGCCGCGGTGTGAACTGATGCTCACTTTCATTTCTCATAAGCCAGAGAGGCTAATAACAGCTTCTAGAAAAGTGTGAAAAGAAGAGAGGAGTTGTACCATCTTTTCATTGTCTTGACAAAACACAGTGTTTTTGTAATTTTAACCTAGAAATGTATTTCATCATAGAAAAAGGAAAAACGAAGGTAGAAGCTACTGTATTCCAAGAAGCCTATTTTAGAACCATGCAACTAAACTATATATACTTAGTCAGAAATTTGCCATGTATACATACATATTACATAGGAATAAATATATATTAATCACACACACACACACACACACACACACACACACACACACACACACACACACACACACACACACACACACACACACACGTATCTAGGACTTCATACTAAGAGAAGCCCTGAGCACTTTGAAAATAGGGTCAGCTGTGTTTGAATATAAAGGTCTGCTAAAAATATAAGCTTTCTGCCATTGTTCAAAATGATTGTTCCCTGGTCTCTTTAAATTAATATGCTACTTTAGTAACCAAAAGAAAGTAATGGTAATGGTTTCACCTTTGTTAAAATTGAAAACACCACTTATAAAAAATGCTACAAAGATTGGAAATAAGATGAATTTCCCTTTGCTTAGATCCTTCACCACCCATCCAAGAATGAAACAAAACACAGGCTTGAACGCTAGAGGGCAACATTGATCCCCACATCTATGCTCAGGAGAAAAACTAGGGATGTATAAAATTGTTCAGTATTTGTGTGTCTTCCCTTTAAGGAGAGAATCTCTTTTGGGAATATATATATAGTATATATTTAGATTTTATATATTTAGCTATATATTTCCCTATTCACCAATAACAGTAGGAAATAATGTACCCGTGTTCTATATATTTCACTCAACGTGTCCCTCTGGACTTTCTATACCCAGCAGGTGCCAAGTCCAGAACCTGGACGGCCCTCCCTCAGTAGCACATTTCTCCCACTTCATTTCAAATGTGTGTTTGGTTGTCTTCCATCCTCAACTGAGGAAGTTCTGGCATAGCAGGAGTGTGATTTCTCTCACCCACCATTGTGTCCTACCAGTCTGGCACCATAGCTACTGTGAATGAGGAGTTTAGTGCATCTTGACAAATAAATGTCACTTTGTTCATGCTAGACTCCCCTTCTCTCATTCTCCACTTTTCAGCAGTCATCAAGCCCTGATTTTATTCCTAAATGTCTCTAATTCCATCTCCTCCTTCCATAGACAAAGATTCTTTAGTAAGACTCCAGGGCCTTTCTGTACATGTGCTTTTAAAATCCAGCTTTACCAAGAACTCTACGACGTCAATTTAGCAAGAAACCAGAATCCTCTGTATCTGATCCAGTTCTTCACCCTCCCACATGATGGCTGATCATCTGACCAGTCTTCAGAATGAATCCTACTAGGTCAGTCTACCCAGAATCCCTTTTCTTGTGATGTCACTTCCTAGGAATTTTCATCCACCAATCCCCCAAGCCTGTTCCTTGGCTCTGAAGTCCCACCTACCCAGGCTGGGCAGGGTTGAGCCCAGTCTCTCTTCCTTAGTGCAAAATCCTCTTACTGTGTTCCCTGTATCTATTGCAATGGTGCCAAATAGAATCTTCTTTCCTGTGCTTTAGCAGATATTATTGCATAACTCCAAAAATTTGGTCACGTTTATTCATTCTTGGCTTTAATCTTTCAATAACCTATTAAATCGAATCCAGGTCCCCACTTACCAACTTCTTCCCACCCTTCTGCATGCCACTCCCTTTTCCTGAATATCAGTTTTCCATCTTTAAATGGTTCTCCTTGTCTGTCACACGAATTCCAGCCTCTTTTGCAAGGTCTAATGTCCACCTGTCTCTCATCAGCCTATCACTTTCCCAACTAGGTCAGAATGCTCCTGGCTCCAGGAGCAGTCCCTGTCCTACCATTGTTTGTGCACATCTGCTTCATTAACTCCTGTTCGTTTCCCTCTGTGGCCAATCTCTAAAACAGCTTCAGACCATGGGGCTAAGCCTTTGGTCAGCTTTCTTTCAACCTGTGTCCACAGAGCAGGGCTTCCTCCTTACTCACCAATAGCTTCACCTGACGCTTCCTCGATGAAGGGCCTGAACAAATATTTACTGAACTATGGTTTCACAAGAAATCTTTCATTTCTCACTCTTCATTTCCCCAAAATCCCATTGCTAATTTGTTTACTTACCCTGCTTCTGATGTCTTTTGACAAGGATACATACACACAAACACATGCATGTATGATTGTATATTCTCACACTAACAATACCTCCCTCGGACTGAAATATTTTATTCCCTCAGGAATGAAAAACCAAATATTTAATGTGATGCCTATCACACAGTAGAATTATTTATGTAATAGGTATATATACAGATACACACATAAATATATAGACAAATGTATTAACATAAACATAGAATGTATATGTAGATAGATAGATAGATAGATAGATAGATAGATAGATAGATAGATAGATAGATAGATAGATAGATAGATAGACAGATAGATAGATAATAACACTACAACTCTTCCATGAGGATTTCTTACATTCAGAGTGAGATTTGTATCACAGCTATATAAAGCATGTTGGCTTAAATAATATTTGTCTTATTCTTTGCTAGCTAATTGGTGAGAAGAATAAGACCTAGAAAAGCCAAGTTTGTAAAAACGTAAGCTGTACATGAGTGCTTTATCCTCGAACAATTACATGTCAATGTTCTTTAAATTATTTTCTCAAGAGAATGCCTTTTGAGAAGCAGGTAGGTTAGTTGCTAGTGTTTGGTTTGTTAACCCATCAGTAAACAACACAGAGTTTTGGGAGTAGAAGCCAGAGAGCAGAAGACCCACATTGAGGCCTCTTGGGTCCAAAGCCATAGGAACAGACTTGCCACACAGGAAAACTATGTGGCCCTTAGCTATGGTTGATTTTTGTGTGTATTTATTGATTTCCTCTTAGTTTTGTTTGGAGACTGGGTCATGTTATGTTAATCTGATCTTGAACTCCTGGACTCAAGTGATCTTCAGTTTTGTGCCTCCTGAGTGTTGGGTTTACAGGTGTGTACTACCACACCCAGCTCTGCTTATGGTTACTAGTGAGTTTATTCTTTTGTGCAGAGTAGGCATTTCCACCCTAGTTACATGAAGTCATCTCTCTATATAATTTCAGAGAACAACAGTTTTAAGTAAGAGAATGCTTCCTCTCACTGAAGTCGGCCTTATTATGTAAAGCATTGGAATAACTTAAATGCACCAATGTAGTGTAAATCAGCCATATTTTCTAATTAATTTGAGCCTTCCTTGGGGAAAATTTAGACCTCATGCTTCCTTTGCTTAGGAAACCAAGTCATTTTTGTTGCTTTTTAATTATAACTTCAGTCTTCTTTCAAAAGTCTGCACCATGGTTTTCCTCTTTCCCTCACCAAACAACCTTCCATCATGTTCTTCAATTACATACTTGCAATTCTGTTCTAAATTTTACCTAGAATCTCTAATGCACCTGCTGATATACCTGCTTGCCCTACACACTCCAGCCATTGCTTGAATACTTCCAGAATAGCAGGATTTCCCAGACATGGGCCTAAGATAACTTTCTCCCTTAGAATGACATCAAACCAGAAGAAAACTCTGACCATCTTTGTTAACTGATTTTTTTCCTATGTTTTTCTCCTCTTAATAAGCAATTTAAGAAGCAATATGTTAAAGTAATATTTTCTTTTAGAAGGAAGGAAAGAGAAGGCTTTAAAGAAGACAGACTTCTATTGTCGAGAAATTACACTGGGCTTCATTCCATCTGCCTCCCGGCCCCGCCCACCCACATCACTGTAGCAGAAATCGTGCAAACGCCAGGAAGGCCAAAACACACTGACTGCATGGAACCAGACTGCTTCTCCACAAGGCCCACACTCAGCCTTCCGATGATGTAAGACAGTGGCACAAGTTAGTCATGCGCAAACAAGAGGGGCTCTTGACTAACTTCGTTTGCTTCGATTCCAAGTATCATCACCTACATGGTAACAAGCCCAGAGAATGCTAATGACAGACTCCTTTCTGTTCTTCATGGATTTAGTCATTATTTATTGAGCTGAGCTGTGTTACATACAGCAGGAGCAAGGACACATAACACAGCGTCCATGAGGGTCAACACTAAATCAAACAAGATGGAAAAGCAGTTGTGAGCAAGAAATAACAATGTACTTCTAACACGGAGGGAAGCGGGAAGAGATGTTAGCAAAGACTTCTTGGGAGTGGGGAGGCAAAGCCTGAACTGAATCTTCTACTTCTCATGAGACTGAAACATGCCCACAGCTAATGCCAAGACATCATTAGCAGTCAGCAAGCTCTAATTTTATGCCTAGATTTCCCCTCTTCATCTCGTCCCTCTGTAGACAAAGATGCTTTGCTTCATCTCCTTGGTGAGATTCCAGAGCCTTTCTCTCTGTGTCCTTATAAAAAGACAGCTTTGCCAAGAACTCCCCTAAGTCCGTTTGGCAAAATCTGATCAGGTTCCTCATTCTTCCAGAAGATGGCTGACCATCCTGTACAACAAGACATAGCTCTTGGGAGGAGAGCCAGCTCATTGTCAGCCTGGGCTGCATCTCTAGAAACCATCTGATAAAGAAAAATAGAAGTTCCTATATTCAGGCAAGAACTTGTGTTTCAAGAAGATTACCTCTCAAGGCAATAGGCCCCAAAACCACAGGTCCCATTGGAAAATGGCTCTAAAGCTATGATTTCTTTATGGGATTCATTTTTCCCCATTTGAATTCTTCATCACATAGGCATGGAATCATAAATCTCATTCATAAAAAAAATAGGTATTTCTTGACTTTCAAAACCTCAGTAAGGAAAACATTCACTTCCTGCTCTGTTAACCAGGGTTCTTGTAGTTGCTTGTTATCGGCCACTGCCAAAGCCATTATAGCCATGGGCTGTGGCATTTGGACAGACTCTAAATAGCAGCATTGAATCCCAAAGAGTGTATCCTGATGTGATAATTGCTCTGGGGACAAGTTATTGTGCGCCCTTCCAATCTGGCTTGTTCAGCTTAAAATATAGTTTGCATATCGTGCAAATCACTTGAGGGGAAAATGCCTTTGTCAACTGCCCTATAAAACTCCCAGCACAGGCAAAGTCATATACTCAAGTATTTATTTCATTTTTCCACTGGACCCAACTTCCCTAGAGCCTTTAAAAAAAATAAGACTCTAATTAAAGGCAAATTTTATTAGTCTTCTAAGGATGGAGACATTTAGACAGTAGTTTCAAATGAATCATCTGCAGGAGAATTTGTTGGCAAGTCTTGGATATCTACTCATTAGATGTTGCTGCTTTTTATGTTGTCTTTTAAGAGGGTATTTCCAGCGCCTGCAACAGCTCTATAGAAGGGAATTCAAAAGAAGGCTCATTCTCTTGAAATGGATACAAGGCTGTCCTGTCATTATACTTCAATTATATCTTGCCCTAATACACATAAAAGATGTTTTTCATTCTCATCCTTCAGAGCTCATATTTATGCTGGTCCTCAACCTACAATATTATTGGGAGCTAGACTAAGCTTGTTGGGTTTTGTTGTTGTTGTTATTGTTGTTGTTGTTGTTGTTGTTATTTTGATATAGGGGCTTGATCTCGCGCAGCTTTTTTGCTCAGAGCTGGTACTCTATCACACAACATCTCCGATTTCCAATTTCTGCTCTTTAAAAGTAACATTCCAGCTGGCACAAGTGGCTCACTCAAATAATTCTAACTCTCTGAGAGTCTAAAAACGGGAGGATCATGGTTTGAGGCCAGAAAACAATCATGAGACCTCCTTTTCAACTCATGCACCACAGGGCCCGTCACCACCCCAAGCTGCCTGGAAGGCTGAAATTGAGAGAAGCGTGCCATCTTGCCATTTCGGGTAGAAAAATCCAAAAAGCTCTATCTCCATGGAGCAGTAGGTCAGTGCGTAGGTAGGCAGGAATGGAGACCCAGTCCTAAAAACAGGACTGGAGAAAGGGTTGTGTGATATTCCACTGGCTTAAGACAAGTGAGGCCTCCTGTGTTCAACCCTCAAGTGCTGTAAATAATACTAATTAATGAATAATTAAAATCATTAGCATATTCTGAAGTTGGTCACGTAGACACACACCAGCTATTCAGGAGACAGAGGCAGAAAGGAAAAAGTTCAAGGCCAGCCCAGGTAAAAGTTAATGACACCTAATGTCAGCATCAAGCCAAGCCATGTTTGGTGGTCTTAGCTTGTTGATCCAACTACTCAGGAGGTGAATGGTGAAACTATCCTGGTTCAAGACCAGCCTGGGCAAGAATGGAGTCCTGGGCAAAAATCAGTGGGTGACCCTGAGATAGGAGATGGTCGGGGGGTTGGCTCAAGGGTAGAGCACTTGTCAAACAAGCAGAAGGCCCTAAATTCAATCTCCAAAACTGAAAACAAAGCACCTTCTTGGGCACTGTGCAATTATCGGCCGTTGTCATACAAATGTGTTCGTCTACTAAATTGTTAACTTGCTAAGTTTAAGTTGTGTACCGTGGTGCATGCCCATAGGAAAGAGGTAGTTAGCCCTTCTAGAAATACCCTTTGGTACTAAGGCAGCTCTTTGTAGGATGTATTCTGGAAGTTTCCCTTTCCTCATTCTTTAATGATGCCAAAGAGAAGCCACCTAAATGGTGAAATCTTTCTATAGATCATCTGATCCAGAATATCTCACAGCCTTTGTCCTTAGTCTCCAGTTAACTAGACACAGGAAGTCCATTTCCATATTCTGTCCAGAGAAGAAGGAAGGAAGGAAGCCCCTAGAGGACTAAGACCCCTACCTTCCTGCCTGCGTCTTCTGTATCTCCTTTCCCACCCGATAAAAGCCTTTTATACCCCTGAATGCCCTGACAAGAGCTTGGTGACAAAAGTCCTCCTTTCTTCTGTTGAGCCAGCTTCCCAAATAAAGTCTCCTTCCTCAATATCTGCTCTGCACGCACTTCAGGATAAGTAACTGAACTGGTGCCCTAACACTTCAACTACTGACTATTGGCAAGACATTCCCAATGAGCTTGTACTTACCTGCTGTCCTCCTCCCTCCACAGCCCAATCATCGCTCTGCCCCCGTCTTCCCCCCTCCCCCCCTAAGATGCTCAGGCCCTCCAGAAGCAAATTCAGCCTGTGATGAATGAGGATCAGGAAGAGCATAATGTCTCAGCAGATACTTCTGCACCCTCCTCCATGAGGAGGTAAAATGTTTCCATTTTACCGTTTTAAGAGGAAGAAATCAAGGTTTGGTTGTAATTTGCCAAGGACACAAACTAATAACTGGCTGGGTTACAGTACACATCCCCAATCAATATGCCATACCTCCTCTTTTTTAATTTTTTAGTTAATTTTTATTTAATTTGATTTGATTTTGTGCCAGTCCTGAGCCTTGAACTCTGGTCCTGGGCACTGTCCCTAAGCTCCTTTAGCTCAAGCCTAGCACTCTACCACACCACCACTTTTGGCTTTTTCTGTGATTAACTGAAGATAAGTGTTCTCACTTTCCTGTCCAGGCTGACCTTGAACCATGATCCTCAGATCTAGCCTCCTGAGTAGCTAGGTTAACAGGTGTGAGCCAGCAGTGCCCAGTCTTTTTAAATTTTTAAAAAATTATCTTTAAGTCATTGTCCAAAGGGGTTTCCATTCAGCATATCAGTTTGAATACAATGCTTCTTGAACAATGCCACTCTGTTCATCTCTCCCAACCTCACCCTTCCCTCCTGCTGGTACTTTCACCAGAGCCATCACATTGACAAGTTGAGGAAGGACCTTGCCTCCTGTTTCCTTATTGTAAAACAGGGAAAGAGCTGAAAGTAGTATCTACCTATGGAGTCTAGCGAGGATGGAATAATTTGACTATGAAATGTATGTGGTACCAAGTCAATGGATGAGTTAGTGCTCACAACACACTTATTATTGCAATTATCACCTTCATTATCAGCACGAGTTGGTGACTCATTTCTTCATCCTTTTCCTGATGTTGTGAAGCACTTCACTTCAGAACAAAATGGGGTAACAAGTTCAGTCTATGAATAGAGCACCATAAACTGAGCGGCCGCTCTGATCTGTTGAACAGAGCTGTGGTGGGGGTGGAGAAGAGTCAATTTTATCCACCACCACTAGATGGTGCTAATTTATTACAACCCACCCACATTCTTGCCATTAAAAAAAATTACACAATAAAAAAAAAAAAAAAAAAGAAAAGGAAAGAAAGCATGAGGGCTGGCAAAGCTCTCGGGTATTATTTTCTAAATCTTGAGCATTATTCAACCTCCAGCACAAAGGGCTGTGTACAAAAACCCCTTACATCAGCTTATGTCCTAGCCAGAGAAAAAGACCGGGTTTGTATTCCAATTGCTTTATTTAAGATGGAAGATGACTTGTATGCCTTTTGAAATTACAGTTAGGGTCACACAGTCAACATAAGGCATCTGTATTATTTTTTGAAAAATATCAAGAGCAATGCCTTGCTGCCTTACAAGAAGGGACTTGAGGTAATCATAGATCAATAGATGAGTATTGAAAGTTATACAGAGGGTTGTTTTCTGCCATTGAGGGAAATTTAAAACAACAACTATAAAAAAAAAATACAGCCTCCTGGAATTAAAATGTTCTCATATACTCCAGATGGACAGCAATGGTCGTGAATTACCCTTGCCTAATTTTGAAAGTATATTCCTGTTTTTTTTTCTCCATCTCCTGTGTCAGTAATTCCCGGTCCCACCCACCAACAGAAGCCCAGAATGCACTTCCATGTTTGCTTCCCTGAAAGGGTCATTTCAGGATTTCTGTAAGATGCCACCTCATCCGAAATGTCCTTCCTAGGACACACAGATAGGGGAAGTCGACGACAGCGTCTGTCAACAGAGGCCTCTGAGTCCCCAGATCACACCCTTTGCTCTTCTCAGGGAAAAGGCCTCTCTCCACACTGATGACCAGATTTCACGAGAGGTTCAGATATCGCTCACTCACATATTCCAAAGGATGAGAAGGAAAGCTGTTTGCTGAAGTTTCAGAAAGCTCTTCCTCTCATAAGTAATTTCAAAAACAGCCTGTTTTAATTTCTTATTTTGAGTTACTTTCAAGTTGAGTGAATAGTCTTACTGTTTTTTTAAGTCGTTGTACACGGGAGTTGCCATTTAACAAGGCAGATTATGAATACAGCACACCCCTTTCGACATTCTCACCCATCCCTCCCCTACACACACATCCCCGACATTCTTCTTAATTTTGTAGGATTATACTCTGGATCTTTGACTGCATTTGCCCACTCTTCATTTGTCTACTCTTTTCCCCTTGACTGTCCCCCTACTCTATCCCTGTAAGATCCTTAGTACTGAGAGTCTAAAAACATAGGTGCTTGGTTTGCCCAGGCAACTTCATGATATAGACCTACCCAGATCTTTGCTTCACAGTCCTCTCTGCTCACATTGGTTTGCACACTAATGCTGTTGGCAAAGGAGGTATATAACTACCCTAACCGGGGCTGGGAAGGTGGCTCAGTGGTAGAGAGTTTGCCTTGCATGCATGAGGCCCTGGGTTCAGTTCCTCAGCACCATATAAGCAGAAAAAGCCTAAAGTGGTGCTGTGGCTCAAGTGGTAGAGCACTAGCCTTGGGCTGAAGAGCTGAGGGACAGCGCCCAGGCCCAGAGTCCAGGCCCCACAACCAACAAAAAATAAATAAATAACTGCCCTAACCTCTCATCAGTGTACAAGAGCAAATCTATCCAAGATTGAAAGTTCACTGGTAATACAAAGACCCAAGTCTTTGCAGGGCTGCTCTGGTTTTCTTCCCTTTAATTAGATCTCCTCACTTTCATGGACATGTGAAAGTAAACACTGAGTCCAAAGACGAGGTCTAATAAATTTGTTCCTGAAAAGCCAAAAGTAGAATGTAATTATTAATTGGGCTTTTATCATACCAAGAACAAGAATAATAAAGATGTTTCATTTATATACTCTGAAATCTAAGTAAAACTGAATTTTTAAATTCCTCTTAGACATAAGTGGAATTTAGACATTAGAACTTGCTTTCCAAACTCACTTTAAATGGAAGACGTATGTCAATTCGGGACAGACCTATTTCCTATTCTATATCCATTGTGGGTTTAGGTTATAATTTGGGATGACGGTAAAAAGACTAGGGTGCCTTGCTGTTTTCCTTTGCTAAATGACAAGATTTAAGTACAAGGAAAACTGTGTTTCTGTGGGCTCACCCCGTACTTACTCTCTGCCTGACTCCCATTTTCCAATGTCTCATAGTCTAGAGAGGAAGTGTGGTCTAGTGGTCAGAAAAAACAATTTAGGAGACAGGAGTCGTGGCTTCTATTCCTGTCTCAATCTCTGACTCACAGTAAAATGTAAGGAGAGTCAGTTAGTCATTGTGAGCATCCATCTACCCATTTTCCTACCTCAGGAGGTTGCTCCAAGATAATTAGATAAAATATAGTGTAAAATAAAAAATAGTAATAATATAATATTTCCATATGAATAGAAGGCTTCATAAAACATGTAATGCAAGTAACAGAAACAAAACAGTATTGTCTTAATTTACTTTACCAACTGAAAGGAGTTGTCAAAGTTGCTTCAAGTAAGTGTTGGTTCTACTGGTACTGGAAAATTATAATGGGAAGAAAACCTAAGAACAAGAATATGGAGTCTTTCCTTTGGCCTCCAGAGCAAACCTAATTGAACAAAAGCATTCAAATATCAGTTGGGATTCACACTGAGACATAACAACCATAGAGCATCCTAGGAGGTATCATCTAATCTGGCCATAAACTCAAGATCTACTTGGTCTCGGTTTAATTTTTCTCTGTTTTCCTTCCTCAAGAAGACAATTTATAGGGAATACAAACTTTGCTGGGTCAAAAAGGGAGCTCTCTGCAAAGCCACTCCAATTTCTACCACTCAGATAATCATTTTTATTTCAGTGAATGCTTTAGTGGCTAGTGGGTTGATTGACATTCTTAGTCAACAATGGCCTCCCAGGAGATCAGAGCAGAGTGCTCTTCAGATTCACTGTTGACTGTGTAATTAGTGGAATTGCGTGAGGAGCTGTCATCTTCCGAAGACAGAGCCTGATGAATCAATAATGGATCATCCTATTTCTGACTGTAAGATTAATAATATTAATAATAATAATAGTATTATTACTATTCTTAGAATAACAACCATTTTCTAAGTATACACTAATTGCTAGATACAATGCTCAGCCTATTTATAAATGACCTCAGTTAACTCTCCCTGAAATCTGATAAGGTAAGAATGGTGAACCTCATTCCACAAACAAGGAGACAGATTCAGAAATGACACTGCAGAGGGAGAAATAAAATCCCGAGCTGGGTCTGAAAGCCACAAAGTTGACCACTGAGATTTGCCACCAAACCAGATGTGTCAAACAGAAGCTTCCTCCAGAAGTTATTAGGGAAAACGCACATACCGTGATCTTTAATGCACATTCAGTTCTAAGAAGCAGAGAAGCAGAGAGAGGGCTGTCCCGGAGGAAGCCTGCTACGGGCCTCCAGTGAGCTACACTGGTCAGAGGCTTCACCACAGGAAAGATAGAAACAATACCTCTCTATATACTTGCTTGTTGCACACAAGAAGGTACTCCAAAATAAAGGAAACAGATTGTCCAGATACAGATGGGTGAAGAAGACATTCGTGGCTTGTTCTCCACTATGGTAGGTAAAGCCCATCCTCTCACAGACAGTGGCTTTGGAACTGCTGGGGATTATCCATGAGCATGCAGCCTACAGAAAGCCATTATGAGAACCAGGACACTGACACTAAGGAGTCAAAGAGAGAAATCAAGAAGAAAAAGAGATAGCACAAACAAGACCTTCCCTATGGAGATTTCACATAGCCAAGTACAATATAGTTGGAAAAATCCCCACAGGAGCAGAAAGGAAATTAAAGGGTCCAAGGGCATAGATGTTGTCATCAACTTTATTGGCAGTTTAGAGTTTAGACTTCAAGTCAGAACATAGAATGTCACAGGTAGGCGCACCCCTCGATAGTGGAACCAACAAAGAAGGTAAGAAGGAAGCTTGGGAGGAAGCCCATCCTCATATACTTCGATAACAAAGAGAGGTATTATTCCAGAAACAACAGGTGAATGATCCAGGACCTATAGTCACTCTAATCTTTGAAGAATTCTGTGAATGTAAGAATAAAATTATAGTACAGAAATCTGGGCAATAGCAACATATGTTCGAATGCAAAACATAAAAGAAGCACTTCAAGGAACGTCTGCTACAGAAATTAAAATTCTGACACTAATCATAAAATCAGCACATTAGCAAGCTATCGAAAAAAGGAAAAGGGTTTCATTTCCTAGAAATATTGGAAATTTCCATCTGATCAACAGGCCATCTGATAGATATCGGGATTGAACGTCTAATTTCACTTCTCAGAAAGTAAAGGAAGTGGCAAATAAATAGCTTCCTTAGACATAAAGCTCCTTAATAATGAGGAACTTCTAGGGGATGCAGATTCGTGCCCTGCTGCTGATGCCAACAGTTTCCAAGAAAAGATGGGTAGACTTGCTCACAGAGGTGGCTGGAGAAGAAAGAGAAGTCCATGAAAGTGAACGTCGGAGGGCACAGTCACACGCTCTGCAGAGTCACAGACAAAAGGCTAAGAAGACAAAGAGAGCTAGGAAATGGAAAGACTTGGAAAAATTCTATTAAGTGAAGTAAGCCAGGCCCAAAGAAACACAGGTCCCATGGTTTCCCTTATTTGCAATGACTAGTATATGTCAAGCAGAAAAGGTCAGATAAGTTGATGTTAGGAAAATGAACCCTAAGATATGTATTCAAATGTTTTTTTTTCTTTCAGGTGATTGTTTCTAACACATTTATAAAATGATTTCTTTGTTTCTTTGTATGTCCCTCCCCCACAGTATAACCCCTGCTTTCACTGCATTTGATGTTGTTATCATTTGTGGAGGGGAAGGGAAAAATAAATCATTTAAATAGGGATACAGGTGGACCCATTGCAACAAGTCATTATGTCGAAAACAAACTTTACAACTTTGGTGGGGGGGGGGAGGGTTGAGTCGGGGGGTGGGGGAATGATTGGATGGGAAGGGGAAACAAAGGAGGAGGCTACAATGCTTGATAAGAAATGTACTCATTATCTTGCCCATGTAATTGTAACCCCTCTGTACAGTATTTTCACAATAAAAAAAAGAAAGAAAGAAAGAAAGAAAGAAAGAAAGAAAGAAAGAAAGAAAGAAAGAAAGAAAGAAAGAAAGAAAGAAAGAAAATAGAGCCAGAGATGCTAAAAACCAAGATGAGGTACAGCTGGTCACAGTGCCTGCAGCTAGAAAGGCGTTTACCCAGATGGAAGCTATTGTTGCATCTGTCCTCCCCTCAGAGACCCTGAGCGAACACAGAAGTGGAAGGTCGAGGGGCAGCTGAAAGGCCATAGATCTCCTTTCTGCCTTGCTCCACGTTCTCTCTACAGAGATACTTCAGCGAGAGTCCGAGGGAAGAGTGGAGTCTTTACGGACTTCAAGCCACGCCCCAGCTACAAAGCTTAAACGTTGAGGTAAAGGAGGTGAGTTGACTTTTTGTCTGGCGAGCAATGGGTGCATGAAGGCTGATTTAGATGGAAGATATTTAAATTGGAGAAGAAACCCCAAAGAGAAGCCGAGTTGTGTTGTCCACTGTGTCAAGAACCTTTCTGAGGGAATGGAATGACTTGGAAGGTGTGAGACAGTGAATCAGAAGGTCAAATACTGATTTAGAACATTCACACCATTCCCCCCCCACACACACACCAAGAGATATGAGAACAAGGGGAGCCTCATTCATGGCATGAGGCAAACAGATTTTTGAAACACCATTTGGGGGAGGTGTGGGTCACCTCAGGTCTTCTGGAAGAAGACAGGCTGCAGGTTTGAAAGACAAGATGGAGAGGACACTTTTGAAAAGAGCATGCTCGGAGTGGTTTGGCTTGAGTTTTCTTTCAGCCCTCATCTTCTACCGTCTTATTTTAAATGGACGGTCACGCCCTAGCCGTCATTCTGCCCAGAAAGGACCGTTCTTTTTTGCCTTATTGGAAGTAGAATGCCACAGTGATCAGGAACCTGTACACAGGGGTACATCTGTGTAGGGTGGATCCTAGCCTTTCCTCCTACAGCTTTACAACCTAGAGACAGTTACTTAACCTCTCTAAATTTCAGTATGCTCACCTCTACAGTAAGTGAGATCATCCAGTAATGTCACTTAGAGAATTAAATGAGATGCTTATATAGTGTCAATGTCTGTTATTGAATATGCACGCAGTCCAATTTTAGCTCTGTGCTTAACTCCAAAACAGAGATTGGAGGAAGGGTATCTATAATTGACCAACCATTTTCTTAACACATGACTACAGACTGAAAAGCATTGTAAAGTGCAATTGACTTACATCGGAAGGCATGCATTTATGCTTTGACTGGGTCCGTTGGATTGTGATGCACAGGGGGTAGAGCACTGTCCCAATGTATGATGGCCTGACACCACTCCACAGCCATACCACAGACAGAAAACAAAAACAGGAAAACCTTCATGGTTTTTATTGCAAATTTCCTGGAGATTTGAGGCCCTGTGTGACTCCTAAATGTGTTGCTCGGCTTGACAACAGATCTGCAGATAGAGGAAATGTCCTGCTCTTAGAGGACACTGGCTATTGCAGATCCAGTGTTTGCATAGTCTTATTAAGGTGATACTAAAGGATAGAACAGCCCTACTGTTTTCTCAACTTCTTAATATCATCCGGATTTAATGTGTTACTTCAACTGTGTCCTGTTAAGCAGACAATATAAAGAACAGGTTATCAGCCTATATCCTAGACATTATGACCTTTTCCAAACCTCAGGCTTCTTGAAAAGCAGGTGAGAAAAGTCTTTGAGAAATTGAATGAAATGGTAAATAGAATTATATGATGTTTCAAAGTTAGGTAAATGTTCAAAAGTATGATAAGAGTACCTTAAATTGTTTTCCTTTTTTTTTTTTTAACCAGTCCTGGGGATTGCACTCAAGGCCTGGGCCCTGTCCTAAGCTTCTTTTGCCCAAGGCTAGCACTCTACCACCTGAGCCACAGTGCCAATTCTGGCTTTTTCTGTTTATGTGGTACCAAGGAATCTAACCCAGGGCTTCCTGCATGCTAGGCAAGCACTCTACCACTATAAACCACATTCCCAGCCCCCTTATGTTTTTTTGGTTAAATGTTTATGTGAAAACTTTCTGGAACTTTCTCCATGTGTCATGGCTGCCTTCATTGTCCTTGTTCAAAGTCCACCGGATATATTTGAAGGACTTCACTCTGTGTGATGTTAAGAAGTAGAAAAAGTAACGGCAGCTGTTCAGTTCTTTCATATCTGCTTAGCCTGCTAGGGCCTCTCTTTAGTATCTACAGGGAGTAATGGTAAAATGCTCTTCCCATCAGATAGTCTAGTCCTGTAACCGATTCTGAACTAGATAAGAATAGTCCATTGGGGGGGGGGAGCATCCTTATTGAAGATGCAGCAGTCATGAAGGATCCAGGTTGAATTGCACCTCAATTGTTATTTGTATCATTTTTTCAAGAACATGTGCAGAGACATGCATTGTGCAAACATCAGAGTTTGTATGTACCTACATATGATAACCCTAAAAGGAGGTTTTGTGTGTGTGTGTGTGTGTGTGTGTGTGTGTGTGTGTGTGTGTGTGTGTGTGTGTGTGTGTGTGCAGTGTTAGGAATGGAACTCAAGTTGTTGTGCATGCAAGGGCAAATACTCTACCACTGAGCTCTGACACAACTGCTATGAAGAAAATATTGAAGCCAGGCACCAGTGGCTCATGATTATAACTCTAGCTACTTAGGAGAATAGGATCTGAAGATCGTGGTTCTATGACAACCCAGGCTAAAAGGACACTCTTATCTCCAATTAACCAGTAAAAAGTGGTAAAGCACTAGCCTTGAGTGAAAGAAAGCTAAAAATTAGTGCCCAGGCCCTGAGTTCAAGTCCCAGTACTCACACACCCACACCCACACACATCCACACATGGAATATTTATAGTGAGGAGTCAGTAAATGCTACAACTTAATCAGTTGTTAAATATATATATATGTATATGTATATGTATATATATATATATATATATATAAGTACACCACTAATTTTATTTCCTACTCTTCTTTGCTGTAAAGATATTGTACAGAGGGGTTACAGTTAAGATGAGTAAAGTAGTGAGTACATTTCCTATCGAGCACTGTTACCCCCTCCTTTGTTTTTCCCCTAGTTAGGTGAAGCCTGACATGAGAAAGCATCAGAATGTCACCACAAAGGCAACGGTGCCCTAATGGGAACATACTAGTGAAAAACCTTCAGTGGATGTGAACTCACAGCCAGTGAAAAACCTTCCATGGACGCCAATTCACAGCCAGTGAAAAACCTTCAGTGGATGTCAATTCACAACAACCCATACAGATTTTTGTTTTATGTCCATTATTATTGCTATTTCTAAAACAAAATATCTGAATTGAAAGTATACTTTGTTGTCTTCAATAAACTTGTCCCCATAGTAAAGAGAATCCTCTAGAATTTATTGTTTTATATATGTAGAAAGAGAATAATTCTAAGGATTTGGGTCATACAATGATGGAGGCTGACAAGTCTCAACATCTACTCTCAGCAAGAGGGAGAGCCAGAGATGTGGTTCCAGTCAAACAACAAGTGTAAGAGCAATCGTTCAGTTCAAGGGCAAGAAAGAAAATGCTGATACTCACATTCAGTGGCACTCAGGCATCGTCTCCTGGAATTAGGGGGAAATGTTACTTTCAGTCTTCCAATTGACTTATTCAGGCCTAGCTTCATTGCGTAGGTCAATCAACATTTCTCAGTCTCCTGGCCGAAATGTCAAACTCTTCTATAAACCCTACACAGGATACCCATCATAGCGCTTGCCTGAATATCTAGACTCTCCATCATCCAGGCAAGTTGCACAGAAAATGATGCATCACAATCCCTTTTGAATTTCCTTTCTATGAAATGTTAGTATTTCTCATTTGTAAAAATATTTAGTACAACTCAACAATACGAATTTGAAAATGAGCTAAAGAGATGACTAGAAACTTCAAAAAAGAAGTGGTGCTGTGGCTCAAGTGGTAGAGCGCTAGCCTTGCATGCTCAAGGCCCTGGGTTCGATTCCCCAGCACCACATAAGCAAAAAGAAAAAAGCCGGAAGTGGCGCTGTGGCTCAAGTGGTAGAGCGCTAGCCTTGAGCTGAAGAGCTGAGGGACAGCGTCCAGGCCCAGAGTTCAGGCCCCATGACCAGACTCCCCCAAAAAAACACAACTCATCATCAGATGGAAGCATTCCTCAGTGGTAAAGCACTTGCCTATCACATACAAAGTCCTTGGTCCAATCACTAGCAGTAAAAGAAAACTAAATTATAAAAACACATAAAAATAAGCACTAATGTTATAGAATTAAAAAGATCCATTAGGAAATCCTAGGGAGAAGTCTTCACCAATGGAGTGAATGCCCTCATAAATGAGGACTAAAGGAGCTACTATGTAAGAGCACTGTGTTTGAACCATGAAACACGCCCTCAGCAGATCTTGAATCTTGATTTTTTTTTCACTTCTAGCCTCCAGAACCACAAGAAATAAATTTCTAACAACAGTTAGACCGGTAAACCAGGGTTCTAATTAGCAACAGTCACAATAGGGGAAAAGAGATGTCAGTGTAGAACTGAAGTACGATCCCAAACATACCAAGGAAAAGAGGCTCGAAGCTAAGGAGCAAGTTGGGGCAGGTGGAAATAAAATTACTAAGAGAAAATACTAAGAGTACGGAGAAGCTCTAACTGATCTAACAGGATTCTTGCTAAGGTCAGGACATTTGGAAGTTTCACCTGGAGGATGGTGACAGGAGTTTCGTCAGACGTTAAGGAGCATCAGATATCAAGGGCGGAGGTAACCTCTAAACCAGCTTATTGAAATTCTTGCTGAAATGGAATGCGGCAGGCTTGACAAGGGTAGAGGCCGAGGTTACAATGTAGCGACAAAGATGGCTTAAGGAGCCTGGTGAAAGCCAGTGTAGGGAGTGTTGGTCATGGGGATAGAGATGAGCATTGGGGGGTAATGTATATAGAGTAGGAAGATGAAAGGGCTCTAAAAATAGACAAGGGGGCTGGTCATACAACACTGTGAACATGGTTAGCACCATGCAAATGTACAATATTTAGAAATACTAAAAATGGAAAGTTTCGGTATATTTTCACAATGAAAACTTCCCAAAAAGTATAATCCTCATTATTTTGTAAGTTTTCACATTCTTCAAGCCTAGCATTTATTTACCCCACTGAATGATTCTCATCCTGTAACTAGGCTTCTCTTGTCCCTCTCAGAAATACCCTCAGTTCAGCTGGACTAAATTAAAAAAGAGATACAAGGCAACTGAAGACAGTTAAAGGCATATTAGGTTAGAAATAAGCAAGAAGATTTATGTAAGCTCTTCTCACAAAACAAAATAGTGTATAAGAAATTAAGTGAATAAGGAATATTGAGCTAGAAGAAGTCCAGGAATTGTGTTACAGCTAATCTACAGACATCACACTCAGATATTTCCCTTCCAATTACCTCTTGACTCTCTAGGGTCATGTACAGAGTAATAAATACTTAAAGAATATTTGCTAAGTAAATGAAGTTAGGAATGAGTCTCTGATAGCAACATCCATCAATATAGGATTCAATATTTAACATAATCCAAAGAACTTATCAACTCCAATAGCATAAATGGAAGTCCAGAATGATAACATGCAGCTCATAACAAGTAAGTTATTTTGTGGTTGTTTTTGCTTGCTGTTTTGAGACACTGTGGGCTTACTGATTAAAGAATTGTATACACATGTGTGGAAGAGCATGGTGAAATCCATTCAAACAATTAACATCTACTTAAAAATGAATGACAGGGATATCGAGCAGGTTCCGTCCAATGGTGGGTATGAGTGAGGAGGGAACGTGAATGGAGAGAGTTAAGGAGGGTAAAAGGTCACAATGCTCTTGTGAACATGGAATAATGAACTTTGTTGAAATTGGCTGGGGAAGAAGGAAGCAAGGATGAGTGATGGAGAGGGTAGATCTGATCGTGGTGCATTATATGTATAACAACATGTCAGAATACCCCCTGGTACAGGTAATCGATGTCATTTTAAAAAACATGGGGGAAAACTGTCACAAATGTGGTGAACGCCTAGCACAACATTAAATGGAGACTAAGAAAGTCCATCACACAAAATAAAGGTGGCGTCATGTGTATGTGTTTTTGAGGTCCAAGACATGAATAGGACAAGCTCATGCCAGCAATCACCAATAGTCCTCTAGCTATAAGCTGCCATTTTAAATATTTGTACCATGCTCCTTAATGAAGGAATCTTTTGTACTGGATAATTTATCACTGGCAAATTTGGATTTCCATGGAGATACTAGTAACTTTATTTGCATAAACATATATGGGTCACTGACTGAATTAGAAGAATATTCACATGATTATTGAACTGGAATACATTTTCATTCACTTTTTTTTGGAGACAGGATCCCACTACATTACCCAGACTGGCCTCAAACTTACAATCCTCCTCATTTGACCTCCAAATGCTAACAGTATATGCATGGACCACAAAGCCTGACTATTTTCAGTCACTTTTAAAATACAGGTGGGGACTTAGAAATATGACCTGGTTTGGGGATTGAAATGAAACAAGAAATATTAATTTGTATAAGAAAGGAAAGAAATAATACACCAAATTTTATAATCTACATAAAATGGTTTGATGTAGCAACTCTAGGTTGCCTTCTTTTATTTTTATTTTCTGTTTTGTTCTACTAGGAATCAAACCCAGGGTCTGACACGTGCTAGGCAAGTGCTCTACCACTGAGCTATGCCTTTGGATCAGATATTTTATTTGTGAAAATAAAAAATGTTTCTATATAAACATTAAGCATACATGTATCTCAAATGCATGCTCAACCAATTAAAGTATATTGGCTATAATGACTTTTTGTGATGATCTTGAACCATCTCTAGATGTAATACTTATCTACAAAGCCATAGAAGGAGAAATGCTGTAAACATTGGCATCTGCATTTTGAAGAATTTTTGGCTGCTTGTGTACAATGCCTTCCTGAGTTTAATTTTGGCTAGGGCTTCATTTATACTTAGAAAAACTAAAGACCATTTATTAGAAGAACATGATGTTACTTTTAATGTGACAATAAACCTATCTATCAATTTATGGTCATAAATTCCCACTAAGATGCAATCATCCCCAGTATTTCCAAATGAATGCACACATTCCTTCATTCATGCCTGTGTTTGCCAGTTGTATACTGCACACCTGCTCAGTGCTGGACACAGCTGAATTCTATGGATACAGCAGTAAACCAAACCTGGAATAATGAGAGGATCGACCTTCTGTTGCCTATCGTGGTAACTGGCTTGATGATACATCTTTTGGTGGCCCCACCCCCTTCCTGTCTGATCTCCTCACTCTCCTTCCTAAGACCATCTACTTGTGCTCAGATACTTGCCTTGGTGTCTGCTACATGGAAACCCAAGCCAAATACATGTTGATCCTAAACTGCCACAGCATCTCAGTAAAAATGATACCGCAAGAGCATCCAATACTGCTCATCACGTGTAGTAACAGATGGTTTTCAGACCCTCACTGTCGTGACACAGGGAGTCCCAGAACCTCATGTTTGAGAATCCATCTATGGACCAATCCCTTCACGGTCTGCAATTGCAGATAGAAAATCTGACCAGAGAGGACCTAAGGGAGCCTGGTGTGGGTGCAAATATCAATTGTTCTGTGAACAACAGACTTTTAGCCTTTTAAAGGCAAACTTTCAACCTCATTTTGTCAGTCACACAAAGCAAAGCCATTGTGAGTTTTTGTATAACCAAACAGCAATATAAATTGTGTTCTGGGGGGGAAATTACCTGACACTAGCACAAGAAGTGTAGGTAGGGAAGAAGATTAAACTACTCCAGTTTTCTAGTTATCTGAGAGAATGAAAACTTTTATTTTAGTATTTCAGTCTGAGATATTTGGAAGCAAAATATTAAATGAGAAAGAAAGAGAATGACTGGAAGAAAGGAGCAAAGAGTGTATATATGTATATATATATATATATATTTGTGTGTGTGTATATATATACATATGTTTGTGTGTGTGTATATATATATATATGTGAATGTATGTGTGAGAGAGAAAAACTATCCTACACTGAGCAGAAAGAGAGAGGGAGAGAGATGAGAGAGAAAAAAATCCTACAATGTACCGAGCAGACATCTACCTCTGCTAATAACTTGCCACCCTTAAGCCTAGTCGTGTACATGAGGCTACAGAACAAAGGTCCCCACAGAGCAGGCTGGGAGCAGAGCGCGCAGGACGCAAACCCTGAGCTGGCTGTGATGGCATGCACAGTAGCAAACCGTATCCTGTTCAACAGGGAAACCGCGGGCAGGAAGCTGCCTCTGTCTTCAAGCCTTTCTAAGATATTTATATTCCCCACTGTGGCCAGCAAATACAAGTGGGGTAACTTGGATGAAATTTTAATTATACAGGATTTTAATGATTTGAGCTGCTGTGGGTGGAGAGGGGGAAGCCAATCAGAGGAAGCAAAGGTTCACCCAAGTACAGCTGTCTGCTTCCCTGCAGACTCACAGGAAAACAACCCTTTCAGAGAAAGGTCTCCAGGTTCATGGTTTAAGGTAGGAGAGAGCCACATAATTCTAGCTGGTGGCTATGGCGAAGGCTTTGTCAATATTCACCCTCACCACAGCAGGGCAATAAGTTCACAGGTCTGGAGTTGATCGTCTTGCTAAAAAAGAAAAGAATCAAGAGATCATGGCAAACATCATCTGTTCTTTTCACCAAGGATTTCTCTCCGTTCTTCCTTCTGTCCATTGCTGCTGATTTCTTCTAGAGTAGCTTTCCACTCTTCTCTATATGGTCAGGAGCTGCATCAGAGGAGATTGCTCTCGTCTGCCCAGAATAAACTCACCATTCTCTTGCTTGTGTCAAGAAGAAGGTTGGCTGGAATGGCCTTGACCTGGAGCTCGAGAAGGACCCTGATGAGACTTGGCACTGACTTGGCTGGCGCTCTCCTGGCCCAAGCAGGCAGGGACAACTCTCGCTCCAGTGATACTTACCCTGAAGGTCAAAAGACCCTGTTTTAAGTATCCCATGATCTGATTCAACAAACCCACAATCCCTCCTGTGCGGGAGGATTTTCAAGATGGCTGAGTAGGCCTACCTAACAATAGAACTGCGTGTTTCCATTCATTCAACCATCTACTGAAAAGTAGTCACTGTGATAGATGACTTGAGGTCTATACACTGACTTCTGTTCCAGTGTCAGGACACTGGCAGGAAGATGTACATGCAAACAACAGACACGTGGCCAGCTACCTTGACAGAGACCATGGGGGTAAGATGATTCCCAGCTGGAGATTAGGGAAAGTTTTATGGGCAATGTTTGCACTTGGACTTGGGGATAGATAGAATCTTTTTTTTTTGATTTTTTATTTTTAGATAGAATCTTATATGCAAAGATAAAAGATTCCTGGTTAAATAAACAAGGTAGGGGCATTCAGAGGCAAACTATTTCATTTGAGGTTATGTGTCTGTCTGTCTGTCTGTCTGTCTCTCTCTCTCTCTCTCTCTCTCTCTGTATATATATATATATATATATATATATATATATGCAAAGGCTCTAAGAATTAGAGATAGAAATTCATAGGCAACAAATATAAATGCACCTGGTTTGGAGCTGGGAAGGTGGCTCAGTGGTAGAGTGCTTGCCTTGCATGCATGAGGCCCTGGGTTCAATTCCTCAGCACCATGTAAGCAAAAAGAAAAAAGCCAGAAGTGGCACTGTGGCTCAAGTGGTAGAGCGCTAGCCTTGAGCTGAAGAGCTGAGGGACAGCACCCAGGCCCAGAGTTCAGGCCCCATGACTGGACCCAAAAAATGAATGAATAAATAAATAAATGCACCTGGTTTAATCCCTTACTTTGACTATCTAGAGAGGTTCCAGCCAGGACAGGTTGGAGTTGGCTCTGTTTGGAAATCAGAGGGCCTTCACTGTGTGGAGCTATTTCACAATCAAAACTGAGCCTTGGGACAAGTAGTCTGGCAGCTAAAGAATGGATGACCGAGGTAGAAGTTGTTGGGCATGGGAGCTGCATATGTACAGGTTCCAGGAAAGGAGTCCTGGACACCTGGTCCCTACTCTTGGCAGTAGGAATGTGAAGGAAGGCAGTAGCTGTCCAAGAGTAATTGCGGAGGGGAAATTTACAGCACAAGACGACTATTTTGGATGTGTGGGCTGTGGCAGGCGAGGCGGAAGAGTTGATTCCAAGGTTTCAAGCCAAATGAGCAGCAGGCCCTTTTATGGACAAAGGAAATGGCCCACTCCTTACTTAGCTGTGGACAGTGCCCTCCTTCTCCTCTCTGATGCCAGGAGCTCTCCCTCCTTCCCAGATGGCCCTGGCCCCATGTCCATGACTTGCATAGAGCCCTTGCCCCCAATATATGGCGACACTCACGTTGCTAGCCGCCTCTCCTTTTTCCTTACTCTCTTCCTTTTTAATTTCTTGTCTTTATAAGCTTGAGTCACTTACTCTTTCCTTGATCTTCTGCCCCTGACCATGCAATTGTTTTGTTTATATTTTTTCTCTTTTCATCTCAGTAACATTATAACCCAAACTCACTTCAAACAATTTAAGAAGGATCTGTCTGGTTCCTATAATTGAAAAGTGTGAAGGTACATATGGTCTCTCTCTCTCACTCTCTCTCTCTCTCTCTCTCTCTCTCTCTCACACACACACACACACACACACACACACACACACTTCTACATTCATTTCTGCTGGCTTTGCTTGTAGACAAACTCTACTGGTCAGATGGCCTCCAAAAGTTCTGTGGCTGCCTAGCTCCGTTTTAACAAAGGTGCGGCATTGAGCTTTGTTAGACACAATGGAGTCAACTGACTATCCTAAACCAATCACCGTGACCCACAGCGAAGAATGCTCTGATTAATCAGGCCTGGCTGGTTTGGGCTCCACCAAAGTACATGAACCAAGATTGGAAAAGAGAGGGTCTCCAGAAAGGAAACCACATAATTGTAGATACCAGAAATGAGGGGTAGAAAGTAGCTCAGGATAAACAACAAGCATTTGTTTATGTCCATTCATATCTTAAGCATTTAATCTATAGGTCTGCTTACTTTTAGTATGTCTGGACATGTTACTAGATACTTTCTCCTTAAAAACATCATTTCTACTTCAAACTGTAGACATTAAGTGATAAGTAGTTTTATTGTATTTTCTGTGAATATATTATTGGTGCCTCCATATTTACAACCATGACTCTGGAATCCGTTTACCCTTCCTCCTGTCTTTTGCTTGGCAGCAGTTTCCTTCCACCAAGCAAACACACACACACACACACACACACACACACACACACACACACACACACACACACACACACACACACACACACACACACACACACACACACACACACACACACAAAAGCCCTCACATATTCTACTCACATTCAAGTCCCCTTATTCCTTCTTGGCTTCATCTCTTCTGTCAGCCACCACATCCTACAGAATCCATTATCTCTCACTCTTCTCTCTTCACACCTTTCCCATTATGATCTTATATCTTCTCCCATGAATAGATAGACTTACCTTCCCCATCCAGTGAGCCCAATTGAGCTTTCTTTGACCAGTTGGAGCGGGAGTCTTAACTTCGCTTATAGTTTGTTCCTGTCTTCACCCTGACCGTGTGGCAAAGACTGGCCATTCCCCATCGGAGCCATAGCACCAGAGGAACTGTGGAGGCTTTAAAGAACAAATCCCAAAGCAAGAAAACGACCAGCTCAAGCTCCTTCCAACTTGATTGCCCATAGAATCCTGAACTAAGTAAATAGTCATGATACATGAGGTTTCTACGTTACACAGCAAACACTAACAGATATGTATTCCCTCCCAACTCACGTTTCCCATTTCCATCTTATCTATGTGAACAGTTGGTATGTGAGTTGGTCCTAGAATAACTACTGATAATTATTTCTAACACTTCCATAGTGTTTTGTACCTGACAATACATCAAACACCTGGACGTGCTAATTCATTGCAAATTTCACAACACTAAATTGTATCACTGCCCAGGAGACAAGAATACCAAAGCACACATGACAGGGAATTACAAAGAATCGTTTCAGCCTGAAAACAGAAGCTAAGCTATCAGTTCTATTTGGTCACCTTGAAACCTTGGGGTCAACCATGACCAGTTTCATCAATGATACCCCATCTCCGTCCAGCATGAACTTTCCAGTCCAGAAACATAATTTTCTTCTTTAACAACCACACTAAGCTACTCATCACTTTCACAATACATGGCATTGCACACAAATCAATGAAAACTGTCCATGCATCTCTGAGGACTGAATTGTTCCCTATTGATTAAAAAAATCCATTCAAATTAAAGATTGTAGTACTCAAGAATGCATTTTATATGCTCTTGCAATATTTATCACAACTACTGTGTTTAATAGACAAATTTAATCAAGACAAATGTCTACTAAATGCTTAAGGATAGTAATACAGAATAATAAATATGGCTTCAGTGGCCCATCAATAGATCTGTCATTGTCCCTCAAATAAACCAAAGCTAAAATAAATCTATGGCAATTCCACCAGGGGACATTCTTCATGATAAAAGATTCCCTAGGGAAAGGGGGGAAAGGAACTAGTTTAGAAAAGTTTTGCATTATTTAAAACTAAAATGGGCATATATTTGAGTAGTGTTTGAGAGCCTTACACAATTTCATCTCAGACTTACTACTTTCCTTTTTCCAATAGCTATTTTGTTTACAGTATTTGTTCCATTTATTCCCAGTGTACAGGAAGGAAAAAAAGGGCTGGCTCCTTCTGCTAGCAGGTGAGGTCGAAGGAAAGATTTTACAGTCAGTCATAAAAATGCGCTCGGTTAAGAATTTTATTTTTGCTGAAAAAAAGCACTACCAGGTAGGTAGAAGTCAACCTTAACTAGATCATAAAACACAGAAGTGGCAGAATAAGTCCAGTCCTGATGCCCAGAACAAAAGGTCTCATTGTGTTTTAGGGAACACATGTCACTCTAGGTAGGCCTTCTGTGCTCTGGAAAACATGAGTTTCATTCTTGGAGCTTGAAAAATAATCCTACTCTAAACCTCAAGCTATTTTCATCTTTGTCACTGTTAAAATATACACAAGCATCCCATAAACATACAAGTGAGAGGAGGAATAAGGAAATTAAGCAAAGACGACCTGACTTGGAAGGTATCAGAGGAAACCTACAATGACCTAATATCCGGAGAACATCAGGTTGCCATCAACCAAGCCAATCATGTAGTGGTCTGAAAAGTTGCTCTTTTTATATGCTGTGTCCACATTTCTTTCCCTATTATTGGTGATTGCATAATGCAAGGAGTGAGAAGCTTTCATAACAGGAAAAATGATACTTTTGCTAGATCAAAAAATGGTGTCGACGATGGTTTACTGACTGGCCAGGAAAATTGAAAAACATCTGAAATAGACAGATTTTCTGATTTACTATAAAACACCCTTAAAGAACATACTATAAAAAAATGTAATCTTGCTTCCTACTTGTTATCTATGGAGCAATACTCAATATTCTTATTATCTCAAAATGGAACCCTGAGTTAACCTTTTAGACAAGCCTAAAATGGATGTAGCTTTAAAGGAGTCATAGAAATTTCATTATTTTATAGCACAATGAGTGTGCACAGTTGGAAGAATACAATAGAGTAGATTAAAGATTTACCTCCAGTGGCTCTGTTGTGGTTTCCACATCATATGGTGCCACTTTATAAACTTTCATGGTAGTTAAAGATGTAGTACTCCAGCCAAACAACAGGATAATTTTGTGGAGCTGCTGAGAAGAATCAAAGTTTGAAAATCATAATACCTTTTACATCAATAACCCTCCCCATCCCACCCCCACCCCCGCCAAAGGGTTGAAATGTCTGAAAGTATATTCAACATCACTCAAAATGTTGCCATGGTTATTCTCACAAATGATGGATTTCCCTTGGATGAGCCCCAGAAACCGTCAGTTCTCTGTTCACAAATGTGGACATAGGCATCTAGATTTGAAAACAATTAAAATGCAGAGGGAGATCACACACCCAAGATCACACACCCAGCCAATTGTAGAGCAAGGATGAGAAGTCTGTGGAAATGGCACAGCAGTTCTTTCATGGAGAAGAAATAAGCAACTTGAAGATGTTGAAATAAGCATGCATTTCCTGTAGCAACTGCTAATGAGAGAGTGTGGAGAGCAGACATGTGCAGTGACAACTTTGCTTTCTAAGCATGCCAGAACATCTTGTGGGACACTTTGGTGATCTACTTAAAGATGGCATGGTTGGAAATCACTGCAAGCTTATAAACAATTTAAATCTCTTTCCACAAGTGATATTCTGATAATATCAAAAGCTCCATAATGTTTACCCTCCCTATAGCAATGATCAGCTTTTAAAATTACTGTATACAGCATGAGAAATAGCTGGTGAATATTGTTTAATAACTGCTTAGCCTATCTTTCTGGTGGCTTTCCCATCTTTCTCCTTACAGTCTTCACCGTTTTCTTGAGCTTTATGCAGCTTGCTTATGCCCTGCATACACTGCCACACAGAAGTTAATACACAGTGGAAGTTTTGGTGCACAGAACATAAGCTCTGACAAAGACAAGGTAAACTGCACTGTCATGTACCCAGCATTGTCTCAGGATCTGAGGCATGCTAAACACCTGGTATCTGGGGCAAGTAAGACAAAAAGAATCAATCAGCTTTGGCTCTTGCTTTGAGGGGGAGATGGGGGGTTAACAAATGTTAACCAACTACTACTAAGTGCTAGTGAAAGAACTAAAGTATGGTGTGACTGATACTTGACCTTGATTTCATGACTCCATATTTGCATGTAGTTCTGCTAACTCTTAAATATCTGTTACATTGTGTGATTGACTATTAAGAATGTCTCCAATGAGATAATATTTAAGTTTCTGATGTTTTGTAGTAAAGTTGGTTTTTATTTGAATTGTACCCAAATGAGAAAAATAAGTTTAAGATTCAATTGAATAGTAATTGAATTTGATTCAATTAAATAGTAATTGAATTAAAGAGTAATAAATCAAAACTGAATGCAGTCCCCAAATTCAAGATTGTTTATATGCTTGCTTTTACTGGGTTGTATTTTGAGAAACAATAAAATTCATGTTTCATTTTTAAAAAGAAATAAAAAGCTAAAGGAGCATAGAGAAAAGTTCCTTTTGGAGAAGCAATAAAATTAAGAGGTCATAAGGGTAAACTTCATAAAGAAAGTATTCCATTGTTTCTTGCTGTTTAACAGACTACCCCAAAATTCATTTTGCCTTTGGATCTGTGATTCAGGCCCAGTGGTGATAGCTTGCCTGCGCTCCCCTCAGTTCTCACTGGAGCTATCCCAGGCTTGGCACTGGAATCGCTCACAGGTTCATTCATCACATTTCTGGAGACTGAGGCTAGGACTTTTATCTGTGAGAATTATAGAACACTCATACGTAGCATTTCCATGTTACCTAGCCTCCTTATAATTAAATTTGCCTTATAATTAAATGAAGAAATTCACCTGAAGTAGGGGGGTATAAATAAAGGGACATGAAATGAAGGAGGGAAGGTGGAAGATGAAAGTGAGAGAGGGAAGGAGAGAAGTAGAGGGAAGAATGGAGGGATAGGAGAACGAAAAAGAGAGGGAGGAAGGGAAGAAAGAAGGATGATGAAAGGACCAAAGAAGTGAGGGGAGAGAGGAGGGATAGAAGGAGGCAAAAAGGGAGGGAGAGGAAGAAAGAAGGAGAGAATTAGAGAAAGAGGAAGAAACAAAGTAAGGAGACAAAGAAGAAGGAGGGAAGGGTACAGAAGAAAAGAACTAAGTTACAACATGAATGATTTCACAGGAAACAATGAGAACACTTTACCTTAATAAGACTATTAAGGTTAAAATATGCTTGCTAGTTAGGTCCTTTTAAATCAGAACAGAAACAGAAAGACACAGCACCATGCTGTCTTTCATAACCCAACTTCATAAGCCACACTACAGCAATTTTACTACATTTTAATTACATAGACCTTCCATTTACCTGATGGAGACACAGTAAAATCTAGAAGAGTTTGTGGAACTAGAAACACTGTGTATCCATTTTTTGAAAAGTAAAAATCCACCACAGTGAGTGATTTCTGAACTACAACTTTCAGGATAAAACTATTTTTTCCAGATTTAAAAAAATGAAAGAATGTTTTGACAGAAGAATAAAACAAGCACGCAGATGGAAAATGCATAGCATATCATCTGACCATAAATAATAGAGAAATCATAGGGGAAACAATTGTTAGAACCAATTTTCCATTAAGATGAGAAGAATAAACCAAAATACTCTTCCCATCCTATCATTGGTCATTTCTTAAGAGTCAGGCACTGTAAGAAATATTTTCTCTTTAATCCTGACGATCAAACCAAACAGCAAAGATATTCTCTCCCCATCTTATTAATGAAAGAACTGCACATCTGAAAAGCTAAAATAGCTAGTAAGCAGAGCCCCTCTTATCTCTACGTAATTCCACAGCTCACGTTCTTATCAACAGATCCAGTCGCGGGACTGACTATGAGAACTAAATCTGAGTTTTTTTCAAAATTAAAGTTTATCTACTGACGAGCAGATAAACTCCAACATGTCAATGGGTTACTATCATCGAACTTCATTTTTGCTCGTGTACATTCTGAAATAGATGTTTCAGAGCAACTGTTTCCCACCTTTTTTTTTTTTTTTCTCAGTTGCCTCTGCTGAGGAAACAGAACCAGGAAACTAAAGCGCCTTCAGACTTAACAGTGAGGATCTGACTTCTCATATTCTATTGACTGAACTCAGTCATGTGGCGATAGTAAAGGAGGGTGGGAAAATTGTCTCTACCACAGCTGATCAAAGTGACCCTCACAAGAGCATACAGTAGACTACATAAGAACATCCCAGACCATCGAATGTCTCTAAAACTAAAATCTTGTCAATGAATGGAATATATGCTTAAATGCCTTGAGGAAAATTAATGCCTTGATAATTCATGTAGAGACAGACTTATTAAGAGAGTTTCTCAGGCTGAGACTCACCCAACTTTGTTTGAATATCATACCACCCTAATAAGGGCATAAGTGCCAACAGGAGATTGTGGTTAGATATTTATAAGCATAGGAAACAATGAGAACACTGTAACTTAATAAGAACCTTCAGGTTAAAATATGCTTGCTAGTTAGGTCCTTTTAAATTTGTAAATACACTATACTTTGGTAACAGGAGCTAAGGTTATGTGGTACAGTCCTAAAACTGCCATTGTCTTGAGGAGGCCACATTTCTACTTCAGAAGATCTATCTCAGAAAACTCCCTAACTCTCTTCCCCTCCTGCGGGGATGGGGGAGGCTGCTATGGACTGAATATTTGTGTTCACCCAAAATGCATAGATTGCACTAATCCCCAGTGCAATGGTGTTTCGAGGAGAGGCTTTGAGAGGTAATTAAGTATGGAGGGTGGAACCCTCATAAACAGGATTAACATCCTTACAAGAGATGAGAGAGAGACAGAGGCAGACACACACACACACAGAGAGAGAGAGAGAGAGAGAGAGAGAGAGAGAGAGAGAGAGAGAGAGAGAGAGAGAGAGAGAGAGAGAGAGAGAGGTGGGGGGGCAATATCTGTCTGAACCAGGAAAGCACTGTCATCAGGAACTTGATTGGCCAGCACCTCAATCTCATACTTCCCAGCTTCCAGAACTGTAAGAAATAAATGTAATTTAAGGTACCCAGTTGGTCTTTGTTTTAGCCACCAAAAATGACTACGAGGCTAAAACCAATCAAAAAAGTCAAAACCCTTCTAATGCTCCTTTCCTTAGCACAGAGAAAATCTGGGTCTCTCAAACCCAGATGTTTGAGGTAGGGACAAAGATCTAGCAGAAACAAGGCCAAAATGTTCTTCAGAACCTCAAGTGTATCCATCTAAGAGCATAGAAATGCAAATCCATTATTACCCATTACCCAAGTAGGAGCTCAGCAAGAGAGAAGCATTCAATTAATTATAGAAGTCCTACTGTGCTAATGTAGAAAAGGTCACAAGGAATCCCAAGGTTTCCAGAAACTATTTCAAACATACAAACTTAAGTTGATTTTAATCAACTTCAGGCACAAAGAGCCAGAAATGACCCAAATTCTGATCATCTGTTGTTAATTTTTATTATTTCTGCCAGGATTAGCTATAATAGCACAGGGAGAGAGAAAGGGGGAGAGAGAGAAACAGAGACAGAGAGATGGGGAAGCCTAAAATTCAACAGGGGGAGGATAATTGAATGAATTATAGGAAAAAATAATCACCACAATAACTAACAACTATGAAGAAATTATTTTGTGCCTAGAACTACACTTGGTAGATGAAATGTAATATCTCCTTTGATTGTGCAATAATCCCTATGTCATATATGATTAAGGAGAGACACAAACATGTCCTGTAATTTACTTGAGACCAGAACTCCAGCATCCTTGTTTTTAAACCCAACATAACATGACACAAAGAAGAAAAAAATACCAGATGTGTTAAGAGCTAAAATAAATACAAAGCCTTTCACCAAGTATAGAGATAGAAGTACAGAATCTTCAAATGCTTTACAAATACAGTGACATGTGCACTACAGGTTGGACCTTACACTGGCAGACAGGAGGAAGGGAGAATTGCCAAGAGGGTCTTATTTCCCAGTGTGGGAATGATATTTCACATGCTAGCATGCAATTCTTTGAATATTTTTATTATAGCATGTAATTTATAAAGGAAAGTATATATGTAGAAAAAAGGAGATAGGAGATGGAATAAGTCTGTAATTCTAGCTGCTCAGGAGGTAGAAAATAGTAGGATCATAGTTCAGTATTAGCCTGAGCAAAACCTGGTGAGACTATCTCAAAATTTAAGCCAAGTGTTGCGATGTTAACCTGTGCTCCCAGCAATTGTGGGAGTGGGTAGGAATAAGGGAATCATGCTTTGAAACCAACTAGGGAAGTTAGCATAAGACCCTACCTGAAAATCAAATTAAAGCCAAAGGACTAGAGGCATAGCTCAGTTGTTAGAGTGCTTGGTAGAGACCTTTAGTTCAGGATTGATTAAAAAAGAGAAAAGGAGGAGGGTAGGGAAGAAGGAAAGAAGGGAAGAGGAGAAGAGGAAGAGGAAGAGAAGAGGAAGAGGAAGGAGTCGAAGCCAGCTCTCAAAAGAACAAGAAAGGAGACAGGGATCACTTTGAGACATAAAGGGAGCAGCCTAAGAATGACAGCCCTATGTCAGCACACACCTGTCCATTAAACAAAGCAGTGATGACAAGATACTTAGTTCTAGTGCCTTTAATACTTCAATCACTGCCTCCTTCAAGAGTCTCTGCATTTTTATTTGCTATATGACTAACATTGCAAGCTTAGGAGTACCACACATCAGCTGCTCTCCGAAGTCTAGTCAGATGCATTGCACTCTGTAGGCTCAGGGCTCTGAAAACATGAGAACTACATAATTTCCTGACCATGTTCAGGTTAAGGTCTCTTGGAGGCAGTATGGATTCCCTTGCTTGGGAAGTGAGCCTGACTGAGCTAAAGAAAATGTGACAGAGAGGCCCAGAGGAGTGGGATTCTTTCTCTAAGGGCAAATGGATGATGTCAAGGGCTTTTCCCCAGACAGAGTAGGTAGGAGACACTTACCAGTGACTTCAACAAAAACAATATTCCATCTTCTAGCGTGATTCAAAATGTCAAATACAGACAAACTTTTAATGAGGAAAAAGGCTTGTCTGGTAGAGGAAAAAGGAGGCTGTAGGCCACAACAGCTACCACCACAGGCAATGTTTATTTTGCTTTCCTCTGGTTGAGCTGGTCTGCAAAAACCTGGCTCACCCAGACAAGAGACAGTTGTAAAGCAAGTGCCAGTATAGGAGACCTACAGGGAATCGCAGACTTTTAACTTTCATTAACCCCAGTTTTGATTTTCTTTTTCTTAAAAACATGGTGCTAAATCTCTGTGGCCAAAGCCCTCCATTGACAGTCTTTAATAAAGAAGTCCAGACTCTGGAAAACCCAAACTAAACAGAAATGCAGAACAAATTACATTCTCCTTTGAAAGCTCATGAGAACTCCATTAACATCACCCAGAAAGCTGGCGGTTAATTTCTTTTCTATGGTCTTTTAGAACATTTCCCAGAATTGACCACGAAGTACAAATTAATGTCATATCCAGACATTAATCCAGATCACCCAAGTCATCCCTAACAGTAGCTACTGTTTGTTACTGACTTCCATGAGGTCTGTGAATTGAAGAGAGTCTCTATCCTAGCACCAATTCAGAAAAAGAGAGAGGATAGAGAAGGATGAATAGGAGAGAATGGGTAGGGTTGGATATGAAAAGAGAGAAGAGAGATGAACAGATGGCCCTGGCTTGGGCTCAAGAGCATAACCCGGATGGGTCATAAGGGATAGAATAATGAATAGAATCAAAATTAATAGAACATCAACTGGAACAGAATAGAGATCAGAATGCAATAGAATTGAATAATGGAAAGAATAGAAGAGAGAATGGAATGAAATGAAATGAAATAATAAGTAGAATAGTACACAGAATGGTATAGAACAGATAATAGAATACAATGGAATAGAATAGGATAGGATAATGAATAGAAAATAGAATAGAAAATGAATAGAAGAGAATGAAATGGAATAGAATGGAATAAAATAATGTGTAGAATGGTGAATAGAATGTAATAGAATAGAATAGTGGATAGGAAAAAAATGAATAGAATAGAGAATAGAATAGAATAGAATAGAACAGAATAGACAATAAAAGAATGGAAAATAAAATGGAATAGAAAAATGAATCAAATAGAATGGACTAGAATAATGAATAAAATGGAATTGATTAGAATAATAAATAGAATAGAAAAGAAAAATCACAAGAAACAAGGAAGAGAGTCTGAACAGTGTTATTTAAATTGTGTGCTTATATGTAACTACAATTGTGTTCTATGTCACAATGCAAGATGAAGTTTTCAATAAAAACTTGAATAATACTTTGATAAAAAGAAATGAAATTTCTCCACCAGATACTATGATGATTTCTTATTATCATCCTGAGTAAAGAACTAGTTCCTGCTGGCATGGTGGTCCAAGCAGCCCTGGAAGGGACAGGAAATCACTCTCACTAAGCAAAACTTCCCTCGGTATTTCTAATCTCTGTCCAGAGATGGAAAGAGGGGGAAAGAAAGAAAAAGAACATAAGTGAGTAGAATGAGGGATGAATACATAGCGAGTTATCAAGAGGTGATATCAAGGGTTGAGAACTCCTTGCTCCCAACAGGATTTTGGTGATAAGTCCGAGGTGATGAGGTAATGACTATTTTGACCCAATATTGAGGAGGGATTCTGTGTTAGTTGACTTAGCAACAGTCTTGCTATCACTGTTGAGGCTCAGCAAGGACATGAGTTAAGGTCAAAGCCTTCTTCAGAGGAGGATTCAGAGAAGCGAAAGTTTCACCAAGGAAAGAAACGTTGTCAATGCTTAGATGACTTCACAAAGGGATTTTCTCCAAATATATACAAAAGTAAACGTCACTGATGTTGGGCCATTTTTCTACAGAGTGAAAGAAGGGACAGAATTTTTAAATCACTTTAGGAGGTTGACATAAGCTTGAAATCAAAATATGAAGAGAGAAATATGAAAATAGAAAATTGAATAACCATTTGTCATAGATGCAGATGATGTAAAGAAAAATTTCCCACCACAAGTGGAAAGGGCGCCATAACTGTGAGTGAGACACCTTGATGGTGCCTCAGTCGTGTTCTTGAAGGTTCTGAGCTCACTGGCCACGCCCATGTACCCCCTGCCCATTGCCACCACACATGAACAGCGTGGCTTTTTTCCTCAAGCAGTAATGCTTCAAAGTTGGGTTTTTCTCCCTCTTTAGAGCTCTCTCAAAATCATTTTATCATGAAAACAAAGCTCAAAATGTTTAAACTTATCTTTCCCTTTTCCTCTGCGTGTACAGTGATAGAATTTTTTATTGCAAAAAAAGAAAAGCACCTCACCCCAGTTAGAATGGCTATAATCAAGAACTCTAATAACAACAGATGCTGGAGGGGATGTGGACAGAAGGGAACCTTACTGCATTGTTGGTGGGAGTGTAAACTTGTTCAACCACTTTGGAAAGCAGTATGGAGGTTCCTCAAAAGACTCCACATAGAGCTCCCCTAAGACCCAGCAATCCCATTTTGGGGCATTTACCCGAATGATCATAAAAAAGACCACACTAAAGCTACCAGCACAACTATGTTTATCGCAGCATTATTTACCATAGCTAAGATATGGAACCAACCCAGATGCCCCTCAGTAGATGAATGGATCAAGAAAATGCTACACACACACACACACACACACACTCTCACACACACACACACACACACACACACACACACACAATGGATAATGGAATTCTATGCCTCCATCAGAAAGAATGACACTGCCCCCTTTGTTAGGGAATGGAAAGACTTGGAAAAAAAATCATACT
Organism: Dipodomys merriami; assembly: GCF_024711535.1. NCBI lineage: Eukaryota > Metazoa > Chordata > Mammalia > Rodentia > Heteromyidae > Dipodomys > Dipodomys merriami. The sequence continues at coordinate 9,584,650 of NW_027204715.1, read as the reverse complement.
AAGTGAAGTAAGCCAGACCCCAGGAAATATAGGACCCATGGTTTCCCCTATTTATACTAATTAGTATATGTCTAAGATAATCTTATCAGATGAGTGGAAAAGCTCAAAAGCTAGATACATATGACCATATAAGATGATGCTGAGAAAAATGAACCCCAAGATATGGACACAAGAGGTTTTTCTTTGTTAATGTACTGTGTGATGTTTTTGTTTCCTTTGTATGTTCTTCCTCCTATGGTATATCCCTGTTGTCACTGTATTTGATTTTGGTACCTTGCATCTTGTATATACATTTATCTAATTTGGGGAGGGAAAGGGAATAACAAAATGCTGAAACAAGGACACAGGATGACCCATTGCAACAATGATACTCACAAGACACTGTGTTGGAAATGAACTTTACAACTTTGGGATAGGAAGGTAGGTGGGGGAGGGAAGGGATAGTAGGAGAAAAACAAAGGAGGGGTAACAATGCCCAACAAGAAATGTACTCATCACCTTACTGATGTAACTATAACCCCTCTGTATAGCATCTTTATAAGCAAATAAAAAATTTTAAAGAATTTCTTAGTTTTGATATATTTTACATTAAGCATGCTTCAGAGCTAAACACAAATTACACATTCTCAAAGCCATTTCCAACACCTTATTCTGCAGAAACAAAAGGAAAAGGAAAAGCGAAGACTGATTGAATATCTAGATATTCATTCTGTTCAGCTTTCATGAAAAACAAAAAAACTACACCCTAGGGTATCATATCCTGAGCTCTACTTCTAACCAAGCATAAAGGATTATGAGAACAGATTGGCCTGCCGCTGACTTTTTCCAGCTCCGGGAGGCTGCACACCCCGACCCTCCACAGTGGAGTCACAGGGCAGATCATCAAACCAGGCCTCTAGAACCAATGCTGCTCTTCACAAATACATAAGGGACACTTCTGGATGATTCTATGCAAACCAGAAGACAGTTTTCCACGGCCAGTGACAGTGGTCTTTGCTATCTGATTCTTCTAGGTGCTGATGAGAAGATGTTTTGTAGATGTACTTAGCATCTGCAGTCAGAGAAATAAGTTTCCCCATAACCTGGCCCATGGAAGACCTAAGAAAACCAAGCCTATGGGTCTAAAACTCGGCAGAAATAAAGGATGTCCTTACATTCTAAATTGAGTCAATGGCCAAGTCCCTGAAACTTGGTTTAACATCTTAGAACACACAGAAGCAGACCTTTCAAATGACACGCAACTATGTCCTTAAATGACACGTGGATGAGACTTCGTAAGCATTCTCTCCACTGTACAACTATGAAGTTTAAAGAACACTTGAAACGGGCACTTGTACCAGTTGGACTGCCTCATTAAACAGCTGTAGTCTTTCAAGGCATAGAGAAACACATATGGGAGATGGTTTTCTGAAATGCCACCAAGCCCAAAGTTGTCTAAAATAAGAATGACTTTATGCATGTTTAAACGAGGCTGAAATTGGTCTCAGCCCATGTCCCAAATTGCAGCTCTTCTCTGATAATGGCACCTTCCTTTCCTTACTCAGTAGTTTCCTCCTTCTAAGAAGGTAGTTTTACTCCTAAATTGTCCATACATACCATCACCAGTGACTCTTTACCATCCTCACCACAGGAAACCTAACTTTTCTTCCTATTACATTCTTCTTTACCAAAATAGGCTCCTATATCTGGGTGGTTTTATTTTCTCCCATCATATTTTATTCCATTTAATACAAGCTTGTCAAGAAAAGCGGCCACGATGACAGCCAAATGAAAAGTGGCACCAATTAATGTATTTATAGTACACCATACACAAACAGATAACAGATGGAAAGTGGATATTTATACATGGAAAGCACGCCACACCTCAAGCTTCAGCAGTAATGTATTTGTCAAAAGGCCTGTGCTTCTAACAAATGATTAGTAAGAGAAATCCCCATTTCGTGACTTCTGACTTCCCTGAACCAACCTTTCAGTCTGGGAGGGAGTAGCAGAGAGAAAAGTGTAACCAGAAAATTGATTGGCCAACAGGCTAGCACCATGGGTTCCCAGTCTGTATATAGGTACTCACTTGCTCATGTGGATGTTACAGGGCAAAGGTTAACCCTGGTTATTGCAGCAATGTTAGCTCACTTGCCCCTGGCTCTAGACACAACCAAGGCATGATAATAATGTTGGATAATTTCCGATTCTTTCTCTCGGTCACAGAGTGCCTCTCTTAGTTCCTCATTCTTGGTCTTTTGGAATAATCTAATAATTAGTGGGCACTGAAGTCCGTGTTGCCCTGGACTCTCAGTGGTTTGGCAAATGGAAGCTTCTTCAAGCTGTGGACCCTGTTCTTATCAAAGGGATTTCAGGCATCCGTCAGGGAAGGATAACAAGGCACTTCATGGCTGGCACACCTGCCCAAGTTCCAAAACAACACATAGGCAGGTGGTGACCCTGCAGTGTTTGTGTTCCTCAGGAGATAGGAGCGAGGGGTTCCCTTTCACACCACAACTAACTCACAAGAAAGAGAATCTGACAATGCATTCCTGGAGACAAGGAAACTCCTATCCCTTCTCTCCACAGACAGACTTTGAGCCACACATAGTAACTGGTTTCAAATAGCCAGTAACTTCCCATATGCCAGAAAATAAAAACAAAAATAAGATCAAATAAAATAAAAATTGTAAAGCAGATGAACTATCTCTCCAATTGTCTAAAAGGCACGAGAGAATGCCAAGACAAGATCTGAACAAGAATGCAACATAGAGGAGACCGGCTTTCTTTGTCTTTCATGTATTTGTTTTGAACATTTGGAGGCACTGCAGTTTGAACTCAGACTCAGCTTTGCTAGGCAAATGCTCTACCACTTGAGACACATCCCTAACCCAGAGATGAGCTCAATTTTCTACATTACAGTTTTACCTTCAGGGCAAGTAAGGTTAGGTAACTTTGTTTTGGTTTGTGGGGTTTTTGCTGTTTTTTGCTGTTGATTGGTTGGTTATTGATTGGCTGGTTGATTGGTTGGAGACCTGGTTGTAGTCTGTAGCCTAGAGTGGCTTAGAACTTGTTATGATGCCCAGGCTGGTGTCAAGCTCATCATCACCCTGTCTCAGCCTCCTGAAGGCTTGTACTGCAGGAATGAAACACAATACTGGGGGGAAATGTCAATTCTTGGTAATGAGCTAGAGACTAGGAAGCGGGACAGAAGAAGAAAAGAGGTGGAGAAGCAAGCAAATCTTCAAGAAGTTTTGCAGGACTAGGGAGAGAAAATGGTGTGCAAGTTGATACAAGGGACCTTGACCACTTGCATGTGTAAAAGTGCAAATTTTTAAAGGGAAGAGGATGCCAAGAATGAATCAAAACTCAGCAATGGCTTTCTCCAGTGAGGTTTAATATGGGATTAATCATAAACCTAATTGAATATTAATTGTATTGAGATTCTAGGCATGCACCCCCATATCCACTACTTTAATATTTAGTGTATCAAAAATGCACATTTACTACTGTATAAAAACAACTAAAAAACAGTAAATGCTGAAAGAAGATAATTATTTCTCTTAAAAAAAATATGTAAAGGTAGGATTTGGGAAGGTGTTAATGATTCCTGGAGTTTGGATTGAAAACTTCGGAAGGCTATAGGACTACATAATGTTCCAGTTACTTCCAAAGGCATTATATAACTCTTTTAAGCATTTATGGTGACCTTTGAAGGCTTTGTTTCTTATTTCATCCTTTCTGTTCAATTTTCTAAATGCCCTAAAGAAATCTCCATAACACAGTAACTGCTATTTGTTCCTCGTCCATTGACATGGCATCAATGCCTGAGCAAAAATAATTAAACTCTTAACCCCAAAGCTCCCTCTCCTAATTCTGTCAGTGCCACCCAAAGTACCACAATGGCCCAGAATGAAAACATACATCTTGGCCATTTCCCCAACCAATGCTACAAAGGCTCATTGTGGGCCAGCAAAAGACAAAGCTTGTAGGCAAAATCCCTCAGCAGGAAGAATTTTGCCTCAATCTGGCTGTTCTAACATAGTCTACATTGGTCCCACTGCAGAAATGAGCTCTTTCTAGTTAAGGTCGAAATGAATAATTCTTAAGGAAAGACCAAAAGAGGAATAGTTAATCCTATAGTAGGAAAATGTGACTGCATTTAAATTCTGGCTCTGTTTCTAACTAGTTATTTAGTTCTATCCTGCTCATGGACCTATCAGCCCCATGGGCACCAGGATTACATGATCACTAAGCCAGCCTCTCCCCAGTGAACAGCTTTGACAGGCTGATGAGTCCTTTGAGGGGATTTTTTTTCAGTTGGTTGGTCGGCTGGTTGGTTGATTGGTTGGTTGGTTTTCACCTCTACTTTGATACCGTGATAGCCTTGGCTCTAAAGAGGAACCATGTCCTGGACTGCAAGTGACAGAGCTTTGTCACATACACAGGAATATTAACTAGACACGTTGAAAAGCCCCCATTCTTCACCTGATCCCTGCCAGACAACTTAAGAATCTAAAATGAGGAAGTGGCGCTGTAGCTCAAGTGGTAGAGCGCTCGCCTTGAGCTGAAGAGCTGAGGGACAGCGCCCAGGCCCAGAGTTCAAGCCCCACGACCGACAAAAAAAAAAAAAAAAAAAAGAATCTAAAATGATATTTCCCCCCATCAGCAATCATCCAACCAGGCAATCGTACTGTGCAAGCCCATGACTTGTGTTTAATTTTTTTACTTTTCATTTTTACATGGCATTGAGTATAATTAGTGCACCATAGCCAATTGCATTCTTCAATGGAGGCAAACAAGGACAAAATTCTTTCAATACAACTAGTCATATCATCATTAAACAGAAAGGAATTATTTTTATTTCTATTTCCTTAAATGTTTGGGCAGGATGAAGTTTCCAAACAAGGCAATTAATAAATTGTCTTAAATAAAATCTAAAACCTGTGTCCAATTAGCATGTTACAGAAATGTAAATCTCCCTATTCTGCTTACACGGATATGGAAGACAGTTTACAACCCTAATTGTGCTGAGCATGATGGTAATCCATCCAATGCAATTCTAAATGTCCAGTTACTGGACACAGGGTGTGGATACCTCCTCTGCCATCCCAGCCACAGTCCACTTCACACTTCACATACCAGCTCTATCAACATTGTTGGCCTTCTCAAAATAGCCCAAGGACAGACTGTACCATCACAGAGCACTTACCAGTGCTCAGCACTGTTCTAAGCCCAGCATACACCAATGAGCAAGAATAGACACACTACTGAGTTCATGGAACTAACCTTCCCAGACTAGCTGCAAACTCACAGGAGAACCAGAGGCTCCCCCTGCCTACACCAGTGCCCTTCTTATACCTTCATTTTTAAAAAACGATTGCCTCAATTTGGTATACAAGGGGACAGAACTTGGGGGTTGAGAGAGTAAAGTAACTCCAAAAGTCCTGATTATTCATATGATTTAAGTTTGCTTCATATGTGAATGAGGCTTACTGTGTAATAATTTAAGGATCCAATGAGAAAAAGCACAATATGCAAGAGAAATGTCTATAAGGAATGTGTACTCTTGATCTGATTATGGGCTAAGTGATGATAATTCAGATTTAGGAATTATGATATTTTTCTGGAGAGCACAGGAAGAGATATAAATAGATGCAAGAGTCTAAGGCATCTTCTTGTTCAGGTAAAATATGGGAAGTGGGACTGGAGAGAAGAAATCTGTGAAATTTAACCAATCTAAGGCATGTAAAATGATAATGTGCCAAGTACCAGTGGCTCACATCTATAATCCTAGCTACTCAGGAGGCTGAGACCTGAGGATCATAGTTCAAAGCCAGTCCTGGCAGAAAAGTCCCTGTGAGACTCTTATCTCCAATTGACCATTCAAAAACTGGAAGTGGTGCTATGGCTCAAGAGGTAGAGCACTAGCCTTGAGCCAGGCCCTGAGTTCAAGCCCCACAACCAACAAAACAAACAAACAAACAAACAAATAAATAAAATGGTAGAGTGCAGAAGGCCTTTGCTTGGCAGAGGAGACTAGTTCTTTGAGACCTTTGATTGGGCTGATTTGTAGGAAAAGATTGATTTAGTTCCTAGGAAGCTTTTTGTGCATTCCAAAGTAATCATGGGCTCACATACAATCAACTCAAGTGGTCAAGGCTGAGCAGGGCTGGATGAAATTCAGGTGAGTGACGGAGAGGCAGGAGAGGGAGACCAGAACCTTCAATATGGAATTCTGGTTCTTTTTCCTCTAAAGAGAATGCTGAAGCCAGGCACTGGTGGCCCACACCTGTCATTCTAGCTACTCAGGAGGCTAAGATCTGAGGATCACGGTTCAAAGCCAGCCTGGGCAGGAACATTCATGAGACTCTTATCTCCAATAAACTAATCAGAAAACCGGAAGTGGCCCTGTGGCTCAAGTGGTAGAGCTCTAGCCTTGAGCTGAAGAGCTGAGGGACAGTGCTCAGGTGCTGAGTTCAAGCCCCATGACCACAAAAAAAAAAAAGAGAGAGAAAGAGAATACCAAAAATAGTCTATTATTTGAATGAATACAATGTTCACTTTGAGGATGGGCGAATATGTTGTAATGGTTTGCTTAAAATAAATTTCATCACATTATTCATATATTTCTCTAATAATGAACAATAGAAGGAAAGAAGTATCTAAACCAGCCCATTAAAAAAAAAAAAAAAACCTGGGGCTTTGAATTAGACCGAATTAGACCAAAACCCTTGTATTGGAGACACAAGATCTTCACCTTAAGTAACCTGTGTGCCTTAAAACAAACTTTGCTATGGCAAAATTTTTTTAAATCTTGAGACAGATATCTATTCTTATCAGTTTTAGAGACTATGAAGGAACAAAGCTATTCTCTCTTCTTTCGTGTCTGCCAAGTCCCTTTGTCATACAAGAAAATGTTTGTGCTTCTTCAAAGGTCTTTCTTCACAAAGGGAGGGTCTATTAGTTATTTGCTTCTGGTTCATTCTCTCCGCCCCCCACCCCTCATACACACATCTCCACCCCCACCTTTGATGCTGGTACTATATCTTGAACTTAGGGCCTCAAACTTGTTCAGCTTTATTGCTCCTAGCTGGCATTCTACCACTGAAGTCATGCCTCTTCTTTGCTTTTTGCTGGTTAACTGGAGTGATATCTTGCAGACTTGCTAAACAACAACAGCAATCCAAAGTTAGATTTCAACATTCTTAGTCAACCATCCAGTGTCTATTAAATAATGGGAAGCTGTCAGCTCTCCATCCTACACTGTTGTGTAAGGATTTGACAAATGGCCTCATTGACGACTAAGGAGAAACTGAACTATATTTAACTTGACAGATGTAAGTAGCTGTCCGGCAGGGGACTTGAAGTCAAGTAATCCTTTAAACTCCTGCCTCAGAATACTTATTGATCTACTATTCTCTTGGGACCATAAAATTGGGAAGAAAAAAACTCAATAAGGGCACTTTGGATTGCACAGTCGAATAGACTTCAGGCTTTCAGTTTTCCTATTAGGTTTTAACTCCTGCATATTTTCATGCTTGTTAGTGGAACTAAAACCGAGTGGAAATGCGTTGCGTGACCTTCTTCTTGATTCGTGCTCATTACATGGGAACAGGATAACAAACCCAAAGGTTATTTCTTAACCGAGCTGATGTCACAGCTTCAAACCTGCTGAGCAGCCACTTATGCTGAGAAGAGAAAAAGCCCAGAAATAATGCTGAAGATAAAAGGTATCCCTGATTTGATTTGATACAATAGGTTAGTTTTGCTCTGAAAAAGGAAGCAAATATTCCCCGTGATTCCAGGTCTATGACCACAGGAGGGGAAATGTGCAGCTAAAAGTGGTCTCTGTTTATCCTGGGGTTGCCAGCGAGCATCCGGGACGCTGCTTCAGGATATTACATGAGGTGTCTCACTTCCTGGGCCTTCAACTCATAATGTGCTCCGTGAGGTTATTTGTTTTCCTTTGGAGCTAAATAGAAAGCTGAGTGAAAGTACTATCTACTACTTTTATCTTTTTATTTTCAATCCAAAGCACAATAGAAGAATAACTTCTATCAGAGATCTCTGCCTTCCTTATATTAAAAATGAAAATAAAAGGTAAGAAACAGATTCTAAAATGGAACTTTCAAGAAATAAAAAGTACTTCCACAGACTCATACAACGTAGATGCTGCTCCCCACAGGGAGAAAGCTAATGACATGAATCACTTAAGGAACATTTTAAAATGTTCCCTTCTGACTAATTGGTTCAAACTTCAGGTTTATGATTTTGATTTCTATCTGTATGATGGCCCTCAGGTAGCACTGTGGGCAAAAGGACATCTCCCAGGTTACTTATAAAAAAAGTTTCTTCTGAAGTATTTTCAGATATGGACTAAAAGGTTCTATTTACAGAAGAAGAAGGAAGAAAAAGGAGGAGGAGGAGGAGGAGGAGGAGGAGGAGGAGGAGGAGGAGGGGAAAGAAGGAAGGAAGAAGGAGAAGGAGAAGAAGGAGGAGGAGGAGGAGAAGAAGAAGAAGGAGAAGGAGGAGGAGGAGGAGGAGGAGGAGGAGGAGGAGGAGGAGGAGGAGGAGGAGGAGGAGGAGGAGGAAGAAGAAGAAGAAGAAGAAGAAGAAGAAGAAGAAGAAGAAGAAGAAGAAGAAGAAGAAGAAGAAGAAGAAGAAGAAGAAGAAGAAGAAGAAGAAGAAGAAGAAGAAAGAAGAGGAAGAAGAGGAAGAAGAGGAAGAAGAGGAAGAAGAAGAAGAAGAAGAAGAAGAAGAAGAAGAAGAAGAAGAAGAAGAAGAAGAAGAAGAAGAAGAAGAAGAAGAAGAAGAAGAAGAAGAAGAAGAAGAAGAAGAAGAAGAAGGACAACAAGAACAAGAAGAAGAAGAAGAAGGACAACAAGAACAAGAAGAAGAAGAAGAAGGACAACAAGAACAAGAAGAAGAAGAAGAAGGACAACAAGAACAAGAAGAAGAACAAGAACAAGAAATGGCTAGGGCCATAGATCAGAGGTTGAGGACTTCAGGATACTTTTGAGACACTGAGTTTGACTTCCAGAACTGAAGGAAAAGGGAGGATAGAGAAGAAGAGAAGGAAGACAAGAGGAGGAAGAGGAAGAGGAGGAAGAGGAGAAGGAACTAGAAAAAGGGGAAGAAGAAGAAGAAGAGAAAGAGTAAATTGTTACTACTAGGAAACACTGAGCACTTTTCCCCACTGAACCTCTTAGAGTCATTACCCTCCATTCCATGTGGACAATATTAGCCATAGATTATGGTTAAATGTCTATAGACACACATTTTTATCAATGATTTGTTCAAATGTAAAGAATAGGCAGATATCAACAAATGCCAAACACTTACCTCTGAGCAGGTAATGATACCTTCACAAAATTCCAGCCATCCAGGGGAGTACATTGCTGAACAGCTTAGGTAGGTTGTCCTAAACCAGGAATTTACCACACGCTTGTCTCAATTAGGAATGGTAGCCCTGGCTTCCCAAGTGTTTCTTGCAGGGAAATGAGCCTTAGAAATGACTCTTCACACTGGCTCAGCTGTCATTATTCACATCACAAACAACTGCCCTGGATTTGTGATGATGACAAACACAGGATCTGTCTTATTCTGACTAGTTTTTTTAATCAAGAAGAACACCATTCATGGCACCAGAAGGCACATCATTCCTTCCTGATTATCCCATTTTTATCAGATGACAATTGTTTCTTTACCAAGGAACCTGTAGGAAATGTCCCCTAGCTCATTCATTATCTTGTAACACTGAGTAGCAGCTTCCAGTCTGAAACTAACTACAGAGTCATTTAATTTATTTAAGGGAAAGAAATGTGGCTTTAGAGACCCCCTTTCTTTCTCATGAAGACCTTTGGGCTCACTGTTTTCTGCAGAAGTTACAAGTGGACTATAAGGTGAAATCCATCCATTTTCCACGTACATGACTGCTAGCTTCCCCTACCAATTTCCACGCAGTAGGAACTTTCTTTCAATGCAGTGTCATCAACTGGGATTGTCTGATTAAAAGCAAAGAATGAGTGCAGAGCTTAAAATATATAAATCAGTGCTTGGTCTATCCACACATTAGAATCACGTAGGCATTCCCTAGATCCCTCTCCCTTTCTGTATCTTAATCTTAATGCCTCCTCAAAGAAATGGCAAAACTCATTAGCACTTGTATCACTCCAACCTCTTCCGACATCACAATATAAAATGCACTGACCTTACACTGTACTGCTTTCTTGGCCAGTACCAGGCATCCATTAATACACAACAATAGCAGTGATGGTAGTAGAAATAGCAGCAGTCATTGCCATAGTGACAAATATTAACTGGTTTTTTGTATACTAGTCACTGGGCTGAACACCCTCCATATATCATCTAGTTCAATCTTCACAGCAACCTGTGCAGTATTGTTATTATACTTATTTTTTGAGAGCCAATGAAAGCACAGGGACACTAAGAAATGTGCTTAAAGTCACATAGTTGGTAAGTTAGAGAATGCCGATTTGAACCCAAGAAGCCTAACCCTAGAATGACCCATTTTTGACAAGTTGGACAAACTATTTTGAGTAAATAAAAACATGAAGATAAATCAGAACTTACAATGTGTTCCTTACTCCAATCAGAGTTCTTCGAGTCTCCAGGATGCAAACATTAATGAGCTGTTGCTTATACTAGTATCTAGAAACTGGTTATAGGTTCACATACATTTATTGAAGCTAAGAAATAACTTCCCAGACAGGTAACTGGGTGACTCACACTTGTAATCCTAGCTACTCAGAAGGCTGAGTTCTGAGGATCTCAGTTTGAGGCCAGGGAAGGTCTGGGCAGGAAAACTGCTGGAATTTTATTTCCAATTCATCACAGAAAAAGCTGGAAGTAGAGTGTGGCTCAAGTGGTAGAGCTCTAGTCTTGAACAAAAGGAGCTCAGGGATAGCATCAAGACCCAGAGTTCAAGCCCCAGGACCAAAGAAAAAAATATAACTTCCCAAAGGCCAACCTTGAAATTTTATGTATAGTACTGAGTATATTTGGGAGAGAGGAAGGTGAATACTAGGATTAGAAAAAAAAATGAACAAAAGGAGGAGGCTACAATGCTTGATAAGAAATGTACTTATTATCTTGCCTATGTAATTGTAACCCCTCTGTACAGTATTTTCACAATAAAAAAATTTTTTTTAATTTAAAAAAAAGAAAAAAATGAACACTACAATCTATCCTTTCTAGGTTTCTCTAGAAATAGACCAATTAGTGTGGCAACAGCCTATCTGGTAACTTTCCTCATTCTGGTCCATAATCCACCCAGATAACAAGAAGAACAAACAGTAGTGGAGGTTTTGTTATCTCTACCAACCAAACAGCCTTCCATAGAGTCTGCTCTGCTGAGTGGGAAGGGAAGTTCCAGTGCCGAAAGGCTCCATCCTTCCTTCCTTCCAGGCTACCTTTTGGTAGTGGTCTTAGGGGTTGATTCCACAAAGCACATTTGACCACAGATGGATAGCCATGTCTCATGATCCTACAATAAAATACAATAACTCTGGAAGAGATTAGCTTTTGGTTCTATAGCTCATGATTCTGGAGATCCAAGGCTAAGAGGAGTTGTCCCAGTGGTCTGGGCTTCTGGTAAGGACAAGAGATGACATATCTTGTGAAAACAGGGCCAGGATCCCCCTACTCCCCCCCCCCCCCGCAAGAGTTTAACAAGCAATGTACTCAGTACCTTACATATGTAACTGTAACCCCTCTGTACATCACCTTGACAATAAAATTAAATTTAAAAAAAGAAATACCCAAGCTAAAGAAAGGGGTATAATAGCATTTCCCTTACTCAAAATAGGAAAGAGCAGAGCACTGATGGCTCAGGCCTGTGATACTACCTACACAGGAGGCTGACATCTGAAGATCATGCTTGAAGCCAGTGTAGACAGGAACATCCCTTATCTCTAATTAACCACCAGAATAGCCAAAATTGGAGCTGTGGCTAACGTGATAGAGTGTTCGCCTTGAGCAAAAAAGCTTAGGGGCAGCATCCAAGCCCAGAGCTCAAGCTCCAGGATTGACACCAGAAAAAAAAAAAATAGGAAGAAAACTATAAAAGAGTAAAATAAAACAATATTTCCTGAAAAACACCAAGCAAGGTTTTCTTAAAAGTCTTTAAAACCAAATGGTAACCCTTTGTATAACTACTTAAAGATAATGAGAATATAATTTTAAAAATCTTTACATTACCTCTTGCTGTAATGCTTTATACTGTGAAAAACCATTTTCAACTTGCTTTCCTGTGCAACACATTTGATTCACACAAGGGATAGTGTGAGACTTCACATTAGGCAGCATAGCACACAATTTTCAACATACGAATTGTTTATATCTGGAATTTTCCAGTTAGCATATTCAGCACACGTTGATAGCAGGTACTAAACAAAAAGCACTAACGGCAGATGAAGAGGACTACGGTGCTTTACCATTGTTCCACCAGCCGTCCTTATCCACAGCTGCTGCACGAGAGCCAGCACGTACTCACAATCTTAGACGGCGATACTCACTCAACAGTGATCTATACCGGTCAGTGATTGTGAACTGTAAAACCCTGTGAAGTCCGACAGGGAAACTTTAGCACATTCACTTCAATGAAACCATGTCTGACTTTTTAATCAGCGTGACCTTGAACCCTTAGACCCATAAACGCCATTCCCCTGATTAACTCTGTTCCTGTTCCTGTTTGATGAAATTTACTTATCAAGGAAATTCTAATGACAGAAATTAGCCTCCTTAGAAAGGAGTCTGGCCACAACTGTATCGTCGGACCTTTCCCCACTGTGGGCGCTGGTGACATAGGGGTGACTCCAGCCTACCCCCTTGGTAAGATGTCTGGGGAACCAAAAGAATGGCCCAAGAAACCCCTCCAGGTGCTCTGTTCTTCATGCACTCCGTATCAGACTGCCTGAGGTGGGCCCCAGGCCAACCTTGCCACCCCAGATTAGTCTAGGAAAGCACACAGGAGAACTGGAAGGCCGGCTGGGCCACTGTTGTAACAATGAACCCTCATCTTCTTCTTCTCCATGAAAAGTCTGGCTTATAATGGATTTAACATTTCTCTTATTACTTTTTTTTCTCATGACAAACTCATAGTCACAATGAGAATCAAATATCAGATAGTCTGAATGGTGTTAGTTAGAATGAACTTCCGTTTATTTCAGTGTCTCCAAGATAGTACTGGCTTATACCTACTGTCCTGGTATAATTAATAATGTTTGCTTCCTTTCTCAAAAGTTTTCTAGAGTAGAAAATAAACTATAGGGATTCCCAAGACTGAGATGCTTAGGAAATGTCCGTCTGATCTAAATATGTGCTGGCTGAGCTATCCTCAAATATCCTGGAGAAAAAAAGAATACATCGGTCCACATTTGCAGGGTAAAGTATTGTGTTGCATCCTTTTTCTTTCCCCTCCCTCAGAAATGTATTTGAAGACCTCTGTTTTACAAGATTTTCCCCATCATTTCATATAACACTAAATTCCCCAACACTGACAAGGAATGAAACACGTGATACTGATAGAAAGCCTGGGAAACTGAAACTTTCCCACTGAGCACTTCAGAATTGTGTGGCTATAGGAGTCTTCATGCCAAACATCATTTTAACTTTTTTCTGAAGCAAGGTCATCATAAGAATGATTGACGGGTGACATTTCCCCAAAAGAAATGTACTCACTCCCTGAATTATGAAACAGTAACCCTTGTATATGCCACCTTAACAATAGCCATAAAAATTGTAAAGAAGTGGCTGTGCTACCCCAAGCAACTCTAAGTGTCCCCGTCCCTACTCGGCTAGAGGGTCAAAGGGAGGATGCTCCAGGGAGCCTAGGTTTGGAGCCTAGAAACAAACTTCATAAGACCAACAAATGAAAAAGAGTGATACATTACATACTCACATTTTTGGATGAAGCAAAACTGATGCTGTAGGGTCAGTGGAAATAATAATCAGCATTTACAGAAAGCCTGGTGCATGTGTGCACACCTATAGTCTCACCTACTTAGGAGGTTAAGATCAGGAGGATTGCCGCTTCAAACCAACTCAGTACAAAGTTAGCAAAATCCCTTCCCCTCAACAGCAACAAAAAAAAAGCTGGAAGCAGTTGGTTCATGTCTGTAATCTCAGCAACACTAAAGATGTAAGGAAGGGAATCACAGTCCAGGTTATCCCAAATTAAAAAAAAAAAAAAAAAAAAGCATTAGGTACTACCTGGAAAAAAATTAAAGCAAAAAGTGCTGGGGGCATGGCTCACATGGTAGAGCATGGCAACCACAAGGGCCTGCGTTCAGTAGTCAGTCCATTAAAAGCAATTTCACATTTAGTTCTCCTTCCACGGCCTTCCACTTGGCTGGGTTTTCTTCCACTTTCTCTTGTGCTGGCTGTTACTTCCCCAGCTTCAGCCATTGTCAGCTCTCTGTTTATCCCTTTTAAAACTTCCTCATAGGGGCTGGGAAGGTGGCTCAGTGGTAGAGTGCTTGCCTTGCATGCATGAGGCCCTGGGTTCAATTCCTCATCACCACATAAGCAAAAAGAAAAAAGCCGGAAGTGGTGCTGTGGCTCAAGTGGTAGAGTGCTAGCCTTGAGCTGAAGAGCTGAAGGACGGCGTCCAGGCCCAGAGTTCAGGCACACGACCGGACACCCCCCAAAAAAACAAAAAACTTCCTTATAAATAGCCAGAAAGAACTGCACGTTCCCAAGCAAAGCTCCACTCTTTTGAAATTAGTAATCCCAAATATAAAAACAATATAGAGCCGATGGACACTTATCAGAAAATAAACCCAAACCAGGCAAGACACTGCATGTGCATAATCCCAGCAGTCAGAAGACTGAAGTAGAAGGACTCCAAATTTGGAGCAAGCCAGGGCTACACAGTGAGACTTTCTCTTAAAAACAAAAAAAGCCCCCAAAAAAGCCAAAAATTAGACCCAGACTTCTTCGAGAGTCTAGCCTTGAGATACTAATTGTTCTCCTATAGGAGGATTGCTACAGTATTTCTCTGTTCCTAAATATGTACAGTTCATACAGCAAACTTGCCCCAATGTCTAACCTTAGAGATGTGGAGTATTAATGAATCATTGGCCTTTATTTGTGCTGATTGCAAAACCCACTACTTTCAGGAGGAAGTTAAACAGCAGTGGTAAAAATGAACACCTTCAGTCCATTTGTCATAGTTGTACTGCAAGTCCTCAGCATGGCAATTTGGCTAAAACAAAGCCAACCATCATTCAAACTAGACAGGAAAAAAGTAAAACTGTATTTCTGTGCCTGAATTTGCCTGAATGGCTTGAATTATACACTTTCAAATGGCTGATTGTATTTGTTTATGAACTTCACTTGGATTTTTTTAAAAAATCATTATTTTTCTTCATAATAGTGTATCTCTTAACCTTCAGTCTAGGTTTTCTAGTTCTGACATTCTCTTATATGAAATTATCAGTCATATTAGCTCTATGTGTGTGTGTATGGGCATGTGTGTGTGTTTGTGTGTGTGTTTGTGTGTGTGTGTGTGTGTGTGTGTGTATGTGTGTGTGTGTGTTGCCAGGTACTGAACCCAGAACTATAAAAAGTCTAAAAATGCAAACATATTCTTTTAAAGGTATCTGAAAAATTCCAATCTCTACAAGTACTTTGAAAGAATTAACCAAAGATGGAAGGCAAATAGAAGCACTCCTCCATTGTTGTAGCTTATTATTTTTTATTTAATGTTATTTTGTTGTAAAGGTGACAACTACATGAGGTCGGCGATGAGTACATTTCTCGTGGAGCATTGTTACCCCCTCCCTTGTTTTTCTCCCACTATCCCTGCCCCCCTCCCTCGTCTCCATTTTTAAGTAAGAAACAAACAGTTATGTTCACAATGCACCTGTTGATAATAAATCCAAGCATGGACAATTCCTGTCTTGTTTTTGTTGTTGTTGTTTAGGTTTGATGTTTTGCTGTTTTGTTTTGCAGGGTCTCTTTGTATGGCCTGGCCCGACCAGCAACTGGACATCTTGCCCCTGCTCCGCAGTGCTGGAATCAATCAGAGGTACACACTGCTATGATTGGCCTTCAAACTTGCAAATCCTTTGTCAGACCCCAATTTGTCTAGAATGTTTGAGGGACTGGATCGTCTAAATGTCAGCAAGTCCCAAGACACCACCCATCCCTTATTCTCAGTGCAATTAAGGGAAAGTTCCAACATGTTCCTGGAAAACCTTGAATATGCCACCATACCTGTATGGTGGCGCATGCCTGCAATCCCAGCAGTTGGGTGGCTGAGTAAAGAGTAAATGGAGTAAATCAGCCTTTCTCATCTCACCGTCATGTTGAAAGGACTCCAGGCCTGTACTTCCCAAGGCTCATGAGACGTCAAGCTGAGACCAGATAAGCATGTGCAGCCTCATGTCATCGTGGTTGGCCGGGTGACACTTTAGGCTGGTGGGAGTAGAAAGCATGTCCCATTGCTGGATGGTGCCGGCTGCTGTTGGGGAAGAGCACGTGGCAGTGAACAGAACATGAGTCTGTGAATAGAACGAAGTTGTGCAGCGTCTGTGAGCCTCTGGTGGGAAGGGGCGGTGTGCAGATACCGTTAGGCAGAGTGAGTCTGGGAACTGAGGCCACACTGAGTCTATGAAGGAGAGGAGAGCGTGTGAACAAGGCCTCCCTCACTTCTACCATGCCAGCATCTTCCTCCGGCCTGCCCAAGTCAGAGAAGAACCAGCAGCAGCACCGTTGGCCTAGTGGGCAGGATTCAGAGCAGGCCAGAATGGCGTCCACTGCCCCCCCCACACACACACAGAAGAGCCCTGGAGGGGTGGGGTGAAGGGTGGGTGGAGTGAGGAAGCCACCTCACTGTAACTTCCAGAACACTCGGCCTGGCCTGCCCAAAGACTGTGATTCCGCTGGGAAGTAGTTGGAGTTTGAAATCAGATTAAATTTCAGCATAGTAAACTGTGAAATTTCAGTCCTGTGCTGAACTCCAAGTTCAAGACGTTTTTCCTCACAGGCAGGAAATAGGAAAAACCTAGGTGGCATGTTTCCCCTCATTTGTGGTAAGTAGAATGTGCTTATAAATCTACAAGTAAACACACTGAATGGCTTTATATACATATATATATATATATAATACATATACACATGCACACACCTGAATATGATCGATTATATAGGTCTCTAGACATTCATTGTGGAGACCCAGGGAGGACAGGAATAGGAGGGATCACAAAGGCCTAATAGCTGTGTGTATATGATCCTATAAAATAATAATTTATGAAAGGAACTCCAGGAAAAGGAAACAAGAGATCTTTTTAGTTACGGTTGCTGCGGTTTTTGCTTTCTTTTCCTTTTGTCTTGTTTGTCTTTGGGAGGGTAAATGGGCCACAGAAAAGGGGGAGACAAAGGGTGGACAAATACAACCGTGGTACGCACTAGACACAACATGGGAAAATGAACTTGCGGCAGGAACGGGAAGGGAAAACTGGGAGACAGTGAGGGGAGGGGTGATTGTTCAGGAAGAATTGTACTCACTCCCGCAACTGTAACCCTTCTGTATATCACCTCTACAATAGCAATAAAATGTAGAAAATTCAAAAACAATAAAGACACTGGGCCAGGCAGGGAGATGTTAACTGCAGGTGTTAAATACTTGACTATTTAAAATTGATTTTCTACCTTGCTGGATTTTTACAAAAAGCCAAGACTGTGGTTCTTCATACTCTCTTTCAAGTACTCCTGTTTGGGCCGGTTTACATTGGACGTGGTTTGAGCATCACGCCCCGCCACCCCCCGCCCCATGTAACTTTCCTCTGCCAGCTGTGGTACACAAGCTCAGGGAGCAGGAATTTCTGATGCACCGCCTGGTATCCTAAGTGCAGGAAATAGCATGACTAACATGCATCAGAGTCAAGGGACACCATACAGAGCATTTATCAGGGGTCTGCAAAGAGAGAACTCATAGCAATTTGACAGTAAGCCAATAAAAGCAGCCTGAGTATCAACGATGGATAGAGTGCCCTATGTGTTAAGTTGTCTTCTTGCATTATAATTTTTAAATACAATTTATAGTGCAAAAGAAATCCATGGCTAGTATTTCTTCTCAAGGAGTGACCTATGGCATCATAGAACCATGGGCCATGTTTTATTGGAATGCAGATTCACGCCAAATGTGGCTATGGAGCTCCAGCAGGGGCAGCGTCGCCAAGGAAGGGGTGTAGGCCCCGGTCCACCTAAGGTTTTCTTATGACTTCCATTTAAAACAGACTCACTCATGCTTACTATGAGCACTATTCCACTCGTTCCTTATTTAAAAGATCACTACTTATACCTTTAAAAGCCTATCATGAGAGGAGGAAGTGTTGCTCAATGGCAGTATTGCCTAGAATGCCCTGGGTTTTATCCCCAACAATGAGGGGGAAGAAGGAAGGAAGGAAGGAAGGAAGGAAGGAAGTTAGGGAGAGAGGAGGGGGAGGGAGGAGGGAGGGAAATGGAGGGGTGAGGAAAGAGAGAGACACAGATAAAACAAGAAGAAAGAGAGGGGAAAAGGAGAAGGGAGGAAAGGAGGACCGGGAAGAGAAAGAGGGAGGTAGAGAGGAAGATAGAGGAAGGGGAGGAAGACAGAGAAAGAGACAGAACAGGAAGAAAGAGAGAAACCCTCATTATAGAGTTTTCTCTTGGAAGTTCCAAGAGAAGGTAAAAATGTGACTTCATTTTTGATTTGCTTCTCTTGAGAAAACAATTCAGGAAAGTCTTTTATATTTATTCAGAACTTAACCTATACAGAGATGAACTCCTCCTAAATGCATATGGAGTTGTCACAGCCTCAATGTCAGTCCCTTCCCTGGGGAGGTGGGAGTATTATGGGATAACAGGGGCCCCAAGGTACTGAGCAGATGATACAGCAAATGTTGTAATGATCCAGAATATCCAATACCAATATTGTGTCTCCTCTTAGCCACCAAGCTCAATGCTGAATGGAGTTAGAGACAAGACAGTAAGTCCTCAGAATGCTCTCGAGATGCTGAGTTGGATTTCAGATGGTGAGAACTGATACGAGATGCTAAACAATCACACGCTGAGACCGAAGGAAGATAGATATTCTTGAGAGAGGATCACAAAGGTTCAATGGCTATGTGCATATGATCACATAAAATGTTGTTTATCGAAATGAGCTAGAAGAAATGGAAATAGGAGTTTTTTGTTACTTTGCCTTTCTTTCTTCTCTTTTGTCACTGCTTTTTTTTTTTATTTCTGTACCTTCTGTCTTGTATGTAAGCTTATCTGTTTGGGGAAGGTAAAGGGGAGCAAAGAAATAGTGGGGGAAAAGATGAACAAATGAGGCAGTAGACACTGCTGAAATGATCTGTGCAGCTCGTGAGTGGGGACAGAAAGGAAGAATTGGAAGAGAGCAAAGGAAGGGACCAACAAAAAATGGGAGATAACAAAGGAAGGGGTGATAGTCTTCTTTCCAGGAAGAATTGTACTTACAACCTTAATTCTGGAACTGTGACCTTTTTATACAACTACTCAATAATATATCAATAAAAAATACTCCAAAAAAATTTAAACCACACACAAAAAGAATTTAACATATTAGGACATAAAAGTTCCATCCAAACCTACAGCCATCTTCCTTTTTAAGTTAGGTGTATTGGTCCATGTTCTTTACTATGACTACATATTTGTAGCAGGTTACTTTATAAAGGAAAGAGGTTTGTTTGGCCCTCACGGGCTGTCATGAGGAGCCTCTTGGAAGATTTGTGAGTTCTTAGATAACATGAGATTCTCATGGTGTTCGTGTGCACTTCTGTGTAATCGTTCACTTCTTATAAAGCCACCAGGATTAAATTCTGATCCATGGTTCATTGTTCTACTGACATAATTCAATCACTTCCCAGAAACCCCTTTCTAAACACCATAGTCAGATCAAGTTGCCAACCTCCTCATGTTATGTATGTATGACTTAGGGAATTAAACTCCTGCAGTTGTTCAATGGGAACAATGACATTCAAGCCAGAGCAATCATTGTCTGACAACTTTGCTCTGAGCTTGGCCAAGACAGCGCCTCCCTAAAGGGTATTGGGCTTGACTACGTTATTCTAAAGAGGTTAGCCTACAGTAGGCAGAATTGTAGGCAAGCACTTGAATGAGCCGGTGGGATAGAGCGGCCACTCATGGAAGACAATAAGTCTGTCCCCACGTGGACATTCTCCCTGATCCTTAACTCCTCTACAAAGCAAGGGGCTGAGGAGACAGCCAAGTCTTCTCTCCCTAGAGCTGCAAGACCCCCAGAAGAAAGCTGATGCCTTTCCAGTTCTGGGGAGCCACAGGGGATCTGTGCCTGTGGTACAAACAGCGCCCAGGCAGAGGATGTGGAGTGAGTCAGCCTGGAGGTTAGCAGAGGCCAGGCAGCCGGAATCCAGCCCACACTGGGCAGGGACGTGTGGGTGGTGGAGAGCAGCTCTCTCGCTCCAAATCTCTCACCACAGCTGTCTGTGCTGCAGACACTCGCCTTCCTGCCATCCTTGCAGATGAGATGCAGTGAGAAGAAAAACATTCAGAAGGCAAAGGGTGATGATTAATCCTTACAATTACAAGGGGGCTCCAGCCCTCTGCGTAAGCTATCGGCTTTGCCAGGGTTGGGCTGGCTGTTCATCCTCTGACTGTGTGTTAGGTACTATGCCAGCCATCCAGTCATTTGACTTGTGAAGGAAACACTGGGCAGATTCTCAAGGAATCTTGACTTCATTTCTTGCAAAGATGAAAGTAGGCATATATATATATATATGTGTGTGTGTGTGTGTGTGTTTATCAATTTATCCATCATACAATGCACTTGTTCATGTGACTGAAGGCCTGTGTTCAACATTAGCAAGACCTCTTTGCCCAAACACCTGGTTTTTAAATTAAGTTTCAAAAGAGAAAGTTTTATTATGTACTTGTTTTTTCAGTCAAAAGTTAATGGCAGTGGGTGAGTGTGTTTCGTAAGTTTGTTAGTAATAGAAGCCACAGTCAGACATTTCAAGCAAATATAACAAGCTAACAACTTCTCCTTCCTGTGGTTACAATGATAGGAAGTGATTTATAAGCTGTCATCACAGTTTGCTCAGCATTGGGTTTTGCTGCATTTGGTCAACCTAATCTAAAACTTTTGGCCAACTATTAAGTGTATCTTTAGTCCTTGTTCATCAGTAGTATTCATAATCCCAAAAGTAAAAAAGAAAAATTTAGTTGGGGATTAAATGTGTTTATATTATATATATATATATATATATAAATATATATATACACACACACACACACACACACACACACACACACACACACACACACATATATCCCTTTTAAAAAAACAGTTTCACTCAGTGTACATACTTGAAAACTAGAAAACTTGAAGAGTCAGGTGGATGAAATAGATGGGAGAGAAAGAATAATGGAAGAGGCAACTCTGGCCAAATTGCATTGTACACATAAATTGATATATTAAATTAAAAACTCTTTGTACAACTAGTGGATGAAAACATTTTTTTAAAAAATAAATTAAAATCCACAAGATACACTTAACTAACAAAAATTGGGCTTTTATATATAATCCAGTGTTATTTCAATTAAGTAGTGGTGATCTATAATTCAGATCTTTGACAAATAAGTTAATTGCTAGAGTTTGGTGATAAGGAGCTAATGTTAGTTTACTAACCTCTAAGTATCAAATGTTGACTATATCTGAATACAAAACACTAAATAGTGTATTTAATTGAACCATTGAAGTGAAAATTTTAGTAAAACCATAAAAACTTTATTGCATTCTGAAGATCAAGCACATTTTATAACAACTGAGAAATTCAAAGACAATTCTCCACCTTCTTGATTGGGTCCATATTTAATCCCTCCCTGAAAAGCTGTACAGAATTTTGTGGTGAGCCACTAATTAAAGTGAAGTTTATATCTTATATAATAGAGACTCTCAAATATAGTTTGTCACACTATAAAATTCAAATTAGCCCAAAAGTATTGTCTTGGCCCTAAAATACAAGAGCATATTTGAGTGTCATTATAAATAAGTGGAGAAAAAAATCTAAGTATAGTCATATCAATAAAACATCAGATCAATAAAACTTAATTGCTATACTTACTTTCAAAGAAGAAAGTATGTAGACCATACACTACGCTTTCAAATGGCAGTAGCCAAATAGCCACCATTCCAAGAATTTTTTTAACCAAAATGTTCAAGACTCTCCCCAGTAGATGACTGCATAATATGACAGTTCCATAGATTATCCCAAAGTCATTGGAAAGTGAATAGAGAGTATTCAGGTGGAGCTGGAGGATGTCCAAAAGGTGATAGTAAATAAAAAAGATCACATGCAGAGACATATTAATAGTGTGATCCATCCCATCTTTATAATACAAAAATATTAAGACATTTGCAGATGTGTTTTTTGTATGTGTGTGTATCTAAGTGTTTATATGCATGTATACGTGTAGGATGTTTGCACATCTATAGGTTGCACAGTCATAGATTGGTGTGTAGTATATGCATGCATGTTAAGTACATCCATTATTAACACTTTCCTGGGGAACCACAGGGTACACACACACACACACACACACACACACACACACACACACACACACACACACACATACCATTTGTGTGTACTTGGGTTTTGAACTCAAGGCCTTGCAATTGCTGAGTAAATTCTCTATCACTTGAGCCACTCTACTAGCACAAACAACTGTGCTTAGCCATTTGTCAAGATGGAGTATCTTTTGTTTTTTTTGTTTTTTGTTTGTTTTGTGTTTGTTTGTTGTTGTTGTTGTTTGCCTGGGCTGGTCTAGAACATAATTCTCCCATTTCTACCTAGGATTATAAGTTTAAGGCACTGTGCCCAGTCAATAGAGTTAATATAACACAAATTTTTGGCGAGTTTCACCTGTAGCTCACATGGGCCTCAAACTTCTCAATCCTTTGCGTTAACATAATTTTTCCAAGTCTTTCCATTTAATTATACTTGGACATAATAAATTAAACAGGACTCTAAACGTTCACACAGTGAGTCCAAAGGAGGGTATTCTTAGGAGAGGATCACAAAGGCTCAATGGTTATGTGCATCCAACCTTATAAAATGATGCTTATCGAAATGAACTCCAAGGAATAGAAACAATAGATTTTTGGTTATGTTACTTGTGTGTGTGTGTGTGTGTGTGTGTGTGTGTATTTCTCCTTTGTCACTGTTTTGACATCTGAACTTTTTGTCTTGTATGTAAGTTTATCTGTTTTGGAGAGGGTAAGGGGGAACACACAAATGGTGGAACAAAGGGTGAATATACAGCAGTGATACTCACTAGATGCTATGTTGAAAATAAACCATACAACTTGGAAGGGGAGTCAGAAGGAAAAAAATCTTGGAGAAAATGAGGGACAGTATGTCACTGTTCAAAAAGAAATGTGTTCAGTACCTGACTTACATAACTGTAACCCCTCTGTACATCACATTTTTACAAGAAAAATTTAAAAAGTTCTCAATCGAACAATGAATTGCCAACTTTTGATGAATACCTAGAGAGGTAGAACTTGAAAATCTGAGGCGCAATGGGAAGTGACTGAGAGATTTCCAGAAGTGCTGTTCTATCCAATAAGGCAAGAACTCAAGTTCCTTTTCACCAAACAGAAGCTCAGTGGCCACCCAGGGACGTGCAACACCACAGGTCAGGGCCAACAGGAAAAGGGCCAAAGGGCAAGGTCGAAGCCCAGGTCCCCAAACTAGGCTAGGGGGCACAAAAGAGTTCCAAAATTCTCACAAATAAGAAGAAACACAGTGTCAGGAATGCAATCTAGACAGAAAGAATATGGGTGAGCTAAGGCCATGGTGTGGGAAAGTGGGAAGGGCCAGAGCAGAGAAGAGAGAGCAGGAATCTGGGACCAGACCCCAGACATTGCAACAGAAGGACAGCAGGTCTGCATGGGAGGGTCTGAAGGGACTCTCGGAAGTAGACTGGTCATGGTCTGCCCTCTGACTTGTTCCAAGCAACCCTCTTGGCCTGTGCTAGACAATGGCTGGAAGATAGATATGACCATCAGAGCAGGGACAAGCCCTGAAGCTATTAGCCACACAGCCAATCACTGAGACAGCTTCCTGGTTCTAGGAAAGAACTGGAGAGTTCGCGGGAGGAGCAGAGGAACAAGTGACAATCTTC
Source organism: Dipodomys merriami (assembly GCF_024711535.1). Classification (NCBI taxonomy): domain Eukaryota; kingdom Metazoa; phylum Chordata; class Mammalia; order Rodentia; family Heteromyidae; genus Dipodomys; species Dipodomys merriami. Next base: position 9,560,470 of record NW_027204715.1, on the reverse strand, counting down.
CTTTACAGCGCTAGTGACCCTGACACCAAGCAGGCCCTGCCTCGATCAGAGCTGCAGACGCTGCGAATGAGCGCGTTATTAACGCACTTTGAAGGGACTCTGAACTATGAAAAGTTCCCTCCAGCATTAGAATAAAAGTTGAAGGGTAATGAGCTATCGCAGTGTTTGGAGCCTTTCATATCTAAAAGACGGGGAGGGAAGAAGGAAAAAAGAAGAAGGGAGCAAGGACAAGGGAGAAAGATTGGAGGCATAAAGCTAAATTAATGGGAAAAGATACCGTGACTTCCTAGGGGCAAAAATTCAGAATTAATGCCACTTCAATACGTCTGTTAAACAGAGAAACACAGCAGATGGTACTCAGAAATTCAAAAACAATGAATATAGTGGCCCTTCTAAAAAAAGCCATTTCCTAGCAATAGCTGGTGGCTGGCCAACATTCTCAGCTGGAAACTATAAACTCGCTTTATTTGGGGACATCTAAGGCCTCGGGGCAGGATATGATGCGTCCAATAAGTGCTGACATCTTTCCTACAAATATTTCCAGAATACACCACCTCCAGGCCATTCTCCACGCCTGCCTCAGTTCTCACCTGAATCGATGAGACAGTCTTCCTGCTCTATGGGTACCCAGCCCGCTCCACAGCTACAATGTGCTTCTTGGGGAATGTGCCCCGGAGCCACACTCCACTCTTTGGAAGTGCGGCGGCTGTGCTATGGCTAGGGCTATTCTTCCCTTCTGTGTCCTGAAAGCCCTCCTGCGGGTTGCAGGTGGGTAGATACACTGTCCACACTAAACGCCCCCCCCTTTAGGAAGAGGAGAAGTGTACGGAAATTTGCAAAGGCCCTGCCCCTCACACAGTGCATTCTGGTTTCCCTAGCAGCTGCTCTGGGTCATATTTGGCACCAGCCTAGGGAACATGGGATGCTATTCACTAAGCACCTCTCTGCCTTCCTCAGGCATGTAACACTTGAATTCATAAAATCATCCATCTCTCACCTGTAACTTACCCATTTATTCATTCGCTATATTAAGGTAATAGGCATCAGTAACCATAAAATACATGCCAGCCAGCGTTCTCAGAGCTGGGGATATTTCATTGAGCAAATGTTGAAAGGACTGTGACTGTCTTTGTTCTTGATGCCTCTCTGTCATGACCTCTGTCATGTCTACACCTCTTCTCATCACAGTGAACCCTCCAAATACCTTCAAAAGGGAGAAATTAGAAAGAGAAGCTATTTCCTGTCTATGTTGAGCTGTATGACTGGAGATCCCCTTTAAAGGACTCATGTCTGGAACTGGCTTTCAAGCACTTGGCACCAAGCACTTGCATGTTGTTTCCTCTGATCTAACCTCAGGACTCCTGGACAGACTCTGGACAGTGATGCTGTCACCCTCCACCTGTCCCACGTACTCCTGGAGTTGTGCCATCCAAAGATTTTCCTCCTCAGCCCTAAGTGTCATCTGGGGACATCAGTGGGCCTCGCTTGCTTTTATAATAGCTCACCTAGATCGCTCTTTTCTGCCCCAAAGTGAGAAGAGAGATTTGAACTTGGGCAGAGCTGGCTTCCAGCCCTCAGTCTCTGTGGCCTTGACTCAGGCTTGACAACTCAATTTACAGCTCTAGGCCTCTGAAAAGGAAGAGATGTAAGAATTCTCACTTTGCCCTATTCTTGGGGCCTCAAATTCATGACTGGATATGTGCAATTGCCTGCTGTTCCTGTTTTACAGATGAAAAACTGAGGCACAGAAAGGTTCAGTGGCCTGGTCAAGGTAGGAACCCAAGCAGCATCTCTCTTTAGAGCCCAGGCTGTGAAACCTCAACTATCTTTCAGGCTGGTCAAAGCAGACTCAGAGTAAACCCAACACACGTCCTACCCTACACACATCCTCCTTCACCACTGATCCTGGCTGGATCACATGCTGGAACTAACTTTGAAAGCCTAATTCATCCTTAAGAACTTATCACCTGTAGGTACAGGGGTGAGAGGAGGAAATGGGGGATAACAAAGGAAGGAGTATTATGCTTCTTTCCAGGAAGAATTGTACTTAGAACCTTAATTCTGGAACTTTTTATACAACTACTCAATAATATAACAATAAAAAAATACTCCAAAAAAAATTTAAACCACACACAAAAAGAATTTAACATATTAGGCATGCATCCGAGAAATACGAACTATTGGGAAATCAGCTGTTCTTTGCCTTTATCATCTAAGAGCTGGTCTTACTTTGGGATGTGAAAAATCACAACTGCTTTTGCCTGTGGAGTAGTCTGCAAGGTTGCGGCAGGTCTTCACGAGTAAGTGAAAATGATGGCTTTCATTATACGCCTTTGCCTCCAGCTCCAGAACTCCATGCATCAGTATTCAGGTCCTTGAGCAATCACCTGATGAGGGGGCTCCCTGCCGGTCCCGGGTGAGGAGTTCAGACAGAGGACCTGGCACACAGCGTGGTGGCTGCCAGCCATTACTGTGAAGGATCGTGTTGCAGGCTCATGCTGGTGCATAGAGCCATTGCAGTGGGTAATGACTGCAACACCAGCATCCTAAGACTCCGCTCCCCCTAGAAGAAAAGAAAACCAAAAGAAAAAGAAGCCGTGGCTGCCATTGTGAGCTCAGATTAAACCCCTTCCGAATAGTTCAAACATGTAAATGAAAAAAAACAGCGAGGGATGACGTCAATCCTCTAACGGTGCTTGAAACAGCAGCTGGTCTAGAGGAAGAAGATGGATTCTGACCTTGACTTTTCCACTTATGGCATGTGTGACCTTGGTCCTAGCGCTTTTGTTGTCTGGGCCCATTCTCTTATCTACAAGACAGACCACGTTGTGTTTCTCCAGTGTCTAAGGAAGTAAGAGACACAGACCAAATAGTGGCTTGAGTGTAGGAGACAATTACCAGTTTTTGAAGGCTGTGGAGCTTGAACTCTGTGCCTAGGTGCTGTCCCTGAGCTCTTCAGCTCAAAGCGAGCACAGTACCATTTGAGAGCCACAACACCACTTTCGGTTTTCTGATGGTTAATTGGAGAGAAGAGGTTCAGCTTTGAACCACAATTCTCAGATCTCAGCCTCCTGAATAGCTAGGATGACAGGCGTGAGCCACTGGCACCCTGCATTTCTGACTTTATTCATAAAGTACAAAGTCTTTGGTGAGATTATTTTCCTGGGCCTCTGTTTTAGTAGAAACTTATCACTGCTCACTAGAGGATTTTGCCAGGAGACATACAAGACTTTCATATCCAAAGTGTAGAAATCTGTTGCTCTTTGAGATCCTGTTAGTCAGACTATCCACACATCTTTAATACAATTATAACAATTAGTCATGACCACCACCTGGGAGACACTTGAAGTTACCTTCTGAATCATCAGAAAACAGATTAAATTATGTTTTAAATGGAATTTTGTCAAATGTGTGCTATGATGTTGTTTTAGATACACATCTGCTAATGAAGACACTTTCTGTTATTTCAAAACATAGGGAAGTACCCACCCCTGTTTCTTGCTCATTTCCATTACTATTACTTAACTATTAACAAGTTAATGAAGCTGCCTGGCTCACTCACCAGCTGAAGATTAGAAAATAGAAAAACCAGGGGCTGGGAAGATGGTTCAGTGGTAGAGTGCTTGCCTTGCATGCATGAGGCCCTGGGTTTGATTCCTCAGCACCACATAAGCAGAAAAAAGAAAAAAGAAAAACCTGCAAGAGTTTCAGCCAAGAACTAGTGGTTCATACCTGTCATTCTAACTACTCCTGAGGCTGAGACCTAAGGACCACAGTTTCCAGCCTAGCAAAGGCAGGAAAGTCCATGAGACTCTTAACTCCAATTAACTACCAGGGGTAGGAGGGGGAGAAGCTGGAAGTGGAATTGTGGCTTGGGCAAAAAAGCTGAGGGACACCACCCAGGCTCTGAGTCTAAACCTCAGGATGAGTACAAATAAAAGAGTTTCAGAGAGCACAGAAAGATTGTAGGCAGATCCTGAGTCCCAGGAAAGGGAGGGAGGAAGCAACTTATCAGAAAGCTTCTGGTCTCGCATCCTGCCTTAGTTATCTTCCAGTTGGGCCTTAGGCCTTGTCAACACCCCAGGTAGCAACTAAGGAAGGCTGAGCCTAAAAATCCAGTGAGTTTAGCTGGTCAGATCTGCAGCCATCATAGCCATTAAAACCATTGCACAGTACCAGGCAGGGAGAAGGGTCCAGAAACTTTGACAAGGTACAGGACTGGGCTTAGTACTGACATCATTTTCTTATTCACAGATGGTGTGTTAGCAAACGTATGAGACACCATGTACAAATGCATGCCCCTGACCTTCAGAAGCCCTGCTCTTACTCGGTGTGTAAGTGGAGAACCACCTGAATTCTTACACCCTCATCACTTACCTGGGCTTTGGAGGCTGTCAGAGTGACTTTAGTACAGGAATGTTTCTGTCATTTCCTGGCCCCCTAGCCTTTGGCACTGCTCTAGGTCTTCATGGAGGATGAAACCAGTTCTGCAAAACCACATCTGCAGAGATGTGCCTCATTTCCCAATCAGCAGCAGGCAGCCTCAGGCCCTCAGCTAGCCAATCTCCACCTCCCTCTGCTCCACCTAACTCGGCAATTCCCACTTTTGCCACTAAGGACCAGAGAAGGAAAAGAGCCAGAGATAAAACAAGAATCCCATTCTCAGTGAGATAATTGCTGTGTTTCAGCAGGTTCATTATCTATGGGTTAACTGGAAAGACTTTGCTTTTGTTTTCAGATACAGTTATACCCCTTGAGAATGTTCCATGATTCACACAGGTCTTACGGCAAGGGCTCAGGAAAATTTTAGCAAATAGTATATTCCCATGAGGAGTGTCTAGCCGTCAGACATTTCAAGTTTTCCAGAATGATAGCAGTAAAGATGCTTTACAATTTTTCTTGCATTAAAAATGTATCTCATCAGCTTATGAATGTGCAAGTGGAAAAACATCAGTGGCTGTGCTCAGTAACTAAAATGAAATCCTCGAGACCGGGTAACTTTTAAAGAAAAGAAGTTTGTTTTGGCTCATGGTTCTGGCCACAAGCCAGAGGTCTATGTCCGGTAATGGCTCTGGTTGGCAGAATCACAAGGTCACTCCGAACACCACAGGCAAGCAAGCGGCAGGGCGCACATGCATACATGCTGAGCGCTCCACACTCAGGGCCCCAATGGGACTCTCCATCCAGGTCTCTGTACGTGAACCCTGACCCTGGCTTTTCAGGCTTTCCTTTGAAATCAGGAGGAAGCTACCTTGGCAAGAGCTGTGCCTGCGCCTTCTTGAACCACAGTGGCAACTGTGGAATATTTTTACCCACTGCATCCTGCAGGAGGAGGTGAATCCTGAGCACACCCAGTGTGCTCTACGCTCCATCTTTGGCAACCCCTCCCTGCAAGGGCCCAGGGGCCGCTGTGTAAAGACAGCTTTCTGAGGCTCTCTTCTCATTATCCTTATGGTGAACACTCCCGCTTATCTCTTTAGGACGCAGTTACTGACTGGGCCATGCCTTTCTCTCCTCGATACCCTCTTCCTCCAGGCTGCATCATGGGAATAAATGGGCCTCCTCTAAAGGCAGTGTGAGCAGAACGAAGCTGCTGCTGGCCTCCCCCTTGAGAGGGAGCTCCTGGCAGACAGACTCTGAACTTCAGCAGCAGCATCGGCTCTCCTGGGTCTCAATCCCTGGCTGAGCCATGGATTCTGAACTTGACAACCAGTGAATTGCTCACTAGAATCTCTCCATATACACAACCTATGGGTTTTATTCCTTAGAAGACCCTTAATACAGCCAGGAAAATCTAATTATTCTTTTCATGCAACAGCTGTTCACATTTTGTGACACATTACTGAGTGAGCAGCGAAGGAAACACCACCATTAGCCACAGCCCTATAGAAATCTAAGGCTTGGCATAGGGAATATTGGTAAGAAGGGAATCGGAAAAGGTGAAGAAACCTATAGGAATTATCATCAATTAGAAAGCTTCTTCGTTCACTGATTTCACCTGCAGGATAAATTTATTTATCTCTAAATAGCTGCTAACACACTCATCTCCCCAAACTGAAATGATTTCAGTTCTCTTTAAAAGACTTTGTCACTCGGCACCTGTCTATTCCATCAGACACACACACAGGGGTGGAGAGAGCCCTGGGATGATGCATTAATGCCGACAGACATTCCACGTCTGTGCCTGGATGTGGTGAGACTGGCCGGCCAGAGCAGACCGACTCCCACGGCTCCCTGTGTTGAAAGATGACTTGCAGAGGAATTTTACCTTGTCCTACTTGTACTCCTGCAACTCATCATCCAGGCCGTGGGGCAAAACCTGTCAGTTGAGCAACAATACCCTTCACAAACACAACCCTTCAGCTATAGAGCATAAGGAAACCATAAAGCACTTAAGGTGTTTCAATAACACAGATAGATACTACTAACTTTGCTCTCATTTTAAGAAAGATCAGAATCCTTCTGTGCTTTAGCTGGGGAGAAACATCTCTTCATGATCACAATGTCTCCTTTTAATCTTAAGATTAAAGTAACTATGTAATTCTAAAATATTTCAAATATCTCCGAATTCCTTTCCATGGGGAGAAGAAGAAGAAATATTTAACTTTAACATACTGTTTTTGTCTCTGTGTCTGTGTGTGTGTGTGTGTATGCATGCACTTGAAATCACTGCCTAGGTGCTGTCCATGATCTTTCTCGCTCTAGACTAGCATGCTACCACTTGAGCCATAATTCTACTTCCAGCTTTTTAGAGATGAGAGTTTAAAGGACTTACCTGCATAGGCTGGCTTTGAACTGTGATCACAGTTCCTAAATAGCTAGGATTGCAAGCATTATCCACCAAATATCTGGTTTATTATCAATATTTTTAAGTAAAAGGATATTGGTTCTAAAAATAGAAAAGCATTTTGTTAGAGCATACACAAAGAGAGATTCCTTTTCCAACTATAGTACTAATTGGTACGTAGACCCACACAATTTCCTGTCTTTACAAGTAATGCTGAAAACTTACCCAGTACAAGACAAGCTTACAAGGTTGCTAAATCTATAGCACATAAAAGTTTTGAATGATGCTGGCATGTGACCAAGGGAGGGTGTTTATCCAGCCAACATTACCTTTACCTCTATCCTGTCCAAGGAATAAGGAAACCTCTGGGCTTTCCAGTCTAGGGGCCACAGCTGAGATGCAGTGCTCTGCCACTCAGGATCCGACAACTGCTCTAAAGCCAGCATCGTTCATATACATTGTAAGCAAAGGGTAAGAGAGGAAAGGTCCCCCTAGGAAGCAGTGTCTCTGTGAAGTCCAGCTGAAAGAAAACTGATACATTCAGAATAGACAGAAAGCCTGCCCAGGTCTTCCCAAGGTCACTAGACACTCCAAATAATGTCCTTACTACTCCCATTGCAGCCTTCATGATGACTCAGAATTTCCCAAAGGCACTGGGCTGTTATTGAGATCCAGGAACCTTTTTTTTTTCTTATTACATCTGGATTTTATGACTATGGTAGCGAGGTATTAAGAGTCACTGTATATCACCATATGCGCATTAATGGTCCTTGAATAGGAATTTCAAATATTTGTCAACTATTTTGAGTCTCTAGTAATGAAAGGACCCATATAATAAGAAATGTATTGCTCCACTTGAGAGTCTTTTGTGGCAAAAGTAATGGGCTTGGAAAAATCCTTAAGGCAAGTAATTCTATTCTAACAAAAATCACCTGACCCAAGAATGACATTTCTCATAGAAAAACTTCCAAGAAATTAGGTAGGCATTTCCCAGAGCTCAATCTGGTTTCCTAGTTGTCGCTTTCTCTTAGCATGTGGTTAAAATAATGTAACAAAAATCAGACCCAAGAGTACCTCACCCTCATGTCTTTTTCCCCAGAGTGTATGGGAGTTTGCCATTACCACGAGACGGCATGAAGGAGCCTGTTCTGGGAATATGCCCATGGCCACCAAGGTGAGGTCACACAGAACACACAAAGAAGATAGCCATTCAGGTAGCACTGGTCATTCAAAATGAGGCCAGTTTGTCAATGCCTAAAAGTAAAAGTAATAATGCAGAGATCTGGAGAAAGATGAGCAGATGTCCAAAAAGAAATGTACTCTTTACCTGACTTATGTGACTGTAACCCCTTTGTACATCACCTTTATCGTAAAAAATAAATGCAAATTTTAATTGCTATTTTGAAAGGAACATGGTGGTGCACCTGTAACCCTTGTACTGGGGAGGCTGAGGCAGGAGGTTTCCAGGTTCAAGGCCAGCCTGGGCTATCTAATGAGACGCTGTCTCATAACAACAAAAACCGTTCTTTTGATTTTTGATAAGGAAAATTAATTTGAAGATCACCTATCAAGTGATAAAAATGTACCACTGACAAATAAAAGAAAGTGTGTTTAGAAATCACATATGTGTGTAAATTTAAAATCATTACCTTCAAAAGAACACCTGACACTTTAGACATCCATAAAACACAACCTGGAAGCCATGGAAGGCTGTGTGACTTTCTGCAGTTTTTCTGTGCACCCTGAAAGACCATGGATTTCTCATTTCTGATAGGAAAAAAGCCACTGCCTTAGAGCAATGCTGTGTGATACTTACTTTCTTGCCAGCTAATGGGGTCAGGCTGGCTCTTCAGGGTGAGGATGGCGAGTGATCACACACTGCGTCCCAGCCGCCACAATCAACGACGCATTCGGATGGCCTAGCTCACTGGGGCCTGAACCCTGGTTCCAAGCCAAAGCTGAGCCGGTCTTTAGCTCCCTGGCCTTACATCTGAACCCAATGCACTTTTATATATTAAGTCACCCGGGTGGATTCAGAAATTCAGACTGGCCATATCTTAGCCGTGGTTACAGGCAAGAAAGGACACATAGCTAGAGATGGAGAGGCATAACTATCTATCCTCTGCCCATCAAAACCAAAAAGGTCCTTTGCACCATTAAATTGATTCCAAGAACACACACACACACACACACACACACACACATCATTCCCTGCAAAGGATAGGTAGGTCCCTTCACCATGTACTTTTTCTTGACTATGTGTATCCTATTTAAGTAGTTGTACCCAGGAGTTGCCATTCAATGAAGAAGTTTATGAATACAGTGCCTCTTGGTCAATAACATCCCTGCTGACATTCTCACCCATCCCTCCCAACCTAACTTTTCTTGATTTTAAAGACTATATATATTGAATTTTTTGCCATTTAACAAGGTAGTTTATGTATACAATGGATCTTGTTTTGTGTCAGCCCCTTCCACCTACTTCTTCCCTTATTTTTCTGAATTTTGTGGGATAAATAATGAATTCTTGACTGCAATCCTCTCCTCCCCCCTTTATTTGTCTATCCCTCTCCCCTTATCCATCCACCTTGCAAGTACCTATTTCCTAGTACTTACTTTGTTGGACTTGGATGTAGTCTTTCTAAAGAACTATACTATTTGTGCCCATAAATCTGTAAGTAAACATACTGGGTGCTATGCAAGTGGTTACAAATGAATATACTCCAGTATAATAGACTATGAGAGCTCCCCATGTGCTTTCTTCCTTATACTGATTTCATTTACATGGCAAGTGGTTGGTCAATATCCTCATTACTACTTTTCGACCCCAGAGTTGACATCCTGTAAGTGCCTTCTAATGCTTCAGGCATCAAAAAAGAATTTACTTCTTCTTCTATGTGAAGTAAATGCAACACACACACACACACACACACACACACACACACACACACACACACACACACACACACACACACACACACACGACATTACAGTGATTATGGTAGAGCGCCTGCCTTCAAGGAGTTCACACTTTGTGCATGCCTGATCATGTTCCAAAATAGAAAAATAGAATCAAGTACTCAGGAGATTCTGAGCCAGTGCTCTCAGTGGGGTAGAGAGAGAGAGGAAGGAAACTAAGACTTGCTCTAACCTGATTCCACACAGGGAGCCCAAGACCAAGCCCAGGCTTGGCAGAAGGAAGGCTGAGAAGAGAGAATGGGACCTGACTTTGGAAAGCTCAGCACATGAGCCCAGCCCAGAGAACTGACTTTACTTTCTCCACGTGAGTAAGAACAATGCTCAGCACTTTGCCTTAGCCACTGTCCGCAGAGATCCCGAGGACCAAGGAGAGCACAATGCAATGTCTTAGATGGACGACTCCAGGGACAGCCCTTGTGCACTGTGCTGCTGAAATGAATGAAATCAAGACAACTGCAAGAAGCAATGTCTGGAGGTTGGAGGGAGCTGGTGGGGAGGCCATGGCCCAGAGCCAGAGTAATGAGGTCCTGGGGCCAGGTGGTGGCCTGGAGCAGGGAACAACCACCAACGGGCCTTTGGAATAAACATGCGCCTGTATTATTCACTGAAATTCAGAAAAGACAACAATAACATCCTGGCCACAACAGAGGAACAGCAAATGCAGGCCCACCAGAGACTTTGTGGGAAAGCCAGGACCCCACCCTTGACTGCTTCTTCATCTTCCTAAGCAGGAGGCAGGACCCCAACAACTCTTCATGGCTGCAGGGCCTCAGTGTACCCCTACGGAATCTCTTACGTGCTCACATGTCATAAAGAAGACAGAGGTTACAAATCACTTATATCACTGAGAATAAAAACAAGCTAGTTCTTCCCAAATAAAATGATCATATTCACAGTAAGTACTTATGGGATACCAGGCACTTTGCAAAACAATCAGCACACGCTCATCTCTTCTAATATTCCCAAATCATATTCCTTTTATTGACAGCGCTGGGAATTGAGCCTAGGGCTTCGTGCCAGCTAGGGGAGCACTCTCCACTGAGCTGCTCCTCCTTTTATTTTGAGATGAAGTTGGTCAAGTTGTCAGGGCTGGTGGTAAACTTGAGATCTTCCTGCCTCAGTCTCCTGAGTGCTAAGATTACAGCCATGTGCCACTATACACAGCCCTTAGGCTTTGTGATAAATATTGCCACATTCTGTCTCAACTCCAAAATGTTCTTTTTATGCCTGGGCATTGGGTGTTTTCCGATTGATGTGTATATTTAGGCTGGGAATAAGGATGAATGAGCAGATTCTGGAGGTGGATTATTTCCTTTGATTTAGCTTTTATTTTATATTTGTTATTTTGGTGTGGTCTGAGGGGGGTTGCACTGGCAAGCTATTAATTGATGTTGTACTAACATCCATGTGGCTTCAGTTGAAGGAAATCTAGAGATATCGTTCTTGTTTTATGTTTTTGTTGTTGTTTTATTTTGTTTCCAGAGGAAGGGTCTCACTATATAGTCCAGGCTAACCTCAAACTCATGATCATCCCGGCTCACTCCCAAGTGCTGGGAGTGCTGGGAGTGTTTACAGGGGTATACAACCAGGCCCAGGTGTTTTCTTCATTAGAAAATGAGACTGAAGCAAAGGCGATAATAAGGTCTCACCATTAGTGTGTGAGAAAACTTACCCATCTCACTCATAACTTCTACATACTAGCACTCTTACATGGCCTAAGAAATAATTTATCACCTCTCAAAGGACATGAGCACTGCAATACTCAGACACCAACCTCACCAGCCACGCCATCGACAGTCTTATGTCGGTGAGCATCCCACCTGCCTGCACCATGCTGGCATTGTGTGTATGGTGGGAAGAAACCGCCATCCCTTCCTTCTCAGAATTCACACACAGTGGGAGAGACCGACATCAAACACCAGTGACCAGATAAACACAGACTTACATACTACAAAGCATCCCAAGAAACCCACAGAGGCTCTGATGATATAAATCAGAGTCCAGACACAGTCTGGGGCACTGGGGCCAGCCTATCCTGAAGGTGGGTTTTGAGTTCACCACAGTGATTTGAGTGAGTCTGGGTACAGGAGAGAGTTGGGGTGGAAGTTTCTGGATCAGAGGGGGGGAAAAAACCTATTCTGGGTAAAGGTAATAAAATGGACAAAATTCAGTGGCCGGTGGGAATGTGTTGCTGTCTAAGGCCCAGAAGAAAGTGAAGGAGGCCTGAGAAAGAAAGAGCACATGACCCGAAGCCAGACTGATTCGCAGCGGAGATATGGCTACGTATCCTGACAGCAGTGAGAAGCTGCTACTTTATTTTTTTTAGCTTTAAAATATCAAATAGATGGAAACTAATAGTGACAGGTGTGCAAATAATTCCTTCTGTGTGTACATGAGTAAGTTTTAAAGCAATGTAGTACTACAAGGTGAAATGCTCTTTCTGAATAGTTGGGGCTTATTTCTATGTATACCTTTGAAATAAAGATGTAGGCTATAACCAACAAAGATCACATGCAAATTAATAGGTCAAGACTTGAACACTTCACTCACGCCACACTCAACAATAACCTCTCCACTGGAGCCAACTGAGACATGAGGATGTCGGATTTTTACTGATTACAGTGAACATCGGGTCCCCATTATGACATTTAGAAAGCAACAGTCACTTATGGTGAATACATGTTTTGTTTTCTGGGAATATTGTTCCTGGTTTCCTATTGATAGAAGACAGCCACAACTACAAAATAACAGGCTGTCCTTCCTCTGTGAGGGAGGGCTGAACACCACGCGTTAACCACTGTGTAGGAGGTGGGGAGAGCAACAAGACGGGCTTTCAAGCAGATGACTGGAAGTGACTGCATGCATCAGAGGAAAGGGGGTTGGCTCAAAGGTTCCCACAGGAGCAAATATTAGTGAAATCGCCCACCAAGCAAGCCTGCCCTCCAGCCGGAAGCCGCTCCCTTCCTGGGTTTTGAACTTCTGCTCCAGGAAATCCAAAAGAAAATAGATCAGGAAAAACAAATTTGCCATGGAAACTGGGTGTGGTTAGGGGATCCTAATAATCGATTAAAAGACTTTACATCAGTAAGCATCCTATGCATTACTGATGACAGTCTCAAGTAATGTGAGTTTTTGAGACACTAAACTGGCCATGTGTAGCTGTAGCTTTAAAGCGTGCATGCAGTTTGAACTTCTAACTCAGCAGCCAGTTATGAAAGCAGATGATAGATGCAAAGTAATCACTATTTTTTTTCATTTGTAAGCCATACTTGCTTTGTTTAGGGTCTCACAGTTCACCAGCTGAGCAAACTTGCCACCTAGATTCCTATTTTCACCAATAAAGGGCTAGTGGTTTAGGGGAATTAACAAGAATCTGCAGAAAAGGCTGTGGTCTGGGGTCTCTGCTGTCTCTTTTCCTTGAGTTTGCCTTCGATTAGTTTTAGATCGTCTTTGATAGAGTTCTTGTAGACTTCTTCTGCAAAGCTGGATTTTTTTAAAATTTTGTTCTGCTTGCTTTGTTTGGATGCAGCCTCAGTATGTCATTCCTGCTTCCAAGGTTGTCTTCAAACTGGCCCCAGCTTGTGGGGGAGCTGGGACTGCAGGCTGGCAACACCACACCTGGCATGAAGCTGGTTTCTCTCCAGTGGTGGTTCATGGGGACGGGATGATAGCAGCATCCGGGATTACCTTGGGACATCCATGTGCAGTGGAGAGGGCGCGGATGCTCCTTCTGCTGCTATGCCGCTGGGCCTTTCCCCTCCTCTCCAGGCTTGTTCTCACCCGACCAGCTTCCATGCCACACAGCACCCAGAGCAAGGGCAGACACCTCAACAGAGCCCAGAGCAGAGCTCACAGCCCCTGAGGGCATGGGAATCATGGCTTTACAGACCATTTCACAGCTGGGGAAAACATAAGACCTTCAGTTTAAAAAGCATTTTACACAACTGTGTGTAGAGTGTCATTTCTACTGTACATCTATCAATTCGTACCGGAGTAGGACAAAAATGATGATAGTGATTAGAACTACATAGTAGGTACTTGCAAATGGTTGTGTATATATGTGTACATGTACACATATGTTATATATGTATATATTCTATATTTTCTTCAGCATTTATGAAAATTGTTTTCAACAGGGTGCAGGAAACTGCAGGAAAATAAGGATTCCCTAGCTCAGAGTTAACTTGTTTTTGCTTCCAATGTTTAATGAAGGAAACAAATGTTATACATGATGTTTGAGTCATTTCTTCCCAGGCCCTAAGGCCTGTCCTGCAGTATTCACACCCAGCAAGTCTCACATCCACTTTTCTGTCAGCTCTGGCCTGGCCATGTCACAAAACACCACCTTCTGTGTCCTTCAAACGTTATATGACCTTGAACACTGGGGCTCCCTCATTTCACTCGTCATTAGACTTCTCTGAACCACTCAGGAGTTCTGTGTTGAAGTCCATTGTTTATCTTTAACCACTATACAGTATCCATCCCACAAATATGTCCTCCTTCATCTTCACATCCCCTCATAAACAGCCATTGAGCTTGTCTCTGATTGTTAGCTGTTACAGATAATGCTGCAATCATTCTTGAGTCTTTATAATCAGAAAAAATAATAGTAAACTCACTAAGCTTAAAACACCAACAGTGAACCAGAAAAATGATGGAAGAGAATGCTAGGCTGGGCACAAAGAGCATTTCCGGAGCATGAGTGTCTGTTCCATGTTCCAGAGAACCCCACAGGCTGGCTTCCCAAATGTCTGCTGGCCTGATTTGCACCTCTCCACACTAAGATCTTCAAGTGTTGGATGCAGGCCTCCAGAATATTCTTTTTTTTGTGGATTCTTTTTCATGTTTCCAGTTTATTGTAAAGATGATGAACAGGGGTGTTACAGTTACGTAAGTAAGGTAATGAGTACATTTTTTTTTTCGGTTGTATGGCTTGAACTCCGGACCTGGGCACTATCTCTGAGTGCTTCAGCTCAAGGCTAGCACTATCCCACATGAGCCATAGCGCCATGTCCAGTTTTCTTGTGGTTAATTGGAAGTAAGAGTCTCACAGACATTCCTACCCCAGGCTGGCTTTGAACTGCACTCCTCAGGTCTCAGCCTCCTGAGTAGCTAGGATTATAGGTGTGACCCACCAGCACCTGGAGAGTACATTTCTTTTTAAATATTGTTACCCTCTCCCTCATTTTCTCCTGCTTACTCCTCCCTACTTTCTTCCCCCCTCCCCATGTTGTTAAGTTCATTTCCATCCTTTGCCCTGCTATTTCTGTGATTTCCTTTCCCTTCCACCAATCCAATAGGCTTATATATAAGACAAAGGGTACAGCAAACTAAAAACTAGAACCTCCTGTTTCCAAATCTTAGAGTTCATGTTGATACCCTTCATTATATATGGCCTTATGCACTTAGCAATTGGGCAACCATGATGCCCTGCTAAGAGTATCATAGACATATTCTAATTACAAGTGAGGGAAACCAGGAAACCTATATTTGTTTGGGCCTGGCTTGCTTCACTTAATATAATATTTTCCAGGTCTTTCAGTTTCCTTATGAAGGGGGTAATGTCATTCTTTCTCATGGAAGCATAGAATTCCATCTATAATCTTCCCCTGTGCCATCTGCCAAGAGTAGCAGTTTATTACCATTTAGAATAAACACACAGGGCACAGAGAGGTTGACTAATTTGTTTGAGGTCACACAGGTAGTTAGAGGAAGAACTGACCTCAAACCCATGCAGTGAGACTCCAAAGTCCACAGATTTAAACCCTTTGCTGCCTTGGGTAATTTTCCACTGGTCAAACCCTTATCTCCTTTTCCACTTTACAGCCTTGCCTCTCCCCTGCTTCAAGGAGAGGCAAGGCTTTGCTGGGTCTGGACTCTGACTCGTGTCCTCGGTGATCTCTCTGGGCTCACGCTCCAGCCTCTTCAGCACAACTCTCCACACAGCACCCCCAGACACGTGTTTGTATTTGCAATTCGATTATGATCAGTTTCTCAAGAGCAAGTAGTCTTTCTTCCTCCTGTGGTGCTACCGGCCGGCCACCAAAGCAGTGAAGAACCAGAAATAAAGATCACGAGTTGCCTTTGCTTTATCCTTATAGAAAGTTGAGTGACATGCACACGACTGTCCCTGACCATAATATCCCAAGATCTGCCAACATTTGGGGGAACCGGGGAGATATGAATGATTATCTGTCAGTGGGAGATTCATCTGAAATTGTTACGTCCGGCATTCTGTGTCATTAAGAGCTCATTGCTCAACTTTTCTTTCAAGCAGCTTTATGCAAGCTGAGCTTTCTTTGTTTCCTGTGCTTTCTATCAGTCACTGAGAGAAGGGGCAGGGAGCGTCCAAATAGCTATGATGTGGTTTGTTTATTTATTTCTCCCTACCATTAGGCCGATGTCTTGCTGTATATAATTTACTAGTTGTCTACACTTTCGAATGTTTGTTTGTTGTTTTGAAACAGGGGTCTCACGATATAACCCAGGCTGGTCTCCAACTTGAAATCTCCCTGTCTCAACCTTCTTTGTATGGGGTTTACTCGTGTGTACCACTATACATGGTCATCACGGTGGAATTGTTCTATAATTTGTTGAGTAACTTATCGGTAAGAAATGTTCTTCCTTGCTGAAAGCCCTTTTCTTAAAATCTACTTGGTCTGATACTAAAGGAACTACAAAGTAGTCTTTGCTTGCTTAGTGTTTACATCTTTCCTATTCCCCATATTTTGCATCCATTTATTTGTGCCTTTCTATGTAAGTATGTCTCTTACAGCCAATATTTTAATTGCTTCTTCTCTAGCATGAAAGTCTTGGTGGAGAAATCCAAAATCAAGGTATTGTGATCTTCAGGACCTTGAACCCTCTTTAGGCTTTTCTCCGCTGGCTGGTGGCTACCATGTAAGCCACACGCCAGTCTCACCTACATTCCTTGTCTTCTTAATCCACTGATACCTTCTGCTTCCAGCCAGATTCCCTGTTTCCTGGTTCCATATAGCACTTAGAAAGACAAGAAAGAGTATGGGGTGTAGTACCTGAAATTTTAGTCACCACTCTCTTAGGAAGAAGGAGGAAGAGGAGGAGGAAAGAGGAGGAGGAGGAGGAGGAGGAGGAGGAGGAGGAGGAGGAGAAGGAGGAGGAGGAGGAGGAGGAGGAGGAAATAAAGAAGGCACTGTTTGGTATACACCTATTGTGTTTATAAGACGATCTTCAAAAACAGTTCCCAGGAGACTGAAAAAGACTCCTTGTTTTTAAACATTTTTTTTCTTCATATAGTTGGCTTTTGCAAATGCATATAAAGTATTTTCCACCCATGAAATTATTCCGACTCTTAGCTTAATGGTGCAGTATGACTACATAAAGCATGAGCCCTAGACTTACACGAGAGCTTGTCCATAGAATGAATGGCCTAGTGGAAGAGAGGCTGCCATTTTGTATCAGCCTCATTGCTGTCTCTCATCGCTCACCTCTACTCCTCATCTGGGTGAGGTCCAGGACGATCTGTCAAGTTTATTATCCAGACATCTAAATTGTTTAAAAAAACAGTGACTATCAGGAAACATGTTCCAGAACATGTTTTTGTTTTCTCTTCCTTCCTTCCTTCCTTCCTTCCTTCCTTCCTTCCTTCCCTTGTGTATGTGTGTGTGTGTGTGTCTGTGTGTGTGTCTGTGTCTGTGTGTGTGTCTGTGTGTGTCTGTGTGTGTGTGTGTGTCTGTGTGTGTGTCTGTGTCTGTGTGTGTGTCTGTGTCTGTGTGACAGTACTAGGGCTTGAAGTCAGGGCCTAACATTCTCACTTGACCTTTTCCCTCTCCAGGTTGGCACTCTACCACTTGAGCCACACCTTCACTTCTGGCTTTTTGTTAGCTAATTGGCGATAAGAGTCTTATAGACTTTTCTGCCCAGGCTATCTTTGAACCACTATCCTCAGATCTCAGCCTCCTGAGTAGCTATGATACCGGTGTGAGACACCAGTGTCTGGTCTAGAATATTTCTTGCAGGGTCTGGAATATTTTTTGCAGGTTCTAGAGCTGGATCCAAGGACTCATATGCTGTGGTAATAGTGATGGACAAGGCAGAACTTTCCAGCAGCAGCCTACTTCAGAATCAACACTCATTCAACTAAATACCTTCTCAGATACAAAGAGAATAAAGAAACACACACACACACACACACACACACACACACAGAAAGAGAGCAAAGAGGGCTGGCACATCCTATCCAAACAAAATGGCATGTGCTGAGGCTTTGTGGTTCCTGGGACACAATGGATAATGCCATTGACAGAAAGAAGCGGGTTTGCAGAGGCTTTGGGCTGCACAAAGGTAAACAGCAAAGCTTGAGTTGCAGCCATTGGCAAGCATAGAGTCTTTGGAAAATGTAACACGAGAAAGGACAAGAAGTCTCTAAAGCTATTAGTACTGACTGAGGGTAGAAGCCTCTGGAGTCCTACCAGCCGGAGGCTCAACCTGGGAGATATCAAGTGTGTTTCCCTGTGCAAGAGCCCCTCTGGAAGGGACTGTCCACCTCAGCATCCACTCTGAGGGGCAATTACCAAGCAGAGACTAGCCCACACCAGTGAGAGAAAGGCTTTGGAGCAGTTGAGCATCCAATTTGCTGTGCAGACCCACAAATAGTGGATAGTGGTCTCAATTTAGAGCATGCATTGTGTGTAGAAACAAGAATAAGAGCAGGTTACTTCGTACCTCTGGGTTTCTGGTTTGGAGAAGCATCATGAAATGCTGATGATTATTTGAAACAGCTTGTTGGAGTTTTGTCTTGTCCCTAAGATCTATACGGCCAAGAAGCCAGAGGCGCCATCCCCTGTCTCCTGAACAAATGGAATGAGGCTGGAAGTGGAAGTGGTCCACATAAATGGCCCAGTATCTCCCTGGAGTCACCTGGGTGAGCCTGGCTGCACTGGCTGTCTGCAGGTACTAAACACCTAAAAGCCACACTCGCTGGCGCTTTCTCTTTCCCAGTGCTTCTGCCATGTGGGTGAAAAAAAAATGAAGTTGCGCAGATTATCTGGGAATCATATAGAAGGAATGTGTCTTCAAATGCAATGTGTTTTTCTCACTGATAAATTTAGAGGAATAAAAAGTGTCAGTCAGCAAGGCCACAGCAGGTGACAACAGAAGTCAAGCCACACTTCCTCAGACGTCCATAGGGAAGATGCTGGCCTCTTCTGAGATTCAGGTGGTTGTAGTGATTCTTGGCATTTCTCTGCTTGTTGTAGAATAATGTTTATCTCTGCCTCTGTCCTTACATGGCCATCTTAGTGTGTGTGTGTGTGTGTGTGTGTGTGTGTGTGTGTGTGTGAGAGAGAGAGAGAGAGAGAGAGAGAGAGAGAGAGAGAGAGAGAGAGAGAGAGAGAGAGAGAGAGAGAGAGAGAGAGAGAGAGAGAATGAGAGTCAGTGTAAATTCCCTGGTGAATGGATTTTGATCCACCCCATTCCGGTATGACCTTGTCTTAATTTAAGTATATCTGTAAAAACCCTACTTCCAAATAAGGTCATATTTTCAGGTACTGAGAGCTAGTACTTGAATTATCTTCCTGACTCACTAGAATTCATTTCTATTTAGTACAACTCCCTATGCTATTGGGATAAAAGAACTTCCAATGACATCTGTTCTTCTTGCCTTGGTTAGTACAGATCATAATTCTGGAGCAAGAAGCCAACCTTCAGCATCTTCCCACCTATAAAGCTAAGCATCGGTCAGAAAGAAAGAAATAAAACAAATGTATCCTTTTCACTGTAGTGTAGTCAGGAAGTCCCTGATTCTCCAGGCTTTTGTGAAATAGATTTTGTGCAGGCTTCTTATTATAGAAGTTTTGGGGTGTGTTCTACAGCTACCTGCCTTCAGAGCCTTCATTTTGACTTTTGGAGTCTTTCCCTCCTCCCCAACCCTTCCACTCCATCTTAAGACTTTCACAGAAAGAACCAATCAGCTGCTCTGCCTATCTTCTAAGGCTTCAAGTCTAAGCAAACACCATAAACACTATTGTATAAAGTCTGACAGCAAATAAAATGCAAAGTCTGTAGTAATAAAAACAGTTTGGTATTGGCACAAGAATAGGCCTGAGGACAAAGACCCAGAAATGAACTCACTGACCTCTAGCTACTTAATGTTGATAAGGGAACCAAAAACATAGAATGGAAGAAAGACAGTCTCTCCAACAAAAGGTGCTGTCAGAACTGACTACACACATGCAAAAAACTGAAGTTAGATCCTTACATATCACATTGCACCAGAATCAATTCCAAGTAGATCCGAGACCGGATAACCTGAAAATATTACAGGAAGGGATAGCAGAAACACCAGAGCTTCTTGGCACTGGGCAAGACTTCCTATGTAAAGATCCAGAATCACAACAAATCAAAGAAAGACTGGAGAAAAGAGACTGTATCAAACTGAAGAGTTTCTGCACGGCAAAAGACATAGCTAGCAAGATAAACAGAAAACCCACAGAATGGGAGATCTTTACCAGCTATGCATCAGACAAGGGCCCCATATCCAAAATATACTTAGAGCTCAAAATTTAAGCGCCCCCCCCCAAAAAAAAAGCAAATCCTCAAAGAAACAGCAACCTAATTAAACTGACTGAAGACTTAAAGACTTTGGAGATTTCTCCAAAGAAGAAATAAGAATAGCCAATAGACACATGAAGAAATGTTCAACATCTCTGGCCAGAAAAGAAATGCAAATCAAGACAACACTGAGATTCCACCTCACCCCAGTTAGAATGGCCACTATCAGGAAAACTAACAACAGACACTGGTGAGGATGTGGCCAAAAGGGAACACTACTATGCTGTTGGCAGGAATGTAAACTGGTTCAACCACTCTAGAAAGCAGTATGGAGGTTCCTCAGAAAAATAAAGAGCAATCCCACTCTTGGGCATTTATCCAAATGACTACAAACTAGGCCACACTAATGTCACCAGTACAACCATGTTCATTGCAGCATTGTTTACCATAGCCAAGATATGGAATCAACTCAAGTGCCTCTCAGTGGATGAATGGATCAAGAAAATGTGGTATATATATACACAATGCAATTCTATGCCTCCATTAGAAAGAATGCCATTGGCCCATTCTTTCTGGTCATGGGGCCTGAACTCTGGGCCTGGACGCTGTCCCTCAGCTCTTCAGCTCAAGGCTTGTGCCCTACCACTTGAGCTATAGCACCACTTCCAGCTTTTTCTGTTTATGTTGTGTTAAGGAATTGAACCCAGAGCCTCATGCATGTAAGGCAAGCACTCTACCACTGAGCCACCTTCCCAGCCCCATCTCTCTAGAGTATGTACATATATGCCAATGTCCCATCTGGTTTGTGAGCCCCCAGAAACAGAGCATCCATTGGTCTTGTCAGCATATGACTGGATTTCAAGTGTTTCCTAGAGAGATAATTTCTTGATGCTTTGAACCAAGAGATCCACTTGTATTCAAAATCTATACACACATAGTAAATAATTCTGATTCAGCACTGTGCTAAATTAGCACGGTGATGTATGCCTCTAAGTGCAGTACTTGGACAGGATTGTAAGTTAGAGGCCAGCCTGAACTACATAGTGAGACTTTGTCTCAAATAAAGGAGGAAGGGGGGGGGGGGGGAGAGGGAAGAAAGAAAATCTATAAATCCTTCAATCCCACCCTCAAACTTTAGTCAAATCTCTCATAGTAAAGGGACTATTGTCTACTTTGCTAGATAGAAATCTTTGTCTCCTTATTGAACAAGGACAAATGTGAAATACCACACTCTACAATGAGCATGGTAAGGTAGTTTCCATGGTTTTAATCATGCACCTTCTTTCTGATGTCCTCTTCAAGTTCATAACTCATAAAGGTGGCTTTTAACTTTTGAGTTACTTAGCAATGAGGGGCGATTTTACTATCATGATGGTGAGTACTGTTGGCTATAAAATAAGTCAGGAGTTTATTGGATACAATGATTCATGACTCATGGAAGGAGGGACAGTAAAGCTGAGGTTTGCCACACACCAAGCCCCGCTAGGGTAATAGTTCATGTATAACAGGGAATTGTATTATGTGATCTACCGCTTTGTAGTCCTGGTACCAGAATCAGTCTCTTGTGTGGGGCTCAGTGTTGTGAAATGGCGGTGAAGAAAAGAGTGTGACTACTTGTATTTAACATGTCAGTCATTCTAATCACAAGATAATGATACGACATAGAAAGACAATTTTGTGATCCTACTCTTCCTAAATCAGAGGAACAATGAGAATTCCTTCAGCTCCTCTGCCACTCCCATGTGGGAAGCGATGGCATCATTTGAATTGGGGTTTGTGAATAAGCTTCTGTGCTTCTTTGGGTTGGGGTGTTTGCTCTGACAGGTAAGCGTTACCTTCTCCATCCTTCTGTCTTCTCCATGCTAGGTATCACAGTGGATGTCCTCATTATTTCAATATTCACACACGAACCCTGCTCCCGTCCTACCCAGCCATGCCCCCTCCCTCCCCCACCTACCTCTTACCCATCCCCCATCTAGAAATTTTAGCTGCCCAGCTCTGAGCCTCTAGAAATGAATGCTGTCTAAGCAAGAATGTTCTATCCCTCCCAAGAAAGTTAAGTGGCCTGTGTTCTATGGACTGAAAGCCCTGAATTCATTACTTATATTTTTATTATCATTTTATCATTACTGTCTTTAAGTACTGTACTGTCTTTAAGTACTGTACAAAGGGGCTGCTATTCAACAAAGCAGTTTATGACTACATTTCATTTTGGTCATTCTCCTCCATCCCTGCCAACTCCATTCCTTCCCTCAACTTTCTTAATTTTATAGGATATACATTGAATTTTATGACTGTGGTCAGAATTCTTTTTTTATTAATAAGTTTTTTTATTGTGAAAATACCGTACAGAGGGGTTACAATTACATGAGCAAGGTAATGAGTACATTTCTTATCAAACATTGTTGCCTCCTCCTTTGTTTCCCCTTCCCATTCCTTCCCATCTCCCATACCCCCAAGCCCTGCCCAGCCAAAGTTGTAAAGTTCATTTTTTGACATAACATCTTGTGCATCTCATTGTTACAATGGGTCCACCTGTATCCCTAATTTAAACCATTTGTTTTTTCCCTTCCCCTCTCCAAATTATACCAACATCAAATACAGTGAAAACAGGGGTTATACCATGGGAGAGGAACATACAAAGCACCAAAAATATCTTAAAAATATGTTAGAAACAATAGCAAGAAAGAAAAACCATTTGAGTCCTTATCTTGGGGTTCTGTGGTCAGAATTCTTTTTTTTTTGTTGTTGTGAAAATACCGTACAGAGGGGTTACAATTACACAGGCAAGATAATGAGTACATTTCTTACCAAGCATTGTTGCCTCCTCCTTTGTTTCCCCTTCCCATCCCTTCCCATCTCCCCCCTCCCCACCCCCCTCAGAATTCTTATGTTAAGAACCTAACCTCTAGCTGGGTGTTGATAGCTCATGCCTACAATCTTAGTTACTCAAGAGGTTGAGATCTGAGGGTCATGTTTTTGAAGCCAGCCCATGCAGTAAAGTCCATGAGACTCTCATCTCCAATAAACCACTCAGACAAGGCCCTAAGTGACACTGTGGCTCAAGTGGTAGAGAAGAGGAAGTGCAATGCCCAAGACCTGAGTTCAAGTCCCAGAACCTACAAAACAAAAAAAAAACTAACCAACAAAGTAACGGCATGAGGAGGTGGAGTCTTTGGAAGATGATAATGTCAAGATGGCTCCATTCTTATGAATCACATCGTGGTGTGCTTATCAAAGAGGCCCCATGTGAGGACATGGCAAAAGGCACCATTTATGAAAAAGAGAACAACCTCTCTGCAGACGCTGAGTCTACCTGCTCCATCCGGTGATCTTCAGGGCACCCTCTGAGTAGCTGCCCTCGTGCCCAAGAAGAAGATTCATGTTACTCGCAGGAGTACTACTGAGAACGGATCTGAAGAAAGAGCTGCTGCTCAGAGATGAGATGGATGCCCAGAAGCTACCAGTGTTGAAAGGAATGTGGTAAGCCACATGTCTGGATGGTGGACACGATTGAGGGGAAAAGAAAAGGGAGGAGAGCTAGGTGAGAATTAGACTGAGTTGTAATGCTGCAACCAAAATGTGCATGTTAAAGCCTGGCAGATGGAACTCTCCAGTTAATCAAGGGCCAACCTGTGCATCACCTGAAGACACCATTTTCATCAGAGCAGTCATTTCCCTTTCCCTTCCCGCCTCTGTTCTATTTGGGTCCCAGTGCTGACCTGGAGAAGATAAGCTTTCAGTAAAGGCCAAAGAAAGTGTAGGGGGAAGTGTGACTGATGGTTGGGGGACCGCAGGATCCACGTGACCAGGTCCTGGTGTCACTTGTCCCCAGGGCTCCATATGAACCTTCGATGGCCTGTGTGGCATCGCCTGGCCCAGCCATGGTGGCTGCATGGAGGTCAGCATGACAATGAGATTCCCCAGGGCACTGGTAGATATTCGGGCTGAAGAAGCACCACCAAAGCTTCTTTGTTCTTGCCAAATAAAAGCCAAGTGGGCCAAAAACAATGAGCACCAAACCCCTGCAGACCAGCTTGGATTGACTTTACCTTAACCCTGTCACAAGCATTGTTCTTCTGAATGTATTCAAGGATAATGGTTCTAGAACAGATGGAAAGGCTCTGCTCACAGGCAGGCCCCTGACCTACAATGATGTTATGAAAGAAGAACCTTAAGGGTAGGAATGTAGCTCAGAGGCACAGTGCTTGCCTAGTATTTCTGAGGACCTATATCACATCATCATCATCATCAATAATAATAATAATAAATAATAAATAAACCAGATGAGGTGACACACACTTTTAATCACAACACTTAGCAGGTGACATCAAGAGGATGTTGAGTTTGAGACTAGACTGAGCTACATATCAAGACTGTCCCTAAACTACAAAGCAAAGAAAAATTCCAAGTACAACTCATCCCTGCCCCCACTCCTGTGCATGGTCTTGTTCATGTTTCTACACAACCTGTAACTTTTGGTTTTGTTATTTTGTTGCTGTTCTTGTTTGGGGTTTTGTTGCTTTAGAGTTCCTCAGAGACCTTAGGTAGCTTGCTGGTATCATACAAGTCTTTGGGTTTAAGTTTGGGGCTCCCTCAATAAGCCAAGCAGCCCATCATTTGCTGAGAAGAAGCTGGTTCCCCTGGACACTCAGATGGTATATACATTCATGATCCCGGCCTTCAGGAAGCTGAAGCAGGAAGGTGGATGCCCCTGGGCAAGGGCAGCCCAGGATATAGAGTGAGCTTGAGGCCAGCCTAGGCCACAGAGTGAGACCCTGTCTTAACCAATCAATGAGCACTTTCAAAACTGAAGGCTGAATGGCATCCTGATGCCATTCAGGGAGCACAGTCCTATGCTCCTCGTCTCTACAGACACAGAAGGGGACACTGGCAGCTCAGTCACCTGAGCACTGTGTAAGGAGCTTGCTATTCAGCACCTCTTTGATTTCCCAGGGACACGCCAAGGTCAGTATTATTACTTGCCTGTCACAAGTGAAGGCTGGGCTAGGGAGACGCGCCAAGGCCCAACAGCCAGCAATGGGCGGGGCTGGTTCCCACCAGGTATGCCTGCTCTGCATTCCCTTTCCTCAGATACCTGCAAGGTGCAATCGCGGGATGAGCCCCATTACCCTCTACCCCCAGTTCTTTCTGTAAGCTACTCTAAATGTTTGTTACATAGACTGAGTATCTCATTCAAAATCTAAAATTTATTTTGAGTGCTGACATGATGACACAATGCTCAGGAACTTTCTGGTATTTTCCAGATAGGGGTTAGAGCTCAGTGTGTTAGAGCCCTAGTATGCTTGGCATAGTCATGGATCTGGACGTAATCTCCTGTACCAAAATGCAGGATTCAAATTGGGGAACATTTCAGATCTTTGGATCAAGAATGCTCTTTGCAAATAGTCCCAAATCCAAGAGACTCCGAAATGTGGAGTGCTTTTGATCCTGAGCATTTTGAAGGGACACTCTCAGCTCTTATGCTCTTAAAGGTGGTGTTGAGCACGAACACTTAGAAGAATGGATATCTGAGGGAGACGATGAAGGAAGCCTCTGATTCCTTCCCACCACGTCCAAGCATAATATTGGATAGCTGGGGTAAACAGGGGCCGCTCAAAAATCTATGTCCAGATCCTAAGGACCAGAGTGTGTAACTATGACCTTATTTAGCAAAAGGAGCTGGTGCAGACGCACACACCTAACATCCCAGTTACTCCAAAGACACAAATAGAAAGATCTCCTTCCAAGATTAGTCTGGGCAAAAGTAAAAGACTTTATTTGCGAAATGAACGAAAAACAAACAAACAAACTTAGAT
Source organism: Dipodomys merriami (assembly GCF_024711535.1). Taxonomy (NCBI): domain Eukaryota; kingdom Metazoa; phylum Chordata; class Mammalia; order Rodentia; family Heteromyidae; genus Dipodomys; species Dipodomys merriami. Next base: position 9,534,355 of record NW_027204715.1, on the reverse strand, counting down.
TCTTCAGCCAAGCAGCTAAGAGGTGCCTGGAGCCCAGGCACCAGGACCAGAAAAAAAGAAAAACAGAAGCAAAAGGATTTTGTAGATAACTAATAATGAAATCATCCTTGATTTAGGGTGAGCTCTAAATCCTATCACAGTGTCCCTATCAGAAGAAAGTACAGAGGGACTGGAAGCAAGAAGCCATGTGAAGACCAAGGCTAAGACTGGACTTCTGTTGGCAAAGCCAGGAAGTGCCTGCCCCCACCCAAGTCCAGAAGCGTGGCAACTCCTGGAGCCTTCAGATGGGGTAGGGCTCTGCTAGCATCTAAGTTTGGACTTCAAATGCCCAAGTTAGAGAGATACTAAATTTATCTTGTTTTTTGTTTGTTTTGTCCATACTAGGGTTTGAACTTAGGCCCTAGGTCTTTTAGGTTTTTTTTCTCAAGTATGTCACTTTACCATGTGAGCCACAGCTCCATTTCTGGCTTTTTCTTGGTTAACTAAGGATAAGACTTTCCTGTCGGAAGTGGCACTGTAGCTCAAGTGGTAGAGCACTCGCCTTGAGCTGAAGAGCTGAGGGACAGCGCCCAGGCCCAGAGTTCAAGCCCCACGACCGACAAAAAAAAAAAAAAAAAGACTTTCCTGTCCTAGCTGGCTGCAAACTAAGGTGCTCAGATCTCAGCATCATGAGTAGGTAGGATTACAGACATGAACCAGCAGCAAGCAGTAAATTTCTATGGTCTTAAGTTACTTAGTTTCTGGTGATTTTTTTAAATGGTGGATTTAAGAAAGTAATTTACAATTAAAATAACATTCTCTCATTTTTTAACTCTCATCTAGAAATCTGTATTGGCAGCAAGAGTCTACAAAGCTAATTTTAAATTCATTTCACTTTAGATTGGGGAACCTACATTTGAAAAATCTATGTTTAGAGTACTGGAAGAAATTTAAGAATATGCAGCCAGAAAGTGAAATATATGTACATACATATATATAATGTATATATAAATATATAAACATATTATATATTTATATAATTTATATTTTTTTATTTTTTATTTTTTTATTTTTTATATTATATTTTTTATATTTTATATTATATATATTATATTATATATTTTTATAATTTATATTATAATTTATATAACAATATAAATTATATAAATATATTTATATAAAACATATTTATATAAAATATATAAATAAATACATATAAATATATTATATACATATAAATATATACATTATATACATATAAATATACACATTATATATATTTTTACATTATATATGGTATATATTACATATATTATATATTCTATTACACTCATATATGTTATATACACACACATATATATGGGCAGGTTTTAGTACTTTGTTCTCAAGAAAAAAAAGAAAGAAAATGCTTTTCCATGCAAAATACTTTGCAGTGAAGAGATGAGATTATTTAAGGATAGGGATTATTTATGCTGTTCCTATAGTTTCCCAATTAGCTTTTCTTTCATGTGCACTAGATATAAAGGAATGAAAAGGAACAGACCCAGTCAGAAGAGCTTAGATTTCCCCTGCAAATCTGTGTCGTAGCCCATAATCTGTCAGCAAAATAAGATACAAATCCCCCACTGCAGTTTTTAGAATACACACTTTTATTTTGAGCCTTTTTCTCTCACTTGTGTTAATAAGAAAATTTTCAAGCCGTCCTGAGCTACAAGGGAAGATAAGTGGTAAAGCAGGCTTTGCCTATGTGTTTCACATTATCCCCCCGCTGGCCTCATTTGGAATCAGTCTCAGAAACGTCTGCAATAATCGAAACAGAGCCACATGAGGCTTCTCTGCTGGCACCGCCACGGTTTACCTGGGATAAGGGCAGGCAATAGAAAGCCCCAGACCTCACACACTGGAAGTCGGAAAGGCTATTGGGGGTCCTGGTAACAGAGCCGGGGGCTTTGAGGAACGGAGAGCACTAGTGGGTGTCCTGATTCATCAGTAAATGGTGTGGACCTTGGCAGGTTACATGTATAAAAATGAATCCAAAAGTGCATGTTTTATTCTGAGAATGTAGCATGGGGTAAAATATTCACCTACCAAGTACAGAACCATGGCTTCAACTCCTAGCATGTTTTTTTTTTTAATTGTGTAGAATATGATGTCTCATCATGGAATGCTAACTTTCTGAACATACTTAAATATGTGCACACTTACCATTTCTTTGTGTTGAAAATACATAACCTCTGCTTTAGACATATCCTGTTGTCAATAACTGTACTTGTCATGGATCCCTCTACGCTGCAGTTTCCAGTAAACTCTATTTTATTTCTTGGTCCTATGAGTTCAACACTCTACATATAAGTGACACCCCGCAGTGTTTGTTTTTCTATGCCTGGCTAATTTCACTCAACATAGTGTCCTCTTAGATCAGCCATAATGTTGCAAAAGATAGTCTTCAAGTTGAGCAATCAAATGCCTTTCGTGTGTATGCATGTATGCGGATGTGTGTACACATGTGTGTCATGTTTTTCTCTAGCCATTAGTTGGTCAATGAATACTTAAGTTGCATCTTGGCTCTTGTGATCATGATTGGGATGAGTGCAGGAGTGTGGATATCTCATCACACTGATTTTATATCCTCCGGATATACTTAGGGGTAGGATTGTTGGAACATGTTCTGGTTTGGTTTTGTTTTTTTGATTTTTGAGGACTCTCCATACTGTTTGCCACCAGAAGACTTACTTAAGCTCCTCTGAGTCATGGCTTCCTCATTTGTAAAATAAGGATAATAACAGCTCCCACTGCATAAGGCTTTGAAATCCACATTGCTGAACTCTGTGGTCTGTTTTCAGCCGGCATCTTACTCATCTTACTCAGTTCTTGGTCATTTTCTCCATCTGCTGTCAAAATAAGCACTCTCAGTTTTCCTTCCTCTGTGTGTGGAGTTTGGGGAAGTCAGAGTTTGATCCTCAGGCCTCAAATCTTCTCATTCCTCTCATCTTTCTTCCTGGAGTAAGCTTCACAAAGTTGACACACCAACTCCAAGCCTTGTGGTGTGTGTGTGTGTGTGTGTGTGTGTGTGTGTGTGTGTGTGTGTGTGTGTGTGTGTGTGTGTGTGTGTGTGTGTGTGTGTGTGTGTGTGTGTGTGTGTGTGTGTGTGTGTGTGTTACTGAATCAAACACAGGAAATTGCAAAGACTCAGCTTGTGCTTTACCACTGAGCCACGCCCCTTCCCCAACTCCAAACTCCTGATTTCTATCTCCAGATTACCTGGGCTCCTTCTTCTCCATGCTGCCCACGTTAGAATATGGTACTCTTGGTTTGGGCTCAATCCTCCAAATGAGATGTGGTGTGTACCACACTCAAATCCATCTTCCTGTCCTTATTATGTTGGAGAATAAAGCAAATCTACTGTTTCTCCTCCTCTAGTTTTAGCCTGGGGCTTCATACTATGACCATCTCCTTCCTGGAGTATTCCAATAGCCCCTGACCTGCCCCTGCACCAGCCTCTACTCCAGCAAGCAGGCAGAGCATTACCTTCAGAACTGTCATCAAAATATGTCCCTCTTCAATACTATCCAATGGCTTCCTCATTTCACTCCTACACCCTGGGACTTGCACCTTTGCCACTTTCCTCTCTTGCCAAGTCTTCACAAGCTCAGAGTCATCTGTTGTCTCTGCTTTTTATTCCATAGACTCCTGTCCTCCACTCTCCAGTGATGATTCTTTCTCTACTCAGCTTTCACCTACTTGACACTATGTGCACAGTCACTTGTCTTTCTCTTTACTAAAAAGCAAGCTTCATGACAGCAAAGACTTTGCCTCATTCATTCTTGTTCTTGAACACCTAGAATGTCATTAAGAACTACACGATAAAGTATACCGGACTTTAGATATTCACACAGTGAGACTAAAGGAGGATATTCTTAGGAGAGGATCACAAAGGCTCAATAGCTATATGCATATGGTCATATAAAATGAGGTTTATTGAAATGAACTCCAGGAAATGGAAATAAGGTTTTTTGCTTCTTTGTCACTGTTTTCTTAATTTCTGTACCTTTTGTTTGTATGCAAGTTTATCTGCTTTGGGGAGGGTAAGGAGGGAGCACAGATACAGTGAGACAAAGGTGAACAAATGCAGCGGCGATATTCCCTAGACACTGTTAAAAGTGAACTATACAACTTGGAGGGAAACATGAGGGAAAAAATGGAAGAAAGAGAGGGAAACGGTGACATTGTTCAAAAAGAAATGTACTCATCTGACTTACATAACTGCAACCCCTCTGTACATCAGCTTTACAATAAGAATAAAAAACAATGGGTTTTGAGTAAATGGATGGATAATTCAGATAAACCATGGCACGTAGCCTATAATTGATCAGTATCACATTCTATGGTGCTGTTCTTTTGATTAGAAATAATTATTTGTCTAAGAACTTATGCACTTTATCTTTCTCTCCGGTCCTTCAGGTTTTTTTTCTTTTCTTGAACAATTCATATTTATTGGGAGCACAGAGGCCTCTTATTCTATGGAAAATTACATTCTTGCACAAGTATTTCATTATTATTTTGACTCTTATTTTCTATAATCAATACCATATGAGAAATAGCACTTCAGGTTTAGTATTTTACAATATTCCTCAAAGACAGAGTTATAGCTCCCTAAAATATTGTCAGGTTTTGGTTTTGTCCTATGTCCTTTGATTGTTCAAGCACCATCTATGATCTTTTTGAAAAAATATATTTTTATTGTAAAGATACTGTACAGAGAGGTTACAGTTACATGAGGAAGGTAATGAGTCCATTTCTTATCGAGTATTGTTACCCCCTCCTTTGTTTTTCCCCTACTATCCCTTTTCTCCCCACCTCCCAACAAGATCAATAGAAGGTCCTTCAGTTTTAATGGTCCATTCTTCTTTTTTTTTTTTTTTTTTTTTGTTTTTTTTTTTTTTTTTTTTTTTTTTTTTTTTCTCTCTTTCCCAGCCACGTGGAGTGCCAACCTTGCCTGGTCCCAGCAGGTCTACCCCTTATCTGAATACCACGTGCGTGCTGGTGCTGTTCTTACTCGGCTTACCTCTTTTTAAAAACCTAACATAAATGGTGCCAGAGGTAAGCCGAGTAAGAACAGCACCAGCACGCATGTGGTATTCAGATAAGGGGTAGGTTTATTCAGTAGACCTGCTTGGGCCAGGCAAGGGTGGCACTCCACGTGGCTGGGAAAGGCCTGGGAATGAGAGAGAGCTGGGAAGAGAGGAAAGAGAGAGAAAAGAGCAGAGAGAGGGGTAAGAACAGTAGCACTCACGTGGTATTCAGGTAAGGGGTAGACCTGCTGGGACCAGGCAAGGTTGGCACTCCACGTGGCTGGGAAAGAGAGAGAGCAAGAGAGCAAGAAAAGAGCAGCAAGAGCTAGAAACGAACAGAGAGAGAAAAAAAAAGTAATGGTCCATTCTTATGGCCAGTCTTCTCCATGAAAAACCTAAGAGTTGTAAGAAGAAAGGAATAGATTACCATGGCAACAAAAAAATGGCCCTATGACTATCCTTCCTCTGTGATCATCATGACTGGTTCTTCTGCAAGTGCTCATAATCAGGAAAATGGGATTGTACAGTCTTCACATTGAGCCACTGGGTGACTCACATGTGTTTCTTGAACAGCCTCAATGCAGACTACGTGTTCAATAATTTTCATATATGCTTGACCCTTGGTGTCCATGGGTATATAATTTCAAGGACAATCATATATTTTCCTGTTGAAGAAAAACTGTGAATGCTCAACATGCATGGAGTTCCCCACTCTAAAATTACTTAGAACAAAAAGGGAAATAATGAAATTAAAACTAAATAACAAATTTGCCAGTATCATGCATCCTGTAGCTCTGAGCATTCATAACTTGAAACCTACTAGCCTCACTGCCACAAAATCGCTATTGTACACAATGCTTTCCATTTCACGCTCATTATCTCAAATGCAGAGGATGCTTGATTCATTTTTCCCATAATGCCACCCTACTTCCATGAAAGATCTGCCACCCTTCAACAAATCAACAATTCTCTCCTTAGCACTTAAATCAAGCCTTTTTGACATGGGAGGACTACTGTAGCTTTTATTTCACTTTGGGGCACCATTTGCTTTTGTGGAGGCAGTTATTCACAAGATGATGGACAGGAAAATGGTCAACAGATCACATGATTTAAATACAACTGATGATGGCAGGACTGACAGAGCTTCTCTGTGTCTACCACGCTGGGTAATGGGTCCATGAGAGTTTTTTGTTTGTTTATTTTGAAATTTATTTTGATTTTGCCTACATATTATTATTTTGACAATACTTGGCAAAAACCATAGGTAACAAGTCCCCATATAAAAGTAGTCTTACTGTAGTAGCCAAATTTTCAACAACTTAAATCGTTCTGCCCCCTGATATAACTCCCAGACTCACTTTGGAAAGTAACCCGAAGTGATATATTTTTTTGCTCAGAAAACAGAATTGATCTGACCTTTAATACCTACTATGCTGATTGGAAGATCGCATAGATTTAAATATATGGGAACTGGGGGGAGCGGGGTAGAGGGGAAGTAAACCCTGGGAAAAGCAAACTAAATAAACCTACAGTATTATTTGCATTAGAACCTAGGATACAAATAAGAACTCATCATCCATTTACATGTTATGACCTCTGTGCTACAATTTCTGCGTGGACCATCAAGAGCAGAGCATGCAAACATGTTTTAAATGCACTTAGTAGAGTCCTTGGCAAACACCAGAGCCAGGAGAGATGCTTTTCTTTTCTTCTGGAATGGGGCCATCAGCAGTCTTCTCCCCTAGGCTGGTAGGCAGCCAAGTCACTAAGATAAGGACTGCTAGCCTGTTAGGTTCATGGACACTGCTATATGCAGACAGCCCAGGCAACTGGAGCTGACCCAGCTAGTGTCAGGTTCGAGTCAACCACCCACCTGCCACCCCAATGCAGAGAGGGACCTGGAAAGTTACTGAACCTAAGGCCAAGAGGACTGGGTCTCTGCCAGACTCAGCTGAACTCCCCTCCACCCTCAGGGCAAAACACTCTTGAAGACAAATTGGCAGGGTTCTTAGACAGAAGGAGACAAAAATTACTGACTCAGGGAAACCAAACCCTCTCTGGAGGGGCTCAGCCTTTTAAAGCATGACTGGAACATTCTTGGGCGGAGCATTTCACTGAAAAACAAACAATTTAACAGTTCCTCTCCATGCAAAACAAGTCTCCCTGTGAACAGTCAGCCCTTGCCACCACCTCAGGTCTAGCCACACCTGAAGGTTCTTCTTGAAGCTCCAGTCTTTACCTTGGCCATGTGGATCACACCCTGGTTTATCCCAATTCTCATCGTCTGCCACTAGTCTCTGCCTTAGTCCTACCCTGCATGCTGCCCCTGCCTCCGCCCTGTGGGGCTGCCTCCCTGCAATGCCTACTCTGTCCATCTTAGGTGGCAACCCCGGTCCAAGTCCTGCCTCGGTATGGATGCAGAAAAGCTCAAAGAATCTAGAAGTTGAGAGATCTGGCTTTGGAATCAAAGACCTACAGCCCAGAAAAGGTCAAAGACTCAAGAAGATGAGAGAACTGACGTTGGAATCAAAGACCTACAACCCTGTTTCTACCATTTTGACTGCGTAGACAAGCAGGCATGCCCCATGACCCAAGAGCATTTCCATTTCCTTGAAGCAGCAAGGTAGTGGGACCCAAGGTCAGGCAGCGTCCTCTCCAGCCCCCCACCTCTACACTCCCCCCCACATACATGTACACACAGACATGCATGCATGCACACATGCATGATTGCATGCACACACACAACTGCCACAGAAGGGGACTGTCTGGACATCAATTCCCCTAGAACAAGGCACAGCCAAGGTCTCCTGGGACCAGACAGCTGGCTTTTCCTGCCTTCCTTTAGACAGATAGCACCCAGGCTTAGCATGCCAGGTAACTGAGCCCAAGGGATTTATTCCTCTAGGTGAAACTACCCTTCCTCTCTGAAACCAGAGGTCATGGACGATGTTCCACTACTAGGACTTGACCCTATGGTGGATGCAGATGTTGTGCAGAGGTGGAAAGAACCTGGAACCTGTGTGTAATGAAGGACTTTGACCACTTAATAGGAAAAAATAAGAATGCCAAATTCCCCAGTTGGATAGACAGATAAACACTAAGAGACCCACACAGAAATAGTGATTAGAGATGTAGGAAGAATTCCTAATGATCGTTTAGTCTCTGGTTCCAGTCTCTTCCTGACACATTGCTTGGGTCGCATGGGATCTGCATCATAATAAATCCTCTTCAGTGCAGGTGAATGGATGAGTTCACATTCTGTTTCTATAATGAAATGCCTAAGGCTGGATGACTTGTACAGAATAGAGGTTCATCACTCATGCCCAAGATAAGGAGCTGCATGTGGTGACAGCCATTTTGCAGAGGCCCAAGATGGTATGGGTATCAGTGTCAAGCGAGGGGGCACATGTGTGTCTCCACATCTCCCTTTTCTCATAAAGCCACCAAGGCTCAATCATGGGACTCCACACTGATGGCCTCACTGACCCCTAATAGCCTCCCACCATCCGCACTTCTCATCACTTCCACTTGTTTCACTCCTCCCAGTGGGGATGTAATAGAAGTGAATTCCAGTGTTGACCTACATTCAGATCATACCAGCTCATTTAAGATGATTTCTATTACCTTTCACCAAAAGAACCATTAAAGACGCCTTCATCTAGGTTTGTTCTTAGAAGTAAATAGAGCCAGGCTCTAGTGATTCACACCTGTAGTACTAGCTACTCAGTGTTAGGTTTTTAAAAAGAGGTAGCCGAGTAAGAACAGCACCATGCATGTGGTATTCAGGTAAGGGGTAGGTCTATTCAGTAGACCTGCTGGGAACAGGCAAGGTTGGCACTCCACGCGGCTGGCACCAGGCCATCTTGGTCCTCCACTCGATAGGGAAAGGCCTGGGAAAGAGAGCTGGGAAAGAGAGAGCTAGGAAAGAGAAGAGAGCTGGGAAAGAGAAGAGAAGGAAAGAGCTGAGAAAGAGCTAGAAAAGAGCAGAGAGAGAGCATCTGGGCCTGGGCTAGGCCTTATCTAGGGTATGGGCGGAGAAAGGTGTGGCCACATCAAATTCAGATGTGACCTCAGCGGATGCAGATGTGACCTCTTCCAGGTGTGCCAGTTGCCTAGGTAATGCAGGTACTGGGTGGAGACTTTGCTGCGAGGAGGGTGGAGTCTGCTAGCCATCCAGTAGCTGATCTTACATTCCAGCCTTTTAATAATAATGAAATAGGGTGTGGATTCTCTCTGGCTACTTTCTACTGACAAGGGGCATTGACAATAGGGGTAAAAGGCTGGAATTTGGTCCCCTCCCAGAGAAGGCAGAGAGCAGCAGCTGTCCCTTGGTGGCGTGAGAGCAAATAAATGGCAAGAGGAAGGAATGGGGCTAAAAATGTTGTTAGAAATGTCCCTAGCTACTTCTGACATCTGGCGACTAGGTAGAGAAGTCAGGTGACAAAGGCAAGAATATAAATTCCTGTTCAGTTAATAGGTAGACAGGTATAGACATTGGATGGGCAGGCTTCTTCTACTGACCTCCGGCTCTGGTCAGTTTTGAAAGGGCAAGCACAAAGTAGCTGATGTGACAGCATCTCCTCTTACTCCTGTCCATGTTCCCTTGTTCCCCAGACTGTCTGAGTCTAGGTGCTCGTTGCTGGGATGGCTTGTCCCATCCGAGTCACGGCACCATTTATGTTAGGTTTTTAAAAAGAGGTAGCCAAGTAAGAACAGCACCATACACATGGTATTCAGGTAAGGGGCAGGTTTATTCAGTAGACCTGCTGGGACCAGGCAAGGTTGGTACTCCACGCGGCTGGCACCAGGCCATCTTGGTCCTCCATGTGGTGGGGAAAGGCCTGGGAAAGAGAGCTGGGAGAGCTGGTAAAGAGAGAGCTAGGAAAGAGAAGAGAGCTGGGAAAGAGAAGAGAAGGAAAGAGCTGAGAAAGAGCTAGAAAAGAGCAGAGAGAGAGAGCATCTGGGCCTGGGCTAGGCCTTATCTGGGGTATGGGCGGAGAAAGGTGTGGCCACATCAAATTCAGATGTGACCTCAGCGGATGCAGCTGTGACCTTCCAGTTGTCCCAGTTGCCTAGGTAACGCAAGTACTGGGTGGAGACTTTGCTTCAAGGAGGGCGGAGTCTGCTAGCCATCCAGGACCTTACACTCAGGAAAGTCCATGAGACTCTTAATGCCAATTAAAAACAAAACAAAACCCAGAAGTGGAGCTATAGCTCAAATGATAGAGTGCTAGCCTTGACTGAAAAAGTCCAGGGATAGCATCCATGCCCTGAGTTCAAGCCCCATGATGAGTGCCAAAAAAATTAAAAGTTTAAAAAGTGAATTTAAATAATATTGGGTGCTGTGGCTCAGGACACATACTAGCTACTCAGGAGGCTGGGACTTGGAGAATTGTAGTTGAAAGCCAACCTGGACAGAAGTCTGTGAGACCCTATCTTCAGTTAACCAGCAAAATACCAAACTAGAAGCCTGGATCAAGTGGAAGAGTGCCAGCTATGAACAAAATGATTGAGCGAAAGAACAAGGAACTGAGTACAAACTCCAATACTGGAACACAATTAAATGTGGTTTTTTTTTTTAAAATAAAGAAGTGAATATATGGGGCTGGGAAGGTGGCTCAGTGGTAGAGCGCTTGCCTTGCATGCATGAGGCCCTGGGTTCAACTCCTCAGTACCACATAAGCAAAAAGAAAAAAGCCAGAAGTGGCGCTGTGGCTCAAGTGGTAGAGTGTTAGCCTTGAGCTGAAGAGCTGAGGGACAGGGCCCAGGCCCAGAGTTCAGGCGCTGCCACCGGAACCAAAAAAAAAAAAGAAGTGAATGTAACTGATAGGAAGATTATAATGTAAATGGTGTCATGCACTGGGGTGGGCTGGCGGCTGTGACTGACTTCCCCTGACTTCCCACTTTCTGTTCTCCGAGCCCCAGGGCACAGGAGCTTAGCCTAAGCTGTCCCTCACTTCCCCTGTTTGCGGTCCACATGGTGGGTCTTTCCCAGGAAACCGTTTGGTTTTTTTCCTTTGTTCTTTAATGCAGAAGCACAGGATTCGATTAGACTAAATAACGTCTAAAATTCCTTGAACTTGGGCTTTCGGGTGTAGCTCAGTGGTAGAGGATTTGCCTAGCCTGGGAAAGGCCCCAGAGAAACAGTACAAAATAAAAGTGTTTACTGTTCTGTGATTCGGGATCTCTGTCATTATCTAACTACTTCCAGCCATCCCACATTCTGCAGTCTGGAAGGTATGCCCTTCACTTCTAAGCAATATAAACTGTAGCTTTTCTTGGAAAGAAATCCTAATCAAGAGGCAGAATAACTTAGAGGTCTGGGTCAAAGTTCTCTTCCCTTAGTTTCCTCATCAACAAAATGGAGCTGATGATAAATTATGCCGAACTCAGAGAGTTGTGAGGCTTTTAGGGTTTTGAAGGGTCACTGCATATAGCCACACACATAGCAGCTACACAGAAAGTAATCTCCAAGTTGTTAACAACAGTGGTAACATGTGCAGTGTGCAGTTTACCCATTTGTCTCTCTCTCATCCTCACTGATTCCCAAATTAGCTGCGTGTGTGCTCAGTATACAGCCCTACAGCCTCACTCTTCAGTTCCTTGGCTGAGCCCCCGGCTCACCCCTGGGACTCCCCTTTCTCTCCAGCATCCAATGAGAAGTTTTGAATTGAGTACAGTGGTGGATCCTGAAATACCAGCATTTGCAAGGCTGAAACAGGTGGATGATGTGTCTGATGCCAGCCCAGACTACATAGTAAGACCCTTATCTCAAAGTCACAATAGCAACCCCATGGGAAATATTTTGAGAGAGAGCAAGAGCACACTCACATAACTTTTGTCAGCATGATTCTATTTATTAGCTATTGCTAATTTCTTTTTATTTATTTATTTGTATTGTCAAGGTGGTATACAGAGGGATTACTGTTACGTAAGGTAATAAGCACATTTCTTGTCAACTTTGTTACCCCTTCTCTCATTTTTCTCCTACTTTCCCTACTTATTGCTAATTTCTTCTTGTGCCCAGTTTATAAATTAAACTTTACCACAGGCACATATGTATAGGTAGGAAGAATCGTAACACACACACATATGTCTTGATACTAGTAAGGTTTCCATCTGGAAGTCTTGGAACACCTCCCCAGTGGATGGGGAGGACTACTGTACGTTTATACTCGAGGTTCTTTGTTCAAACTGCATCAGAATCTGTGCTTGAGAAAATGCAGCGCCAAGACTCACCCATTCTGGAGTGGAATCAAGGCCTCTGGATGCGAGCTGAGACTCCACATTTGAAGATCCGGCAAGGCAAGGAGGTTTTTAAGTCATACATATCAGAACTAGAGTACTAACTTTGCTGATTATTATTGAGATCTTAGTTTGTTCAACCTCTGTGTTTATACTTCTGCTTCCTCTCTCTCTCTCTCTCTCTCTCTCTCTCTCTCTCTCTCTCTCTCTCTCTCTCTCTCTCTCACACACACACACACACACACACACACACACAAAGTAATAGTAGGAAATTCACAGGATCTCTTTGAGGATTAAATAAGATTATGAGCTATGAGCCTACCCTGTAACCTCGTTCTGGCAGTATTCTTGTAGAAGCTTTGGAGTTTTGTGTGTGTGTGAATTATTACGTAATAATAAAGAGGTTGGTTTCTGGGATTGTTGGGTTTTATTATTGGGGCAGGGTGCATCAGGGTTCAAAGTTTTCTGTAGCCCATGATGGTCTCAGACTCCTGAATCTCCGACCTCAGTGTCCTGCTCACTATGTGCCTTTGTACCTGGCCCAGGAGTTAGCTTTTCTTTCCAAATGCCTATGCCTTTTATTTCCTTGATATATCTGATTGTACTGACCAGATGTCCACTAAGTACTAAGAGTGGTCAGAGAGCACATTGTTCCCCTTCTTGAGAGGGGAGGGTTCTTTTGTTTGCTTTATTCAGTACTATAATATATCCAGCATCTTGTACTATGTGTGGCATAAAATAAACACTGAAAAGAGGTTACTGAATGAGCCAAAACCAAGCTAACTGATATATACAGAGGTGTAAAGACAAAGATTCCATTAACAACTTGTGCAACTAATCAACCAATTCTGTCACAAGCAAAATCCTGTGATTTGTCAGACAATATCCTATGGAAATCAGTGTAAAATTTTTCTAGTGGGCTTTAGAATTTGGAGACAGGCTGTGCAATGTACAGGTGAAGTTAGACTTCTGATGAGTTGATACTGCTCTAACCAAATTACTAATCCTCTAACCAAATTACTAAATCAGAGCTGATTGACATGCAGTGGCACTTCAGAGAACCCTGGCTCCTCTTCCTCTTCTAAGGGGTGGAAAGCCTGGGGAGTCAGAGAATCGGATTTCCATACATTATCACAATGCTAAAAAGGCCTCCTGAGTATTCACTGTGTGAGGAAAAAGCCAGCCCATTTCCTATCCTGGAGACTATGGACAAAAACACTATTAAAACTTACAAAGGACTGGCACCGGTGGTTCACCCCTGTCACCTTAGCTATTCAAGAGGCTGAGTTCTGAGAATCACAGTTCAAAGCCAGCCTGGGCAAAAAGGTCTAAGAGAATCTTACTTTAATTAACCACCAAAATCTGCTGGAGCTGTGACTCAAGTGGTAGAGTGCCAGCTTTCAATAAAACAGCTAAAGGACAGCTCCCAGGCCCTGGTTTAAGACTCAGTACTGTTACACATACACACACACACACACACACACACACACACACACACACACACACACACACACACACACACACACACTGAAAACTCAATCTAAATATCTTTTCATGTTTGTTATTGTCTTTGAGGTGGAGAGAAGTAGTAGGAACGGTGATATAATGGTATTCTAAAAGGGTCCCAACTTTTACTATTTTGTAGTAGAAAATTGTATTTATGCTGGGCATCCGTGGCTCACGCCTGTAATCCTAGCTACTCAGGAGGCTGAGATCTGAGGATCGCAGTTCAAAGCCACTCAGGCAGGAAATTCCGTGAGACTCTTATCTCCTATAAAACACTAGAAAACTGGAAGTGGTGCTGTGGTTCAAGTGGCAGAGCACTCACCTTGAGCTGAAGAGCTGAAGGACAGCGCCCAAGTCCAGAGTTCAAAGCCTCATGACCGACCCCCCAAAAAATTTATATTTATGCCCTAAAAACAGAAGTTAGTGCAGCATTTACTGTTTTTGCCAAAACATAAAATGAAAACATGAGCAAGGAATCTTTATGAAAGATATAGTATTTTTAAAGTGTTTTTAAAAGTAATAAGACCTTTAGCTTTGTGCCGGTAGCTTTAATCCTAGCTACTCAGGAGGCTGAGATCTGAGGATGACGGTTCAAAGCCAGCTTGGGTAGGAAAGTCTGTGAGAATCTTATTGTCGATTAACTGCCAAAAATGCCGGAAGTGGAGCCATGGCTCAAGCGGTAGACTGCTAGTCTCGAGCAAAAGAAGCTCAGGAACAGTGTCAATGCCTTCAGTTCAAGCCCCAGGACTGGCCAATAAATACATATATACATACATAATAGACCTTAGATAGGTAGTAAAAAATGAAAATGTAAGCTTCATTAAGTATTTTTAATTTCAGGCACTTTATGTCATTATGGTCATGAGCAGAGGTGAAGAAAGAAAAAAATGAAAAGTGGTTACATTTTTACCTCAGTTCTATCTCTTTGTTTCATCCTATATGTGAAAGATTGCAAGAGTCAGGCAGGAAGAATTTATAACTGTACTCACCTTTTATGCTTCGCCAAATGAGCAGCTTCGCCAAATGAGCAAATCATCAAGGGCTCACCTTCAATATTTCTATATTTCCAAGACCCTTCAAATCTTAGTGGTGGTGGTGGTGTCTTCCAGTGACATAGACAGAGTTCATCCCCAAACTTATATTTGTGTCTTAGACCACACTTTAGAGGAAGGGCAGAGTAAATAGTTACCACTGCACAAATTCATCGGATTATACAACTGACATGGCTACAGTCTCTCCTAATGTTTACTGTACAGCAATTCGAGAGAAATAAAAATCTATAAGTGCACATAAATCCTACAGCTGAGCTTTGATTGGGAAACAGCTTCAAAATGTCTTTCATAATAAGGAGGGAATTCACAAGAGAAAAATGTTGTATGGCTGTCTGGGTCTGCTATCCAAGGTTTTCTTTTGATTTAATTTTACTTTTTTCCAACATGTAAAACATGCATGCTTTCAAAGCCAAAATCAGATAATAAGGTACAGCCAGAGAGAGTTTTCTTCCATCTCTGTTACACTGTGTTCTCTTTCTTCCCTCATAAACATTTAATTAATTTTGGGCTTTTCCTTCTGGTGTATCTCTTTGCAAATAAAATAAAGTTTTACACGCTTACACGCATCAATATTAATATTTCTCTCCTTTTATGTGCCCCAAACAGCATACCATTATTCAATGTAATTTCTTGCTTTTCCACTTAAATTATTCCATAGATCAGTCAAAACAGTTTGTACAAATCTCTTCTATCGGTAACAATGCTCAATAGGAAGTGTACTCATTACCTTGTTCATGTAACTGTAACCCTCTGTATAGTATCTTTACAATAAAAATAAAAAAAAAATCTCTTCTATCCTTTTTTGTGCCAGGGCTGGGGTTTGAACTCAAGGTCGAGGCACTGTCCCTAAGCTTTTTCGATCAAGGTTGACCATCTACTACTTGAGCATTAGCTCCACGTCTGGCTTTTTGGTGATTGGACTTTCTAGTCTGTGCTGGCTTCAAACTATGATCCTCAGATCTCAGTCTCATCTATTAATGCCTGACTTCTCCTTGTTCTTATAGCACAACAATTTGAAGGAGCTGTATGGTCCCCTAAAAATATTATTAAAGAAGTCATTAAAAACAAGAACTTTAATTTTGCAAAACTGAGATGCTTTCTAGTTTATTTGCTGCAAATTTCAATTTGGGGATAATTTACTATGCCACTCATCCTTTGTATTCAACTAGACACAGGATGGGAGTACAAAACCAATGTCAATCATTCTCCTTGGCAAATTACCACCAGGTTTGGAGCTGGAACAATGCAGAGATGGCCCAAATAAAATTTAAAATTAGGGAGGAGCAAACAACTTCTCTTATTTTTCCTTCCTAGGAGGGAATCTGGATTTCATCAGTAGGTTGATTTTGCTGGGACACAATTAAATAGGCAACAATCAGTGATTTTTTCCCCCTTTGCACATCCCCAGTAAGTCATGAAGCAAAATGCCACTAGGTCTAGATACAAGGCTTGAATTTATAGCAGGTCTATGCTGTTTTGGGTGGGCTTATGGCTCATTTGAAAACCATACACCAATCTCTGTAACTATATCTTCCATCAAAACTATCTGTTTAATAATTTGGTTATAGTAAATTAATGAAATAAGATAGCTCTCCATGGGCAATGCAGGTAACTCTGTTAGGTTACACATACACAGATCCACAGGGCATCTGTTTCCAAATTATACCCATCAATACCATCCTGATATGACCTTATTGAGACTCTCAAATCAAGGATGTCTAAATTGCACAGGTCTAGAACTAGATTATTTAAGCATGGTAATTTATCTGGCCTTTGCAGTAAGTATTCTTGGAGACAACTTAAATTTATACATTTAGACTAACTCAGAAAAAAGGTAAATCATACATGTACACTTTTATTCTTTCTTTTCTTTGCATTATTTTTTTAAACACAGGATTAAGGCTAGGTCTGGTGATAACATCCCTGTAATCCTAGAAGTGAGAAGCCTAAAACAAGATGAATTCTTGAGTTTGAGGCCAGCCAGCTACAATCATTTTAGACAATATGATTATATTCCTGGACATGATGACCCAGAGTAACTTTTGAAATGCCTCAAAATCAATGCTTACTCTTCTAATGCTTTATAATTATTTAAAACAATTTCTCTTTTATTACATTTTTCTGCTTATTACATTAAACCTAGAAAAGTATAAAAGGAAAATAATAATCACTCCTGTTCTTGGCACTGTAACTACTGTTAAGAGGTGGTATATTTTCTTTCAGTATTTTTTCCTACTTGTACATATGAGTGTAGAGTTTGTAAATCTTGTATGATCTTTGGTCCAGAGCACTCAAATGTGAAATTTTATTTTAAAAAAAGATGGAGTGGTATTTTCTCAAAGACAATACATTCTGAATGGAATTGAAGTGACTCTGGGATCTTTTAGTTTCTGGTCAATTAAGAAAAAAGTCTGCTCATTAATATGTATTCTGGAGTATTCTTTTCAAACAATAACTAAAGTTCAAAAAAGGAGTGAGGAAAAGGGGAAATTTCCCCTTCTAACCTGTCATCTGATATGACTCTTTAATGGGAAAAAATATTAATATCCCATTCACTTTCATGCTTTGAAATTCATAGCCTTTTAAAATCTGAAAAAAAGGTTCTTTGCTTTAAGATGATACAAAATCACTCATTAAAACTATACTTATTTTCACAATAAAAAATAAAAAAAATAAAACTATACTTAGTACTCAAGCAAGAACACTGACCTTTGATTGACTCACTAGAATTTCTTCAGTCTTCCTCTTTAAGAATCAAAGTGTACATCTGTGTTCCCAGCAGCAGAGGTATGGCAGCGGGCGTCCAGAGGCCGGTGAAACCAAACTGGCCTTGATGGAGATCGATCTAAGACCTCATCACTCCACGTCCTAGACAAAGGTCAGTGTAATTAGATTGCTTTAAGTGAATGGAGCCTATGGAAACCTTGACTAACAGAATGGATAAAGGTGGAGGCCATGTTTGCTTTAGAAGAGAACTCTTTCTCAGGGAATTCCTTTAAACACCAGTTCCCTTTTCTGTATACTTGGAAGTATTCATCAACTACATGAACACACACCTTTGAGGAACTTGCTCGGGAGGAGAGAGTCTTGTACACAAGAACTTCCTGTCCTGCTGGAAAAACCTTTCAAAGGTGGCCGTTTGACATATTCAACACAATAAACAATTCCCAAAGTTTCAGTTTAATTATAGGTGATGTAATTTGGGGTTACGTGGAGTAGCAAGGCAAATAAGCTTCCTGTTTCTCAAGGTCTTGTTCAGCTTGTGTGGAATTTTAAAGGACCATCAAATATAGAACCACTGAACACTTTCAGTCTAGTTGGGAAGGACATGAACTCTGGCTGAGTTCTCAAGCTCACGTTCAATGTAAGCTTTGCACAGCTAAGTTTAGGGGACCAGGTTCATTAGTAAGCACCCTTGGCGGGGTAGGGGTGTACTGGGGTCTGAACTCACAGCTTGGTTGCTGTCCCTTCCTTAGCTTTTTACTCAAGGCCGGTGCTCTGCCTTTTGAGCCATAGCTTCATGTCTTTTTTTTTTTTGGTTTTTGTTGGTTACCTGAGATAAGAGTTTCATTGACTTAACTGCCAGAGCTGGCTTCAAACTCTGAGCCTCAGATCTCAACCTCTTAAGTGGCTAGGATTACCGGTGTGAGCTACGGACCTTCAGCAATACTTCCTTGTTATTATTTTTTAATAATAATTGCTTCAATTCATTGTGCTTATTTAACTTAAAAAAAAAGATGTGCATAGGGGTGCAAAAATAATAATAGGCTGTGTCACTTAATCGGCCTAGCACAAGATGGAAGTGTAGGGCCTCTTGTTCAAATTAAAAATTTGAAGAGGACCAGGGTAGATGTGAAAATAAGAACGCGGGTCCTACAGGGGCTGGGCCCTGTGCACCTGCAGGAGGCAGCCCCAGCCGTCGCCCCACCCAGGCCACCCCTGACCCCCCCCCCAGGCCAGCCCCTGAGCCCCCCCAGGCCAGCCCCAGAGCGCCCCACCCCAAGCCAGCCCCTGACCCCCCAGGCCAGCCCCTGAGCCCCCCAAGGCCTGCCCCTGAGCCCCCCCCAGGCCAGATCCTCACCCCAGACCCTCTGTGGAACGGGCTTAGCCATGGACCCCACCGCGCGCTGGGGTGCGGGGCGGAGGTTCTTTCAATCTCCTGAGTTTTCAGCACCTTTCCCAACACAACTCGGTGCGTGCACATCCACCCGGGGCAAAGCAGTACAAAACAACAGATCTCTCTCTCTTTTTCCCCTTTATTTTCCAAGCAGATTTTCCGTCCTGGTCGTCGCCCCCCGTGGGCCAGCTGTCGGTGGGAGCCAGCTCCGAAGGCCGCAGCAGCCCAGCCTGGAAGCCTCTGGGGGACCAAGTCCTTTACCCCTCCCCTGCCCCGTGTGTCCCGTCACCCCGGGAGAACCAGAGCGGGAGAGCGAGCCCGAGAGAGCGAGGGAGACGCTCCCTTTCCGGCGACCCTTCCCCGTGTCCCCACCCGCGGGGCGCGGCTCGCCCGGGGCCCCCCACGGCCGTGCCCTTCCCAAGGCCCCGGACGCGCCTATCCCGGCTTCCCCGGGACCCCAGGGTCCCGGCCGCCCAACCAGGGCATCCTCGACATGAACCCGAGTCCGGTCTCCGCTCGAGCCCACGGCCCCGCCGCGTGATGGGGGCTCCGGCGGCGGCTCCCACCACCCCCGCCGCCCGGGACGCGGCGCCCGGCGGGAAGACCGGGCGGGGCGGCCCCGCGGCCTGCGCGCGCGCAGCGCCCCCAGCGGCCGCGCCGAGAGCGGGCGGCGGCGGGGAAGGAGGCCCAGGCGCGCCCGGCCCTGCCCGGCCCCCTCCGCGTCTTCCCCGCCCCCTCCCCCCCGGGTCGCCCGCCCGCCCGCGGTGTCCGCGCCTCCGCGCCCGCCCGCCCCTGATTTCCCCGGCGCGGCGGCGGCGGCGGCGGCGGCGGCGGCGCCTCGTGCGCGCGGTTATTTATTTATTTCCGGGCCCCAGAGCGCTTATAATGGAGCCGCTGTCCGCGGAGCCTCCCGCCGCCGCCGCCGCCGCCGCCGCCGCCGCCGCCGCGGGTCTCCTCCTTCCCGGCCGATCTTTGTTGTGTGGGAGGGCAGCGGGGATGGACTTGAGCGCGCGGATCCGCTGCTAGAGCCGCCGCGCTCCGAGAGGGCGCCGCACGCGAGGAGGAGCCGCCGCCGCCCCGAGGCCCCGCCGCCGCCGCCGCCGCGCGGCCTCCGCCCGCCCGCGCCCCGCGCCCCCCGCACAGTCCCCGCGCCGCGGCAGATGTGTGTGGGGTCAGCCCACGACGGGGACTATGGTGAAATTCCCGGCGCTCACGCACTACTGGCCGCTGATCCGCTTCCTGGTGCCCCTGGGCATCACCAACATAGCCATCGACTTCGGGGAGCAGGTAAGCGAGCCCCAGCCCGCGCGCGCGCGCGCGCCCGCCCGGCCCCGGCCCCGGCCCCGGCCGCGGGGCGCTCGCCGCGGGGTGCGGGCGGGGGTGGGGAGGGAGGGGGCGAGGCAGTCACCTGCTCCCCGCTCCCTTTTATCCGGGCACGGTTCAGCCTGCTCCAGGGTGCCTCGCCACCCGGCACCGCGTCGCCCTCGGTGTCCCCCCCCCTCCGCCCCGCACCGCGCGGCTCGCGCTGGGAACATGCGGGGCGTGGGCTGGGGGGGGGGCGAGAGGGAGGGCAGGACGGGGGGTGCTGGGGGCCAGAACTTCACCTGGGAGCATTATGTAATTTGTGATTATGTAAAGCTCGGGTCCGTAACTGAACGCGTCCCCCGCCCCCCGCGCGCCGCAGCCCGGGTGCCGGGTCGGACTCTTCCCGGGGCCCGGGGTGCCCGGGCGGTGGGAAGAATCGCTCTGAGGAACGGCTTCGAGTTGGCGTCCCAGGGACTTCTGATTTTGTTGGGTTTTTCTTTTTACGTGTTTTCTTTTGCGAAGGTGAGAGAGGTCCGGAGTGGGCCGGGGGGCGTGGGCTACCGCTACTTTGGGGTCCCTCCCCCCTTCCTCACCCTCCGACCCGGGACCATTAAAGACGCTGCACCGAGGTGCTCGCCGTCGGTTTCCTTTCCTTTTTCTTTTCTTTTCTTTTCTTTCTTTTGCCCTCTGTTTTCTGCATGTGGCGTCATGGCAAATGGAACACCGCAGGATCTCCCGCAACCCTGCACTTTCTGCGGCGGCTCGCAGGGGCTCTGGCGGCTGTAATTACACTCGAGGGCCCCGGGGAGGGTGCCGGGTGCGGGCTGCAGATTGCCATCCGCCTCAAGTAGACCTGTTTTTGCAAATTAGCTTTATTTCTCTCCTCGGTACTGGGCTTCGGAGCACTTGAGATAAAGGCTATTCTGATCATTCCGAGTTTCGTTGTGTTTTTGTTTTTGTCAGTTTTAGACAAATGGACACATACAAGTCCAGCCACAAGTGGGCAGGTGTGCTACACACCTCGCTGTAGTGAACGATCTGTAGATGAGTGATTTACACATCTTCAGGTTGGAGAGGTGATGCGGGAGAATAAAGGTCCACTTCTGCTTCACAGGATCTGCAGCTAATGAGGACATGGGAAATTTAAACCTTGAGGCATCCCCTTAAGTTTAGTTTAAGTCTCTGACTTGTAGAGAACGGAAGGATATCAGACGGCCTACGGAATCTTGCTCTAGATGAGGTGTGTGGTTTCAAGCGTCCGTTTGGCTTCAGAAAATGTGGCCCTAAGTTTGAGAATGGAAGCTGGGCCTGGTCCAAAGCAAGTCCACTAAGCGGCACAGTAGGAAGTCAGGTAAAGAAGGGTTTTCCAGCCCGGAAACCTGGAAGTCAGTGGAGATCCTTCTCTATAGTATTCCCTGTGCATACTAGCTGCACTGTGTAGACCTCTTATCATTGTATAGCTCAATCGAGGAGGAAACCTAAATTTGATGGACTCAACAAAACTAGCAAGATCTATATCGTATTTTTTTTTCAGAATTTGGTAGTCATGATAGTACCTTAAGAAGTTGGAGTGCGGTATGTTCTATACTAAAAACAAATTACATGAAAGAGAAAGACTTTCTTTTTTAATATAAAACAAGCACCATAGTGAAAATTGAAACTATATTATTGCAGAAAACTAGATAAAGACCACATCGGTATATAAAACAATTTATGATGACTGTAGCATCTCTGGAATTATCCATTGTTACAGACCAAGAGTGTATTCATTGATTTTGTTAGTTGAGTATCAAGTTCATGCTTATAACTCTGATACATGCTGTGTCTGAGAGAAGAATGAGAGGTCTAGGCATGGTTAAATCCTTCGCCTGAGATTACCAGTGTAGCAAATAGCCAATGGCTGAGCTGAAGTTCAAGGCCACACCCACTGTCAAGGCCCTTCCCATTCTGCTGTGTGCCCTGGTAGTCAAAGCTTTCACAATGAGTTTTGCCCAGGATTCTTAGAAATTTGGGGATAAGTTCTAGTTTTTCAGAATCCCAACCTAGGTGTAAACTTAATTTTAGCTGTCATACTTGATCGTTACTTAAAGTCACAAGTGTAGGACAATCAGAGCACTCCCAGGAAAGAGACCTTGTAACCAGTAGGTTCCTTTAAGAGCTTAATAACTCAAATAATTCAAACAAAATCTTGTATCTTCATAAGGGTTGGTAAAGGGGGGGGGGACTAAAAAGCAACTGATACCCATTTACAATAAATCATTTAAAAGTCTTTATGTGTCATTACATCAATATAGACTGTTAATAAAGAAAGGAGGGACTAGAATATATTTTAAACCATGAAGTTGTAAGCCTGCAGATGTCCATTTGATCTCACTGTGTTCAAAGGACTGATATTTCTGTTTCAAACTAAATTTGGTACAAAGTCCCTAGCTTCCTTGAAAGTCAAGTTCACCAAACTGTATAAAATAAGAACTTTCTTGAAAGATACTTCATAGCACCTAAAATGTCAAAGACGGGCCCAGCACAAAAATGTCAAAAGACAAGGCGGTCCCGGTGGCTCATCCCTGTAAACCTAGCTACTCAAGAGGCTGAGATCTGAGGGTAGTTTGTGTGAGACTTTTATCTCCAATTAATCACCGAAAAAGCCAGAAGTGGTGCTGTAGTTCAAGTGGTAGAGTGTTACCCTTGAGCAAAAGGAGCTTAGGGACAGTGCCTAGGCCCAAGGTTCAAGGCCAGGACTGGGTGGAGGGGGGGGGGCGGGGGAGGCAAAGAGAACTTTGCTGTGAAGACTGCAGAAGAGAAAAGAAAGATAAATTGTGCTCAAGAAGAAATGCCTTCTGCTTATGGCAGGTAATCATTCTTTCAGACTCACCCTTCCCTCTCCCCTTCCCTTCCCCTCCCCTTCCCTTCCCCTCTCCTCCTTTCCCCTCCCCTCCCCTTTGTCCTTCCTTCCCTTTTTTTTTTTTTCTCTATCAATCTTAGGGCTTTAGCTTCCAGATTTAGGATTGCAGGTATGCCCTACAATGCTGGCTAGGTATTTCAAATGACTCTGAAGAAGTCTGATTTTGGTGGAGTCTGATATGATGGTCCAAAGTTTGAGGTGTATATCTGTTTAACGAGTTCTATATAGAGATTGTTAGAACTACTGGAGTAAGATAGGTAATAAGAATGCTCAAGTGTTTCCTCAGACTACTATCTTAGGAAAGCCCTTTCGAATTTAGGAAAGCCAGAATTAAGCTTCTAAGTAAAAGAGGATCTTGAAATATTAATGTCATAAACGGTGAGGAAAACAAGGACAAGCCCAGGACCAAAGTTAAAAAATGTTCTGTCTAACTGAGTAGAGAAACACACTCTCTCCCTACTCCTAACCAAACACACAGAAGTTTTCCTTTAGACAAGAGATATGAGGGTCAAAAGTGCAAGTATAGCATATGGCACTCATCCACATGGGAAGGGACTGTTCACCCAGGGCCAGGGAGCCAGCGCCAGGGAGCCAGGGCCAGGGAGCCAGGGCCTGGGCCTCTTTGGGCAGAGCTCGGTGTCCACCACATTGGGCACCCACCCAGGATGCCTGAAGACAGAAGTGAAGGCCAGGTGAAGGTCCTGTGTAACTGCAGGGGAGACTGTTTCCCCCCAACTTCAATAGCTACCTTTCCTCATTATAAAATGAATATATGCTCATTGTTTAAACTTTGGTAAGTAATGAAAAAATAAAAGAGGACACTATAAAGTACCTCTAATTTCACTCTGAAAACTCCTTCAACAATTTGAGTATCTCTTGCCCCCCTGGTAAAAATGTAATTGAGGAAATTACATGTGTGTGCACACATGTGTGTGTATTTATAGTGCTTCACAGAACATGGAAGTCTTGTTTCCAAATCACTTAAAAGTGCAAGTGTAGCCAGGGGTTGTGGCTCAGTGGTAGAGCATTTGCGTAGCATACTTAAGGCTGTGGGATCAGTTTCGATGGCAGTGTAATATTTGACCATATAAACATGCTGTTCTTCCCTTTGCTGTATATTATCCTATTGTTTAGACAGTGAGATTTCTTGTTTGTTTTTTGCTCTCTGAGGTCTGAGGGAACATCTTGGTGTAATAACTAGGTAACACGCTGCCCTTGCTGCCCTGGGCTTTATGCCTGGCATACTTCGGTGTCTATTTCAGTTTCTCATTCATACATAGAAAATGAGGTCACACCTTTCTTGCAGTCCATATTTAGTGAAGGACACCATGACCTTCTCGGCCCAGTTAATCTTCATCTCCCTGCCCTGTTTCCTAGCTTCTCTTTAGATTACTTAGTTACCAGCTTGTTTCAGGAGTCAGGGAAGTGTAATCCTGTGCCTGGTTGATTGGTTTACTCATTTGTTAACTTAGTGAGGTGGTGTGATACCCAGCTGAAAAGCTGCTTTCTGCCCTTCCTATGTGTGGACCTGCATCCAGGTCTTTAGAAGCCATTTTTGGCTTTAGAGTATTGTTGAGGATCCTGTAGCATCTGTTAGATATGACAAGCCTGGCTTTATGTTTGTGGTATGGTGTTGTCCATTGCTGTTCATTCTTTCTTGTTTGACTTGGAATGATGGGGGAGGCAGGTTGAGGTGGAACTGGACAGGTCCTGGATTGTAATCATTCCTTCAGTGTTTGGTAAACAAACTTTGTGAAATTCCTGGTATAACATACCACAGGGACATGGGGGTTATCTATATTAATAAATTAAGATAAATTAGGTAATTGTAGGTATGTGTGTATGCGAGAGAGAGAGAGAGAGAGAGAGAGAGAGAGAGAGAAAGAAGCAGACAAGCCGACAAGCTGTCAGAGAGACAGAAAGAGTACTCGGGCTTAAACTCGGGGCTTTCATGCTCTTGCTTGGCTTTTTTGATCAAAGTTGGTAGTCTGCTACTTTAGCCACAGCTATACTTCCAACTTTCTGATGGTTCATTAGAGATAAGAGTCTCATGATCTTTTCTGCCTCAGATCTCAGCCTCTTGAGTAGCTAGGATTATAGGCCTGAGCCACCAGCACCTGGCTTAAATCAGATCATTTTGGAGCACATATGATTTTAGTAGCTACAGTAGAGATGGACACAGAAAACCCTACTTTCTGCAATATTAGCTGGGTAGGAGTTACTCATGTGTGTGAATTTTCTTGATAAATGAAGCTTATGCCTTTAAACAAGAAACATTTGAGTTTTCTCCTTTGTTAAAATGCAAAAGCAAATCTTGTTTAATGTCTAACCTATATTGTATAGCCTTCTGCCTTATGAAATAAATGTTAAACATGCAAAATGTAGTGCAACATTTGTGGAGGCCTGGGCAATCCAAGCAGTCCCTTGGCAGCGGACATTCAAAATACCCATCAGTTGGAGGGCAACCAGTGGAAGCCCACTCTGGACTCTGGACATTATTCCTCCTGTGAGCTTCTTGACATGCGTAAGAGTGGGGAATGGTTTAAAAAATATTTTTAGCTTATTATTTTTCTGCTGACCAGTTAACAACTGTCAGGTTTTTTTTTTCCTCCTTTGCTTTGTAATGTGCCCACCTAATGATCAAAATGTAATAAAAATAGCCATCACACATTGATGTCTTGATTTTCAATTTTCTGCTTTGGATCTAGTCTCTACCCAGGAAACTAAAACTTCATTAGAATAATATGAAGAGTGAATAACTTTGAAGGCCTCTTTTGGGAAAAACGTGTACTACTTTGGGATACTTACTTTCTTCATTAATTTAGTTGTTGTTCTAGAGATATCCTAGAGTCACTGTGGGTGTGACCTTAGGACAAGACACAGCTCCTGTCCTCAAATTGCTTAGATCCTGCTTAAGGAAACACACATGAACTGGGTGTGATGGCGCATATCAATAATCTGAGCTACTTGGGAGGCTGCAGCAGGAGAATCAGAAGTTCAGGGCCAGCCTAAGCTTCATAGCAAGTTCAAGGCCAACTTGGTCAGTTTAGTAAGGCGCTGTCTCAACATAAAAACTTGAAAAAGGGGGCTGGGAAGTTGGCTCAGTGGTAGAGTGCTTGCCTCTCATGCATGAGGCCCTAGGTTCAATTCCTCAGCACCACATACGCAGAAAAAAGCCAGAAGTGGTGCTGTGGCTCGAGTGGTAGGGCACTAGCCTTGAGCTGAGGGACAGCGCCCAGGCCCAGAGTTCAGCCCCCACCACTGACAAAAACAAAAACAAAAAAAACTTGAAAAAGGGCTGGGGATATAGCTCAGCGGTATAATGTTTGCCTAGCATCCACAAGGCCCTGGGTTCAATCCCCAGCTCCACACAACAATAGCTCACATGAAACACCTTTGTACACAGAGCAGCACTGGGCAGAGAGTCTAATTGGACAGTGCAGTTATTATAACCCACACTGAGGCGCTTCAGTAATTGCCACTGAGCAGTCACTCAGGCGCTGGTGATGAGACAGCAAGATGTTTACCCATAGTTCTCGTCAAGATGTTGTGGTGCCCTGCCTTGCTGGAAATGCTGGTATCAAAGTGGAGCGCTGGAGTGCTCTGGTCTAGGAGATGAAGACAGTGACAATGTAGGTAAAGTAGCACCTTCACATCAAAAACCCAGGTTCTGTTTTTTGTTTACTTGTTTTTGCAATTTCCATTGCTTTGGGATTATGTTCCTAGTCTGTCAACCAGACAGTATTCATCCGATGACAATAGAGTAAAAGACAAAGACAACATTTGAGGATTATCTCAGTCAACTAGAAGGTTTACTGATTGCAAGTTCTTGTGGTCATTCTAAACCTGTTTTGAAGGTCTAACCTGGGAGGGCAGATAACTTGGTTATTAGTCAGAGTGGTGGAGAAATTTGTTTTCGCCGTAGATCAAGAGTTAACAGCCAGTTAACAGCCAGTACTTCTAGTCCCAGGTTGACCGGCTTCACTTCTAGGTGGGGCTGCACGTTTTGCTTGGCGATCTCACTGGTCCTCCCTGAGTTTTGAGATTTATTAATTGTTTGATTGGTTGCTTGTTGGTTTACAGAGTCTCCTAGGTAGTCCAGGCTGGCCTCAAACTCACAAACCTGCCTCAGCCTCTCCAGTGCTAGGATCACAGGCATGTGCTACCCTGTCCAATGCTGGTTTTTAGATTTTTTTTTTATTTAGTGGTATTGTCATAGGCGCTGAATTGATTGGGGGGCCTTCCAGTGGCTGTGATATCACGGCCCTGTGAGATTACTTTTCTCTACAAAGGTCAAAGGTCATTTTTTGGGGGGGGGTGCTTTTTTGGAAGAATGTGTAGTATTCTCACCAGCTTGGGCTGACATCACTATTTCCAGCCTTGGGGCCTGGAAGGGTACAATGCCTTATCTGAGAGCACAGCACTGGGCCCTGCCCCCAGCCTCCCTGCCCAGCCCATTAGCCCCCGCTCCTTAGTCTCACCCACCTGCACACAGGTCCGCTGTCAGTGAGGGTCTGTGGCTAAGGCTAAGGAGATCTAGAGTGGGCCTACCGGCATCAGAAGTTTCAGATGGGACGTGAGAAATGAGTTCAAAGCACCTCTGCACATTTAGCTGGAATGAAATGGGTGGAAACATTGTCTGTTGGTAGGTTAATGAGACTTGTTCTAGGAAGCAAGATGAAGCAAGAAGAAACAGGGTAGGGGCAGCTTTTGATTCCAGTCTTCTGAGACTGGGAGACATAGAGGAAGCTCAGTTCATCAGAGGCCCAAAGAGGAATGTCTTGGTCCAGAAGCTCTTGTGCATGGGAGCCTCATCAGGGAGTCTGGTCACTTGTGGTAATTCAACTAAAATTATCCAGTCTCTGTCAGCAAGCGCTTCAGGATCCCCATTGAATGTTTTTAAACCTGTAACATGAAGTCAGAGAAGAACTGGAATTCTTGACTGTCATGTTCGAATTTGCCATTTGGCTTGGGCGTGGCTGTTAGGTGTTTCCAAGGCTTGTTTTTTCGATGATAAGACATTGTGTGCTCTCAGGTTTTGCCCTGTCAGTGACCTAGACACATGTTGACCACTGGATTGGGCATTTTCATAGAGACCTGTAGTATCTGAAATGGCAGATTTAAAAAAAATCTGACTGCTGTTTTAAATAGTGTGGCAGGAAGTCCAGCATGCCACACATACATGCAGCCCTAAACTTGACATTCATAAGACAAATCGCACAGAGAGTAACAACTAAGCTTCCTTACTAAGAAGATGGGGACTTTCGTATCTTCATCATTCTACACAAGTCCTTGCCACAGTAACCAGAAGGACAGCTTGCAGCCAGCCTGATAAGGGAGTGAAGGAACTGACTCCTTAACTTCAGGCTCACACTGAGACATTTTAGGTTCCCTCATGACCTTCCAGAGGCCCTGTGGTTCTTTAGGATGGGGGAATGGTTCCACATAAAGCATCGAGTCAGTCACCTGGGAAGACACCTGTCCTAGAGCCTGACGTGCAACAGGGCACACCTCATTCCTGCTCCCACGCAGAGGCCTTGCTTGCACCATGCCAGGACTCACACCTATTGTGCCTCCAATGTGGGGCAGAGCCCTGGCACTGCAGGTAGCTTATCTTTCCTGCGGCGTTTTCCAGACTTTTCCAGACCAACCAGTGTGTCAGCTTCAGCAGTGAGTGTGCAGTTGCTTGTGTATCACTTCAGGGACAGCAGAGACTTGAGAGTGAGCACCAGCTGAACTACAGAAATGCTTGTTTCTCTGAATTCATAGTGACGCTGATACCTCCTTTCGGAGTGGTGGCTGAGAAAGAAATGCTCTTCAAAGTACAACTTTTTAAATTCTATTTGATTGTAAAGATGCTATACAGAGGGGTTATAGTTACATGAGTAAGGGAATGAGTACATTTCTTATCTCCAAAGTATAATTTATATAGAAGGAAATGTGCAGCTCTAAAGCATAGAGGTCTATGAGGGTTTTTGTTTCTGTCAGCGCTGAGGCTTGACCTCCAGGACTAGACACTGTCACTTAAGACTGGCACTCTATTACTTGAGCCACAGCTCCACTTCTTTGGTGGTTAATTACGGATAATTGTCTCAAGGACTTTCTTACTTGGGCTGCCTTCAAACTATGATCCTCAGGTCTCAGAACTCCTGCCCAGGTAAGATTACAGATGTGAGCCACTGCCACTCAGCTCGGTCTGTGGGTTTTGAGAAATGATAAATGTGTGTTTGGGCAGTGACCATCCATCCAGATAGGGAACATTTCCATCAGCACAGAAAGTTCCCTGCTACCCCTTCACTGACTTTTGAGACAGTCACTTCTCTGATCTCTGTCAGTCTTTCTGTTTGCACCAAATGGCACACATCTATGCAGCCCTCTGACAGCTGGGCTTGGCACCCTCCCTTGTGACTACAGTATGCAGTAACATAATTCCTGTTCCCAAGTGCAGCTGAGCACCACGTGTATTCATGACTTTGAGATGGATAAAGCATTTGACTTTCTGGGTAGGGTGATTTTTTTCCCTTCATTTGTGCTATGTGGTGTTTAAAATTCTTCCAGCAATATACATCTTAAATTATATGAACCGCTGATAGTTCACACATGGTTCAACAGTGATATGTGTTTTAAAAACTAAAATAAGCCAGGTGCCCGTGGCTCATACCTGTAATCCTAGCTACTCAGGAGGCTGAGATCTGAGGATCACTGTTCAAAGCCAGACCAGGCAGGAAAGTCCATGAGACTCTTCTCTCCAATTAACCACCAGAAACCTGGAAGTAATGCTGTGGCTCAAGCAGTAGAGCACTCACCTTGAGGTGAAGAGCTGTGGGACAGCGCCCAAGCCCAGAGTTCAAGCCCCAGGACCAACAAAAAATTAAAATAAATAAAATAAAATAAGATGTGTGTGTATGTATAATGAAATATTCAGGTATAAGAAGAAATTAGACTATAATGTGTGTCACAACATCAGTGAACCTTGATGACATTATCCTGTGTGAAATAGATGTAAAAAGATCTGATTCACTTATATGAGATCCCTAGAATGGTCATGTTGGGAAGGTAGAATGGAATGGTGGTTACAGGGGCCTGGGGGAGAGGGCATTCCCCTATAGAAAACTGCCCCAGTTTACCTCAGAGCCACCAAGTTCCCATGTATTTCTGTCCCTGGCCATTGGTTGTTCCTTCCCCAAGAGCCGTTTTATGGCCTGTGATGTCCACATTAGGCAAAACTGCACTTTAACGTTTTAACTTTCTAGTCACATGGTCTTGAACCCCTTCACACAATTTCTTTTATTGAAAGCACCTTTTTTTAAATGCTGAGCAGTCGATTAAGAACATCACTATATAACACTTTGAAACTGTTCCTGGACTGCCCTTCTACGCAGAAAGCATAGTTTGGACCAAGTACCTACTGCTCTAGGACATAAATGCTGGAGGCAGGGGATTACTTTGGTTTCAGCTGCCTAAGCTTAGGAAGATACAAGTTCCTGCAGGGCTCAAGGCAGAGAAAAGTACGTTCTTTCCATGAGTTCCAGAAGCTTTGCTTGCTTGTGAACACGTAGGTAGGTGAGGAGAAGCATAGCAGCCAGACCCTGTCCTAGGAACGGGGCAGCCACCGAGGGCTGTCTCCTCCTGCCTTAAAGAATGGAGGAATGGCTGGGCCTGCGAAGGCAGGTTTGTTTGACTGGTGCCTCATGCCCAGGCTCCCAGGAGAATGTTTGGTGTTGGCAGTGTTATAGCAACATGTACAGGTAGAGGTAGTGATATGAAAGGGAATAGAAAGTGTTCTCTCTTTTCTGTAATGCCGACCTTGGCTTCTTCCATTGTCCCTGGTCTTGCTGCTTAGAGTATACCCTGGCAGAAGGAGAAAGAGATGTGGGGAGAGGAGACAGGGAGCCTGCTAATGCACATGCACATTGCACTCGTGCAACTTGTTCTCTGCCTCCCCAGGAGCGGATGTGCAGGATGATGGGTGCTAGATAGGAAGACCACAGTCTCCTGGTTGTCAGGACCCCGGGATCCGATCTCTCTCCCTATACCCACTGGCTCTGTGGCGTTGACCTGTGTGGCCTTCAGCTTTCCTAGCTGTCAAATGGTGGGGATAAAGTGTTGATGGGATCTGCTATTCTTGGGATGCCTCCCAAACAACAAATGCCAGAGTCGTTTGAGTACATGTGGTACGTGCGAAAGGTAGTATTGCTAAGTCTTTGAGCCTCGTATGCCGCTGCTACGCTGTTTGTCTGTATGCATCCCGGGCTGATGTGTGCTTTGTATTCATTCAGCGGTTTGCAGTAAGGGGATTAGTGGTGGGTGGAATCACGAAGATGGCAGATGCTGGGAGCCATCGGCTTTTACAGCCTGTGTGTCAGCATGCTACTCTTTGCTTTTTCCACTCCGAGGAAGAGATGTGTATGGCTGAATTTTCTACTAGCAAGTTTTGGGGTTTGGAGTTTTTTTAAGCTGAGTCACTATGGTTTGAGTAACCTGTGCTTTATGAAATGATAGCTGAAATTTAATTTTCCTTTCATTGTCAGCTACCATTTGACTGAGGATGAGAGGCAAGGTGGCTATTCTCTGTACCATCAGCCATTTCTCTAACCTAAACATCCAGCTGGGACCTGTCTTTTCTCACTTTTGTTGACCATTGTGGTGGGTACACACCAAGGTGCTTGAGGCAACATCTGGTAACTACTTAATGAGCTAAAAGGTCTAACTCTCTTCCCAAGGTGCAGTGGCTGCTTGAGAGTTTTCACTATTAAAGAATGATGAACAGAGAGCACAGAGGGCAGGAGTGCATTCACAAACTTGTTTACACATCCAAGGTTTCTTGAATACACGCAATATCCCAGGTGCATTGCTAGCCACTAAAAACAGAAAGTCTCGTATAATAACACACACCTGTAATCCCAGCACTTGGGGGAAGGGGAGACAGGAGGATGGTTTGGGCCAGAGGCCTCAAAACATTTGCAGTTGTGGCCAGCCTGGGCAACATAATTAGGACTGCTCTCCAGAATATCCAGAGTTGTGAAAAGGACTACATCAGTCTTTGCCTTCGAGTGAATTCTAGTAGAGCAAATAAGCCAGCAGGCACCTGCTAAAGAGTGGAATTGGGGAGGGACCAGACCCTGCTCTGGAATCCTATTAGAATATACTGTAGCCCATTTAAGGGCAGAGGCATGTTCTGTCCAAGTGAGACCCCGAAAGAAGAGTGTGTCTCCATTGCCAAGAGAGGTCTAGCTGAGGAATGATAAATGCGTAGGGTATTTGGAGCAGCTGAGCGGCAGGAGCTAAGGGTGGCTGGGGATAAGGATATGGATTGGGAAGGGCCTGTCAGTTAGGACATGGAGTTTGGACTTGATCCTGAACAATGGAAAGTAGGAAAGGTTCTCAGTAGGGTGTAGTGTGCTAGCATTTGCATATTTGACACATAATTTTGGTTTCCCTGTGGCTAATGAATTAGAGGGAAGTGAGACTCTGAGGAAAGGAAATCAATTAGGAGACTATTACAGTGATAAACACCAGGCAGATGTCAGTGGTCCTGATTAGAGTTGGGACAGGGAAAGAGGGCTGGTGGAGAAGCCAATCTAGAACCAAATGGAATCTTCCACGGATTGGCTGAAGTGGAGGAGGATGAGGCACATGTTAGGGCTACCAAATTATAGTAGACAAAGGTGAAAGTAAAGACACTTGAAAGAATACAGATTATAAATGAGCAATAGGAGCTACAGTGAATATTTAGCATATGAAATTCTCTTCTCCCACCCTCTTCTCTTTCTTTTCCTCTCTCTCCTCTTTAACTTCAGTCCACTCTCAATATGAATTTTCCTAGAGCTCCTTTTTACCTGATTGTAAAAGCTATGACTATTCATTTATTTCTTTAAAACATAAAATGTATTATTTTAATATAGTCACTTCTCAGCCATTTGCCTGAATGAAATAATGATATAGAAAATTTAAAACTCTTCATGCATAATTGGTGTTGAAATACATTAGGACTATGGGGGAAGAAAATTTATCTATATCATCATGCTGTACTAAAGGTAGTATTACATGAAACCAGGCCCCCTGGTGACAGCAGAGAGATGCCTTTTGGAATTTAATTGGATGAGCTCCCTGGTGTGCGCTGTCTGTCTTTACTGTGTAAATAGTAGGAGGTGTGTTCACCTTAAGAGGGCTTCTTACTATGATTTTATGTTTGTTTTAACATCAGCAGCTTATACTAGTCTTAGGAATCACAAAGTTTACTTACAAGAAGACTTGTTCAGGGCTAGAGGTATGTTGCAGTAGTATTACATCACCCTAGCAATTTCAAGGCCCTGAGTTCAAACCCCAGTACTGCTAGGGGGAGGAAATGCAGAATGCATTTTTCTGTATATAAAATAAAACTATAAAGTGTGTTTAAGTTTCCAGGCCACTACACTACAGTTAGATTGTAGATGTTTGCCATTAGGAGTAGTAGAAAACTACCCTGGTCCAATAGTAATTGGGGAAAACAGTACTACTGAACTATATTATTTGTCTTTAAGAACATTTATATTACAATGTAAGGCAGGTGCTAACACACATCGGTGACAGAATATCTGGCAGAACAACTTCAGGCGAAAATAATTGATGAGGCCCATGGCGTCAGAGGTTTCGGTCCGTAGAACTTGGCTTCAGATTCTGAGTCTGTGGTAATAGAGCCTCATGGTGTTGGAGCATGGACAGAGCTTCTCAACTCATGGCAGACAGGAAGCAGAAAAGATAGAATACAGGCACGGGGTGGGGGAGGGGAGGCAGATGTGGTCCCCACAGACACACTCCCAGTAAACAACTTTCTCCAGCCAGGCCCCATACCTACTTTACATCACTGCCATCACGTGACTCCATCAAGAGATCAATCCGTTGATTAGGGGAGAGTGCTCAGGATCCAATCATTTCCCCAAAGCTGGTCAGATGGAAAACATACTCCCAGTTCATGAGCCCAGGGGGAGACTTTGCACATTCAAAGGATACCAGCGGGTGATAGCAGTTTGGGGAGTAGGTTCCTGCCAAGGGCCTTCCAGATTGCATTAATTTAAAATTAAAATGTCCTCTGGATGCGCTTGACTTAGAGCATGGTTAGAGCCTTTGAAAACTCAGAAGAGAGATGTGTGGGGAGCAGGCCTCTTGGGGGTGGGGGCAGGGGCTGTCTGGAGGATAAGACTTGGACGCCAGGAAGATGATGTGAATGAGCGCTGGTGGGGAATCAGAGGGGTGGATTTTCTCAGGTGAAACTGGGTCTCCTGCAAAGCTCTAGGATGCCTGCTGGGCCACTGGTGGCTTCTGTGCAGGATGGGCCTAGGGCTACAGGAGTAGAGGGAGAGTGAGGTAAGAGGGATGAACAGCACCTCCATCATCGCGTGGAAGGACATTCTCACAGAGGGACCCCGAAAGTATTGGAACAGCAGGTATTGTGCTGCCAAACCCCACGAAACGCAGTTTCACATGTATCAGCATAGAAAGTCACTCACATTCCAGAGAGAAATGCTTGTTCTGTTTATCATTATCAGAAGCTACCTGGACTTGAAAAGTGACTTTCTCTGTCCTGTATCTTTGTGACCTAATCATGTTTTGTGTGCCTGGCAAATTTCTAAGGATCTTCTATATCATCTTTCCTTTCCTTTGATACTTTATTTTTATTTTTTTTAATTATCTTATTAAGTCACTGTGTAAAGGGGTTTCCATTTGATTGCTTCTTAAGTGGTGCTCAGTTTTCTTGTGTGACTGCTGTATTTCCTAGCGAGAATAAAATTTAAAAACACCTGTCTGTCCTTGATTTAGGCTTACCTATCCTCCCACTTAGTTGATATTTTTCTTGCAAAAAAAAAAAAAGCAACATTTAATAGTAAAGTACCCATAAAGTATAGCTCAGCATTTGAATGAGTTTTAAAAGAGAAATTATATTGTGATTGAAACTTATCCATTTTGTAAAAGGAATATCTCTAATTATAAATATGATATCCATACTTGGTTTTGTTTTGAGAATCAATCATCTCCAATGCGTGACAAATGCTTTGATTTGAGGGTGCTGAGAACAAATGTATAACCCATTCTTTTTTTTTTTTTTTTCCTTTTAGTGCAGCAGAAGTTGACAATCTTATTTTAAAGGGCAACAAAATGAATGTTGCTCTTCTTTGCCTGGTGTGTACTTTACATATGCAGAAAGCTTCAGCAGTATGTTCTCATTGCATGCAGTAATTATTCTACGGCCTGACCAGAAGGAGAGCAGGGCTGACCAGGCGGCTGTCTGTTGAGAGCGAGCGTGGGTGTGCGAGCCCCCAGCAACTCCTAGAGGAACTTCTCTTTCCTTCCAGCCTGTGCTGTTTCTTAGCAGGAAGGAGAAGGCTGGAGTGAGGTCTTGATTACAGAAACTTGAAGCCCCCCCCCCCAGCCCTGAGGCAGGGGTCCACACAGCCTCATGCACATCCTATCCCTGTCCTCCTGCGATTCTGTTCATCCTTAAGCAAGGGCTGTGCCTTACCCAACCTCTTTCTGTGTTCTCCTAGACCAACAGAAATAGAGTTCCTTCTGCTTACCTGTACAATTTTCTTAAAACCTCATTGTCAGGTTAAAAAAAAAAACCCCAAATCTCCAACAGTCAGGGTGAGCTCGGTGGCTTTCGTCAGCTGGCTGTGCCCTCTGGCACACATGACGGTTTCTCTGCTTTTCAACACCTTTTCATAAGTCGAGGCTGCTTTAAGTTTTGCTTTTTTTTGTTTTTGTTTTTCAGTTCTGAGCACTCATGAGTGGTAGATTAAGTTGCCCTGGCTGCGCCATAGTGAATTCCTTTCCTCTCCACGCAGCCAGTGGGCTCTGGAGGGGAGGAGGGGAGCGCGCATTTATCCCACCCACCTTCCCGGGAGGGGCCACAGTGCCTCCGTCTGACCTGGGGTTCCTCCATCTTCCCGTGAGCCCCTGGGGCTGCGGTGTGGCACTGCCTGCTGCCCCTGTGTCTGGGTTCTCTTTCCCACACCACTCGGAAGAGCTTGAGTAAATGAAAGGCAAAGAATGAAGGGACACCCGAAAGGATACGGTACCAAGTGTGATTTTTGTCAGGGTTATTAGTGCAATCAAACGGAGCACCATTTTCTCTCTCTGTTTGGAAAGACAACAAACTGAGTTTATAAGTTCTTTTCCTAAGTGAACACACTGGCAAATGTCTGTGGCAGGAAAAAAAAAAAAAAAGCCCAGCTGTGTGTCTGTGTGCCTGTGGAACAGGCTTTTTTCTTACCAGGCATCCTCTCCGGGCAGACTCTGGACTTAGCAGTGGCCTGGACATGCTATGCCTGCTGGTTCTAATGTAGGAGCCAGTGAGATGAGCAAACTTGAAAAAAAAAAAAAAAAACCCTTTTATTGTGTTGGTGAGAACGTTTTCTGGAAGACGGATGCGCCTCTTATCTGAGGTGATGGCACCTAAGGAAGCAAAGTTGGAGTGCTCTGAGGCTTCCAGAATACCTGCCTGGTTGGAATAAGGTCTTAGTCCCAGAATCCACTATAGGAAGGGGAAAATGAGCTGGGAAGGGGGATGAGAAGAGGGCCCCTGACCACCACAGTCCAGAAAGCCGTAGAACATGATTCTTCTGAGCACACACATCCAGGTGATGTGGAAAGAAGTGTCTTCCTGGGGGCTGGGAATGTGGCTTAGTGGTAGAGTGCTTTCCCTGGGTTCGATTCCTCAGCACCACATAAACAGAAAAAAGATGGACGTGATACTGTGGCTCAAGTGGTAGAGTGCTAGCCTGAAAAAGAGGTTCTCAGACAGTGCTCAGGCCCTGAGTTCAAGACCCAGGACTAGCACCAAAACCAACAACAAATAAACAAACAAAAAAACCCCAAGAACCATCTTCCTGGATGATTGACAAATTTGTGTCTGATAGAGGGATAGTCTTGCAGCTGTGGTTCAAATAGATGGGACAGAAAAGTAATGGTCACAGGAAGAGTTGTTATCTTGCTGATTACCATCCTTCAGTACAGAACATTCTGGGATACATGTTGCATTTAGGGTCATCAGAATGTGCTGTGGCCAAAACTAACAAGCTTGAGTGTCCTCTGCTGTGTATTATACTATATATTCTATCAATGGGCCTGAATAGAGAATGGTACTGAAGTCATAGCAGTCTAGCAAACAATATTGCTTATTGAGCCTACCTTTCCTCTCCACTCTGTCTACTGTGATTAGATACCCATGGTGATTTACTGTGCAGGTAATGTGAACAGCTGTAATTATTGGGCTTCCTATGTGTAGGGGCAAATGCCCTTCCCTTTGGTGTAGGAATTCCAACTTCATTGTCATGACCCCCCCAAAAAAGAGTATGGTCAGAGATGGAACTAGACAGCCTTCCTTTCCCTGAATCCAGCTGAGAGCATGAGAGAGAAAATATGACTGGGATCACCTGCGTACAAATCTGGCCGAAAAGATCTGCTCTCTACTGTCCCAGTTTCTTAGTGACTAGGGTGGAGGTGCCAATCCCAAGAGAAGAGGACAGAAATAAACGTGGCCTGTGTGTAAAACATCACTCCTGTTCTGAAGAACTGTGGTGCCTCCTTGTTTAGGATCTTTTTAAAATGAAATGTTTCTCCTCTTGTGAGGTTATTAAGCAATTGGTTATGTAACCTTGGCAACATTTTGATAGTTTTCTGTTTTGTGAGGCTTTCCTTAACATGTTATGAAGTATTTTCAGACTATTTTAAATACAGTGGACTATGCTTTTTGATGAAATAGACCTCAGTTTTTTGTTTTTGTATTTTTTTAAACCAACCAAGACTCACACCTGAAATCTTAGCTAATTAGGAGGCTGAACTCTGAGGACCAAGGTTCAAAGCCAGCCTGGGAAGGAAAGTCTGTAAGACCCTTGCCTCCAATTAGCCACCAAAAAGTGGAGCTATGGCTCAAGTGGTAGAATGCTAGCCTTGAGAGAGAGAAAGAAAAAAAATAAAAAGCTCAGGGATAGGCCCAGGACCTGAGTTCAAGCTAGGACTCACACATACAAACAAAAACAAACAAAAATAAATTCTAGCTTCTCAGGAGGTTGAGATGTGAGGATTGCAGTTTAAAGCCAACCTAGGCAGAAAAGTCCATAAGACTTATCTCTAATTAACTATCAAAAAACACCTAGTAAAAGCATTTTTCTTTCTCTTTTCATTTCTCTTTCTCCATTTTGAGGGTTCAGGGGATTTGATTTTTATTTTTGTCTTTTGTTTCTTACGGGGTGGGATAGCAGGATAAGGGTAGAATAAAAAAAAGCTCAATATTCCTTATATCGCTAAAAGTAATTTATAACTTTTTCCTCATCATCCAAAATGCTTTCATCCTAATAATTATTACTGCTTCTTGAAAAAAAATATAGTGATGTTTTTCTTGTTTATAGAACAAAAGGGTAAAATTTCAAAGCACAATAAAAACTCCTTATTGCCAGACACCTGTGGCTCACGCCTGAAATCCTAGCTACTCAGGTGGCTGAGATCGGAGAGTCTCAGTTCAAAGCCAGCCTGGGCAGAAAAGTCCCCATAAGACTATGTCCAATTAACCACTCAAAACTGGAAGTGGCACCGTGGCTCAAGTGGCAGAGCACTGACCTTGAACACAAAGAGGCTCGGGGACAGTGCCCAGGCCCTCAGTTCAAGCCCCATACCAAAAAGGAAAAGAAAAACAAAACTTTGCTTATTGAATGTTCTGTTGTCCTTTTTGTAGAGTCTCCTAATGCCTGGTAGTCAGTTGGAAGCCTATGTTCCTCCCCTACTGAGTAAAAGAAAAATCTTGTCCCAAGGTAGCCAGAGACAGTGCTCCTATCTGTTGGCACAGAATAAAGCGTCTCACTCCGCCAGTCCGCATGCTTTGGCAGCCTAGACTGTGGATTGTCATTCAGCTGACATGGCCTCGAGCAGTTGTTAGATATAGAACACGGCTGAAACCAAAGGACCGGCCATGCAGGGCTGGCTGCTCCCCCAGGGACACTGAGGAAGCCCTTGATGTGCACACAGCCTGCCTGCCTGTTACCCTTTGTTCCCCGAGCAGCCTGGAGAACGTGCTCCTTGTCTGCTGCACCTGCAGGTCCCTAAGGACTACAGGACAGTTCTTTCCTGTACATTCAGGTGTCACCGCCATTGGTCTTTGCCGCCAAGCCAGTAACAGCCCTTCTTTTGTGAGTCTCTACCCATTCGTTCCCTTGCCTGTTCCCAATACAGCTGGAAAGAACACAGTGAAGGAGCTCCTCCCGCCAGCCAGCATTGTGCGAGTGGTGGTTTGTTGGCTCCCGTCATCTCCTCTGAGCAACACATGCTCATGATGAAGCATCCTTCATCGAAGTCCTAACCTCCCCTGTCAGACCATAGCTGGAAAAATCACAAGCTTGAGTTTCTTCTTAACAGTCCTGCTCACTAGACATGAGATGTGGCTCTTTTCTCTTCAGCTAATTGTGTTGGATGATGTAAGATAGATCTGTGGCAGGGATGGCCCAGGAGACAATAATTGCTTATGTGGGACTTCGCCATTTCATTCTTGAGCTACTGTTCCTTTGCCCACATAGACAGGATTTAAACAGAAATCCTTTAAAGGGCTGCAAGGGCTGGAGGTATGGCTCACGCAGGAGAGAGAGAGATGAGTGACTAAAAACCACATTAATCAAATAAGTGCTACCGTCTGTGTTTTGTTTTAGTCTAAACTCTACTCACAATTAAACTATATTCATGTAAATATAGTTGTAGATACTAACTCATGGTTGGGAAAATTCAAGGGTGATGATGGACATGACTCACAGGAGTAGTGTTCTTAGATACCTGGGTAACCATCTTTCAATTTTCAAGATTGTAACCACTCCCTAGCAGTTTGACACTCTTGCTTAAGTATCATTTACAAAAGACACACAAAGATTAGAATTTAGCTGCACCAACACAGACTTGCTAGAAGCCCCTAGTTGTTGGTAAAGAGCCTGAGCAGGAGTTTCCTATTGCCGCAATGTGCAGTACAGTCACAGAAATGTGTCACCTTTGACTCATAGCCGGTCAGCTGCACCCTCGTCACCTTACACCCGTGGCCATTGACCTGCACTGTAAAACATTCAAGGGACTGGTGTGTTTGAGAGGCCTGTGTGGGGAGCATGCTCTCGGTTCTGCCTGGCTCCATGGTTGGAGCCAAAGAAAAAAGCAGCATTTCCCAGGTTATGTCCCTTGGGCTGCCGCTGGAGCCAGACCAACCTCTCCAGTGAGAGGCTGAATACACCCTGCAAGTTTGTGGGCCTGTGCGGTGAGGGCTGCAGGGACTAAACTCTTCCAAGACTCCCAAGGTGACTCTAGTGATATATCCCTAAACACGTACATCTTTTCCTTAGTTTACCTTATACTGTCTTCTCTCCTTGTCTTTTTGAATGAAACCACCAAAAAGAAGAAGCGGAGTTGGAGCTCAACTAGTAGAGCATCTACCTTGAATGACAAAGCTAAGGGAAAGTGTCTAGCCCTGAGTTCCAGCTCCAGGATTAGTTACCACCACTACCCCCCCCCCAAAAGAATCACTTTTCTTCTGCCAACAGAGATGTCTTTAAGCCTCATTACAGTAGTGTTAGGCACTACTGTAGGTGGATGGAAGAAAGACATCACTATACTCATTTATTTATGCATTGAAACTAGTCCCTTAGACATTTACCAATTAAAAAGCTAGAACAAAAGTCATTTTTGTTTACCAAGATGAAGGGGGAGTCATTGTAAAGTATGTTTCTATTAACAGCAATAATCTGAATGGTAAATTATTGGAAGTCTTATTTGAGTGTTGTGCTGTAGGGAAAGGGCTTGCTTTTTTGGCTGGCCTTTTCTTTTTCTTCTTCTTGCATGCTTAGGTAAACAGGAATAGAATTGCAGGAAGAAGCTGATAATATGATAAGTTGGAAAGAAATGTCTCCCTCTGAGAGAAACATTTTCTAGTAGAAAATTGATACCAAACTTGTGGCCTGTCTTTGCTGGGGGATACCAGAGTTCTCTGAGGCTAAGGCCAAGAGCTTGTTATGTACAAAGAAAAGGTGGGAGACAGGAATAACTCTCAGACTCAAAACAAACATGAAAAATCCTTAAAGTCTAAGGAATGTGCCAGCAAACACCCCAAACCTACCAGCCCTGTTTGAGCCCCTGTGGAGAGAATGTAGCTGTATCAGAGGGGCCACATTGTAAGGCCTCTCCCCCCGCCCCCCGCGATGTACAGATGGTGCCCTTGATTCCCCCCTCCCCCCCCATTTCTCCAGATGTCTGAGCTGTACCTGTGTCACTCTATTGAGATCTGAGCAGCTTCAGTGGAAGTTTCTCAAAACAACAGCAGT
This sequence comes from Dipodomys merriami, assembly GCF_024711535.1. NCBI lineage: Eukaryota > Metazoa > Chordata > Mammalia > Rodentia > Heteromyidae > Dipodomys > Dipodomys merriami. Next base: position 9,492,857 of record NW_027204715.1, on the reverse strand, counting down.
TCTACAGTACTAGAAGCTGAGCTATAGACAGAAATAGCAATCGTGTCTATCTTTGGTTTCTGATTTTTATTTTTTTAATTTTTAGTCGTACTAAGTGGTTTCAAGTCAACACATTGTATTCTTATTGTTGTCTTTCTTCTATGGAAGACTGCTGGATGGAAGTCTGACCACTTAATGAGAGCCGGTAGCCAAATATGTTGGCAAGTACACTGAAACATTATGTGTAGCTAAAGCCCTTTCTGTCAAAGAAACCTGGCATGTGGCTCATAGTTATGTTTGCTTGTTTGTTTGTTTTAAATAAGCAAGCCTATTGCTTAATGTGCTGAGAAAGAATGGACTACTGAAGGAGCTTTTAAGATTCAGGGTTGAGCCAATCAGGAGATTTTTTTTTAAAGGCTTTAAGTTACATCTGACTTCAGGGAACAAAAACAAAAGGTGCATTGCAGAGTGAGACAGATCACTGCGATCAGGTTCAACAGTGTTGTCCTGCTCTTCAGCCAAGATGCTTCTGTGCTCTTCTGTGAATGAACTTGACCTCAAGTTAGGTTGCGTGGATGGTAAACGAACGCGATTCTTTTTCCCCTGTCCCTCTCTACTTGGATTTAGAGGAGGATGGGGAAAACATGGTGCCTCATACGAAAAGATTACATTTGTGTGTCTAAAATAGCTCATGCTTACATCCCATCCATACAAAAGGGGTGACTTCTGTAGGTGGGTGGGGTTACCAAGGCGATACTGGGAAGTCAGGATTTCATGATTATAACCCTAAGTCGTTGCTCTGCTTCTCTTATAAAAATTTTTGAGAGTGATGGCTCTGTCCTCCCTTGCCTGGAGAATAAGTCAAGAGCCAGGGGACCTTGTGGAAGTAAGCAGAGGTCATTAGGACAGGCAGGAGAGCAGCCTACCCCAACTGACGTTCCTCTTCTCGCTCTGGGTCTTTTCTGATCAGAGTCTGGTCCGAACTTGTCTGCCCTTCCCCCCCACCCCCCACCCCCAGCCCTCCCATACCCAGTTCATCTCTTCTGCCTGCATCACTAGACTTTCCAGGTTCCTTTTTGTCCCACCCCTAGGGCTTCCTGGGAGGGAAGCTGCTGCTTTGGGGTCTGGTTAGTGAAGTTAGAATTCCAGTGGCTGTGCTGAGACCTCTCTGGCTGGGGAGCTGAGCGGCCCGGGGAGCGGGCTGTCCACCACAGTGCAGGAGGTGATTACCATACCCAGAAATCAACGTTTCTGAAGTCCTCATCACTCCAGGGCATCTGGCCACATCTCAGTTCAAAGCCCAGTTACCTTGACGTTCTCCAAACAGACCTTGCTGTCCTATGGCAGAAGCACAATGGGAACAGGGCATGCCGATCACAGGGGAGGCCTGAGTGGAACATGTTTCTCTGTAGGCATCTTCATGTGTTCTGCCTTGAATGGTCAGAACATTCTGCTCTGGGTGCCGTTCCTGAGAGAAACAGGGAGGTATCCTCACCAATGGGTGATGAAATGCCTTTGCCAGGCTCTTGAGCACTTAGTGGACAGAAGAGTTCCTCCTGGGTTTGTCTTTCAGACTTGGCTAGACAGAAGAAAATCCCCACATGCTGATTCCTGTGGGCCTGACTTGCTCCCAGTCCAGTCCCAAGAAACTGAGCAGAGTTTTTTCCAGATACTTCTTCAGGCCTTGATGGTCAGCTCTTTTTTGTCTCCAAGTTGTGCAGAAACATCTTGAGATCCCGCCAGTCCCTAAAGAAGACCTCAGACAAGGCCAAGTCCTATAGACATCAGTGTGCTAGCTCACCAAGATGCAACAACCAGGACTGCTTTGGCCTCCATAGAACTGGCTTCACAACGCCAGCCCAGTCCCTGGCCTTGGCCTTCAGGTGTGCCGGGGGCTGATCCTTTGAATAGTTACACCAGGTGTACAAATGATAGGCCCAGCAGGTATAGCAAGGATTTGGGTGGACATTTAGCCAACTCAGAAGCTTCATGGCCAGGCAGCTCCCAGAGATCAGAATTGAAGAGAGGACATGAACTAGCGTTATATCATCCCTACCTGAAAGCAGGCTAGAATGACATTTTAAATTTCCTTACAGCAAATACCCATCTCTATCTATTTCCTAGAAATTCATCTAATTTCATTGGAAGCACTTATCTATTTTATCCTTTTTTTTTTGTCGGTCGTGGGGCTTGAACTCTGGGCCTGGGCGCTGTCCCTCAGCTCTTCAGCTCAAGGCGAGCGCTCTACCACTTGAGCTACAGCACCACTTCCTATTTTATCCTTTTATTATCTGACAGGGGTAGCAATTGCTCAGGGTTTACATTTTCCTTTAAAATGGCTCCTTTGGAGCTTTGGAATTGACATCTACTTCTGGACTTTTAGGATTTGGGTGAACTAAATAATTGCATGTCCACAAAAACGTTACAACATAGATGTTTCTTGAAGATACTGCACCCGCTAATGTCAGCCAGTCCCAGAAAACAAATGCTACATGATTTCATCCACACAAGGGACACAGAATAGATTCATAGATTCATAGTGACGCAAGAGAAAGGGGAATGGCAGGAGCTGAAGGAAGGGAAGGGAGGGCTGGTGCTCTGTGAGGCTCCGTTTCTGTTTTGCAAGGACAATGGTGGCGGCTAGTCTTAGCGCCACCTCTTTCCACTCTGAGAGGCTACATGTTATACTATACCATGATTTTTAAAATATCACATATTTTGTATATTAATTATTTTCCTTTGGAACCCTTTTTGTCTAAACTGAAGCAGCCTAAGTTATTTTTCCTTTTCGTTTCTTTTTTTTTTTTTAAGCCAGACTTTATATGTTAGCTCTTCTTTCCTCTAACCATTTTCATTGCTGGATTTTATATAATGCTTGTAAAACCCTGTCTTCCAGTTAGTGACAGTGTCCTCATGTGCATTGGTCATATTATCGCCCCTCAAAATGTCCCAGACACTTCCACCTGTGTACTACAGAGTGAAGCACAAACAATCATAATTAAGGTTCACCTGTCAAATTATAAAAAGCGGAACGATGCATGAATGTGGAACAGCTGTGCATTCTTTTTTCTGTGGCTTCACTCAGAAACCCCATTTTTCCAGTCATTTGCCATTCCTGTAGATATCCCTGAGTCACTTTCCAGGATGTGCCTAGGCTATCTTTAGATGTGAAAACTTTGTTTTGGGGATGACAAGGAATGAGGCAACTCGGGCATCATTAGAAAGCCAGGGGGAACTCACGGAAGCTGGAAAGATGGTAGAGTTTGAAAAGGAGAATCTGAAACTGCAATCCTGATTAAATCAATGAAATCTATCTTTTTAAAAATATATTTTCTGGTACCTGTGTAAGCAAGCACCTGCTTGCTCATCAAGTGCTTTACCACTTGAGCCATGCCTCCAGCCCAGCTTTATGCTAGGTGTTTTGGGAAACAGAATGTCACTTTTCTGCCCAAGGGTATCTTCACACACTGATCTCTGAATCTCAGTCTCCCAAGTAGCAAGGATCACAGGCATAAGCCACTGGTCCTCAGCTTCATTTGCCATTTCTTAAGAAGTGAAATTATAAGCATCAACTTATGCTTGAAGTGGGCAACCAAAAAAACTAGGAGACTGCTACTGCAAGAATCTCGAATCTAATGTGGTAAGAACAAAATTCAAAGAAAACAAGATTTGGCTGAGCTCTGCACCCAGAAAAAAAATCCTCATATGTCATTTTTTTCATATCCAATAATGTCTTTCTTTCCAGAAAATTGTAGCAGAAGCAACTTTCTCAATGTCTTTCCTTAAGCAGAATAGAAAGCAGTATATATGTCCATTCCTTTTTTGAAATCTTTAGAGCATATTTGGATATAGGAAGAGGAAAAATTAACATTTTAACTGTAGAAATTTGCTTGTCCTGACCAGACTATACTTGTTCAGAATAAAAGGCCTGAGACTCTTTATGAGCGAACTATATGTAGGAGGTTTGGTGAGGAAGCAGATATCATCTCATGCCGTACACAGACATACACAGTCTGTGTATGTATGTATGTGTGTATGTATGTATGTATGTGTGTACGTATGTATGTGTGTTTACGTATGTGTTTGTAGGTATATATGTATGTGTTTATATGTATGTTTGTATGGATGGTACTAGGGTTTAAACTCAGGGACTTGTGCTTATTACACAGGTGCTCTACCATTTGAGCCACACCACTAACTCTTTTTTTCCTTTACTTTTTGGATCAGTGTCCTATTTCATCACCCTGGGGCTAGCCTCTCACTGCATTCTTCCTCCCTAGTCTCCTGGATATCTGGGACCATGGTCACACACCACAACACCTGGCTTGTTTTTTCAAACATGGTCTCACCATTGAAGCGTTTCCCCTTTTAAAATATGAAAACTTTGCATATATCCCCTTGCTTATTTCCAAGTGATTTCTGTGATGTAGAGGGTCAGCCAGAACATGTATTTGGCTTTGTTTGTTAGATTGTACTTTGCCAGTGAATGTTTCTGCCTTGGGATGTTCTATTTTTACATTCTTTACTTGGCCAAAATAAAATATTGGGTCCCACAGACAATCACCATATTCATAATTTTTCTTCTGTATGGTGTTGAAGTAGAGGGTGAGGATGAAGGGCTAAATAAGGAATGCCATCTTACCTCGTATTCTCCAGGGTCCTGTAGTTGTTTCTAGGAAAAAAGGAAATCTAGGGCTTGTAGTCTTGATTTCAGCTTGAAGGTAATATGAGTTTGGAGAGCGATCGAATCTAGCTAGCCTTGAAAATAAAACCAAAGACCCTTTTTCTACCTAAGAGAAATTTTTTTGTTGTTTATCTTAACTGCTAAAACTTTAGGAATTGTGGCTAGAACTTGGCCTTGAGAAAATCACTGATAAACTGTTGTACTTTAAGCAGACCAAATAAGACACTAAAGGAGCACCAAGTTGTGTGTGTGTGTGTGTGTGTGTGTGTGTGTGTGTGTGTGTGTGTGTTCAAGCTATAACATTTTAACTTATCTATATTAGCACATTTTTTTTTACTTGACTTCACTGCTCTTGATATTAAGAATTAAAATAATAATATAAGCTTTTCTTGACAGGAATGAAAAATCAACCTGTATTTTTCTGAACTCAGCATTTAAGTTTAAGCCCGAGATTCAAGTCAGATTAGGAAATATTCAGGTCTGAGGGGGCCCTGGCTTCGGACTTAAGTCCCTCTGCCTCCCCAGCTGCTCTTATGACCTTTGATCCCATTAAGCTAACAGGACACTAAGCTCTATTGTGTTCAAAGCAGCTCAAGATCTATTAGGATAACTGGGTCAAAATCATTTCACAGATCATTGCTGAGACTTTTATGAATAATTTTTCACTTGAGTTAGTGTTCAAATACGGTGCAATGTCTACAAACACCCTGTTCCCAGAGCTTGGGATCTGAGTGTTCTTTGCTTTTATGTGGATAGTGATTCCATTCCTTGTCCAACATATGCACCTCTTAGGGGCCAGGAAGGACTTGGCCGGGTTTGTTGCCTGGGCAAACCTGCAGTTTGTATACACTGGCAGAAAAAGTCATACCACAGAGTGTTTCGTTTATGCTTAAGGGATTTATTAGAAAAAAATAAATGATTTCCAAATATTCCTTTATCAGAAAGTGTACAACGTGTTAGCTGCCAAATACAATAATTCTGATGGAATTGAGCGCAGGACCCTGGGGGGGTTATGCTGGTCAGCCGAGTGGGAGCAGGGCCCTGGTGCTGGGCTCACAGGACCACAGCTACCCATCTCAGCTTCCTGCTCGCATGGAGGAAGAGATGGCAGAGCCCCTGGTGTGGTTTTCTGAAGTAAGTGAGGACTGCCCCTGAGCAGCAAGATCCTAGCGGGAGTCAGCGAGGGTGACTAGCTAAGCAGAAAGGCAAACAGGAGAAGTAGTTTGTATCCAGGAGAAGCATCTGCCAGGCTTTTGACAGCCCAAAACTCCCCAGAAGCTAATGGGGGCAGTGGAGGTGGGGGGTGGAGAGATCCTGCTGCTTCTCTGCTTTTTTTTTTTTTTTTACACCATCAGACACACCAAGACTTCTGCCAGGATGAATGGCCAGTTGTAAACATGGTTTTCAAGCCAATAGTGCTGAACTTGGCTATCATTTTCACCTGGGCCAGGCTGGCGGTAGAAGCAGATAGTTATCCTTCTCAGAGGGTCTGCATTGCAATGGGAATGTTCAGCCACGAGACAAACAAGTCTCATGACTAACCAGAGGTGAAACGTCCATCTTTTTTCAGTGTCAACACAATTAAAAATAGATGTGGAGGCACTTTAAGGTTTAACAAGCCCTCTACAAATCCAGAATTCAAAAAAAAAAGCCTTGTTAAAGATTGTGTCACCATAACAATAAAAATGAATTGCACTGGTGTAACAATAATACTGATGATGAACATATCCTGCTGGCTTCATTAAGGTTGATCATTTTGAAAAGTCCTTCTTTTCCACTTATCTTTTTGAGAACCATGCTATTTTTTGCTTGATGGTAAAAGGGAACACTACCTAGCCCTGACTGTGTGGCTCGACTCTCTGTGCGCCTTCTGTGTGTTACCCTGCTAATCCTCAGAATGATCGTACCCAGCAACGACTGCTCTCATTATTTCTCCAAATTTGGAATTAGGCATAGAAGGATATACTGACTTACCGATGACCACACAATGGATCTTTACCTTTAAAAAAAAAAAAAAAGAATTTCAAGAAATCCCTCAGTAAGTCCCCAGAATAGATGGGGTTTTCCAGCCAATAGAACAATACCCTTTCTCCTTGTCACAAGGTGCATGCATGGAGGTGCATGCATGTCTTAGCGAGCAGTGCTCAGCCTAATCTGAGACCACTGTAGCCTTATCCCCTCCCCCAGCAAAGCAGATCCCTTTTCTTCTAAAGTTAAGGAGGTCAGATAACTTACCCAGAGTTCTCTCCACTGCATCGGCCTTTCTTTCATTGTGCTTTCAAACCGATACCAAATCCCTCAAGTCCGCATCTTTGCTTTCAGGTACTCTTGGGTTTCCTGGAAGGTGAGCTTGTTCTGAACACGGGCCAGGTCGGTGAAGCGAGCGAAGCGAGTGCGTGCCGGCCTGACCCCATGTAATCCCCACGTTCCTTCTGTTTGCTTTGCTCATGCCTTCCTGCCACCAACCCTGAGGCAGTTGAGAAGAGTTTTCAGACAGGGAAGAGAAGGTAGAGTGGTGTTGAGGACCAGGAGTCCAGCCAGCAGTGCCTTTGCATGTCAATAGTATGTTTCTGGACTGAAGACAAGATCCATCTGGGGTCGTTAGTGTGCACGAGATCATTTTTACGCTACATTACTTACACAGTATTGTAAGCTAAGTGGGGTCTGCAGATCTGTTCTGCTCACTTCCTTTTATCCCAACCTAGGCAGCTCTGGAAAGGAGCACATCTTGGCTGTGTTAAAAAGTCTCTGACAGACACAGCAAACACTCAATGTAATCCTTACTCATTTGACTTCTGACTCAATAATGGATCACATCCTCAAACCAGGGAATGTTCTGGCCTCCCTTGCTCGAAGTGTTACAGCCCAGCAAGCTCTGTCAGGGGGTTGGTGAGAGCCTCAGCTGGTCTGCTGCCGACTACCATAGCTGGCACCTTGTGTGTGAGCGACAACTCCTCAAGACCTGGTCATTCCAAAGCAAGGGTCAAGATACACCATGCTTAAATGGCTGTGATAAACCAGTTCTTCTTTTTAGGCTTAATTCTCTGGTAGGAATTCCAAAATACACGGCTATGCTGTGATGTAACTATGAAATGAATGTTACCACCCCTGCCCTTGGGACATCTAGATACATACTCCATCACAAGCTTTAACACTAGCCAAAGGGAAACCATGACCCTTGTGTTGGTTCTGTGTGTGCCTGGCAGGTCCATTTGAGACAAGAGGAGTAAAGGTTCCAGTTGTTACTCAGGGCTGGTGAGCCAAGCTCAGGACCACCAAAACAGCACCGTGCCCCACATCAGCAGATGGAAAACCTATCAGGCCTCAGAAACTGGCATTCCTTTATTTATGGCTATTACATTTTAAGTGTCAAATGCAAGGTCGGTTGGAAACATTTGGGAGAACTACATTTCTCTGTTCCAAACATGTTCCATTTGGTGTATCTTTCCGTATCTCAATAGCCATTTTTTTCTGCCCCAGGTTTTTCACTGCTTTCACAGTGGAACAGACATTCTTATCCTAGTTTTGAACCTCCAGATGTTATAAGGGTTGGTATTTCCAATACCACAATAAGCTATGTAGGTAGCTTGACAACTGGAAAACTAAAACATGAAAACAAGATGTCTGTAGTTTACTTGCTCCAACTCCTTCCTCAGAACTCTTAAATAAATCTATTAGAGTTTTAAAATCTTTATACTTATATTTAGTTGACCTACGTGGTTCTATAAACCTACTTGTTGAGTATAATCTACTTTTGCTTCCCCTTTGTATAGCTCTCTTTGATCCCTCCCACTAGCAATTGATAATTGACTGTAGTTATTGAATTTGAGAAGAATAATTTGCTCATCATCTAGAAATACTATTTTTTCCTCATTACAAATATTTTGAAAGCTTAAAACAAACCACAGTAGTAGAAATCATACTCACTTGCACCAGGAAAGCTGTCAGAATTCCCACTGAGATAATAGAATTTATGTCCAGCAGCAACCATTTAAAAACTTCTCAATATATTTTGTGATATTTTTACTTTTTGAATTCTGTTCTCTTTTGTTGTTTCCAAAAGCTAACTTCTTAGTATGATTTTTCAGACCAGAAAAAAATTTAAACTCTTTTTTTAATTGGTCTGATTTTCAGTAGAACTGGCACTGTTGGTACTATGAACTATTGTGAAATACCATAGAGAATTGGATATTTCACTGGGAAGGGATTTCCTTCCCTTAAAAAGAATTTAGGGATAATTTTAAAAATAGAATACCTTTCCTAAATCATTCATCTTTGATCTTTAATCATTATTTCTGGTTTGCTAGACTTAGTGGCATATGCCTATAATCACAGCACGCAGGAGACTGAGGTAGGAAGATTATGAACTTGAGCTACATAGTGAGACCCTGTACCCCCCCAAGTTAATTTTCTCCTTTGTTCTTGTTAATAATGTCATTTAGTATGAAATCTACTGGATATAATACATTGTTTGGTACCTTCTTTCTCTCAATTAGTGAGATTAATGTGTTTTGGTTGAAGAAAGTGTCCTCACTCCTGTGGATGCCTTTGCGGAGGGTATACTCTAGGAAGTTACAAGTTAGGTTACATTGAATACCCTGAAGGGTAAGGGTAGCTTTCTCCCCCACAGGGTTTCTTGGGACAAGATGCAATGCAGGAACCCCCTCCAACATTTAGCCACGGACTCTCTTTATTCCTTGTCAGTCACAGCTATCAATAGTTCCATGTTGCATAATGACATTTCAGTCAACAATGGACCATGCATATGATGATCCTTTAAGATTCTGATGCTCAGGGATGTTGGTCGTTGCTTTAGTATGTGTGCGATGTTCGCACAGTGACCAAATCGCCAACTGGAAACACTTCTCAGAGCACGTAGCACCATCATTGAGTGATGCACGACTGTGTATCTTCTCTCCAGAACCCTAAGGGCCAGGTATTTCTTTTTTTTTTTTTTTTTTTAACAGATAAGGGCTAGAAAACACATCAAGCTTAAGGAATCAGACCAAAGTAGACAGCCAGGTAACTAGAAAAACCAGGTGCCAACTGCAGGGCAGTCCTAATTCATACTCTCAACTGCTGGCCTGGACTTTTAAATATAAATACCTCACGGCTTTGGGATTACTTAGTCATGTGAGTATTATATGGGGTCAGGCCTGGCAGAAGTGGGAAGGCTTCTTGTCAATAAGGGATACTCAAAGCACATTTTCACAGCACACCCCTCTTCCTCTGCTAACTGGTTCTCTCATCAAGTACCTGGTGATCAGGTACCCCTCACATCCTGGGGTACCCACCTTGAAGGACCCAGGATCTTGCCACGTAGACCAGGCTGGCCTTGAGCTCCTGATCCTCCTGCCTTGGCCTCCACTCTGTTTATCATATGCAACTCCCTCTGTTGTGTTTGTTCTCAGATTTAAACTGCTTTCCTAAGACTGTTTATCTGGGAGCCAGCTCCCTGAGAGCTGATAACTTGGCAGTTTGACATATTGCATCAGGTTCTCAGTGGAGGCCTTATATTTCTTTTATTTATCTTTTATTTCAGTGGAGGCCTTCTTCAGGTTACCATAATCTGAAATGGTCATTTGATTGCCAGAATGTCCTAATATCTCCAGGTAGGCCTGGAGGACCTATCTGTTTGGACAGAGAAGAGTGTTTGGCACACTTCAGGTCCTACCTCAGAGCCCCTGTTCTAGCATAGTTGATAAAGAATGTGAGTTACAAACAGAAAAACATGTTGCCTTGTTCCCAGGTACTGTTTCTATGCCCTCTTTTTCTTTCTTTTTTATGGTGCTGGGGATGGAACCTAGAGCCTCATGCTTACTAATCAAGTGGTTGACTGAGCTAAACCCTCAGCCCTCCAACACCCTGCTACATAAAACTACCATCTGCCCTGTGTTACTTTGAAAAAGGTGACATGGTAAGCTCACTGCACAATGAGAGCTGAGGCAGCATGTGACTGAACAGTGCGGATTCTGCCCTGGGGCATCTCCAACAAGCTTGCCCGTTGTCATAATGCACTTCTTTGGGCCTGTACCACAGGCCCAAACCATCAGCAGTGTGGGAAATATCCCTGGGAACAGACTCTGGACACTGAAAAATGCCAACTTGCTAAAATAATGCACATCCCTTTGTACTGTATCCAAACCAAAAAAAAAAAAATAAATTAAAAAAGAATAGGCTAGAAATGGTGTTTCTATGAATCCAAGGCACAGATCATTAAGATCTGAGTTACTCAGGGAAACTGCTTATCTGACCATTTCCAAACATGGACCTTCACTGCCATTTGAGTCACCTGATGACTCTTGTTTATTATAATGAAGAGAACAGCAGAACCCAGACTTATTTACTACCAAGTAGTTGCTCTGCTTGCTTTAGCTACTCAGAAATTCCTCTATGGAATAAGTTTCCCAATCATTTGTTTATCAATTTACAGAGGAGGGAGCAGGCCAGGAGAAATCAAGAGACTTATACAAGGTCACATCATTAACAGGTGGTAAAGCCAGAAGTTGAACTCGGGTTAGTTCATGTCCAGCTGCTACTGTACTACACATAACCAGAAATATTTATTTCAGTAAACAGATGCTCATGCCTTCTCTGTTCTTCTTTCTCAGTCTTGGTGGTCAGGTATCTAGAAACAATCCTATAGAACTGTCAAAAGCTAAATATGCTGGATAATTAGGATTTAGCTTTCACTGGAAAATGTCAAAGTTCTACAAATAATACAAGCTCTGAGATACGAGAAAAAGTGTCAGATCCCCACTTTATAAATAAACTGCCACATGCTGGGGAAGGATGGATTTGGGCAGGTTGCCTGTTCTCATAAAGCAAACCAACAGCGATGCTTGATGTGTGCTCCAGAATTCTCTTCTGCCAGGCTAGTGCTGCTCAGCTACCACAAATCACGTGTGTCTCAAGAACCAGCCTTTGAAAAGCCTCTTCCCCAAACCAAAATACACAGAAAGACCTGCTGCAGGGATGCCTGTGATCCCAGTACTTGGGAGCCTGAGGTAGAGGTAGGAGGATTGTGAGTTTGAGACCAGCCTAGGTTACTTAGTGAGACCCTGTCGAGATGGAGAGAGGAGGAAGGGGAAGGGAAAACAGAGAGGGAGAGAGAACGAAGGAGAAAGAGGAAGAAGAGAAAAGACTTGAAGAAACAAGAAGAGAGGAGAAGGAGAGAGGAGAGATGAAAGTGTAGGCAGAAGTTATCACGTTTCCTTTTTTTTTTTTAAGACAGGGACCTGAGACAAATATAAACCGTTCTTCCTCTCCTCGGGACAAATAGAAGATGGAAATCATAACTAACGTAGTTTCATCAGAGTTCAACCTCTCACAGCCAGGAAAACCTCATCCTACACTCTAATCCTTCTCAAAGAAAGGAGTGAGTTGGCCAATTTGTATAAATCAGGGAGTTATCGTAGTAATTTCTGACCCTGATTTTGAAGTGTCTTGATCCATAGGATGGATGAAGTATGAATTAGTGTAAGAAAAGTCTAGTGTTTATGCTTGAAAGCACCTCATAAAAATATGCACACCTGCCACTGGGACAAACTGAGTCTGTGCATAGAACCAACACACATGTATTTTTAGTCAGAGTAGTGTGGAAAGTTGTTAACACACAAATCTTCCAAACAGGCCTCTTCTACACCCAGGCTCTTGCTTCTTCTGTGCTTACCTAACACCCTGCTGTGTCAGACCAAGAATACACTCACTGCCTGTGCCTTGCCTTTGGACGTTCACGCTCACCCACATGGGCTAGAGTAACCCTGGGTGGGGAGACAGGAATAGGAGGTAAGGAAAACGTGCTCCTGTGCTGAGGGAAGAGGCCAAACCAAACACATCCCTCCCTGCAGAGGAAGGAAGTGGCTGCAAAGATCTTCCCTGATGGCTTTGGGTATTTGATCAGTGCAGGGTAGGAGTGAGGATAGTAGGTGTGTATGTGGAGGGTGGGGGTGTGCATGATGTTCACTTGTGCATGAGTGTAGCTTGGGGGATTAAAAAAATATTGCTAACCTTGAAAAACAATTTAGTCATAACAGAAAGAGAATAACAAGAACAAATCCAGCCAAGGGAACGAGAAGCGGTTTAGGATCTCAGGGTCACAGGCCTGTTGTCCCTAGCTACCTCCCCACTGACCATTTTCACAAGTCATGTCCAGAAAGGAATCCAGGTGCTCCCTTTGGTTAAGCACTGAATTTGAGTCAGCCCAAATTTTTATAAGCTTTCTTCCTGGAGTGTCTTACCTCCGGGGAAGCTCTCAGTCCTGGGTATCTGGATCAGCTGATCACGCTAAAGATCCACAGGTGCCGTGTGTTGAATCCTTTCCTCAGTACACCTCCTAGGAAGGCAATTAAGTCTTTTCTTTTTCTTGCTCTTATTTTCTTTTGTTTGCTTTAAGATGGTCTCCTAGGTAGCCCAAACAAGCCTTGAACTCACTATGTATAGTTCAAACCTCCTGCTTCAGGCTAGAATTACAAACCTGTACCACCCTACCTAGCTTTCTTTTCTTTCTTTTTAAAGACCTTTTTAGATGAAGTGGCTTGTCATGTGATAAAGGGAATGTAATTCACAGGAAATGATGACAACTCTGACAATTGTGGAATCATGCATAAGGTACTAAATCCCAAAGCATGACAAGCTGTGTTAAAAGTCATCTGAGATAGACTCTCATAATGCTGTTTTGTATTAAGATATACTACTTGAATGTGCTGCTAACAGTGTGCTTAAATGTAATATTCTTTCAATTCAAATGTGTATTAAGTTTTGCAGTTGGTGGTTCCAGAGAATTGGCCATCGAGTAGTAGTAAGTCTTGAATACAGCAAGATGTAGCATACTGTGTCCTTAAGACGAGGCAGTTCCAGGCCAAGCCGCAGTGTCCTTTTGCCAATGCCCCAAACCCTCCCTTTCCCATTCTCCTTCACAAAACACCAGATTTCTTAGGCTCAGGTGCTTCACTCACACATGCCCACGCATGAGACATATGCACAGTGAGAAGTCAAAGACTCCTGCAGTCTTCGGCTTCCATCACCTCCCATCCTGGCTCCACCACAATTTGGCCCATGTTGCAGCAAAACTCTCCCGTGCCACTTGCGCAGGCATCGGACTGTCCTGTGGTTCCCTGTGAGCCCAGGCTGCCTGCTTGCCATTGATCTATTTATTTGTTTGTTGTTTGTTGCTGATGTTAGAAATAACATAGAACCCTGTTTTTTTTCCCATGGTGGTTTAAATACTAATCATTTGTAAAGATGAGAGAATTCAAAACAATAATCTCTGGAAATGCTTTGGCTCCGAGTTGATGTTTGGAATTTCAGCCCTGGCTGATTCCTATAGAATAAACCAAAAGAGTACAAGTCCCATTCCTGCTGGAGGGTTCATGGCTGGGCTTTCTTTCTTTCTGCTTGTTTAAAAGTAGAAGACTGGGAAGGTGGCTCAGTGGTAGAGTGCTTGCCTTGCATGCACAAGGCCCTGGGTTCAATTCCTCAGTACCACATAAGCAGAAAAAGCCAGAAGTGGCGCTGTGGCTCAAGTGGTAGAGCGCTAGCCTTGAGCTGAAGAACTGAGGAACAGAACACAGTCCCAGCCCAGAGTTCAAGCTCCACAACCAACAACAACAACAAGACCTGGAGAGGGAACCCTAAAAGGAAAGAGGAAAACTTTATAGAACCAGAAGCTGATGGATCGTCATTCCTAACTGGAAAAAATTTTGAAGTTCCAATGTAGTCATATGCCATTAATGAGAAATAATGTTGTCAGCTGATTTTGTCAGCTATCACATGAGCATGCCAGGATGTACTTCCACAAACCTAGATGCATAGTCTTCTATACATAGTCTTCTATACAGCTGGGGTAGACAGTGTAGCCTGTTGCTCCATGATTGCATTGTAAGGCACATGACTGTGTAAAATGTTTAGAGAATGTCTGGCATATGGTAAAAATAGTAGCTTTTTCTTTCTTACTAAAGTGTATTTGAATCATGCCTAGGAAAAGAAGAAGAGAAAATCATGGATTCGAGTATTAGTATCTACCAAAGCAGACAACAGCCCATCAGCCCTGGGCCGGTCTCATTCTTGCCACAACCCTGGTCTATGAGGTGACTGGGCTCCATGCAGACATCGGGATCTTAAATTAGTGAATGTAATAGTTCTACTGTATTCTGGGGCTTCTGAATTCTTCAGTGATTTTCATCATCTAGTGGGCAGGTGAAGGAAGAGCATTTCACAGTTCTTGAGGGCCATACCTCTTCCCTATTCCTACATTTTGTTGGCTTTAAATTTCATTACTTCACCTATATTACATTGGGCAGAAACACATGACTCCACCCAAGAATGGAGGAAACTGGGAAATGTAGTTTAGCTGTTTTCTCAAAAAGCAGAGAAGAATGTGGATATTAGTCAGAACATGGATAAACCAATATCAGATTGATGGTTTTGGCTTGATAACTAATGAACTCACCAGAAAGCATTGGCTTTTTAAAATCTTAATTTTAAGAATTAATTTAAAAACCTCCCTTATTTCACATGCAACACAAATCCTAATGTTCATGTAGAAATTCACCTACTTCTATGGACTAAAATAATAAAAGCAAACATCTGTGGGGGCATTTACTATGTACCAAAATACTAAGTACATACTTGTTTGATTACTAATAGAAAATTAATTTAATTTCCACTCTAATCTTTAAGATAGGTACCTGAATAACCCACATAGATGAAGGAACTGAATTAACCAAAATGTCAGTAAGTCAAACAAATACAAGCTGATGCGGAATTATAAATAAAACTGAAACAGCTGCTAGTTGGTCTTATTCACTATGCCTTTAATCCATTATGTGACAAAACTTAGTAGTAGCAGGAGTTAGTTTTCTACTCTGTTTTCAGTATCGGGAGACCAAATCCAGATCTACTACAAAAGATACTTTATCCAGTCCACGATATCATTCTGCCTGGAAGAGCACCTGTTAATGTGTCATGAGCTAGGTTATTTGTCAAGAAAACATAATACTCAAGTCCATGGAAAAATACACATAAATGTGCACTTTATCCTTTGGCTTACTTTATTTGCTTATCAGTTTAGCCATGCAGGCATTGAATGAGCCAGCAAAAGTGTCTTAATCTCTGCTATCTGTTCAATGATTTCTTAAAAGATCTGTTAGACCCCTTACTTACTTAGGTCTGCAGCTAGTATTTCAATCATACATGTTAACTGAGGTTTCTAATATTTGAGCTTTTTTTTTTTTTTTTTTTTAAGCTGCAGGCACAATTCTGTGCACCCTGTGTGATAGATTCAAGAAGATTCTGCATGGTCAGTTAAGATGAGTCATTACGGTCTTCATCAGCTCCATAGATGTAACTCTATGGAACTAAGAAATGTTTGTAGAAGCACTTAGTAGTGGAGACTTAAATAGATGTCAGATGGAAGATCCCCAGATGTGCAATAGTACAAAGAGCTGTGATAAACAGTAGAAGAGCTGAGTCACTAGAATTTCTGTGTGCTGGTGTATCCACTCAAACACTTTTGGCCAAGTCACAAGACAGTTGAAGGTGGCCAAGTTGTTTGTGGCCTCATCTGCCCTAAAAAAAAACAGAACAGAAAACCAGAATCTCAGTAATGGCAGCTAAACAAAGAAAGAACCTGTTTCTCAATATTTGCTATGTGTTTTGTTTGTTTGTTGTATTTTGTTAATGCTGCTTTGTTTGGATTTTTAAAAATATAAACTTGAGGAAGAATTAGACAAATGGGTGGATGGATCCACCACAGGTAGGAAGTAATCCCAGGCCCTGCTCATTTGTAGACTTCAAAGCATTTTTCAGTGTGTAGTTATCACATTTGTTATCACATTTGTCCTTTAGAATAATTTCACTGGGCTGGTAAAGGTGCACCTTTTGGGGTGTGTAACAGAGCCTTGGAGGCCACTGATTTTATCTTTGGCAGACTAATTGTAAGTCAGTGGCCAGGCAGAAAATAGAAACATCCAGGGCCAACTCCTTGGGCTTGGAGCCGTGGCAATTCAGGTGGAACTCTGAACTTGGAACCTCATTCTTCCACACCAGGGCCCCTTTTATTACAGGAGTGTCAGTAATCACTCACATCCGTGATAACATGATCTCAAACTGCAGAGATTTTCATTGTATTTATTAACTTACCTTGTCCCCAAAAGGACTGGTTGTTTTCATTACTATAATGTCCTTATTCCATGGACTGATATTTAGGAACCTGCTTGGTTCCTTGGCATAATGACCTATTGTATTTGCAGTTTTGTGACTATGGACATCCATTGTCATTCCAAATGTAGCCAGTTTTACCATTCAAAAAAGCAGTTTTTATTTCTCTACTCTTGGGGGGGGGTAGAAATAAATCACCTAGTCGTTATTGATTTTTAGGTTTCTGCTCTACCTTTTATTTTTATTTCCAAACAGGAACAAGTTTTAGGCAGTGCACAGATCATTTCTAAACTAGGACTCCTTGACTCTTATTATTTTTCCCTTCTTTTACCAATACAAAATGTGCCACAGCAACAATAAAAGTCCACTTCTATCACTTTGTGTGTGTGTGTGTGTGTGTGTGTATGTATGTGTGTGTGTGTGTGTATGTGTGCATGTGTGCATGTGCATGTACATATGTGCAAATCCTACAGCTTAAACTCAGGGCCTGGGTGCTGTCCTGAGCATTTGTACTCAAGGCTAGCCTTACCACGTGAGCCACAGCTTTATTCACAACTTTCTGCTGGTTAATTGGAGATAAGAGACTCGCAGACTTTCCTGCCCACACTGGCCTCGAACCTTAATCCTCAGATCTCAGCCTCTGCATACCTAAGATTACAGGCATGACCCACCAGCTCCATCACTTTTTAATTTTTTTTCTGTTTGTATTTTAAAAGAGCCCATTTGTTGTTGTTTTTTCCTCTTTCAAGGAAGAGATGGTCTTTCTGGAAACAGATGGTCTCAGCCTTTATATTTGTGGAGACAGCATGTAATGGAGACGGTTTTGTTCTGCAGTCGGCTGTCTGAGGATCTGCAGACAGCGTAAGGGCTCTTGGTCAGTGAAAGATATTCTTGCATGCCACCTACTTGCTTCGTGGGTTTCTGTCTACTGCCTGTTTATCTGGGCAGCGGCACCACAGGAAGAAAGGGATGTTTAAATATGGAAATGACTTTGTATGTGGCAGCGGCTGTGAACTTGAAAGTCAGTTGTGAATTTTGATCTCCATTTTGCTTGGGAATATCTACATTTTGCCTTTCTACTCTGCCAGTTACGTATTTATTGGAGGTCCACCACTCAAATGATGTTGTATTGTCTTCTTGCCATATAACATTGTAAAGTGTTCCTTTTATAAGCAGGATCTCTCCTATTTTAAAAACTATTGTTGCTAATCTTGGCATAGCAACAGTTAAGTGAATCATTGTACAAAACACTCAAACCAATAAAATAAATGAACAAAAATTGGTTTCTTATAATATCAAGTAATATAAATTCACCTGTCTGACTAGCTAAACAAGTGTTCCAATAATCTCTCAATCAAGTTCAGACTCTGCCCTTTGCAAGGAATACAGTCAGTATCAGTTGTAGTCAAGCGCTGTTTTATTTACTGCTGTAAAATTACATAAGAGGGCAATTAATATCATTAAGCCCAGAAACCTTGGATTGCTTTAAGTATTTGTTTTGAATGGCAGTTAGATGAGGCACAGAAAAAAGTGGTTTTCATGTGGACTAATTGGCAGAGTTTGTACTGTTGTGGTTCGTGTTACTCATGGAAGATAAAGGTCTTTTAGTATATGACAGAAAGATGATATAACAGTGCTGAGTCCATAGCTGATGAGCAGATGGGTCCATTGTAGGGTCATTATATGGTTCTGCTTGTGTGCTATTTCTGAAGTGTGAAATATCCACTCTTCTCGGATGACTAGCTAGGAAAAATCTCCCCAGGAAAGTGTGGTGTTCCTATCCAACAGCAATGCAATATGAGCCTCATAGAAAATTCAAATTTTTTCTGGTTGTCTCATTTAAAAAGTAGAAATAAATGGGTGAGGTTTTCTTTAACCTAATATATCTAAAATACTACCATCTCAACATGTGATCCAAGTAAAATCATTATTGGAATAGTTAATCCACTGTTTGCACTGAGAGGACATCCCATTTCAGACAAGCCACAGTGTGGACCCGTGGCTACTAGCTGCTGCATTGGACTGCACGTGTGTGAGGCACATGTAAAGTGCACCCATTCATGGTCCAATTCCAGCTTCAGATAGGAGAAGAAAGAACGAGAGTGTGTGGAGTGGCCATTCATTAGCAGAAAAATGTCCATTTTTTGAAAGGGAAAATGTTGACAGGACCTTCTGGAAAATATAATTATATTTCTGATGTTTATTTGCACAGGTTGAATGCCATTCCATAGCAGACTTGAGTTTATTTTCATGGGGGGGGCAATAAAAAAAGAGACCTCTGATTTAATGTTAGTCATTTCCTCAAGGAAATGAAAACTCCACCTCAGAGAGCAGTCATCTAAAGGATTCCTTTCTTCACTCATTCATCTGGTCTACTCTTGCCTTGGTCATGTCGCTAGAACACTATAGAAGTTATGCTCCAGTTGTAAGTATAGCTTTCTTTAATTATCAGGTTACTTTTCAACTAAAGGCTATTTTTCTCATATCAAGTCCCCCCCACCCCCCGCCAAAACATGTCAGTTTTCCTAATAAACATTTGTGAGAAGTTTATGTTTTGATTTAACGTGGTCATTGGAAAAAATAGCACATTAACACCATTTCAGGTGTTTCAAAGACCTCCTTTACAAGTGTAAACCATAATTATTGAAAAGACAATTCGTATTCGCTCAGAACCAGAACTAGGCACAAAGTCTTCATGTGGTTCAGCATTCCTCCACAGTGTGTCTTTGGAAGATGGTATCTTTTTTTGTCCTCCGTTTTCATAGTAAAAGTCTGTAATGCTAGCGTCCAGTTAAAAGGGTTGTTGCCCATCAGCCCTCATTTTTGGCAAAACCCTCATTTTTGATGTTTGAGTGTTGCAGCTGATTAGAGATCGAAGTTTAATTAAGTGATTTCCCTCGAGGACTTGCTTGTAAAGGCATGTACTTGGAATTAACTTAAAATACTGTATCTGCAAACCCATAGACCTGTTTTCCATATGATATTAGACATTCAGTAAATTCTTTGCATGGTTTTGAACTTTAATATTAAACTTAAATTCATTCAATTGTGGGAATTGGTTATTCTATCCTTGACCAGACTTCTGGGAACCATCTTCTCAGCCTTGTCCTTCCCTGGCCTGCCTTTAGCAAGCTGATAAAATATCAATTTAGTGGAGTTCCTCCAACCCTCAACATCTGATAGTCCAGAATGTCTGATAAAGTTCCTCTACCAGTAATGTAAAGCCCTTGGATGGCCTTCAGCAAGAAATTCCTCTACTCTGTGTGTCTCCTCTTAGTAGTTTTCAATCCAGGGATCCTTGATACCACTGGCCAACTGTAAATCCCATTACTCTGAGATTCAGAGTTGAGCTCCACCTCTTTCCCACATTGTAGTAGAATTGACCCCTGTTGCAAGTTAATCTGGGTAAAATCTTCCTCAGAACTGGGACACGTGTCAAAGTAACTTTTTTCTTTAACACAGTGACCCCTAAGTAGCCTAGAAAATTCATGGATTAAAACTTCAGAACAATGTTATTGTAGAATGATACACAGGGAGCCCATAGTTCATCTGATGCAGGCTTCTAAAATAAAAAAACACTGAAAAGCAGACTAACCTAATTCAAATCGAAGTTCATTCTTAGAAAATCCAATATCATTACATCTAGGCATCTTACTATATTTAACATCCAAAGTATAAAAACTTGTCAAAAACATTACAGAATTCTTATTTATAAAATAAATATACACTTAATCTTGTAGAATGTTTATATTTAACATAGTATGGTCCATGGGAAAGTGGCACATTTCTATAGAAATTAACATGTTCTTAATTCACACAGTGATGCTTGGCCCAAAATATATGGGCACTTATTGTTCATTGTCCAGTGAGTTGTTAGAGATTAGGTTTGATGTGTTTTAATTCGTTCCTAGAAAAATCACTGTGAGTGTGTTTGGAGAGTGGGCTCTGCGGCAGAAATCACACTACAGTGAAGGTGATGTAGAATTGCATTGAAAGCTCACAGAATCATTGTAATGCAGGCCCCATAATTCATGACAAAGCCCAGACTTCTTGATAGTTTTCATGACCATATGATAACAATATAGTCCTAGATAGACACAGAGACATAGCCTTGTGTGTCCACTGATTTCATGCCAAATTCCTTCCCTTAGTGTTTATATTGCAAATTACACAAAAGTAAGAGGTCAAGAGAACAGAATAGCATGTAGCATTTCCTTTTTGTGAAGATGGTAATGGGAAGTCCCTGGACAATGACCTCCAAGACTGCATTGGTTACTTCTAGATGCCTGAAGACCACAGGGCCTCTTCCTGACAGATGGGGGCTTCCAAGGCATCTACTAAGTGTCTGTGGTGAGCACATTTCAAAGTGTCACGGACCCACATGTTAGTGTTCTGATGAAGGCTTTGAGTTCCTTGTGAAAGAATCGAGAACAGAATTGTGCCATTTCCACTAGAAAACTGGTGACCTTGAAACTAGGGTCATTTGAAAGCTAGTTTTTATAGGTGCAATTCTATGAATGTGACCCTTTTTGCTGCTTCGTTCAAAAAAAGAAAAGAATAAAATAGGGCTGAGAGGGACGGAGAGGTGAAGCAGGTAGATGGGAACCACTTCTAGAAAGTGATAAAGACTTCAACATGAAGCTGGTCACACTCTGACTTTCCACCCAGGAGTGGGGCTCCAGGAGAGAGGCAGAAGAGTGGAGAGAGAAACTGTGGGTGAATACAGCCATGATATTCAATGTACAGATGTGGAAATGGAACCAGGTAACGCAAGGCCTGGATGCAGTCAGAGCGATGGGAGAGAAAGGTGAAAGAGGTGACATTGCTCAAGATACATTGTGCTCATAAATGGATACATTATGTTGGAAGTTCTTTGTACAACTACTTAAAGATCGTCATCATGATAGGAATAATACTTTTCTTAAAATGAAGAGGAAGAAAAAAACTGGTTCAGGTTTCCTCTGGATGCTTGGTGAATTAGGGCAGGCTAACGAGAAAGGTGACAAATGCAGCAAGCTATTGTTGGTCTTATATCCCGCCCATTTTGCAATAGCCTTTATGTTCTGAATCTTACTCTTCTTGTCATAAGAGGAATGAAGCCTGTCTCAGCCACATGCTGGCATTGCTTGTGGAGCCATGTCTGAGACATCACTGTCCTCAGCCTTCTAGACAAAATGTCTTGGGGAAATAAGGAATGTTTTGACTCTCCACACCTCTGAACCTAAATGAACAAAGTAATGGCAGGTGTCACACTTTCTAAAGTCAAGTCTGTCTTCTTGACTGGTTCTACGTCAGATAAATACAGTGGGAGAATGAAGCGTGAGAAAAATCTAGGCCCACTGTAATGCAGTGTACAAAAAGGTGGGAATTAGTTTAACATGACGAATTCCTTCCCATGGCAGTTCAGAAATACCTCTATAGATTATTTTTCATCCCCTTTTTCTTTCCTATATTCCCATCTTCCACTTCACTCATTTCCACTCAGACTGAACATTGTCCATCATTTTCACCACTCAGAGAAGCCACGGCCCAGGAGCAGGAGCAGGGTGCGTGGTGAGGTGGGCTCCAACACACTGGGGCACTGTGGAAAGCCAGACAGAATCAGTACACTTTGATTCATCATTTCTGCCCTGCAGTGTCAATCCTAGACTCTTGCACGATACATCCTTTCCATCTGCCTGTTTGGCAAAAACAACAGAAAAAAAGAGACAGCTCATGTCTAAAGGAATTGAAGCATTTTATACAGTAAAATGGTTGAATGTAGAAAAACATGGCACCACAGAATCCTCAAAGACGATTTTATGCTGGTTTGGGGATTTAAAATCTGTGCCCAACAGAAACCTGTGGCCAGACATGTGTTTAGAATGTAAAGGGTCAGGTGAAAGCCCGAGCGCACAGCCTGTGGGCTTGCCTTTCCTCACAGCCCCAGTGAGTGTTTTTCTTTCCCCTGCAGGGTGCTTTCATGTGCCAGCACATTGCACATTGACCAAAGCTCCTGGAGAGGCTGAAGTGTGAGGACTGAACTGCTCTTGGTTGGGTGCAGTCTTGAGAAGTTATTCTTGGGGCCAGACCAACCAGTTATAGACTCTCCTGAGGAACAGTCAGGTGTACTTGCCACCAGGGTTGAAGAGGCAGCCAAAACATGTGGGCCTCCTGAAAATATTAGCACTGAAATTGAAATACTAAGAGAGAGAAGAGCCACAGACCCAGGGCATCTCCAGGCCTTTTGCATCCCCCTGAAGGTGGTTGCGATTCCTCCTCACTTCTGAGTTTGTCTCTCTAACAGGGACATTTCTCACCCTCTGCTCCTCTCTTAGGTCTTAAGTGACTCTGGTGTTCAGTCAGACTGGGGAGTGAAAGCATTAGGAGGAAAAAATATCATTGCAATCCTTGCAGCTCTCCGAGATTTAGGTTAAGTTCAACTTGTACCTGTTTAAAGTAGTTTGCTTTGCTCTTTCTTTCTCTCCTTCCCTCCCTTGCTCTCCTCCATCCCTCTCTCCCCCCTTCCTTCCATTCTCTTTCTCTCTGCTTCTCAACCAACTCTTGCATTTTGATCTATGGAAGATGAGGCCCAGAGGGGTTCCTTACCAAATATAACCCCCCCCCAAAAAATGTGTAACCCTCTCTTTTCTCCTTCATGAAGATGGATGTAGCTTGTTTCACTGGCAGAAGTAGGGTGTTCTTGCCAGCTGCTTTCAGAGGAGAGCAAAGGAGACTGTCTTTCAGTGGGAAAAGAACTGCAGCAGAATATGCTTTTCACATTCAGATAACAACTGAAGATGTTTCGGTGGAGAACATTTTCACCAGTCTATTTTCAAAGCTTTTCAGCCTGACACCACAAATCTCTTCAACTGGGAGCCAACATAGGACAGCCAAGTGACAGAAAACATATGGTGCTGTCACTCTGGGTGTATGACTGGTTCATTGGTCAGCTTGATGTTTTCCTGGAGAGTGACTAGACTCAACCAGGCCAGATCTAGAGTCCTTTCCCCCTTGAATTTAGCAATACAGTTACCTTTTGTATCTACAGATTTCAGATCTATAGAGTCAACCCAACCTTGGGTTGGAAATATCTGGGGAAAATTGGATCTCTACTGAAATACACAGATTCCTTATTCTTGTCATTATTCCTCAAACAATATAGTGTGATTATTTTTGTAGCACTTATCCTTTATATTAGGTGGTATAAGTCATAATGACTTGCCTTCAGGTAGATGTGGGAAAATGTCAATTTGAGGGTTTTGGGTTTTTTGTTTTGGGGGTTTTTTGTGGGGGAGGGGTGGTCACGGGGCTTGAACTCAGGACCTGGCACTGCCCTTGCACTTTTTTTTGCTCAAGGCTAGCACTCTGCCATTCTAGCTCTAGGTACACTTACAGCTTTATGGTGTTTAGTTGGAGATAAGAGTGTCAAAGGCTTTATTGCCCACATTTGCTTCAAACTATGATCCTCAGATCCCAGTTTCCTGAGTAGCCAAGATTATAGGTTTGAGCCAGCAGTACCCAACTCAGTTCTGAGTTTTTGTTTTAGCTTAAGAAATATTAACCCTTAAATAAAGATGTTTTCCCTGGGTAAATTTTCAACTCTGTGGGACCTTTTCTCATTTCTTTGTACACCAGTACTCCTAATTAATAGAAATAGTAACTTCAAGGTCAAATTATTAAAAGTGGCTTAGGGTACTGGCAGCTCATACCTGTAATCTTAGTTTATCAGGAGCCTGAGATAGGATAGCAGTTCCAAGCTAGATAGGGAAGGAAATTCCTTGAGTCTCATATCCAGTTAACTAGCAAAAACAAAAACAAAAAACCAGAAGTGGAGTTGTGGCTTAACTTGTAGAGTACCATTGTTCATCAAAAAAACTAATGGAGAGTTCAGGCCCCCAAAAGCTATGGTGCTGAATTCAAGACCCAGTACCAGCATAGACATCACACGAAATTGTCTTAGTAAGAATTTTATGGAGGGAAATAGAAAGGAAGAATAGACTATCATAGCACCACAATTTAAGCTAGAAGGATATTTTTTATACTCAAACTTGAAACATTACTGCTAATGAGGCACAATCTATCATTTATTTGTCCCATGGTCTTTAGGCTTTGCAGAATTAAGAATAGAAGAATAAATTGAATAAAGGTGGGTTATATTTAGCACAGATTCATTATGAAAAAAACGAAGACCATATTCCATGAGTGATTCATTTGTTTAGTAAAGAATTAAAAGTACTCAGGCATTTGATTAGCAGAAAGAAGAATTTAGGAGAAAGCAGGAAGTTCCTCTTTGAGTTAGACTCTAGGAACAATAAAGAAGAAGATTTTGAGGTTTCATGGAACTTAGACATGTGTTAAAATGCTAGTAAACTAAAAATGCAGTTGATTGAAAGTCAAAGGTTCGGTATTTTTTTCATGGTTGTTTCATTGCATACAACATTTGCTTGTATTTGGGTGTGCAACATAATCAGAATGCCCTTTACTACTTGTCCAGAAGACAATTCAAAAGGATCTAGGTATTCAGAGACTTTTATGAGCTATAAACAGCCAGCCTGCCTCCCCTTCTTCCCTTCCTACCACTCCCTCCCCACCCCCGCCCTGGGGTCAGATGAGGACCCTGTGAGGCGTCTCAGTGGTCATGGAGTTGTCAGAGAAGAATAATCCTGGTGTCTGTGAGAACCGCAGGTGTTTGTTTGCTTTTCTCCCCTCCTGTTTCTCCTGTTTCTGTGGTGTAGTTCTCCATCAGTCTTGTCTCCTATGTGAAGATGGAGATAGTGTTGGAGCTTGTTCCCATTGACAGAGGTGAGTGAGACTCTGAAAGCCAAGGGACTATTTGTGAACAACCACAGAAAAGGTGGAGAATGCAATGTGCTACACAGGGCATGAGGAAAACTCCGTTAGGAGGTTGTGTGAGTTACACCGTAGAAACCATGATTGGAGCCCACACAGGCATTTTTATCTTTCTTTTTTTATATTCTGTGTATTTTCCACCTACCATCCTTACCCCACAGTACCCTGGTGAAGACGTAGTTCTCTGTGAAATAGTATTTTGTCACCTTTGAACCCAGAATCTTATGAATGAACCATCCTGTTCCAACAGCCTAGGTATGAAGAGGTAAAAACACGACTCTGACAATGACTTGTAAGATTTTATTTCATCCTGTTTTTGTTTCCTTCTGCCGACTTTTTCATTTAAAAGCAAAAATACACCCTGGAATAATAAGCCAGGGAACCCCAAAGCAATGACTTCTGAGAGGTCAGGAAATAGAAATGAAACATGCAGCTGTCTCTTTGATTGCTTAGAGCTGCAAAAGATCCCTGGAACTGGCAATTGCTGGGATAAATGGTGAGGCAGTTTCATGTCAGTAGCCATATCACGTGGGTACTTTACACTCAAAATCAATGAAAGTGAATTCAGACCATCATACTGCCATGCACACGCATCCTTGTACTTTGTGTGTCCAGAACTTAATCTTGAATCCTTAATCGTCTTCTTGCTTTCATCATCCATACTCTCCTCTCCCATCAACGTTAGAGCTGTATTTGGTTCAGCTTATTAGCAGAACTCATAAGCTGCTGGTGGTATATCATACCTGGGGAAGTCAAAATAATGAGCACCAAAGAAAGCAGAGACTGAAAACAGAATCTGTGGCTGTGGCTTGAACTCAGGTGGCATTCAAACACCAGCTTCCCGTACAGGCTCCTTTGTGAGCAATATCTTGGTTGTAAATCATTCTGTTTTGGCTGGGGTGCCCGGTGCCCACTCGAGTCACATTCAGACCAGGCTGACTCAGGCAGGATCCCTCCTATTGAGTCATCACCCACTTCCTGTGGGTTCCATTTTCTTGGGAGACCTCCCACCCAAATGGTCCCTGGGCTCAGCCCGAAAGAGCCAGGCAGGCCCAGAAAGACAAGAAGTGATCACTTGCAGATCACACTTGCTCTAGCATTTCAGGACTATAGAAAGGCGTCATAACTCATATTGAGGAGAAAGAGGACTATGGAGGAGCTCTTAATACATTGTGCTGTATCCTCATCTCATCCGAACATTTAAACACTCCCGTAAGTTTCCCAGTTGACAGGCATATAAATTTTCTTATAGGGACATAGTACTTGTCTTTAGAGATTGATAGTCTAGCAGATCACCCCAGGAATGTGCGTGGAAAGACATGTGTACAAAAATGACCCATGCCAGGGCTGGGAAGGTGGCTCAGTGGTAGAGGGCTTGCCTTGCATGCATGAGGCCCTGGGTTCGATTCCTCAGCACCACATAAGCAGAAAAAGCCAGAAGTGGCACTGTGTTTCAAAGTGGTAGAGCACTAGCCTTGAGCTGAAGAGCTCAGGGACAGTGCCCAGGCCCAGAGTTCAGGCCCCACAACTGCCCCCCCCCAAAAAAATGACCCACGCCTATAATCTGAGCTACTTAGGAGGCTGAGATCTGGAGGAACACCATTCTATGCTAGCCCAGGCAGAAAACCCCACAAGACTTCATCTCCACAATATCAAGTAGAAAAACAGAGGTGGGGGCATGGCTCAAGTGGTAGTGTGCCAGCCTAGCAAGTGCAAAGCACAAGTTCAAACCCTGCTACTGTACCACCAAAATGAAAGAATATATTTCAATACATTTTACTTTTCTCACAGTGGGTTCATGCTGAGGATTGGTTCCTAGAGAAACAATGCTTAAGGACTTTGTTAATCCTTAAAACTCTCACAAACCCATTGTGCTCATTCAACAACATAGTAGGAGTCATAATGGTACCGCACACCAGGCAGTACACAGCTGTGACTTAGTAGCAACTTATTGGTGGTAGGTGTTTGAATGCTTGGGTGGGAAGAAAGAGACATACAATATATTTTGTCACATGGTATAAGCAGTAAGAGCAATGTTTTTGAATGTTTTGTCACATGGTATAAGCAGTAAGAGCAATGTTTTTGAATGTTGTAAACAAATATTTGAACCAATACTATAGAGCTTTCATTTTGCTTAGAAAATAACATGCATTTCCTGAATTAGAGAATACTGAGCCGTACTTCCTGCGATGTTTCTTCCTCTTTTGTTCCTTTATCAGGGATGAGGCTAGAGCTGCACGTTTTCCCCTAACGTTTCCTTTTTCCATTTATGAGAGGTCACAAGAGGACAATGAAAACTGATAATGCTCCTAGACAGATGACAGCTAGCAGAAGCAACCCCAGGAGCCCACAGAAACCCGCCCTGGCCACCCCCTGGGCTCTGCTGATAGAAAGAAGTGACCTTCTGCCATAGCTCTCCTCCCCGCCCCCAAGCACAGGGGTCATCACACAGTTGATGAGAAAACCACCAACAGCAGGGTGAGGAGTGTTATATGTTGAGCTTCCAGATCATTGTAAACCGAAATTATTAAAATTGAGGTGAACCGCCCCCTTAAAACATTGATGTTTCATGGTTTAACTATGAATAAACAGGAGACTTCTGTGGCTTGCCCCCCTCCCCCACCCTCCCCTCACACATGTTGTATGATGCTGTTTGGAGAGTTTGTTTTCTGTTTTTCCTTTGGAGGTAGATTGTGATTGGTAAGACATATAATTCTCTTTAACTGACTAGATGTTTTCATTTTGTTCAATAGGCATTAAATTAGGCGATTGTAGTTTAAATGTTTCAAAACAAGAGTGTTGAAATGAAAGGAGTGGAAGAACTGAGAGTTGTGATTACAAAGTTTCAGCCAAGTTCCCGGAAGCTATGTATCTACTCCTGTTGTCTATTCATGGTAACTTTGCATCTACTTTAAGGTCCTAGATAAAGATTAGAGATAAACATCCCATGCCTACAAAGAAAGCATGTAGTCTATCAAGTTACACTTTCAAAAGGTATAGACACAAACTTATTTGTAAACAAACTTATTTGTAAAAATAACTCATCAAAAAAGCAGACAGTTTTCAGCTGAGCGGCACCCTGACAGTCTATAAAGGGCTGGGGACTCGGCTCCAACGGGAGAGCATTCCTTGCAAGGGCAAAGGCCCTGGGTTCAAACCCTAGTACTCCTCCCTCCCCACCCCACCCCAAATACCAATCTATTTCCTAAAGTAATTCCTAAAGTACCTGTTACTATCTAGAAAAAATTGCTTTCTTAGGACATACTTTCAGACACTGCATTATCTTGTCAGTGTCCAGATCTGGAGTACTTCAGAAAGAGCTTTGGCCCTGGTAAGGCCATGGGAAGGTACTGGAAGCAGTGGAATCTGTTTTTATGAAGGTCATAGAGAAACTTAAGGAGTTAATAAAGAAGGCATTGAATGGAGGCCTATTAAAAATAAGAGATAAAGCTGAATTCAGGTGGCTTATGCCTGTAACCCTAGGAGGCTGAGATCTGAGACTTTCAGTTCAAAGCCAGCCTGAACAGGAAAACCCATGAGACTTTTATCTCCAATAAAGTACCAAAAAACCAAAAGTGGATCTGTGGCTCAAGTGGTAGAGCCCTAGCCTTGAGGAAAAGAAGCTCAAGGATAGTACCCAGGCCTTCAGTTTAAACCCAGGAACAGAGTATGCATGCATAACACACACACAGAGTGAAGGTAGGGCTACAGAAAGAGAAAATCCTGGCAAAACACTTAGTCCAGTAATTCTGTTCAGTCTTCTAAAATAGATATATAAAACTGTATTTTCAAAAGATATAGACACAAACACTGATAATAGCACATCAAAGCTTCATATGATATTACAGGCTCAGGCCTACTCAAGAGGCAGAGATCTGAGGATCCGAGGATCAGGGTTTGATGCCAGCACAAGCAGGAGTCTTATAGAACTCTTATCTCCAATGAACCACCAGAAAACCAGAAGTGGCGCTGTGGCTCAAAGTGGTAGAGTGCTAGCATTGAGCACAAAAGCTCAGGGACAGTGCCTAGGCCCTGAGTTCAAGCCCCACAACTGACAGAAAGAGGGAGGAAATTGCATTAAGAAAAAAAACACAGTATTTTTTCAGCTGAGACCCATCTTGACAGTCTAAAGGGAACATGTGTAACTATCAAAGTTTCTATGGAACTGGACAGCACTACGATGCTGGGTAGCAGAGCCCAGCCCCCTGTCTCTGGCTGCTGTCAGGAGGCCTGCTTTCATGCATTTGGAGATTTTTTTTTTTTTTTGTCAGTCGTGGGGCTTGAACACTGGGCCTGAGCGCTGTCCCTCAGCTCTTCAGCTCATGGCTAGCACTCTACCACTTGAGCCACAGCACCACTTCTGGTTTTCTGGTAGTTTCTTGGAGATAAGAGTTTCACGGACTTTTCTGCCTAGGCTGGCTTTGAACCTCGATCCTCAGATCTCAGCCTCCTGAGCAGTTAGGATTACAGGCGTGAGCCACCGGTGCCCAGCCCTTTTGCCAATTTTATGTATTCTGTCACCTGTTTTGCAACATCCCTTGTCTAGTTCTCATTTGAAAAGGGTGAGGTTTGCTTAAAGGATCCATTTCCTTTCTTGGTTTTGGTGGGGGAGGTTGTTGTTGTTTGTTCCTTATTAATCCGTTTTACATGACATTATCATTGTTTCCTTTCATACAAGTAAGAGCCACAATGTATTGTTATAAGGATTTCCCTAGGTTAGGATAAAAGCTGTAATTTTTTTTCATATGCAGAAAAGGCTGTATATTCAAATAATAAGCAGTAGTGTATACTCAGTTGTGATCAGCTGTTAGCAGCCGTTGGAGGTAGAACACATTCGTATTGGATCTGTGTCAAGGAAGCGAGTTTAGCATGGCCACCTGCTTGCCACAGAGCCGGTGGGGGTGAATGTGTGCATAAACACGAAAGAGTCTGCTCTAGGAACAAGCAGGCAGAGACCATGGGGTGTGAGGGTAAGACGCAGTGGACCAGGCCTGCGTCCCAACATCTTGGTCTCGTTTATACAAGCAGGAAGAGCCACACGTGGCCCTGGACACCTTTTGGTTCCCTTACCTCATCGTAATATCCAGGACAGCCGTGGAGGCTCAGGACAAGCCTTCCCGAGCACAAAAGCAATTCTGTCTTTCTGTTGCCTCCCCCTTGCACTGAAGCAAATGCCGTACTTAGTTCTTCGAAGTTCTTCGAAGTTCTGGGACAGTGCAATGCTGAATGTAATTCTTTCCTTAATTCTGGGAAAAGGAAATTGGTTACTGCCAAGCCTTGGTTTACAAATCTGCTTTTTAAAAAAAACTAAGCTTATTGTATAAGATAAAGAGCAAAGTCCCTCATTTGCTTATCATGGGAAAGATAATTGACTGCAATGTAAGGGCTCTGCTATGAGAGCTAGCTTGAGTAGGATACTGAGACTTGAACTCAGGGCCTAGTGGTTTTGCTCATCTCTTGAGCCACACCTCTGCTTCCAGCTTTTTGGTGTTAACAGGAGGTAAGAGTCTCATGGGCTTCTCAATCCTCAGATCTCAGCCACCTGAGTGGTTGTTATTACAGATGTGAGCCACCAGCGCCCTTTTAACCACAGCACGTTTCCAGGTTACTGCCGTTAATAAATCTGAGGACATCTGTCTTTAAACTGTGCTGTAACAGCAAGCAAAAAGCATGTCTATTGGTAGAAATAATTCATAGAGGAAAAACAGAGAAGAAGGAGAAAACATCCCCCCCCCCTCAGAATACTTGGAGCATCCTCTCACAGGGCACCCACCCCCTGTGTGGCTCATGGTCTTGCACTGCACCGGCTGTCTTTGGTTGCAGGTCCTGGTCAAGGCTGCTCTCTGTAACTCTTCTTCCTCATCCTGTGTGTCCCCACTACCTATGCTCTAGATTCATCGCTGATGCTGGGTGTGCAGGAACCTACTGCATAGCATCCTAGCTCAAGTAATTCTGCCATCTCCAGGTCTCTGCCATGGCTAAAATAAGTGTCCTTTGAAAATAGACTCTTCTACCAGGCTGCGGTTCCAGAACACTCTTCACCAGTGCTTTCCTGCCCAAGCCATTCAGCTTCCACTGTCTTCTGCTTGAGAGAAGGGAGCCCTGTGCGGTTACATTTACTCTGTCCACATCCAAAAGAGTTGGTTCTTACCGGTGTCAACAGACCCTAGTGACATTTCTGCTTATCTCCACGCCAGTCTGCCATCAGATAAGTGTTAGCTTAGCAAACACATTTGCTTTGCAGGCCAGAATGGATCACTGGTTAGCATTACTTCTTGCACTTAGAGAAAAACATTTTTCTCCCAGTGGGCGGCTATTCCATTCATTGGTCAACAGTCAGCAATGCAGAAATGCAATGATAGCAAATGGGGAGGGGAGGGGGCGTTCAGCCTCTCCTTTGAGAAGGCAAACAGGCAGGAGACGGCTCCTGTCAGGGCCTCCCTAGCCACCACCAAGGCTAACCCAGCTGGCTGGCCCAGTGGGTATCACTCACAAGCTTCTCCAACAGATTCATGCAAAGCCGGGGGAGCTGCAGCCAAGAAGGCAAGGGCTGCAGCATCCATTCCTGTGAAGCTGCTGGTGCTGGCTTGGCCCTTTGCCTGCCTGTTCTGCCTTCTTGTAGCCTTCATATCTAAATAACTCTTACCATGCACCTGCTGAATGGACGTCTGTGGTCTCTCTGGCCTCTGACCCCTCCAGTACTTCCTCCTGAGCCAGTTCTGCTCAACTCTGAAAATGGAGGGAATCCCTGAGTTACTGGCTGGAGCTGCCCTAGGCAAGGGACCTTCAGGAGTCAGGTTGTTGGTTTTACTCAAGGTCCAGGATGAACAGGATGCCATGAACAATCGCTGCACACAGCAATCCATGTGGGTCAGCTGAGTGAGGTGGGGCTTGAGATTCTCCATATCCCTCTAGACATCTTTCAGCCCCAAGTCCTTGGACCAAGGTCAGGACAGCCCATGTCTGAGACAGCTTGTCTGATAACACCTCCTTTCCCTCTTCAGACCTGAGTAAGTGTGTCCACCTTTCCTTTAGTTCTAAGTAAGTATTGTTTTATTTTTACCTCCTATAACTTCAGGAATGGGCAGTTCACCCAGTTCACATGCTTTCAGCTGTGTTACCCAGCACCCAGTCTCAGGCAGAGAGACACCCTACCTCCTACCCCTAGGCTGCTTCCTTGGCTCATAACTCTGAAATCCTTCCCTTTAACCAGCGGTCATTGTTGACCTTCATATTAGCAGCCTGACCCTCACAGGGAAAAAAACCTAGGAGAAGCAATGATGGAGGCAGACAAGGCACAGGATGTTTCTTACATTAGATTATGTGTGAGCTCCCTTCCTCCTTCCCCACCGCCAGCGTGGGTCATGAAGCTACGCTGTTGTTCTAGTGTCATTCTGGTCCCTTAGGCACATTCTCATCTGTCTTTAGGACCTGTAACTCACAGACTCGCAGTCCTTCCTGCCTCCTGTCATAGCCAGTCTGTGCACAGACTGCCTTGTGCACAGGACAACTAGATCTCTTTTCCTTCCACTCCCCTGTGTCCTTCCTGGGTGCCCAGCAAGCTGAGCTCGGCCACTG
The DNA here is from genome assembly GCF_024711535.1 of Dipodomys merriami. Taxonomy (NCBI): domain Eukaryota; kingdom Metazoa; phylum Chordata; class Mammalia; order Rodentia; family Heteromyidae; genus Dipodomys; species Dipodomys merriami. The sequence goes on along the minus strand of NW_027204715.1, from coordinate 9,459,625 downwards.
CTGCCACCCCCATTCAAACCTCCCAACCTTCCCTCACCTTGGGTCCAGGGGCCCTCTCTGTCTCCCCCCAGCACACACAGCACATTCTTAACCTTCTGGTTGGGTTTTGCAGGCCTCTTCCTGTTATTACTGTGACCTCTGTGAAGGCAGAGGCCACTTTTTAAACCTCGTTGACGTGCTCTGTGGTCCTGGCCTTGGACAGCAACAGGCACATCGTAAGGTCTGAACAGATCTTAATGGTGTGCTTGCCAGACCAGCCAGATGCCCCGGAGCCTCTGTGTGGCAGAGGGTGAGCGTGGAGGGGAGACGGACAGCCCGGGGCATCGTTGAGAGCCGCTTTTGATCACATAAAGCCAGCACTTCACGACACATCTGCACATTTCCTTTTAAACCCATCAAATGGAAGAAGATAAATATTCAGTAATGAAGATTGCTTGCTTTTGCTTCTTCAAAACCAATTTCTTGTCTCAATTTTTAAACAAGTGTACCATGTTGTTTTTTTGTGATATATATATATTATATATATATATATATATGAAGGAAATCAAAACAAGCCCAGGCTTTCTGAAACGGGAGGACCACACCGAAGGTCTTGTTGGAGAAGGCACCATTAGAATGGCTTCATTGAGTCTATAATTTTGCTCCCCTGTTTTTTAAAGGAAAAAAACATCACAAAGCAGCTCCTGCGGTTCCTCTTGTTGATATTTCTCTCCTTCATTGACCAAAGGCATTCAATCTCAGCAGTTCGGTCAGCACGGTCACTTGTGGAAGACACAGCTTGTCTATTCACCTGCCCTTCTCCCGTTCCAAACCACACGAAGGCACCATGTGGGTGTCAAATCATCAAGGGACTAACTTTTGAACTGACTCTGTCCATCAGCTATGGCTCTTCTAAAAAAGTAAATAATTTCAAAAGATTTTTACATATGCCAGAAGTCTTCATGCTGTTGATTCAAACCTGCATGCTGAGGTCTGCTGAGGGTCTTGGGGTCTCTGTGAGCCAGAGCTTCTGTTTTGGGGGTCACATTTCTAATCCATCATATCTCCACTGGAAGGCTTTGCTTCGGGGAGAGCAAGAGGCGAGGTGGCTTGGTTCCATTGGATCATGATCAGTTAACCCTAATCTGCCCTACATGAGACAGTTACAGAGAGATTGATTGAGGACATTGAGATTTTTTTTTTTCTCTCAGGTTCATCCCTATAAGCTTTTCAGTTCACTTAGCAGGATTTGGAGACTAAAGTTCCAATTCTGCTTTGTAGAATAAACTACGAAGTAGCTTTATGGCCTTTCCTAAATTATTCTTCCCTATGAGCCCCAGATTTTCCATCTTCCATAGAACTAAATAAGGTAGGGCATTTCTTCCATCTCTGCATCTTCAGGAGGATCAAATCAAATGTGGTCACCTAGGAGAAGTGCGCGCACAGGCCCAGTACCCACCTAGGATGTCCTGAGTACACTACGGTCTTCATCTACCTCTTCTAGTCTAATCCGATCTCAGAATTTCTATTATCTTCAAACAGTTGTACAAAGAGGCTTATTTTTAACACATTAGTTTATGAGTACCATGCATCTTGAGCAATGTCACCCTTTGCAAAATAAATAGTTTTAGGTTTCTGTTAGCAGTTCCTTTAAAATATATTTTTTTAAGAGAGGAAGAGAAAAGAGCTGGTGAATTCGTGATTTGGTCTCATCCCAGATAGATTTTAAGGTCCAGTCCCTTTTTAGAATTCACAGCCAACATCAATATGAACTTAGTTTGTCTAATCTTTTTGTGGTTTGCATGGAAGGTGGTTGGGTGTTTTTCAAAGTTGGGACTTCCTGTTTTTCCCCATCAGTGTTTTTCTGTTTGAATTCTTCAGTTTTTGAATCAGCCAAGCACATGTGTAACCCAGTCATATGGGACTAGTCTCAACTTCCATAGGTGTCAAATAGGATTAAAAACTAGGGGATAACATAGCTTGTCATATTTCATCTGTTGAGTTCATTTCCATCTTCACGTGAAAGTAAATAGCTAAGGAGAAATATTGTACTCAATTTCATAAAGACCAGGGAGGAAGATTTTAATGCACTTTTACTTGTAGAGAAGCCTCCTGTTCCATGCTTTGAAAAAAGAAGGTAGCAGAAACTTCCTTTTAAGCAGACTAACTCATATTTCAGCATCAACAATTTTATATAGAAAGTATGTGCTCTACTCAAAGTCCAGGATTCTCATCATCCTTTTTCTTCGGAGGGCAACTCAAACTTTCTACCTCTGGATATTTTGAAGTTTAACACATGACCCAAGGGGATTCCTTTTTCTTGCCAGTAAAATAGAAAACTCACGTCAAACTACTGGAGGAAACGAGTTTAGGAAGGGAGTTTAGCATTTTCATCCCACAAGAATGGGGTAAGTTTGGAGTAACTGTATGGGACATAGATGTAAAATGAGATGATTACATTTGCATCAAAAATAAGCATTGAAGTCATAGGAAGCTTCAACATTGACACTTGCTCAAACAAGTTAACTCTGAGGCTCACATTCTAAATATTGTTTTCTATATAATGTCAAATGTGTTTGAATTTGATTATATCCAAAGAGCCCAACTACATCGGGAACATGTGAAACACTTTTGAGGATGCCTTCCAAATGCCTTTGTCCTAATGTTCCCTTTCTATTCATTTGGCCAATTAGGAGTATCATCCTATCTGAGTGACTTGTTATTATGCTTATTATTATCTGGGCCTTGGTTCAGTGCTGGTCCTTTGGTATGTATTTCTCTGTGTATTTCTCCTGTCTTCTCCCCATCTCCTCCATCTGAAGCTTTTTGAGGGTGTCCTTATTGTCCTATAAAAAGGCCCTAATCCTTGTGATGGGAAGAAACATGCCAATATACTGGGCAAGTACAATACCTCTGCCTGACACCATGTCTTTACTGATCCAAGTATATGATGCAGTGGCATAAAAAGTTTACAGTGCAGTGCGGGCACTGTGTCATATGCCGTGATCAGGAGCAGACATGGCACCAGACATGCCACATTCACAGAGTCTATATTGATAATGGAGTAATTGTAGAAATGATAAAATATGCTAAAAGTACCTGGATCAACAGCAACATGGACTCAGACTGGTTAGAGTGAATTCCTGGAAGGGGAATGACCTGACCTTGACCTTGTTCTCAAAGGATGGGCAGAAAATAATAGAAAGTCATTCTGTGACATTTCTGGGGAGATTTAAAGATTGGAGATATAACTGCAATGACTCATAGAACAGGTCAAATGTTCTTTTGCTCCAAAGACTGTGATCGTTGCTTTATATATTTTCAGGCAAATCAGGAATTAGGTATTGATGTCAGAAAAGGGGGAACAGGTTATGAAGGGCTTATACAAGCAGCAGCATGAGTTGGTTATTCCTGTTTTCTCATGCCCAAAAGTACAGGCTTGGGAGCATCATAGCTCTCATTTGGCCAGAACATAGCTCCTAGTTTTAGTCTTATGATTAAAACTGTTGGAAATCATGGTGTTTTTCAAGCAAGATGGACGAGAGGGGATTCTACCTGGAAATATCAGTCCAGGTCACCACTCAAAGCATGCAATTGCATGTCAATATTGACTGGGGTGGGGTGGGGGTGATTTTTGGCTTTAAACCTTAGAAAATTAGACACTGCGTTAATGTGTGTTTTGATGATGGTTCTTGTGGTTTTTATCATTTTAAACTAAAGAAAGTTGCATCTGATCTTTGTAATAAGCAAAACAATAAAGATGTGTATAAAGTTACACATTTCCTCCGTTCTTCCTTGTCTACTAAAATAACCAGTATTTCCAGCTTGATTTGCATTATTCTCCAGCTCTCTCAGCCTCTCTCTCTCTTTGTTTTCTCTCTCTCCTCTCTCACTCTCTCTGCACACAGATCTGCTTACACATCTTTTAGAATCTTTCTTTTTTATTTTTTAACTGAATCCATTATATTGTTGGAGGTGCAGCTTATTTCTGCTTAACAGTGTATCATGTAATGCAATGCATTTAGTTTCACTTCATGCTTTGTAGCTGACATGGAGAATATGCTATTCACATGTATCATAATTTTTTAGCCTTTCCCATGTTGCTGGACAGCTGGATAGTTGTCTGCTCTCTTCCCTTACAAAGAATGCTTTGACAAATGCCTTTGTATGTATGCCATTCTGTCTTGCAGCTTTGTTTAGATAGACGTCTAAAGGAGATTACAGTACTGGATCAAGGAGTTGGTACACTTTTCATCCTAATCCCTCCTGACATGTTCTGTTCCCTGAAAGTTACAGCAGTGTACATGTCTATCAGTACTATATAAAATTACCTGTCATGCCTTCTCTTTGCTAGGACGCCATTTTACCAGTTGTTTTGATTTTTTTTCATATCTGATGCAACAACCTCATTTTATTTCTGTTGATGCAGAGTATCTTTTCATGTGCACAAAGCCACCACCCTGTTTTCCTCTGTAACTTCTTCTCTGTGGTTAACTATTGGGTAAGAACAGCTCTGACCACTGGGCTTCACCGCATTCCTCTTGGCTTTTCTCCTCTATAAAGTTAGGACTCCTTTGTGTCTGGGTCTAACTGAAAACTCAAATTACTGGAATTAAGCTGAATCTCCACTAGTTTCACAGCTGAATTCAGTGAGATCTCTCATGTTTTATGACAATGTCTCCGCATCAAGAAACGTAGCTTGCTTGCTTCTTCATTTTATTTGACTCTTTCTTTTATGTGCTTCAATAAAATTTTGTTTTCATTTAGGAATATTTGTTGAATCATTCCCAAGGATTTTTATGGTTTTGCCTTTCCTGTGATGAAAGGCAGTTTATTCATTTCATTATCATTCATGCAAGTTTATCAGTCTAGTAAGTCACAGAGTATATGTCCATCACAAATGGAGAAAGAAAAAACTTTTAAATTTTACTTTTTTCCCTTGACATTAATTACTTTTAAGTAATAAACATATAGTAAAGCATTGACTAGAGAAGATAAGAACATTATTTTCCTAGGACACATATATATTATTATCATTTTCCTAAATAATGCTTTCATTTCCATTTTAATTAGCTGTATTTAGTACATATATCTATTAGGTTTTGCTTTGGAATCTTTACTCCAAATCTCTATTCTAAATGAGTAGAAATCATACAAGACCTATAATGGGTCCACGGTATTACCCTACTAGGGCAGAAATTTTTTGATAGCTTTGCTGGCTCTTTTCAGCCTTTAAACTGCCAGAAAGATGAACAGAAGCAACAGAAAAACTCTCTACCCACTTTGTGGAGAGTTTCTTAGCACAGTATCAGAACTATGCTAAGTGTGCTGGGCCTGCTCACAGGCCTTTTAATGGATCATCCTAGCCACTCCTCCACTGTCTTCTATCTAGTGTTACAGGGAGGAGGAGAAAGCACCAGGCCAGCTAGGCTCACTTGTCCCAGTTTGGCACCGCCAAAGAAAAACCAAGAACCTTGGAATGTCTTTGAGCCACCTCATCTACAACTTGGGGATTTCCCTTAGTTGCCCTGCGGCTGTAGCACCATTAGGTAGAACTAGCACGAGGATGTGCAACATCATGTCCAATCTTTGTAATGCCGCGTCTGTAGCAGGTTACTCTTCTTGTGATGCACCATTGTTTCTGGGATGAATGATCATACGTGCTCAGGGGCTATAGCATTGACCCCAGTGTGCTGAGAGTAAAGTAGAGAAGGATAAAGATGTCTCCTTCCCTGGATCCCCTTTGCCCTCTCAGCCATGAAGGTCAAAGGGCAAGGGCTGCTCTAATTTTCAAAGGTAAAAGTCCAAGATGGCAGTAGGGTTTTGGAATGAAGCTCTGTATCTGGATTTGCTATTCATATCTGTCTGGTTTTGGTGTTTGGAGACAGGGTCTCTCTTTGTTGTTCAGTTTAGCCTCACACTCAGGATCCTCCGGCCTCACCCTTCCAAATACTGGGATTCCAGGTGTATGCCCCTTACCCCCAGCTCTGCTCATCTATTATGCATGCATAACTGAAGGGGGAAAATATATATTCATTGTCCTATTTTTATGTTATGTAAGAGCATTTTTAATGTTCTCCATCTTTTCTTCTAGCCTTGTGCTTTGTTAGACCACTTTTTTAATGTGCAAAATATTAGGCATAAAACAAGGTCATAGTTGTAAATACAAAATAAATTTGTGAAATAGTCTCAAATATCTGCTGCAACTAATGACACCCTCTAAATGCTTTCCTGATTTGCAGGTGCCGTGGTGATGTCCTTTGTTCCTTCCTGTTCTATGTCTAGGCAGCTTACTTCAGCAAGATGAGTTTACTTTACCTAGAGTAGCAGTAGAGATGGGGGGGGGGGGGCGTTGAAGCCAAGCTTCTGTGAACTGCAAACCCTGAAAATGGCTTTGTTACAGTTCATCGTTGTCTTATCTGAGAGCTGTTAGCATTGTTCTGCAGTGTTTGGGTGTGTGTGTGTGCATGAGCATGTGTACATATGGGGGCCCCGTGTGTGCAGGGCTGGACTGCTCTATTTTGCGCTACAGTGCTACATCTTACATTACAATCCATGTTACTGATTCTTAGTCATGGTCTGTATGATCTAAGTTGTTCAATGGTGTAGTGTAACTCTCACTCCCCTACGAGTTTTCAACTCAGAAGCCCCAGACCCTTACAACTCATTCACAAGGCAGAGTAGTGTGAGCCCATTGTGTAATTCCCCAAAGTGAATCCTGACTCTCACCCACCCCACCCCTCACCACTCAGAAGTAAATGTGCTGAGAAGCGAACTGGAGCATCCGACACATGAGACAAACTGGGATGATGCCTTCGTCACCGCGTGTGGAAGCAGCTGCCAGCTGTCAGCGAGCCTCTTAGCAATCCCGACATGGGGGGCAGGTGGGAACGTGGAGGGGGCGAGCTGGGCAGGCGCTGGGATTTGCCCATCAGCCCTCATGGGCTGTGTTCACAGGTTCTGAACTTTCACCAAGTTCACAGTGCTGTTACAGAATGTAATTGACTGGGTTTCTTCCTCGATTTCTGTTTTCTTGGCATGGTCAAATGCTGCACATCTTGTCAGATAGAACTTCTTTTATAAACAACCTTTACTTAAGGATTCATGGGATTTTTTAATTAAAAAAAAAAAGTCTACCCAAAAGTTTTCTTTGACTTGTGGCTAGACCTTTGTGCTGAAAGAACTGGTTTTAGGCAAAAAATGGGACCACTTACAATACCTTAAAGTAAAACCCCAAGCTCTGCGTCATCAGGAAAAGTGATGCTCTTAGAACAACATCTACCTGGAGCAAGGCCTCAGTGAGAGGGAGCTGCACAGATTCTTGGAGCAACATCCTTTGATGTCATTGGATTTGCTAGGGGCAAATACAAATGCATCTTCACTTGATTCAAGAGATGGTGATAGGCAACGCTTCTCAGTGTTGCGTTGAGTCCAAAATGGGGGCTGGAGATTCTGAGTGGCTCAGAGATCAGCAGCCAAGGTGAAGTACTAGAGTAATGAGGGGGAATTCTGTTAGCAAGTAGGGAGAGAGTGAATGTGGAGAGCTGGTAGACTTCTAAGGTCTCAGAGTTAGCCTTTTATTCCAGATTATTGTTTATGGGTTGTTTGCTTGCTTGTATGCTTCTTAAACTCTGAGTCTGAGCAATGTTCCTAAGCTCCTTTTTCCTCAAGGCTAGTGCTCTACCACTTGAGCCATAGCTCCTCTTCTAACTCTTCTGTGATTAATTGGAGCTAAGGGTCTCACAGACTTTCTTGGCCAGGATGGCTTTGAGCCGTGATCCTCAAATATCAATCTCTTGAGTAGTTAGGATTACAGGCATGCGCCACCTGTGCTGTTGTTGTTATTATTCAATGTAATATATAAGACTCAGTTCTGAAATGAGTGGGCATGATCTTATCAACCAAGAAATATCATTCAGAGACTTTTTATCTTCCAAACTATTGAAAATTACCAGGAAATATGGTGATCCCAGTACCAATAAGGAATATAGGTATTTCAATTAGAGTTCATATATGAGGTGAAGGTAAGGAAAAGCAAAGATTCTTAAGTGGCACAGGAAGCCTTTGGCTTTTATAAGAACTCTGGAATTTTCACAATAATACTTCTTTGTCAAGCCTTCTGCCATCTTGAATTACAGCTGAATTGGCCAGGTAGTAAGGTTTATATCTAAATGAAAGACAGGGAGGACTTAAGAAGGGTTCTGTGACACTGAAATTTTCCCTATAAAGAATCTCTATAATGAACCTAAAATGAACATATTTTCAGATTCATAGAGCATCCCAAACTATGGTTTTTATTTCCTTAGAGACATGGGAACACTTGAGTTAGCCGTGGCTTTGTCATACTCTGTTCTGAAGATTGTCTCTGTTCTTTAAAGACTCTCCCCTCCAGGTTTGGGAAGTGACATAGCCAGACTCATCCTGGGATTTCAGGAAATACTAAATATGGACCCCGCGCAGAGCATTGACTTTGACTTCTAAAGAGAATGGGCTCATTTGACTTCTGCACTCCTGAAACCACAACCTCATGTGTGGGTGTCGGGTTCTTGGCTTGAGCTCCAGCTAAACAGAGGGAAGTTGTCTCATTTAGAGCAGTATAGATCCTTGAGAAAACAAAACAGAGCTGGAAAACTACCGGGAAGACAAATGATCTAATTTAACCCAAACCACTTTTTAAAATACAGACAAACAGAACAATAACAGTGGAAAATTACAGGAACCCAGACTCCGAGAGAAAGGATTATAATCCAAAATGGCTCTTTCTCCATGTCCCACCAGTGTCCCCACCTAGACATAGACTTCAGAGTTTCCCACACTTCTACAAATGTCACCTTTCTAAAGATGTTGGGTTTAAGAAAGATTTTTAAACTGCATTTCACCTGCTGAAATGGCCAGTTTATTTCAAGTCATAAGGGGTGTCACAGAGACATGAAAGCCATAGACAGAGGAGCCTTTTATCAAAGGATTAACAGATGATCTGGACTATTTCCAGCAAGACAAAACGATTGCCCAGCCCTTAGGTCTAGCTGCCTCCTCTAATCCAGGATGTAGCAATTAAAGGAAGTATTTGTCTTATTTAAATTTTTTTTAGGGCTGGGAAGGTGGCTCAATGGTAGAGCGCTTGCCTTGCATGCCTGAGGCCCTGGGTTCGATTCCTCAGCACCACATAAGCAAAAAGAAAAAAGCCGGAAGTGGCGCTGTGGCTCAAGTGGTAGAGTGCTAGCCTTGAGCTGAAGAGCTGAGGGACAGCGCCCAGGCCCCAGAGTTCAAGCCCCATGACCGGACCCAAAAAAAAAAAATTTAAAAAAAAAAATTTTTTTTTAGTGGGGGCTTCGGTGTTTCATATAATAATCACTTGCTATTTAAGAGAATGATGCTCATTTCTGCAGCAACCTTGCTGCAGAAGAATTTGGAAACGTTCCTTAGGAAGAACATCATCATTACTTCCCCATCTGGCCATGGGTGACAGTACAGGATCAGGTCCACAGAGCCCTCAGCACTTCCTAGATTGTGCAGCCATCTTTCTTGCATGCCCTGATGCCCGCCCAAGCACCCATCTTTAAGAATGTGGAGCCTGGCACTGTGGTCTGGTCAGTGACACACTCACCATCTTTTTTTTTTTTTTTTTTGCCTGTCTGTTCTGTAGTGTTTGAACCCAGGGCCTCGAGTACGCTATGCTAAGTAAGTGCTCTACCAGCCCCAGACTCAGCCCTGTCAGAGTTCTTTTAGTTTATCCAGGGTCTGGTCAGAAATGACTGTCCTATCCTTTGAATCTAAGCAGCTAACTTCTGCTACAGGACTTGACTTCTTAAGAACAATTTGTCCAATATTCCAATTGCCACCCAAAGGAAGTAGAAAAAAAGAGAAAAAAATTATTTGCTTAAATTGCATATGGTTACCATTTTGATAACAGTTTAAGTCCATAGACGCTTCTAAAAAAATTTTTTTTTCTTACCCAGAAGACCAAACCAACAGAGAATTTTAAAGTTATAAGCCACAGTTAATGTGTCCATTTTGTTCCTATCCTGAGTTCAGTTATTCATGATCCTCAGTAGATTCAGGAAAACTGTCCCTACCTCAAGGAATAGTAGATGGTGAGCTGGGCGGCTGAGTGGTCAGTGACTACAGCTCACCTGGAAAGGACAGCCTTGAGGCCTGGAGGTCAAGGAAGGAGAGAAAGAAGCTGCTGGTGAGGAAGTATGGAGTCCAGAGACAAAATCCTTTTGAGATGCAGGAGGTGGATCAGTATCGACAGGAAGGTAGCAGTCAAGTAGCAAAGAGAGGAAAATGGTAGAACTGAGCAAGGCTCTTTGCCAAGCCTCGGATGGATAGTCCAGGGCTCATGGTCAGACAGGCCTTTCTGTTAAGGAGGGCTTGGGATGGATTTGGGGTCGTTGGTTGGTTTTGGAAACGTCTCACTGGATAGTCCAGGCTGAATGCTACCCAGCCTCTGCTGGGCTCCGACTCATAATCTTGTGAGTTCCAAGGTGATGGGCATGCACCCCTACGCCCGCCTAAGACAGACTTTTATTGAGAAATCCAGCCTCTACCTTGGATTCCTTGTTAGAAATGAAGTAGAAGGTGAAGCTGTCTGCTGAGTTAGAGGGAACTAGGTGGCCCAGTAATCCTGAGAGAAGGGGATAGGAGAGAGGAGGTGGCTGGCAGGGCAGCGGTGAGCCCCGTGGAGTAGCTGCACACCATGTTGTATTTGTGACTCTGTCAAAGGCCCAGGAGAAGTCTACAGATGAGAGCAGATTGGTCTGTAACGAGTGAACCTTAGGTTGGAGATTTCAGACATGATTTGAAAGTCAGTGACTTTAAGAGTGGATGCAGTGGGAGGAACGTCTGGTGTGGCAGAAGACTGTATCCAGTCCTACCCCAACTGTACCCATTGGGTTTCCATTGAGATTTGAAAGAGATGAATAACAAAGGTGAGGCTGGAGCCTGGGTAGAGAAGGTCACTGACATGGAGGAGGTCAAGGAACTGGGAAGAGATATGAGTCAGGTTGACCCAAAGGGTTGACTCTTCTATTTGGAATTCCACAGGGATCCTGTCGGGGAGATAGGATGGGATGGGAGGTGGCTAGATGGCAGGAGTCTCAGAGACACAGGGAGCTTCTGGGAGAGCAGTAAAGAAGTGATCGCAGCAGCTGTGGAGGTTCATCCACCCTCAGGATGGGAAGCAGAGAGCAGTTGCAGTGCTCTTTCTTTCCTCCTACCTTCCTCCTCTCCTGTCCAGAAGCTTGAGCCCCTCAAGGGCTTCTTCCACCCCAGAGGCTGTGCAGGGTCACCCTGCGGGGGACAGCGGTACGTGAGGAGTGTGGTCAGGCAGGACACTGCATGCGTATTTGTGCAGGACTTCTGGGTGCTCACACAGGCCACGTAAACCACAGCTGAAACCACAGGCAGGATGGAAAGCAACAGTGTCAATCAGAGGCCAGGGGAATCAGACTAATGGACCCCGCTCTGTTGCCATAGCCGTGCTTGCGGCTCATGGACTCAGTCTTTGTACTGAGCCCACAAAAATAAGCTTTCTACACTTTCAGGGCTCCCAGGCTTCCTAGCCAGGAGAGAAACTGGAAGGAAGAAAGGCAGGAAGGTTCCCCTCACCTTCCTCCCCACCTCTGCAAAGATGCTTATGCCACCATCAATATGGAAGGAGAGGCAGGGTTGGGGGGAAACGGTCACTTGCCCTGATGCATCTCAGTCAGTAGCACTGGGATTTTTCTGGTCTCCAGACTCCAAATTTAACATGTCAAGAAATCTTTTAGTATTTACTGATCTGGACAGTTTTATGCCAGAAAGATCTGTTCATACCTGTGGGATTTGGTAGCCATTTCCTGGGACTTTTTTTTTTAATATTTCTTAATATCCTGTGGTTTTGCAACTTAACTGTGGAAAAACAGAAAATACTTTTTAAAAAAAAAGAAAGAAAGAAAGAACGCACACATCAGAACACCATGACCCTGAACACACCAAGATATGAACGAGCTACCCAGAGCTGGCTGGAAGCAGGTGTGCTTTAAAGTCAGACGTCCACGTGTCTGCAAGCCACCTGCACTGGGGTCTGAAGCATGGGAAGAACTAGGTCATCCCCTTGGGACATGAACTGGCTGTGGTGAAGAGGCAGGCTCGTACTTACAGGGGCCAGAGCACTGTTTAGGTGTGGCCCTGATGTGAAGCAGAGCATCTTTGTCTGGGAAAAAAGGGGAAGTTTAGGGACATGCCTGTAAGCAGCCGGTAGTCTCATCGCCTTAGGAACATATTGGGCCAGATTCATCCTGAAGCCCTCACTCACCCTGCAGATAATCTAGATGCTCTTTGCGCTGGCTTTCAAGGCTTTGACTGGTCTTCCTCACTGGCCGGGACAGCTTCCTTGCTCCTGGTCTTCCTAGAGGTGCAGGTGGGCTGAGCGCTGCATTGCTAGAAACATGGAGCTCACCACTGGACGATAGGAGTCACATGCCAGCGTGGCACCAAAGGCAAGCACTCCCGGACATGTGTGGGGCTCTCTTCCCCCTCTGTCTATATCCTTGGATGCTCCCGTGCAGTCCTCTGGCCTTTTAACTGCTCCCGAGTCTCTAGACCAGCTCTTGCTTGCTTCTCTATTTGCAATTCTTTTTTTTTTTTTTTTTTTTTTTTTGGTTGGTTGGTGGCAGTGGGGCTAGGCACTGTCCTTGAGCTTTTCTGCTCAAGGGTAGTAGCGCTCTTCCATGTGAGTCACAGTTCCACTTCTGGTTTTCTAGTGGTTAATTGCACATGAGAGTCTCACAGATTTTTCTGCCCAGGCTGGCTTCCCCTGTGAGTCTCAGCCTCCTGAGTATATAGGTTTACAAGTGTGAGCCAGCTCCTGGCTCTATTCGGAATTCTAACCTACATCTCAAACCTCCCCTCCCCCTCACACCCATCTAGGTAATATCACTCTTCCCCTTGGGACTCAAGCCAAAAAATTCAACAGTCATTCTAGACTTCTCTCTTTTCCTCACACCCATCATGTAGTCCATCTCTAGATCTAGCTGCTTCCAGAACATTCTCCAGTCGCTCTACTTCTGTCCCCCACCTTGCCCATGCCAACACCTTGCCTTGGTCTACATTCCCACAGATCTCATGCTGACATGAGTACCTGTCTTGCCTCTGCCAGGACCTTTCATGAATGCTTGCTGGTCTCAGCACAAGACCTGATCGGGAATGAGCCTAGCATCACCTGCTTTTCCAAGCTTACCCTCTCTCCTCTCCACGTCTCCTCCTGCCTCCTCCTATTCCTTCTCTGCATTCTTCCAGCTCCTCTTCCAGCTGCCTCCTTCAAGGAACTAGAAGGTTCCTTGACTGTCAGCTCCACTGTCACCTCCACACAGGGCCCCCTTGTCTATGTAAATCCATTGGCTCATTCATTTCCTCCATGTCTATCGCAGCTAATGCTTGTGTATAGTTTGCTTCATTCTTTCATCTGTCCATCATCTGTCATGTCCGCCATGCTGTGGGTCTGGGGACAGAGCAGTGAAATGCAGGGCTGAGTTCCCCTGGAGCTCACACCCAGGTAGAACTGATGCCCACTGCAGCAGATATTGTCAGATCATGCTTCAAGTAGTGAACATGCTAGGAAGAAAGACCGAAGTAAACAGAGAGAGGTGATGCATGACCAGAGGACCCGGAAGAGCCTCATAACTGGTAAGAAACCATCACAAATAAATGGACAGGAGATGGTTTATACAGAATGTTTCTTCCAAATGCATTTTGTTCCATAAGTTCTGGGAAGGTTAAAAAGTTAAGTGTGCAAATGAAGTCATAAACTAGAATAAAATTACCTTAGAGGTGGTAAAAGGAGGACAAAGTATTGAGTAACAACACAGGTCTATCTAGACTCCACAGTGAGTTACTGTTTTTGGTATCAGAAGAATATCATGAACTTAAGAGACAAATTGGACGAAATACTTGGTATCAGTGGGAACACAAAACTTCTACTATCATGTAGTTCATGTCCTCAACTCTCACACATTTTTTCTTGCATTTTAAAGATTTTAGAAACCAGAATGGATTTTTTTCCCTTCATATAATGATTAGATGTGATTGTTACAAATATCAAATAGTTGTATCCTATAAGCAATAACATCTCATAATTAAAAGGTAAAAATTTTTTGTAAAAAAAAAAAAATAGTATGGCCAGACACTGGTGGCTCACACCTATAATCCTAGCTACTCAGGATTCTGAGATCTGAGGATTGTGGTTCAAAGCCAGCCCCAGCAGGAGAGTCTATGAGGTTCTTATCTCCAATTAATCACTAGAAAACTGCAAGTGGCACTGTGGCTCAAAGTTGTAGAGTGCTAACTTTGAGTGAAAGAGCGAGTTCAGGGACAGCACCCAGGCCCTGAGTTCAAGCCCCACAACCAATTTTACTCCTGTAACCCTCAGAGCAATAAAAATAAATGTAAAAAATTAGTATGAATGCTAAACTTTTTTTTATAGAAAATAGTGAACTTTCCTGTGTTGTGCTGGCTGGCTCATGCCTATAATCCTAGCTATTCAGTAGACTGCAATCTAAGAATCACCGTTCAAAGCCAGCCCAGGACATACAAATCCTGGAGATTCGGAGATTCTTATCTCTGACTAACCAATGAAAAGATGGAATTTGAGGCCTGGCTTAAGTGGCAGGAGTGAAAAGGTCCAGCAAGAGTGCCAGCCCCAGTACCAGCACAAACAGAAGGTGTGGAGGGAAGCAGTGGGGGGGGAGGGGGGGAGGGGAGAAAAACTCGATGCCATATACTCTACTTGCCTACAGCCCTGCTCTGATCTGTTGGGTTATTTCTGGGAAAATGAGTCTCTGGGGTCATTCCGCAGTTGGGTGGTGGAAGCTGATTCCAGCCCAAGTCTGCACGCCTCGGCACCCTGTGCTCTGTCCTCAAATTACCATAATTGTTGAGCTAAATGAAACTTCCCCTCCCCGTCCTGCAGACAGAGCTATCATTACCTGAGCCTTCCTGCTTCCCACTGCCGCAGCCCTCGCCAGGGTGAGGGCTCCCATCAAGAAACTGTTGGTGGAGATGAAAGCTCTGCAGTGCTTGCCCCGCAGCACCCATGTCTTTTTAGCCAACAGTAGAGTTCTGCCAGGCAGCCAGGTGACCAGCACTCTGAGGGGCTTTTGCAATGTGTGCTAAATAGTAGATGCCATTTAAATTAGAACTCACTTTCAAGCAATCCAAAGACAAGTAAACAATTCACCCTCATAGACTTCGGGGAGAATGGGAAAGAGAACAAACTGAACAGATTCTTGGTGTGTGAGATGAGTAATTTGAAGCTGTCCTAGCTCTGTTGTCTGGAAGCAGAGCCTGTGTGTGGATCTCATGCATTGTGATGAAAGGAGCGAGGGCTGTTGGGAGCAAAGGAGGAGCCTGTGGGCTAAGGCTCTGGGGAAAAGTTAAGCAAGGATTGATCCCCTCTGGAGACTGCTTCCCTGGGCCTGGTGGGGAACTCTGGAGGAGGAGCTGTAGAATGGCCTACCTATGACCATTTATACCCTGTGTCCACCAGTCCTTGGCTTCCTATGCTGGGACGTCAGATGTGGTTCACACTTGCAGAGTGTCCGGGGGTTCTTGGCTGTAAAGCAGGCTGTGACTGTAGCTCCGGGGGCTGAGGGCACTGCACGATCTGGAGTCTGAATGGGAGCCAGCATCACCAACTACCAAGTCCCAAAGTAAATGATCAGGTGGTCAGCCATGATGCATAACAGGAACCCTCTCCCTGGGTAAATCTATTAAACAGCAGGATTTATTATCAGTGAGTTCCTTGGTTTTCATTTTGATTTGGAGTTAGGGTATTTGATCAGCTTGGATCACACACACAAAAAAAGACATCGCTAGAAGGCTGCCTTAAAAGGCAAGTTCCAAGTTATTACTAGAAAGGAGAAAAAGAATTCGAGATGTTATTGGAAAGAATTATCAAAGGGTATACAGTAGTCAGAATGATAATAAATTCCAATTGCTATCATACACTTTTATTCTGGATTTTTCTACTGTCGTTAGAGTGGTATTTTCCTGTACAAATACTTCCCCCCACAGTGTTTTGTAAGAATGTTTGACTATATTAAAGATTCACTGTATTTGTCAGTGTTGTGTTGTAGGAAGGGAATGAAACTAAGTACAAGTGAAGAATTCGAAAGCCGGGAGTGTTCCTGGCCAGTATGACTCCTGTGCCTGTGCTGAGCAGACTGCCAGTGAATTGTATTAGAGATGGCATCCTGAACCAGCCTTTGGAATGAGAGCCCATTATCAGTGGGACTTCTCTCAGTTCTGAGTCACATTTCCCTCTGTGTTACATTTCTGCAAAGTAGATACAGTTTAGGAACAAAGTACATCCAATTTTAACTGGAGGTATTTTTTTACTTTCTTAGTGGCATATAAACTAATAGTCTATCTTACAACTGATACAGTATATTAGAGTCGATGAAACATAATTACTTGGGTATCTTTCATTGTGATACAGTATGAGTTACAGCTCTTCATTCTATGTATTTGAAGATTTATTCTTGAATTTATTGTATCCACCCTTTCAAGCACCCACAGTGTTGTGTATATTTATACCAAGGAATATGACAAGTATAACAGTCATTGTAAAGAAAATTATAAGCTACTATTTGCTTAATTTTAAAAAAATGATTGCAGCCAGATCCTGGTACCTCATGTCTGCTGTCCTAGCTATTTAGAAAGCTGAGGCAGTTCCAAGCCCACCGAGGCAGAAAGTGTGTGAGATTACATTTCCAATTAATTGTCAAAACATTGGGCTAGAGGTATGGTTCAAGGGGTAAAGTGCCACATGTGAACAAGAACGCTGAGTATGAGTCTCTGCATTCAAACACTGATACCAGCACACACCAAAAAAAAAAAAAAAGAGAGAGAGCACTACCTAAAGATGATAAAAATAAAAATAGGAGAGACAGAGGAAAGTGAGAGGCAGAGGAGACCAGAAAAATAGATCTTTTTTAAGTTAATCCGCAGAGATATAATGGGTTTTGTAGCTATCACTGAGGCCCTGTTGGAGTACTGACGTGGTGGGCAAAGGTATTATGGTGTCATTTTTTTAAAATCTGACTCTGTGATGATAGATACCTGCCATTTGAGACTAGGGATGTGGCTCCGTGATAGAATGCCTGCCTAGCTTGTACAGGGACATTTACTGCCCTGCACAAATATAAGATAATAAGCCACGTGTTCTGTCTAAAGGTGTTCTTTTCCTCTGTATTTGTCTATCCAGAGCTCAGGATTGTATTGCAAGTTATAGTCACCATCCACTGATAGCATAAAATTCTTTCTCATAAAAGAGGACTCTGTGCTGTGAGGATCCCTATATAGAACATGCACAGACGTTTACTGGTGCACATGTGAGCAGGCATGCATGCATATGCATGAGCACACACACACACACACACACACACAACATGCACACACGCGTGCATGCCTACTTTAAAGAAAATGTCACCCATTGATATAAACCACTTGCTGCACCTCCAGAATGTGTTTCCATTATGCAGATGCAGATGTTATAGGTTAGAGGTATTGGTTTGTTTATTGGGATAGGGTCTCACTATGTAGCTCAGGCTGGCCTTGAACTTGCCCAGCTATGATCTGCTGAGTGTCATGCTTACTTTTCTGTGGTTTCCCGCTTTCTAATGCTCTGGGTATTTCTCTCTCCCTTGGCAGGCCTTGAACCGGGGCATTGCGGCTGTGAAGGAAGATGCTGTCGAGATGCTAGCCAGCTATGGGCTGGCGTACTCCTTGATGAAGTTCTTCACAGGACCCATGAGTGACTTCAAAAATGTGGGCCTGGTGTTTGTGAACAGCAAGCGAGACAGGACCAAAGCTGTCCTGTGTATGGTGGTGGCTGGTGCCATAGCAGCTGTCTTCCACACCCTGATAGGTAAGGCTTTGATGGTCATTAAAGCCATTATTTTAATTCCTCTTAATTGACTTATAGTTACTGGAATAAGTGATTTCTTAACTGAACCATCCCTCATGGAAATTTTCGTGGGTGGAAGGAATGGTGGTCGTGTTCTTAGTTCCAGCAAATAAATTTATCTTACTGGAAAGCTGTAGTTTTGTGTCTCTGGCTCCCAAAGTTGGGGAGGGAGTGATTTGATTAATACATGATTGCTCCTAGAAATAGCATTTTATAAGATGGACAAAATAGCACATCCAGTGGGTGCTAGTGGCTCACATTTGTAAACCTAGCTGTTCAGGAGGCTGCGAGGTGAGGATCATGGTTCAAAGCTAACCTAGACAGGAAAGTGTATAAGACTCTAACCTCCAGTTAACCACCAGAACAACACTAGAAGTGTTTCTATGACTCAAAGTGGTAGAATGCTAGCCTTGAGTGAAAAAGCTCAGGGTTGGTGCTCAGGCCCTGAGTTCAAGCCCTACTACCCCAACAACAACAACAACAACAAAGCACAGACTTTTAGAAGAAGCGCACATGCACTGTACCAATTATTGATCCTAGAATAAAAGTAGGAAGGATTATTTCTTTAATGGATCCTACTGATACTGTGAACAAATGGCAAATTGTTTTATTTGTTAAAATTAATTTGTTCTAGTGCTTCTCTTTGCTGATTTAGTCAAAAACAAGATGGATGGCATTGGTCAAAGCATTCTTTCCATGAAATGGGAAGCTGGCTGGTACTTACGGCCTTCAGGGGAGCAAGGCCTTGGGAAGCACATTTCCTCAGCGCTGGCTTTTCCTTCTAGTCTTCTTGGTGGTTCTGGAACTACAAGGCCTTTATTTCAGAATGTTCCCCTGCTTCTTTGCATACTTGTAAGGCTAAAAATTAAGTCCCACGTGTGCTGGAGCCCGTTGGTAAGACACTGTGAATCTCACTTCATTTCCCACTATGAGCCCTACTGTTGTACCTGCTGTGTGAGACACCTGGATGTCAGCAGCAAATAAAGGATTAATCCAAACCACTCAGTGTATTCCCAGGCAGCTGATGTTTATTCACATCACTGTAATCTCAAAGTTAATAGGGCATGGCCTTTGTGGTTTTCCTCTTTAACATGGCATCGAATTTCGTTCTAAGAGCTATGTGGAAGAGAGCCACTCTGCTAATGAAATTATTCAGCCAGAGTGTTGATATTGATCATTTTCTCTGTACTCAAAGCCTCATTCAGAGGGAAGATAGGTAGGTACGTAAAGATGCCTTTCTTTCTCTCAATTTGTTCCTGAAACTGCCAGTCTTTCTGCAGCTATATAAAATCTAGGCCATTTCTAAAGATAGTATATGCAGTGAGAAAATTCCATACATCCTTGAAGCAAAGATCTTATCTAAATAGTAAGTTAGTTCCTTTTGTTTGGTGCTTTTACTTGGATCTGTAAAGAACCTAATGTACCCTGTTTTAACCATGCTTGAATGAGAATTTGAGATAAATAGCTAATAGCTAGCTGTCAACAGCTAAGAAAAAGGAAACTGAGCAGAAAATGTGGTCACTTAAATAAAAATGAGCGTGGCTTTTCAAGTTAAACTTGTTTTTCTCTTTTAGAGTAGAATCATAAAATTTGGAATTTAACTGAAGAGAGGTCTCTATCTCAGTTAGACGTAGTAATCATTTGTCACGTTCCATATTTTGTACTGAAACTCTTATTACCTGCATCAAGCTTCATTCCTTCTTCAGTTGATAAGCAATTTCTGTAGCCCACCTAAATCTTTTTCAATATTTTTAAAATTACTTTTTGACTTGGAAAAGACTTTATTATCACTGGTAGTACTAGTATCTTTTAAGTAGTTGTACAAAGGGGTTTCAGTTATTCAATGTGTCAGTTTGTGATCTATGTCGCCCCTTGTCCAGCCTCCTTTCTGTTTAGTCTCTATTGTTTTCTGTCTCTGATATATCTTCATCTTCATTTCCCTTTCTCCATCCTTCCTTTTTCCATGGTCTGTAAGGTCTTGTCCATGCTTTGTTTTCTCTAATCTGGAACTTAGCTCCATGATGAGACATTACTACTTCTCCATCCATGCCCAACCTTTTCCTGCCATCATTTTCCTATATCAGTGACCTTTAACCTCACAGTATCAGTTTCTCAAAATATATCTACTGAAGGTGTTCAATAGAAGCCTCAACCTGTTTTCACTCTGTAGTAATATTAGCAACAGATGCTTACATTTCTGCTTTAGCTGTCAGCATGTGGATGTGCTTGTGCCTTGGGGCCACTGACATAGATAAAACACAAATGGCAGTGCGTGTGCTGAACCTGAGACGCTGTGGTAGGATCTCAGGAAGCCTTGCTAGCATCTTTGCCCAAGTGGCTATGGAAATGCGCATCTGATCTGCAGGAGCAGCCCTGAGTGGAGCCCATAGTCAGCCAGAGACCACCTACCAAAAATGCATTCGGTTAACTCAGAGAGGGAATATGTGCCACAGATATCTAGGCCTAACTTCAGTTTTCTGTATCTGTATCTTTTGTTCAGATGAAAACAGGCTGATTGCTTTAAATGTTTCATTATTGCCACTTCCTTCGCCACTTCAGTGAATTTATTTTTTTCCCTCCTGTTTTTTGTTTTTGTGTGTGTGTGTGTGTGTGTGTGTGTGTGTGTGTGTGTGTGTGTGTGTGTGTGTGTGTGTGTGTGTGTGATTTTTAGAAGCACTGAGGAGCACATAGATTAGGAAGAGCTTCTTTGTTTGGGGGATTGGGACTGAAAGGCCTTGTGGAGTGTCTCTGGCCCAGCTCTTCTTAGGGTTTGTTTTTTCCCCCTAATTTTCAGTATAAACTAAATGCAAGTACTTGACCTGTTTCTAATACTTTGCTATTCTGTCATATGTTGCACTTTTGTGATAAGTGGCTACTTCCTTGCTTTGCTTTCTACTTTACTCTCCAAGATAGTACTTTTCCCTCGTGTGGAGCATTTTGTACTTTTAACGCGCATGTGTCTCCTTTCATATGTTCTTACGGATAAAGCTCATCCATTTTTACCATAGGATGTTGTTAAATATGAGTTGAGCTGTTTAACATCATTCACATTGCTAGAGCTCATCTTTGTCTTTGAATGTTAACAAGGGAGTACAGAAGAGTAAGCGTAAGAATTGCTTTGTGTCATTTACTTTCTAAATGACCCAATAACCTCTCATTGGTGTGGTTCAACGAAATATGTACTGAGGAAATGAGTGCATGGGCCTTTGATCAAAAGAGATTGAGGCTGGGCGCAAATGACTGACACCTGTAATCCTAGCTACTCAGGAGGATGAGATTTGTGGATCAGGGTTTGAAGCCATCCCGGGCAGAAAAGTCCCCGTGAGACTCCTTAACTCAATAAACTACTCAAAAAAAAAAAAGCCAGAGGTGGTGCTGTGACTTAAATGTCTATGTAGAGCCCCAGCGTTGAGCACAAAGAGGTTCAGGGACAGTCCCCAGGCCTGAGTTCAAGCCCCAAGACTGACTGAAAAAAGAAAGTGGAGGAGAGAGAGATTGAGTACAGAAGATGTGGTCAGATGCACCCCTCTCCCTGAGTACGTGCATCTGACAGAAGAGTGTGTGCATCCCATGCTCCTTTCTATAGCACCCGTAACAAGAGCTTTTGAGAGTGGTGAAAATAAACTCATCAAAAGCCGAGGGCCTTGGGGCTGGGAAGGTGGCTCAGTGGTAGAGTGCTTGCCTTGCATGCCTGAGGCCCTGGGTTCGATTCCTCAGCACCACATAAGCAAAAAAGAAAAAAGCTGGAAGTGGCGCTGTGACTCAAGTGGTAGAGCGCTAGCCTTGAGCTGAAGAGCTGAGGGACAACGCCCAGGCCCAGAGTTCAGGCCCCACGACCAGACCCCCCCCCCAAAAAAAAAAAAAACCAAGGGCCTTAAAACATCCCTGGACCCAAAAAGAGCAGGGTGACGGTGACAAAGAGAAAACAGAGAGGAAGGAAGTCTTTCGGAGACAGGCAGTGGCCACACATTTATCATCAGGAAGAAGTGATATGAACCAAGAAAGAATCCAGCACGGACTGTAATAGGTCCCTGAGTAGATACTGTGTGTGGAGTCAGACAGGGGACCAGGAAAAGGTTCTGAGACTAGGAAGAGCTCTGTAGGCTGCTTGGAAAACCTAAGGAGAGGAGAAAGGAATAGGGGGCAGGGAACTAGAGGTAGAGAGGAAGCTGGCAGCGAGCATCACATAGCCACATTGCCTGCAGCTCTGTGTGGACTCCCTTGGAAACCCTTTGATGCCAGTGAGCTCTTTTTGTGATGTCTCACAGATAAGCATGCTGTTCATGTGTGTCTGGTTCAGCTTTCACCAATGAGGTGGCTATGTTCGACTAATATTTATCTTTGTAACCTCTTGATCTCTAAGGAGATTATTTTGTATTTAGAAAAAGCTGGCTGTATTTTATAACTGCATCATCTCCTTGGCTATGAACTAGAGCTTGGTGAGATACCCTAGGATTCCTCTCAAATTTTGCTTCCAAACATTTGAGAAATCCAGCTTCCTTCTCAGCCTGGCTTCAATTTTAGTTGGATGAACTCGCCACACTTTTTGTTATTACTGTTAATAAATTAGATCCTTGAAGGGTCGTCTTCACTTAGAAAGGCCTTCACATGTGGCCATGGCCACTTCTGAACAGTAGGGCACAGATGCAGCTCCTCGCTCTCATTAACCCTGTGCCATCTCTGTGGTCAGTTTGTGGGTCACAGTAGGACAATCAAAATAGTCTCATGTCAACAAACAGTAAAAGCCTCCTCTGTTATTAATTGCATTTGTACCAATACGGGGTCCTTTTCATTGCATTTGCTATAGATAAGGAATTCTTTTCCACTGTATTTCATCACTGCTGAGCAGGGCATTCTGTCATCCTCCAGCCATGATCACCTGAGTGTGGGTTTCCCACTCGTGACTGAAACAGATTCTACCAACCGCACGGCCTCCTGACCTAGCATCCCTTTTGAACTTAATTGTAGCCATGCATTCTGTCAGGGACTCATCCCTGAGGCACTGTTTATAAAAGCTGCGGAGCACAGGGTTTGCCCAGACCACCTCGTAATTTAGGCGAGTGGTCACTGAAGGTGGTAATCCTGTTTCTCACTCTTAAAGAATCTATAAAAAAGAAAGCTTGCTGACCTTGCAATGTGGTTTTTCTGGGGTCCGAGTCAACTTTACCTGCAAGGAAATGAGTGCTTCCTTTTGCTCTCACAGAAGATGGGAGCCATTGTTCTCTGCCTTGTGCAGAAGCAGCCTGGTGGTCAGTAGAACTAAATGTTTGCACTGGGTAGTGAACATGTGAAATCATTGCTAGACCGCTTCCATTTGCCAGGGTTTTTCTTTCCCCTCCAAAATTGCCACCTTTATGCATGGGTTCTAGAGCAGCCCCGTAAAGAAGGAAATGAGTCTGGTTTGCCAGCAAAGGTACTGGGAATGAACGACTCAATAGTCTTGTGCTCTGTTATTGTTCATCTAAAACCAACACTAGTACTTTGCTGAAAACACCAGTGTGGTGTTGTTGTTCGCCATACCACGGCCAGCTGGCTGGCCAGTGGGGGGGAACTTGCCTCTGTGGTCAGCTGAAGGTCAGGAGGGCCAGCCCAAGGTCAGCCAGAGGCTGGCCCACCCAGGTGGCCTCTGCTGGGACAGCAGGACTCTCTGGGCTTTTTTAACGGCTGTGGTCAGGCTCCAGGTGGAAGGGTAGAGGCACACAAGCTTCCTGAGGCAAGAACCACAAGTCCACACTCTCCTCCCCCACGGCCCCCAGTGGAGCAGTCCGTAGCATGGGCCAGCAGGGAAGCCAAGGTATAGGGGCATAAGCTGCCCATTCTGACAGCGGAAGGTGTAAAGTCACAAAGTGGAGATAGAAGGAGGAAGGAAGAACTAGGGACATCTTTACAGTTCCTTCCTTTGGGTGTCACGGATTTGTGCATCTCTTCAGTCTACATTTATCAAACACCTACTACATGGTAAACACTGGACTAGACCTTGGTCCTGTGTGTTCAGACCTGAGTCAAGGTAAGTTCTCTAGAGAGAAGCAGATGCAGGCAGTGAAGTATTAGGAGCTCCATGCTGCCTGGGTAGAAGGCTGTTCTTCTGGTAGAAATGTGAGTTTACTTGCCATGGATCCATGCTCTTTCTCCCAGGTCTAGGCCGTGCATGCACCTCCCATCTTGTTTATCAGACCCACTTGCTCAATACAGATGACATTTGAGTCATACATCAGTGTCCGTCCCAACTTCCATGCAGGAAACCGTTCCTCTCGCGGCTGGCCCATTGGCGCGGTGCCTGGTACAAACAAGTCATTCAACACATATTTGCTGAAGTGATTTCAATGCGGTCTGTCAGCCGTGCGAGTGTACACACTTTGGAAGTGATACATCCGAACCCAGGGCGGAAGGCGGCTGCTCTCGTGAGGAGCCTCATAAACAGGACTCCATGCTCAATAAAGAAGGGAGGCGGACTGGGGATTTGAATTTTAAAAAAAAAGGTTCTCATACATGCATTTCATTTCTTGGAAATCTACATTGTCCTACTGTTCACATCAGGGAGGAGGCTTGGCCTTTTTCTCAGTTCCCTGTGAGAAAATACCTGCAGGAAGACTTGTTTTGGTTAATGTTAATACTTCATAGTTGGTGGTATGTGCTCGTAGCTAGTACAGGAGCAAGTTTGAAAGGGGCCATATTCCTCGGTGGGTCAGGTCATGAGGTCCATGAACTTAAAAACCCATTCTGTCTGTCTTGCTTTTGGTCAGGGTCCTAACTAGCTACCTATAAATAGGCCAGGGCAGCGTCCATCCTCTTGCTGTTTACAGTGTCATAAAGCCCATTTACACCTGCTCAGAAGCCTTGTTTAATTTTGTTTTATAACTTTCCACTCTCCATTATGAGCACTTGCTTGCAGCCCGGTGTTGGTGAGGCAGTGGATGGGAGTTGGTTACTAAATATTGCTAACACAGCTAGCCTGGTAATTAGGGACTCGATGCAAAACGCTTTAAGCAAATCATCATGAGCCGTGTGCTCTCCCGGTGATGGAAATAGCTCAGGGGCAGCCAAGGGAGAGAGGAAGGACTTGGGGGGACAGAAGAGACTGGGTGAGAACAGGTGCTGGGGTTTCACACTCAACAGTGCCCAGGGTGGAAGTAACCTTTGCTGTTAGAAGATTCTCCTTCTACCGTTGGACTAGAAGGAGGTAAGGAAGTGTGTGAAAACTTTTTCCTTAAGTAGCTGAAGGAGGAAAAAGGCAAAAATGAAAAGAAGCAAAAAGAGGAAGCTTTGGGTCCAGAAGTCACAAGGCTAGAACTTGGGATCCAAAGAGAGCTCCCAGCAGGCCCTGGGAGCTGAGGCCAGCAATGGAGTCACAGAAAGCTGCGCTAGCTCCTCCAAGCAAGCCGTCAGTCCCCACTGAGCAGCATGTGTTTACTCCCGACGCCCTGCACAAAGGCCCTGGGTGACTGTTTCAGTTAAATATCCTAATAAGCAGTTCCATTGGCAAACCACACACACACACACACACACACACACACACACACACACACACACACACACACACACACATACACACACACACACACACACACACACACACACACACACACACACACACACACACACACCTTGCTCTCAACAGTTCCAACTCAACATC
The DNA here is from genome assembly GCF_024711535.1 of Dipodomys merriami. NCBI lineage: Eukaryota > Metazoa > Chordata > Mammalia > Rodentia > Heteromyidae > Dipodomys > Dipodomys merriami. The sequence continues at coordinate 9,434,066 of NW_027204715.1, read as the reverse complement.
CCATCTCTTCTACTACCACTGAACCCAGAATTTAATACAAAAATAAGTCCTCTTCTTCCTTAGAGGCTGTCTGCATCCATTTGTCAGGGCTGCCGTGGACAGTGCTACATCTAGAAGCTTCCTCTCCCAATTGTGGAGGCTGCAAGTCACAGGACGCGGCGTGGGCAGGCTTGGTTCCTTTGGAGGACTGACCCTGGCTGCGCCCTGGTTTGCGGGCCTTGGCCGCATTCTTCAGCACATAAGGGCACCGTGGAGTCCTTGCCTCCATCCTCACCCGGGGTGCTATCTGTGTGAAGTCTTTGTTCTCTTGGTACCCCCTTTTGTGAAGACACCAGCCATACGAGGTTGGGTGCTGGGTCCAGTACGACCTCATCTTCACTTGTATCTGCAGCCACCCCGATGTTCCATGTCGTGAGGCACAGGCCTTAGGACCTTGGTGTTTGAACTTTGAGGGACGGTCTGATTCGACACACCACCCTTCTTGATCCCCAGCTTTGACCTCTGCAACCAAGATCACTTCACATGAGTTTCCATTGACTGTCACCTTCACCAGGGGACTTAGCTCGTGAGCTATTCATAGCTGTGCTCGTGAACATGGCATTTCAACCTTGTCCATCACTAGTAGCTGTGTCACCGTGGGGTCGGAACTATGGGTGTAGAGATGGTCTCCTCTCAGGACCCTACAGAGTGACCATCCGTTGACTGCATGAAAGCACACGAACAGATGAATGGAAGCCATGATACTCGTTGAGACAGAACTTCCACAGCTCAGCGCCCTGAGCAGGCTATTTGTAGGCTCTATCTGTTGCTCTCACCAAATGACCACTGGTCTGAATATGCATCTTCCTTCAGTACAACTGACTTCAGCTCTCATGGGCTGCCTTCCCCCTCACACAGCACTGCCGCAGATGCCCTGCTCGGCTTCTGAGCTTACCTCTGCAGCTTCTGATCTTACCTCTGCAGCTTCTGATCTTACCTCTGTAGCTTCTGTCTGGTTTTCACCGCAGCCTCTCCTTAAAGACATGAAACGTCCCTCCCCTCCTGTGCTTGCTAGGCCTCCCGCCTCCAGCTCCCCAGCCTGCTGTGCTCTCTGGAAATCACATCCATCCTAACTCCCACCCCTTCACATCACCCCCAGACCCACCATGGTTATGGCTGCTGGGGTCTCCCTCCTCCCCCTCCCCTCCTGCAACTGGTACATCTCAGTAGCCTGGCTCCTTAGGAAGCTGAGATCTGAATCCAGCAGAAAAGCTCGTAGGACTCGTCACCAATTAACCTTCAAAAAGCTGAACGTGAATCTGTGGCTTACGGTAGAGTACTACTCTAGCAAAAAAAAGCTACTAACCGTGTGCCTAGGCCCTGAGTTCAAGCCTCAGTACCAGTGTACACACACACACACACACACACACACACACCAATCTGTATGGAGCACTAAGGCTGGGGTTCAAGTATTCAAATACCTGTTACATTAATATATGTGTGTGTATAAACATTTAGCTTCACATCCATACACAAAGCATTCTCCAATTACATGGAAATGACATTGTAAATGTGCAACTGCAGGAGAGTGAATAAGCTGGTATTACCTAAAGGAGTCAATGGATTAAACAAAATGTAGAAGCACATGGTGAAAGGCATCCTCATGCCTTCAAAGGTGGTCCCCTTTTTCCTGTTAAAACTCACACACGGGAAGTGGCGCTGTGGCTCAAGTGGTAGAGCGCTAGCCTTGAGCTGAAGAGCTGAGGGACAGCGCCCAGGCCCAGAGTTCAAGCCCCACGACTGACAAAAAAAAAAAAAAGAAAAACAATAAAACCCACACATGTACCCCACACATCTGGAGAGGAACCTGGTGATTAGAGCCCTAAGTGTTAGCTGTGACTGTCTCTGGATGGAGGGATGAGGTTCCAGAGGCTTTTCTTATCCTTTGTCTATCACAAATAGATCTTGTAAGTGACTTTTAAGTTGTTAGGGTAAAAAGCATGTACGAAGTCCCTTTCTAAATGTCTCCACGTGTGTGTTCCTGACCCTCTGCAGCTTACAGTGACTTGGGCTACTACATCATCAATAAACTGCACCATGTGGACGAGTCCGTGGGGAGCAAAACGCGAAGGGCCTTCCTGTATCTCGCCGCCTTCCCATTCATGGATGCCATGGTAAGCACGGGGGCCATGGAGTTTTTGCTTTGAGAAACATACAGAGCAGAACATTGACCATGTTCACCATGTTTCCGTGTGCACTTCAGCCGCACAAAGAACAATCACTCTTTTGTGCACGATCTTCAGAGTCCTCCGCCACTTTGCAGAACTGAAGCTCTGTGTCCGTTAAGAGCAGTTCCCCGCCCCAGCCCCGATATCCGCCATACCCCCCAGCCCCACCCCGGTCTCCAGGAATTTGACTCCATTCTCCATTAGACGCCTCATACGAGTGAGCATGGGCCGTGTTTCGCGACTGGCTTATTTCATTTTATATCATAACCTTGTTTACTCTCTTCAGGTTGTAGCACATGCTAGAATTTCATTCCTTTTTTAATTTTTCTATGTATTTATTGTCTGTAAGTAGTTGTACCAGGAGTTGCCATTGAACAAAGCAGTTTATGGAGGCCACACCTTGAATGCCGCCCCTTTCAACATTCTCCCCATCCCTTCCTCACCACCTTTCCCTCCTGCTTCTTAATTTTGTAGGCTGTGCACTGAATTCTTGGTTGCATTAGGGCTCAGGAATGTTCCATTGCAAAGATGTAGTTAATACATTTTCAGTTCCCTTCATTTGCTGTTTACTTGTTTGTTTGTTTGTTGTAGTGCAGGGGAAGGAACCCCGGGCCTCATGCATGCTAAGCAGGTGCTCTCCTGCTGAGCTACACTCCTGACTCTTAACAGGAATCTTCAATATATGTATCAGTCTGCATAATTTTTTTTACCTTAAGTCTGCCTTAAGTCTCACGAGCAATAGACACGTAAGGCCTTTCAAAGCCTTAGAGAAATGAGGCAACGTAAAAACAACCTGTGCCCATCTCCTACCAGGTCATTGGAAGTATGGCCATTTGTCAGATGGTTGGCACAGCCTCCGTGATTCCCAGACAGCACGCAGCCAATCCACGGGTCAGCCCGGAACACTAAGCTCCAGGCTGACATGAAGGTTCAGGTTCTTAGTTGTTAGGACGCCACCTCGGCGGAAGGATCGAGTCACCTGGACACATGCGCTGCATTTTCTTACTTGTTGCAAGTTGTGTTTCTTTATTAGGTGCTGACAGAGATTCAAGGAAGGGAAAGGCAAGGGAGGGGCTGCAGTGTGTGAGTCAGCCTCTCCCGGCTCGCCTGGCTTACAGGGAGCCCACTGCTTCTAAGTTACTATATCAGAATACAGAGAATGCAGCCTTCTTCCCATCCTTAAAGAGTTACAGCCTACCCCCCTAGTTGGAGGCCAGAAGATCTGCCAAATGCCTGCCCTCCCCTCTGAACTGAAAGTGGGAAGCTAAATAGAGAATTATCATTACAGATAATAATGCTAGGGTCTCAGGATTGTTAGTGAAAGTGAGTTGCACCTTTAAATACCCTGTCTTCCCTTACCCTTCAGCGCTATTTTAATTGCCATCGGAGAGTTCCTAAGACAGTATAGGATTGAGTTTTGGACTTTGACATATCCAGTCCAGAAATCCAACATCCTAACTGCTCCAAAAGCCAACAAGACATTGCCACTCGAGAATTCCACACACACTCTAAAGTGTGAAGCTCTGTTTCAGGCCCCATTTTCTTTAAATATTATATAAAATTACCTCCAGGCTATGTGGTATACATGAAACATAAATGAATTTATGTTAGACATGGGTCCCAAATCCGAGGTATCTCATTTTAGATATACATAAATAAGTTCCCCAGGAATTCAGCAGCCAAAACAATCTCAAAGGTTTTGAACAAGGAATTCTCAACAGTAAAGTTCATTTGTATGACCCTACTCTTTTATTCCATGTTTTATCTATAAATTCTCCCAAAGGCCTTCATATAACAGTAAGAGACTGCTAATAAAAACCAAAATAATGAACATTTGCACAGAACAGACCATATCTCCCCTCTCCCACCTGTATACCATGCACACACACATGTGCACGCACGCGCACACACACACACACACACACACACACACACACACACACACACACAGAGCCTTCACATATTGGTTGGAGAGATAATGTCTCTAAGCTATGAGGCTTATTATCCAGATGGCTTCCAGACAGCAGAGGCAGCCCACAAGGTGCCATTCACAAATGTTATCTACAGTTTGCCCTTTGTTGAACATTTGGTACCAAGGGGACTCCGAGCAGTGAATGTAGCAGCTGGTATTAGAAAGCCTGACATGGACTTGGGGAATAGATAGTCCTTGTGTGACTGTGTTTAGTTCCAATGAAATGTTATTTCTGGGTCAAAGTCCACCTTAAAAGTAAGAAGGGGGGGCTGGGAAGGTGGCTCAGTGGTAGAGTGCTTGCCTTGCATGCATGAGGCCCTGGGTTCGATTCCTCAGCACCACATAAGCAAAAAGAAAAAAAAGCCGGAAGTGGCGCTATGGCTCAAGTGGTAGGGCGCAAGCCTTGAGCTGAAGAGCTGAGGGACAGTGCCCAGGCCCAGTGTTCAAGCCCCATGACCGGACAAAAAAAAAAAAAAAAGTAAGAAGGACGGAAACAGATCCCATCATGAACTTCTAGCCTACTACCCAGGGTTGGGGTTGCTGCCCCTGTCTCGACTCCCTTGTAAGGCACAGCATCAAGATCAGAATCGTCAAGACAAGGAAATAGCAGAACCCTAATCAGTCAGTGAGCTGCAGCAAGGGCCATGACCATGTTAGAGCCCTCAGTACACCACAACTCCTAGGAAAAGCCACTCTGGTGAAAGCGCTTCTTTCCTTCACTCTTGGTATTCATTCAGCTTCCTGATAGATATATACACCTAATGAGTCCATTCATCTGCATACAATTGGTACTAAATAAATACGTAATATTGTCATTCTCACTTAGAACTTCAATGTGGAGCATGCCACCTGACCACAGGAATTTTACCTAGTGGAAACTTACCATACCTATGCTGCTAGGACTTTGAGAGATATGGAAGATGTCTCAGGAATATTTAGTAAGTCCAGACATGGTGGTGCATACCTGTGGTCTCAGCTACTTGGAAGGTAGAGGCAGGGAGATTATGCTCTGGGACCAACACTAGATCCCATCTAAAATACTAACAACAAAAGGACTAGCATTGTGGCTCAAGTGGAAGCAAACCTGAGGCCCTGAGTTCAATCCCCAGTCCTGGGGGTAGTGGGGGAATCACAATGAGGAGAAACACTGCAATGCCCAGGGTGTACTCATAGTGATCGCTCTCCTACCTGGCAGGCTTGGACCCATGCTGGCATTCTCTTGAAACACAAATACAGTTTCCTGGTGGGATGTGCCTCAATCTCAGATGTCATAGCTCAGGTATGTATGGTCTGTGTGTCGGTCAGCTATACTCAGTGGCCTTGTGGTAAGTGAATGGCCAGCTGGATGTGACAGTGCTGACCGCTGTTCATTCATTCGTGCCCTGTACAGCTCCCCCTGCCTTCAGCTCATGGCAGATACGGACTGTCGTCAATGTTTGTAAACGACTGAGTAAAGGAAATGTCCTAGGATCAAAGCCTATACAGGGGTGCTAGGGCGAGGATTGTATGAATTTGAATTGACTGTCCCCTGGTTTTTGAGCCGTGTGTATGAGAACTGCCCCTTGTCTGTTTCGGGCTGGTCTAGAGCCTGTGGTTCTGTGGATCATGTCACTCTATTCTAGAAGGAGCCCTGGGAACTTTGCTTCAAACTTTGGTTTTCTTGTGAGCTCCACGAAGAGTGGTCGAATTCACGCCTCATTTCCCCACTGTGAAAGCTCCGGGAAGTTGGCTCCCCTGTCTAAAGTCAGCATCTTCACCTTCTGCAGGCCAGTTTGCAGAGCGGCTGGCAGGGGCCTGGCCTTCTGCTCTTCCTTCCTTCTTTCACCTAGGACACCACTTGAAAACTCCAGGGAGCATTTTAGATTGCATCCCTGTAATTTATCAATTAGAACAAGTTCCTAAAACAGGGGCTTGGGGGGACAATACAGAAGGGAAAGTTAGACTTCACCCTCTATCACAAATTCTAATCCACATTGTCCATTCCGTCTCCACCCATTCCCATCCATTTTCCCCTGTGCAACATCCTGCTCTTTTTTAATTATACTTTTATTATCCTTTCCTTTTTAATTAACTTTTTATTAACTTTCAAAGGTGTACAGAGGCATTACCATGCAACAACTCAGTTACTTAGTACGATGTATCTTGATGAACGTCATCCCTTTATCATTCTGTCATCCCCCTCAGCCCTCCCCCACCCTCCTTTCCTTAATTGTATGATATGCATTCATTATTGTGGCTGCATCCTTCCCTCCCTCCCTCTCACCTCCCCTTCTGCTCTTGATCTCCCCCCACATTCATTTCAAGTGTTAGTTTCCTGGTATTCATTTTGTTGGACTGTGAGTTCGTTTTCTAAGGAATTGCACCATTTGAATGTTCCCGTGCAAATACTATACTCAGTTAATGCATTTGCATACACTTGCACACAACACCATATCTGTTTTCTTGCACATTTATAGATTAGTTCTAGCCTCCACATATGAGAGAAAACATGCATTCTTTCTCTCTCTCTGGGCCTGACTTACTTCACTTAGCATCCTCATCTTTTACCCACTGCTTCAATAATCGACAGTTGAACTTAGATTTACTCCCTACGGAGCAAGAATTAAATTTCCAAATTAATTGTGCTTACTCCGTGGATCACTATTAAAAGTAATTTATATTAATTACCAAAAACACATATGTGAGTGCCTTAATATTAGCTAACATCATTCTTTGATTTATCTTCGTTAATTTTCTTGTAGCTTTATTAGAGTTTTGTCCCAATCTTCCTTTCAGAGAGACTAACTTCTTCTGAGAGTAACTAAGCTGCCTCATTCTCGCTAATCACTTCATTTGAAATGAAGGAAGCACGTCTCATTCTAACACCAGCATCAGCATGCCAGTGTTCATTTGTAGATGATTGTTGTTTTAGAAACAAAAAGAAGTCAGGCTCTGACTGCAATTTTAGCTGTTCAGGAGGCTGAGATCTGAAGATTGAGGCTCAATGCTAACACAGGCAAGAAAGCCTGTGAGACTCTCATCTCCAATTAATTACTTAAAAAACAGAAATGATAATCTGGATCAAAGTGGTAGAGCACTAGTCTTGAGCACTAGTGCCCAGGCCCTGAGTTCAAGCCCCAGAACCAGTACAAAAAGAAAAAGAAAAAAAAGGACAAAGAAAAGGAGTAGGCGATTGTCCTTAAGCATCCAAAAGCAGATGAAAAGCCATCTCCCTGAGGATTGCTTTGCCCCCAGGCCCACAGCCATTTTTCTCCCCAGCTTTCAGCTTGATCCTGGCCTTGCCTCTTGGAATAAACAGATCTGGGTAGTAGGAGCAAGCAAGGCTGGGTTCAGATGCCATCTGTCCTTGAGCTTATTTTAAACCTTGCTGTTTGAGTTCCTGCCACACTTCAGTTAGCGAATAAATTCCATTTGTCTTTGTAAGCCTACCTCCCCCACCTCAGCCTTTATTCTTCTCATTATCTGCAAGCATTTGTTAAGTTACCTAATTTGGCAATTTTATAAATAGATTTTCTACATAATACTTATTTGAGCTACCATCTTGCCATAAACAGTCATCACTGATAAAATGAAATTTATTAACAATGCCTTCATTTCAATGGCCAAACTCAGTTTTAAAAAGTCTTAATTGATTTCACACAGCAGGGCAGGAAAAAAAAAAAAAAAAAAAAAGCTCTTGCTTTGTTCAGACATGCAGTAGACAACAGGCAAGACGGTTCCAGCGCTGGTCAATGCTGCTGCTGCTTTTGCTTTGTTCCGTTGTCATCTGAGCTTTCTAGGCTTGCTCAGTGTTGAAGTGAGAATTGACAAGGCCATTGCATTGTCCCTTCCTGGGGCCTCCTGTTCCGTGGCCTCTCTCTTGCCATCTGCCCTGGTCTCCTCAGATGAACGGCTCCCTGCATTTTTAGGGGCTCCCTGCCTGTGGCCATTGCATCTCAGTCTTTGGCTAACCAACAGCCACAGGTGTCCCTTCTTGCCTGCCCCCGCAGTAGTAAATGCTTATGCAGAACCTACATGGAGGGACTCCTGGCCAAAGGGTACATAGAAATCCTCCTCCTCACCTCAGCTGACCTGAGACCGTTTCTGAGGCTCCTTCCCTCTCCACCACCCTCTTCCCAGCAGGTGACTTTGCTTCCCCAGGTCTTCAAACCTTGGTGTCATCTCCACCTTCCCTCACTAGAGGAGGACAGATGCCGCCTCTCTAATCCAGGACCACGAAGGCACGGGTTCCTTGGGTCCTGGTTTGACCTGCTTCCTCAGGAGCTTTACTGATCCATTCTTGATCATCTTTTGCCTTTTTGGACTGTTTCTGAGATCTCTGCAAACAGCAGCGAGAGGCACTCTCTGGGTCTCCGTGTTCCTCAGTAGAGGCCATTCTTTCTCTTTCGTCAGTCTCGGTAATACTTCATACAAGGGCAGTGTCTGTTCACGGCCTCCTTCTGTTCCCCGTGAAGGCTGGCTGCTCTGTGGTGAGTTCACATGGATAGTTCTTACTAACCACCTTGTGCCAGTCAGTAGAACTGCCCTGACGCAGCTTCTGCCTTCTCATTAGACAGTGCAGCAGCCCTTCCCTGTCAGTGGCTCCTCCCACTACCCCCGCGCTCTGTGTTCCTTCCATGGAGAGTCTAATTTGTGTGCGCTATGGCTTGGATACTGTTAGTCCCCCAACTGTCATGCACAGCAAAGTTACCCCTTAGTATGATAATGGAGGCCTAGCGAGAGGTCGTTAGTCCTTAAGTCATTGAGAGCACCTTCCATGGATTGTGGATCTCAGTTTCTCTGGATTTTTGTGATCTGTTCCCACTTCTTACACTCCCACCATTGCCCTCAGCCATAAAGTGACACCGCCAGTTCACCGCAGAGCCCCGACAAAGCCTGCCATGTGCTCTCTTGACTTTCAGCCTTCACACTGTGAGTCAAATACCCTTCCCCTTTCAGAACATTGAATTACACTGTCTTAGGCATATTGTTCTAACAATGAAACACAGACTAATGCAGTGCCCTAGGTTTATAGCCTCCATAACGTAGTTACAATCCCCTATTAAATATCTGTAGCCTCTCGTGCTCAGAGCTCTGGCAAGGCTATTCAAACATCTCAGGTCCTGAGTGGAAGGTCTTTCATATCAAGCATTCTGTTCAGTAAAGCAACTGCATTATCATCTGGTCTGAAACGTGGGCTCCATCCTGGAGGGGTCTCCCTTTATCCCCTTCTGTCACATCATCCGCCGCCATCATATTTGACCTGCCGGCTTGTCCATGAGTTTGGGAGTCATTAAGTTGTTTCCCTGGAGCATCCTTCTGAGTGGTCACCCTGCTTTTCGTCAGTGTGCCTCCACAGTCTTTTGCCTAAGTGGCTGCCAGGAGGCCTCTATGTAGAGGCTGGGCCATTCCACAATGTAGGGAGACGAATGCATTGAAATATTTGCTCGAGACACTGTGCCTTTCCAGAGAGATGGACACTTGAATATGACTTCATTCTCTCCTGACTCTGGAAGTTTCAACTTGTCCCACTGCATACGTTTATATTTTCATTTTAATTTTTACCGTAATTACTGGTGGTGCTTTGGACAGTATCTTTAGTGACTCCTGTCATAAACATTTAGGTCCCTTTGCTTGCACAGTGACGGGCCACTAGCTTTCCCTCAGGGGCGGGTAATGTGAGCGCCAGGGTTTCCAGCCTCTAGAGGGAAAAGCTCTACTATACATGGAGAAGGGTGGCTGGGAAGCCAGAATTTCTAGATATTTCTTTTTTTTTTTTTTTTTTTGTCGGTCGTGGGGCTTGAACTCTGGGCCTGAGCGCTGTCCCTCAGCTCTTCAGCTCAAGGCTAGCACTCTACCACTTGAGCTACAGCGCCACTTCTGGTTTTCTGGTGGTTTATTGGAGATAGGAGTCTCACAGTCTCTCCTGCCCGGGCTGGCTTTGAACCGCAATCCTCAGATCTCAGCCTCCTGAGTAGCTAGGATTACAGGTGTGAGCCACCAGCGCCCGGCTCTAGATATTTCCTAAGTGATCGTATTAACTCCATGTGCCCTTCCCTTCAATAAATCTTTGGACTGGGAAAAATTTGGGCTGGGAAGGTGGCTCAGTGGTAGAGTGCTTGCTTCGCACACATGAGGCCCTGGGATTGATTCACCACATAAGCTGGGAGTGGCGCTGTGGCTCAAGTGGGAGAGCGCTAGCCTTGAGCTGAAGAGCTGAGGGTCAGCGCCCAGGCCCAGAGTTCAAGCCCCATGACGGACAAAAAAAAAGAAAAGAAATCTTAATGGTGGATCTAGCAAGGTGATACATGTGTTCCCTCAGGGAACCTTAAACAGCTGCCCCCCAAATCCTGTCTGAACAAACTTGAGCTCGAGCCCATGTTTCAGTGCTCTGCTGCAACGGGGAGGTTCTGGCTGTGAACCACATTCTGGCTCAGGAGGGCGGGCTGGTCTCTGCGCTCCAGTTCCCCCCTCCCACTAACCAGTCACATCCTCCCCTTTCTCAGGTTGTTTTCGTAGCCATTTTACTTCACAGTCACCTGGAATGCCGCGAGCCCCTGCTCATCCCCATTCTCTCCCTGTACATGGGTGCGCTCGTGCGCTGCACCACCCTGTGCCTGGGCTACTACAGGAACATCCACGACATCATCCCCGACAGAAGTGGACCGGAGCTGGGGGTACGCCTTTGTATTAATGCATGTCAGCCATACAAATCCATGGGACTGACTTGTTAGTCTCATGCAGGTATATACCATGTGTGACCACAACCAGCTCAACCACAGTTTCTCCATGACTCGTTCAAGTAAGGCTGTATTCCAGTTCCATAGGAAATGAGAACATAACAATACAACTCAGTGATGTCATAACCAATGGCCAAGAGCGGGGTTGTGTCCTCAGGAAAACCACTGGAAAATGAAAGAACTCTAGAGACTGAACTGATCTTTTATTTTTTATTGTAAAGGTGATGTACAGAGGGGTTACAGTTACATAAGTAAGGTAACGAGTGCGTTTCTTTTTGAACAGTGTTACCCTCTCCCTCATTTTCTCCCACTGATCTGATCTTAGAGGCCACCATCCTCTCTCTGTTATGAATTACTCTATAATCAAGGACGTTTTCAGATCCACTGACTCTTTTGAATTTACTTTTTATTGATTTCCTGGCAAGGATCTAGGTTTTGCCTATACTTTCTGCACTGACTGATCCCAATCTTTGATTCATGTACCTGCTTCTTAAGGATCAAGCAGAACTTTCAGTGCAAGAGCGTGACAGAAAATTTTTTGTTCAGATATGGCCTGTGAGATGGGAAGGGGTCTCAGATATGTCCCAGGTGGCAGGTCAGACCCAGGGAGAAGCAACAACTAGACGTGACCTTCAGTGAGAACCTAAGAGCCCCCAAAACTGTGGGGACGAACGTGGTAACATGCTCCAAGAAGGAAGCCCCTTTGGAGGAGGGCAGAGTCTGGTTTGTGCCTTAAAAATTGAAGAAGATGCAGATGAGGAGGCATAACTTCTTACAAGTGGCCATTCTGTACATCCTAAGTATAAGCTATTTCTGATTTATGTAAATTTTTCCTACCTATAGGTAGATAATAGACATCACTGGGCTTCCTTCCATTTGGCTATAAAGCAGATGTGTGTGATTATAAATATGTCTGAATAAATCACCACCCTCTAGCCCATAACCTCCTCCCGGACCACACATTGCTTCCATTGTGTCAAAACAGTAATTACATTGACCACTTACCTGCATCTGAGGTCAAGCTATCAATAAACTCTACCTGGTTATTTCCACCACGAGGCTAACCACATCAAATTAGTCTTGACAGGAGCAATCCATCTCTCAACATCCCACCACCACGTAAGGGATATAAAAGTGGGCATAGGATGCTTTCACAAAGCAGTCTCTCCCTCTTAGAGAATCCAAACCAAAACTGCATCATGAAAGCCAGGCTCTACAGATGGGACACACTTTGGCTGCAGAGTGCTTAGACACAGCTTTTCTCTACCATGCTTTTATTTTGCCTGTGCTTCTCTGCACAGTTTATGTGGCTTCTGTGATAGCTTTGGAAGTAAGAATCTCTAGTCGATTTTCACAGGGCCATGATAATCACCTTTATCTACACTGACTGATTCCAACATAGATGATAATAATTTTGAAATTCTAAGAGTTACCCCCTACTGCCATGGCTTCTACCCAGTCACTGTGGTGACAGAAACAAAGACTCTGCTCTGGGCTCCACCTTGGCTAGAGACTGAATCCAATATGGAAAATAAGGTGGGGCTGATCGAGCTTCAATGTGAGCTTTGATTTCACTGTAGCCTCTCAGCTGTCTGAATTAATTTCTAATTTCTTTTTATTTTAATTCAACTTGGCATGCCTACAAGGCTTTTCCCTGTATGGCTGTTAAATATAGGGAATCAACTCCTGATTGGCATGGGAAAAAAAGGGGGCGGGGGCTTGGATTTGAGTTGTGTTTTCGTTTCTAGTGGATGGCAGGAGTTCCGTGAACTTTGATCTCCATTTCTTAATGCAGGGAGATGCAACGATAAGAAAGATGCTGAGCTTCTGGTGGCCTTTGGCTCTGATTCTCGCCACGCAGAGAATCAGCCGGCCTATCGTCAACCTCTTCGTCTCCCGGGACCTGGGTGGCAGCTCAGCGGCTACAGAGGTAGGGCACAGCTGGGGGGAGGCCACCACCTTGGGCAGGGAGGAGGATTCAGTCATCTTCAATTTATCTCAAGTGCTCAAAGAGTTCTGCAGTGTTGAATTATGTGACCCAACTACCTCATCCCATTCAGTGACTCTATGATTATGGAAAAATAGCATCTGCTTCATCCTCTCATTTACCCCCTGAGGAACTTCGGGGCCTGCCGTTCCTCCATGGTTTGGGTTTCTAAAGGGCCTCTTGACTCGCATGGTGGAGGACAACCGTAGACCGTGCCCTGTGGCAGTAGAAGTGTCCGTGCCCGCCCGCTGAGCAGAACCTCGCTCACCTGCTCACCACCGCCCTCCTGTGCCAGCACCCCACCGTCATCTGGACCTCAGACTCTTTGGCAATCTGCCTTCCTCCAAACGAGGGTCTCTTTTACTTACTCCCTCCCAGCTTCCCCCAAAAAACGTATCTGGAAACTGGCAACTACTCCAAAGAAAGAGTTGACTCATCCGTTCCCTCTTTAAGTTGGGTATGGACAAACAGAATGACTTCATTTCTTCCCACCTCCACTGCCTTCTGGAGAAATCGTTCCGTGTCTGGCCCTGGCCAGCCTCGCGGAGGCTGGCGGCTCCTCATTAGGGAGCGGAGGACTCGACCGCGCTGTCAGCAGCTCTCCAGCCCCGGGCGTCTGCCAGTTTCCAGGTCCTGGGACGAGCTCGGGTTGGCTGGGCAAGAGAAGCCTGTAAACCAAAAGCAGAATGCTTTCTCCGGCCTCCGTGTGTTTCTGGATTTTGTTTTCACCTCATAGATGCCATCTTGGATGGCTTCTATAACACAGTAGCCCTTTTTTGTTAGAATACTTGGTCATGAAGAATGGGACTTCCATCACCTCTCTATTGGACTTTCCGTCTTCCCCTCCAACAAACAAAGGGTCAGTTTTGTAGTAGAACCATTTTTAAATGGACAGTAATGCATAGAGGACAGCATGTGTCATAGAACCAGCAGTTGTGGGATGTCTACAGATGGGGCGGTATTTAGATACTTTTCACTGGCTCCCCATCAGCCTGTGAGATAAGCCTCATTTCTGTTCGGCTGGGGGACAGGGAAGCTCCCAGAGGGTTCGTGTCTTGCAGAGCAGAGAGGCGAGGAGGGGAAGGCTGGCAGCCAGGCACCCCGCAGCCACAATGCTTTCTTCTGTTCCTTCATGCCGCCCTGCCGTCTCTCCACATGCTAGAACTGGCCTGAGGTTCTCAGAATGCCGGACATTCAAGTCGATGAAGCCTGCCTATCTCTTCATTTGAGAGTGGAAGAACGTAGCTCAGATGTTCTCTTTTCATTTTTCTTCTATTCTTCCCCGTAGGAAACCCACCAAGAGCTCTTTGTCTGTGAATTCTTTATTATTTTCATGAAACTAAAATGTTTAATTGAGCCGCACTGCCGAGCAGTCTGAAATGAGTTGAAATGTAAAGAGAGTAGCACAGATCCACAAACGGTGCCCCTGCGGGAACGGAGGGGTGAGCTGAGATGCTCCCAAGAGAAGTGAGCCCCAGAACCTGCAGATGAGGTGCTCAGTGGGGCTGACCCTGGAGTCTGAAAAGGCTGGGCTCAATTCTTAGCCTCTCCATCCAGTGCTCTGTGACTCGCTGTATGTCACCTGCTCTCTCTTTCTAGACCATTCTGTGGCTGGCTAGGGAGAGGGACCTGCTGCTAGCCCTGTCTCAAGCCCTGCAGCTACTGAGAGACCTTGTGCTGGGACCCACACTAATGCTGTCCGCTCTTCTCCTTGCAGGCAGTGGCCATTCTGACAGCCACGTACCCCGTGGGTCACATGCCGTACGGCTGGCTGACAGAAATCCGGGCTGTCTATCCTGCTTTTGACAAGGTGAGACCCGCGTGGCTCGGTGTTGGAAACATGTTTTTTCAAATTGTCTTTTGCTCGACAGGGGTCTCAGAGGAACATGGTTGCTTCCGGGACTCACTTCTTTTTGTTGGAGGTGACTGGGGTATTTTCCTCTTTAAAAAAAAATAAATAACAGGGCAGTTTTTAGTTGATCTGTTGAGAGCTTTTCCACATGGGGGGCTTCTCTGATCATTTGAGGGTGTTCCTATGGAGAAATCATTTGTCTGCCAATGGGGAAATAAACCGTCGAGCAATGACTATGTAGGTGTTGTTTGTGTGGTTGGTTCTCTAGTGAAACTCGCCCTCATGGAGGTCGTAGCGCACCACGCAGGTGAAGCGGTAGGCACACAGCTGTCTTTCAAGGCGAGGGCCTGGAGGGAGGCGTGGGGCCTCTGTCCAGTTTGGCCTTGATACGGCAGACTTGTTCTGCCTGAAATCCTCAGCAGATGACGGCTGTGTGCCCTCCAGCTGCCCGCCTGGCCGCAGGGGCCACGTCACGTTGGTATCTATCTCGCGAGCATCCATAACTTTTTATTTTTACTCTAAAGCAAATAGCTACCAAGACATCCAGTCAGTGGTGGGCAGTGTTGGCAATGGGAAGATGGAAAAGAAGCAAATCGCCTGCCCTGGTGCCATTCCCAGCTGGGTCTCTGTCCCAGCGGGTGGTGCTGTTTTCTCTGCTCCCAGCAATAGTCCGCGAAGCCAGGAGAGGCAGCTTTGGGCCAGGGGTCCCCAGCGGGTCAGCTGCGGCGGCAGCACGGGCAGTCTGAGCTCGAATCTGGCCGGCACCGGTTCCCCTTCCTCCTGCTCCCCACCACACACCTCTCCCTGTGGCTTCTCAGAGGTGAAAGAGCCCTGGGCAGCCTCAGGCCACACACTCGCCAACGCCCCGACTACCCCCTGCCACTAGATGGGGGCTTCGGTGAGGGGTCAGCAGCTGTGGAATGGGTTTCCTGCCGGTCCTCTACCCTCCGTCCTCAAACCCTGAGCTCAAGGCAGCCCCCAAGTACCTCAGACCACAATGAGGTGCACCCAGTGATGGAACCTGGAGAAGCCAGCCGCTCTCCATCAGTTCCACAGGCACAGTCTCCCTGCTAGTGTGTTGCTCGTGTGAACACGCATGCACACGCCCCATGCCCTCTCCTCCATTCCTGTTCCTCCACACCACTCCCTTCCCCACTGTCTGTCCTTCCGGATTCCCATCACCCTTCTCTATGTCCCGGGCACATGCGCTTACCCACAGAGACTCAGACTTGTCTGCCTCCATACGGCAGGGACCCCAGCAGGCAGCCCAGCGTGGGCCGGGCCGGGCCGGACCGGGCTCTGCTCTGGCCTCTGGTGGGTGTGGACTTTGCCCTAGTCTCTCACTACCTGCAGCAGACATCTGATGCCACTGTAGCTTACAGCATCTCCTCAGATGGGTTTGAGGTCACTGCCCGCCCCAGTCCCCATAACTAGTCGGCCTGAGTCTCCCGCAGAACTGGTGAGCGGACTGTCTGTGCTCAGTGGGTCTAACACAGTCTGTGGGTAGAAGTCGCTGCTTTCATTTCAAGAAACGTGCAGATAGAGGTAGAGTCTAGAAAAGGGAGTCTTGCTACCTTGCACTTGGAGCTCTGGAGAATGAGATTATATAATGCCGCTGGAGGCCAGAGTGGGTGTACCCCTGGCCGGGAAAATCTTGTCTGAAATTGGCTTTGGCTACCTTGAACTAATAAGACTTAACAATGCTACAGTGTACGCCCTCGGTGAAACACCCAAAGAAAACATAGTCTTCACTTCATTACAGAGGTTAGAGCCATGACAAAACTTACTTAATGAGCATGCCCCTGCGTTGCCTGAATCCTGCTAAAGGCTCACCCATTGTTTCCACCCCATCCAGTGAGCGATGTGAAGCTATTAATGGAAATGCCATCGGGTTTCTAGCATTGTAGACACCACTGTGCAGGCTTTACTATCTTGACCATTGAAGTCCTTAGCTTCATTGTGGTTTCCAAAAGAGATTTGAAATTCCTCATGCACCTTGTGGTAGTTCTAGTAACCAGAGAAAGATTTCCACGAGTGCAGAAACTCTAAAATTTGGTTGTCATCGGTGAAAGAGAATGTTCTGAACAGATCAGGCAAGCAAATGAAACCCCTGTGTTCATCTGGTGACACAGGCAAGTTCACTTCTACCCTGCTGGAGAAATAGTTGCTCTTCCACACCGTGTGAGCCACGGCAGAGTGTGTGTTTGCGGGAGACCACCTGATTCGCTCCCTGTCCTGATTCTCCCAGGCATCACTGCAGCGTCGCATGGAGACACAGATCGCCAGCACAGGGGGCTTTGAACTTTGCTGCGAAGCAGTCATTCAGAAAAGCACACGTGTTTTAGAGATGAGAGTTGAGAAATGCACAATCCATCCAAGTTCCCCGCTAGCATCCACAAAGATTGGGGGTCTCAAAGGTTCCTCAGCCTCCTCAGGGAAAGAAAACGACCACGTTTTCTCGCAGAATCCGGAGAGTCTCGTATCTTCCATTAGGCCAGATGTAGAGCCAGGTGTCACGGTAGTTTTTGTTTACCAGCTCTGGGACTAATTGGCTCTCTAATGAGATAGGGCTTCTCTGAGGATTTTCCTGGCTTCAGAACCCAGTTTTGGTTGTGATGGGGGAGGCGTGAACTTGGCTGGGAAAACTTCGGCAAGCCTCAGATTAGTGGCCTGACAGGACGCCGCGCTCCTGCACGGTTTGCTTACGATTCAGTGCGGCAGAGGCTCTTCCAAGATCTTCTCTGCCATATTGGGTTAAGTGCTCCCGAGCCAAAGCAGTCAGTGAGACACACAGTGCTCGCTCTCAGCAGTGCACAGTCCCCCAGACAGGCGGTGGATGCGGCGGGCTTCAGTTCCTGCCCTAAAGACAGCTGCAGGGTCATCAGACAGCACAGGGGCCAGACTGAGCCAGCCACTGCCTTCTGGAGACCGCGGTGGTGGCGGGTGCAGTGTCTGCCCGAGCTGCAAAGGGGGCACAGGAGCCCAGGGCAGGGCGAAAGGAAAGGATTGAATCCATCCCGACTTTACCCTGGTTAACATTCACGTACAGGAGCGTGACAGCTGTCTGAGAAAGACTGAGCATGACAGTGCTCTTCCACGCTGTCACTTGACATCCATATTCAGACACATCACACAAGACTCCGATCTGGGGGGAGGTCAGCCAAGGATAAGCTGGATCCCATCCTCACTGCCGTCTTCTTTCCCCAGAATAACCCCAGCAATAAACTGGCGAGCACAAGCAACACGGTCACGGCGGCCCACATCAAGAAGTTCACGTTTGTCTGCATGGCCCTGTCCCTGACGGTAAGAGCCCCGCCTGTCCCCACTCTGTGCGTATGCAGGGGAAGCTGTCCTTTTAAAGGAACTTAAAGTGCTAGATTCCTTCACACCTTCTCAGATGGTCTTCTTTCTCCCTGTGAGCGGTTACTGTCACAAAAGTCATGGAATCTAGAAGTAAAAGTCCTACCTACTTCCCGCACTTCTCAGGACCCTTAAAAATGATCAGGAAAGCAGACTTTTGTTCTTCATTTGAATAACATTCTCAGCTAATTTTAATCAGCCAGCTAATTTTTTTTAAACATCCAAATGCAACTTGATAATCATCCCTGTCCTTTCCCAGACTTCACTGGAATTTTTTCAGTGTCTCTGGTAGAAATTCCTAATTACATTACCCTGATGGGACTTATGTATTTGTCCATCTTATGGGGACAGTCCCAATCCAAAGTCCTCTGTGTCTGCCAAGGATGCAGCTGTGGGTAACCGTGAGCCACTGCAGTCTACTGGGGTCCAGGTGCACAGCCTTGAGTAAACAACGTGCATCCTTCCTTCACCGAACCCCAGGGGCAACTCAAGTGTATAAAATAGTCTGTGCGTCCTTTCTCATCCAAGGGACATGGTCTATCATTTAAGGTTGTTTATGATATACCATAGCAACACACCTCACATTTACAAACATCCTCACGCGGTAGACTGTGCCCTTTGGGTTGTAAGGATAAGGGGGAGAAGGAGATTAAAAGAAGTGGAGGAAGTCTTTGACCCCCACTCAGTGTTTCAGGTTATTGTTGTGACTGCACATTTCTTATGAAGTCCTGCAGAACTGAATTTCCATTTCCATGTGCAGTGTTAGGAGAATGTCTGAGTGTGTACAGCAGTCCTTATAACAAAGGGTATTCAGGGTGTCAGCTCACACTGAGAGCAAGAACACAGTCCCTGCGTTCCTCACCGTGATCCTAACCGCCTCGCGTGATGACCCCTGTGAGTAGCTTTAAAATCAAGCCCTGGCTCACGTTAACGCTCTAGTGGGCATTATTTTTATTGATCCAATACCTGAATACAGTGTTCTAGGGAAAACTCAAGACAGATACCCAGCACCCAGGCCTCGGGGTCTCAGCAACCAGCACCACCCACGCCGCCGCTCCCACCATCGACCCTTGGAGTGTGGGGGTGTCAGTCACCTACTCCCGGCCTTCCTCCCTGGCAAGGCATTGCTATTCTCATATGACTGTTGGAGTCAGACCAGTGACCCCGGGCGACCCTGTTTCTCTGTTGGCATTCTTCCTTCCTATGCTGTGCAGGTTTTTCCATAGTTCCCTAAAATATTAGCAAAACACTGAACAACTTTGAAACTGCTTTTAAAAAAAAAAAAAAAGAGAAGGGTATTTTAGGAAAAACAGAGAAATTTCTATTCCAAGAATGGACCTCAGCTTTTGGACACCGTGTAAGAGGGCAGTGAGTTGAGAGTGGAGTCCAAAGCCAGGCTCTGACTTGGGCCTCATCCAGGTAGAAAGCCAGCGGGTCGAGGCCGTGGTTGCCAGGCCGCGGCTGGCTTCTTCTCCTGGCAGAAAAGTCTTCCACAGCTGGAGTGGAGGGCGATGGAAATCTTGATCGCGTGGGGTGCCAGGAGAGTTCTCCTTGTGCGTGGCTCATGGCCAGCCATTTGTACCTCCGAAACAAATTATTCTGCAGCAAGTTTATTTTGAAATGATGACTAAGGACCTGGAAAAATTCGTACATCTCCAAGGGTTTTTTCTTTACTTACTCTAATCCCGGATTTTTTAAATCTTTAACTAGAAGTATCTTAAGGTAAATTTTTGCCTTAGAATAAAGACTCATGGCGCTGTAGCTCAAATGGTAGAGCGCTTACCTTAAGCTGAAGAGCTCAGGGACAAGCGCCCAGGCCCAGAGTTCAAGCCCCACGACAGAGACGGGGGGGGGGGGGGGGAGGGGGGAGGGGGAAGGAGGGAAGGGAAGGAAGGGAAAGAAAGAGGCAGAATCCTGTATTAGAAGGAAACTTGGAGATGAACTACTCAAAACCTATCATTTTTCTCAGAAAAAAAAAAAAGACTCAGACAGGACAGTTGACTTGTCCAAGTATCCAATAATAGAACTTGCTAGAACTCAGCCCCCTACCTTGAACTTCACTGTCCCCAAACAATAGGAAAAAAATACTGATCCTCAGGTCTTCAGATTGGGATAGTTGACACTGCACTTGAAGAAATGACCATCTCTTCAACATTAAATGTTGTAGTATTTGAGTTTGTGATACCTCACAAACTCTTTTCCCTACAGTGACTCAGTTGTTTGATTGAATGTCTTGGCTGAAAGCAAAAGCTTTTCTAAGTTAAATATCAACCTGTCATATACTGTGTAGATACCTCTGTGTGTGTGTACGTGTGTGTGCTCATGCATGCATGCATGTGTGCGTGCATGCACATGTGCACATGCTGGTCCTGGGGCTTGGACTCAGGGCCTGGCCACTGTCCCGGAGAATTTTTTTGCTCAGGTCTAGTGTTTTACCACTTGACCCACAGCTGCACACCCAGCTTTTGGTGACTAACTGGAGATAAGAGTCTCATGGACTTTCCAGGCCCCAGGCTGGCTTCAAACCATGATTTTCAAATCTCAGCCTCCTAAGTAACTAGGATTACAGGCATGAGCACCAGTGCCTGGCCACTAGGTTACTCTTAACAACCTATAAGAGACTGAGATGCTGCCATGACACATTTATTTATTCTCTGTTATAGATTGTAAATTTAGATGTAGAGTATCCTACAAAAAAATTGAGCTAGCTTCATACTCTTACCCAAAAGCATTTTGTTTTGTTAAAGCGGTAGGTTTTATGAAAGGCAGCAGGTTTCTTCTGTGCAATTAGAAGAGTAAATTCAGGAGTTATAGAGAGCAGAAAAGAGCAGAATTTATTCTCTGTTCCTATTCCTTTTGGCTTCTGGCTCTCAGGGGCCAAAGGAAACACTGACTGGATTCTTCAAGCTAACACAGAGGAGTGGAGATAAGGACAGGAGGAAGTCAAAACAGTCAGGTGAACAGCAGAGAGGGTATGGACATAATGCAGAGCAAGGTTGGCAAGGCGATGCCAAGCTATTGTTTAAAGGGAAGGAAAATAGTCCAAAACTACGTGCACAGTAAGACCATGCAGAGAACAGCTCTGAAGACTGCTTCCTGCAAGGCACCTGTTGAAGCCACACAGGGAGGCTGAACTTCAGGTGGTGATGCAGGGATGGGGGAGAATGCGGAACTCAAAGAGCAGGCGGTGAGTGCTGGCCTAGTTCCCAGAAAAAGGCTCTTTGGCCCTAAACCTTCCCATAAAGCCGAGGTCTCTGTCCGTTACAGGCCCAGCTGTCTGTATGGCGGTGTGCGTCTCAACGGCAGCTTCTCTCGGTAGAAAGGCTGCAGAGGGCAGGGAAGGAGGGTGGCGGTGACTCTGCGGAGGGATTTGTCTTGCTGGGAAGAACCGGCAGTGCTAAACATGCAGAAACCTTGCTTCCAAGAAGACCCAACCTGGTCCCCACTGGACTTTCCATGGGGCAAAATGGAAACCCGGAATCAGGGTGCCGTGTGGCCTCCTGATGGCACTGTGGTCCCCAAAGAGTGACACACCGCCGCCCTGCTCCTAGACGCCACACCAGCTTGGTGAAAGCCCACACACCCCTTCAGACTAAAGTTACCAGATTTGCTGATTTACCCAAAACGTATTTTAGACTTCATCCTTCCGACTTCCTGACATCCGTAACACATGGTTTTACACGGGGGGTGGGGGGTGGGGTGGGGGGGTGTCTCAGCAGATGCTTAGAGTCCTCAGGGCTCCATGTTGCTTCCTAAGTGGCTTTTCCTAAGCGTCTGCTGTTTTCTCTTCTTGAGCTCTCTGTGTTGCTTGAGCTTTGGAGAGCTTGTGGTCTGGGGGCAGTGGGGAAGAATCCATGCACAGCACAGGCTTGGCTGCTGCTGGAGCTCCCCGAACCCCTTTGTGCACAGTGGAAGCGGGCGTGCATCCAGACGCTCTTGGCAAGCACGGCAGGCAGGCACTTCTGTGCAGCCTGTGCCCAGAACCCCACCCCCACCCCCCGCTGTCAGAGACAGCCAGGAGGGGAGAGCCAGGAGCAAGCGGGGAAGGAAGGAAGGCTCCATTCCACAGAGATGGAGGGATGTGGAGGTCAGGGGAACCCCAGAGAGAAGCGCTTGTCGCAGAAGCCCGTGCAGAATGGCGGGAGTGGGGTGTGGTGGGGGAGGCCGCGGAGCCTGGATACGCTGGGACTCCCACAGTCCCTGGCGCTGTCGGTCCTTCAGTCCAAGTTGCAGTACACTGGAGAAGGATTAAAGAAAGATGCATTCTTTTTTGGTCGGTTGTGGGGCCTGAACTCTGGGCCTGGGCGCTGTCCCTCAGCTCTTCAGCTCAAGGCGAGCGCTCTACCACTTGAGCCACAGCGCCACTTGCAGTTTTCTAGTGGTTCATTGGAGATAAGAGTCTCATGGACTTTCCTGCCCACGCTGGCTTTGAAGCGCGATCCTCAGATCTCAGGCTCCTGAGTGGCTGGGATGACAGGCGTGAGCCACGGGCGCCCGGCGTTTCTAAGGAATCAGTAAGTGGTTGGCAGCTGCGGGGTTGCGCAGGGGGAGTTTGGGTGTCGGGGAGCCGGCCACATAGGCAGCCGTGGAGGACTGCTCTCACCAGGCTTTGCCAGCCCGCGTTCAGGTGATGGCAAAGTCCTGGGGCCATGCAGGGGCCCCCAGACAGCCTCCCATGGATGGGGCTGCCTGAGCCAGGGCGGCGACGGGAACAGGGACAGAAGAAACCCCCAGCACCGGCAGGTTATGTGAGGTCAGCTGGCTGGCCATCCTGCAGGATCTGGTTCCTGACGTCTGGATGTTTCTTCACACGCTCTCTCCTCAGGCCGCCACCGCCCAGAGCCCCCAGTATGCCCTGCTCCCAGCTCTGCCATCGTCACCCCTGCGGCTGCCTTAGCGCCTCTGGCCTGCGCGCCCGCCCCAGGCTCCGGCTTTCCAGCCCAGCGGCCGCGGGAGCGCCCCCCTGGATCAGAGCAGGGAACCTTGGAGGGCCAAGATCCCAGCTGTCCGCTGGGCCTGCCAGAAGAGAGGGCCAGGCAGGGGCATGCCACCGTGCAGGCTGACCCTTCACCCCTGCAAACCAGGGCGCCATCGCCCGCACACCCCTCCTCACCGGCCTCTTTTCTGCTGGTGGTGAGGGGGAAATTCTCTCTGAGCACCTTTGAGCCTCCTCTTAGATTCTCTGGTGCTGTGGGAGCCTACTCGCCCTGGATTCGCAATTTTCTTCGTGTTTCCTTTCATTCCTTTCTAGTCTCCCCGGTGTGTGACTTCAAAGAGGCCGTGGTCTGCCCGTCCCCTGGCGGCGGCCTCTGTCTCCCGCCGGGCCTGCCCTAGGGGACAGAGCTGTTGCCTGTCGCCTGACGTGTGGAAGGGGAAGGGAGGGGAGAGGCTGTATCTGATGGCGAGGAAAGGAGATGAAAGTTCGTTCTTGAGTCTTCCTGTGGAAATCTAAGCATGAACTCCCTCCCTCCCCCGCAGGACCAGCCTCGTCCTTCGGGCCTCCCTGCCTCCTCCTGGATGGAGGCCAGGGGCACACAGGTAGCTCTCCAGGCAGGCAGCCTGAGACACAAACAAGAACTCCGCCCTTTGCCTGCCTCCACCTCCAAGAGAGCAAGGTCACCGCAGTGCTGGTATTTATAGTGTTCTAATTCCCCGAGAAGCCGCACCTGCTCCTCGGGCTCTCAGGCGCTGTGGCAGATGAAGACAGATGCGCAGGGGAAAGCGCTCTGCCCAGAAGTCAGAGGCTGGACCCCGGGCTGGCACTGCCTCTTGCCGCCTGAGTTTCCCCGCTTGAGTCTGTTTCTTCACCTTACAGATCAGGGTGATCTGATCTCCTCATGCAGATCAGGGTGATCCGATCTCCTCAGCTCCCTTTTGGGGTGTTTGTTGTTGTTGTTTTGGCTGCCATTTGGTGCCTCTGTTTTCCGTGCTGGTCACTCCAAGAATCCTTGCTCTTGGTGACCTCTGTGTCAGCAAAGCTTGTCCCGGGACTGTTCCGATGGCCAGTTTAGAAAGCAGCGAGATCAGAAGCGATCGAGACTAAAATCCTTTGTCCAAAGAGAGTGTCCAGGTGGCCCTGATGCCCACGTTAAAGTGGGTTCCTAAGAAGGACCCAGGTTCACCTCCCGTGACTCCCCACCCCAGAGCCTGCCCGCGGCCCGGCCATCCTGGGCGAGGCTGGGGCGGGGCCGCAGCCGGGTACCATGCTGACCCTTGGTTGGAACAAAGGCCGCTGTGTGAGGCGCCGCCCCCCCCCCACGCCAGGGGGTGGAGACCGCTGCCCACAGATCCCATTATCCAGCGAGGAAAATGACTCTCTTGTGCATGAGGGATGGAAGAAAGGACCCAAGGTAAATGAACAGAGTTCACAGCTTTCTCATCCCAAGGAACTGAGGCCCAATGGGCAGGAACGTTCCGGTGCCGGAGGACATCCTGGATGTCAGGAGAGAGTGAGGATTCAGGGTCCTCAAGACCCTTTTGGAACAGGTGACCTGGGGCAGGGCGTGCGGCCCCAACAGGACTACGTGTCCTCATCAGGGAGGACCTAGCACGAGGCCGCCGTCCTGGACCGTGTGGGGGTGCCGTGGAATCAGCTGTGAACAGCTCCTGGCTGCGTGTAAGCAACTTGCCAGGATTCTCAGCCGCTTCCCCTTCTTCACGTTCTGCGCAGGAAGCTTCTGTAGTCCACCATTTGCTTTAGTTCTTAGTTTGGTTTGGTTTTGTGTTTGTCCTGGGGCTTGAACTCAGAGCCTGGATGCTACATCCCTTTGTTTCCCCCAAGGCTGGCCACACGTGAGCCACACGCCCACTTCTGGCTTTTTGTGATTAATTGGAGACAAGAACATCACAGGCTTTCCTGCCCAGCCTGGCTTTGAACCTTGATCCTCAGATCTTAGAGGTTACCGACGTGAGCCACCGGTACCCAACTCAGCATTTGCTTTTTAAGTGAGCACAGCCTGTAGATCTGAGGGGATTGATCTGGTTATTTTTGAGACTCTGGAGAGATGAAGACAATTGTGGCTGGTTCCTAAAGCTCTCTCGGGACCTCTTCATGAAGCAAGTATGGGTTCTCAGGAGAGTTTTGAAAATGATTACTCAGTGAACACGTATGTGGGACTGTTGGGAGCAAGTTCCATTTTTTTTAACCTTTAACTTTAATAAGATACATATAACATGAAACTCACCATGCTAGCCATTTTGCCTGTACCATTAATTAAATACCCCATCCATCCATTCATCATAAAACGTTTTGTTATCTTGCCAAACCAGATCTCTCCTTTCCCCAAACAAGTTCCAAGTTTACAGATAACAATCAATGGGAAGGAAAAGTTAAAGGTGGAAACTTCTAAATCAGACGGGGTAAGGCTAGGAAAGAATGGAACTTCAGATATAGCAAGTACAATCTGCAAGCCATGTGTGACCTAGAACTTCTGCGGGCTTGGTGCACAGCGCCCCCTGCTGTTTGAGGCTTGTTGTTTCTCCCAAGCAGCGCTTGGTGCCTTGCTGAGTCTTCCGTTGCCTTGGATGGGAAAGGCACCTGTACTGTCATGAGCCACGTCAAACTACAAACTCTTCTTATTGCCAAAAAAAAATTGAGGAGCCCGGTAACTGACATGTTGAACTGGAATCCCTTTGTACAAATAAAGACAATTTTAAAGGGGGGGCATTGTAAAACACAGCTAAAACTGGTGCATTTTTGTTTAAGAGTGTTTTTTTGGTAATACTGGAGTTTGAACTGGGGCCTTGCACTTGCTAAGCTGGTGCTTTACTGCTGAATCACACCACCATCCCTTTTTGCACTGGTCATATTTGGGATAAAGTGCCCTGGCAGGCAGGGGGACTGCGATTCTCTTTGGGGGTTCTCACTGCAGCTGGGATGACAGGCACAAACCACCACACCCAGCGCTCAGTTTGGGGTCTGGTCGTGGGGCCTCAACTCTGGGCCTGGGCACTGTCCCTCAGCTCTTCAGCTCAAGGCTAGTGCTCTACCACTTGAGCCACAGCGCCACTTCCGGCTTTTTTTTTCTTTTTGCTTATGTGGTGCTGAGGAATCGAACCCAGGGCCTCAGGCATGCAAGGCAAGCGCTCTACCACTGAGCCACCTTCCCAGCCCACGAACTCATCTCTTAACTGCAGTCACCCCACCTTAGCCGCCCAGGTAGATAGGAGGCACCTCGCTAGACAGAGCCCTGGCGCGCAGTTCTTCCTGTTTTTATTTTCTTACTGTGGATATGCTCTAACCCTGACTCCCTTTTGGAACTGTTCAAGATGGATGTATGATAATAACTATGATTAACAAGCCAGATGGTGAATATGAGGTACAATATTGAAGAAACACACACACGACTTTGTTGTCCTGTGCTTTTTCAGACCTTCTAGCATAGAAAACCAAGCTGTTTCAGGAACAAATGTAATTCACCGCTTTGTTCAGCCTACTAAAAACTTTGCCTGCCTGGCGCTCCATGAGACATGAACACCCCTCCATGCTGAGCTCCGACGTAAGCATCGTCCCGCCGGGGACCTCTCCTTCCCCGGGGGCTACCGCAGGCGGGTGTTCTTCTCCTATCGCCCTCTCTAGAGTCTCATCAGAGACCGTCAGCAAGAGCGGCGGCGGCAACACGGCACGGGACCCCACTGGTTCTACCAGTCAACCCCGGCAGATCCCCAGAAGCTGAGCTCCTGCTTAGCCCTCGAAGGGCTCTTGGGCCAGACCCTGTGTCTCCACTTGGGGATGGACAGCGTGGAGGCTGTTGGGGGTCCGCGTGGCCCCCACTCTTGTCTTTGCTGTACATCGGGCCTCCCCCTTTCTGGTCTCTTCACATACTTCCTAGTTGAACCATTTCTCACTTCTCTGCTGGGTATTTATGTATTTACAGACATATTTATTTTCCTCAAACAGTTCCAGCGGTGGTCGCTGGAAGCTTTTGGGGGGAGTGATTCCTGGGTCCCCTAGCCTCTCGTCTTGCTGTTGGCACGTTTCTGACACGGTAGACACTCCCGGCGGGGTTGTCTTGGATCTTCTCGGCTCTCGTCCTACAGTGAGTCACTTCTCCAAGAAGCTCTGCTTCCTTTCGTTGGAGAATAAATAGAAAAGCCAGGACCTGCGCACGTGGTGGCTTGTTGTTTTGAAGGCTGCTTTGTAATGAGAGAATGGTGGCAGCAAACTGCAACAGAAAGCCCCGGCCCGCGGCTGCCCCGGACCAGCCCTGCCCCTCGTCGCCGGTTCATTAGGTTCTCATCTGGTCGAAAAACTCAGCATCACTGAGCTCTGGAAATCTTTGAGGAACACAGTGTGCGTGGTCAGCCAGCAGGCCACGTCCTGAGTGGGCGCCGCTCGGGGCGAAGCCAGGAGCACACTTCTCCTGAGATGCTCTGTGTTGGGGAAATGTATAAAGCTTCCGGTGTTCTGCAGCACGCTGCGTGAATGAGGTTTGGTGCTGTGGCTGGGATGCTTATTTGCTCAGGGAGAGCTGACCTACAGAGAGAGATGCTGCTAAAGCTTTAACAACCACTGTACCTCATTCTGAATGGTGTGCGCCCCCTTCTGGACAATGCAGACATATCCTTGTTGAAGAGCTTCCTGCATGGTGGAGGCTTAATTCACCTCAGGAAGGAAAAAGTAGGCGACCTTGATAACTGTAGTGTTCCTTTCTCTGGAGTTATCAGCCACCAGTTGGTTAAGCCCCAGACTGGGCCGACAGCTTTCAGTTTGGGTGTTCTAGAAGATCCTATCTAAGCCCCGAGTGTGTGGTTGACAAGCCTGAAGAGTCAGCTCTGTGGCATGTGGCGTGGGTGCCCCTGGCACAGGTAGCTAGCAGAGGAGCAGTGATTTACTAGTTCCACGTCACACTGAGCAACCTTAGAAGGGGAGTATTGAGCTGCCGTCCTAGGAAGCGTCCATGAGAGACCCATCAGTTGGATAGCGAGTTTGTATTCAAGGACTCAGAAATGTAGTTGCCTGACTTAGATGGGGGTGTGTCATGTGACGTGGGCAAACCAGCTACTACTGTGTCTTCTGGCTAGACTCCTCCTCCAGAGGATAGCCCGTCATTCCCACAAGATACAGGCTAGTCGGCGCATTCTCCGTGTGGAGGGAGAGACCCCAGGGAGGAGCGACCTGGCAAGCTCACATCGGCCTCTCTCTGATGTGTGATTACCCCTCCTCCTTTTGCTGTAAGCTAGAAGCCTCTTTACCATGATTTGTCAAAGCCCAGAGAGATTGCAATACAGTGTGGAGGCATTATCTCACATGCACATGATCCCTGGCTGCGACATAAAGCCAGCTAATGACTCTCCTGAAAGTAACAAATAGTCCTCCGTGTCTCGTTCTCACCATCAGGAAGACATGAGAAGTTCGCTCGCTCGTGCGTCTGGAAGCCCAGGTCCTTTCCAGACTCAGGATGGCACGCTCTCTCCTGGATTTTCACAGCCTCACTGCTGGGGAATGCTGGGTTAGGGGGGTTGAGAGGATGAGGTGGGATATGGGTGTGTCCCAGCCTCGTGCTTATCATTGGTCATGTGATATTGTTCCCTTACCTGCACTGTAGCCTGGCAGATCTCCTCGTTTTAGGCCAGCAGCTTAGCACTGGGGAAGGGTAACAGACTGCTCGTCAGGGGCTCCCGTGATCAGGTCCCTGGGCTCCACCTTGCTGAGTCTAAGGAAGTAGTTTTCCCTTCGTGTCAAAGTGGGATGTCAGTCTTGGCAGCAGAGCCAAGGATTAAGTGGTGCTGCTCCCGCCATATTTGAAAACCAGTGAGCCAGACCTCCAGAGGCTGAGGACTGGGGGAAAGGCCTCTCCCCTCTCTAAAGGGAGCCGCATCTGTGGTAAATTGCCCCGAGGTGTTCTTTAAAATGGGTCCGCATGGCGTCGTATTTAAATGGGCCTAATTCTATGACACTTAATTCACCCAAAGCAAAAAGGTGTCTGATGCTAAAATCTCAAGAGTTCTGTTTTCCTGCCCCTGTAATTCATCTTAGAACCTGCTCACTTTTATCTCAGAGACAAATCACTTGCTTTTTAGGGAGGACAAATAAATATTTGATGGAACTGGCCCTGCATTATAGGATTACATTTTTTAAAAATCATGTATTTAAAATCTGTACCCAATTTCAAAGTCAGATCCATAGGGGCTTTGAAACTCCCCCCCTCCCCCCCGTGGCTCTCCATTCCAGCCCTGCCCTCCTCCCCCCCCCCCTCCCCTTCAGCTAAACCAGAGCCTCCCTACATTCTTCCAATGATCATGGGCAAGTTCCAGTGCCCTTCCTTTCTTAAACACCTTTAGTTTGGGCTGCACTTAATAACTGTCCTATCATCTCCCCTTTACTTGCCTGTGTGCTTAACGCTAGTTTATGCTCACCTTCCTTCCTTTGTATAACACCTTTGCCTTGCATTCAGACGCATCAGGTTTCCGTCTCTCCACTGAGGAAACTGTTCTCAACCCTGGCGACCTGCTGTGCAGCTTGGGAAGCTGCTTGGGAGCGGGAGGTGCTTGGGAATGGGAACGTCAGGAACTTAGGTTTTTCCCTCTTGGGCTGATAGGAGGCTGACTGCCCGGAGTCTCTTACCTGGAGGATTTATCTGGTGTCCTGAGTTGTGGGAGCTGTGAAGGTGTCACAAGCCTGCTCGGTTTTACCTTATCCAGAGACTAAGCTGTCCGTTTGTCCTGCTGAGTGGGAGATGTCATTGCAGCTGTGCAGGGGGGGCAGGGGAGGGCGGGAAGGGGGAAGGCAGATGCCTGGATTGCTGACACCAGACTCCAGTCACCTGCTGCAGACACATCTTCACCCTGCTCCCTGGTCTGATGGGTCAGTTTGAGGTTCCATTCTTTTAAGTTGTCTTTGACTCACTCTGGAGTCCCACACCTGTGTGCCATCCTTAGTGCTGGCATTCAGAGCAACACCAACACCCACAGGCTCATCACTGCTGGCGATGACTGGAAATAGTGCTATTTTCCTTTCTCCTCCTGCTTGCTGATTCCATGTGGTTCAGAACCATCCGCAGTGAGTTTCTACAATTTTGCAAAGGCTGTAAAAGTTGTTTCGATCTGTACATCTACCCAGCACTGCCTGAGCGGTGTAGGATCCCAGCTGAGCCTTAACAAGAGCGCCCTGGCCCCTTCGCTGGCCTGTGTACGCGCAGACCTGACCCAGGGTGGATGCACCACCTCTGCCGCCGCAGCCCCCGGGCAAGGGTAGCTCATACTGTTGCACCAGCCTGAAGGCGCAGCTGCGGCCCCGGTGTGCCCGGCACCCAGACTCATCACCGCCCAGAAACCCTCACAGCCTTGTTTAATGTCGCCCCTCTGCAGCTCTGCTTTGTGATGTTTTGGACCCCCAACGTCTCTGAGAAGATTTTGATAGACATCATTGGCGTGGACTTTGCCTTTGCAGAGCTGTGTGTCGTTCCCCTGCGAATCTTCTCCTTCTTCCCTGTGCCAGGTAAGGGCGGAGGGGCAGAGGCGTCCCTCCTGCTCATCCTCGTACAATGTATTTCTTTGGAATTTCTTGAGCACACCAACAATGAAAGTGTAAAATTTTACCTGGAGTTAGAAAGATACAAAGACATCAGCCAATAGTTTGAAAATTCCAAAAACTGAATCAAATAAGCACAATTAAGTGTTTAAGGTTGCAAACACAGTGAGCCCAAAAGATCTGGGATGGAGTTGGGGCGGTGGTAGACCTGCCATCTGCCTTGGTCGTGGTGGTACGGGAATCACAGTTCTTAGGACTGGATATTAGAGAAAGCCAAGGTGATTAATATGCAACTATTGTTATAAAAACCATATAGCACAGTCATTATACTCAACGAACATACATATGCATGCATACATATACATCTATGTATCTGTATTGTAGTTTGTGTATGTTCTAAGTGCTTATAAATCTATATTCTGTTTCTAAGAGAAATCCACCATGCTGCTCACAGTGGCTGCCTGTGGGAAGCAGGATTGGGGGCTGGAAACTCATGATTGCAAGGAAGAGCTTTCTTCTCTATTTCCTTTTTCACTGTAATTCTCTAGCAAGTGCATATCAGTTAGTCAAAAATAAATTGCCAGGGCTGGGCGTGTATCTTAGCATGATACCCTAGGTTTAATCCCCAACAAAAGAAAAAGAGGGAAGAAAAAAATTGCCAAAAAACTCCGCCCACCCAAATCAATAAACTTAGAAGTCAGGTGCTATAAAACCAGTTAAAGATATGAGCTCTTTGCTGGGTGCCAGTGCCTCGCACCTGTAATCCTGGCTACTCAGGAGGCTGAGATCTGAGGATCACAGTTCAAAGCCAGCCCAGGCAGGAAACTCCATGAGACTCATCTCCAATAAACCACCAGAAAACTAGAAGTGGCACTGTGGCTCAAGTAGTAGAGCACTAGTCTAGAGCTGAAGAGCTGAGGGACAGTACTAAGGCCCAGAGTTCAAGCCCCACCACCACCACCACCAACAACAACAACAAAAAAGATAGGAGCTCTGCAGCTGGTTTAGACCAGAGCCAATGTGCACTTGTCATCCCATGTTGTCCCCAAAGTAGGGATAAGCAGCCCTCACACAGGGGCCAGCCCTCGTGGATGTCATCTTCTGCATGACATGGTGTAGAAAAACTGGAGGAAATGACAAAGCCCACAGTGGGATGAGGCCGGTCTCTGTAATTCGCAAAGCTCGTGAGCCAGCCCGTGAAAAGCTGATGACACCCAGAGGAAGCTATAATTGGAAGTCCAGACACGTGGTTCACTTCTGCAGGGGTAACTCAAGGAGGGCCAAGAGAGCTGGAGAGCCTAGCTGGGGGTATGGCTTGCCTTTCATCTCCTCCCCACCCCACTTCCTGCCCGTGAGGCAGTGGGCTTCCAGACAGCCAGAAGCCCTGTGCACTCCCTGCAATCTACTGGATTGGGGCGACCACGTTACCACATGACTGTTCCTTTTCCTCTCCCTTGGCCCAATTTAAGTGGCCCTGTCTGTGTCTGAGTGGAGAAGATGAGGCTTTTCATCTCTCTGGGAGAGGGAAGTCACCACAAACCAGGAAGACAGCAGAGCCAGGGTACCATTTGGTGGTGGAGAAGGCGGCCAGCCTGCACAAGGCCCTAGGGCTGCAGCAACAGCAGGCCCCACCTAGCAGCCCAGGCCCTGGAAATGAGGTGTTGGCCAGCACGTCCTCCTCCGGCAGCCTTTGCTGCTGCTCAGGCTGGGCCAAGGGTCTTCAGAGACCTTCCAGCTTTAGGTGGAAGCTAGACCTTCAGGACATCTCTTACCAGCAAGGAGGGGCCGAGGCCCTGCAGAGCAGGATCATTCACATGCTGTGCACTTGCACGCTCAAAGGAGTGTGCAGATCTGCATGGGCAGAGTGCAGGAAACATGCAGAGTGATTGTGAAATATCAGGGTGACGGCTGAGTGACAACGCCGGGCCGGGGAGGAGGGAAGGAAATAGCCGAGGCTGGCGGGTCAGAACGGGAAGTGGGGGCAGCGGTCCTCCTCCTCCCTTGCCTCTCTCCCCTCAGACGGTGGGGGAGGCAACGGCTTCCGGTCCCAGTACGTCTACCCACCTGTATCTAAGTTGGGGCTTCCTCTTCTAGAGAGTGGACAGAGCTGGCGGGGACCGGGGGCAGCAGGACGGCACGTGGGCACCTGCTGCGCCCGGTGGGGACGGGAAGCCTGTGCGGGTCAGTGGCCGACACCAGTCAAGCCTGGCACTGCAGGGCAAGTGACAGGGATCCCTGGCAGCAAGGCCGGGGTCCCAGCCAGCCCCCTGCGGTCTGCGGTCTTAAAAATGTTGCCTCAAGCCAGAGGCGTTGGACTCCGGGTAGCGGGGTTGCGGCGAGGCTTGGCTAAGAGTCTCTCTCCCCGCAGTCACGGTGCGGGCGCATCTCACCGGCTGGCTGATGACACTGAAGAAAACCTTTGTCCTGGCGCCCAGCTCGGTCCTGCGCATCATCGTCCTCATCACCAGCCTGGTGGTCCTACCCTACCTAGGGTATGTCGCTGAGGAGGGGACGGGCTTGCTGGGCTCCTTCTGCCACTTAAGTAGTCTACACAGAGGATTCTGTCCTTTGAGTGTTGGCCCCAAGCAGGGGAGAGCTAGAAATCCAGAGGCTGAGACCAGTAGAGGTGCTGACAAGCCAGCCCCCCCCCCCACACACACATTCACTCACAGATACTCGAGTGGGACCCGAGAGGAGACTCCCCATCTTGAGCGAGGGGGTCAGTGGCTGGTCAGTAAGGCTGAGACTGGGGTCCCGGAGTCTGCTACCATATTGGAGCTGGGAGGAAAGCAGCTGAGCCCTGGCGTGAACCCAGTCGATGGAGAAAGCTGTTCCTGCCCCCTCTCCGGTCCTCTCGATTCCTGGGTGGGAGCGGGGGAGCGCATCGCCGCTCTGCGTGGCGTCTTCACACCAAACGCCCGTGTGGTCTCATCCCCAGGGTTCACGGAGCCACACTGGGCGTGGGCTCCCTCCTCGCAGGCTTCGTCGGGGAATCCACCATGGTCGCCATCGCAGCATGCTACGTCTACCGGAAACAGGTGGGACAGCAGCGGGTCTCCTCCCCGGCATCGGAAGGCCCGGCTTCAGGGCGCCGAGGCACACAGGCCTGCGGGCGGAGGGGTGGGCCGCCTTGCCTTTGTCCTGTCCTTTAAGGACCTGCGCAGCCCAGCATGGCCACAGGGTTATGACAACCTCCAGCCCACTATCCTTCACCCTCGGTCGACTTTAAGACACGTCTGTGTTTTGGGCCAGAACCAAGGGTTTGAACTCGGGGCCTTGCCATGTGCTCAGCTTGCTTGCTCAGCTGATGCTCTACCATCGAGCCATGTTTCCAACCATGCTTTTTGCTAGTTATTTTACCGGAGAGAATCTTTCAGACTTTTCTGTCCAGGCTGGGCTTGGGTTGTGATCCTCAGATTTCAGCTCCCGGTGGGGGCTAGAATTACAGAGTTGAGGCACTGGTACCAGATGTCTCTCTCTAATACTGGTATTAGACAATCAGTGTGGCAGAACACCAGGGAAACTAAATGGGTCAGTTCACAGTTTCAGATGTGTCGATCCATGGCTGCTGGGCTCTGTGGCTGCTGGCCCGTGTCCAGCATGAGGAGGCTAGGTGGAGCGAGCGGCTCGCCTCATGGCGGACAGGAGGCGGAGAGAGCGGAGATATCTTTCAAGGAGTTGCCTGTGCTGATGTCTAGGGGAGAATTCTTTGAGCAGGAGGGAGCTGGTGACCTACCCAGAGGGTCTCATGACCCGTGCAAGAACCAGAGTCAGCCAGGAGAGTGAAGAGTGAATCGCCAGAGAAGCAGTGTGGCAGCCAGACCACAGGGAGGGAGGCCGGCTCCCATAGAGAGGCCTGCCCCCACAGGGAGGCCTGCTCCTACAGGGAGGCCTGCCCCTACAAAGAGACAGAGGCCTGCTCCCACAGGGAGACAGGGAGGCCTGCTCCTACAGAGACAGGGAGGCCTGCCCCCACAGAGAGGCCTGCTCCCATAGAGAGACAGAGGCCTGCCCCTACAAAGAGACGGAGGCCTGCTCCCACAGGGGGACAGCGAGGCCTGCTCCCACAGGGAGGCCTGCCCCTACAGAGAGGCCTGCTCCACAGGGAGACAGGGAGGCCTGCCCCTACAAAGAGACAGAGGCCTGCTCCCACAGGGGGACAGGGAGGCCTGCTCCTACAGAGAGGCCTGCTTCACAGGGAGACAGGGAGGCCTGCCCCTACAAAGAGACAGAGGCCTGCTCCCACAGGGGGACAGGGAGGCCTGCTCCCACAGGGAAACAGGGAGGCCTGCTTCCACAGGGAGACAGGGAGGCCTGCTCCTGCAGAGAGATAGAGGCCTGCTCCCACAGGGAGACAGGGAAGCCTGCGCCCACAGGGAGGCCTGCCCCTACATAGAGATGGAGGCCTGCTCCCACAGGGAAGCCTGCTCCCATAGGGAGGCCTGCTCCTACAGAGAGGCCTGCCCCCACAGGGAGACTTGCTCCTACAGAGAGACAGAGAGGCCTGCCCCCACACAGAGGCTTGCCGCTCCCCCTATTCCTGTAATTCCCCAGCCAGGGAGGCCAAATGTTCCAAGGCCGTGGGTGGAGATCTAGACCTAAGCAAGGTCAGGGCTTTGCCTGACAAGTAGAACCTGGGCTAAGTAGGGGTGGGAGTGGTCAAGGCTGTGTGCTCTGTGCATTTCGTCTACGCTGAGGGGAGAGCGTGGGGGATGGGAGGCCGGGGCAGGTGAGCGTGGAAGAGGCGGTCATGCGGATGCTCGGTTGGCGTTGGTCTGTCGGGGTGCTAAAGGAGTGGAGCTGCAGGGTCTGCATTGAGCCCCCAGACTGGCCGAGGGGCTGCTGATCGCTCAGAGGCCATTTCCTAAAAGGACTGGTCCACACGGCAGCCAGGCCACCCGTCATTAAGACAGGAAACGAGCGGGAGACGAGAGTGGACGCAGAGCTGTCCCAGAAGGGACCAACAGGGAGAAGTATTCTGGAACATGAGATTCAAGGCGCTGGCGGGTGAGCAGACGCTCTGCTGGCCGCCACGCGGCAGCTGGCGCCCGATGCCGGGTTCCACAGGCAGCGGCAGGGAGGTGGGCCAGTGCCCCCAAGCCTGGCGGCTTGACAGGAACACCACGCGGGGCGCAGCCTTCATGGCGTCCCTCAGGTTGGCAGCCGGCGGGCCCAGGCCTCTCCCTGCTCACGGGTCAGCCGTGCCCCGCCCCTCCCTGCCCACGGCCCTGCGCTGATGAGTCTTCTTTGCTCTAGAAAAAGAAGATGGAGAATGAGTCGGCCACGGAGGGGGAAGACTCCGCCATGACAGACATGCCCCCGACAGAGGAGGTGACAGACATCGTGGAGATGAGGGAGGGGAACGAGTAAGGCGCAGGACACCGCGGGCGCCGCCCGACCCGGGGACCTCTCTCTCAATCTCCTCTCTCCCGTCGTGTTCGGTTCACTTGTGTTTTTTTCTTCTTCTTCTTTTCTCGTTTTGGTAATGAAAGAGGCCTTGATTTAAAGGTTTCGTGTACATCCTCTAGCATACTGGGTATGCTCACACCGAGGTGGGGACCTGCACAAAGGTCTTTACTGTTACTTTGTAAACACAAAACCATGGACTCTGTACCCCTGCTTCATGAACACCCCTAAGACATGGCTGCCTCCTGGTTGACGTTTCTTCTCCTCCCTGGGACAATCTCCACTTGGAACCAAAGGACTGTACCATCGCCCCTTCCTCTCCCCGCAGGCTACCAGGCCTGGCAGGCCACAGACTCATTCCTGACCCCGATTGCCTCTCAGAAATCAGCAGGTTAAAGCTCAGCCCCCTTTGACTCGCTTCCCAGTACCATGGCCATGGGCACAGGTGTGCGCCACGGCCGGTTACGCCCTTCTCCCCTGCACACACTGCACACATTGGAGGTGGGCGGCAGGCCGCAGCCCAGAGCACCATTCGCCCGGAGCAGATGTGTGACCCTGCAGGGCTGACGTGTACAAGGCATTGGAGTAGCAAGCTGACGTGATCAACAGCAGCGGCTCACTTCGCCTTTGCCGCGCTGTCAGTGAGCTGCTGCCACCCCACCGTGTATATACGTGAGCTAACGTACAGTTGTCACAAAGCGCATCTCCAGATGTCAGTCGGCATCCTTCCGCATGCCTTTCCCCCCAAAGCTTGCTTTTCACTCACCTTTCCTGAAGATGGCACTAGAGCGAGTTCAGTGGAGCAGTCTAACTCTCCGTATTTAGTCTTTACAGTGAACAGAAGCTTTAAGTCATAATCTAGCATCTAATGCCAGGTGATTGTTTCATAACTCCTGAAGTAGCTTGCCTGGTTTTTTGCCATTCCCAGTCACAACTCTGCGGTACAGGAAATTTGGAGTGTACTCCGGTACCTCTCTCTCTCACACCACAAAGCAAGACATTTTATACCAGGTGTCCCCCAAGTGATGCATCGGAAATCCATTTAGTGCAGTCTATTTTTCTAAGTTTTGGAAAGCGGGTTTTTTTTTTCCCTTTAAAAATTATGGACATAGTTCACTAAATTCTTGATTTAGTCAAAAATAACTAGACTGAAAGAACCTAAACAAAACAAATATTTTAAAGATATAAATATATGCTGTATATGTTATGTAATTTATTTTAGGCTATAATACATTTCCTATTTTCGCATTTTCAATAAAACGTCTCTAATACAATACTGTGATTGTGTGCTCAGAATCCCTGCATTTGAGTCCTGTTTTGTCCTGACCACCACAGCTGGACAGCGTCCCCTTATCGGCATGAGCGGAAGGGCCAGCAGATGACAAGGAGCTCCTTTTCCTGGGTCACCTGGGAATCACTGGTGCAGAAAATGAGGAGAAGAAATTGGGAGGGCAAAAAGATCCCCCCAGAAAATACATTACTGTTTTCAGTGCTGTGTAATCATCCTGTTCCTCCTAGAAAGAAAAGCCTGTAAGGGCGAAATGCCGGCAGTGTGTGTCAGTCGTGTTCGTGTGTCCGGGGCGCAGTGCCCTGGAGGCTCGCGCTGCTGCCTCACTTTTCCTCCGTCTGCCCAGTCGAGCTGAACATGAGCACGTAGAGCTGCTTTCAGTTAGTTTCAGAGGTAGATCTGAAAAGTTGGGGGGAGGGAAGTCGTATTGTATTGGCTCTTTTATATTACATGACTAGAAAATTAAACCACAGTATTTTTTAACACGTGTGACTAATTCGTGCTTCTGGGGTTGGAACTTAAAGATTAAATTGGAACCAAAAAAAATCCTATCTTATTCCAGTGACTGGCTCTTGGCGGCTTTAGACTGTGGACTCTAGCTCTGGAGCTGCTGTGGGGTGGAGAGGTGAGGTCATCGTGGGGAGGGAGGGGGGAGTCCTGGGAATCCAGGAAGTAGCGCCTGGCCAGAGCCTCAGCTGCGGAGCTGTGATTGTGCAAGGCTTGCTCTGCGCTGCACCTGGACACGCAGGCTCCTCCCTTCGCTTGCACTGTGGGATCCTGGCCAAGCACACGCCTCATCTAAGGAGAGTCTCCAGGCCTCACCAACACTCGCATGGTGGAGGTGGGGCAGGGGCAGCATTTCTCCCCATTTGCCTCCGTTGGGGCTGGCCTTCAACTTCCCAGCCCAAGACACGCTCCCACAACAACGTTTCTTTGGGGACAGGTCATTCAGCTGATGTATTTGGTAGGGGACCAGGCCAAGGAACACGGAATGACCCAGGGTGATTTTCCAGGTTAAGCGATGGCTGACAAATACAGTCTAAACAGAAGTGCAAAAAGCAGGTTTTTATCTAACGGATGAAAAATACTTGGGGCCACTGGAAGCACAGCCTTCATGGGGTGAGGCGCTCTCCCAACAAGCACTGGGACGTTTCTTCTGAGGGACACAAGTCATTTGAGATGCAGTGGCCACGGCTCTCCCTTGCAGAGATCTTGGTGCCGGGGACACCTGTATGGGAAGCCAAGGGACTGCACACACCCAGACGGGGCCTGCTCGACAGGAACGGCCGGAGCAGGCGTGAGGGACTGGCACGGCGGTGGAACCGCTCACGCATGGGGGGTTTTCTGGTGGGGGGACAGGAAGGTTCTCTTGTTTGCATCATTCGGTAAGAGCCAGTCAACACATCCAGATGTTCTCATTTATTTCAGGATCTTCTTTTCCAGCCTTAGCTAAAGAAACGTCCACGGATACGACGTAAAAGTGGAAACATGGAATGCTGGCTTCAGACTGAGCCGATGAAGGCCGAGGTGTGACTCCGGTGGCAGCGTGCCTGCGGGTGTGCATGGAGCCCCGAGTTCAATCCTCAGTATGGAGGGAAGGGAGTGCACGGTGTATCAGATGAGTGTGGGTGAATCTTGCTTGCACTAGTTATAGCACTTTATACTTCATTCTGGAAGCTTTCTTCCCAATACATAGTCTTGGGAGAGGAGGCCGAGGCCCAGGAGGAACAGGACTGCAGGTGCATCCTCACAGCTCTTTCTGGATTTGGTAGGCAGGGGCAATAATTACCTAGCCTAACCAGAGAGGGGTTAGTCAATTATATCTTCCAGTCCAAATGTGTCAGGAGCTCCCTGTTCTTACTGGCGGGCAGAGGTGGGGTTCGCACTCGGAACTTCATGCTTGCCAGGCAGGCAATCTGCCACTGAGCCGGCTGCCCGGAGCACACCCGGCTTTTCCTGAGATAGGTCCCCCTTTCCACCCAGGCACATGTCTAGACAACAGTCCTATTTTTACTCTCCCCGCCAGAGCCAGGATGACAAGTGTGTGTCACCATGCCTCACCTCTCACACTGAGATGGAATGCGCTCAATAGCAGGCTCCCACAAAGCCAGGATGACAGGTGGGCGCCACTGTACCCAACTGTGGGTGAAAACAGGATCTCGTGAGCTCTTCTGCACAGGCTAACCTTAAATGACAGTCCTCCCATTGCCAGCCTCCCATCTAGCTGACAGGCGTGAGCCACCATGCCCAGCTCCCCTTTACGGGCCTTTATCTTTTTGCCAATACTGGGCTTGAACTCAGGGTCTTACTCTCAGCTTTCTCACAGCTGGTGTTCTACCACTTGAACCACACCACCAGCCTAACATTTTGCTGGTTAATTAGAAATGGTATCAAACCACAATCTTCCAGGTTTAAGGCTCCAAGTCTCAGCCTTCTGAGTAGCTACTATTACAGGCAACCCTCTTAATTATTCCTTGTTAGGGAATTTCAGAAAGGAAAGAGCCAAGGAAGAGAAACTTTTTCTGGAAACATCCATTTTGAAGACTCATCTCTGTTCACTGAATTTTTTTCCTTCAACCTGAAGCAGAATAAGACTGTGCACTGTATATTTTAAAGTATTTATATTC
Organism: Dipodomys merriami; assembly: GCF_024711535.1. Taxonomy (NCBI): domain Eukaryota; kingdom Metazoa; phylum Chordata; class Mammalia; order Rodentia; family Heteromyidae; genus Dipodomys; species Dipodomys merriami. Next base: position 9,394,176 of record NW_027204715.1, on the reverse strand, counting down.
CTACAATTTAATTATCTGGCCTTGAGAAATGTTTTTCTGCATAAAAAAAAAAAAAAAAAAAAACCTATTTGAGCTCACCTCTTCCTGGGCCTGTGCTCAGAACATCACGTGCTGCTCTGTGCCGGCTGGCCAGCCACCTCTGGCCTCGGGCTTCGCAGGACAGCTGCCATGGTTTGAACCATCCAGGAGAAGGGGTCTTTCCTTATGCTAACACCCCCCGCTCTTCATCATCAAGCTTGTAATACAGGAGGACTCAGACTTGGTGGCCTCCTGAGCCACCTGCGTGGCATTTGAACCATAGAAAAGCATGTTTTTGAGCGATGTAAACATTTGGTAAACATTCGAGATACTCCTCTTATGTAGTTATTTTGGATCTCTATTTCTGTCATTTGTAGCTGCAAAACATCAGCTGATCTAACCACACATGAAATAGGATGTAGAGAAAATTTGAAGAAAAATGAAGGGCCCTGTTGCCTGCTCTTTCAAGGGCTAAATATCTAAAAGTACCACACAAATGCTCAGCACTAGAGAAATCAGTGTGTGTAATTAACATAACCCCAACTCTGCTCAGAAGTAACCAATTACCCCTCACTGTCTGATCTTAGAAGATAAAAGAAGGCAAAAATAAAGACTCTGAAACTCTTCAAGTTTAGATTTTTCTCAAGATGGCCGGACAGGCCTGTTAGCTGAGGAGACTCTGCTCACCAGAGTACCCAAATCCAACACCTGACTTCATGGCTGTAGGTGTTACAATCAATATCATCAAAAGTAATTTTTAGATATTATTCTCTGCCTCTTTTGCAGCCGGCCAGGGTCTCTTAACAACTCTGTAACCTATCTACGCTTTTATGGCTCATAGAGGGCTACACTTGGAACCAGCAATGCTTTTTTTAGGTGGCACCCCTTTTTAAGTGAGGCGATACTGTATACTCCAAGTACATTTCACAAAAAAGACTTGGCATGAGCTTCTATGCAGGCACATAGAAACAGAAGTGACAAGAACTAAGAGTCTTTTCAGAAACAGGTTACCTAAACAAGAAAAGCAATGGGGACAGACTCCATGAAACGCAGTGGCACTGCTGTGATCACTGTGGGACACACAGGCTGGGACAAGGTGCCCTTGGAGCTGGGGAACATGATGGGCAGGTGCCCTGTGGCTTCCCGCAGTGTGGGGCTCAGCTCAACAGGGAACCACAATTGGAACAAACCGGCCCCTGAGGGGAAAGTTCACACCAGCCTCCTGCCTCAAGCCCAGGATGCACATCGCTGACAATCCACCATCAACCAGGCCCGTTGTTCGATGCCACATCTCCTTACTCGGAAGATACCTTGTTCCTTGGTTTCCATGATACATTTTTATTGCCTTAATGGTGTCTTACTAAGGTGACTATCTAATGCTATTATGTGCAAGCCAGAGTTGCGGAAAAACAAAAACAAAAAACTGGCTCCCCACATGAGATTGTGCTCAGCACCAACATGCATCCTTCTAAGCTGGGGAACCTGCGGCATGACCTGGACACCCCACATACCGTACCCCTCAGCTTCATTGCACATGTACCCAAGCAGACTGCTGGTCTACTGCACTATGTCTGATGTCCTTTTAGAACATGGTCCAGTACCTCCTACTTCACTTCAAGCCCAAACATCAGCAGTGATTTGTTTTTAACACAATTAAGTCCTTGACATCTGTGGTTGTCAGCTTAGCAGCTTTTCAATTTCACATCAACATGATGGGTTTGAAATGGTGAAACCAATCACATTAAATTTTTCCTGTAGTCTTTGATTCAGACTGCAGAGATCAGTATAAAATACATGCTGCATTGCAACGATTGCTGTTTATATATTTAATATAGATAAATTTGATAACTAAGCGTACTTAATCTGCTTATTGGAAAGGGAGCTTGTACCCGTATACTAACAGGTTTCAAGCTCATTTTGCTTTAAGTACAGCTTCAACACTTGGCATATAATTGAGATTGCTTTTAGTTTCTTGACTTTCTTATCCTATTAGTCTGTTGACTTACCACAGATACTTGATTTCCTAATCCTGATTATAATTTTCTTTTCTTGCATTTAAATGAGACACTAAAATCTGACCCTTTGTTAAAACCTCTTAGTATGGGATTTTTGTCTTAAATATGTACTATATATTTAGATTTGATTTTGTACTAAAATGACTTTAACTTCCCCTAACTTTAGTAATACTGAAAGCTTATATCTGAACCCCTCCAACTTCTCTACCCTCTTAAAGTGGGAACCCCAAAATCAGAGTGTATTGATTGCATGCAAGAAGAGGAGAACTGGAAACTACTCCTACCCATGGCTGAGTCTTGTTCTTGTCAATCTGTGTGTGTATGTGTGTGCACACACACACATGCGTGCACACACACACATGCATACACACACATGTGCTGATCCTGGGACTTGAACTCAAAGACAGGGTTCTGTCCCTGAGCTCAAGGTTAGCATTCTAACACTTGAACCACAATTCCACTTTCAGGTTTTTTGGTGCATAACTGGCTATGAGTGTCACAGACCTTCCTGTCAGGGCTGGCTTTGAACTGTGATCCTCAGGTCTCAGCCTTCTGAGTAGCTAGGATTACTGGCACCCAGCTAAGAATGTTTTTAACATAATATCTTGGGAGACACTGGTGGTCACACCTATCACACTAGCTATGCTGCGGGGGCTGAAAGCTGATTATCTCAGCAGCCCCAGCAGCAAAGTCCATGAGACTCTCATCTCCAATAAACCACCCAGAAAAAGCCAGAAGTGGCGTTGTGGCTCAAGTGGTAGTGTGCTAGCCTTGAACAAAAGCAGTTCAGGAATAGCTCCAGACCCTGAGTTCAAACCCCGGACCAGAAAAAAAAAATAAATAAAAGCCCCAAACCATAACATCTTAACCTCAAAGACCACTCATTCTTTGTTTGCTCAGATATCAGATAAAATGCTTTCTTACATACTTCCAATCCGCAGGATTAGAAACACCCTAATTAGTCAGGTTGCAAGTTCTCTTTATTCTGCCGTTAGGTCATTTATTTACTTAAATCCCCGCTCCCCATCCTGCCTCTGCTGCGCTTCTCTTGCTCTGGCCAGGCTTCCTTGTTTCTGGTGTCTCAGTACGCAGCCCCTGCCGGCTGCAATGTGAGCTTTCCTGCCTCGGCTTCCCGAGTGCCATACAGCACCATGCCCGGTCCGCTTTTTGTTGATTCCTTAAGAGGTCATACTCTTTGTTTCTACCCACAGTACTTTGCCCATGCATGCTTCACACCTAGTGTTGTGGTGGGTTCTACTCTTGGCGGCCTTTAAAAACAATGTCTGCCTGAGCAGCACAATTTCCCCCATCGGACATGCGCTACCCCTCTGCATCCCGCCAGGATCCCCAGATCACGGGGACAGCCATCTTCCTCCAAGCTTCCCTTTCCATACGACAAAGGCCTGGCTGGGCAGAGGGAAGGCAGATGCTGCTCATCTCCTTCACTGTGACCCGGTTCAGGCCAGGGTTAGCATGTGAAATGCTAACCTCATCGGCTCAACACGCTGGTCTGAACAAAAGGAAACAATTAAGTCAGGAACCATGAATCTGCATTTTCTGTCCCCGCGGTGTAATAGCCATAAGGGGAGCAAGTCACCAGCTCCCCCGGTTGGTTAGCTGCCTGTCCTCAGGAGCTCCAATCCCCCGGGACCCGGATTCCCAGGTGCCACATCTGCTAAGCTAAGAGAGCCTCAGCCAGTGAAGCCGTGTGCCTTCAACAGACAAAAAGCCTAGAGCCTCCTTATGCCAAAGCCTCATCTTAGCTCAGATTCAGAAGCCCTTGAGCCCAAAGACCCACACAGAACCACACACAGCGTAATGCTTCTCAGCCTTTCATTCTACTCTCCACCCAGGCTCTTCTGGGTCTTCCATGTGATGTGTGGGAAAACTCTGATTCAAAGGAAACAGCCGTGGAGAGCCGGCCACCGCCACCCTAAGCCCCGTCTCAGGAGCACGTCCTCGGCCTCGCGCAGATCAAACATCTCTCCACAGAGGCCCAGCTTCCCTCATCTGCTGCCGGGCTTCTGACTGCTGTCTTAGGACAAGGCTAAAATGGGCCCCATGTCCTTCCCACCATAATGGAGAATTCCGTTTTATAACCTGCCAAACTAGGCAGCTTTACAGTTCTTCCCCACTGCAATCCCCAGGTGTCAGACTTGTGTATCTGGTCATCCTGACGTTCTTCTCGGGACCCCTTGCGCCTGGCCTCAAGTCCACCCTGCACATCACCCCTCTCCCAATTTCCTGCCTAGAGAATCACATCCGCACGAAGCTACTCCACACTCCCCTCCCTCAGCCTGGGTCCCATCAGTGCTGCCCGCTGGCCCCTCAACCTCCACCCCACCTCCACTCTGCTCAGCGTGGGTGCCTCTGCCCCCTGCGTCTACAAAGCCTCTGCAGCTGGGTCTCTTCTCCAGGCCACTGTCCTCACACTTAGGATATAACATCTCCGAGAGTTTCAGGCATCCAATTTCCATATCTGTCTCCAGCAGCCTCGCCACCACCCACCCCTGCTTCACAAGAGCCCTGCTCTTCTGGGCTGGCCTTTATTTTACACATTAGGTGGCTGCAAAACCAGCCTGGCACTTTCCATGATGGGCTCCACACCACACCTGGCTATCTGTAGACATAAAGTGTGGTAGTGCATGCCTGTGATCCATGAGACTCAGGTGTAGAAATAGGAGGATCACGGTCTGATGGTAGCCCAGACAAAATCTGAAAAATACACACAAAAGAACCAAGGATATATGTATCAAGTAGAAAGTGCTTAGCTAGCAAACAAAAGGCCCTGAGTTCAATTCCCAGGACCAATTTGTGTTTTTTTTTTTTTAAGGAAGAAAAAAAACAACATAGGAAAAGGAAAAAGAAAACCCCCGCCAGACAGAAGTAACAACAGCAAATAAGAAGTAGCAACACAAAACGGAGACCCTGAAGGTGTATTAGCCTCCTGCTAGAAGAGCTTGAACTCAACTCTTGGCTGGCTATCAGCTGTAGTAAAGACAACAAAAAACCCAAGTTTAATAAGAAAATGTGTGCAGATGGTTTCTTCGTAGATGTCTACACTGAGCGCCGCTCTCCTTTGGCGGGTGAGGGGTCATGGTCGATGATCTCCAGGTACCTCTCACCAAGAAACAGGCTCTTCAGAAAACACCATTGAGAGCATGGCAGGGCCCCAACACTGCCGGGCACTGTGCTGCATGTGAGCCACCCGCAGAAGTGGATGAAGAAGGCACTGGCACTGTCCACACAGGCCGGTGTGACAGGGCAGGGATGCGAAGGTTTCTCAGCTCGGGCCAAGCCAGGGCAGCTAGCTGTCAGTTGTGCCTCAGACTCTTAGCGAATTACAAAACTGCCATGGTTTTATTCTTAAAATGAATCTCCCCTAAGGGCCCATGGGTTACAGCTTGGCCCAGGGTGCTGGGAGGTGGTATGACCATGAAGAGGTGGGGCCTACGGGGAGGTCTTTAGGTCATTGGAGCTTGTGGGACTCCAATCTCTTCCTCTCCTTTGCCTCCTCTCACCAAAAGGTGAGGTTTGCTTAAAACAAACAAAAAAGAGTCTTTCTACATTGGACAGAGAACTAACAGCACTTGGCAATTTAAGACACAAATAAACTCCAGAGCGTTGACTCAGGAAAGTCACAGTGAGCTGAGTATGCATGAGGAGAGAGACATTCTCCAGCCGACTTCACCATCAACCGTGGAAGGACAGAACACTTCGTGTGTTCATCCCCAGACTCTCTCTAGGTCAGCTCACCTGTGACAAATGTACAAGAATGCCACAAAGACCCAGGACGCAAAGAGAGGGGCTTGGGAGGGCTGGGCCTCAACAGCAGAGCCTTGCTTCCTTGAGGTCAGAACACACCTGGCCAGAGCAGGCATTCGGGTGAGAGACAAAGCGTTCCCATCTTCCTCCCCTGAACCTGCTCAGCTCCCACACACCCAGCTGCTGCTTCCTGCAGCCTTCTGCCAGCCTCTCTTCTTATCTCTGAAGGCCAGGCCCTCCAGGAGCTAAGATAACCTGAGTGAGTGCCTGCTGCTTGCAACCATGCTCCTGCCCCTTACAAGATCTTTCTTCTGAAAGACAGGCACAAGCACCAAAGGTAATTAGAAAATGTACCTGACAGGTAAGGCTCGTGAACAGCTGACTGGCTCCCAGAAAGTGGTCTGCAAATGGCCTGTCTACGTGACAATATGCCCAGCTTTCCTCAAGTAATGAATGCAAATTGAACTTCCGACTACCAGCTCAGCCTGCTAGCAAGAGCCTAAGGAAAGTAGTATCCCACTGTCCAGCAGGAGCATCAGTCACTGGGCTGCTCTGGGCGCCATTTGGCAAGGTGACCTAAGCACACATCCACCAAGGAAAGATGAACAGTTCTGGGCAATGACCAAATCCAAGCAACAGAACTCAGACAAAAAGGCCCAAGCAAGAGTAGGAAGGTGAGAAACAACTTCAGGAAGAATACCCAAGCTTGGAGTGGAAAGTGAGAGTTCAATACATATAATACAGCTGGGTTCTCAACTTCTGAAGCAGCTTCCCTAAGACCCTACCTGCACCCGTCTCTCTCCACTTCCCAGGTGTCAGATGGTCATGGAAGAAGAAATGTAAGATACATTTCCTCAAGAGCTGAACCAGGCCTCATAATTCAAAAAGGAGGGGGAATACATACATACATACATATATATATATATATATATATATATATATATATATAATTTTTTTGATTGGTCGTGGGACTTGAGCTCTAGGCATGGGCGCTGTCCCTGGGGTCTTCAGCTCTGGGTGCTGTCCCTGCGCTCTACCACTTGAGCCACAGCGCCACTTTCAGTTTTCTGGTGGTTAACTGGAGATGAGTCTCACGGACTTTCCTGCCCAGGCTGGCTTTGAACCTCGATCCTTCGAGCTCAGCCTTCTGAGTAGCTAGGATGACAGACGTGAGCCACCGGCGCCCGGCTAAGGGAAAATATTTTTACACCCAACACTGAAAAACCCAACCCACATGAATGAGACTGAACAAGGGTTTGCTGCTGCTGTGAATTTATTTAGGAGAGGCCCTTCTCCTGCCTGTTACCAATCTAGAATGTACTCTGGGAATGCCAAATCCCTAACCAGTGAGGCTTCAAAAGTCCAGTGCTCTCAGGGTACAGTGGCTCACACCTGTAATCCTCCCTGCTCGAAGGATGGTATCAAGAAGATTGTATTCTGAGGCCAAAAAAAAAAAAAAAATAGTAAGACTTCATCTTAGCAGAAGCAGATGGGGATGCTGGTATGTACCTGTCATCCAAATACGGAAGCATGAATTAGGACTAGAGTCCAGGTGAGACATTGGGAGGAAAGACCCTATCTCAAAATATCCAGTGCAAGCCAGGCGCTGGTGGCTCACTCCTGTAATCCTAGCTACTCATGAGGCTGAGATCTGAGGATCACAGTTCAAAGCCAGCCCGGGCAGGAAAGTCTGTGAGACTCTTACCTCAATAAACCACCAGAAAAACCGGAAGTGGGACTGTGGCTCAACTGGTAGAGTGCTCGCCTTGAGCTGAAGAGCTGAAGGACAGAGTTCAGGCCCAGAGTTCAAGCCCCACGACCAAAAAAAAAAAAAGAAAAGCAAAAAAAAAAAGGCCTACCAAGAAAAAGAGCATGAGTCCAAACCCCAATGCCAACAAGAAAAAGGTCTCTGAAAAAAAAAATACAAACAGGTTCTGTAGCTCTTTGGCTAATGGGAACCTGGGAACCAGATCCATCTTCACTCTCTCTCCAAGAGCCTTTTTTTTTTTTGCCAGTCCTGGGGCTTGAACTCTGGATCTGGGCGCTGTACCTGAGCTTTTGTTCAAGACTAGCACTCTACCACTTGAGCCAGAGAACCACTTCCAGCTTCTTCTGTGATTAACTGGAGGTAAGAGTCTCATGGACTTTCCTGCCCGGTCTGGCTTTGAATCATGATCCTTATCTCAGCCTCCTGAGCAGCTAGGATTATAGCACCACCAGCACCCAGCTTCCAATTGCCTTTAAAAGTCCTGTTCAGCCACCAGCATGTTCATTTCAGCACTATTCACCCTAGCCAAGTTATGGAAATCAGCCCAGAAGCTCCTCCATGGATAAATGCATCAAGAAAAGGTGCTATATACACACATTGGAATTTTACTCATCCATTGCAAAGAATGATATTGTATGATCTTCAAAGAAATGGAACCCAGCCACTGGTGGCTCATGCCTGTAATCCTAGCTACTGAGGAGGCTGAGATCTGAGTATTGAGGTTCAAAGCCAGCCCAGGCAGGAAAGTCTGTGAGACTCTTATCTCCAATAAACCACTAGGGAAAACTGGAAGTGGTGCTGTGGCTCAAGTGATAGAGCACTAGCCTTGAGCTGAATAGCTGAGGGACAACGTCCAGGCCAAGTTCAAGCCCCACAACTGACAAAAAAAAAAAAAAAAAAAAAAAAAAAAAAGGAAATGGAAAGACCTGGAATAAATTGTGTTAAGTGAAATCAGGCCCAAAGAGACAAAGGCTGAATGTGGAAGCTAGATTTTGCTTATAAACATAAGTAAATATTTTGAGTGGTATGTAAACATATAGAAATGTATTAACTGAAATATGATAGATTCAAGGAAGAAACTCAAATAGTGTAATCCCTTAGGAAGGCAAAGTAAAAGTTACACAAAATAAATAAACACCAAGTGGCAGGTATGTGAAATGAGTGAGGTGGAGTCGAGGGGAAAGGGGTAGATGAATGAATAGGTGAAGAGGGCACTCAAGAATTCAATGTATATCCTACAAAATTAAAGAGTGTGGGAAGGGCTGGGTATAGAAGGGATAGGAGGGAAGACTATTGGAAAGTGACATGGATCAAAATGCACTGTATTCAAAAACTGCTTTGTTCAATGTCAACTCCTTTGTACAACTACTTAAAGGCATTTAGAAAATTGAATGTTTCCCATAATACCCAAGAATGGAAATTCTACAGCCTCCAGGAATTTTATACTAGCAAGTAAATTGTGTAACAAAAATGTACACAGCTATTTGCATTATAATGAAAATATGCAATGTACCTGTTGAATGGTAGCTCCCTGTACAACTACCTAAATACAAATAAAGGAAGACTTGCTCCATATGTCAGTGGCAGTCTTAACTCCTATGTAATACATACAAGTTTTTGCTCTCACATTTCTAGATACAACTCCAACAGTCTTAGTGGTGCAGAGACCCATGAAGGTTCACACATCCTATACAATCCTGACATGGCCAGGATGGATCACAATTAGGGCTGGATCCCTGCTCTTGAAGGATCTTCCTCCAGCTTTGTTTGCATGCTGACAACTCACTTAATCCACATTACCTGGGACAGCCTGCACGGTCCAGATGAACACACTGAAATGTAAAGACCGTTAGCAACTTACCCAAACTCTGCTAGTAGTAGCTCATGGGCTGCTATTCAGTCAAGACCCAAATCCAAAACTCTGTGTCTGTGTGTGTGTGTACATATATATATATACCTTTTTAGAGCCCTTACTACAAACTAGGCACTGTGCTAAATCTCTTCATCTCATTCAGCTCTGCAGCACTGCCCAACACCATGTCCCCAAACCTCCACTACTCCACCCACAGAAGCAAAGTCAAGATGTGGCTTCTACACATTCCAAGCCTGCCCTGGACTAATGGACTGCTGAAGTGCAGATCATAGTCTGCAAAGTCCTCTGAAGCTGATACTTAACCACAGCAGCGCTGCCAGGCTTCTGAGTCTTATTTTAAGTTTATTTTTAGTCATTTATTTTTACAGTCCTCAGCAGGCAGGTGTGCTGAAAAGACCAACAGCAAACCCAGAGTAGGCTTAGCCTCTGACAGTGACCACAAGAGACAAGTGGCTGAGAACACTCTGGCTCCATGAGCCAGGCCCCTGGATGAGGCTGCAAGTGGGAAACAAGGCCTCAACCTGCCCAAACCCAGGGCTTTGGGGCATGACTTTTGAGTGGACAAACTTTTTGGCAAATGCTGCCACCTTCCAATGGAAAGTGTCACAAAACAAGCCAAGAGCAGAGCAGCTAGTTTCACCAGTTGCTCCCCTCCATGACAGATTCCCCAGGGAAGAAGATACCATTGCCATGGGCTTTAAGTTCTAGAATTGGGCTGCTGTCCTGTCCAAATGATCTACTTTCTGTAGATGCTGCTGGAAATAGAAAAGGAAGTTCACTAATTATTCATTTTCACATTGTTCCCACACCAAAATACTCAGAAGTCACCATTACACTGGACTGCTGTGGGGCACATACAGATCACCATACAGTTAGCACGATTTACGCCAGACATTTGCAGATCAAAGCAATTTTCAATACATAAGCCAAAGCACCTAAAGAATGTTTCAAGATCAGAATGAAGCTCGAACTCCCATAGTTATTAGGAATATGATTACCAAGACTGTGGATATTTCAAGGTCAGTGTCTTTCCTCTTGTCGAGCTGTGTTTTGGCAATTTCATTGCTGACCCAAACTTGTACCCAAGAGATCAACTGAGATTAACAGACAAAACTCAGTGTCCTCCTCTATTATTGCTACTGAATGCATTTATGAGCATTCAAAATGCTTAAATATACAAATGACTGTAAGGCCCAAGGAAAGAGACATATATAATAAGTGATCAATACCATTTCAATATAATTAACACTTCCAGACAGAATGGTTATCCTATATTAACTATATAAACTAGCTCATTCCAACATCCCCAGTAATAAATTTCAATTTACCATGAAAAAAAATTCAAGTACATGGGTCAATTGTCTTCAGCTTCCCAGAATACACCTGACTCCCAAGCAGGGGGGCTGCAGTACACAAAGGACTGCTGTGAGTCCAGCATGTGCACACATAACCAAACCCACGCTGCTCGCTCTGGTCATGGCCAAGCCTTCCTGGCTTCTACTGCTACTGACTTCCAGGAAAACACCAGGGTGGTATGCAGCTGAATCAGTTCAGTTTTGTGCTTTTCACGGCTCCAGTTTATAAGCTGAATCATAGAAACAATAACACTCATTGCCTGTGTCTTTGCTCACACATTCTCTGCCCACTCCATGGCTCCCTTGTCTCTCCACACCCTCAAGAGATCACAGTTTCCCAAAACATAGTTATGCATTCAATATTTTTCTCAAATAGACAAGTTAAATTTTAGAAACAGGAATTTGCAGAATCTATGCCCACAATTCTTCCCATTCACATTTGTATGCTTTATAACTTGAGCATGCAAAGTCTGTTGAGCTTCTATTGTTTTTATGCTTTAAAGTTTATTCTAAAGTCATCTTGAGGTCATTCTCAGTTCTTTAGATAAATAACTGATATTGTGCTAAACGATCTTGGGGATTCTGTGTGTTTCATGCACTTTCAGATTCACTTCACACACTCTGAAGGTTTTGTTTTTTTTCTGATAGTCACAAATATTAAATAAAAATATTTATTTTTGTGCATATCTAAAAGCAAAATTCCTCAGTGATTTATGCTTCTGGAAAGTAAATGAGATCCAGGCACAGGTGACTCACACCTGTAATCCTAACTACTCAGGAGGCTGAGATCTGAGGATTGTGGTTCAAAGCTGAGACATTCATCTGCAATTAACCACCAGAAAACCGGAAGTGGCGCTATGGCTCAAGTAGTACAGCACTAGGCTTGAGCTGAAGAGCTCAGGGACAACACCCAGGCCCACAGTTCAAGCCCCATGACCGGAAAAAAAAATTTTTTTAATGAGGTAAGAAGGTAGCTTGACCATGGGTTTTCAGTTTTTTGTTTTTGAAGTTTATGGGGCTTGAACTCTAGGCCTGGGTGCTGTCCCTGAGCTCTTCATCTCAAAGGTAGTACTCTACCACTTGAGCCACAGCACCACTTCTGGCTTTTTGTTTATGTTTTGCTAAGGAATCGAACCCAGGGCTTCATGACTGTAAGGCAAGCACTCTACCACTAAGCACTTTTCCAGACCCAGCTTGACCATGGTTTAACAGTAAAAAAAAAAAAAAAAGTTGCATTGCAAGCAGGAAGTGTGTGAATCCTGTATAAGCATGGGGCTGGTCAGGGTGCTGTGTCATTAGCTGTGACAAAGCACTTTAGTCCTTATCTCCAATGGTAAACTAGTGACTGTTAGGTAAAGTAGCACCATGGGACGAGGTTTCTTCCAAGGCTTAATCAATTCATGTGGCCTAGGGTTTACTCAATAAACACCAAACTGGAGGGGAAAAAGTAACATAAAAAGGTAAAGTCTATTTTCCTCAAGCAGATAAATCTCATCAGATAATTGTGTGTATGTATATACTCTGTGTGTGTGTGTGTGTGTGTGTGTATATATATATATAATGTATGTATATATGTATAGTGTGTGTACTATATATACATATGTATATCACAGTGTAATGTATGTATCAGTGGCTATATAAAAAAACTGGATTAATCCTGATCTATGCACTTAAAATATTTTCGTATGCTACATTCTAAGGAGGAAGAACTGAAAACATTCCAGTTCAAACCCCAAATGCCCCAACTCTAAGCCAAAGGCCACATGTGGGCTTCTCACTGTGCCATCACAGCCCAAGCCCATGAGCGAATCCAATCCTCACTGTGCGCCCAGAAGTTCAGGGAGGAGAGCAGGTTCTGAAAAGGCCTACTAGTCACAGGGATCATGATGCAGTATCATGCATCATGAAAGGAACGACATTCCACACAGAAACAATAAAAATGTATGAAATTAGGCTGCCCCAAAGTCCAGTTCAAGTGCACTAAGGCTAGAATAATTTTAAAATGCAGACAGTCATGAGTACTATTAAAAATCATAATGGAAAGCCAGGCGCCGGTGGCTCACACCTGTAATTCTAGCTACTCAGGAGCCTGAGATCTGAGGATCACCAGCCTGGGCAGGAAAGTCCATGAGACACTTATCTCCAATTAACCACCAGAAAACTAAAAGTGGTGCTGTGGCTCAAAGTGGTAGAACACTTGCCTTGAGCAAAAAAAGCTCAAGCACCTAAGCCCTGAGTTCAAGCCCCATGACCAACAACAACAAAAAAATCATAGTGGATAAGAACTAATGGTCAGATTCAATCTGCCTTAAGGGAGTAGATCCATCCTGCCATGTGTTACCTAAACATTCAACCTGTGCTTTCAAAATTGTTCAAAATTAAGGGTAAGCATTTCCAGCTGAATTGTTACAAATACTGAAATGAAGTACTGAAATGAAGTGTCAACGCCAACAAGAAATCTCTAGCAGTACTTTAATTTGGTTTCCAGGCACCATGGTATTTCTCAGTGAAAAACACAAAGCCTCTCTAATGTATGTGCACACAATTAGAGCAGGATTTGATTCTAACACTGTGACCAATAAACATCTAGCAGAATGTGGCAGACATTACTGATGAGGTAATGGGAGAAATACTAATGTAACAGTCTGAATAGTTCTGCATCTTGAGTTCTCTTCACTAAGGCATAAGTTTTAATTAAAAGCAAACATAAATTTTCAAAGGTTTGTCCCTTCCCCCAAATAGGTTACACAGCTTATAAACGATAAGCTTGGGTGTTTTAAATTGGATCCAATATTTTAATTATATAAAACAGACTCAGTACTTCAAGGAAACATCAGCTCTACAGAGCTGAGCTAATGCCGGTTCTGCTGACAGAATCTTAAGAGTGATGTGTCCAGTTCTCATGAACAATGACCAAGTCCACGTCCCTGAAGAACAACACTAGCCCTAAGGCAGACCAGGCTTAGCACAACTGCCCACCAGTAACCCAGTCACCACACTGCCCTGTGCTATGCAGGCAAGTGCTTATGGCCTGGTTGGCTATCTCTTTCAGGCTTCTCAAGCCAAATTAGGAGCACAACAGCTTCTGTACTGTGTTTACTACATACTCCCACTTCAACTTATTCAGGAAGAGTCTAGACAGTCTGCTGTTAATCACCCTATCACCAGGTTAAGTTGCACACATATGCAACACTGTGCGAAAAGGGCACAGGAAGACTGGCGGGCTCAGCTCCTACTCTCAGCTGAGATAGTGACTAAGATCATTTGGCCTTGGACTCTAGCTCTAAAATCACAGGTGGATATACACTCTTTTCTAACTAAGCTTGTGTCTCTTTGGGGCCTTTGAGTAAGTATCAACTCTGACACGTGTGAGCAGCTCCTCCAAGCTGACAAGGCATCACCAACCAACCCAACCAACGTCACGGTCACACAGAGCAGGAAGGCCTGGGATCCTCTGCCGTTCCCTCATGCAGCATCTCCAGCCTTCCAAGAACCTACCTGAGGAACCAATTCTTCATCTTCTCACAGACAATCTGCCTAAGATGGTATTAATATCTAAATCCAAATTATTGCTCTGATGAGACAATCAGAAGATGCCCTGCATATGCTATCAACACATCCATCTCAGAACTCTACCACTGAAACAGATCATGTAGACTAGTAGAGACACCCATCACCACCACCAAAAGATTACTGCTTTTACAAAACAAATTAAAAGCCATTTTAGCATTAGAGAGAATTTTGATTCAAGACATGAACATATCCAAAAGTGGTATCCTCTGATACAAAAATCTTTGACTTGTGGAACTGTAGCTTGCACCTTCTAATAGATATGCTCTGATGGCCCCCAGTGAAACACACCATGTGGCACACTAGGGGACAGACTTAGTTAATTATTACTATCAAAAGGTAGTCTTCAGAACACCCCAGTCCAACCTGGCCCCCAGGCGCTCAGGGATTCTCACAGGTTGTTTTTCAACACCGGCAGGTCTAAGGCCCTCAGCAAGGAGCTGCCTGTGTGCCCTGCCATGTCACGAGGCTGTCCAGGTGATGTCTCTCTCACAGACTTGTCTCCTCACAAACTCTGACAGGGACATTATAGTGCCGGTCATCCTCGGCAATGAGGGTGACCACTGGCCAGTCCCGGGGTGCATCAGTGGGGTACACTGTGATGAACTCTTCAGTGTTGTACTTGGACAGTCGATATACCTGGATAGTATGGCGAACAGCATAGGCAAGAAGGAACATTTCAACCTGGGAAGAAAAAGCAAGTATTCTGAGGAAAGCCAAACTTAAAGATGTTTCAATATCAGCACTGATCCATTCATTCATCATCACAGCCAATACGTGGCAATGGTTAGGCTGTAACTGCCCCCTTTTGAGCCCAGCCCTAATATATATGGACAAAAAAAAAAAAAGCAGTCAAGAATGGATGACTTTTTCAGGAGACACAATCCACATTCTGAAAACAGATCATTATTTTAAATAGTCATCATCAATCCTATTTGGCCAATCATGACAATGAGTGCTGCTCTTTCCTACAGCTTCAGAAAAACTATACATTTCCATCCTGCAGGACGGCTCTCTCTTCCTGGCACCTGGGTCATTCTGGGAAAAGGTATTCATAAGAGTATGTCATAGAAGGAGGAAGGTACCCTTGATGTTACTTTAGTGGTTGGTGCATCAAAATAATAAAAGTTTAAATACAATAATAATGAAGATCCTTTATGGAGACAAACAGCACAGTGGAACGGGAACCAGTACTATACTGGGTATCTGTGCACAACACATCTATAAAGACATGAAAAGTGTCAGGCTCTATAGCTGGAGCTGACAAGATAAACAAAACCCTATGAATGTGTCTCTTCTCTTGAAAAGACACTCAATCTCCTTGCCCTTGAGCGTGCAATGGATTTAGACTGTGTTTTAACAAACAGAACAAAGAATAAGTGATAGCATGTGATTACTAAGATGAGTTCACTGTGGCTTCCTCTTTGTTCTATTCATGGATCCCTCTGAGAAAAGCTAGCTGTCATATAACACGGAAACCTGAACAGCCCTATGGGGAGGCCCATGAGGTGAGGAACTGAACCCTCCAAACTACCAATGAGGAAGTAAGCTTCCTGCCCACATCCAGGGGAGAAAGCCCTGAAGTAAATCTCTCAGACTCTTAAGACAATCATCCTAAACAGCACCATACAAGCCCCATGAGACCCTGGGCCAGAACCACCCAACTACGCTGCTCCTGATTCCCAATCTACAGACGCTCTGAGGCAACATTTGATGGCAAAAGCTGCCATGGTCTGAGGTACTACATACACTCTCCAAAGAACTCACCTGTTCAAGGCCACCAGTGTGGCCCACCTGGTTCAGATGGTTCCTCAGCAGCTGTCCAGGGTCATTTGATGTATCCCGAGCAAACAGAAGCACAGAGAAAAATGGTACTTCCTTTCCTTTCTCTTTATCATCGTAGAGTTCAATGGCTCTATTTAGCATTAGGAATTTCACAGCTTCATAGAGGCTATATTCTTCTTCATTTGTGAATAGTTCGTCACAAGCTATCTGCCTTGCTTCAGCAGTTCTCATTTCAGCCAGGCCTGCCCACTATAGCAAGAGAGATAATCATTAGAATTCGTGATCTAAACACTGCTGGTACACAAAACTATTCTTCAAAATAAAGGACCAGAGGTCACATCCCAATGATTACAATTTTAACTTTCTGATTTGTACAATGGTACTTTTAGACTGCACAAACTCTTATTCAGCTTTCCCCCTGTTAATCTGCAACAGAAGTATGATACAGTAAGGAGAAGCACTGGAGTGATGGAATAGAAATCTCAACTCCTCTCGTCTCCAGACGAGAATGGCCCAGACAACTGGACATAGTTGGAAAAAAGACTGTGTGGGGCTCTGAGGAGAAACTATCACACTCCACCACCTGAGGGGCTTTTGGAAAAAGTTACCCTAGAAACATACAGCCAACCCTCCAAAATGACAGATAGGCAGGGAAGATTGTGGGGGTTCCTGAATATTAAAGTTTCCTAGACTCATGAGACTAGGCAGTGGTCGCTCATGCCTGCAATCCCAACTATTTCAGAGATGAAGACTGGGAGGATCACAGTTTAGTTGGCCTAGGCAAACAATTAACAAGACCCCATCGAAGTGTAGTGATGCACACCTGCAGGATGTGTAAATAGGAGAATCACAGTCCAAACCAGCTCAGACAAGAATATGAGACCCTACTTGATTCATGCAGTAGGGGACCTGCCCAGCAAGCATGAGACCCTGGAATTCAAACCTCAGTCCCATCAAAAAACAAACAAACAAACAAAAACCCATGAGATTCAAATGAATAAAACCATTCAGAAATTCTTACTGACTACTAATTCAGAATAAACCAGTCAGGCTTTCAGCTACATAAACCAACACTTCAATAAACACAAAAATCCTTTATTATATGTGCTTTTAAGTCACAGTGAAGGAGAAAAGGGATGTGATAAAAACCAGATCTTCTTACCACAATTTAATGTCCCTTTCAAAACCCACTGTTTTTAAAACCAAGAGTAAATATAAATAACGACGACACAGAACATTCTCCAATACTTGGACTGAAAACTGGTACGTCTCTTTCTCTTCCTCTCTCCCTTTCTGCCCCCCCTCCCCCCGCCCCCCCACACATAGTGGGTTAGCTGAAGCAGAGCTGTGCAGGCTTAGAACCCTGCACTAATGCTTCTACTAGCCCAGAGATTGGGCAGCACAGGCCTTGAGCCCCCCAACACACATGCTACACACATGGGTAATCAAAACAAAATGCCCGTTCCCTTCTCTTCCCTTTTTAGTGGAAAATAGTATCACTGCACTTCCTTTAACAGTATATATCCAAGTAAGTAATATAAACTAAATTCTATGTTTAGTCTTTTGAGGAACCTCCATACTGCTTTCCAGAGTGGTTGAACAAGTTTATACTCCCACCAACAATGCAGTAGGGTTCCCTTCTGCCCATATCCCCTCCAGGATCTGTTGTTATTACAGTTCTTGATTACAGCCATTCTAACTGAGGTAAAATAGAATCTCAGTTGTTTTGATTTGCATTTCTTTTATGGCCAGAGAAGTTGAGCATTTCTTCATGTGTTTATTGGCCATTTTTATTTCCTCTTCAGAGAAGTCTCTAAGTCTTTAGCCCACTTATTAATGAGGCAGTTGTTTCTTTGAGGATTTGTTTTTGGGGGATTTAAGTTTTTGAGTTCTAAGTGTATTTTAGATATGAGGCCCTTAGAGTCTGTTGTATGGCTAGTGAAGATCTCCCAATCTGTGGTGACCACTTCTGGATGTTTACCCAAATGACCACAAACAAGGCCACACTGAAGCTACCAGCACAACTATGATCATCACAGCATTATTCACCATAGCTAATATTTGGAACCAACCCAGATGCCCCTCAGTAGATCATTCTATGGGATTCTATGCTTCCATCAGAAAGAATGACACCAACCCATTTGTAAGGAAATGGAAGGATTGAAAAAAATCATATTAAGTGAAGTAAGCCAGACCCAAAGAAACAAAGGTCTCATGGTTTCCCTTATTTGTAATATGCAGTATATGTCTAGGATGATCTTATCAGATGAGCAGAACAGCTCAATTGCCATATACATATGACCACATAAGATGATGCTAAGCAAAATGAACTCCAAGAAAGACATGGACACAAGAGGTTTTTCTTTGTTGTTGTTGTTTTTAATGTACTATGTGATTTCTTTTCTTCTTTTGTGTTTTTTGTTCCTGCTATGGTTTATCTCCTATTGTCACTGTATTTGATTTTGGTAGCCTGGGTATTGTAAATACGTTTATCTGAATTAGGGAAGGAAAGGGGAACAACAGACTGGTGAGACAAAGGACAAAGGGGAAACCAATGCAACAGTGATACTCACAAGAAATATGTTGGGAATGATCTGTACAATGATCTGTACAAATTGGTGGGGGACTGGGGGGGGGAAGGAAAGTGGGAGATAATGAGGGAAGGGGTAACAAATTAAACAAGAAATATTCTCACAACTTATGTAACTGTAACCCCTGTTTACATTACCTTGACAATAAAATGTAAATTTAAATTAAAAAAAAAAAACTTAGTTCAAGGAAGTCATGGATCTCTGGTTGCTCAGCTCAACAAAGCATTTGCTGAATGCCTATTATGTGCCAGGTGTGGAGCTAGGTAGGCATTGATAGAAAAGAATGAACAGGATGTCTCTCAGGGAGCTGAAAGTCTAACAGGGGCAGACAAGGCACTATCTGGGACACATACTAGGAAGGACTTCAAAAGCCCATGATCTAACCAGGTAACTTGAGGGCCTGGATGGGGTTGAGAGAGAGAGAGAGAGAGAGAGAGAGAGAGAATGATGGAAGGAGTGACACTGATCAGTATGAAGTGTACTCATAAACTGACAGATGCAACTGAAACCCCTTTGTACAACTAACTCAAAAGCACTTTAAAAATTAAAATTAATTTTGACTCACAAATCTGCTTCCAGAATTGTGAACCAAAATAAATAAATCTCTTTTCCTCAGAAACTTAAATAAATAAATTAACAAAGAGCATCAAATTATCCACCAGTAAAGGCTACAAACTGGTCTGCTGGGGCAATCAAGACAGAACTTTGCACTAATAACAGATGGAAATTATATATTCCAAACCTTTGTCCTTAGCAGGATAAGGGACTCCTTAATTTTTTCAACCAGGTCCTCACTCTTCCCATCAAACTGCAGTCCAAATTTCCATTGCTTGATCCAGCTATATTTCCTTATCAGTTTTTCGGGTAACTAGAATATCAAGAAATAGAGAATTAAAGAGATGTCAACATTCCAAGAAGCCTATCACATGATCCAAGCTGGAAAAACAAACATAAAGTCTGTAAAACTTTACCCTGGTGCCCAGAGTTAATTCCTGCCAAGTCTGTCACATCAGTTTAGGATGGAGGACCTAAATCTGGAAGTCAGGAACTTAAGGAGCTCTATCACGCAGAAGGCTGCTATAATGAATGGTGCTTGGGCTAATAAATATGGGCACAGTCTAGTCTGTAAGAATGCCAGCCATAGCCACAACAATCGAAGGACAAACTCCAGATTCAACACTCACAGGCAGCTCTCTAGTTCCCTAAAACACAACTAAGGAAGATACTTCTGGACACTGGGGTACATCCAGGATAAAACCAATACCTGAGACTTTCCTATCAGCATAATAATGCTGAGAGGGGTTTTTTCCCCAAAAAACCTACTGAAAGACATAGAAAAAGATCTTTAAATAATACTTACACATACACTCCAAGAAATAACATTATTGTAGATCAAGTGTGGAATCAGCACAGTAAGAAAAGAACAAGTGAGAATCAACAACCGAGATAAACACAGCCTACCCCCTTGTTCAAAAGATACTGACAGCTACTACTAAACTACCAGACTACTAAACTCCTTTCCTTTTTCTTTTTTTTTTTGTCAGTCCTGGGCGCTGTCCCTGTACTCTTCAGCTCAAGGCAAACGCTCTACCACTTGGCCACAGCGCCACTTCCAGTTTCCTGGTGGTTATTTATTGGAGATAAGAGCCTCACGGGCTTTTCTGCCCAGGCTGGCTTTGAACCTCGATCCTCATATCTCAGCCTCCTGAGTAGCTGGGATGACAGGTGTGAGCCACCGGCTCTCAGCTCTTCCTTTCTTTTTTAAGTTTCTGGAATATTTTACTTCAACCTACATAACAACAGAATCTGGAGTTCGAAGGACAACCTGAGGCATAATGTTGTCAATGACAACATGAAAATCAAGACTTCCTCCTCAGACCTGAGTGTGACAAGAAAGAAGCCATGAACATATCACTTTACTGCTACAAAATTTAGAAAGGAAAAAAAAGTTCACTAAATCCTCCAACATGCTATGTCAAACTTGTTCAGCAAAGTGGCCAAGTGTTCTCTTCTACTGGATCTAAGACTTGAAGACACTTACATGAATGGGAATACTGGCTGTGCCTTCTCAAGCTGTAGCCATCATGTGAAACGACAGTGATGTCTACTCTGTCAAACACAGAAGCCCACTAGGAATGTAAAGTCTGCCTCTTATGGCACAGTGATGGCCATCTACATCTACCTCACTCACTAACTTCGAGAGTCAAGTACTCGTCATTTGTTTACACTGAGGAATGACCACTCACCTAAGAGCTGTCACAGTCCAGCTCAATGCCCATACTGTCCTGCCCTCCAGCAACCTGCAAACAGGCACCCCCACCAAACCCTCAGATTCATCACCAGAATCTGGGGTGCCCTCAAGTGGCAACAATGTAAAATTACAACTGGGCTCCCAGAACTACAATTAGATAGAAAACACTGGCCTGGAAGATGTGAGTTGAGAAAGGAGGTAAAGGGAGCCTGGCTGGCATCCTGTGACATTGACCAGGAATCCAAAATGCAGTACAACCGTCAACTGAATTATTTTGGGGCGCCCAAAGACTTAACCATACAGATGGAAACAAAATCAGTTTCCTCAGTCCTTTCACCCACTGGTCAATTGTACTGGAGTGATTAACCAGTTCAGAGTTGTGAAAATTCCAGGTGTCAAAAGTCCAAAAAATGAGACATGAAAAAGAAGCCATTAGGAAACAAAAATGAAATTGGAATTTATTTTTTCAGAAGAAATAAGTGAATATAGCTTTAAATGCTCTCAGGAGTCGTATCAGAGCATACATAGTCATTCTTTTCTACTAGGCAGAAATGGGACTTCTGCGAGAATAAGAAACAGAGATAAACTGAGAACAAAGACTATAAATACTTAAGAATACAGCAAGTAGCCCTATCATTTCATTTGTCACTAAAGAACAGATTGTTTTCTACTCTAGTAAATGCCTATAGTTCTTGGCAGCATGACAGATACCAAATGGCTAAAATGTGTCATTTACCCAAAATAAACTCACAAATGATCTTCAGAATCTTGCTCTAATGAACACTGCCACAGGTCTCACCCACTCAGAGACATTCTAGATTGTAGTGGACGTGGAAACCAAAGCACCTCTACTATGAAAGACGCCCCTTCTCGGGGAGCAGGGTGCTTCCTAGTGTAAGGATAGCTAGACCATCTCCAAGGCTGGGGTCAGGTTCAGATGATCTGACTTCAGTTAAACACAGATTGGGATCTGAACAGAAATAGGAAAAACAGGAAGTTCAGAAAAGGACAGGAGATGCAGCAACACCTGGGGCAGGAGGATAAAATTCAACTCAGGCAAGGAAGAGAGTGAGGCTAGAGAAGCTGAATACCAGCAGAAATGAAGTCCAGACTCCCACTGAACTCACATTTGGTCGCTCTAGCTATCCTGTTTCTCTTTAATATCCTGAAACCAAGTTTGGTCTAAGAGAGAGGAATCGCAAAACACGACAGAGAACATTTTGTGTGTGCGCTTGAGTGCATGTGTGTGTGTTTGTACATGCGTGTGTATGTCAGTACTGGGACTTGAATTCAGGGACTTGCTCTCTTGCTTGACCTTCTTGTTGATGACTGGCACCCTTACCACTTGAGCCACACATCGAGTTCTGAGAGAACCATCGTTCAGTCTTCATCTGACAGCAGATACAGTGAGCCACAGATTCCGCCCCTGACTTCTTGCAAATCACACGCCATGCACACCTTTCCACTCAATGACACTCATGTCAGCATGGACTTCCCAAGAGAAGAGCTGGTGGAGGGGAGGACAGAAATGGCAAGTGCCACGAGAGGGTCTGAGGGATGACTAGAAGAGGCTAAAGAGCAGCTTGTCACGTGCAACAGACTACTTTTGCATATCCTTTCCTTCCCTGGCACCTCAAATGTAAAGCTGTGGTGAATCTGTTACCTCAGGAATGAATGAGTCGATGAAACAAAGTATGTAGAGTGACTCATATCTACAATACTAGTTACTTGAGAGACAGAGATTGGGAGGATTGTAGTTCAAGGTCAAACTGGGAACAAAGTTCATACAACCCCCATCTCAATCAACAGCTGAGCATCATGGTACATCCCTGTCATCCTAGCTATGGTGGAAATCATAAACAGGAGGATGCAGTTCAGGCAAAAAGTGAGATCCTATCTCAAAAATAACCAGAGTAAAAAGGGCTGAAGGCAGAGTTCAAGCAGAAAAATGTCTACTTTGCAAGCTCAAAACCCTGAGTTCAAAGCCCTGTACTGAAAAGAAAGGCAAAATGTTATCAAGAAAACGTTCAATGCAAGTTTAAGTGTCTGGAGATTGGCACATCAACACAAGGGCAAGTCCTCGAGGTGGATTAGAACAAGAAATCATTTCTTTGGAAGATATTCAGTAGAACTAAAATTTTATAAACATAAATATAGAATTCATAAATATGTATAATACTTTTCTTCTCTGGCACAGGCCTCTTGTCATTCAATAAAGCATAGATTAAAGGGGGAAAAACCAACAAGAAAAAAAAGGAGAAAACTAGAAAGAACATTTAGGAATTTTAAAACTTTTCCACATGACTTGAATGAAGTCGGGAAAACCACATCAGGGCCCCATCATTCTTATATGCAACATATTCTTTTTTTTTTTAATTTAATTTTATTTGTGAACATACTGTACAGAGGAGTTACAATTACATGGGCAGGATAATGCGTACATTTCTTACCAAGCATTGCAGCCTCCTCCTTTGTTTACCCTTCACATCCCTTCCCAGCCTCCCCCCTCCCCCCCATCCCAATCCTATTCCTTCCCCCCCCCCCCCCCCCCCCCGCACCGATGTTGTAAAGCTCGTTTTGGACATGACAACTTGTACTTCTCATTGTATATGCAACATATTCTAACACTGAACCCAGGCCAAAGGCAATCTACCAGACCTACTTGCAACATTGTAGATGATGGTATACAAGTATACCTTGTTACCAGAAACAGAATTATGCTTTTTTAGAGTATGTTTTTGTTTGATTACTCAGGATACTACTTGTACCAGAAGCTCTTTGAAAGAATAAAAATTCAAATTCAACGTCAAGTGAATCCATAAATTTAAATAGCCCCTTAGTAGTAAAAAGCTCCAAAAGAAAACTGGGGACTAGATGCATGGCTCAAGTATATAGTATGTGCAAAGACCCTGGGTCTCTCCTATACCACAAAGAAAAAGAAAAAAGAAAGAAAGGGAGGCAGGAAGAAGAGAAGAAACTTTGTCTAAAATTGAGCAATTATGTCATAATCTATCAATTAAGCCACAGTCATCCAGCAGAGAAGTTTAGCACAAAAACAGTGAAATATTCATTTGCTTTCCTAGTCTCTTATCCATGAATGAGGTATACTTTTGCCAACTGACCGACAATTCTGAAATATTTCATTATATATATATATAATTTTAAAATGTCCATGTCAAAGAAATAATCAAATATTTAAAGTCTGCTTATGATAAATAGATTGTTAATTTTGATCATTCATACAGGTGTGCTGACTTTCCTGGCTTATAACATAGATCATCACAAAAGTCAGACACAGGTGGCTCATACCTATAATCCTAGCTGCTCAGGAGGCTGAGATCTAATGATCAGTTTCAAGCCAGCCAGAGGAGAAAAGACCATGAAACTCTTATCTCCAATTAACCACCAAAAGGTCAGAAATGGAACTGCAGCTCAAGTGCTGTAAGTGCTAGCCTTGAGCAAAAAAAAATCTCAGGGACAGCACCCAGGCCCTGAGTTCAAACCCCAGGACTGGAATTAAAATTTAAAAAATCATGAACTAGATAGGCAGTGTCCTGTGCCCAGTCTTGGTTTTGAACCCTGCACACATGTGGCTTGGTCAGCAAGTTTCCTTTGACAGCTTTCTTCATCTAGGTCAATACCTCAGCCCCTTTAACTACTCCAAAAATGAAAGGAGTCATCTCAGTCACACAAGCACTGCTTCTGAGGAAAGAGGCAGTGCTCAGTGTGGCCTCTACCCAGGCTAGTTCAGTGTCTTCATTTTCAGAAGCAATTATTTCAGGAGTGCTTTTTATCACACCGTCACACCAAAGACAGGGTTCTAATTTTTGGAACATCGCTAAGACCAAAGAAAACTGTACCCTAAATCCCTGGCAGGTCCTTAGAGAGTAAATTATAGCTCACTTACAGAAATGTCATCACTGAACTAAAACTGTTAATAAGCACTTTAATGAATGCTAAACAGTTTTATGACTAATTTCTTCTAGAAAAGACTAATGATTTCTGATCAGTTCACTATGTGACATCAGCCTGGATACACAGAACCTAGGTGTTGACATCACACTGCAGATACATCATCAGCCAGAATGAGCAGAAAGTGGGAGTCTTCTCACAAGAACTTTGAGAACATGAAGCAACCACATACCAGCGTGAGCTCTGGGTCCTGCAGCCACGGGGGCAGCTCTGCCAGCTGGCTCATAGCCTGGAAGAGTGTGGCCCTCAGTGCACAGTAGTTATCACCACGGACTCTCCTGATGGAGGTGAACTTCTGAGAAACTTCCTCATAGCCCTGGAAGAAGGATCAAAGAATTGAAAATAGTTGTTACCGGCTTCCAATATCAAGGCGAGTTCTTGTCTTGTGGAAAAATTTCCCTCAGACCACTGAAAAATGGAACACAATAGCTGGCTGAGTCTTTCATATAAAACATTCCAATAATTTCCTATTACTCCACTCCTCTTAAAATGAAAGTATTGTATAAGGTGTCTGTATATGCAACAGATAAGATAAACCTAACATACAAAATAATCAAATATTCAAGTCACTAGTCATCCCCAAAGTCAGAGTCATGTTACTTGTAAGCAACTGTGGAAATAGTCACTGTTACCATTTTGAAAGGTTTACTCTGAGTTTAAGAAGCATCACAATATTGGTATATTGATACAGATAGAGTGTATCTACTTGGAGATTGGAATATGGTAACTCTGCCTTTTGTGTACAATTTTTCTGTGAATCTAAAACTATTCCAACAAAATAAAACTTATTTTTTGTAAAATAAATGTGTTTAAATTGGTCCCAAATTCTTTCAAGTAAGAGAACATGAAAAGAGACAGATGTACTAAGTTAATATCTCTACATTAAAAAACAAAGTCCCAAGTTTCCAAGGTATGTTATGTGAAATCACGTATCATTTAGCAATGTAATCAATTCTTGGCAAATGTGTCACGAGGCAATGTCATTATTGCGCAAGCATCAGAGTGAACTTACATAAACCTAAATGGTATGATCTGCAACACACCTAAGCTCCATGACCTCTTAATAAACCTTAGCAGTAGATTTAGCATGTTCAACAGCCATCATGAAAAAAAGGATGAGATTAAATTAAGCACAAGAGAAAATTATCCAGTCAAAATATGCCGTAAAAGCTGGGCACCAGTGGCTCACGTTTGTCATCCTAACTACTCAAAAGGTTAAGATCTGAAGATCACAACTGAAAGCCAGCCAGGGCAATAAAGTCCATGAGACTCTTATCTCCAATTAATCACGAGGAAACTGAAGTGGAGCTGTGGCTCAAAGTGGTAGAGCACAAGCCTTGAGTGAAAAAGCTCAGGGACTAAGGGACAGCACCCAGGCTCTGAGGTCAAGCCCCACAACTGAGATGCATGAGGCTACTGCTACAGTAATGTGGCATATCGTTTTATAGTAGACACCAATATATAAGTAACTAATGTAGCTTTCATTACCAAGTATTATAGATTATATCTAACTGTATGTGCTACATTTTTATATGATGTTTGTTCACAGCAGCATCACTACAAATATCTGAACAATGTGTTGCATTACAATGTATAATGGCTATATCCCTGGAGGTTGGGAATTTTTCAGCCCATCACAATGTTAGAGGTAATTGTATACGTGATTTACTGTTTATCAAAACACATATGGGGCACATACCTGTGTATGTGTATATCAAAGTCTACTGCTAGGAAATGTCTAGATACTTCTGTTAGACTTTAAGTGGATTAAAGTGTCACTTCTGCTCTGTCTGGAAGTAAAACAATAAGATACAAATGGTCAGTGATATGTCTGGTCCCTCAAATTCTAGTATCTTTGTTCATGATCATGAGTGCTACCCTGATTTCTCTAGCGGCACTCTTCCACATTAGTACTGATTGTGTTGCCCCCAGCCCATCAGCCAATCCTTTCCCTTGTCATACTCTTCCTTGACAGTGACTCAAAAATCCACCCCCCACCCTAAACTTATACAAAGAAAGAAGCAAGAACGATGCACATCTTATCCTGAGTGTTTGCATACTGGAATCTCAGTACTAGTCATTCTAAAAGTCTGGTGTCATTCAATGATGTTTTATGTGAGTATGAAAGTACTTCTTTCTCGTAATAAAAGCCTTAAAATTGCATTTGCATTTAATGGTCAAACCATACTAACATCTAAGGGTTTGTCACTAATATATAAAGGACCACCACACAGGTTCACACCTACTAATAGGTACCTGCTCCCTCAGGTGGACCTCTAGCTATCCCTAGTTACCACTAATTATACAACTGCACCTTCTAATTGCATAAATTACTTGTGCAATTTCAGAGAGGAGACACACTTTCTAAAATTATAGTTGAATTCACATTCATTAACCCAAACAAAAAACAGACAGTGAGACAAATAAAAGACTACTATAAAGTCAAGATCTAAACTATTAGTAGACATCCAAGATACTGATTATGCCACAGACCTTAACAAAATATGCCTCAATGAAGTACTTTGACTTATCATTGAAAAGAGGTCAACTGCTAGCCAAATCTTTTTTCCCCTGGCATTAAACTAATCCCATACAGGAATGATTTTAACATGACTTTCAAATTACAAAATGTTTAGGTAACTCAGACATCTTCAGTAAAGGACTTCAAGATGACAACAGTTAAAATAGATTCTTTGAAGAAGATTGGGCCATAAAATAGAATTATAGGTCAGAGGAAGCATTTCTGTGGAAGGTGAACATGTAGATACAGCTTGGTACTGGCACTAGCATGGTACTGAGGACCAATGGAACAGAACAGAAAACCCAGAAATGAACCCACAGACCTATGGCCACCTAATACTTGATAAAGGAGCCAAAAACTCAGATTAGAAGAAAGCCTCTTCAACAAATGGTGCTGACAGAACTGGTTATACAGAAAACTTAAGCTAGATCCTTATATCACCTTGTATCCAAATTAAATCTAAATGGATCAAAGACATCAATGTAAGGTGAGATACCATGAAAATATTACAGGAAGGGGTAGGGGAAACACCAGGGCTACTAGGCATGGGTCAAAACTTCCTAAGAAATGATCCAGAATTACAACAAATCAAAGAAGACCAGATAAATGGGACTGTATCAAACTGAAGGAAGAGTTCTGTATGGCAAACAACATATCTAGCAAGATAAACAGAAAACCCACAAAATGGCAGAAGATCTTTACTAGCTATGCATCAGACAAGGGCCTCAAAAATATACTTAGAGGTTAAACCTTCCCAAAATAAACCCTCAACAAAACAATAACACAATTAATAGAGGGCTAAAGAATTAAAGAGAGAGAAAAAAATTAAAGAGAGACTTCTCTGAAGAAGAAAATAAGAATGGCCAACAGACACACGAAGAGATGTTCAACATCTCTGGCAATAACAGAAAGAAGAGATGTTCAACATCTCTGGCAATAACAGAAGTGCAAATCAAAACAACACTAAGATTCCACTTCACCCCAGTTAGAATGACCATTATCAAGAAAACTAACAATAAGAAAATGCTGGTGGGGACTGGCCAAAGGGGAACACTACTACACTTTTGGTAGGAATGTAAACCTACTTAATCACTCTGGAAAGCAGTAAACATAGAGCTAAACATAGAGCTTCCCTATGACCCAGCAATCCCACTCCTGGACATTTATCCCATAAACCACAAATAAAGCCACACTAAAGCTACCATATTCATTACAGCATTGTTTACCATAGCTAAATATGGAATCAACCCAGATGCCCCTAAATGAATGAATGGATCAAGAAAACATGGTATATATACACAATGGAACTCTACTCTTCCATCAGAAAGAATGATACTGTACCATTCATAAGGAAATGGAAAGATCTAGAAAAAATTATATTAAGCAATCTAAGCCAGACCCAAAGAAACATAGGTTACATGATTTCCCTCATTTGTTGTAACTAGAAAGTGCCTATAGGCCTCTTAGCGTCACCAGTTACCATATGCGCGGAGGACCAAGCTCGAGCTTGCAATAAACCGGCTCTTTGTTGCTTAAAAAAAAAAAAAGAAAGTGCCTATAAATCTACAGGTAAATACACTGAATGGTAATAGACAAAAATATATACTTGGACACAGTGAGAATATCCCAAGGAGGATATTCTTAGGAGAGGATCATAAAAGCTCAAGAGCTATGCTCATATAAAATGATATTTATTGAAATGAACTCTATGAAATGGAATCAAGAGGATTTTGTTTTTTTGTTTTTTGTTTTCCTTTCTCCTTTGTCACTGTTTTTGTTTTCAATACCTTTGTCATATATTTATCTATTTTGGGGAGGGAAGGGAGGAACATAGAAATGGTGGGAAAAAGGGTGAACAAATGCAATAGTTAGACACTATGTTAAAAATGAACTATACAACTTGGGCTGGGGGGAGGGCGGTTGAGAAGGAAAAACTGGGAAAAGGCAAGGGAAGAGGTGACACTGTTCAAAAAGAAATATACTCATTATCTGACTTATGTAACTGTAAATCTTCTGTACATCACCTTTACAATAAAAGAAAAATCATTTTGTGATCCAAAAAAAAGAGCATTCACAACAGCCCAAGACAACCATCAATGGAGGTCCCAAGTCTGAATCACTCAGTTGTTTTTCAAAGAAATTAAGTTTCTAAAATACTGATGCCAGTTCTATATTAGGACTATGACCTAAATAAGTCCTTACCTTTGGAAATGTGTCCTCATCGCTAAAATTAGAACATCAATATTCACAAAGTCTAATAGTGGTTGCCTTAACCAATATCTAAAAATATAAGTTATAACCAACTATTTGAAAGATCTAAAATATGTGCTCCTCTGCTGTACCTTTTTCATACATATTGCTTTTTGAGTGTTTCCCCTCCACTCCTTTTTACAGTAGTCCATGATGTCCATCTCAGGAGCCACGCTTAATCTGAGTTCTGTCAAAAAATCAAAACAAGAAACAAATAATGAAACAAAGAATAACCAAAACTACAGTACTGCTTTACATGAAGGTCACCTGTCACTCCTTACTTTCTCTCTGACTTCATTTTTAAAAATCCAGAATTCCACCACTACCTGTGCCTCTAGTCCAGGCCATCACCAGATAGCCATGGCAGTCTCTCAAAGGGTCTCCCTTGTCACCACACCATCCAGTCCATCCTCCACCTGGTAGCTAGCCAGAGTTGCCCACCTAGAACAGGACTCATTGGGTAACAGTCCTCGTTGCTAGTCCAGAGAGCTCGGAGAGTTTTCCATCTCACCTTCATTTGCAAGAAAGACATGCCCTGACTCATGAAAACCCCTGAATGGCCCCCACTACCCCTCTGGATCAGCTCCCATTGCTCCCCACATTCAATGTGCGCCTGTCCTACTTGTAGCTCCCTAGATGCTCTGCAACACTCCTGCCAACCTCTGTCCCATCCCTGCAGGACAGCTCCCTGCAGCCTCTGTCTTCTGATGCCCCTACATCATAATATCATACACACCTCTTTGCTCTCATCATATGCCATTCTGATTTTTTCTTAATGCTTATCAATACTTGCTATATTTCTTTTTCTCTAACCTCTACACAGTGAACTCAAAAAAAATGAGCTCCTTGACAGTAGGATTATTTTGTTTCTCAGATGCATCCTTACTCAATGTCTGAAAATGCACTGACCCACAGGCTTCTGTGAACATTTTCCTTATTAGAGACTCAACAGTCTGAACAATAGAAAATAATTCTACAACTTGAATTAGTTTTTCATATCCATTATAAAAAAGATAGCACATATAATAAAAATTACACATAATTGTCTGTGCTTATTCATATGCTGCTTTGGTGCTTTAAAACTGTAACTTGTTGACAACAAACTAATGGAGAAAATAAAGGAGCACTCACTGTCAGTTGATCCACCAACCTCATTTGATTCATGACCTCAAATTAGGATTACTACTCATGATCATGCAAATATTACAGGGCTAAAAAAATGCAGATTTTCTTTGTTTAAAGCATGAAGTTTGGGGTTTGGTCTGTGACAAGACAGAAGTGTAGTTATGATCATGCATATGATAGCATGTGTGTGTTTTAGGAAGAAAATGAGATACATTCTCAGGTACACCTTGACTTTTTTTTCAAAACTGGTGAAGATATACATGTTAGTGATTTAGGACATAAGCCTTAAAGTATCTCACAATATATTTATCCCTGAGGCAGTTACACATAAAATAAGTGTTTCATTTAGCTCTATTTAACAAATATTTACTGAGTGTATAATATATGCCAAACACTGATCCAGGAACAAAAGAGAAAAAGGCAATGAAAACAGATTCTGTCCTAAAAAGAATTACAGACTACTGAAGAAGAAAAGACCACAAAGAGTGTGATCAATACCAGGATGACTAAGCAGCACAAAATTCTCCCTACAATAACTGCAATATAGGACACTTAAATCTTTTTAAGTAACTATTAAGAACTTTTTTTTCTTTCAAACATCAGTATGAGTCCTTTCATAGAGCAAATCAACCTTTTACATAGAGGGAAAATAACATATATACAGTACTATAGATACATTTATCTGTGGCATACATCAGGGTTAGTTTAGAGGTAAAAATGGCCCTAAGATATAATATACAGAGAACACGAAAGCCAATGCCACACAGCCAAACCTTCAGAAAAGACTCTGCAACTCTTAAATTCAAGATATACTTTTTGACTGTCTTCTTAGCACAAGAACACAATCCCATTCCTGTACGAAGGGGACGACATCTGCTTTTCCACTCACCTCCCAGCAAAGCAGGAAGAACTGCTAGGCACAGAACCTTTCTGGGCCTTATGTTCCCACCAGGCAGGGGGATGAGCCTAAAAAGAAAACACACTTGTGGCACAGGAAGCCTCCTTTCCTGCTGTCCTCACTCTCACTACACCAAGACAGGCCTGGCCCCTGTACAGAGCTGCCCAGGCCCACCACCTCAGGATGGAGGGGAGGAGGCCTAGGGCCTCACGTGGGCAAGAGGCCAAGCCACAGGCCCCATCAGGGGCCTGTGGGAGGAGAGTAGGTTAGGAAAACGGGTACTTGCGTAGCTGACAGCACCAAGGATTACTTGAATCCATTTTGCCATAATTTTCTGGAAGGAGGACTCCAACAACTAACACATGCCCTACGCAGGCAAGGAGCTGGAGGTACAGAATCAGCCCACTGAGCACGAAGTACAACGGTCCCTTTTTTACCTTTTGCCAGTCTATCATCACTGTCTGCAGAAAAGCGTATTTCTACTGGCAAAAAATAAATAAAAATAAATAAGGGAAGTTGAAACCCCAACTGGTAGGAAGGAGCTGAAATAACCAAGTGGTTTGGTACTTAACCACCACATGAGTAAGAAAAGTAAGAATCAGACCCTCAGGGGTGAGAAATTAAAAGGGAAACCCCTCTTAAGATGTTCAGACTCTCAGGGGATGGACTAAGATAGAAATATAAAACATTTCTGTAATAAGTCAGTTAAGAAATAATTTAGGCTTTGAGGGAGGTGAACTACTGTCACAGCTACTCAACTTCACTCTACCACCAAAAATGCAATGTAAACTAAAAAATTCATACACTAAAAAATTATAAACTAGGCACCAGTGGCCTGTAACCCTAGCTATTTGGAAGGCTAAAGTTCAAAGGACTGCAGTTCAAGGCAATCCAAGTTCAAGCACAGCAAAGAAGTTATGAGATCCCTTCTCTCCCAAAAGCTGGATGCACTTGTCTGCATCTATCACCCAAGCTATGTATGAGTCTAAGAAAGGGAGGACTGCTGTTTCAGGCCAGCCAGGCAGAAAAGTCTAAGAGACTTCACCTCGATAGAGGGAGCTTGGCTGACGGTGCCTGCCTGTTGTCCCAGTAATGGCCAGAAGTGAATACAGCAGTAGCAAGATCTGAGTGCATGCTCAGTCAGGAAGTGGTCCTCTATCTCAAAAATAACCAGTGCAAAAAAAGGATAGAAGTGTGGTTCAGCAACAGAGTGCCTGACTAGCAAGTACAAGGCCCTGAGTTGAAAGACCCAGATGGCAGGTCGGATGTGACCTGGAAGCCACAGACTGCTGACTCCTGGGGTAGATAAAAAAGACTGTCACCAACAAATAAGGTGAGAACACTTTCTGTGTCTGTCTGGCCTCTGATTCGGAGAGTGAACACTGTTAAAGGATATTACTTCAGGAAGGCAATAAACTTGGACTGAAAACAAGGAGAGTAAAAGGGTTAATTTTACTCTCAGACTAAAGCTAGAAAAAGTTGAAAAAGTTGGCAATCTGTGTGGAGTACAATACTGGGCAAAAGAGAAACACAACAAAACCTAGAAAGTAGAAGAGAAAGCAGGAGGACTCACAGCAATAACAAAAACGACTACATACATTCTCCTTAGAAATAGGCTAACATGGATGATTTGAGCAACACAGCAGAGCATCCTCTGAAATTCCATGGAGGACTGGAACAGTGAGCCCCAGCACCTCTTCAGAACTACTACAAAGACACCTACACTGGCTACCAAAGAGAAACGTTCACAAACTTTTGAGAAAGACTCCGAAATAATCAAATGTCCTATGTGACACCTATATCCCAATTATAGTGAAAATGCTTTTGTTAATCATAAAGTAAGCAGAAGCCAATGCTGAAAACAAACCAGCAGAACACATAAAAGACACAGGTAATGAAATGTCACTTGTGAGTTATGTTGGGGCGCTCCATCCTTGGCTTCTGCCTGAGGCCTCCCAGAGAAGAAAGGATTTGCTTCACTTGTAACTCTGCTAGACAAGTCTCCTGGACCAGAGGAGGCCAAGAGAATAGTTTACCCAATGATGGGCCCTACCAGAAGTGACAAGAGCAGGCCAGACAGAGAAGCACAGATGACTTGTAACCATAAAATGTGGATTGTGCTTTCAGTCCCATGATTATTGTTTTTTAGGCAATTAGATTGTCATGGATGTGTATAGCCAGCTTCTTGGTCTTTTCACTGGAAATGGAAAATGCATTTCAAAGTCAAACTCTCCTACGAATGTCAAGAAATGAGCTGAGACAGGGTAACTATGAGATAAAAGCAATTCTTACAGGTAAAAAAATATGAATGCAAAGAATGCAGACAGAATACTTGCATTAAAATTGTAAAACTTTAGGAAAAACAAACT
Organism: Dipodomys merriami; assembly: GCF_024711535.1. Lineage (NCBI taxonomy): Eukaryota > Metazoa > Chordata > Mammalia > Rodentia > Heteromyidae > Dipodomys > Dipodomys merriami. The sequence continues at coordinate 9,360,050 of NW_027204715.1, read as the reverse complement.
TGGGTAAAATAAACATTGGACGTTTTTAAAGCTTTTCATACAAGAATATATCCAAGGAAGTACATGCCCATTTTATGAAAGCGAACAAACTGACTTAACTGTTTTCTACTATAATTAGTAAGAACTCTATAAATGAAACAGGAAACATACCTGATGCCCCTCTTTCATGAATAAGTAATTCTTTCTCCTTTTCTATTTCATCTGCAGCACGGTATATGTCCTCCTCACTGAAATCACACCAAAGTAGACATTTTCAAACACTGTTGTATCACAATATACAGCTACTTATAAAATGTATGAAATACAAAAATATTTTCACTTTTTTCACATTTCCTGATGACAACCTGATAAACTAGGGGTTCTACATCTTCAGATGTTCATGCTTCTACCTCACCACTTTCTTCTTCAGCATTACTTTGAACGGGACAATTTATGCCACTCCGAGGGCTACAAGACTCCACAGCCATTTAAGTTAACATCTATTAGCATGTATCTTATCAGTGAAGCTCTTGAACTGATCCTGCCAATTTCCAAGGGGAATTAGCTAACAAAAGCATTTATTATATAGGAATTCAGGCCAACTGCCAACTTTTATAACATGTCACAGGCAAATTTCAACAGTTCCTCCAAAGTCAGAATTCAGAGTCAACATTACAAGTCTCCAAAGCTAAAGATCCTCCTGGGGGCTCCTCTCCCTGACCCCAGCACTCACCTGGCCAGCCAGATTGCTACATTCCCAAATGCACTAATGACTACCACTAGTACTGATGACTTTTTACTCACACATTGGCTTCCTCAAGTGTCTCACTCTCTTTAATAGACTAGGAAAAGCTTACTAAGGAGTCAGGGAGAAAATCTCACTAGGTACTAAAGATGAAGAACAAGACTCTTTCCCCTTTTCCCCTCAAGATTCACCCAAAATGACAATGAAGGGAAATTGAAGCACTCTATCATTGCTGAAAGCAGAAGACATGTGAAAGCCCAGTTGGAAAGCAGTGGTAAATGACAGACAGGGATGTACGAAGCTGGTGGAGAGGCATCTGTGAAAGCAAGCCACTAAGCCAGCCAGAAGCCCAGGAGGACTCAGCAGCTAGTGACAAGTTTCTAAAGGTACACAGACCATTCTGAACTTAAAAACAAGGAGACTGGGGGCCAGGAATGTGGCTCAGTGGTAGAGTGCTTGCCTAGCTAACATGCATAAAGCCCTGGGTTAGATTCCTCAGTAACACATAAACAGAAAAGGCCAGAAGTGGCGCTGTGGCTCAGGTGGTAGAGTGCTAGCCTTGAACAAAAAGAAGCTCAGGGACAGTGCCCAGGCCCTGAGTTCAAGCCCCAGGACTGGCAAAAAAAAAAAAAAAAAAATTAATAATAAAATTTTTTAAAAAACCAAGGAGACTGGATGTTAACATCTATATCAGAACCCTAACTCCCTATACTGCCACCCAACCACAGCACATCCCATCCTAAAACAATAATGACGGCTGGGGGGGCCTCTAGACACAAGGGAACATGGAAGGAGAAGGTGTCAGGTTAAAAACAACATAAGGAATAAAGCAAATGACTAAGATTCTAATTCCCTTAATACCCAGCTCCTAGCACATGGAGAAAGAAGAGAGGGTCAGGAGAGAGAGACAGAAGAAGGGATGCTAAAAGAGGTAGACTGAGGTAGGGAGTGCTGGAATCTTTCAACACTTCCCAGATGCTGGAAGGGACTCATGTCAAAATGTACACCTGCCCCATCATTCCACTGTCAGTCCGAACACTGGGTCAACACTATCCTACGCTTTCACACCTGTGACTGGCTCCAGGTGTTCTCTCCTCTCAACTGGGTCATACTCCTGACCCACCTACTGCACAATACATCTGGAGAGGTACTATGTGGGCGAGCTCTCTCCAAGAGCAACAGTTGGAGTGGGAATCCAGTACTTAAGACTAGAGTTTATCCATCCTTCATACTAGTGTCTAAGTAACTACTTATTGAAAAAAATAATATTCACCTCAGGACAGTTGAGAGAAAAGGCACATATAATTAGTTATAATCTTAGCTATTCTTTTCCATTCCTACTAAATATCCATTTATATAGAGTATTATTCTACTTTCCCTCTCTAAGTAAATGTGGGGGGGGGAGGGATGAGGAAGGAGATGAAAGAAGGAGAGGAGAAAAAGACCATTTTAATAGTCTTGGGATGAGAAACAAATATTATAGAAAGGTACTTTCCTTGTGGGGTGATTCCAGTGAGACTTGAAGTAAGAGTGTGACATCACCCATGGAGCCTGTGCCAGAGTTCAAAGCAAACAGATGCCTGAAGACTACAGATCAAAGATCTAAAATAAAATCTGACTAGATGTGTTCACTTTTCTGTCACAATTTTAACAGCTACCTTTCAGCTTCATTCCTAGCTTTATCACTGAAATTCTGTTCCCTTGTCAGTCATTCAAGCACATCACTTTTTTAATATTTATATCATCAGAAGATGTCTTTGGGCAAGTCACTTCCCTAATTTTGCTCTCAGTTTTCTCATTTCCAAAAAAAAAAAAAAAAAAACTAGACAAAATCTGTATGATTGACATGGTTCCTCTTCCACTCTTGGTTCTAACACTCTATGCATATATTTGTACTTCAAGTAAATTCTGTGGCTATACTGTATGTTACTTGGCTCTGCTTTGGTCCTCTTTTACTTGACAAAATAACAACAGAAAGAATTTAAGCACAATCCCAGTTCCCTGAAACAGTTCTCCAAACAAGAAATTCACCAGATGGCCACAAATAGGAATTTTTACAAGGATGAACAAGAAAAGAACAGAAAGAAACCAACATCAGAACCACCAGAAGTACATGCAAAGGGAAGACACCAATAAGGGAGATTATGGAAAAGAAAAAGCAGTGACTCAGGATCCAGTATACAACAGAAGCAATGCAGAAACTATAGAATAAAAGGTCCAGAATACATGCAAATTATTTTAGCCACAACTAGATTTCACTAGGACTCTATGAAAATATCCTTGCTAACTTTCTTGGCCACCAAGGATAAATGGAAATCAGCTATATGCAATATGGCCCTTAAAAAGGATCCCAAAGCTGCAAATCCTTGTAGAAAGGTTGTTCAACTAATGAAGTTCAGTCAGCACAATCAGAAAAAAATGAGACAACTAGAATAAAATACTTATCCAACTAAAGAAAGGAAGGACATGGAGAAAAGAGAAAAAAATAATTTTTAGTAGCTTAAAATATTTCAAGGTCAGAATATACTTCAGTGTTAGAGTACTTTCCAATATACACAAAGCTCTATTCAACAACAACCAAAAAAAAAGTTAGACGAAATGTTTTAATTTTTTAAGACTTAGAATACTTTAAAAATATTTAAAATGATGACAAAATGAATTTATACTTAAAGCTATCTCAAGGTTTTATTTGAATTTTCACTAAGGAAAGGGAAGATAGGGCAACAATGTAAAGGAAAGCAGTTTTTACTAGCTAAAATCAACAATGCTGAATGGTTCCAGAAATCTGGCTACTTTGTGACTAAGTTTTGGGTGAGGAAAGGAAAGCGTCCACTCTGGTAAACAGGCCACTGTCATTCAGAAACATGATCACCACAGCATTTTGTTCTAGAAGGTAGTGAGGGAAAGACACGAGTCTTAAGGGACTCAGTGTGCTAGCATGTCTATCACTTTAGCACCATAAATTTATTTCTTAAAAACATCTCATTAAACAGTACTTACTCACTTTCTCACAACCTGGAGATGAAATGTATTCAATTAGTTCCCGCATACAGAATACAGTGACCCTTCAGAGCCCCATAGAAAAGAGCTCACAAACTCAAAGGAAAACTATTAAAGAGTTTCTTGTAGTTAAAGGATTGTAAAAATTGGGATGATGTTCTTTTGCTAGTACTGGAGTTTGAACTTAGAGCTTCATACTCAGTCTGCTTGTTCATCTATCAGTGGAGCTAACCCTCCAGCCTATCATTTTGCTGATTTTGTAGATAAGCATTATGGACTTTTCGGCCCAGGCTGTTTTCAAACTTTAATCCTGCAGATTTCAGCCTCCTGAGTAACTAGGATTACAAGCATGAACCACCAGTACCCAGAACAATTAATTCTTAATAGTAAAGCAATGTAAGCATTATGAGAGTACAAACTAAGTTATAACTAGCATTGTTGCTCTGTTCAGACTACTATATTAACAAATTTTAATACTTTTTAAAAATACTAGTATGAAGGACAAAATCTACTATTTCCAAGAACAAAAGCTGTAAGTTAAAAGCAGAGCTCAATGAAGCAGAAGACCTCTGTGAAGCCACTTCTTTTTCAATTGCTAATTTAAATAAATGTGATATAAAAACAATTCTCAAGTATATACAAAGCAAACAAAGCCAGACACCAATGGCTCAATCCTATAATCCTTGCTACTCAGGAAACTGAGATCTGAGGATCATTGTTCAAAGCCAGCCCAGGAAAAAAAGTCCCTGTGAGACTCTTATCTCTAATAAACTACTCTAAAAAGCGAGAAGTGGTAGTATGGCTCAAAGTGGTGGAGCGCCAGCCTTGAGTAAAAGAGCTTAGTGACAGCACCCAGGCCCTGAGTTCAAGCCCCAGGACCAGCAAAAACAAAAACAAAAAACTAACTTCTCACCATTTATGAACCTTTGCACCAATCTGTCTTTAGTTATCAAAAGAACTAAGGATGGCTTTGTTCAGCTCTGAACTTGAGCCCTGAAGGTCATGCCTAACTTGACCTGTCTTAGAAGACTAATAGCCCAGGCAGTGTTAGTGAGACTGTCAACCACTGTGACACTAACACATCTTCCCACACAGACAGGAAAAGCAAAGACCATTCAAGCCAGCCCTTCTCCACCACTCAGTGGTTATCAAGAGGAGCAACACATCAGACTGAGGAAAGTACCGGCACCCAGGCCAAAATTCCACCTCCTTCCTGCTGCAAGTGGACTTTCCTTGGCTTGTTCATGTTATATATGTGACGTCCAGAGGTATGAGGAAACAGTGAGGCTTGATTCTTTGTGACATTCCAATCCTGATCACTAAAGCAAGCTATTTATCAGATGGGAAAAGAAAAAGGAGCCATTGTTACCCCATCTCATCCACACCATACCTTAGGAGCTGGGGCAGAAAACACACCACAGGACAGTATGCTCAGCAACACTTAGGAACAGATTTACTACTTCGGAGGGAGAATTCATCTTTTGTCCTAATGCTGGCCCAAAACATGCACAAATTTTCCCTCAACTTCATAGGGCATTGCAGATGATCTATGCTCCCACAACAGAGCCCATCCACAAACTTTGGATTCAAACCTGCCCCACCCTCAGGGGATGAGAAGAGCAAAGCAGAGGTCTCTCTTCCTAATCTGTCCTATGAGAAGAGCAAAGCAGAGGTCTCTCTTCCTAATCTGTCCTGGCTGTGTGCATGAAAACCAGAGTGACTTAGCAGAGCTAAGGGTAAGTAAGAAACAGACCAGCAGGAGTAACTTCAGGAGGGAAGCAATCATAGGAGAAAGAGCACAGACACCTTAGCAGTGAGAGAGCTTCCGGAGACAATCTGGTTTAAGATTTCTTCAAATGGGACACTAAATTACGCTGGCATCTCCTGGGGGCTGTCCCTCAAATGAGCTGTTATAAAAAGAAGGAAAAATCTCAAGGAGATTTACAAAACAGTTTATCCCTGTGGCTTATTTGTCCCTCTTCCCTATTCCTCTCTCTTGAGCAATGCACAATTATTGGAAGAAATCAACGTAACCTATGCTGCTAGGACTGAGCCACCCTTCACCCTCTGTAAAGCCACATCCCAAAAATATCACTCAGCTGCAAACAGTTGGCCTTGATTTTTCTAACTGCCTTCCACCAAGTGTATTCAAAATGACTCCTCAAAATGAAACATTTGCAATCATATAGTTTATATTTCCGGATGCAAATATTTGCATTGAATCTATCTGGTGTAAAGAATGTTTTTTGCTCCAATGTCCAAAAAAGAGATCTCAAAAGTACATTACACTACTCTAATTTATACTCAAAGTATTAAGCTGCAAATGATCCTATGGGATTTTACATACATTGTAAACTGTATATTTCTATGAAGATGCAAACCAATTTCTCTAGCCCCTGAGAAAACATCACAAAGACAAACAGCCCATATAACACTGATTCAAAAAGACAAATACACTAGAAAATTTAAGATATAAAGTTCAAAACTTAACATCTGAAACTTACATGCATCTCCCTTCTTTCCCTATCTAATGAGTTAATGAGGAATGGAATAATTAAAGACAACAAAAAGAAAGAGAAAAACTTAAGCTAATAATAAAACTACAAAAAAATCTATGGAAAAATGATAAATTATGTCCCGCTCTGGTTTTTATGAGTTGTTCAGGAAGAGGTGGCAGGGAGGCCCTGGAACCTACTCTTGAGTCTTCCTGGCCAAACTGCACCACATGAATCTGCAAATGTTTTCTAGTGGAGAAGATGACAAACCCAGGCTAAGATTTTTAGATTCATTTCAACTGAAGGGAGACAAAAGCAGCATAAAGACTTCCTCCTAGAGGCCCCTCCAAGTGCATTTCCCCAGTACCATTTCCCTTTGTGTTCAGAGTCCCAGAAGGACATATACCAGAAAACCTGCCACACAACCATGTGTACTTTTTGGAACATGGTCTGGCTTCACATTTCTGCATCTCTCAGAGGGTAGGAAAATTTGCTCTGACCACGGCTGAGGCACAGCACCCATGCCCAAGGCATCTAAGTGGGGTCCTGGGTCCAGCCAAGGAGGCAGCAGTCAGAAATTAGGATGGGAGGGCTGGGAAGGTGGTTCAGTGGTAGAGTGTTTGCCTCACATGCATGAGGCCCTAGGTTCAATTCCTCAGCAGCACATAAGCAGAAAAAGCCAGAAGTGGTGCTGTGGCTCAAGTGGTAGAGTGCTAGCCTTGAGCTGAAGAGCTGAGGGACAGAGTCCAGGCCCAGAGTTCAAGTCCCATCACCGACGAAAGAGAGAGAAAGAAAGAAAGAGCGAGAGAGAGTGAGAGAGAGAGAGGGAAGGAAGGAAGGAAGGAAGGAAGGAAGGAAGGAAGGAAGGAAGGAAGGAAGGAAGGAAGGAAGGAAGGAAGGACAGACAGTATGGGACAGAGGGAAGAGACCTACTTAGCCTGTGGTGAGATGTGAAGCATCTCTCACAGTAACTCACACACGGGCCTCTACGTGGGTGCTAATATAAAGGAAAATAATAAGTGATGCTATTTAAATATCAGGATATTTAAAAGCCAGAAGACCAAACAAGTAGAGGCTAGAGTTGAGGTACAACTGTCCACAATAGAGACCCAACTCGGCAGGTCTACCTCGGAAGTTATCTGCTGAGCTCTGAGAGGAGACCCGACTCTAAATCTTTCCCCAGTGCCCACAAACACCCTTTAAATGAATAATTAGCATCGCACTTGGATGCCCAATAAATGAAACCCATCAAGGCCCAAGGCAAAGTACTATGCAAATGCGTAATTGCATACACTCTATCTACATGATGGCTTCCAAGGGACACCTTTTTGGAGATTAAAAGGGTAGGCGAGCTCTGAAAGTCCTTTGAAACGCCTCTAACCACGGCACCGCCCGGCCAGTGGGTTGAGCGCTGTCGGTCCGTCCTGGAAGCCCAAGGCAATGGGCCAGTGTGGGCGGCTTTCCCGCTCCCCCACGCGCCCCACTCCCACGCGGCAAGCAGGGGCTGGGCACCCGGGAGCGGCCGCCACCGTCCGGCACCGACTTCCGAGCTCTGCTTTGGAAAGGACGGAGGGATGTGCAGCCGGGCGGGGTGGGGTGAGCGGGGGAATGGGGCCCGGCGGCGCCCCAAGTCTGCCCAACAGGTGGGACGCGGCGCGGGCGGCGACCGAGTCCCTCCCCGGCCAGGTGGGCAGAGGGGCTCGGGGGAGCTGGTGACCGCGTGACCACTCTTCCGAGCTTTCCGGAGCTTTGCTGACGGGAAGCGACGTCGAGCAGGGGTCTCGGGGCGCGGAGCGACCGGACGGTGCCACCTGAGACGCGGGGACCGCCGCCCCGGTCCTCGTGAGGTGAGGACGCCGCGGGAGGGGACCGGGGACCCCGCCGCCGCCCGCCGCGGCCCCGGCCCGGCCCGGCCCGGCCCCCAGACTCACTGCTCCGCCGGGCACCGCGCCGCCGGGCACCGCACCGCCGGCCGGGGCCGCCCGCCGGCCCGCGCCGCGGCCCCCGCCTCCCGCGCCGGCGTCTCCGCGCAGCCCGCGCCCGGCCACGATCCGGGCTGAGGCATGGTCCCCCGGTTCATGCGGCGGCGGACGGGGTCCAACCGCTCGGAGCAATCCCGGGCCTGCCCTGCCCTGCCCGGCGCCCGGCCGCCGCGGCCGCCGCTCCACTGCCAAGCGGCTCTCCAGGCTCCACCGGCGCTTCCGCGCGCGTCACCATGGCCCGCCCCTCGACCTCTACCCCGCGGCGAGGGGGCGGGGCCTGCGCATGCGCGTGCGCGTGCGCGCGCTCCGCGGGCACTGCGCCGGCTCAGCCCTCGGGTGCCGAGGGGCCGCGGCGGCGCCGGAGCGCGTGCGGGGTGAGTGACGTGGCGCCCGCCCGCGCGTCCTCCCGTCCGCCCGCGGGAGTGGGACGCGCGGCCTCCGCGGTGGGGTCACCGTGAGGCACTCTTGGGGTTCTCTGCGCTTCCTTACGTGTATGTGGAACCGAGCTGTGTGTGCCCGTGTCCTCGCGTAGGAGGAGCGGGAGCAGAGGCGGCGGTTGGCGCTGCCGACATCCGGGTAGGGCCCAGGCCGCGGAGGACCGGCCTGCCGGGGCCGCGCGGAGAGCGGCCGGGGCTTCGGGGCGGGGTGGGAACACGCAGCGGGAGCGCTCCGCTCCCCGAGGCCTGGAGGCCTGGCTCGCGTGGGCCCCGGGCTCAGCCCAAAGGAAAATCGGGGGAGAAGCACGTTGGAGTCCAGGCCCGGGGAGGTGGCCGGGGGGGGGGGGGGGGTCTTCCTTGAGCCATCTGGAGAAGGCTGTTTTGAAAGGTGACTGCAATTTGGAGTGAAGGTCCGAGGACAGGTCTAGGAGACCACCCGAGAGAGTGGTGCGCATCAACAAAATGCTTTGGTTTTTGAGGCAGAGAACGCTGGGGTATTTAACTTTGTTTGGAAAGATAAAAACACCTGATGAGAAATTCGGAATTTAAAGGTAAGGGATTGGAGTGGGCTGAACAATGCCCCTCCCAATTTATTTCCCTCTGGAACCTCACACTACGATCACTTCGATGTAATTAAGATGAGATCCACTGGATATGAATGGGCCCTAAATCTAATGACTAGGGTGCTTGGTAAAGGAGAGGCCACATAGACAATCAGACACCAGGAGATAAGGCCACGTCGGACAGTAAGCAGAGATTGGAGGGAGGCAGCTAGAAGCCAAAGAACGCTGATAGTCACCAACTGTGAAGAAAAGACAATGAAGAATTTAGTCTAAAATATCTGCAGGAGAGTCTGTGAGACTCTTATCTCCAATTAATCACTCCCAAAAAGAGCCAGAAGTGGAGCTGTGGCTCAAATGATAAGTGCACCCCTGAACATTAACACTTGAGCACAAAAGCTCAAGGACAACATCCAGGCCCTGAGTTCAAGCTCCAGAACTGACACACACACACACACACACATACTCACACAAAGACTTGGTTTCATTGCTCAAGCCACCCAGCACATCTGGTATGAAGTGCAGCTATTGGTTGAAAAGTGCTTTTTTCCTCTCTACCTGTTAAGAGAGGAAAACAAACAAACATGTTTATTTCCCACTGGCAAGACCAGCAATATACATTTCCTCTTCTACCCAAAAGAGAAATCAGTTCTTAGGTCCTGTGTTATAATTTAATCTATAGCATCCTCATTCGCCTTCTGTTTCCAAAGAACCTCACAAGTTAGTAGTTCCAGTGAAAAAGGAGTAGCTACCACACCAGACTTACTGGCAATATATTTGTGTCAGAGCGTGTGGGGGCAGGGGGGGGGGTGGAAAGCCCAAAATTTCAGGAGCCTTCTATCACAATGGAACTTCAAGGTAGGAGTTACAAGGCTCAGCGCCCAGTAGGAGAGAAGGGGACGCCACAACAAGCCTGGACTGGTATGGAAGTAGCTCTGCCACTTAGGCAGATCCAGCAGGTCCAGTAGTACTTAAAGAAGCACTGGCAGATTTACATGCTGGTTAGTCTTTTGTAGGAGAATTACAATTCAAACCCTTAGGATTTGGTTGCAAACCCTGCTGTCTTCTGTGGAAAACTATTCTGCTTTTGGTTGCCACTAGACTTTGGTAGACTGAATGCTTATCCATGGACACCATGTTAGCATGGAGCCTGACCTCAGAAGTAAGTTACATTGCTAGCATGTCACCTTGATGTGATCTGATGAAAGTGGATTTCTCTCCCAAACCCATAATTCCATGCCAAATATAATATTAATATATGCATTAGGCAATCTGTTTGAGGAGCAATCTACAAAATGCCTGATTAGAACTTTCCAAAATTAACAGTCATCAATAACAAGTCTGAGAAACTCACAATCAGAGCCTGAGAAGATAGGTCAGCTAGTATTGTTGTAAGGAAACCCAGTCATGAGAGAAATGGAAGCCACCACTTAAGAGGCCAAATTATGAGTACTGGAGAGCCAGAGGACTGCTGGTAGCCTTGTCTCAAAGACCAGCAGTCTCACGTGCAGCTAGGACAAGGTTTATATAAGCCAAAACCACACAAAGTGTGTGGAATTAAACCTAACAAAAGTGTTACACAGAAGCAAAGTAAACCAGATGAGGACACTTAAACCTAATAAAAAAGCAAATCATCTGGGGGAAACAATCAGAGGAAATCATGGGCCAATTATCTAGGGAAGGGATAGACCCAGTCTTTACTTCAGTATAATGCATCCTGAGTAGTAGTCTCCAGACACAAACAAGATATCAGGTTAAAGGAAATCTCTATAGACCACAGGCTTACTGACAGATTAACAAAATGTTAGGAATAAAGGAAATTGGTATGGAGTAGTTCTATCTTTGCTTTTTGTAAATCTAAAACTTCTTAAAATACAAAATCTATTGTACTAAAACAAAATCAAACTTACTGGAAACCAGTGGCTCCCAGTAATCCTAACTGTAATCTTAACTGCTCAAGGAGACTGAGATCTGAGAATCACAGTTCAAAGCCAGCTCAGGCAGAAAAGACCCTGAGACTCTTTATCTCCAATTAACTACCAAAAAGCCAGAAGTGGAGCTGTGGCTCAAATGGTAGAGTGCTGAGTCTTGAGAACAAAGGCTCAAGGACAGCACCCACACCCTGTTCAAGTCCCAGGACTGACATAAATGCAAATCACCATGACTTAAAATAGTAAACCAAGACTTTCAAAAATAATGAATAAATTCTTATATTGGACTTCAGTTAAAATTTTTAATGTTATTTTTCGCTCATTTTTGAAATTTTTGCTGTGTGCATGTTTTATACTATACATAATATATCAGAATCCTTATTCTGCCAAAAGCCATGTGATATCTGTAACGTCCTTCACAGACCACACAGTTGTCAGTACAGCCAGCTGACTGCAGTAGCTGACACGCACACAGGAAGCACACCTGTCCGTCCCATCATGCACCTAGTTGCAGGGGTTCCCACCACTGTGAGGTACACTTGTGGGGTTTTAACGTGTTTGCTGGCAATAACATTAACTTTCACCAACTAGAAAATAATGTTATTAGATAACTGCGTGTCTTAAATTTTTTTTAAGTTTTTCTAAAGTCAGTCATGAGTGAAAAAAAAAAAAACCTATAAGACTATATAGCAGCCCATTTTGATCTCAAGTTGAATAGATTAGAACATTAAAATACAGTAAGTTTGCTGAGTGCTGGTGGCTCATGCCTGTAATCCTAGCTACTCAGGAGGCTGAGATCTGAGGGTCATGGTTCAAAGCCAGCCCTGGCAAGAAAGTCCGTGAAACTCTTTTTATCTCCAGTAAACCACCAGAAAACCAGAAGTAGCGCTGTAGCTCAAGTGGTAGAGCACTAGCCTTGAGCTGAAGAGCTGAGGGACAGTGCTCAGGCCCAGAGTTTAAGCCCCATGACCAACCAAAAAAAAAAAAAAAATATATATATATATATATATATATATATATATATTAAAAGCCTACATAATACTGCTAGAGTCTATTCCAGTTAGTGTCTAGCCTTCTCCTTGACTCAAATATTAGATAATTTTAAGGATGATATTGTGATTTGTAATGGTTGATTATATTTACAATCACTGCATTAATGCCTAGAATAATGTATGGAAGACTTCAAGTTTCATTGACACATATGGAGGAAGGTAGAGCAACTGCAGTCATGTATACTGTGTAACTTTAGGGTAGAGATGGATGGAGTGGAGATAGATGGGGAAGAATGGAGGAAAGAATGACATTGATCCAGGTGCTTTGTGCAAAGAACACACCTAAGTCATTACAGTGTTTACCTTGTTCCATTTTATATTGGTTTGGAAGGGAGGGCAGTGCTGGGATTTGAACTCAGGGGCTCAAACTTGCTGATCGGGCACTTTACCATTGAGCCACACCTCATGCTGGTTTTTTGCACTGATTTTAGTTCTGAGATAGGGTCTTGCTTCCTGCCTAGGCACATGGCTCGACCATGTTCCTCCTGTTATATAGGCTTTCCACCTTAGCGGAAGACAGGCATGTACCACTTCTTCCATTGAGCAGGGGTTCCTTAGATTTTTTTTCCTCCTAAAGTGGCCTAGAACCTCAGTCTCCCAATCTCAAGCTGTTAAGTAGTTAGGATGCTGGATATGAGCCACTGGGCAGCTATTTATTTTATTTATTTATTTATTTATTTATTTATTTATTTATTTATTTATTTATTTATTTATTTTTCCCCTGGCTGTGGGTCTTGAACTCTGGGCCTGGGCGCTGTCTCTCAGCAATTCAGCTAAAAGGTGAGCACTCTACAACTTGAGCCACAGTGCTACTTCTGGTTTTCTGGTGGTTTATTAGAGATAAAAGTCTCACAGATTTTCCTGCCCGTGCTGGCTTTGAACCATGATCTTCAGAGCTCAGCCTCCTGAGTAGCTAGGATGACAGGCATGAGCCACCAGTGCCTGGCACTGGCAGCTTTTTTTAAACAAACAAAAAGAAACAACAACAACAACAAAACTTCTGTACAGAACTTAGTACAAGTAGAATGCCCAAGTCCCCCTTTTCAGTACATTAAACTCATATTTTACAGCAACATGAAAACTACATTTTTACTGTATGGAATTTCCCAGTGCCACAGCATTAAAAATAGAGTTCATATGTATTCTGTACATCAATTTCTAAAGTGTCTAGGAAAGGTACTTTTTTATTCTAGGTTTATGAACACTACTCAAGCTTGTTAGGAAGAACTACTACTTTCACTTAGAAATTAACTGACTGAGTACTCAAGCATTAATTTGAAAGACTCTTTTTATCCCATATGCCTCCTGAACATAGAATGTTCTTTATAAAAAGGCAGAATTTGAGGGAGAAAGCAAAACCTATGTCTTTGGTGTTTTGAAGCTAAAAGAAATTACAGAGAAAAAGAGGGTAAACAATCCAATAAAACACCTTGCAGAGGTGTTAGTTTACCTAGAAAGCCCCAAAACTTTCCATAGAAGTTTCTATTGGGGGTATGGGTCAAAATTAAATTTACTTTATCATGAAAATGAAACTATCACAGGTAGGAGATGAGAATGATGCAATGATTCATAGATTTGGAGTTCTAGATAATATTAAACCAATTCAAAAGCCGGGTGCCAGTGGCTCACTCCTAGCTACTCAGGAGGCTGAGATCTGAGGATCATGCTTCAAAGCCAGCCCGGGCAGGAAAGTCCATGAGACTTGGCAATAAAAATCATTAGAAAACAGGAAGTGGCACTGTGGCTCAAGCAGTAGAATGCTCTTGCCTTGAGCTGAAGAGTGCAGGGACAGCGCCCAAGCCCATAGTTCAAGCCCCACAACCGACAAAAAAAAAAAAAAAAAATTCAGCTACACAATTTCTTCCTAAAGATATTATACAATGACATTTTTCTTTTGTTTGAGGGTCTTCTAAAATGGAATTTCATACTCCTAGTCATTAGTAGCTGCTATAGGCTGAATTGTTCCCTCTCCCAAAGGGAAATTTATAGACATAAGCCCTAACCCATGAATGCCAATATATGGAGATAGAGACTATGAGGAGGTGGCAAGGGTTAAGTGAAATCATAAGGGTGTGACCTCAATTGGTAGGCTGAGCCTTTACCTGTAGAGACAAGGACACCAGAGCTTACTCCCTGTCAGGTCAGAACCATTTGAAAGCCAAGCAAAAAGCCTTGTCAGAAACAGAATCAGGTGACACCTTGATCGTACCTTCCAGATAGCATAAGTGTGAGAGAGTTGTTTAAGTCACCTAGTGTATGATGTTTTGTCATGGCAGCCATCCCAGTAATTCTTCAGACTCACTGTTAGGGCAGCCTGTGGATTGCTGCTCACTAGAATCTCAAAGGAGCAGGAGGTGCCAATCATGTATCCTAAGAAAATAAAGGGAAGTGTTGGAGATAGTTCTGGGTGCATAAAGAAGGATAGAGCGTAAAATTGTTTGGAAAGCCATGTGAACATATAGGTGGAGATGTCCCAATGAAATCTCACCCAAATCATTAATATAAGTTAAGTAAACATGTACCTATCTATGAAGAAAGGGGGTAAAGGTTGAAGGTATGGCTTCTGCCTAGAAAGTTTAGACAGCCTGAATTCAAACACCACTGTTATTAAATAAAAATTAATAAATGTATAACTCTCAGTCATCCCACATCTTACTATGCCTCAAGAGCTGCAGCCAACTCAGCAGCCTCTAGTCACCTTGTAACCTCTTCCTCTTCCTCCTCTTCCTCTTCTTTGGACAATAATCCAATAGTATTGGGAATTTGCCTTGAGACTTCATTTAACCTTAATTGCTTTTCCTTAGAGACTTCATCTCCAAGTAGTCACATGGGGTTTTAGGACTTGAACATATGATTGAAATTGGGCACTTTCAGTCCATAGCATTCATTATCATCTATCTTGTTATTAACCCAGTGGATGCTGCACAATGCTTCTTAATAGATTTTTTTGGCTAGGTGACTTAATATTAGTACCATACATCTTATAATGCAACAGCAGACAGAAAAGGAGCTATGTGGGCTGGGATGTAGCTCAGTGGCAAAGCGCTTGCCTAGCAAGTGCAACGTTCTGGGTTTGATCCCCAGTACCAAAAAAGAAAAGACAAAAAAAAAAAGGAGCTATGTGACCTTTTACAGGTCATTTAGCCTCTCTGAGCCTGTTTCTTCAGATGCAAAATCTAGGTAGTAACTCTTACAGCATCTTATGAAGATCTGAAAGGGTATGGCAAGGGACTCTTAACAGTGCTTTTAAAATTAGATGTACATCTAACACTTCATGGTTTCATAAAGCTCATAGTTTGTGAAACATCTTTAATATACTACCCATCAAGATCAGATCTGAACTTGCCATACCTTTCTGGAACCAGGATTAATAATCTGTACTCGTGTAAGGTAATCTAAGCCTTACAGAATGTGGTCATTGTTAAATAACTTTAACTTCACTAGGTTATTGCACTCTATAAATAATTTTTCTGATTATTTGTGGATATCTAATTGTCAACACTAGGGGGCAGCATGAGAGCCTCTCCTGGAACAGCTCCTGCCCATCCCAGCCTGAAACATTTTAGCCAGGATGTAGAGTGAAGAAACCTGAGAATGCCACCCTCACACTGTCATCTATTTGAGATTATGAGGCCAGAGAGAAACACCCAGACTGGGGACTTGACTCAAGCAACTCTTTGGACCTTTTTTGTGTGTGTTTATGCCAATCCTGGGTCTTGAAATCCACTCCTGGGAACTGTTCCTGAGCTTTTCTGGTCAAGGATAGTGCTCTGCCACTTAAACCACAGCTCCACTCTGGCTTTTTAGGGGTGGTTAACTGAAGATAAGAGTCTCCTGGACTTTCCTGCCCCGTCTGGCCTCAAACCACAATCCTTGGATCCCAGCCGCTTCGGTAGTTATGTTGATAGGCATGATATTAAAAAGTATTTTGGATGACCCTAACTGATAGGACTTTAAGATACTAGGGTGAAAGATATTAAAAGCTTTGTAAGTTACATGGGCACTTCAGACATGTGACAATGGAATGGTTTGTATACTAAATTGCATTTGAACACAGGAATTTTATAGTTGCTAGAACATAATACAATTTTAGGCCCACATTTACCTTTTTTCCTGGCCATCGCTGTAAATCAGTTTGGTATGTTGAATGACAGCACACAGTACAATGGAAAAAGCACAGTGTTTGAGACACCTCTTCTTCCACAAGGCACAGATGCATGTCCAATGTTTTATTGCATTCATTTGTTATTTCCCAATAATTATATTGTGAAATGAATTTGCTGCTTGATAGTGATCTACTCAAAGCACAGACACTGGAAGTCTTCCATTACATTAACCAACCCAAATTGTTGAAGGAACTATCAGAGAAAATCAGAGTGTTGTTATGTTGAAAATTTCTCTTCATATCATAAAAGGTCTGTGAAGACAGCCCATGGGACAGTAGAAATTATTTGCAAATCACATGATAAGGCAGTCATCCAGCCTCTGTAAGGTACTCTTTCACCTCATCAATGAAGATAACCCAATTTTAAATGAACAAAGGATTTGAAGAGACATTTCTTCAGAGAAAATAACAGACATGAAAACTGGCTCAACATCATTAGTTACAAGAAAATCTCATTTGTATCCAGCTGAGATACAATTTCACACCCACTAGGACAGCTAAAATTAGAAAACACACAACAACAAATGTTGGTGATTACGTGGAGAAATTGCAACCCATATTCCTTGCTGGTAGGAATGTAAAATAGTGCAGCTGCTTGTAAAAGTATTTGGCAGGTCCTCAAGCTATAAACAAAGAGATTCCACTCCTAAGTAGACACCCAAGGAAATCAAAACGACCCAAACAAAAATGATGCACATACGTTCATGGAGGCATCATTCATAACAACCAATCAGTGAAAACCACTTAAATGTCCATTAACCAAGGGGGAAATGTATATATATATATATATATATATATATATATATATATATATATATATATATATATATATACACATATAATGTGTTATAATATAGATTATCATTTGTTAATAAATAATAAATTACTGATGCATCCTAATACATAGGCAATACTGTAACATGGTATGTGAGGCTGGGCTGTCATTCAGTTGTAGAACACTTGCCTGGTATGTGCAGGGCCTTGGATTCAATGCCAGTACCACAAACACGCTATGTGAAAGGCAGTCGTCAAAAGCCATGCTGCATATCGAATGATTCCATTACATAAAATGTCAGAATACACAAATCTGTAGAGATAGAATGTATTTAATGGTTTTCAGAGGCTGAGTGGGTGGAATGGAGAATAGGGAGTGACTGCTAATAGAAATATTTTGGTGGTAACAAATACGTTCTGAAATTAGATAGTGGTGGAAGTTCCACACTTCATGCAAACACTAAAATCTTCTGCCCTGTATACATGTTATTTTGGATGATTGTACTGCAGTTGGACATCCAGGCTTCACACTCACTAGACTGGCATTTTACCACTCAAGACAATCCTAGACCTGAGTTACATCTATTTTTCAAAGGTGAATTAAATGGTATACAAACTACCTAATAAAGCTATTATTTTAAAAGTCCTTCAAATCCTTAAAAAGGAAACAGTATATAATAAATAATATATTTAGTCATAGTCTTATCAGTGGTGATAGAAGTCCAGAAAGCAACACATTTAATAACTTGAAGGCCATCAGCTAACATTCACAGCACATAGAGTTCAGCACCATGGACAAGGCCTTGCAACTGCTATCCTTTTGAAGACAGCCTGTGAGAAGGTACCCAGCGTTTTCTAAAAGTGACATTTCCATTACACTTTTTAGCACTAAAATAT
The DNA here is from genome assembly GCF_024711535.1 of Dipodomys merriami. Classification (NCBI taxonomy): domain Eukaryota; kingdom Metazoa; phylum Chordata; class Mammalia; order Rodentia; family Heteromyidae; genus Dipodomys; species Dipodomys merriami. Next base: position 9,342,033 of record NW_027204715.1, on the reverse strand, counting down.
GTCCTGGCCACCATGACTGCCTTTCTATGTGTATTCTGTGAGCATATCACTATGAAACAAAAGATCTGCTACAGACCTCCTTCAACAACACAGATCGGTTACATGCTAGATATCCACTTAGGTCTCTTGCTTCTATTAGCTTCACTCCCTATCCAAACCTGTCATTGTACATACATGACGAACTAAGACCATATCAATACAGATATTTTATTGCCAAATTCTTCAGCAACTCATCCAATTGCATCCCCAAGCATTTTTTTTTCATTCTGGAAATACAAACTATACCATGACACCAAAGTCCAGAGATTTATCCAATAAAACAAAAACTGAATTCTCAAGCATGCTTCAAAACTCCCAGGACCCAATAACCCTGGATCTAGCCTGGAAAATAGGTCAATTCCTGAGGATAAGGAGAGACTTCGGGTGGAATAGGCTAGTCCTTTACCTTCTGAAATTTAGATCAGTTTGGTCAGCACAAAATTGCAGATACAAGTTCCCTAATTTTGTGTGATCACTTCTGTCATAACAATTCACCTGCAAGCTGGTTATTCATTCTACCGTCATATAACACTGTTGTACAAGAATTCTGTAGGCTTACCACTCCAAAATGAGAAAGTCCAAGAAATGTTAGAGCAGCAAAACAGTATTGATTGAGATGGCAGCTCAGATCTTTGGGTTCTTATCTATGTGGTGGTGGACAAGATGACCCAACCCACAAAGATCTAACTGAATGCTTTTGATTACACTATTCTTTGTTTATGACTCAGCTTTGTCATGTTCCCATCTTGCTCCTTTTTATATCAAAATAATTAACACGAGAGGCTTATTTGTGCCAAATCCATAAAACCAGATATCACTTCCTCAGGGAGGAGGGAAGAAGAACAATTAACAGAGAGCAAGGAATGTGTTCCATTATCCACTGTCTCTTGTCCTTTGGCATGCATTGCTGTGGGTGTCCTGGTTTATTATAATGGAGTGATAGAAGCACTTTTCTCACAGAGGAAATGAAGTGCAATGTTCTTAATAGGTACAATAGAAGCTGCTAACAATTTAAGAACGTGGGAGATGCATCTGGAGTTCACATGTGTCTAAAGCAAATGTTTTCTACTTGCATGATTCTTTAATCCTTACATTCTCAGTGACTAATATAGCACTTTCTTTTTTGTCTGTTGTGGGTCTTGAACTCTGGGCCTGGGCACGATCCTTCAGCTCTTCAGCTCAAGGCTAGCTCTACCACCTGAGCACTTCTGGCCTTTTCTGTGGTGCTGAGGAATTGAATCCTGGGCCTCATGCATGTAAGGCAAGCGCTCTACCACTGAGCAACCTTCCCAGCCTCTATACCACTTTCTTCAACTCTGATTCTATCTGAGAAAGAGCTTTTTTGCTGGCTGAGAATCCCAGGAGTCTGCTTCTTTCCCTTACTAACAATTTTTCCCAACTTGCCCACCTGGAGGTACTCTTCTCTGAGGGTGAACATGACTTACCACTCTCACATCACTTAACAACAATTACTATATTTACTTTGTCCCTAATTTTATTCATATACTTATTAGTTTTCAGAATTCAACAGGAAATAGTTCTATGTATGATAGAAATGCTAAATGAGACTGAAAGTAATATTTAAATTTTATTTAAAAATTCATCTAGTACCTAAAGGGATCTATCAATTAGCCATCAAAACAAACTACAATTTGCCACTTCCTTCCAGTTAAAGACAAACCGTAATATATCTGTTACACTAGACTTAGGAGGATAAATTCAATTCCCAGAAACACATAAAATGATGTGCAAGCCTTACCTGCTACAATTTTATGTAACAATGCAGCTGGCTCTTGAACCCCGGTATATCACTCACTGTACATGTCTCTCAGAACCTCTGTTTCCCAGTACCAAGAAAGACATGTTTGGTGCTCCTATTGTCCACCAACCCTTCTTAGGAACATTGAGGTTTTTTTTTTTCTTTTCTCCTCTGAGTATATAGAATCTTGGGGGAACTGTCCTTAAACTTCACAGCCTTCCTACCACTGAGACTCTAAGGGGTCCTGAGCATCTCCCAGTAGTTCCTAGTAGTTCCAGAACTTTCACTTATGAATTGATGGCATATGTATCAGAAGAGCAGAATTCACGCATGCAAGCAACCTAACCAGATGCTTCCTGTAATGCAGTTCCTGCTTTCTCTCCTATGGAGCCTTGTGGATTCCCAGACTAATTTTTTCTAGTTTTCCCAATGATTTATTTTCTTCTCAGTCAACCAAAGTCAATTCCATCTGCCTGCAACAAAAGAACCCTAACTGATTCATTTCTCTCTGTGGGTGGAAGCACTTGGCACGTTTAATGATCACTTACAACAATATCCAGTGTTGTGTATTATAATACCAACTAAAAGGCAGAGCATTTTTAACAGGTCTGGAATACTGTATTGGGAAAACTTTTTTTGGGGGGGGGGGGGGGTCCGGTCATGGGTCCTGAACTCTGGACCTGGGTGCTGTCCCTCAGCTCTTCAGCTCAAGGCTAGTGCTCTACCACTTGAGCCACAGTGCCACTTCTGGCTTTTTTCTTTTTGCTTATGTGGTACTGAGGAATTGAACCCAAGGCCTCATGCATGCAAGGCAAGCGCTCTACCACTGAGCCACCTTCCCAGCCTGTATTGGGAAAACTATTAAGCAGGGCCTTTTGTCTCCTGCCACAAAATCAGAAATAGAAAGAACACTATGAAACACTACATAAAGGAGCTGGGGACATAATTTTCTGTATCTTCCACTTCATATTTTAGTTTTAACACTTTATTCCAAAAATTGTGTTGAAGTTTTAATGATTTTTTAAAATTATTCTTAAATTTAGAGAATTTAAGAATAAAAACTAGCCACAATCCCAACCTAAGTCAATTCAGTGTTTCAACTTGTTCATGATGCTACCAAGAATTAGTCCATCTTCCAAACTCATTTTTGGCAACAATGTTGTCATAGATTTATTATATTCAACACTTGTTAATATTTTGTGTCCATCTTATTGTCTCCTTTTATTTCTCTTCCTTCTCCCTCCTACAACTCATAAACAGTCCAAATGGTCATTATTTATTCTTGTAACCTTTCTACATTTTCAAACTATAACATAAATGCATACATTTTTTCATGCATGTGTTCACACACCTGCATGTACACATGCATATCATCCCTTGGTATTAATGGGATATTAGCTCCAAGCCCTTCTTCACATAAGTTTACCTATGAGCTATGAAAATCTTCTTGTGTACTTTAAAAATCATCTCTAGATCATTTATAACAACCAGTACACTGTCAGTGCTAAATAGCTACTATTATACATTATCTAGAGAAATAATGGCAAGAAGTCTATACAGGAATTTTTCTACATATTTTCAATCTAGGGTTGGTTAATGTGTGATGGGGAAGCCAGATACAGAGATCTGACCACACACACACACACACAAATCCACACAATTTTATGATGGTTTAGGTGTTGCTTCCTAAACAAAACTGAACTACTGTATAAATCAGTTCTGCCTGTTGCTTTTGCTACATAATACACAGAAAGTTCTCTTTAGTCAGCTGGATCAGCTTTATTGCTTTTCTTTGGAAGATTTATATACACACACCAGTCTGTGTGTCTGTGTCTGTCAGACCTGGGGCTTGAACTCAGGGTTGGGTGCTATCCTTGAGCTTTTGTGCTCAAGGTTAGTGCTTTATCACTTAAGTCACAGCTCTACTTCTGACTTTTTTTCTTGTTGGTAGTTTATTAGTGATAAAAGTCTCAGACTTTCCTGCCCAGAGTGGCGTCAAACTATGATCCTCAGCCTCATGTGTAGCTAGGATTATAGATGTGCCACTGGAGCCCAGGAAAGATTTGTATTTTTTTTATTTAATAGTATTTGGAGATTGGATTAAATCTATCATCTTGCTGATTGCTCTCTATTAATCCCATCTCTTCTAAATTTTTCTCTAATTTACTGCTGTTGTTTTGTTAGATCTTACTTTCTATTTTTAGTTACTAGTGACTGCTAATATTTATAACATATAACATCCTTATCAAATATAATTTAATATTTGAATGTTATATAAAATAACCTTTTAATAGTATACTTCCATTTTCTTCTTCATCCCTCTTGCTGTCATCATGTATTTTATTTTTACATAAGTAATAAACCTCATTTACTTTAATCAATTACTTCTTAAATTTCTTTTTTTTTTTTTTGGGTCCGGTCGTGGAGCCTGAACTCTGGGCCTGGGCGCTGTCCCTCAGCTCTTCAGCTCAAGGCTAGCGCTCTACCACTTGAGCCACAGCGCCACTTCCGGCTTTTTTCTTTTTGCTTATGTGGTGCTGAGGAATCGAACCCAGGGCCTCAGGCATGCAAGGCAAGCGCTCTACCACTGAGCCACCTTCCCAGCCCCTTCTTAAATGTTTTTAAATGAAGAGTAAAATACTTTTGTGTTTACAACCAGGCTCAGTGGTTCACACCTGTAATCCCAGCTACTCGGGAGGCTAATGCAGGAATACTATTTGTTAGACAGCCCTAGTCAACATAGCAAGACCTGTCCCTTATTTTAAAAACTAATTCCAAAAAGAAGAAAAGTGTGAGGAGGGGTGGGTTAGGAGCGAAGGGTGACAATGTTATCACACACTTTGTATTCATCTATTGTTCTGTAGAATGGGAACTTCTTTTTTTGGGGGGGGGGTTCTGGTCGTGGATCCTAAACTCTGGGCCTGGGTGCTGCCCCTCAACTCTTCAGCTCAAGGCTAGTGCTCTACCACTTGAGCCACAGCACCACTTCCAGCTTTTTTTCTTTTTGCTTATGTGGTGCTGAGGAATCGAACCCAGGGCCTCAGGCATGCAAGGCAAGTGCTCTACCACTGAGCCACTTTCCCAGCCCTAGAATGGGAACTTTTTTGTACAACTGCTTAAAGATAATTTTAAAAATTTAAATTAAAAAACAACGAATTCCATATTTCTTTCCATATCTACCACTTCCTATGTTCCTCATTGCTTTGGGAAGATCTGAGTTTCCATCTATTTATTTTCCTTTTGCCTAAAGAACTTTCCTTAACATTACTTACAATGCAGATTGGCAGTGACAATCACTCCGTGTGTATATGTGCGTGCGTGCATACACACAGGTGCTTGAACTCGGGGCCTGTGTGCTATCCCTAAGCTTTCTCTCAAGGCTGGTGTTCTTCCACTTGAGGCACAACTCTACGTCCAGCTTTTTGGTAGCTAACTGGAGATAGGAGTCTCACAGACTTTCTTGCCCCTGCTGGCTTCAAACTACAATCCTCAGATCGCAACCTCCGGAATAGCTAGAATTACAGGTGTGAGCTGCCAGTTCCTAGCCACATGGTTATGTTTTGAAATGTAAATACATTTAATGTTTCTGGCACAAACTGGAGCAGAAGTACCTTTGTGGGAGTATCCATTTACAATCCTAAACTATCTTTTCTATTATACACTATCGAGTCTTTCAAACATTTTCCACTGTTTTTACTTCCTAGAAAATTGCAGAGGTAATTCTATCCAACAAGAACACTCAGCAGATTTACCTGTTTTAGGTTGTGGCGCTTGCCTGTTCCCAGGCTCCAGGATGTTCCTTAACAGATACAATACCCCGTGCAAGTCACAGTAGACATGAGCCTGCGGTTTCTCGTTACAGGAAACATAAAAGTAGCCTGTGAGTGAGCTGTTGGGAATTCCGTACATGAAGTTTTAGAGCTTCATGATGATGCTTAAAAATAAGAAGCCAACATTTTACTTCCAGTAAGAACATACTATTCGGGTACAAAGGGAAAAACAACAAACTAAGGAAATCATCACGAACCCAGAGGAAGCCAAGGGTGGCATATCCAATGTTTACAGCATAAAGTTCAAGTGCTGGTGCCAGTACTTGAAGTACTTGAAAACAGCACTTTGCAACAGCTAAACCAGCTGTTGGCTAAAAGTGGAGCTGAAAATGAGTCGAAGTTTGGAGGTCATTTTCCATCAAAAGATTTCAGTACAGCTCATAGAGCTTTTACCTGAATCTTTTAAAAGCACATTCATATCTTTTCTACTATTTAGCAACACAAAGGTGCCCATAAAGGGATTGCCCTGGGCAGCTAGTTGTGCTCTATCTTCTCCCCTGACCACTGAGCAATGTGTGTGACCCCACACTAAGGCCACTGGTCATTGTCATTGCTTCTATCAAAGGAACTGGATGACTGCATTGTTTCATTACATCTGATCCGAACCAGATTCTTCTGCCATCAGCATTGTCACTCATGTGCACACTTGAGCTGTGAAAGGCTCAATGTGTCTATCTAGATGGGCTGAAGGTTCATCCCATTCATCCCTGCTTCTCAGAAACGTCACATTTGCACTCAAGGGCCACGTTTCCAGCCCTGGCCCCAGATGATTGGACCGAAACACACACATGTTTCAGGAGCAACACTCAGCTGAGATGTTCATATTCAGCCTTGCAGGAATTAGATCATGTGAAGGAAGATTTAGTTCAGCTATAGCAGCAGCCTCCCCTGGCAGGGAGGAGAAACAGCAGTTACAGGAAAGACAAAAGCATGGACATGAAGAGAGAGAGAGAGACAGAGAGAGAGAGACAGAGAGAGAGAGAGAGAGAGAGTTGGAGGCATGGCTCAGTTGGTAGAGCTGTGGCCAATAAGCAAAAGCAACAGGTACCAAGTTAGAGTCCTGGTCTCAAGCATAAAAGAAAAAGTAAAGAAAGAAGAGAGAGAGAAAAAAAACAGAGACAAAATAATCTTGAAACACCTTTCAGATTGAGAGATGAGGCTGACAGCCTTAATTCTTGACTTCATAAGATGTAGGCAGTTTCCTGGGAGTCCTGTACTTCTGCCTGACCAGTCCTCTGAAGCAGCTATCTGCCCTCACAACCCACAGAGCTTGAGCGGAACCTAAAGGACCTGAGAAACCCATATGTCTTGCATTTCTAGCAAACTTAGCAAGGCGAGGCAATACTTCCTACTGATCAGAAAAGCTTAAACCCATGGATCTCTGTGATTCTCAAGAAAAGTGCACACAAAATTAGAATTTGTGAGTGTATTCCATGCTCTTACTGTATACATGCAACCCAGGCCTCTTCCGAAGCCTGCACAGGCCACAGAAGCGGCTGCTCCTCTGAGTGTCCAGACTATTAGAGGAAACAAAGGAATGATGGGTATGACCAGGCTCATTCAGTCAGGTGGTGAAGAGACCATTCAATGCTGCCTGCCGTTCAAGAATCCCTCCTTTTCCACTTGTCACTAAAACTGATTTTCCTATCTTGGTGACAAGTGTTTGGGGCCTCTAGTTTTCCTGATTTCAGGTGTGTGCTCTGGTCTGTCCAACTGTGCTTCTACTTTTGACAACCATCTGAATGGTTTCCTGTTTCCTCCATGGTTTTGCTGGCACAGGCTGCCCATGACCTTGGCCTTATCTTCCTGTTTGCCACACGTGCCTGACCAGACATCACATCTCTAACCGAGGACTTGTGTGGTGACTCAGCAGAGCCCCACCCGGACAGTGGCAGGCCACAATCAGCCTCGTCCACTGCGGTGGGACACATTTGTTCTAGACATGCAGCTCTGCCCACCCTTACGAATCTGTGACCCACTGACTGGTATTCTGTCATGAGCTGTATTTGCTGAAGAAGCTATTCAAGTGACCTTATTGGCCCTCATTCATTTTAATCTCATGAGAATGTAATATTCACAACACTTGATTTGACCACTTGCAGCTACACCAACTGAGTGAATAGGCCAGAGTACCATTAATGTCAGGAAACATCTTTTCCCTGGACTATACTTAAAATCGTGCTCTGTTTGAGTCATCAATCAATACAAAGAATGTTCCAGGGGAAATACCTTCTTTGCCCCATTAGGGAACAACAGCTGGGCTTGGCTCTCCTGTGTTGACTTTCAATTTGAAATTCCTCAGCTTTTATATGAACGCTGTTCTAGACACACAAAGACTACATCCACTCCCACACAGGCTTCAAGGAAATGTGATGGTGGTTTTCCTGAAGCAAAAAGAAGTGTGACATCAAATTGCAGTTCCTACTCATTTCATAAGGGACCTGAGGAACCCACAGACATCTCAGAAGAGAACCATCCTTTTCCAAACTTGCACCTTTGCACAGTACCCTCTGGAGCCCAGTCACATCACAATACTTCCTGCTAAACAGGCCTCATGCAAATCAGAAAAGATGCCCTTACCGTGCAGGAATTAGCCAGTATATTGAGCCTTATTGGTGGAAACAAGACAGCCTTTCCTCTCAGGCAGCGGTGCACCATTGGGTGCACAACCCCGTACAGTGGCCTTAATAGCACCAATAATAGCAAAACACAAACAAGAAAAAACCCCCATAGCCACTACCCTCCCCCACGTGGCAAAACAACTCTCAGTCATCCAAATTTAAACTAAATACAAACACCAGAATCTGTTGATGCTTGTCTGAAACTCTATTTCAGTGCTACTAAAGTACAGTCTGTAGACCAGTGTCATGTCATGAAATCTTCAGTACCAGTCTGCAAAACAGAAATATTTATAGCCCTCCAATCCCAGTGCAACAGTTTTGTTCTGTTTGCTAAAGTTCCAGTCTGTGAAGGATTAGAAAATTCAAAATGTCACGCTGCACCATAGTAAAGTTTGAGAAGCTCTGCTCTACCTGTTTCAACAGGAAAAAGCACTTCAATTCTTGCTGGTAGGAATGTAAACTAATACAACCACTCTGGAAAGCAGTCTAGAGGTTCCTCAAAGAACTAACACAGACCTTCCCTATGACCCAGCCATACTATTCATAGGCACCTACCCTGAGCATGACAAGGACACCTGCACATACATGCTCATTGCTGCCCTATTCACAATAGCTAAGATATGGAAACAACCCAGATGAATGGAACAACATAGATGAATGGAACCAAAAAATGTGGTATCTTTATATAGTGAAATTTTAACAGAGCCATTAGAAAGGATAAAATAATGTCATTTGCAGAAAAATGGATGAAACTAGAACAAATCATATTAAGTGAGGTAGGCCAAGATTAGAGAGACAAACAGTATGTACTCCATGATATGCAGAGGTTAGCTTTTAAATACAATGGGAATAACAGATTACACAGGATCCCAGACACTCACATCCAGTGAGACTAAAAGAGGATAGTCTTAGGAGAAAATCACCAAGTCGTAATACCCAAGCACCTCTTCATATGTATAGAAAGTAATATACATACTGAAACAAACTTCAAAGATATGAAAACAAAGGACCTTTTTCTTAATTCATTTTTTCTTTTCCCGATTACTCTGTATTCTTTCCCTTATATACAAGCACACCTTACAAGCACACCTGAGGGAAGGCGGGGAGGACACAGAATCAGTGGAAAATGGGAGAAAAGTGCAGCAGGGAGCTCACTGGCTGCACTGGACATTGATGAACGTGAACTATGCAGCTCGTGGGCGGAGATGGGAGGGAGGGAATGGGAAAGAAGGAGGGAGCAGATGATACTATGCAAAAGGAAGGAAATGTACTTATTACCTGACATATATAAAGGTAGCCCTGCTGTATATCACCGCTAAAACAACAATAAAAACAAATAAATATCTAGACATTCATACACAGTGAGGCCAATGGCTGATAGTCTTAGGGAAGGAACACAAAGGCGCAATGCTTATGTGCTACTGATCATATATAATAACATTTATTGAAATGAGCTCCAGGAAATGAAAACAAGGGTTTTCTAATTTGGTGTTGTTTCTTTTCTTTTCATCTTGTTTGTTCATTTCTCTGTCGTTCGGAGGGTAAGGGGGAGCAGAGAAATGGAGGGACAAGGGGTGAGCAAATGCAGCAGTGGTATTCACTAGATACTCCGTTGGAAATGAACTCTACAACTTGTGGGTAGGGGTGGGGGGGGGGCTGAAAGAGAGCAAAGGAAGGGGTGGCATTGTCCAAGAAGAAATGTATTCATTACCAGACTTATGCAACCATAACCCCTCTGTGCATCACCTTTGGAGTAATTTTAAAAAATCAATAAAAATATTTTTAAAGAATTCCATTATTACCTTGCTAAATCTAACCAAGCAAAAAAAATGATTTTACCCATTTACTGTTTGCTGATTAAACACAGATCAAATTTACTCCAGGGCTGTTTTTCTTTTAACCTACCCAGCAAGTTTAACTATAGATTAAAGGTAGCTTCCGATAAGAGAAACATAAATATTTGTCTTTCCTATCCACAATGGTGCCAGTATTTTCCAACCTTCATTTCTGCCCTTCTTTTCCACCCCCCACCACACCTCCTGCATTAAGGAAGTCATACATGTATCTACTTGGAAGCACACCTCTAGAACACACGATCAGCTTTCTGGGCTTCAACCTCCATAGAAGTCAGTTTGTGCCCAGTACTTCGCCTCGCACTCCCTCCTCCTCAAGTCTTTCCCTGAAGTTCTCAGCCCAGTGGAAAAGCCAGCAACCCAACAGAATCCCCCAGCATTGGGCATAACAAGCTGACACTCAGCAGGTTCTCAAAGCAGCTCCCACAGCATCTCCCAAGTTTTGTTAATAACCATGACAAGAAATGGAGCCAAGAGCCAGGCACCAGTGGCTCAAGCCTATCATCTAAGCTTCTCAGGAGTCTGAGATCTGAGAATCACAGTTCAAAGCCTGTTCAGCAAACTCCACGGGGCTCATCTCCAATTAACCACTATGGTTTTGTGGCTCAAAGTGGTAAAGCACTAGCCTTGAGTGAAAAAGTTCAGGAACAGCACCCAGGCCCTGAGTTCAAGCCCCAGGACTGACAAAAAAAAAAAAAAAAAAAAAGAAATGCAGCCAAGAGTCTCAGGCTTTTGTGTTGGTTCTAAAACATTTACTGAGGGGTTGGGAAGGTGGCTCAGTGGTAGAGCGCTTGCCTTGCATGCCTGAGGCCCTGGGTTCGATTCCTCAGCACCACATAAGCAAAAAGAAAAAAGCCGGAAGTGGCGCTGTGGCTCAAGTGGTAGAGCACTAGCCTTGAGCTGAAGGGCTGAGGGACAGCGCCCAGGCCCAGAGTTCAGGCCCCACGACTGGACCCAAAAAAAAAAAAAACAAAACAAAATAAAACATTTACTGAGTGCCACAGAGTAGAAGTCATGTTGTCTATAAACTATGCTAGTACACATTCATATCACATTCCAGCATCTCAACGTTGTGAGTAAAACACAATGGTAATCTATGCTGATCATTGGGTGTAAGTACTGTCTTCTATTTAGAAGTCTAAACTCAGGCTGGGAAGGTGGCTCAGTGGTAGAGCGCTTGCCTTGCATGCTTGAAGCCCTGGGTTTGATTCCTCAGCACCACATAAGCAGAAAAAGCCGGAAGTGGCGCTGTGGCTCAAGTGGTAGTATGCCAGCCTTGAGCTGAAGAGCTGAGGGACAGCGCCCAGGCGGAGTGCAGGCCCCATGACTGACCAAAAAAAAAAAGTCTAACCTCCTCCCCCCAAAAAAAGTCTAAACCCAAGTTCATATCAGGAACAAGAACTATTATTCTTTGTGCGGAAAGAAGCTACTGTTAATGGTTTGAACATGAAATGCTGCCCCAGTGGCTCGTGTGTTGAATGCTTAATGTCTAGCTGGTGTCGCTATTCTGGTGGACACCTTGGGAGCTAAGTGTAGCTGAAGGAAGTGGGCCAAGGGGACACGCCTCTGAAGGCCTTACCTGAGGCCTGGCCTCTTCCTCCTTGGGCTCCTGCCTGCCCTGAGGGGAGAATGTCCACCATGTGCCCCCGCCATCATGACATCCTACTCATGCAAGTGGAGCCACGCACAAACTCAGGAGCAGACTCAATCACCCTTCCCGTCAGTGGCTTCTGTCAGGTATTTTGGTTTCCTCTATGGAACAATAACTAACAAAGCTATTTTATAGGGGGATGGTTCTGTATCTCAGCAGAGCCTCCTCATTTAAATAAACTAATTGTGCATATATCATCTTTACAATCCTCTAGACCAAGATGCAAATACTAAGAACAAGATTTTTTTTCTTTTGTCAGTACTGAGGCATGAAATCAGGATCTCACACTTGTTAGGCAGATACTCTGCAACTTCAACTATACCTCCAGCACTTTGGTTGGCTTTTGATTACTTTTCACATAATGACATCTTCACTTGTAGCTAGCCTCAGACTCCAATCCTCCCTTTACAGCCTCTTGGGGACACAGGAGTGCACCACCATACTCAGCTAAACAAGCACTTAATATAGGAAAGCCTCTCAACCCAAGTCCCAAGAACCATTACATAATGAGTGAGAGACACTCACTGGTAAGAGCAAAATGGATTAAATAACATTTAAGACCTGATAATTTTGATTATAAGGACTATTAGATCTATCAATTTGATTTTTCAGAGTGGTATTTTTCCAGAGATGTCAGATGTCCATGTGTAGCTCACTGACCGGTGCACATCCAGGCTCACTTCTGAGCCAGTTTCCACACACAGCACAAGTGAGTTCCCAACACCACTCAAGAAGTTCAAGTACAGAGGCAGGCAGATACTGCTGGCTGGCCAATAGAACCCTTTGGTCTAGAGGTGGCTGAATAGATGTGTGCTTTTTCCATTAACTTTCAAGCCATGCGGATATGACAAATAAATATAGTTCCGATGAGCTTTTGTTGTTATAAATATATATATATATATATATATACATATATATATATATATATATATAGAGAGAGAGAGAGAGAGAGAGAGAGAGAGAGAGAGAGAGAGAGAGAGAGAAAGGGGGAGCGCTTTTGTTTTAATTGGCCAAAAAAAAATGTATGGCAAGATCTGCTGTGGTGGTACATACCAATAATTCCAGCACTTGGATAGAGGACACCAGGTCAATGGGTGCAAAACCTAGGGAACACCTTTTTTTCTTTTAGTCCTGGATTTCTGTGGAAATAAGTGCATTGGGTAAGGACACCCAAGATGAGTGGTAACATACAAATGCCAGGGGACACCTGGATCCTTCACTTGGAGCCAAAAGTTCAGAGCAGCAGTTCCATAAATGCCAGCCAAAATAGCCATACTGTCACCATGTCTACACATGAACAGAAAAACAAACAGTAACACATAGATCAATCTGGACCAATTGCATGGCTGGGGTTAAACAAAATCCTATGTATATATATATATATATATATATATATATATATATATATATATATATATATATATATATGAACAGGAAGGAGCTGGAGAAGCTAGTCATAGCTCTTGTTCTGGCAAGGTAAAGCTCCGTGATGTTGGATCATTAATGCTCAGCCAGAGACAAATGGACAGTAGAGACTGTTGGACATCTTACATATGTAGCTTATACACCTGATCAAGTTTCCATTACAAACGAATGTGGATGCTGCCAGGAGCCAGGCTCATGCCTGTGATCCTAGGTACTCAGGAAGCTGAGATCTGAGGTTTGTAATTTGAAGCCAGCAGGAAAGTCTATGAGACTCTTAACTATAATTAACTACCAAAAAAAAATGTCAGAAGTGGAGCTGTGGCTCAAGTGGTTAGAGCACTAGCATGGACAGTGCCCAGCCCCTGTATTCAAGCTCCATAACCAGTGCAAAAGAGGAAGGAAAGAAATGAATGTGAATGCTGATTGTGTACCCCACAAACTTTTAATTCTGTTTATTGAAGAAGCAACGGTGGGCAAGCCCCAAATGCCCTATTTAGTAAGTCACTTACTCTTTAGAAAGAGATGCACGGCTTTGAAGTGGTATGTCATTGGCAAGTTTCTAATTATTTTTTACTTAATGGAATTCAAAACAGATGAGCAAAGTACCACCAAAATAAAGATTACCAAATGAACTAGCAAAGAACTTCTAACATAAAACTACTGAAATTCAGGCCAACAATACTATTGTTCCAATGATGCTAAGACACATTGTCTCCAACAGCAGCAGCAACAGCAGCAGCTTATACTTGAACCTGTTAATCTACCCTCAGGTAGGCTGGCGTTCTGACCCACGTCTCAGTGGGCTGAAATCCAGATGTTGACAGGGCTGGGAGATTATGTCACTTGGCCTTTTCCAGCACTCCTTGATTTGTGGTTCCTTTCTCTTCCTTCAAAGCCAGCATTGGAGCAACTCTCTGGTCTTCCATACATAGTTCACATCTCCTCTAACTATGACACTCTCTGAGTGTCTCTTCTGCCTCGAGGGATCCTTTTGATTATACTAAGCCAACTAGATTATTTTGATTATTCTAGCCTCATTTTGTTCCATCAAACAGCAATTTAGTACCATAATCCCACCTGCAAACTGCATTATCCTGTGCCATTTCACCCAATGAGTTCACAGATTCTGGGACAGGGATGAAAACATCTTCGTGTCTGAGGGGATGGAATGCCTACCACACTGAGATTCTACTAGCTAATACACATGTAAATACATTGACTAAACCAAAGTTTTTATGACAACCTCAGAATTGTTGTTCACTCAATCTATAGAATTTATCTTTTTTAAAATCTAAATGACACCTATCAAGCTGGGCAGATTCAATAGTAACAACAAATGCAGAGCTGTGAAACAAACTGTACAATATTACAAAGTAGTGGTTATTTGTATGTGTATCTATGAACATATGTAAATGTATACCTTCGTGTTTGCATGCAAACATATATAAACACACATACACAGTCTTTTAATGTTAATCCAATGATGGCAGAAAAATTAAAATATACAAAGATTCCCAGGATAATGCTTATAAAATATTGCCATGTTTATGAAGATCCAAAATCAGCTCAAGATGAAATGCTTACTGTAGAATCCAAGGTCAGAGATAAGGAAATTCTTTTCTGGTTAGTTGTTTTCCCCTACTTACTTTCTTCTTGGGTTTTTTTTCCCCCCCTGTTGTCCATATTAAGTTTCCTGTGTCTTAAAGGCCAGCCAGGATGGAAAGTGACCCGGTCAAGTGTCCCTTATGAAGGAGGTCAAACTACTAATTCCCAAATGTATCAGTGCTGCTACATTGGAGGAAATCACTGAAAAGGAAGGGAAAACCATGGTGCACCTTTGCCCCCACTGGACTTGCAGTGCCAGGCAAAGGGTCCTAATTCCTTCCACAGCTGAAATGTTAGCTTGGCTCTTTTGGGGAAAAATACTTTCCTTGCAAGGGAGACCGTCATTGGTGAGAGCCAGCGCCTGGCCCATGGCAGACTTAAAAGACAGGAATGTGGTAGTGGCGGTCATTCTCTGTCAACAGAGAGATCTCTGGCCACTCCCGGAGGGGCTCCTCGGGGTAGCAGACCGCAAAGTCTCTGGAGTTAAACTTGAAGAGTCGAAACACTTTTATCTTCACTTCAAGGGAATATCCAAGTATAAACATATCAATCTGAGGATGAGATGAAAGAGAGGTCAGCAATATAAATGTTAGAATTCCTGTCTCCCACCACCAGGAGTCAGGGATGAAGGGGGTGGAGTGGAAGGGAGGTCAAGGGGTGGGGTGTTTGGCCGCTTATGAAATGATCTACTTGTTTACAGACCCACCCATAAGCGCTTGAGTGGGCAGAGACTTAGGGACAAATGTCCATTGTATGGAAGGGGATGTCTCTCTCCTGTGATGAAATCATAGGAAAAAAAACCTGTTGGGGGGGGGGGATTAATGAAAAGAAAGGAATGTTCACAATTACTTTGTTTACTGATTGCTTTGTGTATGTGCCAGTACTGGGGCTTGAACTCAGAGCCTGGGCACTATCCCTTAGCTTTTTCACTCAATGCTGGCACTTTACTACTTGTGCCACAGCTCCACTTCTAGAAGCTTCTAGCTTGTAGTTAACTGGAGAAAAGACTCAAAGACCAGGCTTGCTTTGAACCTGGATCCTCAGATCTTAGCCTTGAGTAGCTAAGATTACAGGCATGAGCCACCAACACCTGCCTCACTTTAACATTATTTTTTAACAAGTTTGTGTAAAACTGTGTCCATTTTCTAGGAAGCAAAATAAAAACAAAACAAAACAAAACACAGAAACCCTTTTCCAAGGGAGTAAAGCATTTCCTATGCTTAATTTTTTTTGTAATTTCTATTTATCTGTATTAAGTAACCAAAGGCTTTCAGGAAGTTATACTGCTCTCAAAGTCCACTTTCTCCCAGGTAACCTGTACGTGGGAAAACCTGTTGCCCCGATGGTAACTCAGAAGCTTTCCAGATCTGGTGCCTTGGGCAGGGGGTCTATAGACCCCCAAGACAAGCGGCATGTAGCAGTGGGATTTGTTACTTCTTCTCCTCATTTGGGGCCAGTAATACCAGCCAGCCACTGTACAGGTGGCTTTATCCCGGCTGTATGTGACCCCCGAAGGTCCACATGTTCACAAACTGCCCAGATGACTACCCTTCATCAAACACGGGGAGACTGTGCAACCCTACTTACCTGCTCTAATCCACAAGTGTCTCCTACAGAATTCAGGTGATTCATCATGAAGCTCAAAGGATCTGTGGATGTCTCCCTGGAAAATAGGAGTCTGAAGAGGCTGGGAATGATCTTGTTCGTTTTCATCTGCTCGTAGACTTCAGTCACGTGATATAGCATGATGAACTTCAAGGCTTCATAAAGCTTAGACTCCAACATGGAGTCAGAAAAAAGGATATTGCACTTCAATCCTCGCTTGTGATAATCTTTAATCCCACTAAATTCAGTCCACTAAAAGGATGCAAAAGTAAAGTTGAGCAGAGTGACATAGCATTGTGCAACTAGTTTTCTGATCTATTTTCCAAGTCTACGTTAACATCAGTTAGTTGTACAAAAGGGTTTCATTTTGACACATCCATACAATGTCCCTTGATCAGACTCATTTTCTCAGTCACTGTCCCTCATCCCCTCCCCCTTCCCAAACCAAGTCAAGGCGTTTCAGTGGTCTCTGTTCATACAGGTAACATGAAGTAATTGAGTCCTTCCCTACTCTGTTCACCATCCCCTTTCTATCGTACCCATACCACACGCAGGGACTGTCTTCCATTCCTGTCATTCACTTTTTTAGTGTATGCACTTCCATGCATTTCACCATGGTGTTTCACACTTGCATTACAGCACTTTAATCACACTGACCCCTTGTCTACTCATATTGTCCGCATCGCCACTACCCCTATTATTCAGCTTTCAGTGAGTTTCATTTTGTGATCTTTACTCATTTCTGTAGTGTATTTAGATACTGTTCATCCTCTAATTCTCTCACCCTCCTCAAACAGTTCCCATTCTAGTAAAATAAGCCAAAAACTAATAGAGTAGAGTTTTATTATTTTCTCTGTTAGTACGGATTCTCTAACCCTAAGTATACTACAATGGTCCCGCTTTTGCTCCCCCCCCCCAACTCATATTGAGTGTCTAACCGCAGGCCTTTGGACAGTCACTTGTAGACAGAGTGGGAGTGGTGACCTTACAAGAAGAAGCAGAACCAGGTGCCAATGCTCACGCTGTAACCCCAGCTACTCAGAAGGCTGAGATCTGAGGATCGTGGTTTGAAGCCAGCCCAGGCAGGAGAGTCCATGAGACTCTTATCTCCAATTAATCACAGAACAAGCTGGAAGTGGTACTGTGGTTCAAGTGGTAGAGTGCTAATGCTAGGCTTGAGCAAAAGGAGCTCAGGGACAGTACAGCGGCCCAGAGTCAAGCCCTAGGACTTCAAAAATAAAAAGGGGAAACAGAGTGGTTACTAAATTCCCTCTGCCATGCGAGGACACAGCATGAAGACACCTGCCTGTAAACCAGGAAGAAAGTCCTTCCCATGTCCTACCCTACGGTACCCTGAGCTCAGATTTCCACTCCCCAGAACAGGGCCGAATAAACATTTGTTGTTTAAGCCATTCAGTTTATGGCATGTTGTTATAGCACCCTGAGCCATACTAAACACACACATACACATATTACTCCTCTAACAAACTAGGTTAAATGAAATGTTTTTCGCAAAAGCATCACCTATTACATAAGACACCAAGAGAGTCAGTATTCTCTCTACAAGTGCTTACGACAGTTGGATTATTAAAAGATATTCCAGGAAATAAGGTAGTATTCCTTATCGCTCACCCTATACCCAAGACATAGTTCAAAGTGCTCCTTTTGTATTAACTCACTGAATCCTCCCTAACAATAACCACCCAGGGTATATAGTGCTCATATTTCTCTTTTACAGAGCAGAAAACGATGGCTCAGAAAAGTGAAGGCATTTCCCAAGGCGAGCCTGCTAGTATGCTCAGAGATTCACACTGAAATTTATGACATTAAAAAAGGCAGGAAGAACTTAGAGTTCAATTGTATTGTTGCCATCTCCAAGTTCCTCATTCCAGATGCATCTTTCAGAGTATTTTGTCTGAAACTGGCCACACTTTTGCAAGAAAAAACAAACATACGTGATTGGTTGGGTTTCCAGGCCAGTCCTTTGAAGCCCCTAATTATCATGCAGAACACTGCTGCTCTCAGTCAGTGCTTGACCGGAGAAAGAAGAACAAGGAGATGACACCATCAGCTGCTGGAAGAAGGATTTCTGCTTACACTTCTTACTGGCCTACCTTTGGGATATATGCTTTTACAGTCTGAGTCTTTTTGCTTTTCCCCTCAAGCTCACCTGTGTTTTCAATAATTCCACACATTTACGTAATTTTCCATACACATTTGAACCAGTATACTTCTCAGGACCAAAACTGTATTGCTGGATCCAATTACAGCCTTGGGAAAACAGCAGTTTTTCAGGAAGCTTGAAAAGGAAGTACAGTGAACATTGGTTAATATTTCCACGTTTTTTGTATACAGTTTGGAGTGTGTCACAGCTAACAATCTTATCTCACTTTGCAATCTTCTGTTACAATGACTGTCACAACAGTACATACAAAGCATATCTTTTCTGGGTGCTGTGGCACATGCCTATAATTCCAGCCTCTGAGGCAGGATGACCCGGGTCTCGGGGCCTGCCTGGGCTATATACTGAGACCTTGTCTAAAACAAAAACAAGGACACATATAGTCACCTTATTTTTCAATTTGTGGATAAAGTGATTTTTATTTTTTTTGGGTCTAGACGTGGGGCCTGAACTCTGGGCCTGGGCACTGTTCCTTAGCTTTTCAGCTCAAGGCTAGCGCTCTACCACTTGAGCCACATCGCCACTTCTGGCTTTTTTCTTTTCTGCTTATGTGGTGCTGAGGAATCGAACCCAGGGCCTCATGCATGCAAGGTAAGCGCTCTACCTCTGAGCCATCTTCCCAGCCCCTAAAGTGATTTTTAAATGACATTCTTCATTACTTTATAAGTGACAAAAATAATACAGGGCTATATCCACAAAGTAATCTTTTTTGTATAAAATCCTACATTTTCTGATACAGTCCATTGCCAGCCACGTGTAGGCGAATGTTAGAGACATGGAGCATACCGGGTAACAGGATTGGATAGTGACATACTCTGGTTCCAACCTGCTGTCACTCACCAGCCAAGAGGTGACACAGCTGGCATGGATTATCCCTCCTTACCATTCCCCTTCATCTTAAATTCACCACAATGCTGGTAAGTTTACAGAGCTCTTGTCAGGATTTTCTCATTAAGTAAGAATTCAATTTTGGTATACCTAAGAATCTAAGCCATCGCTGGTCTCTAGCACATTTTTACACATATATTTTATTCTTTAACCTCAGCAGCTTGCAGCAGAGCTGACATATCATATAGACAACAAATATTTTCTAGATAAAACAAAATTCATAGAAGTTTAAATTTTAAACACGTTAAGGAAAGAGAACACATTACACACACGTATGCAAACAATACTGTTTCCTCAGTTCCCCATCCTCAATGAGACATACTGCATTCGAAGTGAAAGTTCAATTGCTCATCAAAAATGTGCTGCAGTAAACTTATGAAAATAATTTTAAAAAGATGTCACAGAAAATAGCTGCAAATAGCATATCTGGCAAAATACTTGTATTCAGAATATATAAAGAACTCTTCAAAACTCAATGGTAACAAAATTAACGGTGTAGTCATTGTATTTGATGTACATTATGTAAAAACTGAACTGTGTTACTTGAAGGTAGGGATGGGAAAGGGAGAGATGATGGAGGGGATGGAAGAGGTGACACTGATGCAGATATATTCTATTCATGACCTGACTGATGGAATTAGAACCTCTTTGCACAACTACTCAATAAGAAAATTAAAAATAAGTAAAATAAAATGACATAGTATTTACAACAAAGTTTAAGAAAATAAAATAGGACTTAGGGTATGGTTCAAGTGGTAAAATAGGTACCGTGTAAGCCCAAATCCCTGAGTTCAAACTCCAGTGCCACCAAAAAACAACATAAAAAGAATAAAACAAACACTTTCCAAGAAGATAACACAGATTGCAACTAAGCACATGGAAAGTAATCAACATGACTACTCATTAGAGAATGCAAACTCAATACCAACGTGAACATATTAGAATGGCTTTAACACACACACACACACACACACACACACACACACACACACACACACACACACACACACACACACACACACACACACACACACACACACACACACACACAACCAAAAACAAAAAACAAAAACAAAAAACCAACTCTGCCAGGCACCAGTGGCTCACACTTGTAATCCTAGCTACTCAAAGGCTGAGATCTGAGGATCACAGTTCAAAGGCAGTCCAAGCTAGAAAGTCTGTGAGACTCTCATCTTCTATTACCTACCAAAAGAGTCAGAAGGGAACTGTAGCTCAAGTGGCAGAATGCTAGACTTGAGCACATAAAAAGCTCAAGGACAGTGTCCAGGCCCTGAGTTCAAGCCCCAGAACTGGCTCCAAAAAAGAAAAAAAACTAACAAAATTAACTGCTATTGAGAAGGTTGAGCACTTGAAAATCTTACACAGTGCTGGCCAAATGCAAAATGACCATATCACTTTAAAAATCAATTTGGTAGTTTCTTACAAAGTTAAATACTACACCTGCCATAGCACCAGGCTATCTAACTCCTAGGTATTGATACAAAAAATGTAAACTAATATTCACACAAAAATCTTGTATAAGAGTATTTATGATGACCTTACTTATAGTTGCCCAACATTGGATACAATCCACGAGTCCTTCATCTGGTGAATGAATAGTTAGTTACATTTATTAAGTAATATCACACCAAACAAAATGAGAAGAATTAACACGTTCATAGCACAACATGAATGTGCCACAAATACACTTCACCAAGAGAAACAAGACCGACTCATTAGACTAGATACTGGATGATTCAATGTATATGACGTTTGGAAAAGGCAAAACTATAGAGACAGAAAACGGATGCAGGGGTTTCCAGGGAGGTCTAAACCAACCGGTAACATTCAAGAGCATGTGGGAGGGTAGTGATGCACTGTATGTACATACATATGCATGTATGTAGTATGCATGTATCACCCCCCCTCTTCCACCAGGACAAAGGCTTGAACTGATGACATCATGCTCTGGTTTGGCTTGCATGCTCACAGCTGGTGCTCTACCACTTGAGCCATAATTTTAGTCCAACGTTTTGCTGGTTAAGTGGAGATAGAATGTTGCAAACTTTCCTTCCTGGGCTATATTCAAGCTATGACTCTCCAGGTCTTAGCTTCCTGAGAAGCTAGGGTTGAAGACATGAGCAACTGGTACCTGGCCACTACATGTATTTATGAAAACTTATTTATGGTGTAGACCACCATACTCACAAAGGACAGATGCTCCTCAAGGAAAGACAGGAGTATTAAAAATGAATGAATAAGACAGGCACTGGTGGCTCACCACCTAGCAACTCAAGAAGCTGAGGTCAGAGGATCACGGATTGAAGCCAGCCTGGGCAGGAAAGTCCATGAGATTCTTATCTCTAATTAACTACTTAAAACATCTGGACGTGTTTAACTGTAGCTCAAGTGGTAGAGTGCTAGTCTTGAGTACAAAGGGCTAGCACTCAGGTCCTGAGTTCAAAGCCCTAGGACTCTCTCTCTCTCTCTCTCTCTCTCTCTCTCTCTCTCTCTCCCTCTAAATATCTTTCTGTCTCTCTCTGTCTCTGTCTCTGTCTCTCTCTCTCACACACACACACACACACACACACACACAGAACAACAATAACAACAACAAAAACCTAATGAATGAAACTGACTTTGACTATCTTTCTGAAATGGTTATTTGCAAACTGAAGAGACACAGAGGACTAGATTAAATGACTTCTCTGTTCCTTCCCGCTCACGGTCCTCTGAAGGACAAAGAAGACCAGGAGCCTGGGAGTTGAGGGTGTCACCAGGAACATCCCGGGGTCCCAGGGTGAAGACATACCTTAACAATGTCCTTCTCCTTCATCCAGGAGGGAAAAGAGAGGCCCTGGCTGAAGATCTGAAACAACACGGACCGCAGGGCGTCGTAGTTGTCTCTCTTCACCTGCCGAATGCATTTGATGTGGTGTCGCCAAAACAGCTCCTCGTAAGCCTGTAAAGAAGTCTTCATTCATTCCATTGCACAAGAGACTGAAATTAATTCAGTGATTGCACTGGGAAGGCTCATTTTCAGTGAGGTATTAAATAAAGCGGGCAACTGTGCCGACTGCTGCCTGTAATCCTCAAGGGACCCTTGTGTGCCAGGAACTGTTTCAGATGATAAATCCTGGAAGGCCAGAGCAGGTCACTGAGGCTGATCAGGAATACAATCTGTACGGTTTTGCTCTTGTTGCTTTTATTGTTCTGTTTTTCAAATTCATTTTTTATTACCTTTAAGTAGTTAAACCAAGAGGACACTTTTAAGACCATAATGAAGATTTATTTTCCTTTTTCCCACTCTCCCTTCTTCTCTTCCTTCTTTTCTTCCTTGTTTCCTTCCTTCCTTCCTTCCTTCCTTGCTTCGTGTGTGTGTGTGTGGTGTGTGTATGCTGGCACTATGGGTTTCAAGCCATTGCTCAACTGGCACTCTACCACTTCAGCCACACCACCAGTCCAGCATTTTACTGGTTAACTGGAGATAGATTCTCATGAACTTATCTGCCCAGGCTGGCTTTGAACCATGATCCTCTGATCTCAGCCTCCTGAGTAGCCAGGAGGCTGAGCCACTGGCTCCTAGCTGGGAGTCCTTAAAGGGTCCTCCGCAGGGGGCCCCCCCATGTTTGTGTTTTTCTAGTGACAAGATGGGGGAGCGTTGCCAGGAACAATTACTAAAATTAGTTCAATGGAAAAATCCTAAAACCTGTCAAAATATTTATGCTCAGGGAACTGATCCTTTCAAGGAGGAGTCTCCACTACACTGCGGGTGCTCTGTAGGCCAGGAGAGGCAGAAACCCATACAATGCTGGAGTTTTCTGAAATGACAGACCTGATCCATATGCAAAGGCACAGGTCAAAGGTCGGGGGCCTAGTCTCAGTGGCTCTTGAATGGGAACCACAGGTGTCACTTGTACCCTATTTAGTCCTGGTGAGTCTCTGGCTGTAGCACAGCAGAATGCAATGTCTCTGGAGTTTGCTGTCTAGGTGTTCCACCGTCTAGCTCTGCAGACAGCCCACCTTGCGCATCAGCGTGGCCCGGGGGTCGTCTCCCTTCCACTCTCGGGCACAATAACTGAGTAAATCAACTTCCGCCTCCACGCTGAGGTTTCCTGGACAAAACAAAATAGAAAGGCAGTTAGCTTTCTCTTTCTCCTCTCTGTGAGCCTTCTCCACACCTTATAAGCAAGGAAATAAATGGATGGAAATACCTACTTTTGAATTTTCTCTGCAGATATCCAATCCACCTGAAAGATAAAAGGGACAATATCAAAACGAGGCTGGGTACCACGAGGGTATTTTTGAAATTGACGACGGAAACCAACTTACCATTTCAGCCAGTGCCCCAAACATAAATGCAGCTGTCTGAAGTAGCAGAGGGCGGCCGTCAGGAAAGCCGCGGCCAGCATCACGGAGCCCCGCAACACTCTCCAGCCACTTTCAAGAGCTTGGTTTGTAACGAGTGTCCAGGAATGTATTTGGTCATTTCCTGCAAAAAAAAAAAAAGAAAAAGAACCATATCACAACTATACAAACCTGCTTTTACTTGTGCTTATGTGTTTGTGTGTGTGTGTGTGTGTGTGTGTGTGTGTGTGTGGTTGAAAATAGATATAACCCCTATAAAATATATAATATTATATATATATATATATATATATATATACAAACATGCATTGGAATATTTGGCTACAAAATGTCTATCATTAATCTACAAACATATTTTTAAAGGATACAAAGTATTTAAATACTTAAAGTTCAATTCAGAAATCAAATAAATATCCAGTTCTCCCACAATTAGTGTCATGAGTAAGAACATATTATATATGACACAAATTTTTTTTAAAGAATAATGTAAGCTGGGTGCCATTGGCTCACGCTTATAATCCTAGCTACTCAGGAGGCTGAGATCTGAGGATTGCAGTTCAAAGAAAGCCTGGGCAGAAAAGTCCTTGTGAGACTCTTCTCTCCAATAAGCCACTCAGAAAAAGCCAGAAGTGGCACTGTGGCTCAAGTGGTAGAGTGCTAGCCTTGAGCACAAAGAGGCTAGGGACAGAGCCCAGGCCCTGAGTTCAAGCCCCAGGACTGGGGAAAAAGAAAAAAGAAAAGAATAATGTAGCCAGGCACTAGTGGCTTGCACCCGAGATCCTAGTTACTCAGGAGGCTGAGGTCTGAGGACCACACTTCAAAGCTGGTCCTGGCAAAACAAAAAGTCCATGAGACTCTTATCTCCAATTAATCACACACACACACACACACACACACACACACACACACACACGCACGCACGCACGCACGCACGCGCGCAGAGCCAAAAGCAGAGCTGTGATTCAAGTGGTAGAGTATTAGCCTTGAGCTGAAAAAGCTCGGGGACGGCACCCAGGCCTTTGTATAAGCACAGGCCCATAAAAAAAAAAAAAAAAAAAAAAAGGAGGAAGAGTTGGAGGAGGAGGAAGAAGAGGAGGAGGAAGAGGAGGAGGAGGAAGAGGAAGAGCTGGTGCTGGTGCTGGTGGTAGTGGCACATAGCGTACAGGCTCCAGAATTCCCTGACTATACCAAGCTTTGTGAATGTGGCAACCTAATCCTTTTCATCCCCAATTTTCTTGACTTGAAGGTGTAAATACAAAGCCTACTGTAGACAAGTGGAATGACATTTTTTAAGCACCTGTACAGTGCCTGACGCACTCAATCGGTGCTGAAGCCACATACGACTCCACGATGCAGTTCAGCACAGGTGCCTGGCAGACAATTAAACCAAGTAGCCATTAGGATCCAGTTTTGCCCACTGCTGTGTGGCTGAGTCATACGGTTGTAATCTACGGCATAACTTTAGTGACCTGGAACAAGTGGTTTGGAACGGTGGGAACACAGACATCACTGCCATAAAATGGACCATGTAAAAGAAGAGACATGAGATGGGTCTAGATACTCTCCTTGTAATACACACTGTGAACCCTGATTGAACAAGAGAGAAAAAGTAATGATGTACTTGCAAACTGCCACTGGGTTCAGGGGATTCCTCCAAACCTTCTGTTTGAGCATGCCCAGCTACAAATAACAAAGAGAAATTTTTAGCAGTGGCCAGTGCTTGAGGGCTTGTGGCAAAATAACTTCCTCCACAGCAGATCATTTGGTAAAATGTAGTGATCTATTATTTTGCTTTTTTTTTTTTTTGGTCGGTTGTGGGGCTTGAACTCTGGGCCTGGGCGCTGGCCCTCAGCTCTTCAGCTCAAGGCGAGTGCTCTACCGCTTGAGCCACAGCACCACTTCCAGTTTTCTAGTGGTTTATTGATGAAAAGAGTCTCATGGAGTTTCCTGCTGGGGCTGGCTTTCAACCGTGATCCTCAGATCTCAGCCTCCTGAATAGCTAGGATTATAGGCGTGAGCCACCAGCACCTGGCTTTTGCTTTTTTTTTTTTTTTAACTGAGTACTTAACATGCATTTTTCACTCAGTAAAGAATTTACTTGAGAGGCTGGGAAGGTGGCTCAGTGGTAGAGCGCTTGCCTTGCATGCATGAGGAATTCCTCAGCACCACATAAGCAAAAAACAAAAAAAAAAAATCTGGAAGTGGCGCTGTGGCTCAAGTGGTAGAGCGCTAGCCTTGAGCTGAAGAGCTGAGGGACAGTGCCCAGGCCCAGAGTTCAGGCCCACGACCGGACCTCCCCCCCCCAAAATTACTTGAAACTAAAAAAATATTACTAGCAAATTAAAAGTTTGTGTCTAGTTACTAACGAGGGCATTTTTCAAGCAAGTGTTTACATGTTTCAACAGTTCATGAGTTATTTAAATCATCATAGCACTGCCACCTATAAATGTAGTCACACTTCTTATGTCCAAAAATTAAAAGCTATATTTCCTACAGATTGATTTATTTATTATTTATTTGCTATGTGTATTGGTATTAGGGCTTGAACTCAGGGCCTGGGCGCTATCTCTTAGCTTTTTAACTCAAAATTGGAGCTCTCCCACTTGAGCCACAACTCCCCTTCTGGCTTTTTGATGGTGGAGATGTGAGTCTTCACAGACTTTCCTACCCAGGCTGGCTTCAAATTTCCTTGATGATGGAGAGAGAGGGAAAAGGCTCCCCCTCCAAGTTTGTGGCATGAAAAGAACACAAGGGAGTGTAGCAGGGCAAGCTTTGGCAAAGGGTGTCTAGGAAGTGTGCAGAGCAAGCCAGGGCTGAAAACACTGTCTAGAATGAAGGACCTGATCCTTGTGGCAGGACCTGCATCCTTGTGTCAGGAGACACGAAAACGGAAACTCCCTTGTCCTCCTTTTGCACTAAACTGCTTGAGTGGTGGCTAAAATGAATCTACAATACAGTACAATTCACTGTTATGCTTTCTAGTACAACAGGATTATACTATTAACTATGTATTATGCATTACCGCCCCCCTCCCCAAACACCAGTGAGATCCTAGACCTCACCCTCAGAAGAAATAAAACTTCAGTAGTTCAGGTGCTGTTCAGGAATTACTCTAGGTCCTCCTAAAACCAACCAAGCAACTATCTGACACTGTGTCTGATCTGTGATCACGCCAACTAAATATGACAGACGAGAACTACTGTAACTACTACTGCTTTTTTGTGGTCAAAATTCTTTGGGCTCCATCCTCCACCCCATTCTCTACTGCATTTCAAAGCTGAAATAATTTAAACAGGCAAAAAAAATGCTACCAAACCCTGAAAACAAAACCAAAAGTCACTGAAGAGCAGGAAACTAAGTGGTAACACAGACAACAGATCGTCCTGGCATAGACAGCACAGTCTTTCTGAGGAAAATTCAGCAGTTCACCTCTGAAACTTGCAGTGCTGTTTCTGGGTCCACGATGGTGAATTCTTTGTTCTTTACATACCCAGGGGCTACAAATCTTCTTCAACCTCAACTACTCCCTCTGTCCCAATCTGATCCATGGCTCAGCACGGTCCTATCTCCCTGCACACGATATAGACAACACATCCAACACAATGACTTTCTCCTAACAAGGGGAGGGTCTCAGAGGCCGCTGAATGGGCCAAGTAGCGATCATCAAACTGAGCTGGAAGGATGGAAAAGGCAACTGAGTTTACACGTCCCAGGTATCAGACAGAGAAACAGACTTTCAGTAAAAATTTCCTTAAAAAAAAAAGCTGAAGTTAAAAACAAATAAGCAACAGCTGTTTCTGCCTGCTTTGCGTCCATATTCTGGCTAGAAGTCAACACTATCTTAATTACTCTTTTAAATGGTGAGGTCAAAAAAACTAACTTTCGTATTTTAGGTATTAATTCTGCTCAATGAAGCAAGGACAGCCCTTTCACTTAGGAAGATATTAAAGCCAGCAACAAGATCATTATCGCTGAGGAAGAGAATCACCAAGTGGAAAGTTTTTATCTTGAAAGTCATGAGCAATAAGACATTTACCCGTAGCCTGTCACATGAGCCTACTTAAGCTGTTAGCACAACCCCACAGATGGGGCATGTCTCACCCGGGACTCCCGAACACATCCATAACATAACAGGAAATTGCTCTCTGCCTAACAGAGAGAGGATCGGGTACGTGTGCTTTTCATAATGTCCTTAAGTCAGAGTTGTCTTCATTTTACTGGGTACATCCTGTAGGCGTGTTAAAAGCAAGTCAGCATTGTAAAAGGTAATCTTAATGTTCTAATTGCATTTGTGATTTTAAAGGCCCACCGACAATAAATCCAGAAAAGCTATGGGTGGGATATGCTCTGTGGAAAGGCAAGTTGTCACTATTCCTCCATGAAATCACAGAATTCCACATTCCAGGCACAAAACCATTTTATCCAACCATGTAAAAACAAATAACTTAAAAAATGAGCCCAAAGCTTGTGTCTTCCTGCTGCCATTTTCTAGCTCAGGATCTGGGACAAACCTCAGGCTTGAGTACCCTAAAGAACTGCCCACTGGCTAACACATGGAGCTAAAAAGAAGATCAGAACAGTAACTAAAAAGCACGATCCACACCAGGTGCTGGGAGCTCACGCCTTGTTGCCACACTCAGTAGGTTGCGATCTGAAGACTGAAATTCCAGGCCAGCCCAGGCAGACCAATGTGACAGACTTAACTCCAATCAACCCACAAAAACAACTGGTACCCAAAGGAGGAGGCAAGACTTAAAGAGAGACTACTCTGAAGAGGAAATAAGAATGGCCAATAGACACATGAAGAAATGCTCAACCTCCCTAGCCATAAAAGAAATGCAAATCAAGACAACATTGAGATTCCACCTCACCCCCGTTAGAATGGCTAGAATCAAGAAATCTAGTAACAACAGATGCTGGAGGGGATGTGGCCAAAAGAGAACCCTACTAAATTGTTGGTGGGAGTATAAACTTGTTCAACCAGTTTGGAAAGCAGTAGGGAGGTTCCTCAAAAGGCTCCACATAGAGCTCCCCTATGACCCAGCAATCCCACTTTTGGGCACATACCCAAAGGATCACAAACAAGGTCATACCAAAGCTACCAGCACAACCATGTTGTCACAGCATTATTTACCATAGCTAAGATATGGAACCAACCCAGATGACCCTCAGTAGATGAATGGATCACGAAAATGTGATATATATATATAGATATATAGATATATCTATATATATATATGAATTCTATGCCTCCATCAGAAAGAATGACATTGCCTCATTTTTTAGGAAATGGAAAGACTTGGAAAAAATTATATTAAATGAAGTAAGCCAGGCCCAAAAAAACAAAGGTCCCATGGTTTCCCTGTTTGCAATGACTAGTACATGTCTAGGACAAACTGAGGTCAAAGGCTATGTACATAAGACCACATGAGATAATGTTAAGCAAAATGTACCCCAAAACAGGGACACAAGTGGTTTTTTTCTTTCTTGCTAGTGTTTTTAATGTACTTACAATGCACTATGTGATTCTTTTGTTTCTTTGTATGTTCTTCCCCCACAGTATAACCCGTTTTTCACTGGATTTGATGCCAGTGTTCTGCAGCGTGTATATACATTTTTGTAATTTGGGAAGGGGAAGGGAATGGGGATGCAGGCTGACCCATTGTGACAAGGAGATGCACAGGACACTACGTTGAAAATGAACTTTACAATGTCGGGGGGTGGGGGGCGGGGGGAGTTGGGGAGGTGAGGAGGGAAGTGATGGTAGGGGGAGAACCAAGGAGGGGAGTAACAATGCTCATTACTCTACTCATGTACTTGTAACCCCTCTGTACAACATTTTATTTAAAAAAAAAAACAGCAACAACTGGTAGTGGAGGTGTGGCTGAAATGTACAACGCCTACCATGAGCTGCAAAGACTGGGTGTTGGGCTGGGAATTTAAGCCTCAGGACTGGCACAGAAGTAAATATTTAAAAACAAACAGAAAAACTAAGAGCACTATCCAAATGTACACTATACCTGTCATGGACCCTTCTCCCTTTTACAGGAGTTTGTTTTGTGCTTGAACTCAGAACCAAAAACTTGTTTTTTTTCCTGAAACCTGGCACTTTGGCACTTGATCAACACACCCACTTCAGGCTTTTTGCCAGTTAGTCAAAGATAAGAGTCTCAAGGACTTTTCTGCCCAGGCTGGATTAGAACTGCAATCCTCCTATCTCATCTCAGCCTCCTGAGTAGCTAGGATTGTAGATGTGAGCCACCAGCACCCAGTTATGAGAGTCCATTTTCTTTTGCAGAATATTTCTTCCTTTTTCTCTTTTCCTTCCTTGCTTCTTCCCTCCCTCCTTTGGGTAGTGCTAAGGCTCAAACACAGGGCCCTATGCACTCTAGACAAATGTCTTACCACTACATTACATGTCCATTCCTTCAGAGCATTTCTCTTCATAGGTCAATATTTATCCTAACCCTAAAAACACAGGTCAGGCTGTATCTAGAACTGATGCCACCACGGAACTCTCCTAGCAGTGGTTCACTGATGGACCTTCCTCATGGAATGGAGCCCGCTGAGTCAGCATCAAGGAGAAAGAAATGAGAATCTGACCACAACCAGGTGAAGAAAGCTTCCAAAGTGAAGCTGAGCTGAGGACTGTGAATGAGGAGCTCACCAGGCTAGAAAAGTGAGCAGACTGGGACAGCGGACCAAGGCCCATGACTTAAGATGCTGACATTTCGCCTCAGAGTCCAGAAAGGCCCCGAAGGGTTTTAAGGAAGAAGCTGCTGCCGTGATCAGATTGGTGACCACACCCGAATCGTTACTGGCTAGGGTTATGAAGAACTAGGCTGAATCTTGTTTCATAGGTTTGACAACCTTTTCCATTTTTCACAGAATGGCAGGCTGTTGAGTGAGACACACATGGGAATCATCTTGGAGGTCTGATTCTACCCAGCCCGAGGCTCAGCCCTTGTCTTCATGCAGGCCTGGTCCTGCTTCCTCTGAAGCTAACGCTGAGACATCTTTCTTTAACTCTATAAAGAAAAGAGTTAGACCGGAAGGCAAGGCACGGGCACGGGCTCAGCTCTGGTGAGGCAGAGTTGGGACAGACAAGAACACATAAAGAGGAAGAGGCACGCGGCAAACAGGAAACCAGAGAGAGAACACCGAATTCAATTCAGGGTAGATCTAGTCATCTGATGAGCTGTCACAAATATGCTTCATTTCTGAGATGAACCAACCGACACCAGAGGGGAGGAGGAGTCTGCAGCTGAACCACACTCGGACTGAAGGCCAGTGTCCTCCAAACCAACTGCGTAATTCCTCTTCCAAGAATGAGGATGACTAATTATCATTCACAAATGACAAATTCTGAACTTGCTGTTTCCATCATTTCCACTCAGCATCCTTTCTTCTAGGCGAGATATCTCTAACCCTCCTGTGAGGTGTTTATTTTGGGGGGGGGGAGGAGGGAGGTTCCCCTCATGTCCTAAACTGTGTCCATGTTTCCTTGTCCATGTCCAGGACAGGACTGGACAAGGGTCACCTTCCTTCTAGATCAGGGGACAGGTTCCTCAGGTTCCATCAGCCATGTGGTCTCTGCCCCACTCACTGGAACTCGGCCTTACAGTGGAGATGCAGCCAAGACAGCAGACCACAGGGCTATGTCGCAATAAAGCTTTATTTATGGACAATGGAATATTTGCATTTTATTTTCATGTTAGAAAAATGTATTCTTCTTTGGTCAGTCGTAGGTCATAGGCCATAAAAAAACAAAGGGCAATTTAGCCCATGAGCTATGACTCGCCAAACACACAGCTACAAACTAGCTCATGTTCCACCTGCTGTCCACATAAAGCCTTTGGACCTGGCTGGGGTTTCAACCTCTTCTGAAGACAGAGGCTCTTCCTGGAGGTCAGGCACGGCCATCCTCCTCAGTCTCTCTTATTTCATTCCTCCCCAAGGCTGAGCAACAGTAGGACTGGAAGATTTACGAGGCCATCCTGGGCTTACCTGCTCGGCCTGTGCCTCTCCTCCCTCTCTCTGTCCCTTTCCCTGTCTCCTTTTCCTCTCAGGATCTGGGCCTGCTTCCTCCTAAGGAAGGAGGAGGCCCACGCTTGACTTCAATATGGCAAGGAAGCCCACAGAGCCTCAACTAAGATGCACGACCTTCCACACGGGCAAGGAAGCCCAGGGTGTGTAGCTCCCGTGGCTGCAGGCCCAGGCAGAGCCTGGTATCATGTGAGGCGACTGGGCAGGCCTTTCACATGAGACGCCTATGTGACCTCACGCACGCGCTCACGGAGGGACCTACCCTGCGCAAGCCACTCTCCACTTTCTCCCCAGCGGTAGCAATTTTCCCATTAATCAGAATCATTTGGGCACAGTTGCTAATGGTTACCATTTCTAATTGGCTTCCCCAATTGTTTTCCACTCTAGTGAGAACAGATTGATATCTTTAAAAAAAAATATGGATTGTGTCACCTCCTATTTAAAAAAATCTTTCCATGGCTTTTCTTATTGATAGGAAAGATTCCTATCCTGGCAACCACTGACTGGGCTGGAAAGGCCCCTAACCAAGGGGTAGGAAAACTAAAGAAAGGCACACCATGATCATTCAGACCCCCCTAGCCAGAAGCCCCTACCCTGGTTCATCTGTCACCAAGAATGTTGGCGCCCATCACTACTCTCAGCCAAGCCCCACACTGTCACCCCCAGCCCCTCCCTGGGAGCAGCGGGGAAGCTGAGGCTCGCCTGAGCCCCTCTAACTTTACACAGTCCTAAAGATGGGAGTGACTTCAGACACAAACTCATCAAACCTGACAGTGCATCAGCCCCTCTAAATCTACAGGAACGGGGTATCACCATCACCCTAGGCCTTCTCAGAAGCAGATTTGGGGAATGGGGGAATCCTGAATTCTGAGATGTGAGAATCCACCAAAGCCCCATCTGTGTCATGTCGAGATCCCTGGGTGACCTGCAGTAACGCAGTAACACTGTGGCGGCGCAGAGCCTCCTCCGTGGCCCCTGTGAATTTTGTGATGCACTGAGCCGGACTCAGGAGATTTCAATGTGTGTTGAGAAACTGCCACAGAGCAAGGGCTTCCCCAATCCCTGGTTTCTTCTGTTATCACAAATACATATCTCATCACATGCTGATTCACGTCCAAGGTCAGGATTAGCAGAAGTCAAGGCAGATAAAGTAAAATCTCATGGGTCAAGGGCTCTAACCGGTCCAGTGTGGTTTCTGTGTTGGGTCCCCTCCGTGGGGCTGCTTTACCTAGTGGATTGCCGGCTTTCCTATAGAAGGGCGCTAAACCCATCTAAAAGCAGGGCTTTGCAGATATTAATAATGAAGAAGGAATCTGTGCCGTCACTTGGCCTCTGGCTTGCCTGGGACTCCCCCTCCCACACTCGGGGCCCTGCCTGTGTTCCATCCAGGCGACCGAGGAAGGTGAGCCAGCAGCCCCGCCTTCGGGTCTGTCCTAAGTCCTCCTCTTGCTCTGCCTTCCGTGCCTGCTACAGCGTCCGCTGCCGCGGCCTAGGCCGTGCTCTGCCTGGGCTCTCCCTGGGTCTGGAACATTTTTCCTTCCACTTGTGGCCTAGGTCATCGGATTCCATTCTTCTGTTCTCAACGTGAAGCATCTTTCGTCTGACCCTGTCCCAAGCCTAGGCTAGACAAATCTGTTTTTCTTCCTCGGAACTGAAGGATTGCCCCCACATCCCCCTTCACCCCCCCCCTGCCCCTAGCACTTGTTCCAGTTTATACAGTTGTCTTTATGTTTGACTGGTGCCTGACCAAGAACAGGAACTGTGTCTGTGTCTGTTTTCTCCCCACCTTCCCCATACCTAGGCACAGGGGAGACAGCTAAGAACTACTCGCTGTGCAAAAGCAATGCATCTATCTGTGTAGCTGGCTGGCCCAGGGTCCGCTCCCTCCTCTTTCCACTGCTAGAACCTCGAGCCACAGCAGGGCACGGGCGACTCAGAGCAAAGGACCACTTCATCCTCCGTGGGTGCTGACTATGGCACACGAAGTTGGAACGGGCCCCTTTGAAGAAGGCTCCTTTTGGTCACCAGGGGTGACTTCCTCACTTCCCTTCCTCCCTGATGGCTGGAATGTCAGATGGAGTAGGCGCCAGCAGCCATCTTCAACCAGAAAGTGACTGTGGCCAGGGGAGCCACATACAGTGGAGAAATGACACAGAAGTGGCCTGCCACACCGGGTGGCACAGGACCTGTCCCTGGAGAGCTACCTCCAGCTTCAGACACACAAACCATTCACTTACTCGCTCATCTGGGCCTGTCCTGCGACTCCACCACACGTAACCCCTCGGCTTTAATGTGCCCTTCCAGATTTTAGCATGCGTGCCAGAGACAGCTGCCAGCTAGTGTTTTCTCTTCCCTTAATTACACATTAAACACAAAGCAGGAAGTGAGAATGCGAAGCGCTCATCTGGTGGGACACAGCTCAAGGTAGGGGCAGGCAGGCGTAGGGAACTCTGAGCCTGGTCCTAGAGAGCTGAGCATGCCGGACCTCAGCTTCCTCCCCTGTGAACACACCAGGACACCAGGCCCTTAACCACCTCTTCCCTCCCTTCTCCAAAGCCTCTGTTTCACTGTGGATCAGCGCTGGGTGGGAGGGACAGTCCCACCAGGGCACAGAGATGGCAGGCATCATGGCTACTTGTGAGATAAGGAGGCTCACCTAATCTCAAAGCATGTCACACAAGCAGCACATGGGCTGGGGCATAGCTCCAGCGGTAGAGTGCTTGCCTCACATGTACAAGGCCCTGGGTTCAATACCCAGCACCACCAGAAAAATAACAATCCCAGAGCAACAACATCCTATGAATACACAAGAAGACACACACCTTCTTGACAAATGTCAGCAGAATTCCAACTCTTCGAATCTGTTCAATCAGTTGTGCGGAAAGCACAGTTCTGGAAAGAACCTTTTCCAGAAAGACTTCACAATGGCATGAGAAAGAGATCGGATGGAGGAAACAGAGCAGGAAGAACCAGTCCACACGTGACAAGTTCCAAAACCGGAATGAACGAGTGAATGAATGTGGTGTGGCATATATGGGAGAATGTACCAGAATATGAAACCATGAAGGACAAGTATGAGCTATAAAACTCTTCTATCATGATAACCATTAGTCTAAGATTGAGTTGAAAAGAATATATATATATATATATATATATATATATATATATATATATTTAAGTGCAAAGGAATATGGCATGAATAAAACTGATCAAGCAAACTCTCCTGGGTAAAGCAATTTTTATCCGTTTCAGAGAAAGGCAATGACATGGCCAAGTCCTGCCATTCGTCAGGTAGGAGACTAAGGAAGGTGACCTATATACTAATAAATCCATTTGCTATGCTTCCACTTCACTTTCAGTGGCCAACCTACTCCTCAGAGGCAAACGCAACTTCAAGTTCATTTTGTAGATGCCAAGTCAAATGACACGCAGCTTGTCACTGACAATGATGCCACCCAGCACTTGGTTTGAGATGGAGGCCAAAGCCACACCACCCAGCCAGCAGCACGCAGAGTCCCTTAACTTCACACGGAACACAGACAAGTGCAGGCCTTTCTGTCAGAGTAAGGAATATGCCCTGCAACGTGCTGGATATTTATCTGCGACCTATGGATAGAGTCGGTCGTTACCAGGCAAGAAAGCATTTAGTTCATGCCTCTTAAACTTGGGTGACTAAACGCCATAGGAGCCTTCTATGAGCAGGCACAGGGACCAAACACAACTTGTTCAACACTCATGGGTCATTTGGGAACTGGTTCATCCCCACTGATTGCACCCACGCCTAAGTTGATGGACAGCTCTCTGCCCCGAGATGGACAAGAGAGGGTTGCAAACTTCTTTTTAACAACTTAGTTTCAATGTGACACTTCCCTGGACACACTGACTTCCACTGACATTACCACTCCCTCTGCAAGAGCAACCCTGACCACCACTGAAAACCAACAGCCCCTCAAGTGGAGGTTAAGCTAATGCGGTATTGTGAATCACTGTGTCTACTCATTGCACACAGACTCCCTGCCACAGCCGATGGTCGAGTCAATCACAGAGGACTGAGTGTGAAATTCTCAATTTAGAAACTGGTCAAGCACGTGCTAGTTTCTAGGATCCTTATTTCCTAGGATTCCCAGCACCAGTACTAACAGACAGCAGTCCTGCATCTCTCAGAGATCCTGTACCACTCTCCTAACCTGAGCCCGACTCTTCAAGCTCAAGTAAGACACCACACTGGCACACTGGCAACCTGGAGCTGTGCTCTTCTGAGCATAGCGACCCCCGCCAGCACCCCCCGTCTCTGAGCAGCTGCTTCAGAACAGTGGCCCTGCAGCTGCTCGTCCTAGAATGAGCTCCCCAATCCCCATCATTCCCACGTGACGGGTCAGTAGCTGTCCCTGTTTGCCTTCTCTCCCCATAAACCCAGAAGTGCTTACCAGCTAAACTTGCCTGCCTGCCTAGCGCCCACCTGTAATCACCCCCGGGAACATATCCAAGGCTGCGTAGGGAGGTGCAGAACATCTGCCTCATAGCCAGAGCGCTTGTCACGAAGGGCTTCGGAACAGCAGAGCCCCAGGGTCCTGGGAAACACCCGGCCATTGGCAGAAGGTCTAGGTGGGAGGTGTGCACCCTCGTTCAGGTGTGTGCATCACTCAGCTGCTTACGATGGGGATAAATGTGCACTCTAGAATAAGGCAAGGACAATAAAACCCATAGCAACGGCTGGCACTTGATGCTTGCTATGGGGCATGAGCCACCAGAACTATACGTGGAGTAAGTGTGCCATGAAGACATGAAATGGATTGAAAAACAGCTGTCGCTGTCACATTTAAATCTTCGATTTAGCATTAGGACCTTTCCCTACCTGCAGTCTCACCTAGATGAGCAATATTAAAATTAAAAGAAGGAATCAGAGCTTCTCAGCCTCTCTGGATGTAGCTGCACTGGGGGACGGGGAGGACTGACTGGGCAGCGGGTGCCCGTGCCCTGCTCCTCAGTCCACAGGCGCCATGGAGGAGGTGCTCCTCAGACATGGTAGAAAACACGCACATTGTTAAACAGGACAGCGTGGACAGAACCTCAAGGCCTGAACCACTCAAGGGAGCAAGGAGCCTGCGGGGGAAGGTAGGGCATACATCTCTTCTCAAAACAGGGATCCTGCCGGGCGCCCGTGGCTCACGGCTGCTCACAAAGCTGAGACCAGAATTTCGAGGTTTAAAGCCAGCCCAGGCAGGCAAAGTCCAGAGACTCGAGTTTATTTAACCAGCAAAAAGCCAGAAGTGAAGGTATAGCTCTAGTGACAAGGAGCCAGCTTGAGTAGAACTCAAGTGAGGTCCCAAGTTCAAGCCCCAGGAGTCACAGAGAAACAAAAGAAAAATCATACCAGGAGTTTGCCAAAGGGGTTGAGAACTGTGAGCTTCGCGTGAAGTCCCCTGGACTTTCCCTTTGCTCCCCAGTAACCAATGGCGTCTTCTCCGAAGCTTGGTCTTTGCTCTTCCAGGAGCAGAATTCTAATTCTGGCGATGTCTTTCTAGTAGTGGTGTGTAAAGATGCCTAGTTCATGGTTCTTGGTATTAAAACACTTTCAACAAGAAATAGTTAAAAAAAAATAGCTACCAAAATAACGTTTCTCCATCCCTGAAGGGTCTGCTTCTCCAGTTTTGTCCTTTTGTTTTTTTTTTGTCTGTGCTACTTGTGATTACTTGCTGTTATCTTAAAAGCACATCTAAGTCTCTTATCAAAAGTGAGATAGCAGGGCCATTAATTTGTAACTAGTGCCAGTCCTGGGTCTTGAATTCAGGGCCTGGATTCTATCCCTGAGCATTTTTGCTCAAAGCTAGTGCTTTACCACTTGAACCACAGCTCTACTTTCTGGCTTTTTTACTGGAGATGTGTCACAGGCCTTTCTGTCTGGGCTGACTTTGGACAACAATCCTCAGATCTGTCTCTTGAGTAGCT
Organism: Dipodomys merriami; assembly: GCF_024711535.1. Taxonomy (NCBI): domain Eukaryota; kingdom Metazoa; phylum Chordata; class Mammalia; order Rodentia; family Heteromyidae; genus Dipodomys; species Dipodomys merriami. The sequence continues at coordinate 9,304,212 of NW_027204715.1, read as the reverse complement.
AGGATGACAGGTGTGAGCCACAGGCACCTGACTGGACCACTGACTTTTTAAAAGCTGTTTTGTTTCACTGGGGGTAGGGGAGGGCAAATATAACTAGCAAAGAAGAGAAACTATGGTCATAAGTCCTCACGTATTTGGTTTGGGAAGAAATGTTTCTTTGAATCACAATCCATTCTGTTGCCCATCAACTGCAGACCTAAGACAGGCTAGAGCAGTGGAAAGAATTCTCTCCCTAGGCTGACAGTTCTGACACACCTTGCACTTGATGCAGAGAAAGGAACCATTCTTGGGCAGTACGTAAAGCCGAGTAAGCAGTTCCTGCCTCTAGGCAGGCTCTTTCCAGCAGCGCCCCTACCTGTACTTCCAACTTTCCTTTCTCTGCCAGACTCAGGCAGGGAGAAGGCGAGAACGGAACATAATAAAAAGTTAATGTGAATACACCCACGGGAAAAATGTGGCTAATTCTTTAATAACCCAAGGTGCAGAAAGGTTAAATAAAAAATTTATTCTCCAAACTTTTCAGAGAGGGAGGGAAGTCGATCACAGAGAGCTAGGCCTGGAGGGGCCTTGTGATCCGCTGACCCGACCCCCTCGATTTTATGCCTGACAACTGAGGGGTGCGCAAAGGGATGTGTGTCCAGCACCCGTGGGCACCATGATGTGCAGACATGTCCTCCCTCCCAGAACTGCATCGCAGCTCGTAAGCATCCTTAGCTGAACTCCCGCAGCGCCCGCAACAGGCACGACGCTCCTTGGCCGCAAGTGGGCTCGAACTCCTGGCACCACCGCCAAAGAAAACAGACGGAGCTGCCATCCATCAGCAGAGAAGCAGATGGGGAGGGGGGAGGGAGGATGGGGACAGAGGAGGGCCGACCCCTGCCACCACATGCCTCCCCACCACACACATACCTCCCCACACATACCCCCCCACACATATACCACCACATATACCACACACATACACACATACCTCCCCACACATACCCTCCCACACATATACCACCACATATACCACACACATACACACATACCTCCCCACACATACCCCCCCACACATATACCACCACATATACCACACACATACACACATACACCACCACACATATACCACCATGTATATACCACACATACACCACCATATACCACAACATACACCATACATACACCACCACACACATACCCCCCACATATACCACCACACATATACCACACATATACCACACAATACACCACCACACAATACACCACCACGCATATACCACACACACATATACCACACACAAATATACCACCACACATATACCACACAATACACCACCATGCATATACCACACACACATACCACCACACACACACCACCACACATATACCACCACATATACCCCCCACCACACATATACCACCACATATACCACACATATACCACACAAACATATACCCACACACACACATACCCCACCACACACACACAGCACACACACACACACACACACACACACACACACACACACACCACGCACGCCCCACACGCACGCCCCACACCGGGGGTCTCTGGAGGAGGGGCAGCTGCGGAGCTGAGCGGGAGGCACGGGCCCACCGTGACTCGGTGACTCGGGTTCTCCAAGTTTCCTCCGGGCCGGGCCAGCCTGGCCGCCCGCCGGCCCCTCCTCCCAGCCCGCCCCGTCCCGCCACCGAGGTCCCGCGGGTCCCCGCGCCCCTGGCTGCGCCCGCACCGCCCGCCCCTGGGCCCCGCGGGTCCTCCGCCCGCGCCCGAGCGGACGCCCGGCGCCTGCAGGTGAGACGCAGCCCCGGCCCGCAGCCCCCGGCCGCTCCCGCTCCCGCCCCCCCGGAGGCCCCGCCCGTACCCCATTCCCGTCCGCTCCCCCCTTCCCGTCCCCGCCGTCCCCGACCCCGTCGGCCCGGCGCCCACCTGCGGCGGGGACGCGCAGCCGCTCTCGCGCCCGCGGGGGGCTCCTCGGCACCGCCATGCGGGCCGCGCGCCGCGGACACGCGCGCAGCCTCGGCCCGGGGTCCGTCCTGCGTGCGCGGGCCGCCGCCGGCGCCCGGCTCGCTTCCAGGCGGCCGGAGAGGGAGGCAGGGGGCGGAGACAGCCGTCCGCGCTCCCGCCCACGGCTCCGACGGATGCGCCAAGCGGCCAATCAGAAGCGGGGCGGGGGGCGGAGGAGGGCGGAGCCTCCGTGCGTGCCGTCGGGGCTGCGGGCTGCGGGCGGGGGGGAGCGCGGGGGCGCCGAGAGTTGGACCACGCGTCGGCCGGCGGCGCGGGGCGTCTGCGCCGTGCAGCCCAGGGCGAGGTGGCGGGGTGGCGGGGTGGGGAGACACCCCGGAAATGGTAGCTTCATCTGGATGGATCCCGCGCCCCCCCCCCCCCCCGTGCATTGACTGAGTGGAGAGCTTGAGGGTGGGCTGAGGGCGCGAGGGGCAAACCAGTGACACTCATTCATTCATTCATTCATTCATTCCTGCCTTGCCTTCTGCCTTACAGCGGGATGGCCTCTGGGAGGAAGAAACGGGGCCCCACCCCCGGTCCCCTGGGCGCACGGGCCGGGTCCCGCGGCCGGCCGGCCGGAGCTCGGAGATCCTGACGAGCCCTTCGCCCCCGCCCGTCTAATCGCATCCCCCCCACACACACCCCCCAGCAGGAAAAGGGAAGGACGGGAAAGCCCCAGCGCGCGCTTCCTCTTCCGCGAGGCGGGCGCGCACAGGGGGGTTGAGGGAGAGAGTCACCCCCCCACCCCCCGGGGAGAGTGGCTCCAGGGGCCTCGGCGCTGCCTGGCGCCCGGCTTCGGAGAATCGAATCCTGTCCTCCCTTTGGAGTCTCAGAGCCAAGGGCAGGTCTTGGGGACAACCGTGTCCCCGCCACAGCAGGAGACCAGGCAGACGGGAAGCCCTGCCATGTGCTGGCTTTGGCACGACTGTTGCATTGAGTGCCCCACACTTAACCTGGCGTTGGTGCACACACCTGTAATCCTAGCTACTCAGGAGGCTGAGATCGGTGGTTCAAAGCCAGTGAGGGCTGGAAGGTCCTGGAGACCTTATCTCCAATTAATCAGCAAAAAGCCGGAAGGAGACCAGTGGTTCCAATGGTAGAGCACTAGCCTTGAATGGAAAAAACTAAGACCCTGAGTTCAAGCTCTAGGACTGGCACACACACAAAATTAAATCATCCTAAAACAGTGCACAGCATAGGTACTGTTAGGATTTCCTGTTTGCCGATGAGGAAACTGAGACCCATTAAGTACTAGTGCGAGGAGAACTTCAGTCACTCGACTGTTCTGAAACAAGTTTCACAGAAGATAAAAATGTTCCCAAATCTGCTGCATATTTAGTGGGGAGGGGAATCTATCCAAATCAGATACTCAACATGGAGTACTTTCTACCATAAACCATCTAATGTATAGTGCCATTTGACTTACACGAAATAAGTGAACTAAAAAGCATTGAGCATGGGGCTGGGAAGGTGGCTCAGTGGTAGAGTGCTTGCCTTGCATGTATGAGGCCCACATAAGCAAAAAAAGCTGGAAGTGGTGCTGTGGCTCAAGTTTTAGAGGACTAGCCTTGAGCTGAAGAGCTGAGAGGTACAGCGCCCAGGCCCAGAGTTCAGGCCCCACAACTGACCAAAAAAAAAAAAAAAAAAAAAAAAAAAAAAAAAGCAGCATTGAGCCTAATTAAACCTAAACAAAATTATGACCATTGATGAGTACAAATTGTTCTAGACTCACTTCTTGTGGTAAAATAAAATGAGATTTACTTAAACCTTTTAACCACAAAACAAATTAGCCAGCTCTCTTCCCCTCTATCCCCTACAGAATAATATTTATGGAAACAGCTGTTTGGATTTAGCCTGAAATCCCTTCAGTTAATCCACATTTAGCATTTCATGTTTGGCTCCAGTGTTGGCTGTTGTTTGGGAATCCTGAATTCATGCCCGAGTACTGTGGTATTTAGAGATCTCAGTCTCTAAGTACTTCAGTCTCAGGTCTCCCTAGTTGCCCATGCATTGGTCACTCAGTTTGGCACCGGTGACTCAACATTTTCATATCTCACCTTCTCCATTTGAAAAGTGTCACTCAAAGGGGATTAAATGATTTCCTACGTGTTTTTTTTTAATGATTTGAATAAAATGGGCACAGTAATACAACCTACAGGCCTAGTTCCCTGGGAGGCAAATAGAGGATCACAGTTTAAGTAAAAAAGTAAACTAAGTAAAAAGTTCCCCAAATGTCATCTCAACCAGTAAGTAACCAGTAGAGGTGATAGACATCTGCCATCCCAGCTATCCAGGGGAGAGTTATGCAAAAACCTTGACCCATAAACATCATGTCGTAACAGAATTAACACAGATTTATGACCTACCACATATTGACAATTGTGAGGCTTTCATTTAATTTTACTTTATTTTGCCCATACTGGGGTTCGAACTCTGGGTGTGGGTGCTGTCTGAGCTTTTGTGCTCAAGGCTAGCACTCTACCACTTGAGCCACAGTCAACTTCTGGCCGTTTGTGGTGAACTGGAGATAAACGCTTCAGAGACTTTCCTTCTTGGGCTAGCTTTGAACCTTGATCCTCAGATCTCAGCCTCTTGAGCAAGTAGGATTACAGGCTCCCAGTGAGGCTTTTATTTTTAACGAAAGAGGTTGTGAGCTCTCTGTGCACCAGAACTGTGACCTGGCATCCCCAGTAACTAGCTCAGAGCCTGAATATTTATGAATGGGTTTGAGACCAGGTATGAGAAAAGCTAAAGGTGGAGCCACAGCCTCCACCACTGGGACATTCACACAAATCGCAGTCACCAGAGACTCCACCTAGAGTGAGCAGGCCAAGGCAGCGCCTAGCGCTGCGCTCAGAGCCGCCTGGCTGAGGCTCAGGTGCGTTCAGAACCAGTGGCCAGGGTGACAGCTTCTCTAGGTGCACAGAGGGTTTGGGGAGGGAGGGCAGGAAGGAGGGAAAGAAAATCTGGTCAATGGTTCCTAAAAAGTGTTTATAGTAGTTGTCTTCATGTTTTCTTGACCATTTGAGCTCTGAAGACAGTAGACATTCAAGCTTGCAAAACGTTTTTTTCCCCCCCTATGGCTTTGTCAAAGCCTTTTACTCAGAGGGCACATATTCATATCCCGCCAGCCTCGGGTTGTCACAGCGATTATGAGAACACAGGAATCCATTATTCCGGTCCAGGCAGCCATTATCATCACCATCCTGAGGGAAAGCTTCCTTGATGGACTGACTATCCACGTATGAGTGCTCAGCTAATAGAAGGTATGAGCCAGTTGCTATAATTTGTATCTGGAGAATGGTGCCTGGGGGAGGTATTACGATCCCTGAATGAAACCATGGGTGAATGTGTGCTTGATTTCCACTGAGAACTGGGGGGGGGGAACCCACTTGCTTATACTCACTTCCAACTGTCCTTATCAAATTCAGTGTGCATATGTGTGTGTAAATTTACAAACACAGAGCTAGGCCTAGCGATACATGCCTGTAATCTCATCTGTAACCTCAGATGGGAGGCTGAGGCAGGAGGATTGAGAGCTAGAGGCCAGCCTGGGCTATCTAGTGGGTCTCTGTCTCCTGTGTTCTTTTGTGACTGGCTTATTTCACTTGGCATCCTATCTTCTGTGTTTATCTGCGTTGTAGCATGTGTCAGAATTTCCTTCCTTTTTGAGACTGAACAATAATCTGTGCCTTTGCTCTGTTGGGGTCTGTACTCTGGGGTGGGGCAAACAAATGACAGCACTGTCCCATCAGTCCTGTTCGCCTGAGTGCCAGAGGCCCCGGCAGTCTCTACAGTCATGGTTCCTAGCGGGGAGCGTTTAAGAGCTGGCTACATGGAAAAAGGAGTCAGCTTAGTTCCCTAAAGGGAACTGAAAGATGTGGGGGTGGTGTGTGTGGAGAACTTCGTGATTTGTGTTGGTCCAGACTAGAACAGAGTATTTCCTTTTTTCCCCCATCATTCTCAGCAAACTAGATGACTGCATTCCTCCCCAAATTCCTGTCCTGCCTGCAAGGCTGTGAAGGCACCACGCATGAGGCCTTTCTGTGCATATGTGTTGGTTCAGGGGCTTGGACTCAGAGCCTGGGCACTCTCCCGGAATGTTTTGCTCAAAGCTAACGTTCTACACTTGAATCACAGCTCCACTACTGACTTTTTGGAAGCTCATTGGAGATAAGAGTCTTAGGCAAGCTGGGCGTGGGTGGCTCACGCCTGTAATCCTAGCTACTCAGGAGGCTGAGATCTGAGGATCATAGTTCAAAGCCAGCGGAGCAAGAAAGTCCATGAGACTCTTATCTCCAATAAACCACTAGAAAACTAGAAGTGATGCTGTGGCTCAAGTGGTAGAGTGCTCGCCTTGAGCTGAAGAGCTGAGGGCCAGCGCCCAGGCCCAGAGTTCAAGCCCCATGACCAACAACAACAACAAAGAGTCTTAGACATTTCACTCCCTGGGGTGGCTTTGAACTGAGATCCTCAGATCTCAGCCTTCTGAGTAGCTAGGATTACAGATGTGAGCTCACCACGTGTGGCCTTTGACCTTGGTATTTATGCTGAGCTTTACTCTCTCCTCTCAGTACCTGGTTGACTTCTTCCATCTCTCTCTCCTGTTGTCCTTTGGGAAGCAATTCTGGACCCTGGGAGGTGATTCCCACCTGGCTTCCTCCCCTCCCCGGTGGTCGCACTGTTCCCACTCTAGAGCCTTCGGGCTCTTGTCTCAATCCTGGTTTCTCTTCCTGCACCATGCCGGGTGGTCACTCCCGGCGTGCTTGCTGAGTGTGGAATTGTGGCTGTCTCCCGAGGCTCAGGGCACACGGGCCTCAGCCCCGTGCCCCCAAGTCTGTGGGTCCAGCCCCTCTCTCCCTCCCTCGGCCTTGGGCTCTGTTCCAGGCACTCGTGACTGCGTGTTCGCCTTCCCTTTCATGCCTGGCAAGCTGAAGCTGGCAGCTCCTGGCCCTGTGAAGCCAACACAGGGGAGGACAACGTGCCAGATAATCTGGCATTTAAACAGTATTTGGAGGGGGTAGGGGAGGGAAAGAGAAAAATGAGGGAAGGGGTAACAAGTTAGACAAGAAATGTAATCCTAGCCAGGCGCCGGTGGCTCATGCCTGTAATCCTAGCTACTCAGAAGGCTGAGATCTGAAGATCAGGGTTCAAAACAAGCCCAAGCACGAAAGTCCGTGACACTCTTATCTCCAATTAACCACCAGAAAACCGGAAGTGATGCTGTGGCTCAAGTGGTAGAGTGCTAACCTTGAGCTGAAGAACTGATGGACAGTGCTCAGACCAGAGTTCAAGCCCCACAACCAACCAAAAAAAAAAAAAAAGCAATGTAATCCCTACTTTACTTAAGTAACTGTGACCCCTCTGTACATCACTCTGACAATAAAAAAAATTTTTAAGTCATAATCCAAAAAAAAAAAAAAAAGAGAAGTTATTTGGAGAGCAGCAATCTCTAAAATCTTTACTAGGCTCAAGCACGGATTAACCAAGAAGCTAATTTTTTTAGTCAAAGGGGAACAAAGACAGAGCTGCCACTGTGGCTTTTCTGCCCAGCCCACACCAGTTTTGAAAAGTAAACCTGGGAGCAGGAAAGAAACCCACTTTCCCCTCCCTGTGGTACTTGGTCCACCTGCTAAGTTAACATCCCACCGCCAAAGCCCAGCCCAGGTGAATTCTTTCCTAATAGCTAACCCTCTGGGGAACTAAAAGGAGCCCTAGGAGAACAGTTTTCCCAGCCCCTCCCACTGCTCCAGCCAGCCAGCCAGATCTGGTCAGGACACCTGAACGCTGAAGACAGGACCTCAAGATAAAAACAGAGTTGGCTACTTATTAGTCCTTTTGAGTATTTGGGAAAATGTTCTGGGCACTACATATGAGGACACAGAGAACCCAGCAAGAAAATAAAAGGAGACAATAAACTCCAGGAAAAACAGTGTTCAAGATGAGAGATGGGGATTACATTACACTTCTTGGCTCAAGAGTGAGCAATATTGACACAGTTACAAGGAGATTAAAAATGTTGTGACACACTAGATTGGAAGGAAGAGTAGCACAGATGTCTCATCTCATAGCAGGAAGTCAAGAGATAATGTCTAAAATGATAAACAGTGGAAAGGGGGCTTATTCTTCAGAAATATGACAAGAAATGCCATAAGAACTCAGTTAACAGTTGAAATTTTAGAGCAGGAATTTTAGAGCTTCTTGTTATAAGCTTAACACAGGTATTATTTTATATGTTAATTTTATATATTACATATAACTATATAGCAGTATATTTATTTTATTGATTTATTTATTTTTTTGGTGGGTTGTGGGGCTTGAACTCTGGGCCTGGGCGCTGTCCCTCAGCTCTTCAGCTCACGGTGAGCACTCTACCACTTTAAGCCACAGCACCACTTCTGTTTTTTTTATGGTTAATAGGAGATAAGTGTCTCACAGATTTTCCTGCCTGGGATGGTTTTGAACCTTGATCCTCAGATCTCAGCCTCCTGAATAGCTGGATTACAGCCACCAGTGCCTGACTATACATATATTTTTAAGGACATTTTTTTTTCAGTTGTGGTACTTGAACTCAAGGCCTGGGCTCTGTCCCTGAGCTCTTTTGCTCATGGGTAGTGCTCTACTACTTTGAGCCACAGCACCACTTCTGTTTTTCAGGTGGTTAATTGGAGATAAGAGTTTCGTAGACTAGCCTGAGCTAGCTTCAAGCCACAATCCTCAGCTCTCAGCTTCCTGATGACAGGTGTGAGTAACCAGTGCCCAGAACACTTTTTAAATATAATGGATAATTATACTCCAGAGCAATCACAGGTGTGAATTGTGTCCATAATTTTAAGAGCAGTTATCTTACTCCATTAAAATCAGTCAGCAGATGTATGTTCCCCTTCCACATCTGCTTTCCTCCAAACACAGTGAAACTTAATGATACCTATGGAAGAAAAGGGGGTAAAATGCTTCTATTAAAAGCAACCTCTGGGCTGGGAAGGTGGCTCAGTGGTAGAGTGCTCGCCTTGTATGCATGAGGCCCTGGGTTTGATTCCTCAGCACCACATAAGCAGAAAAAGCCGGAAGTAGCACTGTGGCTCAAGTGGTAGAGCCCTAGCCTTGAACTGAAGAGCTGAGGGACAGCACCCAGGCCCAGAGTTCAGGCCCCACAACTGACAAAATAAAAATAAATAAATAAATAAATGAAAGCAACCCCTGCGCAGCAAAGTGGCCCCAAATGCAAAGAGAAGTCTCTGCCACAGAGGAGGGCGGGCATTTTCAGGCGATGGGGAGCGGCCTGGGAGCTGGCAGGAACCCTCCTTCCAGCCCCATGTCCTGAACACCGTGTTCAAGGGCTGGACAGAGATCTCAGGACATAAAAAATTATTAGCTGTGACTATGAGGACAGGCATCTTAAAAAGTTCCCATTTTTTAAGGAGCTCAGTATTCCCAAGACTTCTTGCCCTCTGTAACTCCAGCTTCTCAGTCAGTGCTGTGACTAATATTAGGGGCGTCGGCTGCTCTCAGTTTCCCCGTGAAGGTCATGTGCGAGCTGTCCACGGGCACCAATCACCTAGAAGAATGGCCACCAGTCTCTCCACCCAGGGTCAACTCCAGAATCATGAGTGGCTTAAGATTCAGATTCCCTGGCCTAAACCACCACCTCTAGCCACAGCAGGAGAAGCCTACAAAGACAGCACGAGACATGTACAAGCTTTGGCAGGACCTACTACCCATTGTGCTGTTCTGGTTCAGGGGGAACAGAATCTCAGCTGGAGTTAAGAGGGGAATTCCATTGCCTGGAAGTCAGAGCAGAGGCCTGGGAGCAGACTGGGCTGCAGATATCTCTGCTGCTTCAGAGTTCAATGTCAAGTCTCTTTCTCTTTTTGTCAGTATTTCTATCTCTGTCTATTCTCTCTATCCAGTAGCCATAGTAACCTGTAAGAATGGATTCTGGTTTCATATTAAATGCATACCTACACACACACACACACACACACACACACACACACGGTTGCATGCACATGTGCACATTCAGAACCACTCATAGCATGCTGAGCCTGGAGGATAAGAATCATGAGTCTTGGGCCCTGTGTTTAATAGCCACAGTTGGGTGGTCAAGAGTTCTGAATGTGATCAAGCCAATCTCCCCAGAACAAATGGGGAGGAGTTATAGGCAAGCAAAACTACAGAAATCCATGTATAATGTATTCCTAAATATGTGTGTATATGTATATATATATATATATTTATTTATATATAACTTAAGCATAATTATAACTTCAGCGCATGACAGGTTTAAAGAATAATATATATTTTTTAAATTTTTTATCTTTTTGTCAGTCTTAGGGCTTGAACTCTGGGCCTGGGCGCTGTCCCTGAACTCTTCGGCTCAAGGCGAGTGCTCTACCACTTGAGCCACAGCACTACTTCCGGTTTTCTGGTGGTTCATTGGAGATAAGAGTTTCAGGGACTTTCCTGCATGGGCTGGCTTTGAACCATGATCTCAGATCTCAGCCTACTCTCCTGAGTAGCTAGGATTACAGGTGTGAGCCACTGGCACCCAGCAAGAATAATATTCTTTAGTAAGTAATAATCATTTTTTATCAGGGAATCAATGAAATTTATTGCCAGGAACAAGCCTCCATTCTGGGATCTGTTCGGATTATGTAGCTCTATATAGATTACTACATCTATACCTTCTCATAAACCATATTCCAGGAGACGCACGAAGTTCTTTTCAACTGCTACAACAGCCCAGCTTCTCTGTGAGTGTTTAAAGGAGATCTTGTAAGTCTCCTTTTTTTTTCCTGGTGCCAGTGTTTGAAAACAGGGTATACTTGCTTGACTTGTGTCTCTACTATTTGAGCCATGCCTCCTGCCCCACTTTTATTTTTGTTTTTGTCATTTTGGAGATGGAGTCCAGTGGACTTTTCTGCCTGGGCTGGCCTCAACCTGAGATCATCTGTAACACCATTCCAGTCATGAGCCACCACACTGAGCTGGCCTTTGCCTTGCTGGCAGTAGTGAGGCTTGAGAGCAGAAGCTGGTCCTTTCCAAGCAGGCACTCTACCCCGGGAGCCACACCCCCCTGCTCCCCCTCCCCCACCAAGCCCCTGAGGCACTTCAAGTCCAGATGCTCCTCAGCAGCTGCACACCCAGGAAGCATGGAATAGAGGAGCTGGCTGTGTCCACAGATGGGGCCATGGAGGCTGGCAGCAGCCTCCTGCCATGTTGGACAGACCTAGGCGTTTCTTGGTGACAAAAACATGGCACCTAAGTGTCCCGTGGTTTTCACTCTCTGATCCTCTGCTGAGCCGACCCCTGCAGCCCAGCCTCCAAGGCCTGGGCCATCTGTGTTTGCAAAGGAGAGGAGGTGGTTCAAACAGAGGCCTAATTACCTGGATGTGGAGTGAGGTGAAGGTCTTCAGGCTGGCCCGTTACTGGCTAGGACAATGTGGGAACAGGGGTCTCTCCCCACAGAGCCACCAAGAACCCAGGGAATTGTGCCTACTACACTGTTCAGTGGATCCAACTAGTTTGCTCTAACAGAAAAAAAGAAAAACTGCACACCACGAAATAAAGATCATGAATCCTTTCTCCTCCTGAGCACCCTGATGCTTGCTTTTTGTTTTCCTTTGCTTCAGTCTTTGCTTTAAACAAACAAATGTGACAAAACCAAGCAGCTGTCTGTAAGTATGGAGCCTCGGCTCAGGGCTGGGGGTGGCAGATGGCGGCTGTCCCCAGCCAGCCCTAGCCCAGCTCCGGCAGAGCCATCCATGCTTCTGAGGCTCTGCTTTGGGAACCCCTGTGGGTTCCCCATGGAGTGCGACTGAGGTGACAGTGTGGAGATGCCACCCGAGATGACTGCCAGAGTGGAGACACACCGAGGCTGCGGGGCAGTATTTGGGGATGCAGCTGGCTGAAGGCTTTCCCTGGCCCCTCCCCTTGCAGTTGGCAGAGTTGACGTGTCTTGGACTTTTCCTGCATGTAGAACTTCGGGTGGCACCCATCCCCCACTCCTCCCGATGCTCATTTACTTCTAGTATGATTCAATTTGATGTAGACACCTTACTTACACCTTGACAATAATTTTAAAAAATGATGTACTCACAGATAAAGCTTCTTCTGCTTTGTTTTGGTTGGCCAGAATTTAAGTATCTTCCAGAAGATTTTATGAGGTTTCCATATGGCAATAGGGAATAACTTTGTTCCCAGAAATGAGAATATTTATGTGCAGGATACTTCAGATGAATTTCCCAGGGACTGGTAATTCCCCCTAATGAAGTAAGAATGTTTAGAAAGATACCTGCTTGGGGGCTGGGAAGGTGGCTCAGTGGTAGAGCGCTTGCCTTGCATGCATGAGGCCCTGGGTTCGATTCCTCAGCACCACATAAGCAAAAAGAAAAAAGCTGGAAGTGGCACTGTGGCTCAAGTAGTAGAGTGCTAGCCTTGAGCTGAAGAGCTGAGGGACAGCACCCAGGCCCAGAGTTCAGGCCCCATGACTGGACCCCCCCTCCCCGAAAAAAGAAGCCACTGCAAGGTGGCCACTGAGAACACTGCTTCTGGGAAAAGCAATCTGTTAATGGGTTCCTAGGCTGGTCAAGGCAATGATGAAGGACTGGAGGAAGAGTCCAGCAGAGTATCATGATGATGCACAAGAACTGCTCGATCAAGTCAGGCTATTAAAATGGTAGACTGCATCTCAGGTGTAGTTACTTGATACTAGTGACTTAGAAACCCAATCAGCAGACCCAGGCACAGAGAAAGGACCCAGTCTCTCATGAAAATACAGGAGAGTGAGTAGGCATTTAATTAAGGGAAAATGTGAACCTGCTCTGGCTTTATCTTTTTTCTTCCACTTTAATTTCCTGCTTTAATTAGCCTTTCCAACAAAACCAGCTGCTCAAGTGATCTGATGCTTGCCTTTCTTTCTTTCCTCCTTCCTTCCTTCCTTCCTTCCTTCCTTCCTTCCTTCCTTCCTTCCTTCTTTCCTGAGACTGAACTCAGGATCCTGTGCTTTTTATGCCAGCACTCTACCACCCCCTAGCAGTTTTGCTTTTATTTTTCAGATAGAGTCTGGTGCTTTTGCCCAGGTGGGCCTAATTTCTGCCTCCTGGGTTACAGACATTCCCTGCCATACCCAGCTCCAAGTTGTCTTTCATAACACTGATGTCTTTATGACATTCATCCAGCAAAACTTAAATCACTTTCTGAGACCCCACCGTTACAGGGCTAAATTTCAACATACACATTTAGGGGATACAAGCAAGCATTCAGTAGAAAGCAGGTTCCAAGACCCTCCTCCACCTCTATTCTCACCATCTCTCCAGTTTGATGTTCCTAACAACTCTAGGACCTCCCAGAGCTAATTATTGGTCAAATGGGAGGCAGATGGTTAGCAATTGCTCTTTATATCAGACTGAGAGAGGGGTTCTAGGTCTCAGGAAAGGTTTATACAATCAATTTGTATTAAAACTATAGTGATATAATTATAAATAATTTACCTACAAAGTGTTCATAGTTATCACTTAGTAAAGTTGTTGATTACTTTTTATGCTATTATATACCTAACTGCATATGGAAGTGTAGTGAAGGGTCTGTGCTATTATTATTAATCTACTATCTGTAAGTTAAGTCAGCCTACCGTACCTTCACACATGCTAGCAAAAGACATGATACTTCCGGGCCAGAGATGAAGGACTTCAGTAGTGACGGTACTGCAGAAACTTCCAGCTTCGGGCTCACACCCCTCTCCATACCCTCACAGTCCTGTGATGTGGAGACACAAACGACACAGATGTTGACCACAGAACATGACAGCTGAAGAACCCAGAACTTAAGAACCCCCCAATTTTACCAGGAGATCGTGGGCAGATTGGCTTGACTTCCACCCCAGTGGGAGATGGTTGGAAAACAAATCTACCCCTGCCAAGGTAAGAGACGCTATCTGTCATCCAAGACGGTTTACAAAGTTAGTATACAGAGAAGGGGCAGAGGCCCTTGTTTATTACTGCCGAGGTCCTGGTTGGATGGACCATATTTCTTTTTTTCTTTTCTATTTTTTTCTTTACTAACATCCACTTGTTGAAAAGGGGGTTTCCTTTCCAAGGGACACATTTGAGGTCTTGTCTCTAGCCAGAGAATTTGCTTCCAAGTTGTTGCTGCACTCTGTGGATTCAAATGTTTTGCTCCTGTGGAACACTGCTGGATGGGCTGTGTACAGAGATCTAATTTGTTTATCACTGAAGACTAACAAAACACGCTGTGTTTACACCCTTGAAGAAACATGGGTTTCCCGGGACAGGACAGAGAAAGGGAGACAGTGCTAGCCCTTCTGCTCTGACTCATCGCTGCTCCCACAGACGGACTTTTTTTCAGGTGCTAGCCCCTGCTTCCAAAATCCTAACTATTTATCTCAGGACTTACATTCCAGGGACATTTTGTAACTTTCAGCTAACTTTCCACACTGTCTTTGTCACTTTAAAGTTCTGCCCAGGACTGCAATCATTCATCTGATGGCGGCGATTTTGGTGATGATGACCTGACCCTCCAGACGCTCTCCTTAATGGAGCCAAATAAACATCCAGCACACCTGCAGGTGTCACCCAGGTTCTCACAGATGGAAACACAGTTCCAGGTCTTTAATTTGGAGTCCCAAACTGTCTGCTTCCATCGCTTTTCTTAAGGTTGCTTTGCTTATTTTCCAGGCACCGTCCTCATTTGTGGTGTGGGTAGTGGAAGCTATTCAATTGGAAAGAAATGACCTCCAATGGAAGGAGAACCAATGGGAATTCTAGAGTAGATTCGTTTTCTCGAATGCTGTCGAACAGCAGAAGGCAATGCCAGGAATCAGAATGGACTTGGAGTCCACTGTAAGCAGATGGACTTTTCCACTTAGCACTGCAGATTCCCTGCATCCCGTCCCTCCCTCCTGCTGCCACTTCCTCTTTTCCCCTTCTCCCTCCTGTGGGGCTTGAACTCAGGGCCTGGCACTTACTAAAAAGTTGAACCACTTGAGCTCCATTCACCATAGAAATCCTTTTTCTGATGTGGCATTTTTTTTAAAGCAAACATTGAAGGATATTAACTTAATCATAGAAGTCATGAACACCAGGCAAACACAAATGTGAAAGATAAAGCTGTGGTGTCCCCGCTTGGCCTGGCCTGAAGAGCCACACTGGACTTGCAGAGAAAACAGTGTTCATTTCCAGAGGAGTCTGCTCTACCTTGGCTGTAGTTTACGAGGTTTACAGATAGGATTAGGGTCAGGTAAGCCTGAGGCCTGTAATTTTCCCCCTCAGTAGAGCTCAGCACCCTCCAATATCTAAGCCAAGGGTGCGTCCAAAAGGAAGCTGGGGGGCTGGGAAGGTGGCTCAGTGGTAGAGTGCTTGCCTTGTATGCATGAGGCCCTGGGTTTGATTCCTCAGCACTACATAAGTAGAAAAAGCCAGAGCGCTAGCCTTGAGCTGAAAAGCTGAGGGACAGTGCCCAGGCCTAGAGTTCAAGCCCCACGACCAAAAAGAGAAAATGAAAGAAAAAAGGAAGCTGGGATGTGGATGAGGTTTTCTCTGTAAGCAATGACTCGGACCCACTGGAGTTTTCCAGGGTGGCTCACTGTGGCTCACTGAGCCAGAAAGCACCTGGGTTTCCTGTCCTAGCCAGCCCAGGGATGGCAGGCTGAGGCCTGTGCATGGATCTGTCCTGGCTTTGCGGGAGCTAGTGAAATAGGCCTCTGGATGGAAAGCTCAGGGTCTGGAGGGCATTATTAGGCCCCAGGTCCTGGCAGCTGTGTGTCCATAGGGTGTTCTCAGTCTTGGGGTGCTGGTGGCCCAGCAGAACTGGGAAAAGAAGGAGCTGCTCCCAGGACCGAGATGAGTTGGACTGGACCCTGATAAGGACTGCAGATACATGGGAGTGTTCCAGCTGTAGAGTGTCTGAGATTGCACCGTGCAGAGAGCCTGGGCTTTGGGTTCTATCTTTACCTGCCATTTCCAGAAGCCAATGCCTTCGATCTCGCATTCTTTCTTAAAATCAACAAACAAAACATCAACACCAACAGCAACAAAATAACTCCAACAAACAAAACTTACAAAACAGACTTTTTTTTTGCCAGTCCTGGGGCTTGAACTCAGAGCATGGGTGCTGTCCCTGAGCCTCTTTGTGTTCAAGGATAGTGCTTTGCCACTTGAGCCATAGCATCACTTCCAGCCTTTTGTGAGTAGTTTATTGGAGATAAGAGTCTCACAGACGGGGCTGGGAAAGTGGCTCAGTGGTAGAGCACTTGCCTTGCATGCATAAGGCCCTTGGTTCGATTCCTCAGCACCACATAAGCAGAAAAAGCCAGAAGTGGCACTGTGGCTCAAGTGGTAGAGCACTAGCCTTGAGCTGAAGAGCTGAGGGACAGCGCCCAGACCTAGAGTTCAAGCCCAGGACTGGCAAAAAAAAAAAAAAAAAAGAATCTCACAGACTTTCCTGCCTGGGCTGGCTTTGAACCTTGATCCTCAGATCTCAGCCTCCTGAGTAGCTAGGATGACAGGCGTGAGCCACCAGCGCCCAGCTTTCAGTGATGGTTTTTGTTCACGAGTATAATGTAAAATATATTCACCTTTACAGTATCATACTGAACAATAATCTTCTGAGCACTGTCTGTGCACCACTCCTTCTCTACAGACTCCTGGCGGCCACTGACCTTTCCATTACCTCCATCCTTTAGCCTCTACCAGAGCATCAGCTAGTAGAAGATGCCTGCCTTTTCAGTTTGTTGTCTTATTGCTAGTGATATGCATTTTAATTTCCTACATGGGCTTTTATGACTTGATAGCTTCTTCCTTTTTAGGGTTCAGTAATATTTCATTTGGGGGGGATATTCCACAGTTTATCCATTCACCTACTGAGGACATTGTTGGGTGCTTCTAAATGTTGGTAACTCTAAATAAGGCTACTGTAAACCTTAGTGTGCAAGTGTGTGTATGTGTGTGGGGTGGTCTACTTCCTTGGGCAGGTCCTGAAGGGTGAAACTGTGCCAGGTTCTGTGGGAAGGGTAGGCCTCATTTTGTAGGAAACTGCAAATCATGTTCAATATAACAACCATTTTACCTTCCTACCAGCAAAGAACCAGCATCCACGTTGCTCCATGCCTGGTGTCAGTGCTCTTGATTCTGGACATTCTAATGGGTGTCAAGCATGCTTTTGTCTGCTCTTCTCCACTTCTCTGGTGGCCCTCAGATGCACTCTCCACTTCCTCCTTGTCCCAGAGGCTGGAAGCTATTGGCTTTACCAAGGAGCTCCCCTGTTTTCTGGTTTTGATTGAATGGCCAAGGGGAGCTGAGTAGGAGGGCAAATGGAAGGAGAACAAAACCTCTGGTTTATACCGCTAGCTCCTCTGGTTCCCTGACTTCTATGGAATCGCCTCAAGTAGGCTGTCTCCATCTCACCAAAATCTTGCTCCTGTTCAGGAGACCCTTAACATGTGAATTACCAGTCCTGATACCCCTGCCCATACCTTTCAAACTGTCAACCTCTTAAGTAGGTCATCTGTTTCCAACAGGATCCTGATTGATACTCTGTATACAACCACCTCTCTCCAAGAAAGGATCTTATTTTTTATTCACTAATTTTTGGTACTAGTTCTTCCATAGAAATCTAATTTCTTTTCTTTCCTTCTTTCTTCCTTTCTTTCCTTTTTTTTTGGTTGGTTGTGGGGATTGAACTCAGGCCCTAGGTGCTGTCCCTGAGTCTTTTCACTCAAGGCTAGTGCTCTACCACTTTGAGCCACAGTGCCACTTCCAGTGTTCTGGTGGTTAACTGGAGATAAAAGTCTCATACTTTTTTTTTTGGCCAGGCTGGCTTCATACTGCTATCCTCAGATCTCAGCCTCCTGAGTAGCTAGGATTACACGGGTGAGCCACCAGAGCCCAGCTAAAATCTAATTTCTAGTTGTGTGTCCCAATCATTTATTCCCCCAAATACAAAATAATATGTATCTGACAGACAGACAGACAGGCAGACAGGCAGGCAGAGAGACAGACAGACAGACAGACAGACAGACAGACAGGTATACACATCTGTGTGTTTGAGACTGGCCATGGCCATGCTGGGAATAGCAGCAAGTATTCTCTCTCTGTGTCTCTGTCTCTGTCTCTGTCTCTGTCTGTCTGTCTGTCTCTCTCCCTCTCCCCCCCTCCACTGTGTCTGTTTGTAAATGAGATTTTTCATTGCACGTACAGGGACAAGCTGGCCGGGCTCCAAAGGCTGGTCTCTCCTGAGCAATCCTGTCCATCAGGAATGTCTTCATGCTGGACTTCACAAGATCTGAAACCATCTTGCCGGGCAGATTTCCCAGTAACTACTTTTTATTCTACTTGCCTCTCACAGTCCTGTATTTGCACCCCACCTGGAGCAGAAACTCACCTGTGTCACCTACCTGCAGGTCGGCAGGATCTTTTTTCCTTATGGAAAGTTTCATTTACATGATTCACAGCAAAAGCCATTCCCCAAGTGAAGACAGCTGGGACCTTTCTCCTTATGCATAGACTCTTCCCCTAAGCTGGGAGCTCCGTGCTGCCCCACCCACACGGGGGGAGAGGGAGACAGGTGAAGGCCGTGACCTTCCTCCAGGGACACTCTCACTCTAAGGGCACTGGTTAGGAGTTAAGCGCTGGGTAGATTTTCTTAGAGAAGAATATTAACTTCATGTTTAATGTTGGTTTCAAGCACTTCTTAATAGTTTATCTTTCAAAGCTGTCAGGGGTGGGTGAGAGCGATCAGTTCAGTGGTTTGATTGACAGCTGTCACCTTCTTCCGCCATGCCTTTCTGTCCCATTGCAGCAAATGTTGTAGCACTAAATCAGGAGATTGCCCCCAGGTGGGACAGAAAACAAAAGGTCCAATCAGGCATCATGACTGTCATTCTAAGCCTGGGGTCTGGCTGGGCGGTGGGCCACACAGCTCAAGCTTCTGGAGTTCCACAAGGGGTGGTAGCGACCACAAGTCTAGCCCAGCCCCTTCTGCGGGCACGGAGGGAGCTGGCAGCTAAGCTGCCCCTTCTTCCTTGGCCCAACAGTCTGCCATCATGACAGCCACGGCTCTTTTTTTTCTTTTCTTTCTTTTTTTGAGACAGTATCTTCCCATGAAGCCCAGCTGGCCTTGAACTGGTGGAACTCTGTCTTAGGAGAGACTACTTCAGATGACTGGTCCTACCTGACCAGGTCCTGCAGGCCTGAGGCTCAGACGCGGGGCTGTGGAACCCCTGATTGCACGGGAGTCTGTCTTGCTATTTCTTTTGCTTTCAAATAAACCTGCTCTGTCTACTTTCAACCCTCTCCTATCCTTTAGTTCTTTCATCAGTGAAGGAACCAAACCTGAATCATAGACATTAACAATAGGAACTCTGGGGTTCATTCCAGACAGGCGAAGTGGTACCAGGGTTTCTAACATAAGAGCTATTTCTAGGCTATTTCTCACAGGATCCACACAAAATAAAAGTAACTTCCATCCTCATACTTCCAGTGCCCGGTAGCCATGTGAAATTAGTGGTTGCTCTAGTGAATAGTAGATACACAGAACACTTCCATAGACTCACAAAGATTTCTTGACAGACCTGTTTGAGACCCGGCTTAATAGAGGGCCCATAGAACCCAGCAGATCCTCGCAAAGGAGGCAACAAAATCGTGTGTCTGAACCCAGGCCTCTGGGGTGAACTCTCTGAGCAGCTGTGATGGTAGAGCACAACGCCTGAGCCACAGCAGGAGAGGCCTGGAATTCTGGCTTTGCTGAAGTGAATTAAGGGAGCAAGGGGTTAAATATTTGTCAGATGCAATGGTCACCATGGGAAGGAGAAGGCTCAGGAGGGATCTAAATGGCTTAAAATCATCTGGGAGCATTTAAAGTGCAGGGAGTGCTGGGTTGGTAATGAATGAGACAGATGAGACCCCTTTCTTCTCACAACTTCTCAACTTGGAGAGGAGACAGGAAACAAAGGACCACAGATCTACAGCTAATCTACAGAAGCCCAAAGCAGGAAAAGTAAGACACACGAATACAGCCTGTGAGAGGTTAAGCATGCTGCTAGGAGGATAGGAAGACTGCTTCCAAGACATCTCGCCTGATGACAAAAGGTCAGGAGGCCTATAGATGTGTAGGGAGGACCACATGTGCAAAGGCACTAAGAGAGAAGATGGCAGCCTGCAGGAGCCCCAGGCAAATCCAAGGGGTCAGCTGGAAGAGGGCATGCCAGTAGGGAAGGAGACACAAGGCATGGCACATCTGCAGGACCCAGTTCACAGCAGGTGCTGGACACTGACTAATAGCATGAGAGGTTCTCATGGGGTTTCAGTAGGGAGGGACTTGATCTGTGTGCTGGTAGCCGTTAGAACTGCTGCCACACAGATGCTGCTACAGGCTGAAAATGGCCTCCCAAAAGATAGCTGCATCCTGACCCTGCAACCTGTGGCAGTTACTCTTTCTGGCAAGAAAAGAGTATTTGCAGATGTGGTTATACATTTTGATATAGAGAGATTATCTAGGTAGGTGCTAAATGTTATTAGGAAAGAGAGGAAGAGGGGGATTTGACACAGAAGAGCAGTTGAAGGAAAATTTGAAGATGCTGGCCCTGAAAATGGAACTCATGTGGCCACAGGAAATGCCAACGATCACCAGCAGTTGGAAGAGCGGATTGGAGGCTCTCAGACAGCCTTCACAGGCAGAGGACAGCATGTCTGGCAGAAACTTTGTCTTCTTCCTTGTCAGGTTGAGTTTTGGACTGTTGTCCTCCAGAATGTGAAGGATCTTTCTTCTTCTTCCTCCTCTTCCTCCTCCTCATTCTCGTCCTCCTCCTCCTTTTCTTCTTCCTCTTCTTCCTCTTCTTTCTTCTTCCTCTTTCCTCTTCCTCCTCTTCCTCTTCTTCTCCTTCTTCTTCCTCCTCTTCCTCTTCTTCCTCCTCCTCCTCTTCCTCTTCTTCTCCTTCTCCTTCTTCTTGTGTGCGTGTGTGGCGGGGGGCAGGTCGTGGGGCTTGAACTCTGGGCCTGGGTGCTGTTCCCAAGCTCTTCAGCTCAAGGTGAGTGCTCTACCACTTGAGCGACAGTGCCACCACTTCTGGTTTTCTAGTGGTTAACTGGAGATATGGACTTTCCTGCCCAGGCTGGCTTTGAACCACAATCCTCAGATCTTAGCCTCCTGAGTAGCTAGGATTACAGGTGAGAGCCACCGGTGCCCAGTGATTTTCCACCAAGTTTATGGTGATTTTTAACAATGTTACACACAAAGGAGACAAACTGAGGCCTCTAGGGACAGAGCTTGTCAGAGAAGGCGGCCCACTGACCCACTGTCCCCCACAGATGAGGACCACAGAGGAGGCCCAAACACAGGGAAGTCTGTGCAGGAAAGTAAAATCAGCATCTGCACCTGTCGATGACTGCCCTCAGTTTCCCTTTTGTCCATACAGTTGGGAAAGGTAATCAAGGCTGTGCTTTTGGTGAGGTGAAACCATGGAGAAAACTCCTGGCAGGGGAGAGCCTGGTGCTGGGAGATAATTTTCATGTTTGCAAAATATTTATGCTTTGCATCTTTTTTCTCTTGGCGTAGGCAATAAATATGGAAATCCTGTCTTAACAGTGCAGCCGGCTAGGCAGTTCGCCCATGATCCATAGTGCTTGGAGAGCCCTGTGGAGGTCACTTGTTCTGACATGGTCTTTCTGGCTTAAACACAGTAACAGGAGATAAACACAGTCCTAAAGAAACTGATGGATTGTGTGAGACTGAGCATAAGGCTTGCAGCTTTTAAACACTGAAAACAGATGTATGCGTTTTGTAGAACAATGATACAAGTTATCTAGCAGTAATGATAAATGGGATGCTTTGTTTGGAAGTTTATTTTTCTTAAAAGCAGTAATTAATCATAAATGGAATACCTGATTCAAAAGTTTCTACTTTTCTTGGATTTTCATGTGCCTCTGCCTTGTCAGCTTTTTCCCTTTCGTATCCTGTGGCACTAGAAAAGCAGCAGTCCTGGAGAGAAGAATGAGAGCCACAGCCTGAAAGATAAACCTCTAAGGTTTTTGAATTGTAAATAAGAAATAGCCAGAGCAAGGAGCTGCCTGAGAAGCAAATGCTGTGTCGGCTAGTATTGTATGAAAGTTGTGCCTGCCTCACCAACCAGAGCTATCAAGGACTGGGGCAATTCTAAAGTCGCAGCCTGGAGACCCTGATGGTTCCTTAAGACCCAGCTCCTGTTGCCTCTGAACCTGTGCTACATCATTCCAGTAGTTACATGATTCAACTCTTGCCTCTTCCTCCATCCAGCCTTTGTCTGTTTTGCTACAGCACCCTGCACACAGTCCCCAGGCGCCTTTGGCACTCAGCAATCTGTTCTGTCCCTCCCTTCCTATGGTTCTTTGGATATTTTGGTCTGGGTGGTATAAAGTAGTAGACTATGAGTGCTGCTAGTTAAGTATGACTTCAACAACAACAGAGAGTCCAAAAATGATATAAAACAGTAAAATATACAAAGGGCTTACCGTCTCACTGCCGTTGGCATGTCGTTCTCCATTCTAAAGTGAAAGCACGATGGTACCTTCCTGTCATCTGAAGCTGCAAGGGAAGCACAGTGGCAGGGTATGAGGCAAGAACTGGTCATCCCAGTGACAAAAAGCACAAATAGGATCACCTTAGGGGCATAAAGTGAGACCTTATCTTGAAAATAACCAATGCATAAAGTGACTTGAGTGATAGAGTACCTACAGAGCAAGTATGACGCCCTGAGTTTCAATCCCAGTACTACCACCAAACCCACCCAACAAACCACACCCACTTAAACTGTATATTAAAAACCTGAATGTTATATGGCTAGGTGTGGTGGTACCCACCTGTAATCTGGCACTTGGGAGGTAGAGGCAGAAAGATCTTTGAGTTTGAGGCCAATCTGGACCACACAGAGAACAGAGCCTGTCACAAACCAACAAAGGTTCTTAGACTCAACACCAGAAACTTGATCCATGAAATGAGACACTGATAAATTGGACTTTTAAAATTAAAACCCTCTTCTCTGAGAAAGATCCTGTTAAAAAGTCACTAGAGGATGCTAAATCCAAAATGTTAGGTGATACGACAAAACTAACAGGACTTAAGAAAAAAGAACTCCCACTCATCTGGTCGAACCACTACTAAATATCCCCATGCTGCTGATCACATGTTTGGTGTATAACATGTGAACACCGTTATATGTTACAGACTGTGATAGACAATTTGCTCCAGGAAAGTTAGAATGAACTTGAGACTTTAAATGAGCATCATTATTCCACAATACTGTGAAATTCCGGAAATTATGTAATCACTTAATCACAATCAAAAAAAAAAAAAAAAAGAACCTCGGGGAAGGTAGGGAGGGAGGGGATGGATGGTAGGGGGAAACAATGGAGGGGGTAACAATGTTCAAGAGGAAGTGTACTCATTACCTCACTCATGTAACTGTAACCCTCTGTATAGTATCTTTACAATAAAAAAATACTTAAAAAAAAGTCACTAGAAAGAGGGGGAAGTACTTGCAAACTATATTTTCAATTTCTAGAATGAATAAAAACCATTCAAAACCCAACTATCAAACCCAAATCAATCTAAGAAGGCAAATTAAGAAAACATGAAGAAGCAATTCACTGAAGAGGACATACAGAAATAGTTACTAAGGAAAAGAAAATTAAAACAGCATTATGACTAGGCACTGGTGGCTCACGTCTGTAATCCTTGCTACTCAGGAGCCTGGGGCCTGAGGATCATGGTTTGAAGCCAGCCTGAGCTGTAAAGTCCAGAGACTTAAACACAAAATCCACTGGAAATAGAGTTATGGCTCACATAAAAAATCTCATGGACAGCACCCAGGACCAAAGTTCAAGCCTCAAGACAGCCCAACCTCCCCCACCCCCTGCCCCTACCAAGCTGCATTAGCATACCTTTGTCAAAATGGCCAAATTTAAAAAAGGAACAACAGTGGTACCACCAACCCTGGGTTGACATAGAGGTACTGGAGGACTCACACATGGGCAGTGGTATATGAATTGATACAGCATGGAGAAGAGTCTGGTCATCCAAGATGAGAAATGTTCACCTCCGATAGGATCTACAAAATCTTCATGTTCTTATGAAAACCTGTACACATACCTGCGCTGAAGCCAAAAAGCTGGAAAAACCTCAGTGGTCCAAAATGGTTATATCACCATGTCTCTCTTGTGTGAGCTACTCCTACACGGTTTTAAAAAAAGGATGAAGCCTCACTCAGGCAGATCAGGTTGGCCTTCAGCTCATGATTCTCCTTCCTCAGCTTCTCCAGTATTGAGATTATAGGCATGTAGCACCATACCAGTTAAATATCTTTTTGATCAATGCCTGCTGCAAGATGATTTTTTAATTTATTTGTTGGAAACTCTGCTGATTACTACTTGCCCACCTCACATGCAGAATGTAAACCATCCTGATATTTGGGGGTATAGGCCTAGATTCATCATGCAGGAAGTATACAGTAGAAAGGAAAACACTTAGATTTCTCCAGGCCCCAGGCTGTGCTCTGGACGGAGAGCTGGCTTGAATTCTGGCTCCTTCCCAGTCCTCCTTCTGTGTAGCCCTGGAGTGTGAGAGGGAAGCACCGTGAGGCTTCCTCTTCCTAGAGCAGACTAGAAATTGGAGACATGAATCATCCTTCCACACTGGCCTCTGCTCAGGATTCCAGAAACCAACGAAGACTTGGTTTTAATAGGGATACAGGTTGACCCATTGTAACAATGAGATGTAGAAGACATTGTTGAACAAGGAACTTTACAATTTTAGGCTGGGGTGGGGAGTGTAGTTGTGGAAGTGGGAGGGAAGGAACGGTAAGGGAAAAACAAAGGAGGAGGGAACAATGCTTGATAAGAAATGTACTCATTACCTTGCTCGTGTAACTGTAACCCCTCTGTACAGTATTTTTACAATAAAAACTTTAAAAAATTATTTTCTTGGTGTCAATATTGGGACTAGAACTCAGGGCCTGGGCACAGTCTCTTAGCTTTTTCGCTCAAGGTTGGCACTCTACAACTTGAGCAACACTGCCAATTTTGATTTTTTGCCAATTAACTGGAGATGAAGAAGAGTCTCACAGACTTTTCTGCCTGGGATAGCTTTGAACTGTGATCCTCAGATCTCAACTCCCGAGTGGCTAGGCATGAGCCACCAGTGCCCGGCTGAAGACCTGTTCTTTATGCTGTGTCAGCATACCAGATGGAAAACTGAAAAGCATCAAAATGAGAGAGATGATACTAGTCACTACCGACAATGGTCTCCTGTCATCAGTAGGGTCGGCAGAGCTGCCAAGTCCTGCTGAGGGCAGACTGAGCACCCTTTCAAGTAGGGGTGGTGGTGGAATCTTACTTGTGATTCTTGAACCTGAGTAATTCATCTTCTTGACTATACGAGCATATTAACCTTGCTTTTCTATGGCTAGGACACAGAAACTTTTCCCTCAGCTCCAGCTTCCGAGCCATTAGGAAGTAGGGTACCTTCAATCAGGTGGAGCTATGGCCTTGTTGTAGGCAGCTGACACTATGGTTGCACACCAGTGTCTTGAAAGTTGTTTCTTTAGGACCCTGACAGGCTCCTGCTGCTGGTCAGGTAGGTTCCCAGTAGGTTCCCACACCAGGGCATTTTGTCCCTCCCACCACGAGAGGACTCCGCTGGTCTCTCCCTGAGGGATGTATGAGACGCAAGTGTGATCATTTGAAATAAAAGGCCTAACACAAAAATCAGGCAAATATGTTTAATTTTTTTAAAATAACTGATGGTAAAATAAAATATTTACATCACATCATACTGTGTAAACATGTAAGGTCTCTGTACAAAGAAATATACATGCAAAATAATGTAAAAAATTAACTGAAATTAAAGAAACAATACACAAATGAAAGTTATGAGGTTATGGATACACATCCAGTTTTTGAATCCAATTTCTTTTAAAAAGTTTCTGTACAATTTTACAGGAAGAAACAAACAAAAACCCAACAAAAGAATAAATAAAATACATTGGAAGCTGTGAAGCATAATCATGCCAGTTTATGGCTCAAGACCCAGATAGATGTCTAGCTGGCTTGGGAAGCAGGCTGGTCTCTTATTATTTTATTACCGTATTTCACACAAAGATAAAAAGACATCCAGAAAAATTCAAACATGCCAGAAACCAGTGTCTGTGTTCCAAGTCCTCCCCATACCAGCACGGATTCTGCCACAGTGACACGGGCATTAGGTACCAGCCTCAGGGTGGCCAGTGTTAAATTGGCTTTAATTTCTTACCAAAAAGCTCAAAATCCAGCCAATTTTTGTACAGAAAGTTGAATGTCAAAAAGTTTAAAAAGTAGTAAATGTCCAGACTGATTTTGGGAAAAAAATAATACTTTGGCATTCTGAATAATAGCATAATAAATTTGAAAAAAATTACCCTATTATCCAGGTTTTTATTCAGAGTATGAAATCACCTTTTACAGTTTTCAAAACTGACAAATTTCACGAAGAGTTAGGTCTCTCTGAACTGATGGCACAAGGTTACGACCCCTCCCCCAACACACACACACACCATAAAGCTCACCGTACGAAGCATGTGCTTTTTCTATATATTTATTACAGATACAACAGAGGTCTTCATAAATAGTTGCATAAAATGTTAAAGCCACAACATTGCACATGATATGAAATAAAACCACCCCCCCTCCCCAACGAGTGCATTTACAGTATTTTCATCTGACTGTATACCGCTCAACAATCTATCTGATTGATGGCTTGGGGTCGGGATGGGATGGGGGCAGTGGAACTGGACCGAACCTGAAGTCTTCATTTAATGGGCAGACCCTTGGACCTCAGGGAAGGCCCAGGTGCTGGGTAGGGGATGGGAGGGGAATGACAGACCGAAGGCAGGAACAGTCTTATATACAAGTAAGGCCTACATTTCATCAGAGCAAAACAATTCATTCTATTTTATGCAAAAGTTGAGGTTGAAATGCACATTTCAGAAGCCAAGTCTGGTGTCTGGCAAGACACGCTCAGACCAGGCAGCTGGAGAAGGTCAGGGCCAGGTAGAAGCTGAGGGCTGGCTGAAGGCGGCCATGAGAGCCGTGGCCGCCTGGGCGAGTCTTCCCCAGAATGTACAATTGTCATTGTTTTGTTTGTGAACGCCGGTGGTTGAACACAGGCATTGTGTTTCCTTGAACAAATCTTCAAAATGTTTAAATTTGCAAAATTCTATTCGTGTTCATTTAAAAAAGTATCTTTTAGTTTCTTTTTTTCTTTTTCTTTTTTTTTTTTTTTTTTTGCAGAAACCTGAATAAAATACTGTGATACAGCAACGCGATCTCTGCCTTCGCAGAGGTAACTGAAGGTCCTCCACCCCAGCGCAGCTCACTGAGAACGCAGCATCACACGATGAACTGAACGTCGGCAGCCAGTACTTAGGTTTGATTGTTTTCCTTTTCAAAATTCAAATTAGTTGATTGGCAGGTGAAAGAGAATGAGAAAGAACTTCAAGATAGGTCAAACTCTAGGCAGAAGCCTGCTCTGTAAGAAGTTTTTAATGCTACGAATAGGTCGAACGTCATTCTGGTGTTTGCGCCGCTCGATGAAGGAGGTCAGTCTGGATGTGTCGAGGACGCCCGAGCCTTTGCCATTGCCGGTGCCTGCCTGCAGCCACTGCTCCTGCAGGGCCAGTGCAGCTGAGGGACGCTTGGCCGGGTCCTCCTGCAGGAGGAAGCACACAAACTCCTTGGCCTTCTGGCTAACCCCTTTAAAGTAGTCCTCCGGGAAGCTAAAGTCTAATCGGCAAATGTTCAGGCAGGTCTCTTCCACGCTGTCGTCTAGGAAGGGGGACACGCCGCTAAGAAGCACATAGGTGAGCACTCCAACACTCCATGTGTCCGAGGTCAGGGAGACAGGATTCCCAAGGATGATTTCAGGGGCTGCAAACTCTGGGTTCCCCAGTAACTGGTGGATGTAATAGGTGGTGTTGAGCTGGACAGCATCTCCAAAGTCGGCCAGTTTAATGGTGGGCTTGGCTAAACTCTGATCCACCAGGATATTCTCAGGCTAGAACACAGGATAAGGCAAGCATCATTTCCACACATCCCCAAACTCAAGCTGACTGTCAGTATCCTGTGGGGAGATGGAAGGCTGCCCTGAAGTCACTAAAACAAACAGCTCCTGCTGCAGAAACAGCCCTCCCAGGGGAGGGGAGAGGGACCTGAAGGCCGCTGGCCAGCTCAGTGCAGGGCAGCTCTGCGCTCTGGGTCACAATGCGGAGTGTTCAGTTTCCTTCTACACAAAGAGTAACACTTTCTTCTACTTTCCAGCATTTCACTGAACTGGGTGCCATACTAACTCAGCGGAACTCACAGGAACTTTCCAAAGTCTCATGACATGCTACAAGACTTAAAGGAACCAGTATTCTAACCGCCTTCCGCTCCCCGCCATTTCTACCCAGCCCCAGGGCTCAGGGCTTCGCTTCGGAGGACCAGCCAGGCTGGCATGCTGGATGGTGGTTGGATCTGTCCTTGTCCAGCCTTTGACCCACTAACCTTTAAGTCCAGGTGTGCTATCCTGCAGTTGTGAAGGTATCGCACAGCTTCCAGAACCTCCCCCAGGTGTGCTCTGATCTTCCCTTCAGTGAGGCTTCCCCATCGTACCACACAGTCCAGGAGGCGGCCCTGGTCAGCCCTGCAGAAGGAGGGGGAGAGGGGGAGGGAGGTTGTCACAATGGGCTTCCACTTACAGACCCGTGCAAGTCAGTGAGAGGTCAACGCCTGGTGCTGGCCCTCACTGCGAGTGCCTCATCAGTATGTCGGGCATCGCTGGACAAGGAGGCTGAGTTTTCACACTCTCACTGTGAAAATTCAAGTGGGAACAAGGATCTCAGCCATCAGGGAAAGCAGGTGGACAAGAGTGGCAGTCAGGACTCAAACCCTCCTGTGGCAAGCTGCTGGACAGCACCTGGCACACAGCAGGTATTCTGCAGGTGTCTGTGCAGGAAAGAAAGGGGCACTCTGCCTGCCCAAGCCTTGGTTTCCTCCTCTGTACAGAGGCTGGATGAGACTGTGTGTCCTGAGATGGCAGGACAAGATCATGTAGTAAAGAGCCAGATATAGCCATACAGGAAGTGCTTAATGTTCCAGTCAAGTTTTCCTACTTTAATTAAAAACCCAAAACTTGGCATTATGCTTGCTCAACTGTATTCTACGACTTTAGTCAGGCTTCCTATTTGCTGGTTATCTGGAGATATCTTGCAGACTGTTTTGCCAGGCTGGCTTTGAATTGTGATCCTCCAGGTTTCAACCTCCTGAGTAGCTAGGATTACAGGTGTGGCCAACAGCACCCAAATGAATTTAATTTTTAATGTTAAAATTAAGTATCATCCATGTGTGTAGACTGAAAGCTTTCCACCAACTCACTTTATTCTCAACACTCTCTGAAAAAAGGCTTATTTTGCCCTTGTTATAGAGTTGAGGAAACTCAGGCCAGAAAAGGTATAACTTTCCTAAGGTCCCATAAGTAGGCCAAGGGCTCGCTGAACCCTGGGATCAGTGCAGCCCTGTGCAAAACAGGAATGTATAGGAAGAATAGCAACCTGTAATTAATGGGAATATGTTATGAAGTTTTTAACTGTGTTGTTAAAATTAATTCTGTCAATAGTATAATGAGGTCAAACCAAATAATTTTCAAGAAAAAAAAAAAGAAATAGAAGATGCAGAGTAGCTCAAGATGAGCACATGCTAGGGCACTGGTCTTTACCCTGGCGTGGTGAAAAAAGAAAAAAATAACAGCTGGGCAAATTGAAGCTTTAGACCAGAAATGGAGGAGACTTCTTAAGGATTTTGAGCCACAAAACTCTACCAGTTGAGCCACACCTCCAGCCCACCATTTGGAAAATCTCCATCTGTTGTTCTATAGGTAGAGTAGGATTGATAGGGTAACCAAGGGGTCAGGTGGTGGAAGGGTCTCCTTTACTTGCAGGGACTCCCTCAGGGCCTTGCACCTGGCACTGAAGCTTGTTAAAATCCCTGGGAGAGCCGGGTGTCAGTGGCTCATGCCTGTAATCCTTGCTACTCAGGAGGCTGAGATCTGAGGATTTCGGTTCAAAGCCATCCCGGGCAAGAAAGTCCATGAGACTCTTATCTCCAATAAACCACTAGAAAACCGGAAGTGGCACTGTGGCTCAAGTGGTAGAGCGTTCGCCTTGAGCTGAAGAGCACAGGGACATCACCCAAGCCCAGAGTTCAAGCCCCATGATAGACAAAAAAAAATCCCTGGGAGAAAAGGCACAGCAGCTTGTGCCAGAAAGGAGCCCCAGGCCTGGGGGCTCACAGGAGGGGCCTGGTCTGGTCTTTCCACAAGTAAAGGCTCAGTGTATCCCCAGGACAGCAGTCCACAGAAGTCTTCCATGAGCCAGTGAGTGCACTGAGCATGAAACTAGCTGGCAGGCCTGGCCAGCCGGCTTGTTCTTCGTACATGCTGCTGGGTTCCCCTCTGGCCCTATGAAGTGTCTTCCATTCCAGGGACAGGGTCTGGAAAACTGTGTTTCTGGGCCCTAGGGGACGATTTTAGAAATGCAGTACTGGATGGTTAGGTTCTTCTGAGACATCCACTTCCCCCAGGATACTGGGTAGGGTGGTAGGCCAGACCCAAGGTTTTTAGGCCTTGCAACATTGCCATATGAAGAGTATAGGGTGGATAGGGTGGATGCATTTACAATCTCTTTTTTTCCTTCTTTCTGTTCTTTGTCTTCCTTCCCTTCACTTTCCTTCCTTCCTTCCTTTTTACTTAAGAAAGGATCTTTCCAAGTATGGTCCTTCTGATTCTACTTCCTAAGTGTTAAGTTTATAATTTCTTTTTATAAAAAATTGTATTTTCATTATCTTTAAGTAGTAGTACAAAGGAGCTACAACAAATCAGTTTATAAGTGCGCCATGCATCTTGACACAATTTTTTTTTAAAGCTCTAACAATTTAATTATTTATTAAAAAATTTCTTTTAGTTGGGTGCTGGTGGCTCATGCCTATAATCCTAGCTACTCAGGAGGAGGATCACGGTTCAAAGCCAGCAGGCAGGAAAGTCCATGAGACTCTTATCTCTAATAAACCACTAGAAAACCAGAAGTGGTGCTGTGGCTCAAGCGGTAGAGTGCTCGCCTTGAGCTGAAGAGCTGAGGGACTGTGCCCAAGCCCATGACCGACCAAAAAAAAAAAAAAATCATTATCTTTAAGTGGTTGTACAAAGAAGTTCCCATTCTACAAAATAGTATATGAATACAAAGTTGACGCAATTTCGCAATTGCGAAAATTCGCAAAAAAAAGAACATAATAAAACAATGCCAGATGCAAGGCCCTGAGGGAGTCCCTGCAAGTGAAGGCGAATCTTCCACCACCTGACCTCTTGGTTACCCTATCAATCCTACTCTCCCTACCGAACAACGGATGGAGATTTTCCAAATGATGGGCCAGAGGTGTGGCTCAACTGGTAGAGTACCTGCTGAGTAAGTGTGAGGCCGAGTTTAATCCCCAGTGGTTCATGCATATAACCCTAGCTACTCAGGAAGGTGAGATCTGAGGACTGTAGTTCAAAACCAGCCAGAACAGGCAAGTCAGTGGGATTCTTATCTCCAACTCACCACCAGAAAACTGGAAGTGGAGCTGTGGCTCCAAGTGGTTGAGAGCTAGCCTTGAGCAAAAGAGCTCAGGTATAGTGCCCAGAGTGTCTAAGCCCCATGACTAACAAACAACAACAACAACAACAACAACAAAACCCACCCCCTCCCCCAAAAACCCCAAAACCTTTAATATCTTTCCTCAGAGAAGAAACAGAATCAATAAAAGTGCTTAGAGTTGAGGCCAAGGATTACAGGGGGAAGAAAGTCAGGTGTACGCACATCTCTAAAACCAGGACGTAACTGGTGGGAGTCTCGAAGGTGTCAAGGAGGCCAACGAGGAGGGGGTGCTGGAGGTTCTGCAGGATGCCAAGCTCATGGGTGACCTGGTCACGCTTCATTAACTTCTTGTTTACAAACTTTGTGGCCACTGCTCGTTTTGTTCCTTTCTGATCACATTTCTTAACGACAGCAAATCTGCCCCTGTAAAATATGTTAAAATAATTTTCAGAGAGCTCTGAGGAAAAGACTTATTTATGGACTGCACAGAGGGCCACTTCCGTGGGTGCTTCCCCAACTCCAGTCCACACTGTGGGAGATGTGGTGCCATGAAGGTCTAATGCCTGTGTTTGTCCAAACCTCTCTACTGCCACACCTTTCCTCCACCCTACAGCCTCCATTTCTCATGCCAGGGCTGTGCAGGCCCGATGGCTTCCTGACCGCTGAGAATGACAGAAGTGACAGCACCAGGGCTCCTTGGCTGCCTCCACCTCCATCCTCATCACCACTCTCATCATCAGAGGGTGGGGTGAGTGGCTCAGAACCTCCTGGGAGCACCCTTTATACACTTTTTGAAAGGGACATCTGCAGTGGTCCTGGCCTTGCACTGGAGGGCAGGCAAGCTGTCCCCAAGCTCACTATCAGGGACCCCGGAGCTGTGCTCCATACCCACACCAGAGCCCTAACAGCACTGTAACGTTATCTGGATAAGATGACCTAAGGCACCAGGCTCAAGCCTGCTGCCCTACCAGATTAGATCTGGACACCAAGGAAGACTAGACTAGTGCATTGGGTACAGATGAAGACTATGCATAAACCTGTGACAGGGCAGCTGAGGTGGTTTACAGATGCCACTGCTTGCTATTCCCACTGGAAGTGGGGTTTCCTTCTCACCTTCCCAGTTACTGAGCAGCTGCCCTATGGATGAAATGCAGTTGTTGGTTTCTGAGGCAGAATTTTAAGGGGCTTCGTAGTTTTTGCTCGTGCCATCATGTGAGAAAGTCCAGGGTAAATGTTTATGTAGACAGAAGCTGGAGTTCTGGGCAGGGTGCCTTGAACATGGGAGGTGTGGTATGCCAGCTGGCTGAGCTCTGCAGAGATGGACAAACTATCTTCCCAGTCAGTCAAGCTGCAGAACTAGGAGGATGGACATACCACTACTGGTAAGATAGTGAATGGGGTGGACTTAGTATGCTGCAATATGTAACTGGGAGATACTTCACTGGAGTCAGGTGACCAAGTGTGGCCACTGGAATGTAGGAGGACACTGCTGGTGGAGTTTCCTGGAAAGCTTTTCAGAAGGAATAAGGCCAGTGCTCCTGCTTCCTTCCCTTCCTTTTCTGCCCGTGGTGCACGATGCCTGGAAGTGCAGTGCTCAAGGGAGCCTGGCTATCTGGCATTACTGAACCACCTGGCTGAGGCTGCCTCTTCTTTCTTTCTTTCTTTATTTTTTGGTCGGTCGTGGGGCTTGAACTCTGGGCCTGGGCGCTGTCCCTCAGCATTTCAGCTCAAGGCAAGCGCTCCACCACTGGAGCTACAGCGCCACTTCCAGTTTTCTGGTGGTAAAGGAGATAGGAGTCTCACAGTCTTTCCTGCCCGGGCTGGCTTTGAACCGCAACCCTCAGATCTCAGTCTCCTGAGTAGCTAGGATTACAGGCATGAGCCACCAGCGCCCGGCCGAGGCTGCCTCTTCTGGGAAAGCAGCCCCACTATGTTGAAACCTCTTTCCTAGTTTGGGTCATGGGGATCCTGATAATCCATCTGATTATACAGCAATTCTTTTAAATCTACATGCACAATCTTTCCCAACAGGGCTTCCATAAAACAAATCCCACAAGAAGCCTGTGTCCTTTCTCCGAACTCTCCAGAGGGTGCACCTAGATAGCACTCTTCTAGAAGCACAGAAGGGAGGCTCGTTCATTCCACCCATGGAGAGCCCATGGCCTACAAACTCCATTCTTCCTGGGAACCAAGCTGAAAGCGGTTTTGTTTCTTCTTCAGTGTTCTACACCCCAGGGCCCTCACATGTTAGTCTTAGCACACAAGACCGCATCTTCTACTGTTGGTAACATACCCATTTAATTTTATTAACCCAGGGGGTCTGGTTTTCCCTCCTACCTGCCAAGCTCAGCCACTTCACTGTAGAAGGAGTCAAAATTGTCCTTCCAGGTCACCATGATCCCATCACTCCCTGGACCTACAAGAAAAGCATCTTGGTGAGAAATCACAGACCTGCAGTGCCCGCCCATGACAGCCACACAGCCTCTGAACATCTTAAATGCAGATCACTGAAATGAAGATGTGTTACAGCATAACACATCCACTGGATGCTGAGACTTGGCATGAAGCAAGAATGTAAGATATCTCCAGGAAAATGTACAGACTATTGATCTTATGTTAGAATCCAGTGGTACAAATATGCTAGATTAAATTAAATGTGCTGATGAAATTAACTTTACTCTGTTTTAAAAATATGATCTTTAGAAAGAATACAAAACTTCATCTATGGCTTTCATTTTATTACTAATGGCCAGTGTTGCTTTAGGTAGTTCCCTTTCCTTCACCTGGCTCAAAGCTAGGCCTCCTTTTTATAGCCACCAGAAATCATGGGATTGTGACTACAGGATTTAAGTTAATAAATAAAAAAGACACTGCAGACAAAGACAGAACTTTATCATACAAGTGCCAGATTAAAATGAATGCAGTATTATGTATGTACAAGGAAAATAAAACATTCTTTCTAGATTCTTCCCGAAGGAATAATCATTAAGCCTCTCATTTTGTAACCAGGTGACCCAGTTGCCAGATGACGCCAGGAAGAACGGCTTCTATCACAGTCTCAAGCTTTCCTCGGATTCTGGACACTTCCTCTGGCCTCAGTCCACTTAGTTCCTCCTTCATCCTCTCACATGCCCTGTGGCCCAGCTCAGCTAGAGGATGTGCTCATCTTTACCCTCACGTGAGTACTGGCCAGGTCATCAACAGGCATGTCTTTCCTTAAACCACAGCGAATGATTTGTCTTCAAGGCTCTGTGTGGTGAAGCCACTACCTCCTGCACCTTCCCCATGCCACCCATAGCTGGAAAAGTGTCTCCCCCATGGCAAGAGTGTTAGCAGCCTGCGGGAAAGTCCTCAGCCAGAACTGCTGTTGCAGGAGCCCTTAAGGGCTCACTCAACTGGAATGAGCCCAAATGTGTGGCCTTAGAGGTAGCAGCCCAAGCAACACCAGAGCTCAACTCCTCACTGAAGCAGACAGAGGAAGCAAGGCCTTCATTTCAATCACTACCCCAGAGTACACAGTGCTTTGTTGATGATGATGCCAGTCACTCTGGAATAATACTTTCTAACTACACTGTAGAAGAATTATTGCAGGAGCCTCACTTATAAAGCTAGTACATTAGGTAATTTTGAAGTGCCTATTAAATCCAACTAAGAAATACTGGAGGGGGCTGGGAAGGTGGCTCAGTGGTAGAGTGCCTGCCTTGCATGCATGAGGCCCTGAGTTTGATTCCTCAGTACCACATAAGCAGAAAAAGCCAGAAGTGGTGCTGTGGCTCAAGTGGTAGAGTGCTAGCTTTGAGCTGAAGAGCTGAGGGACAGCGCCCAGGCCCAGAGTTCAGGCCCCACAACCTACAAAACAACAACAACAAAAACCTGGATTTTAGCCTACAGAGCATTTTTCCTTCTTTATTTTTCACTGAAATGGCTTGCACACTCTTCTGTGTTCAACAGTTTTAAAATTAGCTTTAAGTAGTGTACAAAGGACGCTGCCATTTAATAAGGCAGCATCTTGATCAGTGTTACCCCTTCAGCATTCTCACTCCCTTTGGCCCAGCAATTTTCTTAAAAAAATATTTTTATTCAAATATTGAGTATATGCAGAAAAGTGTATCAAACGTAAAAGTCATTTTTGACTACAAGCTAGTTCAAGAAACAGCCAGAAAGAGCTGGGCATTGGTGGCTCACACCTATAACCAGCTACTCAGAGGCTGAGATCTGAGGCTAGCAGTCTGAAGACAGCCTAGGCAGAAAAGTCCCTTTGAGACTCTCATCTCCAATTAACCACTTAAAAACCAGAAGTGGCGCTGTGGCTCAAGTGGTAGAGTGCTAGCCTTGAGCACAAAGAGGCTCAGGGACAGCACCAGGCCCAGAGTTCAAGTTCCAGTCAGTGCCACAGACCCTTGGTCCCTCTTATTCACAGCTTCTCTTTCTTACTAAGTGAGACATATTCCTAACCTGTTTTCTTCCCACCATCCTTGAGTTATGGGCCTGCGTAAGTCTGAGGTGATGGGACTCAGCACTCTAGTTCAGAATTCCCTCTCACAGCCGGGCACTTCTGTAGGCAGTGCGCCTCCAGCAGCTCCCCTGCTCTGAGCCAACCACAGTGCACAGCACTGGCTTCCACCTTGTTCAGGGAGACAGCCAGGGCCAGAAGGAATTCAGACACAGAAACTAGACAGTGCGTAGGGAGCAAACAACTTCAACACAGACAGGACAAGTGCCCCTAGTGTGACTGGACTGAATTAAATCATCCAGGTCTACAAATAAAACTTCTTACAACAGGCGATTTTGAAACAGGACTCGCATCTGCTGCTCTTAACTTTCTGGGGTAACTTATTAAAAACAATCCATTATGTAACATCTATGATTTAAAAAAAAAGATAAAAAAATCGGGCTGGGAATGTGGCTTAGTGGTAGCATGCTGGCCTCACATGCATAAAGCCCTGGGTTTGATAACTCAGCAACATATAAACAGAAAAGGCTGGAAGTAGTGCTGTGGCTCAAGTGGTAGAATGCTAGCTTGAGCAAAAAGAAGCTCAGAGACAGTGCCCAAATCCTGAGTTTAAGCCCCAGGACTGGCAAAAATAAATAAATTAAAAAAAAAAAGTCCGTGATTCCTAATTTCCAAATTTCAAATTTTGTTCTTTCTTTTGCCGTAATTCAAAAAGCAGAGAGCATGTTTTGAATTAAGACATTTAATAAGAATGAAAACACATGATTAAAATATATGGGTCAGGTTCTAGACAGTTCTGCTTACTGGCCACACTCAGGGTAAGGTGATCAAGAACTCATTTATCTTTCAGTTGAGACTTTTATTTCCTCTGTTGGAAGCAGCTCCCACACCTGGAGTAGATGGAGGGTGGATGAGAATGCTCAGCTGCCTATGTTGTACAGCCTGTGCTTTCTTAGCATCTACTCATGACAAGCATCATTACAGGGGACTATGAGCATGCCTAAGCTGAGTTCTGTACAGTTCAGCTGAGACACCCCCAGCTCTCCTCTCCTTGGCTCTGCCTTCTGAGGGTGCCAGGGCGGGTAGGTCCTGTGGGCACCCAGGAGCCACTGGAGCCTGGCCCTCTTTGAAGGCTGGCAGAAACCTCCCTGTGCCTCCTTTTCTATCCCCAAGGTCTACTGTTGGGATCTGGGACAGACCTAGCGCTCTACTATAGAACCTTCTCCTCTTCCCTTTCTGAGTGCCATCCTAGGGTCAGGCACTGTCCCTCAGCAGCTTCTTTTATTCAGTTAGCTGTCTACCACTTGAACCACAACTCCACTTCTGGCTTTTTGGTAGTTTACTGGAGATAAGAGTTTCACAGACTTTCTTGCCCAGCCTGGGTTTGAACCATGATCCTCAGATCTCAGTCTTGTGAGTGGTAAGGCTTACAGGCATGAGCCACTGGTGCCTGGCCCCCTTCTTCTTCTTCTTTTTCTTTTTTTAACTCATATCCTTGTGTCCCCTGTGCTCCTTTCCCCATGACACCTGAGACTGGGACCTGTTCCCTGTGCCTCTTCTGGAAGGTACTCCTTCAGCTGGGACCTGGTTTCTATCAGTTAGTGACTTCTCGTTCCACATGTCAGATCACCAAGTGGGGGCACATGACAGACTTCAGGAGATGGCACAGAAGTACGCAGCAGCCCAGGGAACTTACCTAGAACTCTCACACTGGCTGAAGACGAGGCGGACCCCATGTCGTTTACAGCGATGCATGTGTAGATGCCGTCGTCTTCTGTGCTCACACCAACGATCTTCAGAGCAGCCTCCCCCAAGTCACTGCCACATGGGAGAGTACCATGCGTATCAGGAAGGCTTATCATCTGGGCACCCGTTCTGACCTCCCCTCATTTAGTCCCTACCACAATGAAGAGCTCAAGTACCACAGTTCAGACTGCATGCCCAGGTATGAACTGTGCCCTCCTGGACAGTGTCAGAGCCAAAGGTAACTGAGAAAATGGACCATGTCAGGCACAGTGAACGGGGCCTTTCTGGTCACCATGTAACCAGATCGACTGTGTTCCCAGTCAGTAGACCCCTCTAGAGGGTCCCTTACCTGTATGAGATGCTGTAGTGGCCATCATTGTTCAAAGTGTTATGTTCGGGGCCCTTCCAAGTGATGGAGGCCTTGGGACGGCCACAGACACGACATCTCAGAACAACTGTCTCCCCTGTCTCACATGTGACCTCACTCAATGGGATGACGAATTCTGGGGGAACTGCAAAGGAAAGCAGTCGGTCAACACCGGTCACCCTTGCTTGGTTCCTTTCCATATCCTTCCACCCCCCCTCCCCGCCGGACCGCTAATGCACTTAAACAAGATTGGAGGCAAGACGACAGAACTCACCGTCATAAATGTAGTTGGGGTTGAGAAGCTGAAATGGAAAAGGGAAACAGGTATTAACTAAAAACTTGAGATACTTTAAGATAGGTTACTAAGATTCCAGAACTTGGCTTGCCTGAAAATTAACAAAAACAGAGTACCTTTCATGGTGTTAAATGTATCCAAAAATTGGTGAGCTTTACTGTTCCTGCCCATCAACACAAACAGGTATTTAAATCTCCCACCTTACAGGCTGAGTCCAGTTGGGGCTGGATCTCTTCTCACAGCAGAAGGGACCCTGACCCAGGGTGCTTTCGGGAGGTATTTATTTTTTCTCCAGGCAAAACAATGTGGTTTTCAAAGAGAACTAGCTACACCTGCCCTCAAGGAAACTTTAAGCTAAGATCCTGTACAAAGCATCTCATCACTTCCTCCTGGCCTAGGGAGAAACAAGGAAGTCTGAGCCACAGCTTCTCTGCATTCTGTTTCGGAGAATCCAGGCTTTTCCTCTGGGAATGTAACCATGTGTATTAAAGCCACGTGGGCACCTGGTTCCTGGTGACACACACCTCACGCCAGATAGATAGGACAGCCTGAGAGGCTGTTAATGAGGCCTGGCAGGACATTACTTAGGGGGAAGGTAGGAGGCAAGGCACGAGCCCAGCTCTGTGAGTCCAGCCCTGTGCAGATGTCCCCTCCCCTGCCTGCCTGCCCTCAGAGGGATTTCACACACCTTCACCGACACCTTGTTGCTGAGTCCTTCCCGTGATTTCCGGTAGCCATTCTCTAACTTGCCTTCCCTTTTGCCGTCTTTGTCCTTTTTCTCAGATTTTTTCCTTAAACGGAGTGCTGTGTGCCAAGATGTTGACTTCCTATGGAGGAAAAGCACAAACTGTTTGCATTACGCCTTGTCAACAATACAAACTGAAAGCACTGAATATTCAATATTCATGCTGTACAAAGGGACTGAAAATCCTTTAGTAACTGCAATCTCCATCAAATAGAACTTGAGAGTGATATACCTAAAAAACGAGATTAAACAACAATTACATAAAAGAAAATGTTAAGAATTAAAATAAAAAGAGGCATGTGATAGTTAATTTTGCATGCCAACTTGACTGGACCAGAGTATCCAGAAATCTGGTCAAACATTCCCGGTGCTTCTCTGAGGACTTTTGGGTGAGATGAACATATTTTAATGTGCGAAGGTCATTGCTTTCCTTTAAGTGACCAGCGAAGGCAGAGTTAGGACCAGCCTGGCCTGGGCTGGTTGCAGTTAAGTGGCATGGCACTTGCCTAATGTGCTTAAGACCCTGAGTTCAAGTTGTAGCACTGCAAAACCAAAACAAACAAAACAAAAACCACATCACAAGCAGGAGGAGGCTGTTTATCTACTGGCGGAGCCGAGTCCTCAAAATAAGTATGCTTACTTCTCCATATATAGACCCTATTGGTCCTTTTTTCCTGATGAGTCTTAATGCAGGGTTTAAGAATATAGTTTGAAGCCAGGCATCAGTGGTTCACTCTTTTAATCCTAGCTGATCAGGAGGCTGAGATCTGAGGATCACAGTTCGAAGCCAGCCTGGATAAGAAGGTTCATAAGAACCTTACTTCCAGTTCACAGAAAAAACCAGAAATGGTGCTGTAGCTCAAATGGGAGAGTGGCAGCCTTGAGCAAAAGAAGCTTAGGGACAGAGCCCAGGCCTAGAGTACAAGACCCAGGACTGGCAAAAAATGAAACAAAGAAACAAAAACAAACAACAACCCCTCCTTCCCCCCCCCCCCCCAAGCAAAGTCCAGAGATTGTTACTGACACACTGGTGCAGCTGCACAACTGACTCCAGACCTGTATTTGGTCTTTGTGACATAAAAAGTACAAAGTAAGCCAGGCACAATGGCTCACATTTGTAGTCTTAGTATTTGAGAGGCAGAGATCAGGAGGACTGTGGTTTGAGGTCAGCCTGAGCAAAAATGAAGAACCCATTTCAACCAAGAAGTTGGGGCATGACAGTGTCTTTGGTACCAACTACGTGGGAGGCATAGATAACTGTGTAAGGCTAGTCCTGGACAAAAACAGGAGGCATCTGAAAAATAAAGCAAGAAAGGGTTGGGCTGTGGCTCAAGTAGTAGAATGTCTGCTTAGCAAGTGTGAGAACCTGAATTCAAACCCTAGTTCCTAAAAAGTCACAGAATTCTGTTAACAGTCATGCTTAAGCACAGTTAAGCATTTCAGGGAGAGTCAAGGGAAGGGAATAGTTTTAAAAATCAGCACTGATAGTATAAAGACTGTGTCAACTGCAGCAAAACCATTTCAGATTCTTTTTCAAGACAGGTTCTCATTATGAATGTTTCCTTGAACACCCCTGACAGTAAGTTAGGGGTGCTTAGAAGGGCGTCTGCCTCTACCCAACAACGTCAGGGACTCTTGTGACTTGAGAAAAACTGTTTCAAAATACAGGTTACTAGAGGACGGTAGGAAGCTAAACCCGAGGGGTGGAAGGACAGGGTGTTTTCACTTTGAAGTCAGGTGAACTTTAGGAACAGACCCTGGCCCAGCTTTCCCTTCACAGTGCTCCAACCCTCCAGGGTCTTTCTTCTCCCAGTGTACAGGGCCCTGCCACATGGCTGGCTTCACTCTGAGCACTCACTTGAGAGTCCCATCAGGGTTCTCCATAATGACTGCACTGGTATGGCCCAGGACAAAGCCCGGAATCCAGCCCTCGGCTGCAGGGCACTGGTCAGTGGCGGCTCGGAACACCAGAAACATGTTCTGCTGGTTGCTGGCCAGAATTTGAACGACCTCTCCTTGATAGACGCTTATCTCATCCTCCTTCACTGCCGTGTAATCGTGTGTCACCAGCATGGTGGAGATGTTGCTACTGCTGCTACTTTCACTCTGGAGAGGAAAAGATGAAGAGAACAAGGCAGATAGGCACTGAGATCAGATGTGATAGCAGCAGTCACTGCCCCCCAGCAGGGCTCATCAGACAGAGAGGGCATCAGCTTGCTCAGCAACCCTTTTCCAGCAACTGAAAGCCAAGACCACTCTGGACAGCAATTTAGAAACAATCTCCAAAGCCACTGTAATGATCATACTTTACTCTGGGAGTCTGATACTGTTTCAGTTCATTTCCTTTTGCTTTCCTAGGAGTAGCCAAGTCATCATGGAGTTCCCAGTTTAGAGAATGTCCAACCCCAACAGTAAACTAGGAAGTTTAAAAGGAGCAAGAGTAGCACTTCAGCTCACTGGCAGATCAGATAATGGGGATATCCCTCAATC
This sequence comes from Dipodomys merriami, assembly GCF_024711535.1. Lineage (NCBI taxonomy): Eukaryota > Metazoa > Chordata > Mammalia > Rodentia > Heteromyidae > Dipodomys > Dipodomys merriami. The sequence goes on along the minus strand of NW_027204715.1, from coordinate 9,262,425 downwards.
TTTCTGGTGAAATGTCTACTGGGAACGTCTATTCCAGAACCATAGGCTGCGGGCCTGCCTAACTGCTTCTACCTCTTTTCCTCTTTATAAAGAACAGTGTGGCCAGGCGCTGGTGGCTCACGTTTGTAATACTAGCTGATCAGGAGGCTGAGATCTGAGAATTGCGGTTCAAAGCCAGCCCGGGCAGGAAAAGTCCATGAGACTCTTATCTCCAATAAAACACTAGAAAACCAGAAGTGGCGCTGTGGCTCAAGTGGTAGAGTGCTCGCCTTGAGCTGAATAGTGCAAAGACAGCATCCAAGCCCAGAGAATTCAAGCCCCACAACTGACCAAAAAGAAAAAAGAACTGTGGACCCTGGAAAGCACATCAACTACTCTTTTGCTCCTAAGGATAGTTGCTGTCTCTATTATGTCCCTTAGTGGGTGGTCATCTTACCGAGTTTGCCAGATTCAAGTGTCCCCAGCATTTGGATGCCATGGACCACAGTGTTAAGAGTGTTGCTTGGTCCTAGTATTGACATTTGGACTTCAGTGACTCAGTCAATATGCAAGAATGCAAGAGTAAAACAAAGATGATTTCTTATGGCCACCTCCCCAGGCTCACAAGCTGAGTAGAAGCAATACAAGCAGCAGGTATCTGTCCCAAAGTTGTATCTAATGAGCTGCATGTCCCCACATCCCCTCTTTTAAACCCCCGTTTCTGTGATCTGGTTAAAGTACTTCCACACTGCTGCTGACTCTGCAGATGCCAGCCTCTGCTGGGCTCTCAGACAAGTGTGCAGCAAACAACCCTGACATAGCCATTCTCGTGAGCCTGGGTCCCACTGAGCCAGCTGAAGGGACAAGTAAGAGGAGACCTTTCTGTCAGCCTCTGTGAGGCCAAGCCTGGGAACTGTAGAGACCAGGGCTGTGGATATAACTTGCAGTGGGCATTAAATAGAACACAGAGCAGCTACCATGAGCATCTACAGAAGGGTCTGGGGCTGGTTCCTCTCCCTCGTGGAAATCTCCTGCTGGTCTGTGACCTTTCAACTCAAAGGGTACCATGCATGTCAGGCTTCAGTCTCTGCCTACTCATTTAGACAATCCTATTTTAGCAGGTTCTTTAATATTGATTAAAATATTAAAATGTTATCACTGAATAGCTTTGAGATTAAACAGCCAAATGTGCTACAAAATGTAAACGCAAGACTTCTGTGGCACAGCTGCTTTGTTTAGTAAGTCATACCAGGGTATATTTCATAATTTCCGTATTTGCTCACAATAATCATAGCTATTAACTTTTCTGAACCCAACTTCTGTGCTAGGCTATGAGTTAGGCATTTCAAATCCATCAACTTAAATTCTCACAAATTCCCACCCTGTCAGTGGGCCTAGTCATCAGTCCCCTGAATGGGAGATGGTAGGTAAGTAAGCGAAGACCACCTGTAAGTGGTGGAGTGGCTGGAGTGCCTGGAGCGGCTCCAATGTGTGGGCACTTTAGTTGCTGCCCAGGAGATGAGCAGGAGGAAAAGCTCACAGAGCCAGCGGAAGCAAGGGCCAGCTTCATTCACTTTGCTCTCAGGAGAATTTCGCAGAGGAAAGATGCAGTGGCAGGTCAGGCAGCTGCTAGGCTGTGACCCTACAAGTCGATAAGGGAAAGAAGGCTCTGCTGATCTGCAATGGCTACCGGCTCCAATGGGTGGAGGCAGCAATGGTTTGTTTTTAAACAGCAGAATGATGGAAAGCAGTATAGGACATTTTAAAATCCCTACTTTGGGCCTTTCAGTCTTCCCAGACCCTGCCCCCTCCCCGGCCATTTCTGTGAGGCAGTTTCCCTTTCCTAGTTGCCTATCACTAAGAAAATGCAGGAGGCATTTACTGGACTGTTTGCTACTGGTAGACTGTGCCTTTTCTCAGGACTGATCATCCACAGCTAGAGCTGGGCTGTGGTCTTTAATCCATGTCTACTCTGTAATGTCCAGAGAAGACCAGCACTGGCTCCTGTGTTGAACAGGGATTGATTTGGAGACCTAAGTCTAAAAACTTCTCTTGTTCTTGCTGGGAATGTGTCCAGGTTAGGATGAAGTCAGCAGATGACAGCAGGTGGTTTTATACGGGCTGTAGCTCTAAGAGCAGGCCTGCATAGAGTAGACTGAGGTGCGGATGGGTGGGGTTCATCCCTGGACTGTCTGCACCTTCTTTTCTAAAACTGCATTTGGACGCTCACTGCCCACCTAGCACTTGAAATCTAGCTGCAGTCTCTCTTGTTGTGTGAAACACAGCGAGGTGTTTATAGCAAAGTCCATCACAGAAGATACCTACTCAACTCTTACTTTTGAGGATAGGACACAGTGTAAATAAGGATGTCAATGCCCACTGCTTACTTTCTTCCTCCATTAACTATGAAGTTTAACAAAACCACTGGTGATGTGAATTTAACAAAATACCAAAAATGGGAGCAAAGGATAAGACCAAATCAGCCTGAATGAGGAGTTAACACAACTCCAGAGGAAAGATGAAGACATGCAAAAGCACCATTTTTTTATGTACAGAGATAGAGAGACACAGACCCTTTCAGGGAAATGTATTTAAAAATTTATAAAGCAATCAAACAGACTTATTAGAACAGTTCTATTCACTCATGCATGCCTTCAGGAAAGGGTTATGGGCCAGGTCATCTCCCACGGAGGAAAGCAGTTGGAGGACAGTGAGGAAGTCACAGAACAGGGGGAAAACCCAGAACAGCCACCCTTCTGCTTGAGAACACAAGGTAAGTGACAGACAGGAAAATGAGCAGGCCGGCCACCACAGTGACACTCACACTACCCACAGCGCCCCCTGTTGGAGAGAGGTGAGACAGGCCACAGCCTGTCTCGCCTGGGTGCTGGCAGCCCCTGCCAGGTACACCAGCACGTCTCTCTCTACAGCTCAACTTTAGGTGGAGGGAACATTCCTGCTGGGCATAGTATCTCCCACCCGGGCCATCTGCCAGCTTAGCTTGCTCTGAGTCGCTGTTAGAAGGTTTCTTGATGGAGTATTGTTTTCATCAGGTGAGTCAAAAATGCTGCAAAGACAAACGCTTACTAATCTGTGAAGACTACCCTTTAAATAGCAGGTAAAGAGCAGGAAAAAAGACCTTTCAATAACGAAAGCCCAAAAAATATCAAAAACAAAACAAAACAAAACAGCATGAGTGAGGCAGGGGCTAAAAACAGTTCCGAGATACTGTGCTGATTGGAAAGATGAAAGTAATTAAAGATGCTACATTGAGAGTGTTAATGATCAGCGTTTTCTTATTAAGGAGACAGGAACAGAGCAAGGAGCAAGTTAGTGGAGATGAGAGCAGGTACTGTCCACAGTCCCAGCAGGGGTTAGCGGCGTCTGCATTCACTCGGTGGCTATGTGCGCCTGTCCAGGCCTGCAGGGCATGGACACACACGCACACACAGAGAGGCCACAGGCGTGTCTACTTGCGCAGTGCATGGGAGTGCTGGAGGAGGCGACTACTGCCACGGAGAGCTGGAGAGCTGGAGTTAGTACGGAGGAGGGCGGCGGCGACACAGAAGGTTTAGAAGAGCTGGTAGGACAGAGGCGATGGGGAGGTAGGCGCAGGCTCCCAGGCGTTCTTACCCCGTTGCTCTGTGTGGACTGCACAGACTGCTCACTGGCCGAGGAGCACGTGCTCATGCGGTCTGTGTCCTTGCTGGGGCCTGCGTGCCGGTGTGTCTGCCGCTGGAGGGAGTCACTGTCCCCCGGGAAGGTGAAGGAGCCAGGTCGGCTGGCGGGGGAGGCAGGAATGGAGCTCCAGAAGGAGCCCCCCTTCTGCAGGGGACTGCTGGGGGGAAAGGCCTCCTTGCCCAAAGGAGAAGGGAAGGTGGTGGAAAGAGGAGAGTTCAGTGGTGAGATGGCGCCAGGCCTAGGCTTGCTCAGGGGCAGTGGGCCCAGGCTGCCCCGTGCCTCCTTGGCATTTCCTTCTTGGCTTGAACAAGAAGCATTCCCGGTGGTCTTCCTGGGGCTTTCCATCACCTTCATCTTGGGGATGGGCTCTGTTTCTCGTTCAGGACCTTCCAAGTCTCCACTTGTGGGGAGCCGGCTAGGCTGGCCAAGGCTGGCCTCAAGGGCCAGGCTGCTGGTGGAGGGAGGCAGTGAGGGGCTGGACGCGGACATACCTGACATCTTGTCTGCCTCTGCCTGGCTGGAGGCTGCAGAGGAGACCAGTGGGGGGTGGTGTCTGACAGGCTGCGGAATCCGGGAGGGCCTGCTCCTGCTTGAGCTGGGGACGCTGCTACAGCTGCTGAGGCCACCGCCGTGACTGCTGCTGCCACCGCTGGAGGCCCCACTGCCACCACTGCCCCCGCTCCCACTGCTGCCGCCCCCGCTGCTGCTGCCACCGCCCCCGCTGTGGTTCCTCTGGTACTCGATGGGGGATGTCAAGGCTGTAAGCATGCAAGACAAACAGATGAGACTTAGTTAGGGCACCAAGAACAAGTGAACTGCACAACCTGCAAACAAAAGGATGTCCTAGGCTTGAGCATCCCACACCCAAGTCAGGCTCATTGAGGTACACCATGGCCTATGAATAGCTACACTTCTGGAGGCTTCAGTCTGATAGCAGTAATGGGTAGAGGAAAGCTCCTAAGGCCACTGCCCTGTTTCCTACAGAGGGAAGAGGGGCTGCAGTGTCAGGAGTGAGCATCAGAAGGTACTGAACGAAGCCGAGAATGCTGAGATCAGTTCCTCAGAACTGGAAGGAACAGCTGCTGCCTCCCCACTGTGGAAATAGCTGTATGGCCCAGTGGCAATGGGAGGCCCAGCACACTGCTAGGCTACAGTCCACTAGGACTCTGCATAGCGGGAAAGGGCAGTGTAACTTCCCAAGGAAAAAGGTATAGATAGGCAAAAGAAGAAAGTGGCTGAGAGGGAAGTAGCACCTCAGCTACCACACATGGGCATGACTTGCAGACCACCCAGTTCTTCAGGTGGAACAAATCAAACAAGGAAAGTTACATAGCTCCATTAGGTCATTTGCTGGTCAGGAAGCTGTCCTATCCTTCAATTTTAGCAATTTTATCACATGGTCTTCTGTAGGAAAACAGGAATCATGGAAATAAGATTTATGGAAAGCCAGGTGCTAATGGATCATGACTGTAATCCTAGCTACTCAGGAGGCTGAGATCTCAGGAGCAAGGTTTGAAGCCAGCCTAGGCAGAAAAGTACACGAGATTCTTATCTCCAATAAACCACCAAAAAGCTGGAAGTGAAGTTGTGGCTCACTTGATAGAGTGTTAGCTAGCTAGGAACCTAGACATGTGTGAGGAAAAACACTGGTGCCAGAAGTCCTTCACAAATTGTGCTGGTCAGGCATGGCACAGGATTAAGTGTGATCACGAGACTACCGTATCTAGCACTCCTGTCCATTCATGATTTTGTTCCTCAGAAACTTGTGTGGCTATCATCAATTTTAACATCATAACTTAATCCTGCTTTCAAACTGAGTTCGTATTTTTGAGTGTGTGTATGCCAGTCGCAGAGCTTTTGTGCTCAAATCTAGAGCTCTACCATTTGAGCCACAGCTCCATTTCTAGCTTTCTTTGCTGGGTAATGAGAGAGGAGAATCTTTAGAGACTTTCTTGCCTGGGCTAGCTTTAAACCACGATCCTCACATCTCAGGCTTCTGAGTAGCTAGGATTACAGGTGTAAGCTATGGCATCCTGCTCTGAATTCATTCTTCTTATTTTTTTTAATTTTAATTTTATTTTTTTGGGTCCGATCATGGGCCTGAACTCTCGGCCTGGGCGCTGTCCCTCAGCTCTTCAGCTCAAGGCTAGCACTCTACCACTTGAGCCACAGCGCCACTTCTGGCTTTTTTTCTATTTTGCTTATGTGGTGCTGAGAAATCGAACCCAGGGCCTCATGCATGCAAGGCAAGTGCTCTACCACTGAGCCACCTTCCCAGCCCCAATGAATTCATTTTTTAAAAACAAAAATACAAGGATTTCCCAATCCTATGCTACTAATTGGTATTTAATACAACATTTAAGAATAACTTGTTTCAAATGCTGACTCGTCACCTACCACTCTATCTCTCGGTCTCCTCAACAGGGATAATATAATGCCAATGCTTGCTAAATAGTACCTAACAGTCCCTAACATATGGTAATTGCTAAGCTGTTTCATTACTACCAATATGTGATGGGAGGGAGATAGACAAGAAAGATAAATATGCATTTGAGAGATAAAAGAGAATTTTTGAGTAATGGAATGTGCTTACCATTTAAAAAATTGCGCTGGTTTTCTAAAATTTGGTTGATTTCATGGATCCATGTTTGCCGGACATTTGGACTGGATGAATGCAAAATGAAGGTCTCTACCACATCACCCGTCCTTGATGTCAGAGCAAATTTACAGGGATCATTTTCCACATTTTCTTCCAGGCAAAGACAACTCACCTTTAAAAGATTAAGATGTTACTCATAATAACTAAGAGGTACAAGTAACTAAGTAACTGATGAATGGATAAGCAAAATTTTGTGTAAGGAGTGAGTTCTTGCATATACTGCAATATAGAACAACTCTGGAACATGCTGAGTGCCACAAGTTGCACAGAGGAAGAGATCTACTCTATGGTATAACTTCTATGAGGTTCCTAGAACTGTCAAGTTCATGGAGACAGAAAGTGGAATGGCAATGCAGGAGCTGCAGGGCAGGAACAGAGATTTAGTGTCTAATGAAAACAGAGCTCCAGTTTAGCAAGATGAAGAGGTCGGGAGTCTGATGGATGTATAACAATGCAACCATTTTTAAAGGTACTAAGTAGTACATTTAAGACAGTCAACTTTGTTACTGTTTACAATTTTAAAAAAAGCACATTTATCACCACTGGCCAAATGCAAAGTGAAATTTCATCCTATGTCAAGGTGGAAACAATCACTTTTGGTGGAGCTGCCATTTTGCTTCCTCCGAAATTATGTAGAACAATCCAGAACTAAGCATCTGGAAACCAAAATGGTTGACATGCAAAACTTTTTGAGAACCAACATGATCTTGTGGGAAATTCTATAGCGGCCCTGTGCCTATAGGCACAGGTGGAGCACCGGAGGCTCATACCTGTAATCCTAGCTACTCAGGAAGTTGAGATCTGATGATTGCATTTTGAAGCCAGTCTAAGCAGGAAAGTTCATGAGACTCTTAACTCCAAGTAACCACCAAAAAGCTGGAAGTGGAACTCTTGTTCCCTTGAGCACAAAAAGACTCAGCCGTTGTAAAAGTACTCTGTAAAGTTACTTCAGGGTATTTGTATAGAGTGTTGAAACATAGTGTATTTAGAACTAGGTCCCATACTCAAAATCTCATTCAGTGTATTTGTGTGTTTATTTAAATACTTGAATATTCTCAAACACTTAAGTTGGAAACAACGCTGGCTCCAAGTAATTCTGATAAGTGGAGATTGTAAAGCTTTTTAATGCCTTTTAAAATTTGGCAAGTGGGGATTATCAGGAGTGTAATGTTTTGACTAAGAACTTGAACAATGAACTAGAAACATGGACGCAGGATTATGTTTCCAAGTTTATCATTTACTTCTACTTCTACAGGAATAAAATGATTTAAAAAATTTCAGGCATTCTATGTTGAAAATGTGGGTGGAAATAGAAGGGGAAAACTGGGAGAGAGTAAAGGAAGGGGTGATAGTGCCTAAAAAGAAATATACTCATCCCTTAAACTTATGAAATAGTAACCCCTCTGTATATTACCTTTATAACAACAAAAAATTTAAAAAATTTGATTCTCATAAAACATGTGAAGTACATGTGATATTACAATTAAAATATAAAACTATTACAACCCTACTGCACTGTTTGTGGGAGTGTAAACTTGTTCAACCACTCTGGAAAGAAGTATGGAGGCTCCTCAAAAGACTCATAGAGCTCCTCTATGACCCAACTTTTGGGCATTTACCCAAATAATCACAAACATGGCCAAACTAAAGGTATCAGCACAACTCTGTTTACTGCAGCATTATTTACCATAGCTAAGATATGGAACCAACTCAGGAAAATGTTGTGCGTGCATGCATGCCATCTGAAGGAATGACACTGCTCCATTTGTTAGGAAATGGAAAGACGTGGAAAAAATCATATTAAGTGAAGTAAGCCAGACCCAAAGAAATATAGGTCCCACAGTTTCCCGTTTGCAATAATTAGTGTAAGTCTAGAATAATCTTTTTTTTGGGGGGGGGCACTGTCCCTTAGCTCTTCAGCTCAAGGCTAGCGCTCTACCACTGGAGCCACAGCGCCACTTCCAGTTTTTTTGTTTTTGCTTATGTGGTGCTGAGGAATTGAACCCAGGGCCTCAGGCATGCAAGGCAAGCGCTCTACCACTGAGCCACCTTCCCAGCCCCATCTAGGATAATCTTATCAGATAAGCAGAAAAGGTCAAAAGCGATGTATATATGACCTTTAAGATGATGCTAAGTGAAATGAACCCCCAGATATGGACACAGAAGGTCTTTCTTTATTGTTGTTGTTGATATCCCTGTTGTCACTGCACTGAATTTTGGTACCTTGTATCTTGTATATACATTTATCTAATTTGGGGAGGGGAAGGGGAATAACAAAATGCTGAAAAACAAGGACACAGGATGACCCACTGCAACACCGAGACTCACAAGACACTATGTTTGAAATGAACTTTACAACTTGGGGGGGGGGGTGAGGGATTGGGAGTGGAGAGGGATAGGAGAAAAAGGAGGAGGAGGTAACAATGCTCAACAAGATATGTACTCATAACTTACTCATGTAACTGTAACCCCTCTGAACAGCATCTTTACAAAATAAAATAAAATTTAAAACAAAAACAAACAAAAAACAACCCACAACTATTTCGCAGAAACAGCAGAATACATAGAAGAATGTCCAGCAGGATGCTATATCAGAATGTCCAGTTGGCTTGCACCTATGCTTCTGGCTAGTCAGATGGCTGAGCTGTGGAGAATGGCAGTTCAAGGCCAGCCTGGTCAGGAAAGCTAGTGGAATGTATCTCCAAAATACCAGGAAAAAGCAGAGCTAGGGTGGGAGGGGGTGGGTCAAGTAGTACAGTATCAACGAGGGAAGGGTGATGAGTGTTTGGCCTCAAGTACTCCCTTATGCGTGTGCACGGGCGCGCGCGCGCACGCGCGCACACACACACACATGCACGCACGCACGCAAAAGAAAAAAAGAAGAGGCTATCACTAGACTGAATTTTGACCCACAGACTTGTGTAACGAATGGGTGAGGAGTTCAGGTGAGGGTATGTGTGTTCATATGAGTGGCGGGAGGAGGTGGTTGTGTCCCAATGCCTGGCTCTGAAGCTTCTGCAGGCACGGGTAGGCAGAGGATGCTCTAACCCAAAAGAAACACCCACAGACAGTTCCACAGAGGTTCAGGCACAGAGATTGCTGTGTGTAGCCAACAGAAATCCTGGCAATGTGCCAGAAGGAAGAGGGCGTAAGGTCCTACCACTGTGCTATGAGGTCTGCAGGCTTGGAGAGTCTAAGATGGTCCTGGATGTCCATAATGGGATTCTACTGGCTTAGTGTATGAGACCCTCACAAAGAAGACCCTCTAAATTCAGGCTCGCCCAGCTGCAGAGGTGGCAGGAACCCGAGGCACTGACATACCCCAGTTACCATCAGCTGGAACCTCAGCTTCTGGTTTTCTCTGCCTCACGCTTGGTTGCGTGGTTTGTCTTTCTCACAGCTCATTTGCAACTATTTTATCTGTCTTTCTTTCCTATCAGAGGGTGAGCTACATCAAGGAAGGGAAGGTAACTGCCTGATCCATCTTCAGTCCCAGGCATATGCATGGCAGAGTGCTCATAATTCCTTGTTGAATGAGAAAAAGATGAGACATGGAGCTATTTATTTACTTTGGTCATAGAGTGACACTTCAAAGCTGTGTCTGAGTCTAAAAAAGTACTGTATGTAGTCTTATAGAAGGTGGCTCATAAACACTACCTAATGAACGGTGTTTCACAGAGGCATGTGTGAGACATCAGTAACTCCAGAATACAAACAGAAAAGGGATGGAACAAATTAGAAGGTTTTCAAACGTATTAGTAGGTTCACTATATATTAATAAAGCTAGCATCAAATATGTTACCATAATAAGAAAACATTTTATCGGTAAGACAGATATATGCAGCAGCATAAAAAGAAGCTCCCACAAACAAACCTTACCTTGATGCTGTTTTTGAACAGGAACCCTGGCATAGAGAAGCCCTTCTTCTTATCAAGTGGTTCACTGAATATGACAATCTGCTCAAAGAGGAAAACCCGCCTTTCTCTGCAGCGAGGCAGAAGTCCTGAATCTTGATCTGTGACCAAGAATGTGTCCTGCAAGAGCAGTTTACCCTGGGCAACAATTTTACCCTAGAACAAGAAGGGAGCAAAGGAATGGAGAAAAAAATTGCATTCTAAGTTATTAGATACTCTGCTTTCTTTAGAATTCATGATACATTTTTTCCTATAAGCTTAGAGAGCTTCTCCCCACCCCCTTCTTTTAATATAAGGAATTCTTGATGTTGAACAGAATGACTCTCAAAAACTTGTCAACCTCTGTATACCACTGGCGTCAGTTAAAATCAGAGTAAGAGCAGTTTGGCTCCCAGGAGTATGCCTGACCAGCAGCAGCAGCACAGGCAGGAACAAACGACACAGTTGAGATGTATGTCACTAGAAACGCCATAGGTGATTGTGCTGAGATCCACAGCATCAGACTTTTAAACCCCAATGCTCCAGCCACACAGGTGGAAAGAAAAGCAAAAACTTATACCATATCTTTGCTTAATAGTAAGAAAGGAATGTGTTCTGAACTTGTATTATCCAGGTGTGTGATAGGTCATACTTTGTGGCTAGCTCCCATGGCCTTAGATGCCAAAGAAAGAAAGAGGTACAGGGAACAAAACACAGTCCTGCTTGTCTGCCAATGGTGGCTGGATTTTTGAGCAGAGAAAAGTCCCTAAAAGCAAATCAAATACACCAAAAAAGAGGTTAAAAGATGTCAGCCAGGTTGAAGAGAAGTGAGAGAAGATATAAATCAAATAGAAGAGTCTTTCTACATGTGGAATAAATTGAAGACAGAAGAGGGAGGGAGCAGAGGAGCCATTCAGAGAACAGCATCTGAATTACATCGAATCCTTGCAGCCGCCCAACATTCATCATGTCGTTACACCGCTTTGGCACTATGCACATGACCTCCACGGCTTTCTGTGGGTGAGGACAAAGCAGAGCAAGAGTTTGAGTTGTTCTAGAAGAAATTTGAGTGCTACTCCCCCACTATGCTGCCAAGCTCAGCTCTTCTCCCTCCCCCTCTCAGCAGGCAGGCAGAGGGGCATCCAGCTGCCCTGGGAAGTCCTGAACCCCTGCTGTGACCCCTTCTCAAGGTCAGACACTTCCTCTCCTCTCCCCCCTCCCCTCTTTGCGCCCCCCCCCCCTCCGGGGCCCCATGAGCTACTCAGGAATTAGGAGAAGGGGTTTGGGTTTGTTTGCAAGAGTACAGCTAAACAAAAAGTACCTCTAATTCTGATGTGTCCAGGCTAGCTTTTTTGGAGTACTTGAGGAAGTCCTGTGAGGGAGAGGAAGGATACAGTAAGGGTGGTGCCTTTTTAGGTTCAGAGACTTAATTTCATTTTCTCCTTTTCTCTGATACACAACAAAGGAGATATCCTGATGGCAGAGGCAGACCAAATGTAATGGTTCCATTTCAAAGACAAAGTCATGTCTCTCTTCATGTGTAGATCCTGAGTTTCATGTGCATGGCCTTTAGTGGTGCTTAAGCATTTTAAATGATTTAGGGCTTTTGCTAATAAGCCAATTTAGAGAGATAAGCAGATATGAAAAACTTTATTTTATCCAAGGCTCCAAGATTAAAAAATATTTAAGGTTGGCAGAGCTGAAGAAAAATCTTTTAGCTTTCCAAGTTTGATAGCAGGGAAACAAAGTCTGCCATTTTCATTTAGAACTTGAGCAAAATAAAAAATTCACTAGTAGTGTAAAACATTTTAACAAATCTGGGGCTTGGAAGGTGGCTCAGTGGTAGAGTGCTTGCCTTGCATGCATGAGGCCCTGGGTTTGATTCCTCAGCACCACATAAGCAAAAAGAAAAAAGCCAGAAGTGGCGCTGTGGCTCTAGTGGTAGAGCGCTTACCTTGAGCTGAAGGACAAAGTTCAGGCCCCAGGACTGGAACCAAAAAAACCCCAACATTTTAACAAATTGCCAAAAAATACAGAGAAATATATAAAATCAGGAGTGATGAGGAGCTTCCTATTTCTTTCAGGAAGTATTCCCTGCCCCCAGGAGTCTACTCCTCTTGTCACATCCATTTCTACTGAGTGACCCCAATACCCACTCACCTTCAACAACAGCTGGTATTTCATAATTCTCTGCACAGGTTTGATCAACAAATCTGTGAGCTGCAGCCTGTGGCCTAGGCGCTGTTTTAAGTCCTGGAGTTTTTAAGGAGAGAAAAATCCAAACATGTGTTGTTCACTAAAAAGCAGCTTTTTTTTTTATTATTATGAAAACACTGTACAGAGGGGTTACAATTACATGAGCAAGGTAATGAGTACATTTCTCATCAAGCATTGTTGCCTCCTTTGTTTCCCCTTATCATCCCTTCTCATCTCCCCCCCCCCCCCAAAAGGCAGCTTTATATTCCTTGTAATTATCAGAAAGGCTAAGTATAACTACTGGCAAAATTAGTAAGAAATATAACTGCTTTGCAGCAAATCCAAATATTTCTCAGGATTTCCAAGTTTTAGATCAATCTTTCTAAGCTGTTTTTCAAAGAAGTCTTTTATATTTGTTCAAAGACCTTTTTTCTTCTTTTTTAACAACTCAAGTCTCACTATGTAACCCAGGCTGGCCTAGAACTTGCAATCCTCCTGCTTACTGAGTTCTAGGATTATAAAGGCCTTTTTTAAACTGTTTTCTTAATATTCAAGTCTATATGTTATTTTTAAATTTTCAGGCAAAAAGTTCAGATCATGAATTATTCTGAATTTTAATGGGCCTTTAGTTTACAATCTGTTTTTAATGACGCCAACCTTTTTCTTTTGAAAGACTGAAAATTCAAGTAATTTATTTCTAAATTAAAAGTGTAATTTTCTCCACACTTTTATTTTATATTTTTGGTTGGTCATGGGGCTTGAACTCAGGGCCTGGACGCTGTCCCTGAGCTCTTTTGCGCACGGCTACTAGTGCTCTACCACTCTGAGCTATAGTGCCACTTTGGGTTCTCTGGTGGTTAATTGGAGATAAGAGTCTCACAGGTACTTTCCTGCCCCAGCTGGCTTTGAACCACAATCCTCAGATCTCAGCCTCCTGAGTAGCAGGATTACAAGTGTGAGCCATGGTGCCCGGCTCCCCACACTTATATTAGAATCAATTACCTGTATGAGGAGGTTTCACTGCAACATATTCACATATGCATACAATGTATCTTCATCAGACTCACCCCTCCATCACTCTCCTCATGCCTCCCATTCCTAAACCAATCTCAGTAAGCTTCATTGTCTCATTTACTTGTGTGAAAATGGAACTTATACATGAAGTATTTTCAGCTGCTGTGTGTATGTGTGTGTGCATGAGTGAGACCGAAAGAGAGAGAGTGACAGAGAGAGAGAGAGAGAGAGAGAGAGAGAGAGAGAGAGAGAGAGAGAGAGAGAGAGAATGTGTGTATGTGTGTGTGTGTGTGTGTGTGTGTGTGTGTGTGTGTGTGTGTGTGTGTGTGTGTGTGTTTGTGTCCTGGAGCTTGAACTCTGGACCTAGACACTGTTCCCTAAGCTTTGCTCAAGGATAGCACTCTACTGCTTGAAACACAGCTCCAACTCTGGCTTTTTGGTGGCTAGTTGGATGGAGGTAAGAGTCTCACAGATTTCTGTGCCTACACTAGGTTTGAACTTTGATCCTCTGATTTTAGCTCCTGAGTAATTATGCATGAGTCACCAGCACCCAGTTCATATTTTGAACTTTTTTTTTTTTGGGTCCGGTCATGGGGCCTGAACTCTGGGCCTGGGCGCTGTCCCTCAGCTCTTCAGCTCAAGGCTAGCGCTCTACCACTTGAGCCACAGCGCCACTTCTGGCTTTTTTCTTTTTGCTTATGTGGTGCTGAGGAATCGAACCCTCATGCATGCAAGGCAAGCGCTCTACCACTGAGCCACCTTCCCAGCCCCGTATTTTGGACTTTTAACCTTCATTTACTGTCTCCATTTGCCCCTACCTCTTACTGGCCCAGTGCCTATATCCTAGGCAGGATCTGTTTTACATTCCTGTCATTCATTTTTTTAATGTATGTTAACTGTTTAAAGGGTTTCACCATGGTATTTCACAATGCTTACAGTTCTGTAATCAGATTGACACTCTTGCTTATGCTCACTTTCCTCATCCTACTGTGCCATGTTATTCAACATACTCCATTCCTCCAGAGGAGGATCTCAAACTGAATTAACTCATTTCTCTAATTTATAGGAAATTAAAAAAAGAGACAACTTCAGAAATCTTATCACTCAGACCAACATTCTGACTGATCTCCTAGGAAAGTATCCAACTATACTTCCATTTTTAGAAATCAAAATCTAACAAAAGATTCAGAAGTACTTTATTTATATCTTGTGTCTTACCTCAAAAAAAGTGTCAATGTATTCTGACACAATGTGCTCAGACTTTGGTTTATTCTGACAATAAACTATGTACATGTGCAACCTTCTCTCCTAGGAACGAAAAAGGCAAACAGATGGGTTAAAGCAATTTCCACTGGGTAAATTAGTCTGGATCTAACAGGCACACACTGCGACGTTCATAAAGGGAAATGTCTTAAGATACAAGTACACAGGGCTGAGACTCTCATGGCTCTGTCACACAGATCAAATCTTTCACTTTAGAGTACCAGCAATACCTTTAGCAGCAGGGTTATTTCCATTCCTCAAACAGTCCTAGTCCCAGGAAAGCCTGTTTCTTAGTAGGTGCTATTTTATTTTACTTTTTGGTGGTGCTTTTGGAGGTTTGTACTCAGGGCCTTGTGCTTGCTCAGCAGGTCATTTACTCTTGGAGCCATGCTCCTTTATGCTTTCCTTAAAAATAGGGTCTCATATAGCCAGGCTAGCCTGGGCTATAATTCTCCTATTTATATTCCCCACAGTTGGAATGTCAGGTGCATACCACTTGTGCATAGCTTTTTATTGGTTGAGATGAGGTCTTGTGAACTTTGTTCCAGGGGTGGCCTTTCAATCGCAGTCTCCCAAGTAACCAGGTATAAGCCACCATGCCTGGCTCTTAGTAGGTCGTGTGTGTGTGTGTGTGTGTGTGTGTGTGTGTGTGTGTGTGTGTGTGTGTGTGTGTGTGTGTGTGTGTGTGTGTGTGTGTGTGTGTGTGTGTGTGTGTGTGTGTGTGTGTGTGTGTGTGTGTGTGTGTGTGCGCGCGCGCGCGCCCATGAATGTGCATGCGTGCATATGTGTACATGTTGATCCTGAGGCACTTTTGTACTCAAGGCTAGCACTCTACCACTTGAGCTGCAGCTCCTTTTCCAGCTTTTTTGGTAGTTAGTTGGAGTTAAGAGTCTCATGGACTTTCCTGCTCAGGCTGGCTTAGAACCACATTCCTTATATCTCGGCATCCTGGGTAGCTAGGATTATAGGATGAGCCACTGGTGGCCGAGTCTTAATAAGTCTTTAATCTCAAGTCCTATAGCAGGGAATCAGAGGACAATAAACTGTGCCTTAATTCAGAGAAGGTGAGAAGACCTCTGGGGATTCCATGGGTTTGTCAGTAGCTCCATTATATCAATACTAATGATGTCATTTGCATTTTTCATCGTGTTGACATCTGCACTGATGCACAATACCAACAGTGGGTGAAACTGCTTGGCACCATGGCACATATTTCCCACTACTGCAAATGTACTACTGTACAATTCTTCTGCTCCCAATCACTTTTGAGACTGAGTGAAAACTAAACCAAGTGCTTTTTTAATGGACAACCAATTTCACTTCAAAGAATGATGGTGAGAAGGTATAATTACTTACATCTGGATATCTGATATCTAATAGACGTTTTAGTGAACATGGACAAAGCAGCCTGTTATTTCAAGGCAGATAACTGATAATGAATGTGAGCAGTGAAAATTTTAGCCTTTAAGGAAAAGAACAGGATTTTGGAAAATGTGTCTACTGCTGTGAATCTGACAGTAAATATTGTTCTGAAGTGACAGGTAGCAACATTAAAACTTGGACTTGAGGGTACTGTGTAACAAAATGTCTCAACATCTAAAAATTCTGCCTAATTTATCATGCTATGATGTCACAACATGTTGTCCAGGGAAAGAACTGTGGAGAGCAGTTCTACAGATTTCATTAACAGTAAGGGAGAAGCTCATAGACAAGTTTCTTAACTCCACACAGCAACTAACCTTTAAGAAATGATCAATTCTCACGTTTTGGTATAGTACCTAAGAAAACTATAATTACTTGGAAAAGTTATCAAGATACTCATTGCCAAATAACTTCATTAAAGTATATGAAAGAAAAATAATCAGAATAGGCTGAATGTAGAAGCAAACATGAAAACCCAGCTGTTTTTCTTCTTCTTGGTTTTTTTTTTTTTTTGGTGGTATTGAAAATTCAGGGTTTCACACTTGCTAGACAGTGCTTACAACCTGAGCTACCTCTGTATCTTTGCTGTCTTTTTTAACCTAGAGATTTGTAAAATACTTTTTTTTGAAAGTAGTTTTTTTTATAAAAAATTAATGCTAACTTATTTACTTTAGATATAAGCATACATTTGACTATTGTATTAGGCTCACTTCAAGTACAGATGCATGTTCACCAAGTACTTGTCTTCCCATAGACACTCTCCAAGGGTCTTACTTCAGGGCCCCTTTGACCAACCAGTAACGTTATAAACAAATAGCAAGCTCTGGCAGGACAGGGGGCATAGTTAATTCAGAGAACTTGACTTTATTGCTCAGGTTTTTAGAATATGACAATATCAGAACAGAATATAAATAATGCCACTGTACTTACATGTTTAACAAATAAGGATCCTAGTTTTTCCGGATCTTCAAGGCACTTCTCTAACTCTCCTAAAAAAAAGCTGAAAAGAGAAGAAAATATCAGAACAATTTCTAATTGGCTTCCTAATCTGAGATGTGTATTTTCCAAATATGTAGACAAGGGCAGTTGGGGAGAAAAAGTATATACTTGTCAAATATGGACCACACAGAGAACATTATTAAGATATAAAGTAAAATAAATACAGTTTAAAAAGCTAAGGCAGAATGAAATTCTCTCTTGATTGGGAAGCTTTCTTAGTGCTGTGTAACAATCCTAGTCTCAGTTTTTTCAGAACACATACACTAATATCCTTGGGCTGAATACTGACTAAAAAATTTAATACTCCAAAACATAGTATCAACTTTCATTTCTGAAACATACCAGTAAATTTCATACATTTTCCAATAGTTTTAGGGACTCTAATTAGATAACAGATATTAAATGCTGAACATATTATCTGTGCCAATTTTATGAAATTTTCTTAAATACCAAAATCAATTTGTAGTTTGTAAATATCAGCTCCCATTAAGATTAAAATTGTATGCAATCACAGGCACAAAATAGCTGTAAGGCAATTTGCTCTTCATTTTTTTGTTACTATCTTTACCTTGAGTACATGTATTTAACTCAATTATCACTTGTATGTTTATATTTGGTGTTTATTAACCACCAGCCCAGCAAGACAATTAATGTCATGTGCAATTCAGCAGCACTGTGGTTTTATTATCCCCAAACTAGGCAAACAGTGTGTGGGACAGAATCTTTTGGAGCATTCTCTCTCTGTCTATCCCAGGAATTTTGTGTTGCTTTAAAGACAAGCCTTTTGAGAAGACTAAACAATAATACAACACATCCCTTTCAAATTGGTATCACTGTGCTTTTGGTAAGATCTATATATTCAAGTGTTATTTTTAAAGTCAGTCAAATATCTATGAGTTCAAGTGAACTAGTTAGACATTATGATATGAAAAAAAAAATCCCATACTTGGGTTCATAGGCATTTTATTTATTTATTTATTTATTTATTTATTTATTTATTTATTTATTTATTTATTTATTTATTTATTTATTTATTTTTGTCAGTCGTGGGGCTTGAATTCTGGGCCTGGTGCTGTCCCTCAGCTCTTCAGCTCAAGGTGAACACTCTGCCACTTGAGCTACAGCGCCACTTCTGGCTTTCTGGTGGTTTATTGGCGTTAAGAGTTTCATGGAGTTTCCTGCCTGGGCTGGCTTTGAACCATGATCCTCAGATCTCAGCATCCTGAGTAACTAGGATTACAGGTGTGAGCCACTGGCACCTGGCTAGGCTTTTCATTTTATAAGGAGAGAGATAACAAAACACTATTTGATGCTTTTCATGGCAATACCTCCTATATGTATTGGGCTTTATAGTTTAAAGGGCACAAACCGCTAGCTATAGGGGAGTATATGCAATGTGTAGGCCTAATGGAGAAGCAGCATTTAGCTTTAGCTTTAAAGAGAAGGTATGGATTTGCATGTTCTGCCAGAAAGAACAGCCATGCCTGTAAAGACAGGACAGTAGGCCTTATTTATGTCATAGGCATGAGAGTCTGAAGCTGGAATATCCTAATGCATCCATCAGCTTCAAGTTGCTGGAGCACTAACCCCATGTGGTTCTCATCCTGGTCAGGGTAAGAATGGGCAAGATACTAGGACCAAGTTTCATTTACTTGGACAACCGTGAATACTTTTCCCATTAATACTGAGTTGGAAAAATTAAAAACCCTTTAATAATAGTAACTTATAATAAAGAGAGACTAATTCTAATTAGAAACATTTACTAAGGCTTACTCTATACAGATGTTGTCCTAAGTGGTTTAGAAGTATTAATTCATTCACTATTAAAAAAAAAATCCCCATGAGGTGGTGCAGACGAAGAAGCTGTGCTCACAGAGAAGGGAAGCAAATGCCTCAAGGTCAGAAACAGTCCACAACCCAGGCAGTGAACTTCTACCTAGAAACCTGGAGCTTGGCATGGACCAATAGTAAAAAGTTAAGATTCTTTCCCAAGCCTTGAAATGCAACTATTAAACTCCTTGGTATCTAGAATGTCCTTTGTACAAGGTTCCTCCACGAGGCTACTCAGGTAATAAAACAATGGATCCATAAATCTCTCTTTTACCACTGGCCTGGTCTGATGAAGTGTATCAAGTGCTGATGATCTGCATGCCACCAGCATGGTATGTAGCTTACGTACTCTCTGTGCCAGTCATAAATCTGATGGATGTTGCCAAATACAATCTTGTCTTTTCCCTTCATGTCATCAGGTACCCCATCCTCTTTCATAAGTGCCATGTAGCCCTACAGTGAAATATTTAAAAACAAGCTCATTATGCAGTATGCTTAAATCAAGTAGTAGATTATTGCTTAGAAAAGGACACAATAAATACACAGCTTTATAATCAATCCTTAAGTTAAAAACAAATAAAAAGATATTAGAAAAGTATACTACAAACCATTTTCTCTTCTTGAACTGCTTAACATTCATGGATCAAAATTCTTATAAGGAACTGAAACAGTTTAAATAAATGTACATGGTTTTATTCATATAAATAATATTAGCTAGTAAATTTAAATATTTGATCTGAAGCACACTTCCTATTCTGAACATTTCTCTCATGAAGGATTTTCTTTTCTTTTTTATTATACAATTTTAAAGTAAGGATTTAACAAAATTATTTTTACTCAATGATTTTTAACAAGTTAAATATGTAGATAAACCATGATTTAAAATTTCCATTCAGTTAGGTGTGGTGTCACATGTCTTGCTATTACAGCTTGAGCACATAGCAGACTTTCCCTCAAAGCCAAACTTCCATCCAACTGCAATGCCAACCTACACCAGAACCTTTTTCGTATTTAAGTTACACATGCCTCACTGTTATCAATGACTACAAACTAATCAAGTATGTCAAATCTTTGTGTTTTTCTTTGCTGTCTGGTACTGGGGCTTGAACTCAGGGTCTGGGCAGCTCTCTGCAGCTTTTCCCCCCAAATTAGCATCTGTTGGCACAGGTGCACTTCCAGGTTTTTGCTGGTTGACTGGAGATAGTCTCAAGGATTTCACTGCCTCAGCTGGCTTTGAATTTCAACCATTAGATCTCAGCGTCCTGAGTAGCTAGATTACAGGTGTGTATCACCACACCAGTGTTGGCTGTTAAATCCTTCATTAACTATAATGACTACTACTTTTTTTCTGTCTTTGTTGAAGTGCCAGGGAAAGCACCCAGGGCTCTGTATACGCTAGGCGAGTAGGCTCTCTATGAGCTAACCCTACCATCCAGACCTACAGCTGTTACTGGGGGTATTGAGGCTTAAATTCTGAGCCTGAGCTCTTGCTTGGCTTTTTTGCTCACAGCTGGTCATCAACCACTTGAACTATACTTCCACTTCATCTTTTTGCTGGTTCATTGGAGTTAAAAGTTCTATGGATGTCAGACTGGCTTCGAACTGATGTTGTTAGATCTCAGATCTTTGAGTAGCTATGATTGTAGGTGTGAGCTACCAGTACCTAGCCCACAGCTGTTACTTTTAATTGGACATGAACCAAAAAATATTGTCTTGAACATATTTGCAAAGTTTAAAGCATAAACAAAACTTTTCAAATAAAAATAGCTTTTTGATGAAGTAATTATATTAATGCAATCATGTTCTTTCCATACTAGTATAAAGGTAGGACTTTTGCTGTGGCTACACAAGAGCTCAGCCATTTCAGGTCAATGAAAATGTCAACGCATGTAATCTATGCAAAACTACAAATAATTCACCAGGGATAGGGACTGCCACAGGCCAATGAGGCGGACATTTCTATAGCATCCATTCTTGTGTTAGGCACACTAGTTACAAAACCTCAGTTGTTTAAAAACGTCTTTACAACTGGATACAGATTGCCAAAATAACTGGCCAAGATGAAATATTTTATTGGCTTTTTAATTAGTGAGCTAATCAATTAGCTCATTAATTAAAAAGCATTTTTAAGGTTTCTGAGAAAATATCATTGCTATACTGTCTAATATGACTTCTTTCAGTTAACTGTTGATACAAAGCTATTAAATTTGTGAAGATACATACCTCAACCACATAGCCAAGGTCGCGTACATAGTCTCTCTCTGTCTCTACTAACTCTTGCAAAACATAACTAGGAAAAAGAAAATTAGTGTTTACAAACCAGACTCTTTGCTTTGCTACTTTTCACTTGTCAGATAGATATGTTTTAGGATCTTACAGCAATATATCAAATTTATACAACTTGGGACCTAAGCTTTTTTAGTGTTCCAGTCACTTCCAAGTTCAAGTCAGTGATCTGTAAGAGGTCTTGGGGTCAAAAACATCCACACACATTTTCATGGCTACAATCAGCATTCAGCCTACCTCACTCTGATTGCATGAAAAGAAACTCAGACAAAACTTTGTTATGAAGGTATGACATTAGGGGAAGCAATTGGTTCTTTAACTGGTTGTTTTAAGCTTCAATAAACATAGGAAAAATATATATTTTTGGTGGTAATGAGTTTTGACCTTAGGGTCTCTTGCTTACTAGGCAGGAGCTCTTATCACTTGAACCACACCACCAAGCTGGTGTTCTGACACTTGAGCCTTACCTGCAGTTCTGGCTTTTTGCTGGTTAACTGGAGATAAGAGTGTCATAGACTATTCTGCCTGGGCTACATTTGAACCAAGCTTAGCCTTTTGAATAGGCAGGATTATTGGAGTAAGCCATCAGCACCTAGATTATACTGGTTATTTTCAAGAAATGATGTTGATTGCTTTATATCAGGTTGAGCTGTGTTTTTCCTATTTGTACTTCATCATGAAGTTAGGTACACACTACCATACCCACCCACCCATTGTGCTTCTCTAGTATCTTGGGATGATAGGCAAGCACCATTTATTGAGATGGAATTTTGTGAACAATTCCTCTTCCACCTCCTCCTCCCTCCTCATTTTGTTCAGGCTGGCCTCAAATCTTAATCTCCTTCCCAGATAGTTCTGACTATAGGCTTAAGTCTGTATAGAAAAAAATTCAGATGTTTAACACCATGGGTTTGAATGCACCACTTAAAGTGTTCTGGAACTAAGGGTACTCAGATAATAGAGGATAATCATTTTATCAATATGGAAAAGATCTCAACCAACCTGAAAAAATTCATTTTATTTGTTCATTCAGTCAGTAATCATCAACTGGTATCTTTCATATGCCCAATGCCACTCAAGTCACTGAGATGCATTAATGAATAAAATCGTCTCCTCCCTCACATCCCTTGCAGTTTTTCCTCTTCGCTAGAGAATAGGTTAAGCTTTTTGTAACTTTTCAGGATTATTATCATTAGCCATCGTACCAGAATTGAGAAACACTACCACTAAGTTATATTTGAAACATATATATATATATATATATATATATATATATATAAATAATATATATGTTTTTGGGACTAGTTCTAATTTTATATAGCCTTAAAAAAACCCAGCTATGGGCTGGGAAGGTGGCTCAGTGGTAGAGCGCTTGCCTTGCATGCCTGAGGCCCTGGGTTCGATTCCTCAGCACCACATAAGCAAAATGAAAAAAGCCGGAAGTGGCGCTATGGCTCAAGTGGTAGAACGCTAGCCTTGAGCTGAAGAGCTGAGCGACAGCGCCCAGGCCCAGAGTTCAGGCCCCACGACCGGACCCAAAAAAACAAAAAAAACAAAAAAAAAAAACCCAACTACATCATGTAGATAGAACTTAGCAAAGACTATTTCTCAGCCATCTATGCAAATGTAATTCTTTCACATCTATTTCTAACAATAAAAAGAAAATCGACTTTCAAAAAAAAAACCCAACTACATATACAATAGAAACTCTAGGAGTTTCTTAGCATGTATGACAAGCAAATTTTCTTCATGTGCATTATTATTTACAAACCTAACAACAGAAAGTGAAGCTAGGGCTCACTGCACCCTTATGAGTTTTTGGGTACTTGACATCCTTTCTCTCTGTCTTTCTCTGTCTCTCTCTCCCTCCTCTCTCAATGAGATCTTAGATCTTCACTAATTCAGAGATGAATCCCAGTCTTGAATGAATCCCAGTTCTGAAGGAGCCAAAGATAGGAAATAACATGAAAAAAATGAGAACAAAAACGTTTGTCTTACTGTCTTCTCTTTAAAGAGCTGGATTTCCTTTCTTCCATTTCATCAATGGGAGAGGAGGAAGAGAGCAGGGAATTGTCTGAAGGGTTGAAGGAGGGGCTACTACTGTCTCCCTGATCGACAAGGAGTGAGCTAGGACGGTCCTCCAGCGCCTGGAAGAAATGTAAATAATGAACAATGCTTACTGCCCACAGGACATGCTAGATGAAATTAGCATACAACAAATATGTTTTTAAAATTATATAATCTGTACGTTGAAGCTACACAACATTTAAAGACAAAAAATTTGAGTACTAAAAAGCTGAGTTAGAGGAGCTAGACAGAAAAGTTAAAGTGAAAAGAATAATGAATTTATATACATTAATATTTCATTACTACTTATTAATGAGAAATGCTTGAACTTCTTACATCAGAGCACTACTAACTTGTGGCTATGTGGCTTATTTTTGCAATTTTCTTCTTGGCTATATGAAAGCATGGGCATTTCATAAGTGTGTGTGTGGGGGGGGGGTTAAGCCAGTGTTGTCCCTAGAGATGGGCCTATGCTCCCTGTTGGTGGGAGAC
Organism: Dipodomys merriami; assembly: GCF_024711535.1. Classification (NCBI taxonomy): domain Eukaryota; kingdom Metazoa; phylum Chordata; class Mammalia; order Rodentia; family Heteromyidae; genus Dipodomys; species Dipodomys merriami. The sequence goes on along the minus strand of NW_027204715.1, from coordinate 9,238,643 downwards.
AACAGAAAATCTACAGTTCAAACACTTGGGTTGTTCTTGATCATCCAGGATGTCTATGATGCAAGGTATATATACCACTCAGCTTCCTATTGGAAGCAGTGGTCAGGCTGGTCTCAATTCTTTCTCTACAAATCTCCCTCCCCGCCATAGTCTGGGTACTCCTTATGCCCCATGAATTAAAGGCTCAGTCTCTTGCTGACAGTACTGTTGGGAAGTAGTGGAAATTAGAAGAGGTCAGGTCCTACTGGGAGATCTCCAGTCACTGGGAAAATGTCCTTGAAGGGGAACTTGAAACCCTGGCTAATTTTATCTCTTTTGTTCTCAACCATGAAGTGAAAGACATTTCCTTCAACATACATTCCTGCTATAACATGCTGCCTGTTACAGGCCCCAAAACATGAAATGAAGCATCCAAAATTATGAGCTGAAATAAACTTTTACTCTTTCACTCAGGTATTTTGTTATAGTAATGGAAAGTTGCCTAGCACATTCCCCTATGGAATCTTAATTTCTACAGGTGATTGCCTTTCTTGTATTACTTGTAGAAGTTTGCACAGAGCTTTGTAGGTGTATAAAATAACACTGTGAGTTAAATAATGTGACAATGGTTAGCAACTGATTACTTTCTCTTCTTTTCCTTTTTTAGTTTCTTTTCTTTTTCCTTTTTCAACTGATTATTTTCCAACTGGTATACACATTATTTCTCTACCTGATGATCAAAGTTCCTAGGGACAATAGGAACTTTTAACATTTCTAAAGCATCCAACCAGATATATAATAATAAAAATATAACCAGAAATGCAATTAACTTATCTTTGGGCAAGAACATCTAGTAACTGACTTACTTGATTTGATACTATAAATTAAAGTTACCTTTTCTATTTTCTCCCCCTAATAAAAACAGACTGATCTTCATCATTAACAGGAGCTTTGAGACAATATTCTATATGTGCAATTTCATTAAATGAAACCCATGAAGCAGTAAAAAAAAAAAAAGAACACACAAAAAAACCAGAGCTCTCTATTGTACTCCTTTAAATAGTGAATAACCTTTACTGGATGCAAATGTTAGACATAAGCATCAAAACTGGTATCACAGCTCATCAGATCATGAAATTCATGATGGAAGCCCAAATCTACAGAGTGATGGAGGACATCCTGTCATACTGCCCAGGCAGCTGGAACTCATTAGACTGAACTCTGTTTACTTGAATACTAAGAAAAAAGTCAGTAGCTATTCTTCCTCCTGCAGAGGAGAGGGCAAAGGGGAAAGTCACCAACTTCATTGGTATCCATGAAAACCATCTTTATAAACTAGATGACCATGTAAGGATCTGGAAGAGGATCTCAAAGCCCCTTCTGGCTGGCTATCCTCAGTTGTAAACTGAACAAGACAGGTAATCTGCAGAGGTGCAAAACGTCTGACAAGAATGATTGTGATTCTATGTTCTTTTCACCTTTGTGACATTCACTGCCTCTGAGCCTCTCACACAATGGTGTGTGTGTAACAGGGGGATCACTTCTACAAAGTTGCCACAGAACTGCATTAATAAGGTGCGTGTGTGTGTGTGTGTGTAACTGCATTAATAAGGGGTGTGTGTGTGTGTGTGTGTGTGTGTGTGTGTGTGTGTGTGTGTGTGTGTGTGTGTGTGTGTGTGTGTGTGTGTGTGTGTGTGTGTGTGTGTGTGTGTGTGTGTGTGTGTGTGTGTGTGTGTGTGTGTGTGTGTGATGGGGCCTGAACTCTGGGTCTGGCCTGGGTGCTGTCCCTGAGCTATTCAGCTCAAGGTGATTGCTCTAACACTTAAGCCTCAGCGCCACTTCCAGTTTTCTGAGTGGTTTATTGGAGATACAAGTCTCATAGACTTTCCTGTCTGGGCTGCCCTTGAACTGCTATCCTCAGATCTTAGCCTCCTGAGTAGTTAGGATTACAGGCATGAGCCACCGGCACCCGGCATTAATAAGATTTCAATACTGCAGTACCAGGTTGTGGATGAATTATCTATAGAACCCTCTGTCAATGTCAACTTTCTCTATGTATCTATAAATATAGGTCTGCATAGTCTTTTCTAAGGTTTTTAAAGGGTACTTTTTCCTCTTTCATTCTGGTACCATTTCAAATTTATTTCTAATGAGTATAACAAAGTAATGTTGTATTACTGAATTTTCTCAATTTATTCCACACTTATAAACTTATTTTGTGAACCTGCTGTTTCTTTTGAAATTACCTGGGAATACTGAAAGGGGTGACACTGATCAAGGTGCTTTGTATTCAAAATCTGCTTTGTTCAATGGCAACTCCTTTAAACAACTACTTAAACGAACATATTTTAAAAAATAAAGTAAAAATAAGTAAAAAGGAAAGAACATATTTGGATTTTATTATCCTACTGTTTTTCCTTTCATTGTTTTCTGCTCTTACCCTTGATTCCATTCCTTCTGCTTCTGCTTTGTTTGCTGTCTAACATCTTAAATTTTAGATGTTATTTATTACCATTCCTTTATTTCCCTTTATGTTTTGCTTAGGTATTACAGGAAAACCCCCAAGTCAAGTGCAAGCAGTTATTGACAATATTATATTATTGTCATTGCTCAGGAATGATACACAACTCTTAAGACAATTGGCATTTCCAGGAATGCTATGAGTCAATTATCTGTCAGACTGTGGATTATTACTCTGCAAATATTTGCAAATTGCATTCCAAGTGAATGTCTCGGGAACACAGGGAATTTTCAGGGTGGATTTTTATTTTTCATGTCAAAACTTCAGGTTTAGAAAGTTCCAGTTTCTTGGACATCATACTATGCAGTAAATATCTTATCCTTGCTCTTTCTTCAATCCAATAAATATACTCTTGGTGGACAAATGATTCAGTATTAAAATCCAATCACAAACGTGTTTTAACTTCAGAATTACCCACAAGACAACACCAATGCCTACAGATCTGCAGTAGTTACCAGGACCAAGGCGGGTGATAGGGTACAACAATGACTCAGGACAGTTTCATTGAGGACAATTCCCACCTTACACCAGAGTATCAGTGATAAGAAATCTATTCAGAGTTGAATCCTCTGAATCAAAGAGAGCAGAATCTTTTACATTCTGTGGCAGAATGGAGAGGGGCTGAGTCTGCTGCACACAGTATAAACATGCTTCTTTGCAGGGGAAGAGAAAGCAGAACTCAGTGTCTCAATGTCAGGAAGCTTGTTGGGAGCCCAACAAAAAGCATCCATTTACAATTAACAGCTGAATGACACAGGTTCAGAGAGGCTGAGGCAATGGCTTGGCAAAGTCCACATCAAATAAGTGACTAGCCATACAACAGACAAGGGCCTCATATCAAAAATATACCAAGAGCTCAAAAAATGAACCATACCATAACAAATCCTCAAAGAAACAACCACCCCATTAATAAGTGGGATAAAGAATTAAAAAGAAACTTCTCTGGAGAGGAAATAAGAATAGCCAATAGACACATGAAGAAATGTTGAACATCATTGGCCATGAAAGAAATGTAAATCAAAACTACATTGAGATTCAACCTCACCCCAGATAATAGATGCTAGCAGGCATGTGGCATAAAGGAGATGCTACTACACAGTTGGTGGGAGTATAAACTTGTTCAGGCACTCTGGAAAGCAGTATGGAAATTCCTTGAGAGTTAACATAGGGCTCACCTATGATCCAGCAATCCTACTTGTGGGCATTTACCCAAATGATCACAAAGAAGGTTACACTAAAGTTACCAGCACAACCATGTTCACTTCACTGCAGTATTATTTACCATAGTTAGATAGGGAACCAACCCAGATAGCCCTCAGTAGATCAATGGATCAAGAAAATGTGACTGACACTGACACACACACACACACACACACACACACACACACACACTGGAATTTCATGCTTCTTTCAGAAAGAATAACATTGCCCCATTTGTAAGGAAATGGAAAGACTTGGGAAAAAATAATATTAAGTGAAGTAAGCCAGGCCCAAAGAAACATAGGCTTCATGGTTTCCCTCATTTGTAATAATTAGTGCATTGTCTAGGATAGTCCTTAGGATCACAATAGCTCAAGGTACGTACATATGGCCATATAAAATGATACTAATTGAAATGAACTCCAAGATATGGAAACGAGAGTTTTGTTGGGGCTGGGAAGGTGGCTCAGTGGTAGAGCGCTTGCCTTGCATGCAAGAGGCCCTAGGTTCGATTCCTCAGCACCACATTAGTAAAAAGAAAAAAGTTGGAAGTAGCACTGTGGCTCAAGTGGTAGAGCGCTAGCCTTGAGCTGAAGAGCTGAGGGATAGTGCCCAGGCCTAGAGTTCAGGCCCCATGAGTGGACCCCCCCCCCCAAAAAAAGAGTTTTTTTTGGTTTTTTAATGTACTGTGTGAAGTTATTTTTTTCTTTAGTTTTTTTTTTTTCTCTTTGGCTTATCCTCTATTGTCACTGTTTTTTATTTTGGTGCCCTCTGTCTTATATATACATTTATCTGATTTGGGGATGGGAAGAGGAATAACTAAATGGTAAGACAAAGAATAAAGGGTGAACCAATGCAACAGCAATACTCACAAGAAATGGACTTTACAACTGGGGAGGTAGGGGAGTCAGGGGAAAAGAAAGTGGGAGAAAATAAGGGTGGGGGTAACATTGTTTGACAAGAAATGTATTCATTACCTTTACAATAGAATAAAATACAATTCCGAAAAGAAGTGACTATGCTTGGGTCCAAGTCGGCTTGCCTCCAAACTTGGACTTGGCCTTTCACTAGGACAGTAGCTTCATGACTTAAAAGGACACAATAGTGATAAGAAAGAGCTTCAGTTTCAACTGGATAAACAGATGAAGTTCAGTTCTTCAGGATTAAAAAAGGAGAATAAACTAGGAAGAGGCCAAAAAAAAACCCATGCCACAGGCCATCTCTCCATGTGTAATTCCACACAGACACTTAAGATAGAATGACACCTGCAGTATAATCACAAGTTGGCAAGGCCCTGCCTGCGTCTTGGCATTCCTAGGAAACCCATTTCATTTTCAGATAAGAAGTATTTTAATGATCATATAATTGATGGACATAAATGGCTTCAAAATATTTAAATATTCTTAGAAACCCACTAAATATAAGTTCGGTTTCCTTCATTTAGACTGGTAATCAACTAATTTCTTGAATAGCAAGGAGGCAGTATAACTCAATTTATACTGCTGCAATTCAGTAGGGTAGTGAAGTGCAAATTTCTGAATTATCTATCAAATCCTGGCAACCTTCCTATCTAACTTTAGGTTTAAGAGAGAGAGAGAGAGAGAGAGAGAGTGTGTGTGTGTGTGTTGGTAATGAAGCTTGAACTCAGGGCCTGGGTTCTATCTACTTCTGACTTTCTAGTAGTTAACTGGAGATAAGAGTCTCATGAACTTTCCCTTCCTGGGCTGGCTTCAAATCGGAATCCTCAGATCTCAGCCTCCTGAGTAGCTGGTATTACGGATGTGAGCCCCTCAGTCTCTGGCTTCCTGTCTAACTTGAATGTGCACTGTTTCTCAGAATTCAGTGACTGCTCAGGGAAAAGTTCCTAGCTATGGTAGGGCAACATGTCTCCTTGAACTTTTCTTACATATATTTCCTATTTAACTGAGTCAACCATTTTTACTAGTGGCCATTTAGAGGTGGAAGAAGAAATGGGAAAGACAAGTCTGATACCTAGTTAACACCCAAATACAAATACAGATAAACTCTTTAATTTTGAGGTACATTCTTTGTGCTAGCAATCCCCAAATGGAAATTTAGCTTACAAATATAATCATATACATGTAATGAATATAGGTATTTACAGAAGTGAAAACAACAACAACTGGAAACAAACACATAAGAAATCTGCTGAAATAAACTATAGTAAATCACATCTTTCACCCTTACTAGCTAGTGAAAGTTTCAAGTGTTCTGGCTTTTGCATCTGTAAATATTCAGGCATGTTCACCTCAAGGGTTGCTGTGGGGACTGTATTAGTCAGTGTGCTTATGAGCATTTACGTCAAGCCATCAGTGGTGTTATTATCATAATACCAGGTAACAGATATGTCAGTTATGAAAAGGAAGTGGTTAGTGCAAACATTAGTATGTACCATGCATATGAAGTCTTAGAATCTTAAAAAGTAAATTAATTTTGAGAGGAAAAGTGACAAATGTGTATTTTTCCCACGTTTGTACCAGCAGGAAAATATCTGGAAGAAGGACAAAGTCTGTATAGTGGAAAATGAACTGGTTTCTCCAAGGAAAGGCTCAGGACTGAGACTCCAGAGGGGCCTTTCCAAACATTTGGAGATCCTTCACAGGGGTAATAGGATATAGAATCTAAGAAGTTGTGGCCGTTGGTGTTTTTATACTTTATTGTTAACAGAAATTAACTGATTTTAATCAGCCACAAGCAGAGAACCTACATTCAACTTGGGGCTTTCATGACAATTTTTGTATGACAATAAAGCCATTATATATTAACACACACTCCTTTCTCATCAGCACTCCAAATCCAAGTATGGGATTTTAGAGGCAGCCACAGAAGCCTGGCTGTGTGTGCCACTGACCTGAATACATATTCCGGCAGGACAGACTGTGTACCCTTGCTTACCTGGGGCTTCAGGCCAAGACAAACAGTGTATGCCAGCAACATCACGTTAGAGGATACTATTTATCACTTGGTGTCTCTATCTCTGAAGACACAGATGCTACCGTCACCTACAGAAGCAGTGGGCCAGTAAACAAGACAGCCCAAATAACAAGTCTGGAGCTCAAGGTTTGGGTGAACGGCTGACAGCACTGTCCACAGTGTGATGTCAGTGCTACTGCAAAACTCAGAAGAAAAGGCCTCGGAAGCTTGGACTTGGCGTCTCCTAGATGCTTCCCTATGCAACTCTTTCCTACGTTCGTGTTCATTTATCTTCTCACATGGGAGTAAAGCCCTTCAAACACAGTGGTGAACCTGAGGGTAGCATGTATACACACTCTCAAACTCACTGTGGGTCAGAAGTAAAGGTAGTATGGGACCTAGACCATTGTCTGCAAAACATAACAAGACCCAGGCAAAAGCAAGCCCATCTAGAGCAGAGGAGAGAAGTTTTCAAACCTTTAACTTTACTCAGGAAGCCTTACCATCTTGCTTTTCACAAGTTCTTCAATGGCACTGACGAGCTCAGCTGCACTTGGTGTTTCGGAGCTGGTGGGGCGGACCAATAATCGAGAAGAGGCCTATGGGAGAAGTTCGGAAGAGGGACGAGGAGAAGCCACAGGTTAATAACTGGAGAGACAGCAAGTTCCCTTGTAAGCTCCAACTCTTTTAAAAAAGGAATTCCAGACAAAAAAGACCAGTTTGTCTTCGTTTGCATTTATTTAGTCATTCCTTTAAATTTACAATAATCTGACATGAAACATTAAATAGAACCTATTTAGGATACATGTGGAAAGCAGACAAGGTCTGTTTTTAATCTGCAGTCATGTAACACTGTAATGTTTTTCAGAGAGGTGACTGGGCCAGGATGCCCTATCTGTAATATTGCCATTGAAACTGCTGGCCAGGAATCTGAATCTGGTCAACAGAAGAGAGACTTAAGTCTAATGGGCGAATCCTCAAATAATCAGGAAATAAAACAAGCTACTAACAATGGCTTTACTGTATTCATGAGATTAAGAGAAAAAAAAAAATCGAGAGAAAAGGAAAGGAACCAGGGTGCAGTGACCAGATAGGGAAGAGAGGGGGACAAGCTCACCATTTTCTGTGCCATCCATTTCCCCAATGCTTAGTGCAGAGTACAGAAGAGCTGCGCCTCACAAGCTATGAGATGCCACTTATGGCTAGAATCAAGGGTGTAACGGGTTGACAGTAAGGAAATCTCAGGGAGGGGCTACTGATTGCCAGTTTTCAGTAATTAGCAAACACAGTGGGTTTGCAGATTACTTTCACCGTTGGTTTACTGGGAACTAGAAGAGGGGCATAAGTAATATGAACCTTGCTTCATATTATGGACAGCGGAGATGCATGCAACACATGGCTAGCTGTCCTAGTGATGCATTTCTCACGGTAGACAGATACATATTTATACATTTACAAGGCTTTTACAAATGTGGATCAAAATATACACTTTACAAAACAAATATTGGTTTGGTCTGATGAAACTTGGACTATGAAGTAAACAAAACAAAGAAAAAAAATTCAAATGGAAAGGTAAGGAAACTGAGCCAAAACAGACACAGAACACAAATCAACATAGTGCTACAGTGAAAGTTTACAAAAAGAGAAAACAAAACAAAACAAAAAATTAGTCAACAAGATAATATACTGTTTGGGAATATCACTAGACTTTTTTAAATGAAAAATTCTTATTGATAATATTCACTGATGTAACACAGTAACCAGTTAAGTGATTCAAAAACAGTAGAGAATACAGTGCAATTAACTCTTTAAATGGAGAACACAATTCTTTATTTTGGTGAATAAGCCAACAAGCCTGGTCACTCACTGTCTGGACAATCACCCAGCCTTAATAAATTCCAGTTTTCTGCCTTTAAAAAAGGCATAGTTGAATGTTACAAAATAGCATAGGAACTGTCAGAAAACCCACATAGCCTTTACCTTCTTCGACAGTTCCATATGCATAGGGGCTGAGGGCCTACAGTGATGGTTACATAGAATTCCACAGACCCAAACCCAAGCTAAACTCTGTAGCTCACACTTTGGGCCCAGACCTACAGCACCCTCACCTCACAGTGCAGGGCCTGCCTGTTAAAGGGGAAGGAGAAGCACATTCCCATAAATAAGGGGCAGTGGAAATGTCTGCCTTGAGTTAAGACTACAGCATTGTGCTGCAGGCTCATGGCTGCCAATCACTGTTCAAGGCAGATCCTAAGGTTACTAACACAGTGAATGATTGCCAGGACTGACAAGGGAGTCAGGGGAGGAAAAGGGGGAGAAATGGAGAAACAAAATGTTGAAGCACATCTATTTTCTTCAGAAAACTTAAGTTACTGCCAAAACAAAAACCCAGCAATGACTTCAGAGCATGATTTTCAACACCTGACAATTTTGATGGGCACTACAGGGCTAGAATACTAGAGTGGATAAGTGAGTTACATTCATCAGTTTTCCTTTTTGATATTTTATTTTTAGGATTCTACAATTGAAATAGACAAAATAATTTAAAATTATGTAAGAACTCAGAACAGAAAAAAAGATTCACATGGCTAAGCTTTCACATGTGTCCAAGAAGGAAATGCAGTTTTCTGCACTTTGGTAATTATGCCCATACTCGGGGGGGGGGGGGGGGGTGCTAATCCTATAAACACTTTGGCATATTGGGAAAGTAGCTGGACAGCTACACACCTGCCTTCAAACTGAAAACTATGTACAAAAGCACTTCACAGAGGGAGCAAGGCAGCCTACTATTGGTTTGCATCACATTCAAGAAGGCTGTATGGAGTTCCTTTGTTTGTCCTCTCAAACTAATCAAAGAATTTGGAAACAAAAATTTCTTTATAATTACTGATATATCACTCAAACACAGTAAATATTTTTTATTCAACCCCATGGATATAGCCCATGTTGCCTAGTGCTTCATTTAAATGGGCTAGTTATTTACACTTCAGGTGCAAATAGTCGGACTCTTGCCTAGGAAAGCACCAGGCCACCAGGCATTTTGTCCACAGGGTCTTCTAGCCCTGAAAAGTGGGGCTGGTGTGAAGCAGCTACTGAAGGGCTCCCACCCCTTGCACAGGTGGGTACAAGCTCCCCTTTACCTTGTCGTCCTGTGAGTCCGGCTGCAGGAGGCTGTGCTGCTGGATGGCCATGGGTGGAGGCAGCGGCACTGCGTCAGCCCCTTCCTCCCCTTCTTCTTCCCCGCAGCTCTGCATCCCCGAGGAGGAGGATTTTGAGAGTGTGCCACTGCTGAGGCCCTCGTTCCGGCCCCTCTGAAATCAAATCAGCAATTACTCATTAAACTGCGGGCATTGACTTCCAGTATCAGCTCGCATACCCGGCCAGTAAAAACCTGTGGCTTAAAAACATGTCCAGGAAAGGGAGTCTAAAACACACCTATTAAACTGATGAATTGAAACAAATCTGATCCGGCTTCCTTTTGACTTGACTTTTTTGAGCCTGTGTGGACTTTGAGGAGTCCAAGGTAAAAAGCTTGAAGGCCCTTAATCAAACTTTCCAGTTGTTTTAGGGTTATGAAGGAACTCTTATTTATTGCAATATAACTTAAAATGCCTAAACAAAAAGTAGGAGGGAAAAACCCCCTCAAAGTCACTAACTTCAGTGACATGGGAATAACCTGGTGTTTCCTGTATGGTCAGTAAAAGCAATTATCAATTGGATACTTTCAACTCAAGACAAGATGTAAGGGGTGGGATGGGGAAGATGGGAAGGGATGGGAAGGGGAAACAAAGGAGGAGGCAACAATGCTTGATAAGAAATGTACTCATTATCTTGCCCATGTAATTGTAACCCCTCTATATGGTATTTTCACAATAAAAATAAATAAATAAATAAAGACATGATGTAAGTTTAAATTGTGGAAAAAGAACTGGAGGATGTCAACACTCCACATGTTCTTCAACCAATGTCTTCTGCATGGAGATACCCTGCTGTTTGGTGCTCATATCAGACTGCTCACCAGCTGGACAGAACACAGTGGCTGCTGGCTTTGCCTGGAGGCAGAGTGAGGAGGAGAAGGGCTCAACCCTGTGGTGCCCACTTCTTCATGGTACAGGTATGGAGAGCTGACTAGCTTGGAGGAGCTCAGTTTGGTCTAGTTTCTTTTCAAAAGTCATGTGTGTCTACAGAGAAATGTGTCTACAGAGAAATGGTTTCTAATGCATTTTTTTCCTCCATCCATTCTTTTTCTTGTTGTTTTATCTTTCTTCTCCTTCCTTTCTTTCTTTCTTTCTTTCTTTCTTTCTTTCTTTCTTTCTTTCTTTCTTTCTTTCTTTCTTTCTTTCTTTCTTTCCTTCTTTCTTTCTTTCTTTTCTTTCTTTTCTTTCGTCGGTTGTGGGGCTTGAACTCTGGGCCTGGGCGCTGTCCCTCAGCTCTTCAGCTCAAGGTGAGCTCTCTACCACTTGAGTTACAGCGCCACTTCCGGTTTCCTAGTGGTTTATTGGAGATAGGAGTCTCACTGTCTTTCCTGCCCAGGCTGGCTTTGAACCCTGATCCTCAGATCTCAGCCTCCTGAGTAGCTAGGATTACAGGTGTGAGCCACTGGCACCTGGCTCATTTTTATTTTTTTTGTACTAGTCCTGAGGCTTGAACTCAGGGCCTTTGTGCTCAAGGCTAATTCTCTAGCAGTTTGAACTACAGCACCATTTCCAGCTTTTTAGCAGTTAATTGGAGATAGGAATCTCACGAACTTTCTTGCCAGGCTAACTCTGAACCAAGACCTGCAAATCTCAGCCTCCTGAGTAGCTTTTCATTCATTTACTTATTTTTAAGTAAATAGAAACTTGGTACCTGACGTTTCTGCTCCCTGGGTAGTGCTCCATCAACTGAGCCACCCCTCCAACTCCCTTGCTATGTTACTTTTTTTTTTTTTTTTTTTTTTGTCAGTTGTGGGGCTTAAACTCTGGGCTTGGGAGCTGTTCCTGTGCTCTTCAGCTCAAAGCGAGTGCTCTACTGCTTGAACCACAGCGCCACTTCTGGTTTTCTAGTGGTTTATTGGAGATAAGAGTCTCATGGACTTTCTTGCCCAGGCTGGCTTTGAACCATGATCCTCAGATCTCAGCCTCCTGAGTAGCTAGGATTACAGGCGTGAGCCACCAGCGCCCAGCTATGTTACTTTTGAGAGAGGGTCTCACTATGTATCCTGGCTAGCATTAAACACAAGCTATGTGGGTATAGGATGCTGGTGATTGGGGGTTACACTGAATTAGTTTTGTCTGGTTTCACAAGACAAGCAACTACTCCTAACTGGAAAAAAAAAAAGAAAATGTTTGGAAAGGCTCTAGCCTTTGACCTCCCACAAGTTAAATAGCTGTAGTCACAGGCCAACTATACAGACCCACCTCTTCCACTGTCTCGTCCTGTGGGGTGGCTGCACTGTCATCCGAGTCCTTCTGTGAGCCGGCGTCGGTACTTTTACGGACTTCTCTGCTCTTCTTGTGCTTGTGGGCAAGCTTCTTCACGTGCCCATCAGCCTTGCCACTGCTGAGCCGCCTCACTGGACTGGTGAGCCACTTGCGCAGAGTGTTGCCAGGCCGCTTGGGGCCAGGTGAGCTCTGGGCTCCAATCATGTGCGGCTGGAGGGAAGCTACGGAGGCAGGTGGACTGGCATCATTACTGGACACGGACAGCGAGTCTAACAGGAAAGACAAAGAGGGAGTTTTACTGAACATGGCACAGGGAGAAAGTCTGTCATTCAATCAGCATGCGTTAGTGCCTCCACTAGACAGATGCTCACTCCTCCTGGAGCTTGCTTGTTGGCTTTACCTTTAGGGTAGAAATATTGAGGAAAGGGCTGATGACTGTCTGTCTGTCTGTCCTGGGTTTGAAGTTTGAACATACAGTCTCAGATGCTAGGCAAGTGCTCTCACTTGGAAGGGCCCTCAACGCTTTTTCTGTTTATTTTTTCAGATTAGATCCTATGTGTTAGGTAAATTAAAGAAGGTAGGGTTAGTAAGGTAGCTGGTAAAGAGAACACTGTGTGGTATTTAGGCAGGAAGAGAAGTTTATTTATGGAACTGCTGCCCCGATGTGCATGGTGGAAGAACACAGGCCAATGTGGAGAGCTGAGGTCCTGCCTGGGTTTCAGTAGGGAAGGGGCGGGGGAGAAGGTAGGGCCAGGTGAGGGAAGGTGTGGCCATACTGGATACATTATGTTTTTGCTAAGGACCTGCACCACAATCCTTCTATCTATACCTCCTGTGTAGCTTATACCTCCTGTGGGCAACCACGCCAAGCTCTACTGGCTGTGATGGGAGGTCTCACTAATTTTTTGCCCAGGTTGACCTAGATCTGAGATTCTCCATGCATGGCCTTCATTCTTACTTTGTGAATGTTTAGGAAATATGTTTGCTAGAGATACACTGTCCCCTCAAAAAATAACTCACATTACCAAACCTGAAGACCAGTGTCATTACTGCAGACTTGAAACATAAATTGCTTAAAATATCACAGACATTGGAGGATTATATTTTGAACATAATTTCCACCTATCTTCTTTTTGTATGTTTTTAAAATTTATTATCTTTAAGTAGCTGTATAACGGAGTCACCATACAACAAAGCAGTTTATGAATACAATGCATCTTAGTTAATGTCACCCCTTTGAGTGTTTTCATCCCTCCCTCTCAAACCCCCTTCCTTTCACTTTTCTCAATTTTGTACAATGTGTATTGATTTTTTTTTTTTGTGCCAGTCCTGGAGCTTGAACTTAGGGCTTAGGCACTGTCCCTGAACTTCTTTTGCTCAAGGCTAGCACTTTATCTCTTGAACCACAGCGCCACTTTCAGCTTTTTCGTTTATATGGTACTGAGGAATAGAACTCATAGCTTCATGCATGTTAGACAAGCACTTTACCACTAAGCCACATTACCAGCCTTTCTTTTACCCTCCTTCCCCTTGATCCCACCACACCCCTTTCAAATATGTTTCCTAATGTTATTTTGTTGATCATGGGTCTTGAAGTCTGGGCCTGGGTGCTATCCCTCAGCTCATCAGCTCAAGGTAAGCACTCTATCTATCATTTGAGCCAAGCACCACTTCTGGTTTTATGGTGGTTAATTGGAGATAAGAGTCTCACAGACTTTCCTGCCTAGGCTGGCTTTGAACTGAGAATCTTAGATCTCAGCCTCCTGAGTAGCTAGGATTACAGGTGTGAGCCACCAATGCCCAGCTAATTTTGTTGACCTTTGACAATACCAAACTTCACCCATCTTCCTGATTAACAAAATCATGAAAAAAGATTTTAAAGTGAAAGTTAAAAATGTTTTAGCTATGTAAGTTGACACACATTATAAATTAAACTGTGTAAGTTACAAATAAAAAAAACCTGTCGTTCTTTAGTAAAAACAGTCATTTATATGCCTACCTGTATATCTGGACACACAGTAAGAAATTTGTCCTGGTCAGACTTTGCTATTTGACACCCATATGGACAGGTCACATGCAGGGTGAAGGAGGTGACAGCGCAGGCACAGCTGGTGGGTTTACAGAGCCAGCCCAGATGTACATGTAGCTTCTTCACCAGCAGACTCAGAAAAGTTATCTCACACATTAGGGAAGAAACAGCAATAATGAAAAAAGATGATGCACTTTAAAATCAAAGGGAGGAGGAGAAGCCCCTCCAATGAGCCAAAATTCTCTATAGGAAATGCATCTAAATCATGGTTCTTATTGGACTCTAAACAACAGAGCCAACCCTGATTTGGTAAGTTTTTAAGAGAAAAAAATTTTTTAGATTGAGCAACAGCAGACACTCAAAGAATTCCTAGGCTGGGCGTCGTTGGCTCATGCACGTAATCCTAGCTACTCAGGAGGCTGAGATCTGAGGATCGAGGTTCAAAGCCAGCCTGGGCAGGAAAGTCCGTGAGACTCTGAGGCTCTATATACGTACATGCATACATACATACATGAATGAACTTCAGACAAGAACACTGAGGTTTGCAGCTGCAGCTTTATTAGCAGCATTATCAGTGCCTTTTAGCCTTGCCTGGGAAAGAAGCCGGTGGTCATAAAAGTTTCAAAACAAAAAGAAATTAGAAACATTTCCTAGCATCTCTATGGATTTAGTCCTCTGTTCTTTGGGAAGCAGGTCAAAGTTATTTCCTGCTCTCCTGGCAGGTCAAGTGTGGGAAGCATGGCCACCCAAACACTCCATCCTAGAGCTAGGAAGGTTCAAGCCATAGATGGATGCCAAGGGGTTTGGCACTGAGAAAGAGACTGTGAAGGGAATGAGCAGCTTGTTCCCTGAGCTTGGACTTACAAACTCACCTAAGTGGTACTACTTCACTGGAATACCCAGTGCTTAGAGAAAAGCCACTGTGCTAGCAACTATCTCTAAGAACATTTCGCTGACTTTTGAATTTTACTTTGAAATGTGTTTCATTTCAAAAGGCTAAAGATGTGGAGGCAAGAAGTCCTCATCTGTCTCTAAGATTATTCTATCCTGTGTAAATCTGATACAATAATCGTAATTTTGGTGAAGCAAATTTTAAAAAGTCCAACCTATGGTAAAAAGATACATGACACCCTTCTCCCCCCCCCCCCGCCCCCATTTCATGGCTGTAATGTTCAATTCTTTGTGCTTGTTGACCCACCCTCTTTGGAAAGATATTAAAGTTAAAATTTTATTTTTAGTACAAAAATTCAAACCCATGGAGCCTAACAGTTCTATGCTGGGTTGTGACACAAAACTTTGAAAAGCTTAAAGTATTGAAACTTCAACATTCATGGAAAGACAGTATCTGTTTTCAGTTATATGAAGAACAAACTTGCCCATTAGACCAACTCTCCTGTTGCAAATTCTGAATTAAGCCAGGTGCTCCAGCTGGATGCAAGGGGATCTTTTCTGTAATCCCAGCTACACAAGGAGGATGGCAATTCCAAACCAGCTTAGGCAGAAAGACCCCTGAGACTCCATATCTAAAATATTCATCAAAATGTATTGGAGACATGACTCAAGTAGTAGATCACCAGTCTTGAAGCAATCAAGTAAGCAAGTTCAAGACTCTGCATGTAATATCTAGTAATACTGACAACAATACAAAACACACTCTAGGCTGGCATAGGTGGCTCACCCCTGTAATCCTAGCTACTCAGGAGGCTGAGATCTGAGGATTGTGGGTTAAAGCCAGCCTGGGCAGGAAAGCCCATGAGACTCTTATCTCTACTTAACTAGTGAAAAGCTGGAAGTGGAGCTGTGGTAGAGCTCTAGCCTTGAGCAGGATAGTTCAGGGACAGCATCCAGGCTCTGAGTTCAAGCCACTGGACCAGCACAAAACAAACAAAAAAACCTCCCCAAATACAAACCACACCCTAATGGCATCTTTAGTGAAGTTAAGCATAAATGCCGTGCTGGCATTTATTATTTGCAGTGTCCTTGAGGAGATTTTGAATAGCTGATCTATACACAGTTGTGTTTCCCGGAAGTAAGTCCTGATGGCTATAACAGGCAGAGGGCTGTCAGAATGGGAGTCTGGGTCTACTGCTGAACATCAGAAGTTTGCACCTATCCCCTAGGCATTGCCTCCTCCTGTCTCTCAGGATCTGGTTGTGGACAGCTTTTCTCAACAACAAAGATAATCCTCATGAGGAGTCCTGTGTCAAAACTCTACATGACCCATGGTTTCCCTTATTTGCAATAACTAGTATATGTCTGGGACAAGCAGAAAAGGTCAAAAGCTATGTTCATATGACCAGCTACAATGATGTTAAGGGAAATGAACCCCAAGATAGGGACACAAGTGGTTTTTTCCTTCTTGCTATTGTTTCTAACATATTTATAATGTACCATGTGATTTTTTTGTCTCTTTGTATGTTCCTCCCCCATGGTACATGGTAACCTCTGTTTTCACTGTATTTGATGTTGGTGCCCTGCATATTGTATATATGCTTCTCTAATTTGGGAAGGGAAAGGGAAAAAACAAAATGCTTAAATAGAGATACAGGTTGACCCATTGTAACAATGAGATGCACAAGACACTATGCTGAAAAATGAACTTAACAATTTAGGAGGTGGGGGGAGTGTAGTTGTGGAGGTGGGAGGGAAGCGATGGCAGAGGAAAAACAAAGGAGGAGGCAACAATGCTTGATAGGAAATGTACCTTGCTCATGTAACTGTAACCCCTTTGTACAGTATTTTTACAATAAAAAAGGTACTGAAAAAAACTCTACATGACTAGTTCCCAGCATTTTTGCCTAGCTATCAAGATAAGAAGTTGACCATGATGGTAGACTCTCAGCTTTGTGGGGGTGTTATATCTGGTTTGTTTATAACTAGAGGCTCAACTACTGGTATAAATGATGAATAGGAGATAAATGATGACTAGGGGAGAAAATGAACCAACTATAGGCTATTTCCATTTCTCCTTTTCTAGCTGACAATTCATGTGAACCACTGGAAGCAAAGATGTCCTGAGTCAGTTATATATCCTGATTAGTTCTGTGACAAGCTATATTATCTAACTGTAGTCAAGTTTGTGAATTATTTACTTCTCGGATGGCAATCGGAGTAGATCAAGACCTTCCCTTTTCAGCCTAATTCTCACTTGCCTGTTACAAGCTACTTTCCTTCTCACAGGCCAGAGCTCAGAGGCCAGGCACTACCCTCACCCATCAAACGAGGCATGATTCAGGGCCAGGAAGAGTACTTTGGACCAAGATGACCTGAGCAATATTATGGTAAGTCTATTTGTCTATTCCTGCTTCTTTTCCATTTCAGTTGGTCTCTGTTGCCTTTCCTTCACCAATGATCTTTTTGGAAGAATCTTCCCTCAGCACTGTCTTGTTTGTAGGAATGCCCTCAACTCATGCTATGCCACAATGGAGAATATGCTTCCTTTTTTCAGTTGGGGAGAACTCACTGTTTCTAGATGCAAAAGAAGGGCTGATGTTACAAAGAATCTTGGCCTGCATCTGAGCCAGGTTCTCTCCCTTGACATCTATAACCCCAAGCAGACATGATGACACTTGGTTTTCACATCTCACAGGATTGTTGGGACTAACTAGCTTACTGGGACTGAACTAGCTTTATAAACTGTAATGTGCCATTTTTACCAGTATTAGTGGGGCTAAATAAGGTATCCAGGATTAGGACTTAGAATACTACATTTATGTAATCTATGAATATCCTGACAGACAAGAAGAATTAGGTTCATAATCATAGGCCTGACAAGGTGTTCAGAATACACTGAAAATGGACTAAACAAACTTGATGAGTGACATCATTCTATTTCTTTTTAAAAAATAAGCTCTCTCTCTCTCTGTTTTTTTTTTTTTTTCCGCTTGAACTCAGGGCCTGAGCACTGACTTTGAGCCTCTCTGTGCTCAAGGCTAGCACTCTACCACTTGAGCCAGCACCACTTCTGGCCTTTTCTGCTTATGTGGTGCTAAGGAATCGAACCCAGGGCCTCATGCATGCTAGGCAAGCACTCTACCACTGAGCCACCTTCCCAGCCCGTACCTTGTCTCTTATAAGGATGGTAAAGTAAACTTCAAAGTCAAGAAATACTATTGACACAACAGTCACTCAAACAGATGCTCGAGTGATCTGCTTGAAAGTCTAGGAAAACAAACTAAAGTTTATCGCTTTTGATTCTGAGGGCAAAAACCCTCAGATAGATGGCTTCTCTGTGAAGATCAGAGTTCATTCAAAGGCTATGCTAGATTCCTTTTTAAAATGAAGGAAAAAGCTAGAGAAAAAAGAAGAAAAGATAAAGAGGAAAGCAGAGTGCTGACCTCCAGCCCCACACAGAAAAATCTCACCATGTGAGAGCACACAGTGCCAGAATTGCTGGGAGAAGAGCAATCTTTCTATTCCCAGTCTGTAAATCTCAACATCTGTGATTAATAAAAGCACTTAAAAAAAATTTACAAAAGAGGGGGAAGGGGCCATATCCTGCTAGTTGCAGACTAAGGAGGATCATGTTTCGTTTTAGCTCTCTCCTCATTTTCTCAATAGTAGAATGTCTTAGACTCCCATAAGCCTTCTAGAGTAACACTTAGATTGCTGAGTACCGCAGTAAACTGAATTAAAGACTCTACACCCTGAACTTAAAATGTCTCACCCGAATCTGCATTTCTTTGGTTTTATAGCATCAACAGCACATGCTCCAGGAGGAGATACTTGCCTTGCTTTGTTCATGCTGTGTCTCTGCAGCCTGCAGGACACAAGCAGGGGTTCTGTAATACTTGCTGAGTAGGCAAATAGCAGTAAGGCCATGAGGTGTGGTCCCAATCCCGCCTGTTACTTGCTGGGTATACTATCTTCAAAGTCAATGACCTTCTTTTGCTTTAGTTTTATTTATTTTTTAATGGGTACAATGGTAGGGATTCATGAGCCTGCTTACCACACTGCTTGGGTGAGGAAGGGAAGAAATATGTATGTACATGTATATATACATACATATGCATGTGTGTGTATATATATGGCTTTCATAAATAACACAGATATAAGGCAATAATTACCGTTTCGCATAAAACACAAGAAATGGCAAATAGTAAAAGGTAAGTAGTGCAAATAGAATAGTGACATGATCTGTCTGAAAGAAAAGCACCCCAGGTTCAGAATGGGAAGAAAGAACAACGGAACTGCAAAGGCCCATTCTTTCTAGATGGCTGGTGTTGCAGGCTTTTTTGTGGTGCCTTGCAACTGCTAAGACAGGCATGCTTTACTCACAGCACATAATCCAACACACACACACCCATCCACACACACACACACACACACACAACACCCGGGGGACCAATGCTGACAGCCAAGTCATGTCTTGATGAGGCATGGCCACCATGCAGACACTTGCATTCAGTACTGGGAGACTTCCAATAAACATCTGTCTTACATTTCAAATTCTCCTCTGCAGAGTCTCCCAAACTTACTTTTCTTTCCTTGACATATTCCACCATGGAGCCAAATTCCCAACCCCTACCTAGCTAGTTTTAAAAGTTATTCCCATCTTTGTTTCCACAGTGGGTATTAAAAATATGACAAATAAAGAATACATCTTTTGATAAAAACTCTAATCAGGAAAATTATAACTCAAGAGACAAATTCTCAAGGTAAAAGGCTAATTTCTAATTCTATTTGTAAGGACTTGAAGAAATAAAGATCAGGCATGTGTTCAAGTAAAAGAACCCAAAGACATTTTGGGATAGCTGCTTGTAGTCTGAAAATAATTCCATCAGCCTATCTGAGACCAGCTTGGCAGAGTTCAATGAGGTCCACTTGGCCTGTAACCGTTTTTCAAACTTCTGGCTTACCAATGTAGCAAATTGTTTTCAATCAAGAAGCTCTCTTAATATACCAGGAAGGTAGTATTGTATGCATGGAAATCTAAATTACTTAAGAAGCAAAGAACAAATAAGTTGCTAGTGTATGACTACTAATTAAATTAGCTCAAAGTGAGAGAAAAAAACCACTCAGAATTTTAGAGCAAACTCTCTGAGTAAATAGCTATCATGTTTACCTTCCTCAAGGCAGATTTTAATTCTCTAGTTTTGGCATTAAAGTAATTTTCTTACAATGCAGAAAGCAAGCAAGCAAGCAAGCAAGCAAGCAAGCAAGCAAGCAAGCACCAAGCAAGCAAGCAAGCAAGCAAGCAAGCAAGCAAGCAAGCAAGCACCAAGCAAGCAAGCAAGCAAGCAAGCAAGCAAGCAAGCAAGCAAGCAAGCAAGCAAGCAAGCAAGCAAGCAAGCACCAAGCAAGCAAGCAAGTAAGCAAGCAAGCAAGTGAGCCACACTGTCCCAGCTATCCTTTCCATCACATTAAATGTGAGCTAGTCTATCAATCAGATATTCTTCCAGAGGTGTATTTTCAGGGGACCACATTTTGTCTTCATTTAGCAGAGTAATTATGACCATTGCCTCACAGTCCACAATTTTAATTTAAGATCATGAAGTATAAGACAAAACTGGGTAGTCAGTGATATGCTCACGTTTTTGGTGGTGAAGGACACAGAAGGATTTCTATAGTACTTTTCCAAATTAAAATCGATAGTCTACTTCTAAGTATCTGAGAACTTTTCATGACTGACTTTCATTTTCTTGCTTCTCACTGTGCTCAGGAATACTTTTTCTTTGAGACTAGCAACTCCTAACTTTCCCCTCAGCAATAGAGCCTATTAGGGTGGAAGTACCAGGCTGGGACACCAATGCTGTGTGTCCAGTGAAGTCTCTGTCTCTCCATACACACAAGGGTCTTGGACTTCACTCTGGGCTTTGCATGTTATGCTGATGTTATTTCAGCACAGGAAACTATTTTTCAAAAGCCAGAGCTGCAAGAAGTCACTGAGCACAAATCTGGAGAATGGTAATAACTGAAAAATGTGACAAAAGAATGTGAAACGTAAACTTTACATACTTTACAGTTTGGTGCAGAGAAGGTCCGTAATGCAAAAAGAATTGTGAGCTTTATATCTGATGTCAAATATGAAATAAACACAGGAAAGACAAAGGAGAAAAATGGATGCCCTAACATTAAAAAAAAAAAAGTAATCCATAGATTCAACCAAAGGCCCAGCACAGTATTGCCATGGCTCATGCTGTAATGAGGACCATATGGTCTCTGGTGCCTGAGAAAATGTACATAAATGACCACTGTATCCACTGTTCCCTGGCAGCCCCTCCTATACACTCACACGGAAGAAGTTACCACCATCCACCCCTGGAGTGAATCCTGAACACCATAATGCCATGTGGCTACCAGCATCAACGAAAACCAACTAACCAACTGTTGTAACTTCTTCTTTGTGAAGTCTTAGAGTAAGGCATGTGCCTGAGCACTTACATACATATACTCATATACACAGACACACACACACACCTCCCTTGGTGCTCTAGTCTTAGGTGAACCAGCAGACTATGGCCTGCTCATTAACCCATCAAATACTCATCAATACAACTCCTCAAAGAGCTACACGACTGAGGCTTGGCTTGGAGGGACTACCCATTCACCCAATAGTGACCATGTCGCATGTGCAGATATGCTCTGAGGACTCCCAGAGACTCTGTAATGTTGTTTATTTTCTGTGTACAGAAGCACCAGAGAATATGCCTGTGCCCACAAATATAACACACCGAACATCACTGTTCCTCTCAGACTTACTCCTGAGAGTAAATTCTGTCAGTATTTCTAGTCTGGAAGCCATTTCATTTAAAATGTCTTTCTGTTGTATTCCTCACTAAAAAAAATTTTTTTTTTTTTGGGGGGGTCCGGTCCTTGGGCCTGAACTCTGGGCCTGGGCCTCAGCTCTTCAGCTCAAGGCTAGCACTCTACCACTTGAGCCACAGCGCCACTTTCGGCTTTTTTCTTTTTGCTTATGTGGTGCTAAGGAATCGAACCCAGGGCCTCATGCATGCAAGGCAAGTGCTCTACCACTGAGCTACCTTCCCAGCCCTCCTCACTAAATATTTTAATAGAGAAATGAAGAAAATGAAACAGATGGCATAATCCTTAGGCTACTCAGATGAACGGGATCTCACATACTACCAAACAAATTCTAAAACACTTCAGGGATGTAACGATGAAGACTCATTATGGATAGTGGATAATGGAAACGATGGATAGCCTGGACTGATGTAAGAAATTCAATCTACTGAATGGATGGGGCAGGAATCCTCAGTTACAAAATAATCAACAGTATAGTCAGGATGTTGGCTTCCAAGAAAATGAGATTGGTCACTGCTAGGCCTTGTGGCTGGAACAGGCATCTACAGTGACAAGAGACCAAGATAATACCAATTGGTGCCTCTCAGGACCTTCAAGGTTCCCCCCTAACAAAGGCAGAAGCAGAAGCAGAAGACTGAGTCCAACACCCTCCTTGTAGCTTCTGGCCTGCCAGTCTCTCTTCCATTTCCTTCCAGAGATAAGACAATGAGAATTAGGCAGCCCGGGCTGACTGCTTGCCTGGAAAATTTCCAAATAATTTTCAAAATCACACTGTTATGAAAAAACCAACCAGTAAAAGTTTTGTTTTGTTTTGCTGGTCCTGAGGCCTGAACTCAGGGCCTGGGCACTGTTGCTGAGCCTCTTTGTGCTCAAGGTTAGTGTTCTACCACTTGAGCCACAGTGTCACTTCCAGCTTTTTTGAGTAGTTTATTGGAGGTAAGAGTCTCGGGTTTCATTTTTTCTTTCATGCGATTGTTCCTAACATATTTATAAGATGATTTCTTTGTTGCTTTGTATGTCCCTCCCCCATGGTATAACCCTTGCTTTCACTGTATTTGACGTTGGTATAATTTGTGGAGGGGAAGGGGAAAAACAAATCGTTTAAATTGGGATACAGGTGGACCCATTGCAATAATGAGATGTACAAGTCCTTATGTCGAAAAATGAACTTTACAATTTTGGTGGGGGTGGGAGATGGGAAGGGATCGGAAGGGGAAACAAAGGAGGAGGCAACAATGCTTGATAAGAAATGTACTCATTATCTTGCCCATGTAATTGCAACCCCTCTATACAGTATTTTCACAATAATAATAATTAAAAAAAAGAGTTTCAAGGGGACTTTTCTACCCTAGCTGGCTTCTAATGGCAATCCTCAGATCTCAGCCCCCTGAGTAGCAAGGATTACAAGTGTGAGCCACCAGCACCCAGCTAAGTTGATTTTTTAAACTCCATTTTTATGTTAGAGCTTTTACTACAAGCTTGCTCTACCATGGACAAATACTGACTTTATTTGAAGAGTTTCTAGTCCATATTTGTTTTGTAATGACAGGGCCATTTTCAGAGTTTTTTATGTGAGTTAAGCCCCTCATACATATGTATGTGTGTGTGTGTGTGTGTGTGTTTGTGTATGCATATACATTTTTGGGGGGGGGGGAGAACAACAGGCTTTCTTTTCTGCAACCTGGAGTCTGAGCTGTCGCAAAGGTAGGAAAATCCCCAAGTAACTATCGTGCCAGTGATAAATGGGAGGGAATTTGGACAAAAGCAGATGTTTCAAGATAGCCTTGCTGGATCAAAGAAAAGCCTTCATAAAAATGAAACCTGAAATATACGCATAAAAAATCTTACAAGCCCAGGCCACTTGTGGCTGACAACTTTCTGCCACCCATTCTTACCCTGGCCACAAACTCTTCATGTGCCATTTACATGACTATTTGTGTTGGTGGGGTGGGTGAAGGATGAAAGGAAGTTTTCATATCAGCCCTCACTAGCCAGCAAGTGACTCACTGCTACATGAAGTCTAGTGGGGTACTGTTCTTGAGAATACATCTCAGCCTGACTCTGCCAAGAACAGAGGCCTAGGGACCACCCCCTCCCCTTCCTACTACCTAACGTGAACAATAGAAGCCCAGGAGTAGGGCTGCTCTAGAGGACTGTGGACCACTTCTTCAGAAGTCTGCAGGGGAGGTAGTTATGTGGAGTTCTATATCCACACAGGCAATGAATAACATCCTGGAGGGCAAGACCCTGCAGTGCCAGTCAGTGCTTTGGTCTGTTTAAATGCTCTTAAACCAGGAGTTCTTTTAAATTTTTCTTTACTCATTTGCTGTTTTCATTTTTGATTTCCATAAATGCAATTTCCCTTATTTCCAAAGAGTCAAATGGCTGTTCTTTCCACACAATTACTTAAGATTATTGCTATTTAAAAAGAGGGTATTAAAAAAAATCAGTGTGCTAATTAGATTACTCAGCATTAACTGTTTGTTGACTTAGGGATAGGTAAGGAGGTTCTCTGTTATAAAAGAGTAAGTTCTTGGCCAGAGGCTCATGGCTATAAGTCTATAATTTCTTCAGGAGGCTGAGATTTGAGGATCCCAGTTTGAAGACACCATGGTAGAAAAATCCAATTAGGCACAAAAATGCTAGAAGTAGTTGAGTGTCAGCTTGGAGTAAAAAAAAAAAAGCTAAGCAAAAACACAAGTTTCCCCTTTTTGTTCAAAAGGGTTCTTGATACTGAAATTTTGTTTGGGAAGTTATTCACAAGTCAATACAGTATTTCTTACAGTGCTGAATAGGCAATCATATATTATGGGGACAAAAAATTAATTTTGGAGGCAACAGGCAGTCATATGGTACTCTTACACCATTCTAAGATCTGATTTTGCCTCTAGAGAGTCCAACACTGTTAACTATGAATGTTAAACTTATGGGTACAATCCTTCCTGATATTCAACACAAAGTATTTGCTAAAAGATCTAGTCTTACTTGAAGAAAGCTTAAATTTGGGGCTGTAGTCTCCACAATTAATATAGTTTTAGCTACTATCCTGTTATTAATGTTGAAAAACCAAATAAGTTAGAGGAAACCAATAACGCTTTTTTTGGGGCAATTTGTGTATTTTCTTAAAGTTGAAAAAACAACTTTAAATGAAACAGGGGCCATACAAACATCCCCCACTACGAAATGGTTTGAAAGCTCATTCTACACTTAGAGGTTTATACCACATTGATTTATCTTAGTAGTGACAGATTTCTTTTCATTCATATATAAATTTTTATTATTACTATTTTAAAATTAAGTCCAGATTCAGAACGTCAGCATGGAAAAAGTTTTACTGCCTTAAAAGTATGAATTGCATAAAGACACACAAAACCAGAACATGCAAACTTATAAATGTCACGTAACAAATACGCTCATTTTTATAGAGCATTAAGGAAACAATCTGGCTCTGGAATGCCGGTAATCGGCCTGCCAGACACAGCACTGTCCACCTTTCCACAGGGCAGGCTGGCTAGTGTCGGTCTCCAGGGATGGAATCTAAGTTCAGAAAGGGTTACAGCTGTGTAGAATGAGGAAGCAGACTATTTCCCCCAAACCACAAAGCCAGTACCTAGTACATTATATTGTAGAGTTCTTGGTTATTACAAAAACAAAGGAAGAAACAAATGTTTAGGAATCCCTTTTAAAACTGTATTTTAGTAATACTCTTACAAAAGTATGATGTTCCTCTAAATAAAGCTAATAAACCTGTGTGTGTAGTGTATGGGGGGAGGGGGAGACGGGATCATCAGCTAAGCACTGATTAGGAGGAAAAGCCCAGTGTGGTTGGCACTCACACACCACAGTCCACTCCACTCCCCAAAACACAAAAGGTGAGAGTTGCAATCCTAACTTTACCTACTTTGATTTTATGACATGTTGTTCTTTGACCCCACTATAAACTGCATGATATTTACTGTTGGTTTTTAAATCAACATTTTATAATGTCTTGAAGACTTCTTCCACTTTGGTGGGATATCACACATCAAACAAAATTAAAATCCAAAGAAAAAAAAGAAGACAGGGGTAGAGTGCCTGCCTTTGGAGGGAGTAGAACTCTGCCTACAGGAAGCTCAGAAGCTCTGGTGCCTTAGGCCTAGGCAGCTTTCTAAGAATGCATATAATATCAGTTCTTTCCTGCTCATCTGTTGTTCAAACCACTCAACTAGTAAGAAGGAAGGAAGCAAGGGAGACCTGGAGTTGTTCCAGGAAGAAACAGTTGTTCCAGGCTGGGTAACAAAGGGAATGAAAAGAACGCCTCTGCTTGGAACACCAATTAATACCCGATCCTGTCCTTGGCTTTCATTAACACCAATGTGATAAAATGGCATGCCACTGACAGGGAGGCAAGCCCCCACAGGAAGTAATCCAACAGCCACTGAGTAGGAGTGAGATGGAGAATGACTGTGGCAGGCACTGTAGGCTGCCTTTCTTTTTAGCTAGAGAGAAACAAGGGAAAAAGCATTCAATGTTTAGTTCTGAAGTTATCATTAGCACAGCATATTCCTGTTTTGCCACTAGTCTTTTATTCAACTTCACCAAACCTCAGGGTCCTTGAGCCACTTCTTAAAACAGAGCCCATCAGCTTTACAAAGAAAAGGAAAATTGCCTTAGGACTTTATTAATAAACTTAAGTCTTCAAAGTCTTTCAATATGTCTTACATGTAAGACTAGCCAATGATGATAGGTATCAATCTATTTTCACTACAGGAGAAATTATTAATTTAACAAGATGCAGTAACAGTAGCTTTTATTTTGACCAAGGATCTGAGAGAATAGCCAAGGATATAACTAAAATGATTTCTTATGACCAAATATTAAAGGTATCAACAAAAGGGAGATTTTTGTTTTGGTGTTAGTATTGGGGCTTGACTCAGGGCCTGGGTACTGACTGAGCTTTTCTTGCTCAAGGTTAGTGTCTACCACTTGAGCCACAGCTTTACTTCTGGCTTTTTGGTGGTTAATTAGTGATAAGAGTCTCATCAACTTTCCTGCCTGGACTGGCTATGAATGCAATCCTCAGATCTCAGCATCCTGAGTAGCTAGGACTATAGGTATTAGCCACCAGCACCAGAAAGGGAGATCAACTTAAATATGAAAAGACTAGAAGAAAATGTGTTGAAGTATTTCCTACTCTGTGGCTCCATACCTTTGAAATTTCTAGTTGTATTATAGTTACTCTATTCAGTTTCAGAGAAACTAGTAAGTATGAGATACTTTGTTCACATCTGTGTGATTTTACGTGAGGAAAAAGTGACAGAAGCATCTGGACTATGGCTGCCTGGCCCCCAGCCCCACCGCTGGTGGACAGGAACAGGAAATGGAGGATGTCTCTCTGGACAAATTCCATAGCTCATTACCCCAGACTCCCTGAAGAATCCTTGTATTTATAAACTTGCTCACTCACCCCAGAGGCTAACTTTGAGCACCTGGAGGAAATCCTTCAGAATAAAAATCATAAATTTGTGTTCCCTATGAAACCTAACTAAAAAGATATACTTTACCAAAAAGAGACTGCAGCTCACTAGCAAGATGCTTGCTAGTCTAGAGAGAGAACAGAATTCCAGAACTAGGAAAAGTCTTTTTCTCCAGGGCTTCTCCCTGGGGACCAGTGGTTTTCTGGAGCTCTTTAAGGTTGCATTTCAACTCTTCAAAAGTGAGGGAAAAAAATAAAAAGGTTTCCCCCAACTTCCGAAAGTGGGGGGAAAAAATCGGTCAGTAAGACTAACAGTTTTATCCAAGGTCACATGGGTGGGGTTGCACAAAATAAACCAAGTTCGGGCTTCTACAGAAACATACTCTTCCCTCTATACAATAATGCACAAATACCTTAAGATCCGGCTCATGTAGGGATACTGAAAGGGCAAAAAGGACTTGTGTGAAACAAAAGTTACTATGTAAACACCTCCTGATTGCTGTTGGAACTCTGCCGAGTTCACAATCCTGTGAGAGTTCACTGTGGAGAAATACAATTAACATAAAATGATTTTAAAAACTATTGTTTGTGGCTATAAAAATGCTTTGCTTGGGCTGGGAAGGTGGCTCAGTGGTAGAGTGCTTGCCTTGCATGCATGAGGCCCTGGGTTCGATTCCTTAGCACCACATAAGCAAAAAGAAAAAAGCCGTGGCGCTGTGGCTCAAGTGGTAGAGCCCCCCCCCCCCAAAAAAAAATGCTTTGCTAGTTTTATGAACAGAAATCTGAAGGGTATTAAAACATTATGTTCATAGAAACAAATTCAATAGTCAATACTTCCTTAATAACAAACCTTGAATCAAAGACAATTTTGTTTTTCTCTGGCATTCTATAAATGTACACAGAGGTGAGCAGTGCCACTTCCCTTTCAGATCCTGAAATGCATATTTTCTGTTCTCCTCTTTGCTTTGACAAGCCCTGTTTTACAGTGAGGACCTCTGCTCCAAGTGATGCTTCTTTTCTATCAAGCTCACAAGAACTAGGAGAATTCCAGGAAGTCTCACCAGCTCCGTGCCTCTATATATCCACCATCCACTTCTCAAGTAGAACAGGAGGCAGAAATTAAATATAAATCAGGCCAGGATAAAATTCTGGCAGAAACCCATTTTGTTGATTCTAGGCTAGACAGACATTACAGTCACTGATAAAAGCTGGTTGCTTCTGGGGTGGCACTCACAGGGTTCTGCGAGGATCTGCACACCTAATTCTTCTCCCACCTTGGTTCTTCTCTATCTTCCCGTCTTTTCCATCAAGCAGGACTTGTTTCCCTTTAAGGAAGGAATACCATTTTCCTTTCTTTTCTCTAGCTGTGTGTACAAAACCAGAACGAACCTAGCACAAGTATTCTTTGGTGTTGAGAGACCTGCGTTGCATCTCACTTTATTTTACCTTACATTCTTATGAGGAAGAACCAGGGAATCGAGACATCTATGTCAGAGTATTTCTCAAATCTGAAAAACCCCACATAAAATTAAACCTGAACCAGACATAAAATCAACTAAAAGACATACAGACTATCTGAAAAATATCTTAAGTGTTTCCTGATAGTTTGATAATTACCAGAACAAAAAAAATATATATAACCACTTTCCTCTAACATTAAAAAAAACTTAATAACATTCCTTCATAGGATTTCTGAAGAGATTAAAATACTGCTAAGATTCAAGTTCCCTCCACAGGGGGAACAAAGCAGCTAAGATGCATTTACCCTTTTATCGAAAGTCTGCTCACTAACAGACAATCAAAATCAGTACCCATTATTTAAAACGCCTTGCACAGAATGGCCTTAGTTTCTCATCATGCTCTCAGGGTCCCCCACCAACACAGCCCCTCAACAGCATGGAACACATTTCATTCAGTTCTAGAGGAGGTAGCATTTCTGTTTCAGTCACTTGAGCAGCCACCCAAAAGAAAACAGGCAGAGAAAGAAGTTCAGGCAGAGTACCAAGAAAACTGTGTACCTAGGTCGAGGATCCAGTACTTGCAGGTGCCTGGCTGCCCGCCACTGCAGTAGGCTGTGCCGACGGAGGAGAGTGAGTCCAGCGTGTCAACTGGTTTAGTTCCGTTTGGCATGGCGAACGGAGAGCTGACTTGAGGCTAACCGTCCAAAGCCCCAGCCCTACCTCTGCCTACAGACAGTCAAAGCAACACGCTCGGCAGCCAAATCTGAGAGCAGTTCAACAGACACTCAGATGCAGATGTGGAACAGAAATAGGCCTGCTGGAGGGGAGTAGGCTGCTCTGACAATGCCAGCTCATGGCCAGACTGTGTGCAGTGTCTCTCCTCTGCTTGCTGAGCACTGCCTTACAGTTGGGCTCACATGTGGGAATATCCAGATCTAGGAGATTACATCTACCACAATGACTCTAATTGGAGCTCAAGAAAATTCTTCAGGCACTCTGGAAACCAGATGTCTCTCCTCCCCTGCACTAGCCAGCACTGCAATTTCCTTACTCAGTGAAATGTAAAGTGACAGATGCCCTCCCTGCGCCAGGCTTTCTGGCCAGCTTCACTGACTTGGGCTTTGTGTACATCTGGAGGGAGGTTCTCTCCGAGACACACAATAAACAGCACCTCCCGATGTGACTTGATAAAAAAGAGATGTAATGTGGTCTGAGAGCCAACTGATTACATCACTATGCTGCAATGCCGCTTCTTACTTATTAAAAGCATATCTTCATTCTTTCTTCCAGGAAGCAGTCATATAAGTGAAATTAAATATCCTTATGTTATTTTTAAAGGCACATTTAGTAAAGTATATCTTAAAAAGCTCATTCTTGTCTTCTTTGGAAACTAGATATTTTCCTTCACCTTTACAAATTCATACTGCCATTTGAAAGTTTCCACATGTTTTCTCCCTTGTCTCACACAGCAGTGGTTGTGAGGGAGAAGATTCATGGTTTAAGAACCACAAAGTTGAAATTTTCACTTCATGGCTAATCTGTGGCCTTCTTGTCCCTTGTAAAGTCACTCAGTATTTGCAGTGCTCTCTAAACCAGAGCTCACAGACTCATCCCTACTCTGGAATCACCTGGAAGATTCTCAACACTCACGTCTGTTAAACCTAAACCTTTACTCTGTTCTTTTACTGCTTTAAAAAGAATGTTGTCTTTTTTATTTCCCCAGTTACCATAACCTTCTGACATTTGTTGCAAAGTAGTTTTGAAGATTCTCAAAGGAAGAAGAATATGAAAGTATTCTAGTTTCTTTCTGAGCACAAAACATCTAGCACTGTTAAAAAACAAAAACAAAAACAAAAACAAAAAACATGCCACATATCCATGGCACCCAAAGAAAATTGTTTCAGATACTGGAGAGATGCTCTAACATATAGTGCCACAAAGTGAGACTTGGCATTTATGGCCCATAATAGGTCTCATGTTCTTAAAAGACCAAAAGCAAAGAACAGGGTTGTTTTTCCTTACAAACAGCCCTGTAATAGATCCAGAGGGCATACTTAAGCTGGGACTAAGCAAGAGGTAGAATTCTGCACAGAACACATTTTATGGAAGGAAATGTTATAACCAAATAAATATCATGTTTTGTTGGTTAAAAAAATACTGAAATTATGACCTACAGAAAAATCAATTTAATTGGCATTCCAAAGCTTTATTACCTTTATTAAATAGTTTACTTGGTCTCTTTCTACAAATGCAGACTGCCAAGCAAGGGCTATTACTTAAAAAATAGAAAACGAGCTGTCAAGAAAATGAAGTACTTATGGGAAATATAAGCTCTCTGCGAAAGAGGAAAGGGCTGAGGCTTAAAAATGAGTCTAGTGATTTTGTCTAAAGATGTATGGGAAATTTCCCCAGTGGCAAATTTCAAGCTCACATCTGTCAGAAAGCTGCAGCACAGCAGGATAAGCAGGACAGGAAGGAGGGAGCTTTCTTATCCCATCTTCCTTCAGAAGTGTGGGCTTCAGAATGTTTCAGGGCATTTACATGTATGCAGTATGAGAACATAAAATAGATCCAGGTAAGGTACTACTGATCCTACTTTGAATGACAGAAATGCTAACCAGCATCCACCCCCCCCCCCGTTTTTTGTAGTATTCAGATTTAGACTCACAGCCTTATAGTTAGCTCTAGCTCTTATGCCATGTGCCCAGTTCTTTTTGCTGTAGTTACTTGTCAAATAGGGTCTCATATGTTTGTGTCAGGCTGATTTGGGCATAGCTAAGATGACAGGTATGTGTAACCATGTTTACCTTTTATTGGGTGAGATAGGATTGTCTGAATGTTTTGCCTAGAGTAAACTTGAACTGCCATCTTCCTGATCTCCACATCCAAAGCAGCTATGATTACAGGCATTAGCTATGATTATAGGAATGAACTACCAAGACCAGTCTCCAAGGCTTATTTCTACTTTATTCAGGTTTGTATATGACCAGGATTCTCAAAGTCTAAAAGGTTCATACCAGGACCCAAAAGTTACTGCCTAAAAAAAAAAAAAAAAAAAAAAAAAAAAATATATATATATATATATATATATATATATATAAAAGTTAATGCCTTCTGCAGATGGTTGGAAGAAAAGTGAAAGAAACCAGGGCTGTGGGGGATGGGATCATAAGTGAACATGATGTTGAGTTCAATTTCATTCTATGTGTTCATTCTATGCAGTGTGAGAACATTATCAAGTCAGGAAATGACAACAATACTCTAGATGTCAGATGACCAGGTCCTTAAAAAGACATGCAAGTGTGAGGAACTGACTAAACAAGGTGAATACAAGATTAACATGCTGGCAGAATAGGAGCTGTGTAATGTAGAAGTTAGGAAGTGGACTTTGTGAAGGAAAATTTATATTTTTATATTTTTGACATTTTAATTTTATGGCTAGGCATGTAATTTAAAATGTCACAAAGAAAATAGAAGGTTTACTGTCTAAGATAATGCTTAAGGGACATAATGATTGTTTATGAGGAACAAATGCTGGGAAGAAACAAACAAGTGATATACAATGATTTGACTTAACAATTTTTTCTCACTTTATAATAGTGTGAAAGCATATCCTGTATAGTCTTTCATTTTTTGCTCAGCATTCAATAAGTTATATGAGATATGCAATATTTTATTACAAAACAACTATTTACTCTGTTGTAGGATGAAGGGAGTGTTCTGAGAACTTTTACTATAGTGAAACTGTGTTCAAAAGGTCAGATGTATTAAATGCACTTTCAACTTACAATCTTTTCACTTTGCAATGGGATGTCATTGTGATAGCTTTACTGGTTACTGGGACATAAAGTCATCATGAATTGAAACAAATGTATATTGTAAAAGATTGAGGGGCCTGGGATGTAGCTAAGAGTAGAGTACTTGCCTAGCATGTGCAAATTCTAACCTGAATACCTATTGCTGGAGGAAAAAGAAAAGAACACTGAGTTTTGACTCTTGGAGTCATAGTGATAGTCCATATAACTCCAAAGTAAGTAAAACCAAGACAGAGTTATAGTTAAATAGTCTTTCTCTAAATTCATATGCTAACTTCTCACCTCCATTGTCTCAAAATACGATCGACTTTAAAAGCACAGTCTTTAAAGAGGTCATTAAGTTAAGATGAAGTCAAGATGAATACTAATCCAATATTACTGATGTCTTCATAAGAACAGGTTAGAACATGTGAGGTCAGAAAATAATAGTGCAAAAGTCAGTGGCAAGCCTAAAAAGAAACCAACCCCACCATTACCTGGATCTCTGACTTTTAACTGTAAGAAAATAAATTTGTATAATTTAAATCAGGCAGTGTGCGGTACTTTGTTATGGCACTCCCAGCAAACTAACAAGCCAGGTGAGTGAGTGTATATATGTGCTCAAAATGGAATATATAAACACAGTAACAAATGAACTAGCCAAGGAGCATAATCACACTGAAGCAGAGAGGGAAGAAACTAACCAAACAAATTTCTGAGAACACACGCTGATTATATTGTAAAACAAACACATAAAGAGTTTTGTTTCTTATAGGAGCAGTTCTGAAATTACTAGTGAGAATAAGTGGAGGTGAGACTTTTAAAGTTTTTATTTAATTTTTTGTTTATATTTATGACTACTATTCTCACAACTGGGAGAAAAAAGAACTTTTAGCCTAGGATTTAACGAGTAAGTTCATTTAGATGAGACCAGGTTTCCTATTGTCAAGAAAGGTTACAAATAAGGAAAGGAGAAAGGGTGGAATGAACCCTTTACTGGGGGATTACAGTTGAAGGTTTTAATCTGGTATGAAGAGAGAGAATAGGGAGGGGGGAAAAGAAAACATAGCATCAATCTTGATTATATATTCCCAGGCTGACACCACCTATACACCTGCTGAGAGGGCCTAAAGTCAGAGGCACCAGATAGCCTGCAGCATTTAGATCTTATGTTTCATATTTATAAGATGATTTCTTTGTTGCTTTGTATGTCCCTCCCCCACGGTATAACCCCTGTTTTCACTGTATTTGATGTTGGTATAACTTGTGGAGGGGAAGGGAAAAAACAAATCGTTTAAATAGGGATACAGGTGGACCCATTGCAGCAATGAGATGTACAAGACGTTATGTCGAAAAATGAACTTTACAACTTTGGCGCGCAGGGGTGGTGGTGGGGGGAGGGAGATGGGAAGGGATGAGAAGGGGAAACAGAGGAGGAGGCAACAATGTTTGATAAGAAATTTACTCATTACCTTGTCCATGTAATTGTAACCCCTCTGTATGGTATTTTCACAATTAAAAAAAAAAAGAAAAAAGAATAGGTATTTGAAGTAGAGGACAAAGGGAGTCTGGGACCTAGGTGGAATTCATAGGGCACAAGGCATGCGAGAAATAAGAAAGACTTTAAGAACAAAAGAATCCAGAAATTTGCACAGTGACCTGAGTATGTGTCTCAGAGACCCCCTGGGGCCGAGGGATGACTGTATGTACGGGAGTGGCATTACAGCTACTGATGTACTCTAGGAAAGTCTGTTGACAAAGATGGATTTGGGTTCACAGAGAAGGGCAGGCACACACTGGAAACGGGTAACAGCACCAGCCACCAGCAAAGTGGTCCAGTGGCAGATGCTCTGGTGTTGAGAGACCTCAGGCAGATGGGGAGAGCACCCAGGAGGAAGCCGGATGACCACATGGAGCCTCTGGGAGCCGGTTGGTGAGGGGGTTGTGATGGGGGCAGCCCCTCCCCCGGGTGACAGAAGCAGGTAACCCCATCCAGGAACCTTGCGACCCCTGTAAGGCAGATAGGAACGTTTCCTTCTCTCCCTTTATCAACTTTATTTTATATTTCTTGTGTGTATAAATATTTCAATAATGCAGTATAATGTTGGGAGAACAGAACAAATATAATGTTGGGAAAGCAGAATAAATATACACACATAAAGTGTATTCATTAAAAAAAAACAAACCCTTCTGCAGTAAGAGGACTCTCAAGGGGCTTCTTGAGGAAATGGATGATTTCAGGATTGTAGCAGCAAAAAGATGAGCTGAGGACATCTAACAGCAGAAAATTAGGGAGCAGTAATAGTTAACAGTGAAAAGCTACAGAAGGAACTCTTGGTGGCCAAGCTGGGACAATTGGGATGGGGAGTGAGGGGCAAGAAATGGAAGTGTTACTTCTCTATACATTTATGGGGCAAAAGCAGGTGCAAAGTAGCAATAGCCAATCCAATCCTTGTAAAATTAAAAATATTTCTATTTAGACTGCTTGAAAGCAAACTCTTATGTTCACAGTCAAAATTAATACCAAAAATCATTTTGTAAAATTTCTATTATAATATTTATTCCTCAAATACTTAAGGTTAGGACTGCAATATTCAAGTCCCTGTTATTAGTCTATCTGTGAAATTATAAGACATGTCATTTTTGTCAAAAGATGTCATATCTCAAAACAAAAGTACTTAAATGGATCAGTTTACAAAGGTGCTTTTAAAATGAAGACTAGAAACGTACTGAAAGCCAAAATTAGGATGAACCAAAGAATCTGATATCTTTATGGTATTATTTAGAGCATGCTATTTGAAGAGAAAGCATATATTCTTAATTAGGTAGTGATGAGCTACACAAAACACCAGGTAATTCTGACATTAGAGCATGAGTAGCATACATATCAGGAATTACCATTATCTTTTAAACATTATATTAATGTTTCCTTGAGACTTGAAGACATTATCAATAATAGCATTTCAGTTTGGCATTCTGTTTTCAAGTCGGCCATCAAACTCTACTTCTCAGGGCCTGCAGCCCTGAGATGCAGGACCACGCTCTTACAGCAGCCATCCCGGACTGTGCTCCTTCGCCACCTCCACAGTCCGCCCTCCTCTTCTCCCCTGTGCATTTCCGCTCTGCACAATATGCCTACAGAGCTGGACTCAAGCACAGCTGCGGCCCCACGATGGAGCCTCTCAGGTTCCACGCACAAAGATACTCCTGTTCTGAGGAAGTCTGCTCTGGTTTCTTTACCCCACAGATAATACCTCCTGTTCTGGAGGGCCTGGGATGATGAAACCCTTGCTTCTTAGGGCTCCATTCAGCACATGAGTTCCTGCTACTCTCGAGCAGTTGTCAACCCACAAAAGCACCTTTATCAAGGCATTCAAACACTTCATTTGGGTGCCAAAAATCGGATAGGCCCCTTTTCATTGCTTTATTTACTTTCTTTTCACAAACTATGTGATTTTTTTTCTTTCTTTAACAAACACTCAAATACCCTTTTTTTCCCCATTTAACTTGAAGCCACTATGTGACATTCTCTGTTTGCATCAGCATTGTGCATTATTTGCAGAACCGCAATCTGAGAGGATAACCACCCAAATAGTGTTCTCTAAAAAAACAAACACAAAAACAAACTATAGAGCAAATTAGAGCACCTAAGCCACCCCTGGCTAGCCAACATGTGCTTCTGATGTCCCAGTTTTCTATGTTCAACTTCAGAGAGTGGGAGATGTAGGTCATCCATTCATGGGGGACAACATGGGGACTTGACAGGAAGTTTAATTCTTACATCTTTCAAGGAGGAGACCAAGTAGCTGCTTTTGGTTCTGGGAATAGGGGCAGAAAAGTTGCGAAGCAAAAACCTTCTATTCCTATATAAAGGTTGTAAACTGGCCATTGGTGGTGCACACCTGTAATCATAATTTCATGGGAAGAGATGGAATATCTCAATCTGAGGCCAGCTAGGGCAAAAGTTGAGACTCTGCAAATAAGATGGACATGGTGGTAGTATAGACCTATGGTCCCAGCTATGTAAGAGGTGGGATCCAGGCTGGTTCTAGGTAAAAGTTTGAGATGCTACCTGAAAAACAAATTTAAATAAAAAGTTCTGGGGGCACAGGTTAAGTGATACAAGTCCACACCCCTGAGTTCAAACCCCACTACATTCTTGTACTCAGAAGAAACCTACTGTGAATGAAGTTTGGTGTTAACACACAGGAGGAAGAGAGAGGAAGTAGCTCAAAGACAAGGCAAAACACAACAAAACAAGACAAAAACAAAACAAAACATAAAACCAACACCATAAAAAACTAAAACAAAACCCTCAAAGCCCAGGTTTTCAGTATGAGCAAGGTAGAAGCAAGCCTCTTGTCTGTAGGTCTTGCAAGGATTGCCACTCCTCACCAGAATGAACAAAGGCACTGGAACGTACAATGTGGGGTGTGATGGGCCTTTAACATTAGCAAGTTCACGGATGCTGCTTGGGTATGAGCTACTGACTTTGTCTCTAAGAGTTTCAGCTACTGAACTGGATAAACGTTCATTCAAACGTATCCACAGAGCACTGTGCAGTGCTGGTAAAAATCTTTCTTTTATCACTTACTAAGCATGGTTAAGTTGCTTAATTTCTTTGTGCTTCTATTTTCTTATTATAAAATGGGATGATGAGAATTCCCTTTACCCCAACCAAAGAAGTGTATATGAAGATGAAATGTACAGAAAGGCAGCACAGTACTTGGCACACTGAAGTCCTCACCAAATTATTCTTTATCTATTGCTCTGTTAATAATTTTCTAAGGTTCAAATAGCTCCTTTGTTAGGGGCTGAATTATGTCTTCCCAAATTTTTAGGAAGTTGTAAACTCTAGTACCTTAGGATATGACTAAAGATGATTAAAACAAGGCTCTTAAGATAGATTCTAATCCAATCTGATGGTGTCTTCACAAGGAAATTATTTATTGGATGTGAAGTCAGAGAGGCTGCACAAGGGAGGGGGCTTATAAGACAGCAAGATATGGCCACTTGCAAATCAAGGCCTAAGGCCTTAACTAACCTGTGAATGCCTGGATATAAGGCTCTGGCCTCTTGAACTGTGAGAGAATCTGTGTTAGAGCCACCCAGTTTGGATTTCTGCTGTGATGCTTAAAAGAGGAATATACCTTCCTCTCCCACCTGATAACGACATACCCCATAATCCAGGACTAGAATGCTATAATTATTTTTAAGCCAGGAGAAACTAACCTGTATCTAACAACAGGATTTCAAATATTCTTTTCTTTTAATAAATTCAACATGCTACAGACTCAGAGAAAAGTGTGGGGGAGGGAAAGGATATAGTCTGGTAACAGGTCTATTTCTGGACAAATTAGAAAAGTAGTAGGTTCCAGAGCTGTCTTGACACACAACAAGCAAATGAACCTGCTTACTATCCTCTGAAAGGTTTGAAAAGCCCTTCAAAAAGAATACCTTCCACGTTCCATCCTACACTTGGCTAGAAAAGAAGTTTTGGGAAAACAGTGACCATCGTAATGGCAATGTGGAGGGATGGTGGTGCCCTAAGTACCCTAGGCAGTGCTCCTTACACCACAGCATACCCCTTTAGACCCAAAAGAACTCCAGAAGGTTTCCGATAGCTCCATTTGAATCTGTACAGAAAAGAGCGAGGAAGCTCAAGGGTCAGTCGCCTTGCCCCTAGGACCTGACTGCCAGCCCTCCATACCCCTCATGTCTTTGTGACCATGTTAGACAGAAGTCAGATCTGGGAGAGTTTTGTAACTTGTATTTTCCAAGTGTAAAATGTTAGTGATGAGACAAGGAATCTTTCAGAAATTACTGGGAGACTTATCTAAGACCATAAAAAGAGCCACAGATGACACTGTCTCATGAATGTATTTCTTGTAGGTGAAGATAAGCAACTATGTACGGTTAGGATGGAAGGCAAAACAGTACCCCATAAAAGCTATTTTGACACACATGCGGAGGGAAGGGATTTGACTTGTCTTCTGGAAACTACTGCTTCTTTTTTGGTGAAGAACTTATCATTTGTACTTCTTTGACTAAGTCTATAATAAAAATGAAAAAAAATTGGGGAAATATTATTAAACATGTTATACCACATGCTCCTGTTCGAATTGAAAATCCCCATCAAAATCGCACTATAGGTAAGTTACACAGAGATACTCATGACTTCATTCATTTGAGAGATTTTAAAGAGTGACTCATGCGAAGGGGACATATTTCTTGTTTTCCTAAGTGGATAAAATGAAACTACAGAACTCAAGGGGTATAGTATAGCTCAAATATCATGGATGTTATTGAACTAAAAAATATATGAAAGCGACTGTCATTGTGCAGCATGTTTACTGTGATTTTTACTGGCTCACTTAGCTTTAAAAGCTGATTTTCCTTTTGGACAATCAGTTATATATATAGAATGCTATCTTACATATTTTCGCACACAAATCCAATGATGTACATGCTAAGTTATCCAGTGCTGTACTACTTGCAACAGTTAACTGGCTGAAGTCAACTCAAGTACCCCTGTGTGGAGCACTACTTTATAAAGTAGGCACCTTGTGCTCTTTAAGTACTACACATCTATGAAAAAGGAGGAGGCAAGTCTGTGTGAACTGATAGGGAGTCAGGTGATCAAGGCCTGGAACAAAACAGGGGAAAAATACATAATCATTTGTATTTGCTTACCAAAAGACTAGAAGTATAAGAACGAAAAGCTTACCTATTCATGACAAACATAAGATTTCTCAAAATTATACCATTTCACGTTCTATTTCTGAAATGTGAAATATCTAAAAGTAAGTTTTAATTTGTATCTCCCTGACCGCCCCCGCCCCCCCGCCCCCCCTTGTCTAGAAAAGAAATTCTGAGCATGGGTGAGTCTCTTGAGTTGCATGTAGAAATTTTGAAGCCAGTGCTTCCATCAGATTTGCTCAGGGAAATGGGGCTCAAGCCGTACAAGACAGAACTAGGCAACTTTTCCTCTTCTGTACTTTGAGTTTGCAATCCAGATTAATAGCCAAATCTATCAAAACTTAGTTTATGGGAGCATTAAACCTAGGAGCCATATCTAGTCTCACATTGAATAAACAAAGGAACACAGAGGCCCATGTCAAGCCACACTGGCCTGCTTGGTGCATGCTTCACAGCAGGCACCGGTTTATCAGGAGCCTCCAGGGCCATGTCTGCTAAACTGTTATCAGGAAGCAAGAACAAACCTAGATGGAAACATAGCTTGCTTTCCCTCCATGTACAGCGTTTACTCATTTTAAATTAGCCATAACACAACAAACCCAGAACATCTCATAACAAAGACATCATTTCTCTCTAACTTGTCACAGCTTATACAAACTTGTAGTAGAGTACAAAGAATTAAGAACCAATCCCCAATTTCTTTGAAAACCAGCCTCCTGGTATCTTTAGAATATGAGATTTAAGGCAGCTTCCACAGTAAAGTTTGGCCCTGGTCTGGCTGCAGGTGTGCTGGCATCTTCACATTCCCTGCATGCTACACTACTAACTGCTTCCCTTAACTTAGAGCCAGGGACATTTTTATTGTTTGGGCTTTTAATTTTCATTATTTTTAAGTAGCTGTACAAAAGGTAGTTCTGAAACAGGGTCTACCTATGTAGGGAAGCCTTAACTCTTCCTCTGCCTCTACTTCCTGAGTGTAGGTGTGCACTGTCACTCACAAACTGTGGGCATTTGAAGTATGGGAAGACAGTTTCTCATTCACTGTTTATGACTGTCATACATATAATTTTCTGATGATCTAATAGGGATAGTGTCAATACCTGTTGACGGATTTTTTTCTTTTTAATAAATACTTTAATGTAAAGTTGGAATGTAAAAATACCTCAAACACAAAGCACTAAACAGAATAATAGCCTCCTTGTGTGGCTCCCTAATTACATGCTCACAGAAGAAGTGCCTTAATCACAGGTCTGGGATGGATCACTTAGTCTTGGAATCACACAGCTCAAAAGAGGGACTATGTCTTTGTTTTTAATTCTTGGTTTAATTCCATATTCTTCAGTTTTTCTTCCCACAGAGATTTATATTAGCAGCTGTTCAAACAGAGTAAAATGCTTTTTCTCCCAAGTGAATTGAAAAACTTTACAAAGATCCTCCATTATATATTTATTTTCAAAATGTGTGGGCAGGTAAGGGTTTGAAAGGTCTACGCATTAGTGTGCCTGGAGAGTGTATTCTGTCACAGAGGCCTTCTGGCATGACACAAACATCTAAATACATTGGAATCATACTGCTAGTGAATGCTGCCACAGCCTTTTCAATACTCTCAATGTTGATTAGGTCATTTAAAGTCATGAGCACTTTCAGTCCTTGTCATGGGAAACTTAAGGCTCACCATCTGGAACGAACAGAGTGCTTAATATTCAAGGGGAAATGGCAGACACCTCAGACTGGGGATCGCTGGGTTTGGTCACAGAAACTTCTTAAGAGTAGAGCAGCATCTTAGCCTCCGTGAAGCTGGTGCCTTTTGTGGGCGGTGTGGATAGGTGTTGATGGCTGCAAAGGCTGCTGAAGATGATGGCTACAGAAGTGGCTGCAGTAGCTGGCCTCCTGTCAGGGCAGGTGACAAAACAGTGCCTGGACCTGACATCCATGGCTCAGCCCGGACTGTATGCCTTTTCAGACTCAAGAATCTGGACTCCCAAGAAATCACATCATGATGGCAGACATCTCATGGTTACCTCAAAGTCCAGGGAAGAAAAGATAAAGCCAAAGCCCTGCAAATAGGAGAGTTTCCCTCCATGGAGAGAACTCTCCTTATCATGATGTACCATGATGATAAAGGGCTGCTATTATCCTGGTTGTAGAGATTGGGGGGAAGTGGGAGAGAAGAGGTAGTCTTTTGGGACTGCTTATATTCTGGATGGGGAGACACCTTGGCATAGTCTCCATGCTGGGGGTTAGTTGAAGATACAAATGAGGCCTGGGTGTGGTTTGACAGCAGACATACCAGTCTGAGTCCTTTACAAACCTCAAGGGAAGATCACTGTCACCTGATCTCCTCTGTACCACATGGGGAAACAGGAGCGATGGTGAAACCTGGCTTCACCCTAAATCCAAGGTAGGGTGGGGGACACCCAAGACCAGATGCAGCCATTACCTCACAGGACCCAGACATTAGACAGGGAGGCGTGAAAGCAGGTGGGGTAGAGAGAGAGAATATCAGGGGCTCAAACACATTGTAATTTCAGCCTTAATGGAAACACACCCTTATTTTATATTCACATAGTGCTTATTCAAGTGGCTAGTCATTAGAATCAGATGTAGAGATCAGTACTTGCAGGCACAGAGTCCAGGTTCTTCCAGTCATTCATTTAAAGAAATTATAAGTGATTTTGAGGAATAGCTCCTGGCATTGTGTACCTACTTCTCTGAATGTTGAGTAATGGCTCCAGTAAAAATCTACATGTGACTTTGAAATTAAAAAAAATTGTACTCAGGTGGCTGAGATCTGAGGTTGTAGTTTGAAGCCAGCCTAGGCCAGAAAGTCCCTGAGATTCTTATCTCCAATAAACTACCAAAAAAGCTGAAGCAAAGCTGTGGCTCAAGTGGTAGAAGGCTAGCCTGGAGCTAATGAAGCTCAAGGTCAGTGGCCAGGCCTCGAGTTTCAAACCTTAGAACCAGCAAGGCACACAGAAAGAATTGGACAATTCACTAACATGTTTGCTAAGATGTATCCCAGCAGAATGTCTCCCAAGGTTACAGGCCTCACTTTAAAACTCATCTCTAGGGACTCAACTTGGGGGCCCCTCTCCACTACAGACAGTCTATTTCTCTGCTTTCCTTTGTCTGCACACGTTTGCACACACACCCCAAACCCAAACACCTCCCCTAGGTTACCCATTTTCTCTTTTCTCAGTTCATTGCTATCTTCCAGTGCTGGCTGTATGAGGGACTTTTCTGTTCATGAACTCTAATGTTTACTGTGTAGCTTCAGACAGTACCTGTAGACATCAGTCCTGTTTAAAGGACATCTAATGAGTTCCTATTCAGTTCCTTGTACATCTTCAGGATTGCTGGGGTCAAATTGGGATTCTCTTTTTTAGGTTGCCTTACTTCTAGCTTTTGCATTGAAATACTCTAGATTAAGATTAATTTTGCTGTCTCCTTAGCTCCGCAGACTCACTGGATGATTTTTTTTTCTTTTAGGATTTTTCAGTTTTTAAAACCTGATTAGTCAGTCTGGGTAGGGGTGAGAGAGCACGAAAACCCTTCTTCTCTTGTCTGATGTACTGTACTAAGGATGAGTATGTTTGTATGCTCATGTGCATGTAAGTGTGTATGACACACTCATGTGCACAAATGTGTGAGACAAAGGACCATGTTAGGAAAATGGACTTTATTCAGTGACCAATGGAAAATTATTGAAGAATTTCAGTATGTCTTCTGATGAGATCTGTTTTAGATACAATGAAATAGAGAAAGAAATGGGATGTGGAATCAGGAAATGGTCAACATGAGAAAACAGAATATATTTGAAACATGTCGTTGAAACAAAGCTAACAAAATAGAATAGGCATTCTCCATTTTTTTTTTTTCGGTTGGTCATGGGGCTTGAACTCTGGGCCTGGACGCTGTCCTTCAGCTTTTCAGCTCAAGGCTAGTGCTCTACCTCTTGAGCCACAGCGCCACTTCAGGTTTTCTGAGTGGTTTATTGGAAGAGTCTCATGGACTTTCCTGCCCAGGTTGGCTTTGAACTGTAATCCTCAGATCTCAGCCTCCTGAGTAGCCAGGATTACAGGCATGAGCCACTGTGCCCAGCAATCCCCAAAAAATTTAAAGAAGGAATCATCAATTCCACTTCTGGGTTATAACCCCCCAAATTGAAAACAGAATAGCAAGCGCATGTCTGTATATTTGTGGTTTACAGTATATTGTATAAAACAGACAAATGGTAGAAGCAACCAAAGTATCAATCAACTGATGAATGGATAAATGTGTACCATTCTTCAACATTACAAAAGGAAAATTCTAACACATGCTAGAACACGGATAAATCCTGCAGATTTCTTGCAGTTGCAAAGGAATAAGCACTGTTATATAAGGTACCTTGTGTAGTTCAACTCAGAGAGGCAGAAAGCAGAAGAGTAGGTAGTTGCAATTTGAGAGAAGAATGAGGAATTTTATTTTATGGTTACAACGTGTCAGTTGTATAAAATAAAAAGGGTGCCGTGGAGGAATGGCACAAGGCTGTGAAGGTCCTGTGGCTGCATGGTAAGTATGTTGTGACTTTTCTGCTGTTAGAGGGAAAACAGCTACAGCTGTACGGGCCATGTCTGAGTAAGCCAACAGAGAGATGATTGAAGAAAGAGTTTAGGTATTTCAGATTTGAAAAAGTTGATAAGGGAGTCAACAGAGAGGTAAAATATTCAAGTGGATAGAGTAGACACAGAGCCTTGTGAGGAAAATGGAGAGGTAAGAGAGTGGCCTGAGGCAAAGCCCAAGCCACTCTTTATTACTTTCCACGTGGATTAAAGAAAACACCTCAGGTTAACAATGACAATCCTATATCAATGCATTTACAAGTGGAGATTTTTGTGTCTTTCGTCCAATGATTGCAATCAGCTTGGGCATGCCCAATATTGATTTGGAAGCACCACTTTGTGTAGGT
Organism: Dipodomys merriami; assembly: GCF_024711535.1. Lineage (NCBI taxonomy): Eukaryota > Metazoa > Chordata > Mammalia > Rodentia > Heteromyidae > Dipodomys > Dipodomys merriami. Next base: position 9,194,434 of record NW_027204715.1, on the reverse strand, counting down.
TCTATGTTAAGCTGAAAATTGTAGCAGACTGTTTTGGGGGCATGCTTTACTATAGTTAAAAAATGTAGCAAGCTGATTTACAGCCCCTGGGGTTACAGGTTCAAGTCTCAGGCAAGCAAGAGGTTCTGTTTCTCATGGCTATGTTCCCTTTGTTTTTCTCATTCATTGCAAACAAATCATTATTTTACCTCCTTCAAAAAAAAAAAAAAAAAAAAGAAACACTTTAAGATGCAACTTTAAAAGAGGTAAGGCTAGAAGGGAGCAGTGGCTCAAATCTGTAATCCTAGGGCTGGGAAGGTGGCTCAGTGGTAGAGCCCTTGCCTTGCATGCCTGAGGCCCTGGGTTCAATTCCTCAGCACCACATTAGCAAAAAGAAAAAAGCTGGAAGTGGCATTGTGGCTCAAGCGGTAGAGCACTAGCCTTGAGCTGAAGAGCTGAGGCCCAGGCCCAGAGTTCAGGCCCAAGGACCGGACCCTCCCACCAAAAAAAAGTCTGTAATCCTAGTTATTTAAGAGAGGGAGATCCGAGGATCATGGTTTGAGACTGACCCAGGCACAGAACTTCGTAAGACTCCATCTCGACCAATGCTGGATATTGTGGCATGTACCAGCTATGGGGAAAGCACAATGGTTGGCGCACAATGGTTGGTGCAGTAGCCTGTGACTATCATCTCCAGTGGCATGCAGAAACATAAATAAGATAAGAGCAGCTTAGGTCAGCATGGGCATAAACAAAGTGAGATTCTGCCTTGAAAGTAAGGTGAAATGGGACTGAAGTGGAGCTCTACTGGTAGAGTTTAATCCCTGGTAATGAAAAAGAAAGGTAAAGATTTTTTTTTTTTAAGTGGGTGGTTTCTACTATATATATATTGGAGCACTAGTAAAGAAAACAAGATCACTTGCCACATCACTGTGAGTTAGCATAAGGAAAAGCTGGGAATTTTGGTATCAACCTTTATTTGGGAAAACTTTTTAAAAAACAAATAAACTCATAATATCAGTTGTCAAGGGCCTTAGATCCAATGAATGCACTGTCATCAAAGACAGAATAGATCAGAACTAAGGCCTCCCACTGAAGAATGAATTTAACATAGCCCCTCCCCACGGCTCTAACAACAGAAAGACCTTCTCCCAGGGATAGGAGTGCCTAGAGTGAAGGTCATTTATGGGGCCTTTAAGTCATTTGGTATATGAAAGATCAGATATGATTCTTGTTGACTATCCTCAGCTGTCTGAATATATTGGTAATTTTCTATGGCCTGTAATGCTGTTAGAGTTCAGATGGCCTTTGGCAGAAAAAAAAAAAAGTTCCCCACTCCCATTAAGCCTCATTTTGTCAAAGCACAGTTTTGCAAGAATGACCCTTCCTTCATCCTCCAGTCAATCCAGTATGTGAGCCATCCTGTTCAGCAGAAGGCTATGGTGATGGGCAGGACACAGGCAGTCCATTCTGGAACACAGGTGGTCTTGGTGGTTTCCTACATGCAACAAGCACCATTAGCACCCTGGAAGGATCTCTCAGGACTAATGACAAATTCTCACTTTATCAGAAAAACAAGCTAACTGAGTGAAAAGATTCATGTTTTGCACTCAAGCTGCACAAAGTTGGTAATGCTAATTTGCCTAGGTGGTTGACATAGATAATTTTGTTTTACTGAATATTTTCAATTCTGATAATCGACTTTGGATTCTAATGCTATTTCGGTGCCCCTTGAACTGTCCCAGGCTACCTCCCTGAAGAGGAACTAAAGGGCCTCCCTGTGGCAGCTCTGACTGCGAAGAAAGGAAACAGCAGCACCTCAACTGGGGGAAAATTTCAGATTGGCCTCATTAGAAATATAAACACTTTTGGTAATCCTGTTTACTCTGACTAATAATAAGTTTTATGAGTTGAGACAGTGGGAGAGAAAAGTAACTTGGCTTTGTTGGAGATTAGAGGTGATTACCTGATACTATTTCTATAGCTAGTAGCCACATATTGCCAAGGGAGGGTAAGGAAGGAAGTCAGTAGTTTTCAGAATGAGCTGTGCCCCAGGCAAGCTGCAGGCACAGGCAGGAACTGCCATGCTGAAGCCCTGACCCAGAATTTGAGGTCACAGTAAATAGCACAAACCCCATAAACATAAGACTGGTGAAGCACAAAGATTTGCTGAATCCGTTCTATTTTACTATGTCCAGTGTCTGCTGAATGTGACTATGCTGCTGTGAGGAAGCAGCCAGAGCAAGACCAAAGGAAGCACCATCTGATGGTCATCTGCAGCAGTTCTTCCACAGTGGACCTTACAAAATAAGCTTTCCCACCAACTGCCCTTCTCCATGGAGTAGTTTATGGCGGAGTCTAGTTTCAAACTGAAAAGTATCTTCTTATAAAGAATAAATTATATTCAATGTATATATGTATATATATACATATATATACATATACAATATACATATACAATGTATATATGTGAAAATTGAGGGGATGGTGGCGTTGGGAAAGATGGGGGAGAATGATGGAAGGAGGCATTGTATTCATAAACTGACATGGTGAATTGAAACCTCTGCATTATTACCTTCAAGATTAAAAAAAATCCTCTCTGTCCAAGAGTCTCAGGTCCAGCCAAGCTTCCAAATCCACAAGGGAACCTGAGCACAGCACACAGAGAGCTCTGAGAACCAGAGAAATCTAGGAAATTGTCTTTGGAGGAGAGAGGGACAAATGACAGATACACAATGGCAGTATCTTATGTTCAGAGGTTTTGAGGTGTAGGAGATGAAAGACTACTTGTTTATTTGATATGGCCAAGAGATCTAACCCAGTCATGAGAATGAGTTGTGAGAAGAGGTACTATATTTCCTTTGGTTCTTCATATCCCTTGCTCACTGCTGCATTCTACAAGCTGAGATGCTTCTTAATATGAAAGGGGGCTTCAAATGAGGTATCAGGCATGAACAGCTCTTTACACACCAATATATTACCAATCACAGCATCATGAACCCATTTCCATGCATAGCAGGAAGGGGATGGGCAGGTTGCAGGCTGTACATTGTAAATTAAAGCATCATGCTTCCCAGGTGGAAGAAGCCCAGGTGAGTTTATGTACTTCAGATTCACTTCTGTATCTTGATCCTTGGTTACCCTGAATTTTTGATAATGACATATGGTCTGCTAGAATGAGACTCTAGTTAAACCTGTCTGAAGTTCAAACCTGTTTGCACTTCAACAGAATTCTCCACCAGAGGCTTGTTGAAAAGCCTAACGGGGGTGTTCTAAGCATAGGGAATATCTTTTCAGACATGAAAATCCATTTACATAATACCAGAGAGAGAAACAAAATGGTACTGCAACTTAAAAACAAGCAAAACCTAATAACCAGGAGACATTTCTTAGACAAAGTCAGGTGTGATAAATGCTGAGTTCTTTCCTTTTAACTAATTAGACTGCACAGTGAACACCACAAAGGAACATAGTATAGGAAAGGCACATAAAAAAGCAATCCCTCAAAACAAGTGTTATTTGTAGCATGCTTGGATTCAGGTCCCTTCTGAAGGAAGGATTAACTTAAAGAAAAAAACAAGTTGTATCTTATTTTCAACTTAAATTCAAGGGCATATGCATAGTAGGCAACATTAGATATACCAGCAGTAAGTTAGTATAAAAAAGCACAGCAGAGCATGTCTCCAACTCAATTCATGGGAAGGTCAATAAAATTCAACACCTCAGCTTTTAGCTAAAAATTGAAAAGTCTCTTGATTCTTTGGATAAATACTAGTCTCATTCTTCTCATTTCTTACTGAGGTGACAGTAGTCACCCCAGTGATAGCCTCAAGAAATCCAATGGGTAGCTGGTCCTATGAACTCAAGGGCTCAATAAACTGAGCTCATTGGTAGCCTTATCTATGCAGCTTCAATTACTCAAGAGAGGAAGTAAACTGACTGTAGCTGGAAGATGGCCCCACACTGTGTCACCAAGATTGTGAGAAGGGCATGGAGGGTAAGGGGAGGAAGCCATTAGGATGTTTAAAAATCAACAGAAAAGAAACTGAGTATGACAGAAGTATGAGAAAACCAACTGCATACCTCAACTCTCAAGACTGTGCATTTGCCAGTATTATAAAAAAGAGAACTACGGCAAAAAAAGATACAAGGACTCACCACTATCAACCATGCCTTTTTCTAGAAGCTACCAACAGTGCTTTCTTCAAAGAACATATTAAGTTTCAAGTAGTTTTGCACTAAGGTAACCATTGAGCCAGTACCATCCAACAGACATAAAATATGAACTGTATTTAGTAAGTATATACTCTATGAAATATAATTTTAGCATATGACAATCAAATAACGACATAATACTTTCTGCATAAAAATCCAGTGTTACATCTGTAGCACTCCTCAATTCAGTTGAGATACTTTTCAGTGGCTCAGCAACCACATTTGTCTTGCAGCTGCCACGGTAGGCACTCAAGATTTGCTGAATGCCAGTGGCTCACACACACTTACAACCCTAGTTATCCAGGAGGATGAGATTTGGATAATCATGGTCTAAAGCCAGACCAGGCAGAAAAGAGACTCCATCTCCAAAATAACCAGTAAGAAGTTGGGCTGGAGTTAAGGCTTAATGGTAGAGGGCCAGCTGAACAACTAAGCCAAGCCCTGAGTTAAAACCCCACACTAGCTTTCCTTCCCCTAAAAGACTCATACTTACAACAGTGACCTGCCAGTGACCCAACTAGATACACACATAAAAATAGCACTGCTCTAATTTCCTTAATTTAAATTTCCTTAATCTAAAATATCAAATGCTGCTTTGTTCAAATATCTTAATATTTCAGTTTTGAAGTACTTCTTTTAAAACTTTCCTCTTGCTAGGTGCTAGTGGCTCGTGCCTGTAATCCTAGCTACTCAGGATGCTGAGACCTGAGGATCATGGTCAAAGCCAGCTTGGGTAGAAAAGTCCCTGTGAAAGACTCTTACCTCAAAAACTGGAAGTGGAGCTGTGGCTCAAAATGGCAGAGCACTAGCATTGAACAAAAGAGCTCAGGACTAGCACCCAGATCTGGAGTTCAAGCTCCATGATTGACCAAAAAAGAAGAGTCTAAAGGTGTAAAGGTGTAACTCCTTTGAACAACAATGGACTGCTTAACAAAATGTATAGTGGGAAGCAGAAACATGTTTTACAAGGTAGTCAGCAGGGGTGTGGAGGGGGCACCAGAAGAGGAGGAAGGGTAATTAAGCAAATGCAGTCATTATATAGTCAATGTACTTTATGTAAAAACTGTACTACAAAACTTGAGGGATTGGAGGGAGAAAGTAGGGGAGGAATGCTGAAATGGATGACACTCATCAAGATGCATTGTACTCACAACCTGACTTATGGAAATGTGACCTCTTGGTACAACTATCTACTAAAAAGGCTTATCTACTAATAAGGCTTAAAAATTCTTCTACTCTCTTAGTCAGGAAACATATCACTGAATGCTCCATGGTACAGCCCCACCCCTCAGAACTCAAGCTCCATTCCCTCTCCAGGCAGGCAGCTGTGGAGTTCAGATGCTTAGAGATCCTGTGTTTCCATGGCTATAAAAATGAGTGGCTGTACTCTTGGGCCTGCATTTGACTTCTAGAATATAATGCTAACAAAGACAACACCATGAGAAAATTTAATTGGGCAAAGGTTGAGTACAGTGTTTCTAACATAACTTCTATTCTATGCCTTCTATTTCTTCTTGTACTTGAATGGCACTGTCCTGCAGACTGACATTAGGCTTCCTTCCACCACTTCAGGAAGAGGTGAATTTATGAGTAATGGGTGAAACCCTTATTTTTACTACAGCTCCCATGAGATGGTGATAACACACTGACTTGGAGGATCATACTCAAGAACTACACGGCAAAGTGTGCTTTCTCTTGACTCGCCAGTCTTACCTTTGTGATTAAAGATGCCCTCCATCTCCATGCTACTTCTAGAGTGGGCGATGCATAGAGAGCCACAAGGCACCAGGCCTTCCGCTGCAGGGGATCGATCAGTGGTGCGCACCAGGCACCAGTCAGGCTTATCGTGGGGCCGCTCCAAAACCTCCACAGTCTGGCCACGCCGGATGGTCAGCTCGTTGCTGTTACAGGCTGTAAAGTCGTGGATCACCACTGTCAGCTCACAGCCACCAGAGAGCTGGGTAGAAAGAGAAGAGGGACAAGTTAGACAGAAGTTGTTACTGGGCCTGAACAGGCACTGCTATGAACTCTGTTAGAAATTACATCTTCCATTCTGCAGTGGGGTCCAAGGCATCTCCAACGACTAGAGGAAGGCTCTGTAATCCCTTTGTTTCCTTTGGAATCAGGCAAATGGTAACATAAATTCTCATGTTTAGCCTATGGTTATAATTTTCAGAGGGCTCACTGTTAAGAATCAGATGTAATTTTTCATGTTTCCAAATCTTTTGTATCTAGACCATTCTATTTCCTTCCTTAAAAAGGATGTGCACTCATTTTTCAATTTACAGCTAACTCATGAAAACTGCTGAAAGGCTAGAAGATTACTGTGAGATATGACAATAAAATGGGACAACGTTCTACTTCAAATCTCTGCTCTGGAATGGTAATGGAGCACTCCCAACTTGGGAGGGCCACAGAGACTGAGCATCATGTGAAATAAGAAGGAATCAGACCCAAGAACAAGAAACAAAGGCCACAAGGCTGGTGACCCTGAAACCTCTTCCTTAGGATCCTTGGGGCCCTCTCCCCATTCCTGCATTGTATTCCATTTTTATCACAGTTCACAATAACCCCCAGTAGCCTGTAAGTACTTAATAGTTTGCTATAAGTTAAAAAAATAACTATATAGCACTTTCTGAGGAGGGAGAGAGATTGCCTCAGGTAAAAAAGAGGTTTGGAACTCATGAAAAGTCACACCTCTCTTTGTTGAGTCACATCAGGCACTTCAGACTTTGGACCCATCTTCTGGCCATAACAAGTTTGCTTGTGCTAATCGTTTAACCTGAAATGCCTTTCTTTCTCTCCTTTCCTCTTACCATTTGGTATCTGTCAACTCCGAAAAGATAAAGAGTATGGTTTCCTTACTGTTGGCCATGCATGGTTTGTATGCTGGTGTGTCTCCTCTTGGACTGTAAGCTCCTTGGGGACAGGATTGATTGGCATCTATGTAAGAATTAAGTGACTGTCTCCTTGTCCTCACGTCCTGTCTCTGTTTCTCCATGTACCCATGTGGGTTCTCCAGCCACATCTCAGCTACTGATTCCTGCTGGGCAATTTGGCACATATTGCTCTCCCTCCCACATGTGAGGCTGGGACATGACTCATTATGACCCACTCCCATCTGTTCTTCCTCTAACGGTGTCTCTGGGGTGATGGTATCACTAGCAAACAACCAAAGCTAAACAAATCTTACTCTTTTCTCTTTCCTCCTCCAAATGCGTTAAATGGACTCCAGAGTGGCTTTCTGATTATTTCTTTTCCCTGCGCACTGACACTGTATTTCTGTCGTGACTTCCTGAGTGGCCTACCTGACAGATACATGGATGGTCCCTTCCCAGGCCACCTCAATACCACAACCAGAGTGACCTCTGCAAAATTTGGACCCTCCTGTTCAAACTCTTAGGGCCAAATGCTTTGAAATTGGACTCCGAGTTCCCACAATCGGTTGATCCCACCCACCCTGCCAAGTTCATGTGCTCACTGCTAAAAGTGTCCATGTGTTAGTTGGGTTCTGAATGTACTTGGTCTACAAGCACTACTGTACACAGAGCCCCCATGGAGTCTAAGTCCTCTGGGGAGTTTGTTCCCAGGATTTTGGCCAGTGACAACTTGTATTTAGTTATAAAGTGAGGTCTGTGTACGTGCATGTGTAGTTTCTGTCCTCATTACCAGAAGGTAGGTCCATTTATGCTCACTCATAAGGGAAGAGATGGGACTAGTCTTGGTCACCACTGACCGAGCTTTAAGTGTCAAAAATGGCAAACATACAGCTTTGTACAAAGCAGGTGGTGAACAGTGGAGCTCCTATGAAAGCCTGCTCTGCATTTTGTATGTTCTTTGCCTCTCACAAGTATTCAAATGCCTACTCAAGTTTGCAAACAGTGAGGGCAATGACACTGAAAAACAGTATAAAACATGGTTTTTCCCTCTATAACTTCAGCATAACTATGCCTGAATTCCAGCTGACAATGCCCAGGGGTCCGTGTTACCTTAGGGGTGACAGCCACTGAAGCTTCTAGCAAACTGGGGACTGAGAGCTGTGGGAAGTGAAAGTGTCTTTCAGGAAAAAAGAGGAGTGGCCATCCTCATGCTGGAAATCCTGTCCAGAGAGTCATACAAATGCACGCTCAGAGCACCAGGGCTCTGTGCATCCTCCAGTGGCTCATACTCCTGAGTTGCATCCTGGGTTACCTGCCCAGTGGTGAGGACTGCATACTACCTACCACCTTGTCCTGATCTGCACTGCCGATGATCCTTCTATTCTAAAAGTATGTTTCTTAATAGAAAACTTTGGTGATTCAGAAAAAGAATCACAAAGAACAAAACAAAACCCTTCCAGGATCAAATGTTAACGATGGTAAAAAGGAATGACCTTTGTTAGGCCACAAAGAAAACATCCACAAATGTTTAATCCCCTTCTAAATTTTCAATTTTTTTAAATTGTGAAAATACTGTACAGAGGGGTTACAATTACATGGGCAAGATAATGAGTACATTTCTTATTAAAATTTCAAATTTTTATGTGAGAAAATCATGCTAAACTCTATACTTGCCTCTTAACAATCAAAGGTGCCAAGCAGAGGCCCAACCTGGAAGAGTTCTCTACAGAACCTACCCCAGATTATGGAAGTAGCTACCTCTGTTAACAGAGAGAGGAGAAACACTTCTGTTCCAGGAAAAACATAGCAGTCAATAAACCCCAAACTACAGTGGCCTGCCATTCCCAGAGCCCATTGGTACTCACTTCTTTATCTGGCTCCCTGATATGCATGCATGGATCCTGGATGGGGGATGGGAATTGGAGAGGCTTGCCTGCTTTGTTCTACCTCTGTGCCTGTTTTCCTTTTCAGATTCTTAGCAACTTTAGACAGCTTAAGCTAAGGAGGAGTTCGTGAATGAAAGAAGGGAAGAAAGGGAGAAGAGGTGCTCAGGAGGGAAAATTAAGCTAGACTTTACTTCTGGAACAGATTTAGTTTTGTTTTTTTTTTTAAATAAGTTCCTAACAGAGTAACCAAAAGTGATTGGAAACATATGTGTACTTGACCAAGCATAAGAAATGAAAACCACGCCTGTTCTGACAAAGATTCATATACTGAGCTTTAAAAAAAAAATCTTAAAGGCTTTCCAGAATTTGTTGACAAAACTCAATCCCAGAAAATATTTCAAACAGTGCTGAAATTACCAGTATAATATATATTTGCATTTCTCAATTAGCCAGCTGTCTTTGTCTATAAGGAGAAATGATAGCCATTATCATTAAAGGAAGAATTAAATGTATGTTTTTCTCAGAGAAAAGCTGTCCTTTGTGTTTCTGTTTTAACCTAAAAATATAAATATTTTAAGCTTCTTGCTAGGAAATATCTCTTTAAGAAGTTTGTTAATTTAAAAAAAATCTTTGATATAAAGAACATTTATAATAACTATTTCAAGGCAGCAATGTAAATGACTACCAGGTAGGGGTGTGTGTGCGTGTGTGCGTGCGTGTGTGTGTGTGCGTGCGTGCGTGCGTGCGTGCGTGCATGCGTGCGTGCGTGCGTGCGTGCGTGTGTGTGTGTGTGTGTGTCCTGGGGCTTGACCTCAGGGCCTGGCCACTGTTTCTAGCGCTCTATCACTTGAGCCACAGCTCCAATTCTGGGTCTTTTGGTTGTTAATTGGAGAAAGTTACACTGACTTTCTTGTTCTGGCTGGCTTTGAACCGCAATCCTGAGATCTCAGCCTCCGGAGCAGCTAGGATAACAGGTGCACCAGTGCCCTGCATGACTACTGCTTTTTAAGAAGAATTAAATTCCTATCTGTAGAAGTTCAGATGACATATTGTGTATCAGTAGGTTGGTTATGTAGTCATTTCTACCTTATTTTGCTCATAAGAGTGTTTATGCCATTTTAGCTAGTTTAAAATCTCATTTTCCTTTTCCAGCTATATTTCATTAAAGACTTTACAGTATCCTTTTTACTTTTATATATTTTATAGACTTCTATGATATGCATGTAGCTTAGGAATGTTACTCATTCCACCATTGACATTAAACTTACAAAACTCACGTAAGAGATTATAAAATCTTCCAGCTTTTCACTTTAAAGATATTATTGTGGTAAGTAGTATACATGGCAATAAATTAGCTTTAATTAGGTCATGGGCTACAGATACCATCCATTATGTGCTTCTTCCTAAGATCAGACCACTGCCCTCCTCCAGCTGGGCTGGCAGGGAGCATCAATGACCCAGACCATGGATAATTAGCAAGTAGTCTGAATTCTCTCCAGAATGACTGAACATAAATGGCTATCTTTCACCCAAAAGAATGAATATTCAACAACCAAAACAGAATTTTACTTTCTGTATTTTCCAAAGAAACCTAGTCATATGGTTGCCTTGCCTCAACTCTTAACAATGTTAACATTTAAAACAGACCCGTCGGATTTCTCACAGGTGGACTTGGCCTTCCCTTGATCCTCAACACAGACACCCTCGTGTACTATAATGAGGCGGTTTTCTGTTATAAGAGCATATATCTCTGATGGATAATAGCAAACACCTGAGTTGACTTATCAAACTCCAAGATGAATTCTGAGCAAGTTCTGCTGCAGGAGAGAGTTTGCTTATAATGGTGTGGTGGGCTGACTTGAAAAAGATTCTATTATAAGAACATAAGGACTAATAATGGGTTGAAGATTTTACAGGTGGGTATCTGGCCAATTTTGTGAGAACAATTCAAAAGGAATGTAATCTAATAGAAGCCATTATTCCCCTAAAGAACAAAATATATCAACTCTTGTATAGCAGTCGTACCCCATACCTTTCAGCCAGTTACATTTAGAAGCCCACAAAAGGGTCCTGTGGTTTTGCGAAGGTTTCACACAGAGAAAACCAAAAATGATTACTTGGTTAAAGGGGATTATAGAGTACAGCTGCATCATTGGCGATGGTCACACTCAAAAAGGCAACCACAGGCAGCCAGCACAGTTCCCTGAATAAATGTTATTATACCCTGGATTCTTACCACTGCTGAGCAGCCTCAGGGAAGAAGCTGGGCTGATCAGCAGCCATCGTAACAATACAAATAACAGGCCTCTCATACTCAAACTAATGCCAACGATGGTTATGTAAAACCAGGTTTAAGGAGAAATGTTCATGAGGACTACTGTGATAGGCTTTTTCACACAGGGTATACACAAAACTTAAAAATGGTTAAGATTATAAATTTTGTTATAGCTTTTTAACCAAAATGGGGGAAAAAAAGTAGTGACAACAACAAAAGACCAGAAAATATTTTTCAAAACCATCAGTTTAGAAGACTCAAAATTTGAGTCAAATTTTGTCTACAAAAGAATTTGTGATTGCAGTATTTGGGGATATTACTTCTGCTCTTACTGACAACATACTAGTTTTCTGATGTGAAAAGAAATTTTGGAAGGCCTCCCTCGGTGAGTTATGCATGAATGAGAACAAAATATTAGATGTAAAAAGGCAAACTTTATTTTTATTCTATTTATTTTTTGGTTGGTCGTGGGGCCTGAACTCTGGGGCTGGGCGCTGTCCCTCAGCTCTTCAGCTCAAGGCTAGCGCTCTACCACTTGAGCCACACCACCACTTCCGGCTTTTTCTGCTTCTGTGGTGCTGAGGAATTGAACCCAGGGCCTCATGCATGCAAGGCAAGCACTCTACCACTAACTAAGCCACCTTCCCAGCCCCAAGTCAAACTTTAAATGTTAAAAGTAAAATCAAGTAAGGAGAGCTCATATACACAGGGCTTAAAAGAGTTTGAAGAAGGAGACCACATTCCCCTCACTTCTAACATACTAGAATGAGAGATGCTGTGCTGTGCTGTGCTGTGCTGTGCTGTGCTGTGCTGTCTAGGAGCTGCAGGTGGCACTTGGTAATTAACAGCTCTGTTCCTGTGATGTATGTATGTGTGTATGGGGGGGGTGGGGGGGAGGGGGAGGGACAGAAAGGAATGAGGGCTGAAAGAAAAATCTCAATTTTTGTGTAATTCTAGGCTTTGGAAAGCAAGAAACTTTTAAAGATAATTTCACCCAAAGAAACCTATTTTCTGGATTTCTTTTCCAGTTTTAAGGAGAGAAGTGATTCTAAAGAACTAACATTAACCAAGTAACATTACCCTGTCGCCTGGGCTCCTGCCTTAAGACCAAACTAAGGTTCAGCACTGCCTTCAGTAGTAACCCTGACCATGGCATGTAAAACTTACACTGAGAAGCACTTTTCAGTGACCCATCGTTTATATAAACATTTTTAATTTACTGTATTTCTTAATCAAATTTTATTTTCTTTAAAAAAATCTGTCTTGTCTTAGATATGTCTTTCTACTTCACTGTGGGAATTTTTTGATTGGTTAAAGTTATTAAAAACTACATTTATTTTGTGGTTTTATGAGAGTAGTTAAGAAGTTAGCCAAGAAAATACTATGAAAAGCTACAATTGCTTAGAACAACAGAAAAAAAAAAAAGATTGGCAAAAGGAAGAAACAAACATCACAAAAAGCTCTCGGTGGTGGTCAAAACTGTGAGCTAGGGGACGTACCCTGTGAATACTCCCTGTATAGGCCTATGGAGACAATTAGCTACGAAATGCTATAATCAAGTCTCATCTTCTGTAGTAACTGTGCCAGTTCAATACATAGTATATTGCTGGTGAGTCACCAAAGTAAATGATGCCAGGCACTAAAACTGAACAATTCATTCTTGGGACAGATGCCAGATCCTAACAATTAGCTTCTAAATCCACTATGTCTCTTGAGTGTCCAGTTAGAGGAAAGTTAGATCACAGTAAGTAATAACCAAGGCCAACTGTTCAACAGGGAGTAAGTAGGCAACCATTCTTACCACAAAGACACATACAGACAGCTAATACAGGGCTTTCTTCCACTGCTCTAGATGCAGTCTCACAGACTGATGAGAGGAGTAGCATCATTATTCCCATGAGTAGATAGGGAAACTGAAGCCCAGAGCAGTTAGGTAGTTTGTACAAGATCACCAGCTGCTGTGGTACAGAGGCCACACAGAAACTAGAGGTCTGTTGATGAATGCATCCTTGTTCTCAACCATCAGCTCTCTGACATACTACGTAACTCTCCATTACTTCTATGTATACGTTGAGCACAGAAATATCAACTGAGATCTTAGTACTCTGAGGAGATGAAAACCATGCTCTGTTCTGTGAAGACTTCTGAATTAAATGACTCACTTCTGTGCTTACATCAGCAAACCTACATGAGGTCCTGGAAAATGCAAAACTGAAGAAGAGGTTAGGAAGTCAAGTACCTTCCCTCTGAGTAAAAGCAGGAGGAGCACTAAGCTCAAACTGAAGAGTGCAGGCACAAAGAATGCAGTACTTCTCAGGCGAAGGCCAGCATTTGAAAACTGATATATTTCATTCTTTAAGACCAGGGAGTAAGGAGTATTTAAAAATTATTGGCATAAGCTATTTTACAGATTAACTTGACTATAATTCACAGATGTCTAACCAAGTTTTTGTAGTATATAGGACATCATTTGATAGAAAAAGCTGGCTTTTCAAATGACACATAAGTTCATGTCCTTGGCATGAATGAAGAATAATATGAAGCTGGGCATTGGTGGCTCACTGTAATCCTAGCTGAGATCTCAGGAGGGTGAGATCTGAGGACTGCTGTTTGAAGCCAGCCCAGACAGATAAATCCTGAAGACTCATATCTCTAATTAACCAGAAAAAAGCTAAAACTGAATTGTGGCTCAGGTGGTAGAGCTCAGCCATGTATAGGAAGAGAGCTGAGCATGAGTGGAAAGAGCGATGAGTGAGAAGTACTGAGCTCAAACTTATTATTGGTAAAAAAAAAAAAAAAAGAAAAAAAAAGAAATAACTACAACTGTGGATTCTTTATATTCATGCTATGAGCTTAGGTAGAGTTGATGCAGATTATCAGTCTCAATTGAATTCTTCCCTCCATTGAAAGAACTGTGTCACCATAGGTCTCAGGATTGCTTTCAAGTGGCCCTGTTACTTGGGTGTGGGCTACCTTTTTGGCAGGACACTTCATTTTACTTAGGTGTCATTGTCTCTCCTCCCCGTCTCCTTCCCTACCTTTCCTCTGATCTACCCTTTCCCATCTCTCTTATCTCTTCTCCCCATTATTTAAGCAGAACTGGGATTTGAACTCAACCCTTACATTGGTAGGTAGGCACCATAATGCTTGAGCTATGGCCCCAGCCTCACACTGCTTTTCTCATATCATAAATTTTAGTTAAATGATCACAGACTAATAAGGCAAAGAATTAAAAAAAATTAAAATGAAACCACTTCTTTAACACATGGAACAAATTTAGTTCCATATTCAGCTCTAGTACGAAACAATAAGTTCTGGAAGATGACAGTTGATCTCAACCACATTCCAGTTCTAGCCTTGGCTTCATCTGCCTCATCTCTTCAGTGCCCTGGGGCGGGGTCAGCCCTTTCCTCTTTACCTTGGGGAGATGTACTCAGGACAGATGAGATAAGAATCTGGAAACCATTTGATTGTTTTGGAACTCAAATTATATTTTCATAAGATCATTTTGTCAGCCCAAGTGCTATGAATATCAGCAAGAATTGAGTTAAACTCATTTTGGGAAAAAAAAGATGGAATATTTAAAACTGATGTCCTCAAAGTAAGAAATCTGCTCACAGAATCTGCAGTTTATATCCTGAGCAGCACAGAACTCTGCTGACATGGCTCCCTGGAAAGGGGTGGGAGCAGGGGCTGAATGCTCTTATCCTAAACCTTTTGTGCTTCATCTGAAGATTATTAACAGCCCTGGCAGATAACTAACTTTTCTCTCAGAATTCTCCAAGAGACAGAGGGAAAAAAAAACCATCCCCCAACCCAGTTTCTGAAATGAAACCAAATTCCATGATAACGACTAACTCACAACAGACATGACATAAATTAAGTTGAACATGCAAAATGTCATTAACTTCGCTTGCCAGACCATCTGCCCACACCATCAGAGGCTGCTTAAACCTTAAATATGCTGGGTAGAGAGAACCTTGAGACTCAGAAAAAGTTGCTGTTCTTGGGGAAAAGGGTGGGTGGTGGATAAGCTTTGTTCATAGAAACAAAGCATTTCACATACTGACTTGCAGAAGGCAAGTCTTAATTTTCACAATACATTCTCAAGTCATCTACTGACCCTGAAATATTCTATCTGAGAAGCACAAATAGGGCAAGTACTAAAAGAAAGCCTTTAAAAAGTAGCAAACACAAACATAAACTCAGTGGGGAACAAACACATTTCTTTGTTAGGGTCTAATCTCTCTTGAGTACAAGATCATTCATTAATCTTAAATGCAGAACTGAAAACAGCAAGTGAATTCTTTTTTTTTAATTTTTATTTTTTGTCTGTTGGACGTGGGGCTTGAACTTTGGGCCTGGGCACTGTCCCTTAGCTATTCAGCTCAAGGCTAGCACTCTACCACTTGAGCCACAACACCACTTCCAGTTTTCTGGTGGTTTAGTGAAGAGTCTCATGGACATTTCTGCCTGGGCTGGCTTTGAACTGTGATCCTCAGATCTCAGCCTCCTGAGTAGCTAGGATTACATGTGTGAGCCACCAGCACCTGGCTAGTGAATTCTTACACTTAGGCAGAGGTGTTATCTCTCTCTCTCTCTCTCTCTCTCTCTCTTTTTTTTGCACTTCAGAGCCTGTTAAGAAGACCTCTGGTCTCAGTGACAAGTATTAAAGGAAATACATGTCACCACATCACTACTTCAAGATTGCTAGGTTGAGTATGGCTGAGTTAGAAAATGCAATGGATGAGGAAACTGGTCAGCTATCTTCACAGATAAAATATTCAAAGGAAAGGATTTTTAAATTCTAATATCCCAGTAGATCCTAGGATAAAATGATCCATTTCTGCAAACCTATACTTTTGGTAGTGATTATTCTTTTATACTGAATATAAACAGAAATTGCTGTTTCAAGTTCATGTAAGCCCTATCATGTTATAAAAGACTTGAGATACTCCTAGTTTCATTACTCCAAACTCCAGAATAGAAACTTTTCCTTCTGATTTCTAATCTGCACATGTCTCTCACACTTTGAGGGTTGGGGATGAATTCTTCACTTGACAGTAGGCACTGCATATAAATATCTACCTCTGTATAACAAGCTGCAGACTCAAGAGCCCCTTATAGAGTAGAGGGGCATTCCCAGACTCCCACAGCAATCCTCTTATCTGTATGGTACCCCCTAAAAAAGTGACCTTGCTTTCTAGGTCAACCTCCCAAGATCTAACTTTTTACATTTATCTCAATGGCAATTTTATTCCAATGATTTATGAATAAAATGATTATGAACTTATAAACTTATTTCAGGGAAAACCCAGGTAGATCCATGGAAACTTTTTTTTTTTTTTTTCGCCTTCAGTGCTGGTCTCCTGTGGATTGAACTCAGGGCCTATGCACTGTCCCTGAGTTTTTCTGCTCAAGGTTAGTGCTCTACCACTTCTAGCACTTGGGCGACAGCTCCACTTCTGGCTTTTTTGGTAGTGTACTGGAAATAAGAGTCTCATAAGGACTTTCCTGCCTATATTGAACATTGGTCCTCAAATCTCAGGCTCCCAAGTAGCTAGCTAGGATTACAGACAAGAGACACCAATGCCCAGTGAAAACACACCTTCTAAGAATGTAAACTTGGACTATGAAGGCAATTCTCAAAGAGCAACCAAGAAATTACCTGCATGTCAGCAGCCATCACTTTATACTTAGCAACTGTAATGTCTGTCTCATGATGCACTGACTAGGCAACTGAACCCCTCAGTTATTAAAGAAACAAAAAGCAACTCTCCAAAATAATTGTATTACTACAATAAAATGTTTCCAAGTTTCAACTGTATTTTTAAAAAGTACATGGCTATGGATGGGCCTTAGGGAGAAATGCTCTTAGGCACCAAATGCGTGAAAATGTCATTTATCTTACTTATTATTACTGCTAGGAAGAAATAAATTAATATCTTCTTCTTCTTTTTTTTTTTTTGGGTCCGGTCGTGGGGCCTGAACTCTGGGCCTGGGCGCTGTCCCTCAGCTCTTCAGCTCAAGGCGAGCGCTCTACCACTTGAGCCACAGCACCACTTCTGGCTTTTTTCTTTTTGCTTATATGGTGCTTAGGAATTGAACCCAGGGCCTCATGCATGCAAGGCAAGCACTCTACCACTGAGCCACATTCTCAGCCCTAAATTAATACCTTCTGAGTGCTAATACATAGCACTGTGAACAAAATAAGGCATTAAAAAAATTCTCTATTCCTGTTATGTGACATAATTTGAAGGACTTAGTAGAATCAAAAAGTAGAATGAAAAAAAAGCCCCAATTATTCACACTAAGTATTTTGAAAATGAAATGCTGTAGCAAAGCAGACTTTTAAATCTACTTACTTCATGTCCTTTACATTCTGCAAAACTGAATAAGAAATGATCAACTACAGGGCCATCCAAAATAATCCCCCAGTACTCCCAGTTACTTCTCAAGATAGGAAAGCTTGTTTACTATGACTCAGGTCTCAGGTAACAAAGAATATTTTGCATCATACACTGAGAAATTGATGAATTCTAAACTAACTACGACTTAAATAAATCCCCCTCTGCTAATAATTAATTGAATACAGACTTAGAATTCTGGTAAAAAGAGTAGACCCCTCATCTCAGGAACAGAACACTTTATCAAAATATATGTCCCTAATGCTGGGTCTTTTGTTTCTCTTGTAAATCCAGGATTTTAAGTTGTGCTATCAATCTATTTTACATGATTTTGAAAAAAAACTATCAAGCAAAACCACTTTTGAAGAAGCCATATGAATATAAATGTTTTTCTTTCAGGGGTTATCACTGCTGCAGGCCAATTCTAGCACATTTTTCTGTGCATCCCAAGTTCTGAGGGGGCAATCAGGCCCATCCTGGAGATGTCAGCACTCCTACTACAGCTTCAGAAGCTCCACTCTTACAGTGTTAGACTGTATCTTAAACAATAGGTTCTTCAGCATGAGAAGAAAATATAAAAGCTTAAATTTAAAGACTAATGTTTTTGAATATCCTAACAAAAACCTGTGACTGGCTGGGAAGGGTTGAGTGGTATTTGGTGAATCCTCAGGGCTAAAGTAGTCTCACTCCAACCTTCACTATGGGGGCCTACAGCTAGTGACTATTTGAAAATGGTGTTGAACACCTGCCATGTTTAGAGAGAAATCTACCCTAGCTGCCCTACAGGTATAGTGTAGGTGGTAGCTCACTTTATCACTGTCCAGTGTGTTCTGAGATGTCCGGGAGGCAATGGAGATTGTATCAGGCTGGCTGCTGCCGTCCCCTTGGCTGTCCAGGTCCTCTCCATCCCTGGTGACACAAAGAAACTTTCAGTATGAAAGTTGCCACTGTTGGACTGGTAAAGATCACTTTCTCAGTCACTGAAGAAATAACAGATTTGCTGAATATATTAATTACAAATATTTCCAACATTCTCATTTTTTTATTTTTAAAAAAAAATTTTATTGTGAAAATACCGCTAACATTCTCTTATTGATAATCCAACACTTTGTATTGAGCACACGTTTTTTTCTAGGTGTGCTAAGTGTTTAACATATAACATTCCACTGAAGTCTCACCATAATAAAAAGAAATAGAATCATTTTCATTTTAAAAATGAGAAAACAAAAATGTCTAGATGTTTTGTAACTTGACCAAAGCCATGTGTATGATTTACACATGTGCACAGAATAGCAGGGACAAGGAAAACAATGAGGAAATTGTACAAAGCTTTTCATTTGCCAGTGCAACTTCCTGTCTTAAAAGAAGCCTTGTCATCACTAAGAGTAACCAATCAAATACTTAGTATTTTAAAACATATATCTCAAAGTGCTTGAGAGTCATAGTAAGCTAACTGTTTTGCTGTCTCTCCATCAAACAACGATACTTACAAGAATGCCCCAAATGCATGGGTACTTACCTCCTTCCCTTCTGTCTTGTGGCTGGTGCTGTTTTGGGGATGTGAATGGGCTCCTTCAGGGCTCCTTTCAGATGGACTGTCCTTTCCTGTATGACCTCGCGGATGTGCTTTATCCAGTCCTGCTTGTTCTCAATACTAGAAGCCTGAACAAGATGTTAAGAATGCAGTATATCAACCACATGTGGAAACTAGCTATGCATGTCTCTTGCATTCCTTGAGTTTCCCATTTCCAAAAGAACTCAGCAGAAAAGCAAACATTCTATGTTTCATTGCCAACATTACTAATTTTAAGTAGTTTAACTTAAGACTAATTTTTTTTTTTTTTTTTGTCGGTCATGGGGCCTGAACTCTAGGTCTGGGCACTGTCGCTCAGCTCTTTAGCTCAAGGCTAGTGCTCTACCACTTGAGCCACAGCGCCACTTCCAAGACTAATTTTATTTTACCTTTTTTTTTTTTTTTTTGGTCCTAGACCTGGGCATGAACTCATGGCCTGGGCCTGAGAGCTGTCCCTGGGCTTTTTTTGCTCAATGCTAATGTTCTACCACTTGAGCCACAGCTCCATTTCTGACTTATTGGTGGTTAATTGGAGTAAAGAGTCTCATGCACTTTCCTGCCTGAACTGGCTTTGAACCACAATGCTCATATTTCAGCGCCCTGAGTAGCTAGGACTATATGTGAATTACTGTACCTGGCTTATTTTAAGAACTGCTAACCAGCCTTAAGAGAAATGTAAAAACAGCTATTCCCAAACAAAAGGTTGCTAAGACTACTTAAGCAGATGGTGTTGCTCACTATCAGTATACTTTGAGCAGGAAAAGTGAGCAAACCCCACAACACTGATTCCTCACCCACTGAACTCTGGGATGGTAGCTGTAGGCCCTCCACACTGCCAGGCAGGGTTTTTCACAACCACAGGAACTCTGAAGAGGGGATCTGTTATCCTCCTTTAATCGAAGAACTTAGGGGTGGGTACACTGAGAAATGTGTTCAAGACCACAAAACCACCAACTGCCAGTCACTTGAGGTGGATCTTACCTCCTAATAACAAGGAAAGGTTCTCTGGGAAGGCACACATAAGTGCTTAGGGAACACTCTGGGAACAAAAGCAGGTGGCAACATAGGCTCTACTTGTTTTTCATTTCTTCTTACATGCTCTAGGCATTAATGTCAGCTTTCTAACTTTCTTACAGAAAACCATCTTCCTTCTATGATAAAAGCATCATTCCTTGTAGATGATGAATGTAATTGTCAGTGGGATCATAGATGAGATCATGAAGGGAGGGGAACGAACCCTTCTCACCAAAAAACTTGTTTTGAAAATGGAAAAACAAAACTCATTTTGGGAAAGAAAATGAAACAGATAATTTCCCCTTCAATATAAAACATGTACATCAGATAATATGTCTTCAAAGTTATTTGGAGTAGTAACTGGGAAGACTATTAGAGATTTATTGGGATTTAAACATCAAACTAATATTTGGTGATTAAACAACGAATGATATCTAGGAAGAGTTTGTAAACAATCAACCAGAGTATAGAAATGAAGAAAATTCTCATATAGATTCATCAATATATTTAGAGAATAATTAGATGTGGCTATTTTTTTCAGAGATAATAAAAGAAAGATAACTCAAACTAAAGTGTCAAGTAAAAAGTACCACATGCCTGAGAGAAAGGAATATTTTATTTCATACTCAATGTAAACTCAAAACTATTTTATTTTATTTTTTGTCAGTCGTGGGCTTGAACTCTAGGCCTGGGCGCTGTCCCTCAGCTCTTCAGGTCATGGCTAGCGCTCTACCATCACTTCTGGTTTTCTGTTGGTTAATTGGAGATAAGAGCCCCACAGACTTTCCTGCCCAGGCTGGCTTTGAACTACGATCCTCAGATTTCAGCCTCCTGAGTAGCTAGGATAACAGGCATGAGCCACCAGCACCCAGCTTCAAACTGCTTTAAGTGAGGATTTAGAGATACAATTCTTCTTTCCAAAATATACAATGGTTAAAAAACCCCAAAAACCTCAAATTTTGTTTTGCAACTCCTAGGCCATCACCACCATTGTCATTACCATGATTGTAATCGCCTCCATTATCATTATACCTCTATCTATACCAGCACCTCTGCACCACTACCACTATACCAGAAGCTACACCATTTACTCATTCTGCTGTCACCATCTCTACCACCACTTCCTAAGCCCTTCTCAACATTTATATTACTCCCCCTTTACTGTCACTAGTTTCACCATCCATACTACCATTTTTTTTACACCTCATTACCATCTATACGTCTTATCTACCATCTCTACCACCATCACCAAAATCTATCACCACTTATATTTATGTCATCATTAACAAGTATCTCCTCCACTCTCACTTCCATTACTATCTCTACCACCAACACCTCAAATATTAATGTTCCTTTCATTCGTTCTCATCCCTTTTTAGAAGCTGGGAAGATGGTACCCCAATTCCCCAGAAAATTTTCATCTGGGAAAGACCACAGAAAGTTGTATTTTTCAACTGTATCATCATTGTATTTTTCAACTGTATCATCATTTTATTTACATCCTAATCACTCCATATCTGGCAGTGTTTCTTCGAAGAGTCTTTGACATTTGCCACTGCAGCTCTTCTGGATTCTTAAGATAAATTGGAATTTTTTTTTTTTTTTTGGTCCGGTCGTGGGGCCTGAACTCTGGGCCTAGGCGCTGTTCCTCAGCTCTTCAGCTCAAAGCTAGCGCTCTACCACTTGAGCCACAGCACTACTTCTGGCTTTTTTCTTATGTGGTGCTGAGGAATCAAACCCAGGGCCTCTGGCATGCAAGGCAAGCGCTCTACCACTGAGCCACCTTCCCAGCCCCTAAATTGGAAATTTTTAAGGACTTAAATATACTTTAATAATTCTGTACCTTAGAAACAATCCATTATTTAAAATATACCCATCAGAGCCATTTATATTAAACAAGGCTTTATGACAGTACTTAAGAGAATATACTGGATTTGGCAATCATACTGACTGAAAATCATTCATCTCATGTGAAAACAAGACCTTAGAAACATAATGGTTTCATTGTCTCTAAAGTATAATCTCTAAAAGAGCAATGTACAGATGAATAACAAGAGTTTCTGCAAATATCTAATAGAAATTTAAAACGATGTAAGACACACAATGGCTTACATGCAAGTTCACACATTAACCCCCCCTGACATACTGAGGTTCTTCTCCAATACTTCCCCACAAATCCAATAACTCTCTATAAACCATTTGCTACATCTTCCCCATGAACATCCTAAAACCACTAATGGTCTTTACAGATGGCTAAAGAAGACAACTCCATCTGTATTTTTTCAAATAGAAAAGGCAGTAATTGATAAGACACCCTCAGAGTTATTTGGTATTCTTTGCAGAGTTTGGTACAAGTAAAACAGACTTTAAGTTAAATTTTCAAAGATATTTTACTCCCTCAAGACTATTTATCTAAAAGCATCTTTTGTGTTTTTGAAACTCAAGTAACAGTATCAAACCCTGTTCCTGATACTCATACCCCCTGTATCTCTGCTCACAAACTAGAAAGACAACGAGCAGCAACCCCATGAAGACTCTTGAATTTGGACCAAACATCCTGCCAAAGGTCCTCACAAATGCACAGGAAAAGGTTTTATTTTCCCCCCTTTGGAAATTCAGGGTCAAGTGTGCATTGAGAATTGTTGGCCTGTCTCATGCCTCAGAAAACTTTCTGCAGATCTTTAATATCTTATTTTCAATAGCATATGTTAATACTTTATTAGAATAATTACACAGGTGTCTACAGTATACTTTATCAACTAATAATTTCTAAAATTACAATGACAGGAGAAATTTGAAAAGATCTTCCTTTATTTGCTCTCCAACAGCAAAAATTTACTTCATCACGAGAGTACTAAATTTACTTTTTTCCCACTATTTTTTTTCTTTTGTGGTAGTCATCCATCTCAACAGAACACAAAATAAGACAAACCATATGGAAACCTATATGCTTTAGCAAAAAGAAAAATAAAATTTCTCAGTCACAATAAGTTTTACACCGCATCTCTCTCAGCTTTAAATGAACATACCTTAAGGACGATTTTATTATCTGAAGTTGGTGTCCTTCCAACCCACAGTGCAAATTTGCAAGGATCTCCTTCAACATGTTCTGTAACCCCCAATTCTGAGGTCTGAGTAAAAAGACAATTACACAGAATTAGGTTACAGTAAAATGCTGCCAGGATGTAGAACAGCAAAAGAGCTTGGGCTTTTTTATGGTCATGACAGGCTATAACAACTAATTCCTTTGCATTAATTGGTAATCTCAGACCTCTTTTTGGTAAAAATGAGGAAATTCTGTTCCTACCACAAACTAAGGTGGTTTCATGTTTCAAGTCCTGCCCACTTGTGGAGATCTCAATACATGTCTATAAGCAGAACATCTAGAAGGAAACCAGAAGATCTGAATATCCTAATGCGAAATCAAGAAGTAACAATTTTCAATCTTACAAACAAAGTAAGTCTTTCCTAGTTGTTAAAGCAGCCACCATGAATTACTGGAATTATCATGTATCCTCACAGAAGCAAATGTTTTAACAGTTTGGTTCTCTTTTACTTCTTTGTCAATGATATTAACTTTTAGTATTTCAGCAGTAATTTTAACGGCTAAGAGACAAAACTGCTTTGATATATATGCAGAGTGTGGGCATAAAGTCTCCCACCCTCCCTGCTGCAACCAAATTCTTCCCTAATGCACTTTTCTCCAGCTAAGGAAATGATTCATGATCCTGAGCTATAAAGAGTGACCTCTGAGGGAGTATTCATTTTTAAAAGATAAATTAAGTGAAGAGTGTATGACCTTTTAAAACAGACTAGTGCAGTCTCTAAGGGCAGATTCAGCTAGCTAGGGAAATTACCAGGCAACAACTGCACTTTTTTCTTTCCAGTCAGAATATGAGCTAAAATGACATAAGGTAAGCTGTGGCCCAGAAGAATCTCAAACATGTCAGTCAAAGAAACTGGCATGAAAAACATTAGGCTAAATTTATAGATTCCAGATTTATTATTCAGATGATTTCTATACTTGGGGACATTTTTTTTCAGGGGGGAAGTTTGGTTAACATACAGATGTAATAAATATTTATAACTGAAGTTATTCAAATATCTACCTATGTTTATCATCAGTCTTAAGTGATTCCCGTTCTGTTCCCCTAACCCCACATTCCCTGGCATGGCTCTACCCAGCCTGGCCTCTGTGTGGTTTTGTAGAGGTGGTTGGGTGGGCCAGCCAGTGCAGAGCTAGGGTAGCAGCAGGCATGCTTTCCACCAGAAGCACTTTGACGGGTTAGATAGGAATTTTACCCATTAATGGAGCACTCCAGGAGGGCAGTCTCTACATATAGGGAAGGTATGTGGTCTTTCAAACTTTATTTTTGCTAGCATAGCATCTCTAATAATGATATTTTGCTATTATGAGAACTGAAGATTTGTACATTTACTTTATATATTTATTTTGAATGAAAAAATCAAACATCATTAATCTATAGTTCAATATATTCTAATGCTTAGAGATAAAAAATTAATTACATGAAGTGAAAGCTTAGTCGCAGCACACAGGAGAGAAAAAATTATAAAATATTTTCATATCCTGCTTAGGTGCTATGGGGTTTATTTTTGGTTTCCTAAGTCAATGAAACTCCAGTATGCCCTCTAGTGGATGCTGGGTAGGGGTGGGGGGGACAGAATTTCACTGAAGACAAGAAGTTTAGAACAGTCTGGGAGATTAAACTGAAGAAAACAAACTAATTTTTCTCCACTTACAAAAGTTGTACTTGTGTTACTTGAAGACATAGAAGTTTGAATACCCCCTTTTTTTTAAAAAAAAAAACACAGTGGGTTTCCAAAAATTAGAAAATGTAATTAATAACTTTTTAAAGAGCAAGAAGAATAAATCATTGTCAAGTATCCAGAACAATATTACATTTTTTATTAAATCACAAAAAATACAAAGAAAAGAAGTTTGAAGACCTATACTTACAAACAATTTACTTTTGTAAAGGTACTTGCTTCTCCCACTGGAATCTTTCACTTCTTTACTAAATACTAGGGACATTTCAAAGAGGAAGAGATGTCGCTCTCGACCCTTTCGAATTAAGGTTTTTGGGTCCCACACTTGGAAGGATTCCTGCAGGATGAGTTCTCCCTGAGACTCAATGTTTTCATCAAACCCTACAAACATGAAAAAAAAAAGGTAGGCAAGCCAATTAAAAGAAAGAAATCATGCAAGTATTATTATTGCAACACTTGTAAAATGTCCATTGATTAGACTTCAGACCAGTTGGCCATCTGACTCTACTCTGCACCACTGATCTGTCTTACAAAGGATAATTCTTCCTACAACACTAATCTGTATACATTTCTCATATTAAAAAATTCAGTGCTTCTTTGTAGCTTTTTTTCTTTAGCTTCTACCCCCTCACTCTTCAGTTAAAATTCACACCACTTGATACCTGGTGGAACTTTCTGCTCTTCATCCCTTACAGTATTCCTCCATGATACCATATCTTCCACTCAAAATGGCTCCCTCATGCCTACATTCCAGCCTGGGTCTTTATTCTCTTTGCTTCTTCAGCATAAACACACTTTCCAGACATCTGTTCAAGTCCCAGTCTGTTTTCTCCTGTTGGACACAACCAGGTCCTTGTCCACCTATCCTGTGTAAGTTGGAACACTATATGTAAGTTAGCCTTGCCCTGGCCATGTATGAGTTTTGGTGGCTGCTTTTCTTATTGTTGAGATGACCACCAGGAACAGGTTGCTTCCATTCTCTCGTCTATAGCAAAAAACCCCTCTTGGCCTCCCCTTTTTAAAGGGGAGTATTAGTACTAGGATTTGAATTCAAGGTCTTCAGGTGCTAAGCAGGCCACTTGAACAAACCCGTAGCCCCTTTTTGCTTCAGTTATTTTTCAGGTAGGGTTTACGCCCTCCCTCATAGCTCAGATCACAGGCACATATTATCAAGCTTGGTGATAAAAGTGGGGGTTTCACTAACTTTTTGTCTGGGCTTCTTTGAACCCTTATCCTCTTGACTTATATACCTTCCAGGTAGCTGAGATTATAGGTATGAGTTATCCCATCTGGCTAGGACCGCCAGAAGTAAGCACTGTTATTCCCTTACCCCTTTAAAATTGCAAGAGCCAGGTGCACGCCCCCCCACCCCCCAGGGCAAGTGAGGGAAGCAATGTGTACAACCAGTAGTCTCTGCCTACCAAGAGGTTTTCTACCTATCTTCCTTCCCAACTTGTTGGGAAAGCACATCAGAACACAACATCCAGGACAGAGAGAAATGAACTGGACCATAGTTCTTACCCTTGGTGGCATCATGAAAAGTTGCTATATGCTCAAAGAAAGAATAATCAATATTGCCTGGCATTGAAGGCCCTGACTAATATATAGCTCACTGTTACCCATGAAATGACATAGGTTAGCAATATTTGGGTTATTTCTCACAAATGATACTGTGCAATCTGATAAATATAAGCTTTGTGATGTTCTACTAAATACACAATCATCATCTGTAGAAATTTAGAAGCACCCATGAAAATTGAAATTGCTATAATTTTTAATCTTTACCATACTGCACATCAAATAGAACTGCATGAGCAAGTTTTTGTGCCCACTGTGTCTAAAGCTCAGCAATGTATACTGAGATGGGAGAAGCTCTTTTAACTTGCATAATTTTGGTTTTGATTTATCTGTCCGTCTACGCCTCCATTAACAGAAAGACTAGGTGGCCCAAGGCAAGTGTCACCAAGATCTACTCTCTACACAGTAGAGAGCAGCTCTTTTCAGGCTGGGAGATCAGGAAATCCACTTCTCAATAGCACTAGCAGACACCATCCACATGCATGTTAGGGGTGTGGCGAGCCTTGTTACCTTCCAGCATGCTGAGGTGCATGGCATCATTGGCTCGTTTTGGCACACTGAGCATCACCTCCAGGCCATCTTTAATCTCCCCCTTTCCTTCTTCACAGCATGTGAGCAGCTCCTGTAGAAAAAACAATGAACCCGGGGAGAACTGTAAAATGTACTTCCAACATTATCTTTGCAGAAATGAAGGAGTCTATGAAAACCCATGGTTTTCAGGATAAAATTGCTGGCTTCAGTTTGTTTTTCTCAAATGAGGAAATCAGAGTAAGCTAGATGATGTCATCACTCAAGGTGAAATTAGGATACCTGTCAACCTCTAAGCCTCAAAAAGGGCAAGGTATTAGTATTGCAACATATAACTGGTTACAGCTGATGGCTACTCTAGAGTCCAACTGCCATGTTGAGCATGTACCAATAAATGATTCTGAACTCTAGTATCACTGAAGCAATGCCTATCTACTCTGGACCAGCCATACTGTGTAGCAGAACGGTAACAAGCACCTTTCCTTGGCATATAGGTTGTTTAGGAAAGTTCTAATGGGTGATATCTCCGGAGTATCTGTACATGTAGTTCTATGTTTCAAGCCTATCAAGAAGAACATGCATTATTAAGTAAATGATAGCAAAAATAGTAAAGTTCACATACTGGTGGACTTGGAGATGTTTCTTACCTGGATATCAATTACTGACTATGATTAGTCAGTAACAGTAACAATAGTCTTTTGAGTCCTAACAATTAATAGAAGGGAAATAGGATGCTGTGGCCATCTCTGACCTCAGCATGGATAATTTAGACTAACTCAAGTTATCCAATAAGCACTTTTACTTATAACTAGATGATTATCATTCTGAGCAACTGGGAAAAAACAGCTTTGAAACTCAACTGGCTGAGACTATCTGCACAGGTAGAATACTTTCCTTAGTGGGAGTTTGATGACTGTTCCCCTTAATAAACATCTGGGAAAAATGAGTAAAAGTTTAGAAACTGAAGCATGAGCTAGTAGAGCCACATACTAAAACAAAATCCTTAAATTTAGGGGACAATAAAACACTTTTTTAGAAGTTTAGAAAGCACAGGAAAAATTTGAATGTAATCATACTGGGATCCTGACTTACCTTCATAACAACATGTTCTCTGGTGATAATAGTATCATTGAATAAAACATGAATATAAAAGTACAAAAGAGGGACTGGGAAAGAAGTGCAGTGTAGGGCACTTGCCCACAATGTATGAGGCTCTGGATTTGATCCCTAGCACTACGGGAAAATTCAAGAAAATACAAAAGCATTTTCCTAATAGAACTCCACAACAGTATTGCATGAAAGAGTGTGGCCACTTCCTTCTAGGTTTTTCTTATTAAAATAAGGGTAAGGCTCTTATTATATAAGGGGTCTTATTGCATTATAAAATTCATTCAGGACAATTCAGGATAGCATCAGAAAAATAGCAGGATCATAAAGTACTGTCACTGAAATTAACGTTTTTTTGTATTTTAATGTTTATTAAAATTCACCAGTCAAAGAACTGTTATGGTACATTACCAGGCAGAAACTGTAAATGACTTTTATGTAGTCAGGAAAATATGTATTGATAATATGTAATACTTTTGTGACAAGTTTTCTTAACCTCTGTATTGTTGAAGCTAATTCTTACTGGGTTTTTACAAGTGTGATTTTAGTTATAATCATTCACAATCAAGGAAAAACAGAGGTCAACTTGACTTAAGCATCTGTGATTAGTATGAGCATATTCTTTAAAGCATGTGTGTGACAAATGGATAGCAGGCAGAGAGAAGTGTATGAGGCAGGTAACTGGGTTAATGGGAAACTGTTCAAAGCTGAGCCTGGATGGTAGGTATCAATGGTGATTCTGGGCATCTTCTTGACGCTCCCTGGCTGGTCTCTATGTTATAGATGAGCATTGGTGTATGTTACTATATGCGAAGTGCAGAGCACAGTACCTGGTTTATAGTCAGTATGTTACAGCTGGGGACTAGGGCTACTACAGGATCAAAACCTGACAATTGCACACTAGTATTTCTTTTTAACTTACAGAGAAGGACTACTCAGTGCACTTCAAGTGTACAATCAAGGAATGTTCAATAAGAAACTAGGCAGAGTAAGAAATGGTTGTAAATGAAACAAACTAAATTGCAAAGTGCTAGTTCCAAAAATTCAGGGTAGTAAGACTTAGAAAAAATCCCCATCAAAACAGTAATATACAATTCATGGAATTTTGCAGGCTGAAGATGCTTCATACGTACTTTTAGAAGGAGCTGATACTTTGTTATTCGCTGGACTGGTTTAATAAGGTAGGAAGAGATAGAATTGGCTAATCCATGCCGTTGCTGTATTTCCTGTATTTAACAAATTAAATACAAACTTTATTAGAGTGTCATATCATTTAACCAAATGGCTGTTAATTCCACACTGATTTTCCAAAGAACTGACAATTGCTTAAATCTGCAGAAACAATAAAGTTTTCTTTTCTTAAAAGACTATTAGAATATTAACAGAAATTTCTTTGCTTCTAAAACTTTAGTCAGGAAAAGGGAAGAATAGTATGAAGGTAAAGGAGGATCGATATTATTGGTCCATGGTCCACGTAACATGTCATTTATACACGAGGTGGGATTCCTTCAAAAGTAGTGAAGCCTGCCTGTATTATTCTCTATGCTGAGAATCAATAACAGAACACAGAGTCAGAGGATCACCCAATGGGTCTTCAGTAATGCTGGTTGCCAGAGAAAAGCAACTGAAGGAGAATAGAAAAATGTTAGACCAGAAAGATTCTTTTTAAAATATCAAGTATTGAAGGTATATGACTTGTGACATGTCAAGACTAATATGACTAAAGACATGTTCCAGGACAAAGGTTTTAAGAATGTCTTTGATTCTAAACATTAAATGTACCACAAACATGTTGCTAAGGCTTTAAATAATTCGAAGTCTGAATATAACCATGGTGGTGGATTTCATCCACTGATAAAGGGCAAGTGAAATATTAAAAAAAAATTTGGCTGGGAGTGCGCTTCACATTTACAAGAATGATAATTAAAATGGGTAGGTCTCATATTTTTTTTCCTTTTTTAAAATACAATTTTGTTGTTATTATTAAGGTGTTGTATAGAGCGTTTCCATTTCATAAGTCAGGTATTGAGTGCAGTGTGTGTGTGTGTGTGTGTGTGTGTGTGTGTGTGTGTGTGTGTGTGTGTGTGTGTGTGTGTGTGTGTGTGTGTGTGTGTGTGTGTGTGTGTGTGTGTGTGTGTGTGTGTGTGTGTGGTGTGTGTGTGTGTGTGTGTGTGTGTGTGTGGTGTGTGTGTGTCAGGTATTGAGTGCAGTGTGTGTGTGTGTGTGTGTGTGTGCCAGTCTTGAACTCAGGGCCCAGGCTCTGTCCCTGAGCTTCTTTGGCCTAAGGCTAGCACTCTACTATTTGAACCACAACACCACTTCCAGGCTTTTCTAAGTAGTTTATTGGAAATAAGAGTCTCATGGACTTTCCTGTCTGGGCTGGCTTTGAACTACAATCCTTAGATCTCAGCCTCCTGAGTAGCTAAGATTACAGGTGTGAGCCACCAGCACCTGGCTTTATATTTCAATTTTGAACAATGTCACCCCTTCCTCCACTTTCCCCTAGTTTCCCCTTCCCATTCCTGCCCACAAGTTGTAGAGTTCATTTTCCACATAGTGTATATTGAATATGATGATTGTATTTGTTTGTTCTTCCTCCCTTGCTTTATGCACCTTTT
This sequence comes from Dipodomys merriami, assembly GCF_024711535.1. Lineage (NCBI taxonomy): Eukaryota > Metazoa > Chordata > Mammalia > Rodentia > Heteromyidae > Dipodomys > Dipodomys merriami. The sequence continues at coordinate 9,163,587 of NW_027204715.1, read as the reverse complement.
TCCCCGACACTCAAAGGACAAAAAAAAAAAAACACCAAAAACCAAAAAACAACCAAAGCAAAACCAAACACCACCATCATGACTACCATTACCACCACCAAAACTAATGTTTCCATTTCCTGGAATTTGTTTTGATAAATAGTATTTTAAATGTTCAGAAGAGCTAAGCCTTTGAGGTCTTCATCTAAGGGTATCCTTCTAGAGTCTGACTGTGTATGAATGGCTAGACCCCATCTTTAAGGCAGGAAATAAAGTACATTCAATTTTCTATACTTCCAGTAAGACCAGTTATTGCACCTGGCCATGACAAGTATAAGACAAAAGTAAGTCAAATATTCCCATGGCCATGTGCACCAATATATACATAACATAACTCATGTACCATATAATCAATCAAAATGTACTTGGCATATTATTTATTAAGTCTGGAAACTTTTGTATATTATGACAAAAAACTTAATCCCCTTTTACAGATAATTCTCCTAAAAAAGAATCTTTAAAAACCCAGAACATAATTTAAAAACCTTTTAACTGATCCTAATAGTTACAGGGAAAAAATTTTAGTGGTGAATACTCTTGGGAGAATCATAACGTCAAATTAAAATAGGAAAGCGAAATGATTAAAAAGAATAAAATTTGGAGTTGGGAAGGTGGCTCAGTGGCAGAGTGTTTGCCTCACATGCATAAGACCCTGGGTTCGATTCCTCAACACTACATAAACAGAAAAAGCTGGAAATGGCACTGTGGCTTAAGTGGTAGAGCACTAGACTTGAGCTGAAGAGCTAAGGGACAGTGCTCAGGCCCAGAATTCAAGCCCCACAACCAACCAAAAAAAAGAAAAAAAAATTATTTTTCTTTATAGAGGACAAAAGGCAGTTTAATACCGTATAACTTCTATGCATGTTATATGAAACAATTCATGACAACACATAAGGTATGACAGACATACATAAAAACATATATAGAAAACCTGAATCCCACTACTTCAGTAAGAGCTCTTAAAAGTGAAGAAGACATAAGAATATCCCAACATATGCACTATTCACAACAGCCAAGTTATGGAATTAGCCCAAAGTTCATACAATGGTGAGTGGATTAATAAAGTATCTTACATAACACAATAAAATTTTACCTATCCATTTAAAAGAATATTACGTCATTTGCAAAGTCAACAAATCATGTTAAGTGAAGTAAGCCAGGCTCAGTAGACAAAAGGCACATGTTTCTCTCTGAAATTGAGACCTAAAATACAACTGTATATGTATAACATACAGGGCACAATGCATTTACACACAAACAACCTTACTAAAGGAGAGTACACTTAGGGGAAATTCAAAGGCATTATCCTCTGAACAATTAATGTGCTCTTTGTAAAAATAATACCAGGAAGTGGAAAAATGTCTTGGGGGGGTGGGCAAAGAGGGGGAGAAGGCACAAAAATGGGGGGAGGAGTGGTGAGCAAATGCAGTCATTGTATTCAATGTATATTATATAATTAATGAATTATGTAACTTGAGGGTACGGACAGGAGGGAGAAAATGGGGGAGAATGAAGGAAGGGGAGACACTGACCAAGAGGCATTGTTCTTGTAAGCTGACTTATGAAATTACAACCCCTTTACACAAATACATAATAACAATAATAATATAAAAATATCCCAGAATAAGCATAAAATATAAAAATGAAAATAAAATTTATGAGTAATGTTTCATTTATGTATACTAAAGACAAGCTGAAAATTTTCACAGCTTCTTTAGAAATCTATTACTTACATCAAAGTAAGACCCTGCATGTTCCAATATTAGCTGAGTAGAATCAGGTTTATTTTTGCAATATGTGACATACATCTGAAACTTGTCTGCCTATAGCAAAAACAAAACACAAAACAAACAACCTTTTAGAATACCTAATTCAAACTGCAAGTCACAGTATGAAAATCTTGTATAGAAAATAAATAAACTATGTGAATTAAGGAATGTAAGCCTCAAATGTACTTTAAGAAACAAAGCTATTGAACTAAGAGGCACACTCTGCTACACTCCCTTACATATCCAGAAGGCCCTCTCCCATGGCAACTCAGCTGGGCACCTGTCCTGCCCCTGCCCACAGGGGTTTGCATAAATCTTGGCTATAGGCTTTCAAGATCTGTGCTTGCCTATCTCCCTTATCATCTATGGATGAACTAAAGCAGCAGCAGAGCACACTAAATGGTCTTCTATTTCAAATCATCACCACTACCCCTAAAAACTCATTCGAGGGCCAACCATGGTGACTTTTGCCTGTAATCCTGACTACCTGGTAGACAGAGTCAAGAGGGTTGAACATGCTAAAAGAAAAGGGACTAGCAGTATAGATCAAGTATAGAACACTGCAGAGCAAGTGTGTGTAGCACTAAGATAAATCACAAGTATCTCCAGGAGATAAAATAAAATAAAATAAAATAAAAACAAAAAATCATTTCCTAGTATCAGCTAGTAGGTGAATAAGGTAAAGTGTACTTGTGTATGTGTAGAGACATCAGCAGAAGATAGCACTTAAAGAAATGAGCAGCATCCTTTCTAACTTCCTTCATTGTCACCACATAACTGAGAAAGAACAAGCAGCTGAAACCTCATTACCCAGGTAACAAAGCAATGTCCAACATCCTCTGGCAGCTGTTCATATTTCTCTAGTTCCTTTAGAAAGATGCTGTTGAAAATAAAAAATTATCATATTAAGAAGGTATTTTAAAAACATTGTACTAGTGAAACTTATCAAAAATTTTAGAACAGCAAGAAATCCAGTCATTTGTCACAATATGGATAGTTGTGGGGGACATTATGTCAGGAAAAACAGGCAAGGCACAGACAAGCTAATCTCACAGAAGGTGAGAATACTCTGATGGTCACTGGAGGCTGGGAGTGTACAGGGGATTGAGGTGGGGAGAGAGGTCAACAGGAACAATGCTACTGTCTCATAGGAAGAGTAGGTTCTGGTGTTCTATGGCATGACTGGATAACAACAATTCATTGTTATCTCAAATAGAAGAAAGGAATTTGAATGCATTCACCATAAAGAAAGTAAAAGTTGAAGACAGACATGATAAACACTGAGTTGACCACTACCAGATATACATATGAAAGAAAATGTCATGTTGAACTCACAAATGTGTAACTATTATGTCAAAGAAATTTCTAACTTTAAAAGTTAATGAAATAAGGTACTGCGTATGGTGGTGGAAAGTGTTAGTGATTTTAGTTAGCAGACTGATCTTTCCTCAGTTTCCCCTTCCCTCTTATAATAAAAGCAGCAGTATAATAAAACCAACAGCCTGCATGTAGGCCACTGGGGAGCTCTCTTATCCTATACCTCTACTCAGTGACTTGAGAGAAGTTAGCATTCCTGCACATACTTTCAGTTTTCCCTTATGATTCCTTATGATGCAGGAAGTACTTACAAAGCTTCATTCAAGTTTCAACAAAAATCACTGAAAACTTAGTTCTTGTGATGAAATTTCAGCAGACTGTCAAGATTTCAAGATTAATCACTCTCCAAAGTTAATGTCACTCACTTATTATGAAATTCATAGATTTCCTGCATGTTTCCAAAGATAATGAGCTCTTTGTTTACAATGCCAGGTGGGATCTCCTCCACTCCACTCGTCATTTCCCACAGGTAGGTCTGGCCAGGAAGGAAACAACAGGGATTAAACAAAACTCAACACCCTATTTTCAAGAGACAGCTATTTTAACACTTGTAAATATACACTCAGTATTAATGCATAAATAAATGTAATTTAAAAAATGAAATCTTTCCTAAAACACAAAGAATTATTTTTTAAAAATCTTCAGTTGCTATTAATTCCTGAGAAGACTTTCTATTCTTTTTACTCTAAACTTATTGCCAACTACAAATCTGGGAATTAAGCTATGTCATAAACATTTAGGACACTACTGAGTTCAGTGGCATCATAATTAGCAGGCATACTTCTCTGAAGCTGCTGTAACATTCTGTACAGAGAGAATGTCAGCCTGCCATCATGTGATGCCCAGCATGAGAAGTTACTGCTGTGTCATCTCTGTGATTAGCTACAAGCACTCCTAGAATGTCACAGAAGAGAAGAAAAGAACTCTAAACTGTGCCCATAATAAGAACCACCAATAGGTAGCAATAAAACAGCAACATTAAATTCAATCTAAATAAGTACAAAGAGGACCTACTTACATCCATACACTCTCGGAGGTCTCTTACATAAGCCTTTTCAGTTTGAATTAGCTCAGCCATTATGAACCTTAAACAAAGTAAGACAACAAATAAGTTAGTTCAGTCTAGGATGCATGCTTCATTCTCTAGGTCCTTTTATGGAAATTTATGAAATAAGAGGGAGAGTACTAAAGTTCTAGGACTAAAGTAATGGTTTTATAAAAGTAAACCAAGGATAAACAGAAGAATAGTGCCCACTAACCAAATCAAAGGAAAAGAGTTTTCTGAAAATATCTTATCAACATAGCCACAGGTCAGGGTTTCTTAACTTTGCTGACTTTGGATAGGATAACTCTATGGCATGCCTGTAGGCTGCTTAATAGCTCTCTGGTCTCCACCCACTGGATAGCATCTGCACGCCAACCCATCTGACAACCCGAACCCAAAGCTCTTCTCTTCTCATACTGCCAAACATCTCAGGGAACAAAAGGGCCTCAGGGTGGCAACCACTGAGTAGAACAATCTTTTGCCCTATATACACTATAGTTAATTAGCTGGCAACTTATAAAAACCTACATTTGTGTTATTAGTTTCTTCTACCAACCTGAAACAATTTGTCAACTTCAAAGGAAAGAGAGGCACAGAGAAACAAATTAAGACACTACCCAGGTGATAAGGGGACAGTGTGTACTGTAAAATCTAAGTACTCTTAAAGCAACTTTCAGAGCCACTCAACTGTTAAGCATACACAGAAGACTGTTTGTGCCAGTACATTTCCTTTACTTTTTCAATCAATGCCGGCAAACTCTTAAAGACTGCTTACTCTTTCCTGCGGGCAGACTTCCGTTTTTCTTCGTTGAGTTCATGAGCAGCATCACGAAGCTTCACTTCTGACCCAGGGATACTGGCTGGGATGATATCCAGCTGAAGACTTTTACTCTGGAATGAGCCAATGAAGTCAATTAATTAAATCAGCAGATGTGACACTAGGGAGAAGACCAGGATTTGATGAGTACGTATGAAGTAATTCACCGATTTGTTGGAATCTGAAGAAATCCCGAGAGCTTTTTCCAAAGAGGTCCGGTACTTCTCCATCCGCAGAGAGAAATCTCTGTATCTTTTATCCACTGCAGTGACACATTTTTTAATCTCTGCTGCATGGGCATGCCCCTTTTCACAAAAGCCATCAGCCAACTGTATCAATAGCTTCACTCTCTCTTTGGTTTGCTGCAAAAAACAACAGGAAAGTATTGTGAAGCAAATGAACCCAACTGTTAGAAACCAGAAAACAGTGGCAGTGGAGACCTGACTGAAATGAGGCTAACAGAAAAGATCGTTGTGGCCTCAAATCCACTCAACTTACCCTTGAGTCTAGACTCACCATCTTTCTTCAGCTCTTTCACAGTGCATGGCTTCTGCCAGTACTGGGGCTGGGTACTACCTCTTACTTGAGCTACAACTCCACTTCCATCTTTTCTTTCCTCCGTATTTTTTTTTTTTTTTTGTTGTTGTTGTAAGTAATTGGAGATAAGAGTCTCATGGACTTTCCTGTCTAGGCTGGCTTGGAACTGTGATCCTCAGGTCTCAGTCTCTTGAGTAGCTAGCAGAACCCTTCCTTGTCATGAAAAAACAAATTATATCTTCCAACACCAAAGTAGGTGCTTTCTGATTCTGAGAAAAGCAGCTGGAAACTAATAAAAACAAATTGCTAGGGAAAAAAGTGAGGAAGGTGTGCTCTTTAACAAACCTCACACATACACAGTGAGACTAAAGGATGATAATCTTAGCAGAACACAAGATGCAATGCCTATGTGCATCTGATCACATTAAATATTTATTGAAGTGAACTCCAGGAAAAAGAAACAAGGTTTTCCCTTTGCTGCTGCCTTTGTTTTCTTTTCTTTTTGTCTTATCCATCTTTTGAGGGGGGGCACAGAAATGGAGGGATAGCCAGGCGCCGGTGGCTCACACCTATAATCCTAGCTACTTAGGAGGCTGGGATCTGAGGATCACGGTTCAAAGCCAGCCCGGGCAGGAAAGTCTGTGAAACTCTTAGCTCCAATAAACCAACAGAAAACTGGAAGTGGCACTGTGGTTCAAGTGATAGAGTGCTAGCCTTGAGCTGAAGAGCTGAGGGACAGCGCCCAGGCCCAGAGTTCAAGCCCCATGGCCTACCCAAAAAACAATAAAAATGGGAGGAAAGTGTGGACAAATGCAGCAGTGGGACTCATTAGACACTGTGTTGAAAATGAACTATATACTTGTGGGTGATGATAGGAGGAAAAAACTGGGATAAAGTAAGGGATGGGGTGACATTATCCAAAAAGAAATGTACTCTTTCCCTGACCTATGTAACTGTAACTCCTTTGTGCATCACAATATACTATATATAATATGTAATATTTATATCATATATAAATTATAATAACAATAAAAATTAAATAAAAACCCCAAACTTTCCAGTTCTTCCTGACATAAGTAGTCCAAGAGATCTGACAAATGAAAGAGTTATTTATATTTGGGGAGAGAAAGATCAGATATCACATACAATTTTATATTTCTTACAAAATACAAGAATAAAAATATACCTATTGTGACCTCAATTTCCAATAACCACATCCTCACTGTAAGGGAAAGAAACATTTAGGAGTAATGGGGGAAGGAAGTCTTTTATACGTGTTCCACTAGTGAGTGAAGCTGTCCTGATAACATCAGACAGCACTTTAGTACCATGTTCTATGTATAGGGCCTTCAGAGTTGTGCAGTGGGTTGACTACTGAGCCTTCCTATGGCCTCCAGAATGTAATGGAACAAATCTTAAATCTAGCTCTGGGTGCTACACAAGGCATTTTTTGGTGGGGGGGTGTCAGTCTTGGGGCTTGAACTCTGGGCCTGGGTGCTGTCCCGCAGCTCTTCAGCTCAAGGCTAGCACTCTACCCACTTGAGCCACAGTACCACTTCTGGTTTTCTGGTGGTTAACTGGAGATAAGAGTCTCACGGACTGTCCTGCCTGGGCTGGCTTTGAACTGTGATCCTCAGACCTCAGCCTCCTGAGTAGCTAGGATTACAGGCGTGAGCCACTGGTGGCTGGCAAACATTAGACATTTCTTAATGACTTATAATCAAAGGATATTCAAAGAAACCAATATAAATCTTACAATACACATATAACTAAGATTTTATTCATATAAATACTAACAAAATAAAAATTGTAGTACTGGTAAATGCTGTGTATCTAACAGAAGGAAAAGCTAGGCTCCTCATCTGCAGAGCAGGACAGATCAGCTGCCTATGTGTAACTCTGGGAGTGGCCACTGTTCCTGGCTTCCCTGAGCCTTACTCTCCCCAGTTCTTTGGGTAGCCTTGCCCAAGGTCAGGCTTTTCATTGTACGAGTTTCTCTGTAGCCCTACCAGATTATAATTCTCCATAACAGGGAAAAGGGATTTCCAGAGCCCAGTAGGCTCAGGGCTATGGGGAAATACAGTCTAGGAAATAGGGAGCAGAGTAGTGAAGAACAATGGGTGTCAGAAATGGTCACAGAAAGCAAAATGCACAGAAAAAAACACAAGACAAAGTGCTAATATCTCTTAATGATTTAAAAATTCCTGTTTAGTATGTTTTCAAAGCCAGGCAAAGGGCTATACAAAGTAATAATTGTTGCTACTTTATAAGAACACTCTTTTTATATCACAGTATTTTATTCAGTCTGATCATTTATTTTTCCACACTTAGAAATAATTTTTAGATTCTTATAAAAACTCAAATCAAGACTAGAGTCATTTCTAAAAATATTTCAAAGAATATTCATTTATAAATTCTGAAAAACAAAAACACCACAGGCTGAGCTTAAAATCATTCTGAGCTTAAACAAAAAAAAAAGCAATCCATCTCTGCAGGTGTGTGCTTTGGGGAACTATTTAAGTTGATGTGTGTAATCTTACATATTTTCTTTAAAAATTTTTTTTATTGTGAAAATACTGTACAGAGGGGTTACAGTTACATGAGCAAGGTAATGAGTGCATTTCTTATCAAGCACTGTTATGTATTCACATATACTTCACACTTACATCAGGTATAATTGCATTTAATATTTAATTCTATTTTTCTTTTCTTTTCTTTTTTTTTTTTTTTTTTGGGTCCGGTCGTGGAGCCTGAACTCTGGGCCTGGGCGCTGTCCCTCAGCTCTTCAGCTCAAGGCTAGCGCTCTACCACTTGAGCCACAGCGCCACTTCCGGCTTTTTTCTTTTTGCTTATGTGGTGCTGAGGAATCGAACCCAGGGCCTCGAGCATGCAAGGCAAGCGCTCTACCACTGAGCCACCTTCCCAGCCCTCTATTTTTATTTTCAACAGAAAACAGACAATGTCTCCAGGATCACAAATCCAAGATCACAAATCTAGCCAGAGAGACACTGACACAAACTGCCAGTCATAAAACAGACACAACCTCATGAGTGATGGAAGTGAAGGGATGTTATTGTGACATTTCCATCAACTGAAGACAAATAAGAGCAACATAGAATACATAAAAGTTAAGATGTCATCATCAAAGAATGTTTCACAAAACACAAGCCGAGAAAGTAACTTGGAAAAAGGGGAATAGAGATGGCAGAGAGAGAGAGAAAGAAGAGAAAAAAAATATAATATAAAAGATGAAGGTAAAAAGAGATAGGCATGTTCACAGGAATCAGAAGGACAAAACGACACAAATGAAGGGGCAGTGACAAAGATAAGTAAAGCTTCAGGGTAAAGAGGAAGAAGCAACACTTTATTCACACTAACAACCCACCTTGCCCATCCTGTTTCTCTGATTTCACAGTGTGTTCTCAAAGATGTTTTTGAGAAATACCTCACCTACTTGAAGTGCCTTGTTCTAAATTGTTTTGGAAAAATCTAGGTAGACTCCAGGCCACTGCACAAAGTCCACTCCAGGAGCAATTTACCTTTGCAGTTATCTGAAACTCCTCATGTTCTTTCAACAGCTCCTGGGTGTGCTGTATGCTGGAGCCTGTCGAGGTGTGTGTGGAAAGGTAGAACTCCCCATTGTCGTGGATCCACTCCAAAGCCTATCAAGGGAAGGGATGGAAACATGTTTAAGAGGAAATGAAACTTACACCTTGTATACACACACAAGCTATCCCCTTGGAGAGACATGGTTTTTGAATGGTAGAGAACCAAAATTCCAAAGGTGAAAAAATTGTGCACCGGAGAAAGAATAATCCTGTCACTTTGTGTTGCAACAATAAACAGTTTCTTATAACCATGAACTATTCTAAGGGCAGATTAATAGTACAGTGAAAGAAACTACAACCAAGATGCCTTTTCAAGAATACAGAGAAGGTGTGAGTAATGAGTGGTCTGTGAACCTTACAATGATAAATATCCAGTGTTTGGGGCATTTTCATAGCAAAAATGAAAGTAAATTGTAACTCACTGGGAACGCTAGCTTCCAGATTGGGCATTTTACTTCTGTCATGCTTGACTGGCTATCCTATCTCTAAATCAGTATTAATACTGATATGAACAAAGGGTATTTCTGCCAATTTCTCCATGTAGCAGCAAATCTCCCCCAAGCACATACTGTGGAGTCGATGCCAAGAGGCTTTTGGGAATAGAAGCCTTGATTCTAACCCTGTAGATCAGAAAGGAAGACAAAGAAGGAAATTCTCAGAAGACAGCTTCAATGGCAAAGACAGTTAAAAGACCATATCAGGAGGAAGTTGAGGAGACAGTCTAGGCGAGGACCTGAGGCTGAGGAGTAACAGAGTGGAGCAAGCTTGGCCTAACACAAGCAAGAAAGCAGGAGAGGCTGGAAGTGAGCTGTGGAGGGCGGCACAGGCTATGAGGTCACAGGCAGAACATAGATTTCTTTAGAAAAGCAAAGGCAGCTACTATGTAGAAAAGAAATTGGAGTAGAGTTTAGTGGAAGGAGCAGCAGTCCAGATTAGAAGACAATGGAGAGGAGGAAGGCAGAGATGAGACACTTCTGAAGTTGGCATCCCTCAGACCCAAAGAAGTAAAAGTGGGAGGATAAGGAAAAAGCAAGAATAAGAACAACACACCTGGTCCCTCTTACATGAGTACCATGAGCAGGGACCTGAGGCTTCTGGTGTTTTGCTTCTGTTCAAGTCAAAGTGGAGAGATGTCAAGGAGGTACCTGGGACTGACAACCCTGAAGACCAGAATGAAGGTCAGGGCTGAGAGATACCCCAAGGAGAGAGATAAAAAGAATGGAAAGAGAAACAAAAACAGCACAAACTGAGCCCAGAGAAAGGCAGCATTCAGAGTAGAGATAAGAGGAGGACATGGAAGGAGGGGCCTGAGATGCCCAAGAGGAAGAACATGTCCAGAGGCAGTGCCGGATGTGTGTGGGGACAAGTCACTCTCAATACTTCCATCAGAGACATAACTATAAAATTCGTGAGGGATCTCAAGGCTGCCATCAGTAAGCAGAAGTTACTGGAGTGTAGTGATTGTGGTATGGAGCACAACTTGGGAGGGCTGCAGGATGAATGGGTCATCATCAGTAACACTATAAGCTTCTCTTCTATGCCAAGACAATTAGCATTTTGCTTCTCCTCAGTTAAGTAATACCTTGTCTTTCAACAGTTAATAAAGATATATGTGAAAAAATATAGAACAATTTCCAGTTAGGAACCAAAGCAGTCCTCTAATATTTCTGAAGTATGTTTGAACAATCTTTAAATTACAAGTTCAGAAAATGTAATCCAACATTTACAAAACACCACCCCTCTCACCTCACTGTTGATACGTAAGCACTGCACCTGGTAAAGTCAGTCAAGATGAGAGAAAGGCCACCAGAGCTCCAGACCCACAACCAATAAACGCTAGTCTTTCAAACTCAGGGCAAAGAAGCAGTGTTGGGCAAGTCCCCTCTGCCCCAATGCCCTGTAAGACTAATGCATCAAACAGAGATGAATCTGTTTCCTAAGTATAAAACCCATGATGAGAAAAATCTTATCTGGATGGGGTGCCTCCTTTAAGGCAGGCTCAGAGTGTCAAATGTGGATTTAGAAGACAGTTCAAGACAAGTGAGCCTCCAGCTAGGGCCTTGTCTCCCATAGCTGTTGGAGAAGTACGCCTTCTCTTCTGCATTTTCCTCCCCATTCCCCACCCTCATTACGAACCAATAGTATACATACTCTTGTCCGACTATGAAGGCCAAAGGGAAGTGACAGAGTAAATAGCCTTTATCCTACAACCATTTTTCATGACTAATGATCCTGACAAAAGCACTTTACCCCCAGTGACTTCAGAAGGGGATACACCTAATATACCCCTTTGATAGCTGTGTCTCAGCCATGCAAGAACCTTTGAAAGCTTTTGAATTATTAGAAATTCTTTCACAATTTGAACTTAATTTGAGGTTGATTTTATGAAAAAAAAACTTGTCTTAACATACAAATAAATAAATATAAAAGCAAATCGATTTATAAATCACAGGACAAAGGATTTCACAATATTTTTAAGTAAAAATTTTAATTATTACTTGTATTTGCCTCTCTTAAATGTGAGGTAAAGGCAGCTGAGGAAACTATACAGCACTCTTATTGAGGGTCAAAAATACCAAGTGTCATACTTTCACCACAATGTGAGATTCTTGTTTTTACAACAAGCAGTTATTTAAAAGGCAAGATTGTTTGGACATTAGAAAGAGGTCTCTGAGATGGCTTTCATGACAAAGTCTGCCTATCTGATATGAACATGAGGGTAAGCAGAGGTGAGGGAGCTGAACTTGCTGACCTGCTTGGCACTTCTTTCAAAAACAACGTACTGCTGGCACTGGTCTAGCCGTCTCTTCCTCATGGTCCAATAATGTAATACCCTGTTTTCCCGCTGGAAGAGTTCATTCAAGATATCTGAGAGAAAAAAGGAAAAGCTGTATGTTGGTGTTTACTATCCATTAAGACACCTGAAAAAAAATCTCACTTTTTTTAGACTTTTACGCAAATTCCATAGCAATGTACTATGATTGTAACAGCAATGGACACTTATGTCCAGTTTATAACACAGGCTGGCTGAATTAGGAGGATATGCTAAAGACAAAGGGAGAGGGTAGAAAGAAAAAGCAAAATGGTAGAGGACTAGATGAAAACAAGTGTTTTTGTTTGCTGTGGTTATTTCATTTTCTGTTTCCAAAGCTTTATTTCAAAGCTTTTGATTTCAACAAAGCTTTAAGGAGTGAAAAAGGCACAAAGAAAGAAACTAAGAAGCAGAGAAACATGAAGCTGTAAGGAAAAAATTCTTAATGTAGAAAAACTAAAAATGTCATAAGCAAACCCATGCCCACCATCAAAATATGACATAAAAAGCCAGAAGAAATTACTGGGGCTGGGAGCTTATGGCTCACACCTGTAATCCTAGCTATTCAGGAAGCTGAGATCTGAAGATTGAGTTTTGAAGCAGCCCAGGGCAGTAAAGTCTGTGAGACTCTTATCTCTAATTAACCAGCAAAAAGGGGAAGTGGAGCTGTGGCTCAAGTGATAGATGCTAGCCTTGAATGAAAAAGCTAAGGGACAGTGCGTAGGCTCTGAGTTCAAGCCCCAGTAGGGGCACAAACAAACAAAAAGCCCCAGTATGGCACACACACACACACACACGCGCGCGCGCACGTGCGCGCGCACACGCACGCACACATGCATGTACACACGCACGCACACATGCACACTCACACACACACGTGCGCGCGCACACACATGCATGTACACACGCACGCACACTCACACACACACACACACACAAACAAAAACCCTAAACCTCAAACTATTAGGAACATGTAAAACACAGAATGTATTTTATATAAAGTAGAAGAAAGGTTAATGATCCATTAATAAAATGAAGTATATAAAATATGAGGTCCAGTTTTATTGGGACAGGAGTTTCGCTGGAGAATGAAGCTAGGGCCTTGCACATGCTAATAAGCACAGGATCTGCTACTGAACTACAGTCACAGCCCTGAAGTACATAAGTTTGAAAACATAGTCACTACATATCCATGTTTAATCAGTCTTAAACCATGAGGGCCTCTTCCACTGTTTTTTTGGCAAAGACTGATACTAACCTGTACTGGAGAGTAGGAGAGGAACAAATAACTGTATTACTGAGTGCAACCATAGCACAGGGCAATTTGGTGTTAAGTAACACAGAAGATAGGTGTCACTCAGAAGTATCTTTCAGATGAATAATGCTTGCTAATAAAATTTAAAGGATTGGATTGCACTAGTGAGATAGAAAAATAAGATGAATAGGGAGTAAAATGTAATGTATAAAGCTTGCTGTATCTATTTTTATAAATGTGTGAGATCAATCATTTGTTAATTGATCACAAATTTTCCCCTTTATAAAACTCAACTTTGGTCATGTGGCCTTGGTTAAGGTAGTTATTTATGTTGTGCCCATTTCCTTATCTATTTACCTTTCCATACATACAATATACTTTGTTATACATTTTCCCAGAGCTTGTTCTATGCATTTATACATAAATAAATAAAATTATTTCATAGATTTTTGTACTTAAATGGCATTAAACTATATAATATTTTGCAATTTGTTTTTTGCTAAACATACCTTAGGTATACAACATTGACAACATTTTATAGCACTATTATTGGTACACTTCTTTAATTAACTTTTCAAAATATTTTGTCTATATACACTGTAGTTTTCATTTTTCCTTACTTATATGCTCATTTACTTTAAGAATCAGTTAAATATCAACCTGAATGCTGTATTTTCTTTGTACATTTTTCAATCTATTATCAGCCCCTATATATTTCTTTTATATTTTATTAGTAAGTGATACCATTAATGAGGACTTCACCAACATGACATGAAGAATAAAATGAAGCCCTAGACTCAAAGCCTGTCTTGTGCTCACTTTTTACTTGCTGTTCTGGAGCTTTGATGTGTGTCACCATTCCTGGCATGTTCACGCTGTTCCTGTGCAGGTATTTTAGGAAGACGTCCGCATTCCTTCTAGCAAGCGTACAAGCCTAAGAAATAATAATAATTGTTAATGTGACCTACAGAGACATGAATTTTAGTACATATGTCATTTAGTGCATGTCATCTGGCCAACCTGTTTGAAAAAATGTGTACGTTAAATCCTGTTCCAATTAAAGTAATATTTTGTGAAGTTATTCCCTATGGATAAGCCTGAGAGGCAGGGGAATGAAGGAAGCCAGAGAGCAAGGAGAGCCCTTCCCCAGCCATGCCCTCAGGTAATGACTGCATCCCTATCTGATACCTGACTGAGGATCTACCAAAAACTCTGGGCTTGGAGGCTTAGATAGTCTGTGCACGGATTTCTATAAGGGGCAGAGAGTAAACACTTTCCATTCTTGACAGCTACTAATGTGTAAATGAGTAAATATGCTCATATTTAGCTTTTTTTTCTCAGTTAGCCAATCCCTGGTTTAAACCATTGTGTTTTAAGGTACTTTGTTACTTTGTGTTACTGTATAATAGCTTAATTGGCTTATGTACTGATGCAGTAGAATGGACCAAATAATTTCATTAATGTGCAGAAGATTCCATGAGGGCCTAGTTCAGGGACAACAAACTCCATGGATGCAAAAGCCAGTAAGTAGTTGGGTGTTGGAAGTTGGCCCACGAAGTATAGGCTGTGATTGAAGCCCATTTTGCTTTTAGTTTTTTTTTTTTAGATAGGGTCTTCTACTTTTGTCTGGGATGAGTCTGGTTCAAGATCCTCCTCCCTTTGCCTTCTGAGTAGGTGAAGCCACAGGCATGTATTTCTGAGCCAGGGTAGTCTCAAATCTTGATCTTCCTATCTCCCCACCTCCTGAGTAGCTGGAATTACAGGTATGAGCCTCCAGCTGCAAGTCATTACAATTATTTTTCTTTTGTAATTTTACCTAAATATCTTCCCTAATTATATTAATTGATCGTTCTTTTCTACTAAATGGATTCTGGAGCATGAAAGGCAAGTGATTCCAACCCAAGTATTTAACAGTGGTTGACATTTAGTAAACTTTAGTCACACTAACAGGGTGACGGTAGGGGCTTTAAGGCCTTGTTTGAGATAGTTACAATTAATAATTGTGGAGGCTAAAATGGTTTTCCCACCTAACTTCTTTAAAAAGAAAACCACTAAGGTAGAAGCATAAAATAAATTGCCAGATGCAGAGAGTCACAATTTAGTTTCCTAGTGTAAAAATAATTGTCAGAGGATTGCCTTCAGAAAGGAAACAAAAACTTATTAAATGCAACAGGAAATGATAAATGAGGGGATAGAATGTTAAGGCAATGTGAAAACTAAACTTCACAAAGTAACAGGAAAAGTAAACATCTCACCCTATTTTTCACAGGTCCAATTTGGGGTATTAAGCAGAAGCTCAGAAGGTTTTTTTTTTTAAAGAGTTTAAGAGTATGGAAGCATTTAGTGTCAAATATTTCTAAATATTTTGACCACTTTTTGAAGGCCCAACTCTGACTTATGTATGAGTAAATATGTTTATTAAATTATGACAAAGCAGTCTTGAAAATTCAAAAGTTCTCATGTAAGCTTTTCTTAGAGAGCACACAGCCAGTTTGAATGTGATAGACTCTCATAGGGAGTGTTTCCTAAGTATGCATCAATCCTCTGAGCAAGTCACATGTGCCACACCCTATGCTTTTTCTTCTGAGATACAACCTGTATTCCCCCATAAAGAGGCTGAAATTATTTCAAAGGAAGTTTATTATTAACTATAGACACTGAGTTTCAACTGACCAACCAACTAGTCACTTTCTCTTCCTGTCTCCAGAATTACCTAGGAAAAGCTTTCAATTTTTCAATAATTATGTTTTGGATGAACCTTGGTGGATGGGATCCTGCTAATGTGCAGAATGTCAGAATCAACTAATCCTTATCTACACAGATTTCTATTTCTTTTTCTTTTTTTTTGTTAGCATGGGTCTTGTCTGGGCCTGGGCACTGTTCCTAAGCTCTTTGGCTCAAGGCAAGTGGCTCTACCACTTGAGCCACAGTGCCACTTCCAGTTTTCTGGTGGTTAATTGGAGATAAGAGTCTCATGGCCTTTCCTGCCTGGGCTGGCTTTGAACTGTGATCCTCAGATCTCAGCCTCCTGAGTAGCTAGTATTACAGGCAAGATTTCTATTTCTTTCCTCACAAAAATTAGATAGTACAATCTCACATGGAAAAAAGATTGAAGCTTTTCTTATCGCTTATCACCGGTGTTGTTACCCCATCAATCTCCACACAAGTGAGAAAGGTAATGTATGGGGGCTACCCATGACTGGCCACAAGAACATGTCCATGCTGCAGGTGTTGATCCTAGCTAACAGACATGGCACGCTCTACAACCCTCAAGTGGGCCCTATGATCTCCATAGTGTGGTACCAGTACCCACTCATGTCAGCTCCATACCTTCAGGAATGCTTCCTTCTGCTCCAGATGCTTGCTGATCATTGGAGTGACATGGTCTGTCTCAGAATTCGGGCCCAGTTTATCAGCTCCACCACACCAGTCTTCTTCTCTCTTATACTCCTGCTCTAGGCTCTCAAGGACACTGCATACCTACAAGAGGAAGAAGTTCCAAGCTCTACGCCCACAGCATGTGATCAACATCACTGGAAGTACTTTTACCAAGAATACATCAAAGAGCCATGATCTTTTCCTGATTAATGACAAATGCAAGGATCGAGGGAGGCAGAAAGACATTTCAAAGAAATGACAAAGCCAAAGCTAAATTTCCTATCTCCTTCTGATATGTTTTGGATCACAAATTTAAAAGAAAAGTATCTTCACAACTACTTTCCAACCATTATTCCTTGATACCTAAGGTAGCAAGAATAATTCTAATTCTAGGATGTATCCTCCTTGCTTTTCTCTGAACTGACTGGTTTAATGTGGATGAGCATATTCAGAAGTGTTTTGTTTGTTTTTTTCCAGAGCTGAGGACCGAACTCAGGGCCTTGGGCTTGCCAGGTAGGCGCTCTTCCGTTGAGGTAAACCCGCAGCGCCTAATGAGCATATTCAGGATGACTGAGCTGTCCCTTTAAATCAAGTCTAAGGTAAAATGTCACCTGGGAATGAATCTCTCTCCTGACCTGTTCTGAGGTTTTGTAGAAGGCAACAGAAGCATTGACAAGTTTGAGGCGGTCTTCCATCTTGAGCATGAGCTGCTGCCAGTGTGAGGCCACCTTCTCAGCACAGTCACGGATCATGTCCATGTCATAGTGGTTGGCCTGCAGCATGGCCTCAGCCTTTTGCTGCACCTGCAGGGCACTCTGGTGTGTTTTCTAGGGAAAAAGAAGACAGGAGGCTTATTCAGCCGGGTGTCATATGCTGACTGAAAGAACCAGGATGTTCTTCACTTTACAGAATCAACTTTAGTTAATACTCACTAGGATGCTTCTACAATGATTTGTATCCAATCCAGTGAAAAAGTTCTCTTAGCTAGGCACAACTGAGATTATATTCCGTTTATGTAATGAAGGATGAATTAGTCACAGAATGACTCTTAGCAGTGGAGTTCTTAGCCAAGAAACAGCAGAGAGACATTTAACAAGTGATATTCAAAAAAAAAGCCCATTAAAAATTTCCAATTTTTTTTAACTTCTATTGGTCCTTATAATAGATGCTGGAGGTAAATGAACAAATGGGAACAAGGCCAGGGTGAACATTTTTTATTTTCATTTTTAAATGAAGCTCTAAATTCCAGTGAAAACTTGTTAAGAAACCAGTGATTTTTAAAAGAAGAGAAATATATAAAGGAAGAGCTAAGGATGTACCATTTGCATTCTCTATTACTATGTAATCAATCTAAGAAACTCAGATGACAAAACCAGCAACAGTCTTGCCCACATCTCCTTATGGGAAGAAAATGAGCTTCCTCAGGGCCTGAGGGCCAAGGCCTCTCCAACAAAGAATGGGTACCCTAGGCAAGGAGCAGTTAGGGCTGGTATAAATTCCGATTCAAAAAGAGAGGCAAAATCTTCCATTTCACTTGAAATTAGTGGAAAGGATCCCACAAAACATTCCATATAATATATAGTTTCAAACTTAGACACGTCACTTAAAAAACATTCAATTTAATTAATAGGAAATACTTGGCTCAGTATATTTATGAAGTTTTCAAAAGCTGCCTGGATTTGATGAATTAAGAAGTGTTAATGTGTGTCCACTGGCACTGAGTAGACGAAAATAATTTAATTTAGGGAATATAGTGATTTCTGTGACTTTTTTTAATCTGACCGACAATATGCGTGTTAGTAGAGCCAGAAACAAGCTTTCTGTCAGCAACTGTTCTATTTGCTTTTAACTTTACTCTGAGAACACCCACCAGAACTTTGTCCTACCCTCAAAGAAACCAATCCTAAAAACAATCAGTGTCTGTTGACAGTGAACATGTGCATACTAAAGTGGCCAAGGCCTTCTGCTATAGTTTGGCCCAAACTGACCCTGAACCCTTATCATGGTGAAATATGCTACTTTTAAGGAAAGGGCCTAAAGAGTTTTGAAGGCAGCATCTTTTACTGAATTTACAATCTGCATCTGTTCTCTGTAAGACCTCCAGAGCTCTCTTTTCTGAAGCTGGTTACACAGCAAGAATGTTCCTAGAAGACCATTTAAGTTTTGAGCTCCCTGATTAAATGCAATCCTGATCAAAGAAGTATTTCCTGCAAGGGTCCTTTCATTAGGACAGATGGATCCTAGCCACTTGTTATGAGATCACTGGATAGGATTTCTAGCACCAATTCCCTGAGGTTGCTATACTATTTCTTTCTCCTGGAATTACCAATTGATTTTGTCATTTTTACTAATGGAGTCTCTGGCTCCAATGATGGGTACCATATTAGGAGATGGCAGGCTGGTCTGTGGCTAACAAAGCGATGACAGAGATGGATACTGTCTTACCTCAATGGCATGCTGGAATTGCTCATGCTCTCTCTGTAGCTGCTCTGCCTCCTGCAGTGAGCTGGCTGTGATAAGGCCAGCATTTAACATAGACTCTCCATTTCGGATCCAGCCCAGCACCTGAAACACAGGGTAACTCCAAGTGGTAGCTTCTCTAGAGCATGCTGTAGCACATAAGTGAGGGAAGTGAGTTTGCAAGGTGGTCTGGGACTCCCAGATGGAGTGAAAAACTGGATTCCTGAGTATTCCACTGGGACAGTTCAAATTCCTTCAATGGCTCTAACCACAAGAACTGCAGTATTGTTCTTAGTGGTCAGTGGCAGATGGGCACTGGATTGTTAATATAAGAGCATAGGTCAGAACAGTTTGCAGATCATATTAGCAGACATACCAATACAAAGAATCCCTTGATGCTCAAGAGAAAGATTTTTCCTTTCTTTGCAAACATTTCCAGACCTAATGAATATACAAAATTTGCAAACTGTTTGATAAAGGTAACTTTTTGCTTCAGTAACTTATTTTCCAATTTAATGTCAGTTAAGGGCACAATAAACCAAGTGTGGAGTAAGCTGCAGTACAAAACTCAGGGCTCTTTGTCACCTGACTTCTCTACCTACTTGCCAGATGTCAGAAGTAGCTAGGGACATTTCTAACAACATTTTCAGCCCCAAGTCCTTCCTCTTGCCATTTATTTGCTCTCTAGTATTTTTTTTTCCAGTCCCTCAATGCTCATGAGACTTCTCCAGACTTCACCTAAGGACTCAATCACCAAGGGACAGCTGCTGCTCACTGCCTTCTCTGGGAGGGGACCAAATTCCAGCCTTTTACACCTACTGTCCATGCCCCTTGTCAGCAGGAAGTAGCCAGAGAAAATCCGTGCCCTATTTCATGATTACTAAAAGGCTGGAATGTAAAGTCCACTCCTGGATGGCTAGCAGACTCCACCCTCCTGGCAGCAAAGTCTCCACCCAGTACCTGCGTTACCTAGGCAACTGGGACACCTGGAAGAGGTCACATCTGCATCTGCTGAGGTCACATCTGAATTTGACGTGGCCACACCTTTCTCTGCCCATACCCTAGATAAGGCCTAGCCCAGGCCCAGATGTCCTCTCTCTGCTCTTTTCTAGCTCTTTCCTTCTCTTCTCTTTCCTAGCTCTCTTTCCCACCTTTCCCAGATGCTCTCTTTTCTAGCTCTTTTCTCTTCTCTTTCCCAGCAGGTCTACTGAATAAACCTACCCCTTACCTGAGAAAAAAAACCCTCAGGGCTCAACAGGAGATTAAGTCCACACACAAAAAGAAAAGTCAATTCTGACAGCAAAGGCCATAGAAATTGTGGAAGTTCAATCTGGATAGCTACTTAAGGCCAAGACCTTTATACAATATTTACCTCTTAAAAATAAAACTAAATCAGCACCAGGCTCTGATAGCTCATGCCTATAATCCCAGCTACTCAGGAGGCCAAGATCTGAAGATCACGGTTCAAGGCCAGCCCTGGCAGAAAAGTCCGTGAGACTCTAATTCCAATTAACCACCAGAAAACTGGAAGTGGCACCATGGCTCAAGTGGTAAAGTGCTCACCTTATGCTGAAGAGCTCAGGGACAGTGCCCAGGCCCAGAGTTCAAGGCCCACAACTGACCAAACAAACAAAAAAACCAAATCAGGAAGTAGAGATGTGGCTCAAGTGGTAGCCTTGAGTAAAAAAAAACAACAACCAGGAGTTCAAGGCCCTGAATTCAAGTCCCTGTACTGGCATGAGGGAGATAAACAGAGAGAGAGAGAGAGAGAGAGAGAGAGAGAAAAGAGAGAGAAAAGAGAGAGAGAGAGAGACAAGGAAGGAGGGAGGAAAGTAGGGAGTGAAGGAAGGAAAGAGGAAAGGAAGGAAGGAAGGAAGAAAGGAAGGAAGGAAGGAAGGAAGGAAGGAAGGAAAGGAGGGAGATGTGGTGGGTTTAAAAACAATACTTTTCAGTACAACTCATTTATAGGATATTATAATTCTAGCCCATGAGATCAAAGCTGTAGTCTTTGAAGGAGTTTATGACAGTATCGCTTTTCTGACACAGAAACCACCTCATTCATGTTATTTGTTTTCCCTTTCCTAAGCCTGGATATTGAGGTGATGATTAGAACTACAACTGCTATAGGGCAATCACAAGAAAAAAGCCACCTATAACCAAGATTTGGCCTAATGTATCATAGGGCCACCAAATGGACATTAACATGTGCTACCTATTGACTTGTTCCATAGGGAAAAATACCTTTCTTTTAAAAAGCCTGCAAGCAATGTCAAATTGTAGGGGGAACACTAGTTTATTCCTTTATTTCTTAAATATATAGTTTTGGTTTGGGCAACAGAAAGTCTTTGTTGGCAAGTTACAACGCTTTGTTTCACTTAAAATGCAAACATGGAAAGACCAACAAGGGTTTGGGGTCTGTTCTAATAAAATAGTATGCACACTCCCAAATGGTCCAACTCTGCACACAGATCTTACATGGTTGGATGGCATCATAGCAGGGCTGGCTGGCTGTGTGCCTACAGACCACCACAGACTCAGCTGGAAACAGCTGATCTGCAGACTCTCTGCCCACAGAATGAGACGCAACGTTTACCTGTGGAAGCCCTTTGGCATTTAGCCCCAAACAATCCTTTTCATATGTCCAATTTTTATTTCTTCCATGTACTTGGTAAATACGACATTATCGTATCTTGATAAGAAAAGCTTCAGCTTTTTATCAATCCTGGCAGATTGCGGGGGGGGGGGGGGCGACGGGGGGGGGGAATTATATAGTTCCTAGCCTAGGAAGAATGTGCTCAAGATCTCAAGAAAGAGACCAACAATACCAAGACAACCTCATGGTCATGATATTCAAGGGCTACAGCTGCCAGGTAGGGGGAGTTTTTCTACTACCCAGCAGACAAGCCATTGTCTGGGCCACTGGCTCCATTTTATCATTAGATATTGCATTGGGGGTTTGGAGTATTATATTACATGTAAGACAGTTGTGCTGTGATCAGGGAAGATCCTCCCAGATACTGACAGGCCTGAATTTCCATCTTGCCAATGCCAAGGGCCTAAAGCCTCCTCACCTCCACACATTTTGCCCTTTGCTCACCTGCTTCACCTCTGCCTGCAGGTGGCGCAGTTGTACACACTGCTCCAGGTGCTTCCTATGCTGTTCAGCAGCTAAATCCAGCTCCTGTTGTTTTTCATGAAGAAACTCCAACAGGTCCTGAACCCGAGTTGCCATATCCACATCTCTATCACAAAGCAGCTCCACACCTGCGGACATTGGAGGAAGACCCTAAAATTCAATGTTCACCTTCACCTGTTCAAAACTCGTACATGAGGTTTGGCTGTGGATGACCGCCCACTGGGCTCTTACTCAATTGTGGGAGGAGTTCCATCCCAGCAGAGCTGTATTTACCTGTCTCAGCAAACTACTGTTTAAGAAGACATACAGAGAATTCAAATAAATCCACTTGCCACTTAGTGGCCATGTGGCATTTTTACTTTGTATAAAATAAACACACAGATTTTAAAATAAGTTCCTGTCACTAGTTAGTTACATTTCTGAGCTTATAGTGACATCTGTGGGCAAAATATAAACTAAGGAAAACTAAATATCGTGAAAACATTTGTTAGGATTTTCTCATCAGAAAAAACCTATTATTTTTAAATATGTTCATGACAGGGGAAATAATACATGAAAGTATTTATGAATAAGTTTCCTAATCATAAAGTTAAATGTGACTTCTATATTATATGAAATAAAATGCAGAACATTTCCTCTTAAAAGAACAGGTAGCGATAATAGCTGAAATGGCTACATAATCTGTAGTCATCACACTGAAACCTCAATTCTACCAGTGACAAAAATAATTCACAGCTGCTATCGACAGCACCACCTTTCTTACCAGAGGCCTGGACTTCATTGACATATTGCAAAAGATCCTGCCCTTGGTGAATGACATCAAAAGTCAAGTTATTCATGGTCAAGGCTTTGTCAGCATGGTGCTGGAGGCGCTGTTCCGCAATTGTGAGGTCTTCCGTGTCAAAGTCATTCATTTGCTGAGAAAGTTCATCATTCCAAGACTCAAGGTCTGAGATGATCTGATAGGGGAAATGATATATTTAAGATCAAGACTTAAAGCATAAACTCACTGTGCTTACTAAAGGAATAGACGAAGCCAAAAGGGCACGGAAAGAGTATTACATAAAATGGTTACATTTTATAGTAAAAGCCTTATCAAAGCTGGTGTGTATGTGTGGCTGGTCCTGGAGCTTGAAATCAGAGTCTAAGCACTGTCCCTGTTCCTGAGTTCTTTTGCTTAAAGCTAGAGCTCTACCACTTGAGTCCTAGCTGTACTTGGCTTTTTGGTGGTTAATTGGTGATAGGAATCTCATGGACTTTCCTGCCCAGGCTTACTTTGAACTGTAACCCTCAGATCTCAGGCTCCTGAGTAGCTAGGACTACAGCATGTGCCACTGGCACCCAGCTAATAGAGCTGTTTAAAAAAAAAAAAGTATACTCACAAAGAGGACAATTAGGTATTTAAAAAGAAAAAATACCACAAGAGTAAAATATATTGAGTATATAAACATTCACTATTACTACAAGTGCTTAAAAAAGAAGCCCTTTTGATTTTGATTAGACACAGATTTGGGAAACTGCCTTTATCATGAAAATTTTTAAAAGAGAAAATAATTATTGAACATTTCATAAGACATTTATAGATATGCTTATTAAATATAGAAAGAATGTAACTTGAAAATTATTTGTTTTCACATCATAGGAAATAGCTACTCTGGGAAACCATCAACACCACAGTGAAGTGTCTGTTTCCTCAGAAGAGCTGCAGGATTTATCAGCAGAAGGATCAGGACTCAGAAATGGACAGTTTCAGCTTCCCAAAGAAGTGGGCCAGTAGGTTACACTTTCTCATGAGTAGAGCTGTGATATTCCACCTTTTAAACATTCGTGCACAAAAAACAAAGCCTGAGTCTAATTAGATTTTTGCATCTACGTTTAGAAGAAATACCAAGGAAAGAAAAAGCTAACCTAAATATGAGGTGAGAAATTGAAGAGTGTCGCTCCTGGGTTTTGTTTTTGCTGTGGTTGTTTAACAACTGAAACATGGCAGTCGGTCATGGAATTGGGATGTGGGAAAGGAGGGCAAAAAAGGAGTTGATTCATCTAGACTCACAAGATTAGCTACTGCTGTGTGCTTCCCAAATGAGGCCTCATTTAAATCTGAGTACGCGCAGGGTCTCCTAAGATAGGAGATGACTTAAATGAGTAAGGTATTCAAGCGCGCTCACGGTGCAGAAGAAGCAGCCATCTATTTTAGAGATCCTTTGGAAAGCATTTAGGGTGAACAATACGGAATTGCCCTAGCTCTCTCTAGCCAGAGTTGGGGTCCTAACACACAACTCCCCAAGAGATCGACTGCAACAAATACACAAGCAGAGAATCCCATTAAATAGTTTGCCCACAAAAGAGCAGAAAATCGCGAAGACCCCTCCTCATCCCGAGGCTGCTGGGACTCAGGAGCCCCAGAGGACCGCAGAGCCCTGGCGTAGAAAACTCTACACCAAGGACTGGACGGTGCAGACAGAGCCCGAGCCCGAGCCCGAGCCCAGGGGCGAGGCACCATGATGCCAGACCCCGGGAGTACCCTGGCCCCAGACGTGGAGAGCGCCCTTGGCCCTCAGCCCTTGGCTCCAGACGTGGAGAGGGCCCTGGGCCCTCAGCCCTCGGCCCCAGACGTGGAGAGCGCCCTCGGCCCTGAGCCCTCGGCCCTGGTCCCAGACGTGGAGAGCGCCCTTGGCCCTCAGCCCTTGGCCCTCGGCCCTAGTCCCAGACGTGGAGAGCGCCCTCGGCCCTCGGCCCTCGGCCCTGGTCCCAGACGTGGAGAGCGCCCTTGGCCCTCAGCCCTCGGCCCTCGGCCCTGGTCCCAGACGTGGAGAGCGCCCTCGGCCCTGGGCCCTCGGCCCTGGTCCCAGACGTGGAGAGCGCCCTCGGCCCTCGGCCCCAGACCGGACAGTGCCCTGGGCCCCGGACCCTGACAGCGCCCTCGGCCCCAGGCTCTCGCAGCGGGCACGGAGAGCAGGGCGCAGATCCAGGGCTGCCACAGCACGCCGGCTGGCCCACACCAGGTCCAGGACAGTGATGTCCAGGAGAGTGATGTCCAGTCCAGCGCTGGCGGCGACCCAGAGCTCGGCCAGGACCCCACCCCCGCAGGAACCGCACTCTTAGAGGACAGGGGACAAAGACTTCCCCACCGCCCCACTGCTCCCACGGGCTTCAGCCGGAGGCCACGGGGACTCATACAAGCGGGTGCTGGGACCCCGAGTTCCCCACGTTTGCCAGGAATGTAGGGACCACCGCTCCCCACCAGCGAAACAGACAGGTTCGAGCACGCAACCACGGGCACAGGGCTCCCCCGTCCCCAAGCCCAGGCCTACCTGGAGCCCAGAACTGCGCAGGCCGCAGCTGAGCCGTAAAACACACGCAAGACCATGGCCCCAAGGACCCAGCCAGGGCCAGCCTGTGCCACGCTCAGGCCCTGGACCCAAATGCGTAAATGACAAGGAAAGATTACAAGATTCATGGACAATCAAGACAACAAACCAAATCCAAAACCAACAGCAATCTAGGTAAGAATTCCAGTGAGAGTGAAGAAAAAATGGACTACAACAGAACCGTTAAAGAAATGACGACAGAATTGGCCAATGAATAAAACGGGAGATGCAATAGTAATTTCACGAGCACAAGGAAGAAATAGCAAAGGAATTCCAAGACTTCAAAAAGAGATGCTGACAAAGTAGGCACGGTATATACCTCATTAAGACTGACTGATATTGAAAGCATAAATGGTTCAATTTCCACAATGCAAACCACAGTGAAAGCCATAGGTAACAGATTAAGTGAAATAGAAAACAGAGTATCAGGAGGCAAGGATGAAACAGAGGAACTGGAACAGGAAGTCAAAGGTATGGACAAAACACTCAGAAATTACCAAAGGGAAATCCAAGAACTGACAGACTCAGTCAAAGGGAAATCCAAGAATTGGAAGATTTGGCCCAGAAATCAAATATAATTGGGATCGATGAAGAGGAAGAATTTGATAATAGAGGCATGGCAAACCTATTTAGTAAGATAATTACAGAAAACTTCCCCAATCTTAAGGGGAAAAAAACCTCACCTATGTAACAGAAATGTAGAATACCTAATAGACAGGATTCTAGAAGAAACACTTCTAGACATATCAAAATAAAAATACTAGACTTGAATAGCAAGGAATTGTTTGTAAATGCTACAAAATCAAAGAAGGAGCTATATTACAATGGAAAGAAAATCAGAATCACTGTGGAACTCCACACAAACTCTCAACACTAGGAGAGCCTGGAATGTTATTATCCAAGCCCTGAAGATCAATATCTGTCAACCCAAAACTTTCATGAAAAACAAAAATTAAAGGAATTCACGAACACTAAACCAGCACTACAAAGAATACCAAAGGGAAGAATACAATCTAAAGAGAAGATCAAAAAGAAACATATCATACAAAAATCATTAGATCAATTTAATAAGCACAGGAAGAGGAAAGAAGCAAAATACAGGAAAAGTAGAAAATGGTAGGAAACATGACACATCTCTCTCTAATAACCCTAAACATTAGTATATTCAATTCCCCAATCAAAAGAAAAAGAAGCACAGATTGGATAAAAACGCAAGATCCATCCATTTGTAGTCTCCGAAAGACCCATCTCACAGACAAAGATAAAAACAAATTCTGAGTGAAGGGATGAAAAAAGATCTTCCACGCAAATGCACCCTGCAAGAAGGCAGGAGTAGCCATATTGCTATCTGGTGATAAAAACAGACTTCTCATTAAATCAGTACAAAAAGACAAGGAAGGTCATAAGGTCATCACATAGTAATAAAGGGAAGGATCCCTACACCAAACAATGGAGCAGCTAAATATGTTAAGCAAATACTCCCTGGTCTACAGAACAAGACAGACCCAAACACAGTAACAGTTTAACACCTCACTCTCAAAAACAGCACAGGCCAACCAACCAAAAGATAAGCAAAGAAGCTTCTGAACAAAATGACACCGTATCCAAAAGGACTTAACAGACATCTAGAATGTTCTACCCAACAACAACCCAACACACATTCTTCTCAGTATCCCATGGAACGTTCTACAAAATAGATCATATCAAAGTTCACTTGAAGCCTAAGCATGAGGATTGACATAATCCTTTAATCCTCTCTGACCACAGTAGAATCAAACTAGTTCTTAACAGCAAAACATACTGTAGAAATTACTCAAATATATGGAGGCTGCCCAGCACACTACTGAATAACACCTGGGTCACAGAAGAAATTAAGGAAGACATTAGAAAGTTTTTACAACTCAATGAAAATGAAAACACGTCACAATGGAACCTCTAGCATACAGCAAAAGCAATGCCAAGGGGAAAGTTCATACCCCTAAGCGCACACATAAAGAAAACAGAAATAGCTCAAGTAAATAACCTCATAATGCAATTAAAACTGCTGGAAACGCAAGAAAAAAAATTAAATGTAATGCTACTAGACAGAGAGAGAGCAAAGATTAGGGCAGAAATCAAGGAGATAGAAATTTAAGAAACTATACATAAAATCAATGAAACAAAAGCAGTTTTTTGAAAAAAATTAATAAAAATTACAGAACACTGCAAGATTTATAAAAAAGAGATTAATAAGATCAGAGATGCCACAGAAAAAATTACAACAAACATCCAAGAAATCCAAATGATTATAAAGAGCTACTTCCAAATTTATACTCACTAAAGAAGGAAAGCAGCAGAAAAGGACATTTCTAGAAACATACAAACTGCCCAAACAGAACCATGAAGATATAAGTCAACTAAATAAGCCAAGAATATTCAATGAGATAGCAGAAGTAATCAGAATTCTTCCAACAGGGAAAAGCCCAGGCCCAAATGGATTCACCACAGAATTTTATGACTTCTTTTTTCTTTGTGCCAGTCCTGGGGCTTAAACTCAGGGCCTGGGCATTGTCCCTGAGCTTCTTTTGCTCAAGGCTAGCACTCTACCACGTGAGCCTTAGTGCCACTTCTGGCCTTTTCTGTTTATGTGGTAATGAGGAATAGAACCCATGCATGCTAGGCAAGCACTTTACCACTAAGCCACATTCCTAAACCAGAATTCTATAAGACTTTTAAAGAAGAACTAATACCAATACTCCTCAAGCTTTTCCATGAAACAGAAGCAAATAGAGCAATCCCAAACTCATTCTATGAAGCCAGCATCACACTCATCCCCAAACCAGGAAAGGATCCATACAAAAGAGAGAACTGCAGACCAATTTTTCTGACAAAAACAGATGCAAAATTCCTCAATAAAATATTAGCCAACAGAATCCGGAAACAAATAAAACATCATACATTATGACCAAGCAGGCTTTATCCCACAGATAAGAGGCTAGTTTAGCCGGGCACTGGTGGCTCACGCCTATAATCCTAGCTACTCAGGAGGCTGAGATCTGAGGATCGCGGTTCAAAGCCAGCCCGGGCAGGAAAGACTGTGAGACTCCTATCTCCAATAAACTACCAGAAAACCGGAAGTGGCGCTGTAGCTCAAGTGGTAGAGCGCTAGCCTTGAGCTGAAGAGCTGAGGGACAGCGCCCAGGCCCAGAGTTCAAGCCCCATGACCATGACCGACAAAAAAAAAAGAGGCTAGTTTAACATATGCAAATCAATAAATGTAATTCAACCTGTCAACAGAGCCAAGAACAAGAACCACATGATCACTTCAATAGATGTAGAAAAACCCTTCTACATAATAAACCATCCATTCATGTTTAAAGCTCTGGAGAAACTAGGCATAGAAGGAGCATTCTTTAAAACAATAAAAGCCATATATGACAGACCAACAGCCAATATACTACTACAGGGGCAAAAACTAAAACCATTTCCCCTAAAATCAGGATCAAGGCAAGGATGCCCTTTCTCTCCACTCCTCTTTAATACAGTTGTGGAATTCTTATCCAGAACAGTAAGGCAAGAAAAGGACATTAAAGGGAAAGAAGAAATTGAACTATCCCTATTTGCAGATGATATAATTGTATACCTGAAGGACCCAAAAAATCCCACTCCCAAACTTCTAGAACTAGTCGACCACTTTGGCAAAGTAGCAGGATTCAAAATTAACCCACAAAAATCAGTAGCCTTTCTTTATGCCAACAATGTACAACCAGAAAGGGAAATCATGAAAGCAACCCCATTTTCAATAGCAAACAATAAAATAAAAATAAAACAATAAAAACAACAAAATACCTAAGAATTAACCTAACCAAAGACATAAAAGATCTATTTAGTGAAAACTATAAAAATCTAAAGAAAGAAATCAAACCAGGAAATAGGAAGACTTTCCATGTTCATGGATAGTAGAATATTGTGAAAATGGCAATACTACCAAAAATAATACACAAATTCAATGCAATCCCCATCAAAATCCAAATGACAGTCTTTACTGAAATAGAGAAAACAATCCAAAAATTCATATGGAACAATAAAAGACCTAGAATAGCCAAAGCAATTCTAGTCAAAAGAAATAATTCAGATAATTATCACAATACCAGATTTCAAGCTCTACTATAGAGCCACAATAACAAAAACAGTTTGGTACGGGCATAAACACAGACCCAAAGATCAGCGGAACAGATTAGAAGACCCAGAAATAAAACCACATACTTACAGTCATCTGATATATGACAAAAGAGCCAAAGACTTATCAGCAGAAAAACATAGCCTCTTTAATTGCTGGTGTTGGAAAACTGGGCAGCCATGTGCAGAAAACTTAAAGTGGATCTGGATCCCTGCTTGTCGTCACCATGCACTAACATCAACTCAAAATGTTTTAAAGACCTCAACATCAGACCCAAAACTCTGAAACTACTGCAAGACAGACATTAGACCTTAGAGGCACAGGTAAGAACTTCCTGAATAGAGTCCAAGGGGCAAAACAGACAGGAGAGAAACTAAACAAATGGGACTCCATGAAAATAAAAAGTTTCTGCCCCACAGCTAAAGACAGCCACCAAAGTAGAAAGACAGCCAACCAATTGGGAAAAGATCTTTACCAGCAATACATCAGACAAAGGCCTAATATCCAATATATACAGAGAGCTCAAGAAACTAACCCAAACCTAATAAATCAAGCACTAAATGGGCAAGGGAGCCAAGGAGAGACTTCTCAAAAGAAGGGGTAAGAATAGCGAAGAAACACATGAGGAAATGTTCATCAACACTGGCCATAAAGGAAATGCAAATAAAAACAACCCTGAGATACCACCTTACCCCAGTCAGAATAGCCTATATCCTAAACTCAGCCAACAACAGATGTTGACGGGGATGTGGGGAAGGAGGAACCCTACTTTACTGCTGGTGGGAATGTACACTAATACTACCACTTTGGAAGGCAGTCTGGAGGTTCCTCAGAAAACTAAATACAGATCTTCCCTATGACCCAGCTATGCCACTCCTAGGTATCTACTCCGAGCAACAGGAACCAGGATATAAGGACACATGTACCTCCATGTTCATTGAAGCACTGTTCACAATAGCCAAGGTATGGAAACAACCCAGATGCCCCACAATAGATGAATGGAACCAAAAAATGTGGTATCTATATACAATGGAATTTTATATAACCATTAGAAAGGATAAAATAATGGCATGCACAGGGAAATGGATGGAACTAGAACAAATCATGTTAAGTGAGGTAAGCCAAGATCAAAGAGACAAACAGTATGTTCTCCCTAATATGCAGAAGTTAGCTTTAAAACACAAAGGGACATGACAAATTACACAGGATTCTAGACACTCACATACAGTGAGACCAAAGAGGATAGTCTTAGGAGAACATTTCCAAGTCATAATACCCAAGCCTTCACATGTACATAAAATAATATACATACTGAACCGGACTCCAAAGATAAGGCAACAAAGGAGCTCTTCTTAATTTGTCTTTTCATTTTCAGATGACTGTATTCTTTACCTCATATACACGTGCACATCTGAGGGAAGGTGGGGTGAGGGCATAGAATGATTGGAAAATGGGTGGAAAAGTGCAACAGCGAGCCCACCGGCTGCACTGGACATTGATGAAAGCCAACAAACGAACTCGTAGGCGGAGATGGGAGAGAATGAGGGAACAGATGACACTAAGCTACCTGACATATGTAAAGATAACCCTGCTGTATATAACTTCTAAAACAACAATAAAGATTTTTTTTAAGGAAAGCATTTAGGAGTGAAATGAAAAGTGGGCACTCTCTACAATATGTTAGGACAATAAAAAACAAAGGTTATCTGACATAAGAGTGATAAATCTTCTTTTTGGGAAGTAGGCGTGTGGAAATGCCATTGTCCTTCTGACTCCACTGCTATGTATGTTTAAAAACCTTTACATCATAGTTTTAAAAAGAACTTCTTGTGAAAGAACATACTATATATCTTAATGCAATAGCAGTTTTCTATATATACCTCTACTTATCCATATGAACATTAACCAAGCTAGCATGGAAGTTTTAATCTAAGAATCCAGTTATTATCAGTGAAAGTAATCAACACTTCAGGATTCCCCAAATTCCTACTGCACAGATTATCCTGATTATTTCTTTTATTACTGACATTCACATATGTTATACGTTATATTATTAATAAAATCTAATAATACAACATACTGTATTTAATAAGATTGCATAATTAATAAATAATAAGGCACAAGACAGGAAGTAACTGAAGGAAAAAAATGTTGAAAGGGAAAACAACCAGCCCTAACTTTCATATTTCTGTCTACTCTAATGAGAATTTTCTTTTGGAATATCTATTTCTTTACAGACCCTCAAATTGGAGAGGCTTAGGTATGACAATGAGTCAGACTGGCAATAATGTCTACTAGAGATTACAAGAGGCTCAGAACACACTCAAACTGTATATAATAAACAAAGATTAATGTGCTAAACCAGCAGGATCGAAAGACCTTTGCTGAGAATAAAGAAACCCTTGAGGGCCACAATCAAAAGGCCATTAGCAAAAGATCTTGCTCCAAAGCTTAGCATTATAGCTTAACAGCACTATAGTGAAAACAACAACAACAAGAACAGAAACAAAGACCAAAAAAGAAGTCTGGACAATAACAAAACTGAGATAGTAGAGTCATGATGTAAACACAGTTTCTTGGGAGAAATAACTAGAAAAAAACAAAAAAAAAAGTGCCTCAATTTTGTAGTTTGCATCTCTTCCTAAATATACATTTACAAAATTGTCATAGGATGATATGTTGATAATTTTCTTGTTTTTGCAGATCATCTGAGATTTTATTTAGAATATCTTTCCAAGAACATATGTGGGAAATAAGCTGAAATACCTGTATTCTAAAAAGAGAATCATATGACAGCCTTGATACTTTGTGAGATGTGCATGCTATTCTAGTTGAAAATAGGACATAGGAGGGACTTTTAGAAAATGAGCCAAGTTTGAATTTGTATATGTATATTTGTATGTATTTATACAGCTCACTCTTTTTTTTTTATCCACTCATCAAGCTGAAGGATCTAGTTTGGCTAGAAGAAGGGAAAAATGAATAAAAAAGCGAACAAGGCACAAATGTAGTCTTAATACTAATGTACATACATAAGAAAGGAAGTGGAAAAAGTGAAATGAGGCTGGAGAGAATAATGGAAGGGATAACTTGATCAAGAAGCACTAGACACTTAAATGGACATGTTAAATTGTAACCCCCTTGTACAACCTTTGGAGTTTCAAACAAAACAAACAAAAAACCACACACATGAGCCAAATAACAGAAGAACTTTATTTTCTCATATCCCTAACGCCATACGTCCTATGACAGTGAGGTGAGGCTTCTTCTCAGGGAGGAAAGGAGATCCCTGCCAAGTCTATCTGACTCAGATTTCCATGTGTCAAAACAATTAAAGAGAATGGGTCATATCCATTCTTGAGCCACAGCCTCTGAAATGCTACAAATCCTATTTGACTGCACCCTGACACTAAAGTGTGGGTTGATTTCCTCCTGCACTACTTGGGGTTTGACCCTCTAGTTTGTTCGATCAGTGGTGGGGTTTGTGGGGGAACATATAGCCTGTATGCCATATAAACCCTCAAAATCACTTGGCCCATGATACCATGCAAACTCCTCATATGCATTGCATTAGCTGCCTGAGGCTGTCTGCCTATACTGTAAACATTCTAAGGTCCACAAATAACACCACAGATTGTGTGCCTTCATTGTGGTTTTGGATCAGGTTCAGTAAGAGTGGAGATACATAATGAAAAGTTTGTTCCTCTTTTAAGAAGCACTGATACAAATGAAGTAAAAATTACTTCTGAATATCAAAATGTTCTAGAAGAATTACTTCAACTAATGCTTATGATTGCTTTGTGTTTCTTAGTGGAAAATATTTCAAAAGCAGTTAAGTTTCAAAAAAGTAAGTCCACTACAGCTAGAGAGGACCAGATCTGCCTGGTCTCTGTTCACAAGATGTGGCCATCTGGAATCCCACGGGCACCCTGGGACATGTAGGTCCCTACTGCATAGCTGTAAGTGGGTCTGAAGATCAAGACGGACTACACTTGAGCAGGATGACCAGGCATTGTGGTGTTAGAGTTTAACTTCTTTCTTTTTATTAACTGAGGATAATGATGCAAAGAGTCAAGAAAGTCTTTCTTTAACCAAAGCTCTTGAAGTTGAGAAAACCAGTGCTGAAAGTTGAAAAAAACAGACAATCAATGAATCACCAGAAAACTGGAAGTGGTGTTGTGGCTCAAGTAGTAGAGCACTGGCCTTGAGCTGAAGAGCTGAGGGATAGTGTCCAAGCTCAGAGTTCAAGCCCCACAACCAACAAAAAAAACAACAACACAGTAACAAAAAACAAAACAGACAATCAAAGGTAGAGAAGAAAGGCTCCCTTATTCTACCTAGTGCAGGGTGTACAGACAGGACAGAAGGCACAACAGGCAC
This sequence comes from Dipodomys merriami, assembly GCF_024711535.1. NCBI lineage: Eukaryota > Metazoa > Chordata > Mammalia > Rodentia > Heteromyidae > Dipodomys > Dipodomys merriami. Next base: position 9,129,444 of record NW_027204715.1, on the reverse strand, counting down.
ATTACAGACAAAGGGTTCTTCTTAAAGCCAAGGGAACCAGATGAGTGGGGGTTGTCTGTGCAAGGCCATTCCCATGCCCGAGCCTCGTGGCTCCTCAATGCCTGATCTGCCTGAACACCCCCACCCCCAGTACCATTGCTGAGTTCTGCCTCAGGACAAGCCACCAGTCCTGAGAAGCCCTGCCCTTCAGATCTGCATGTTTTTTTTCAGATTCTTGTACAAATGCAGGCCACGTCTAGAAAGAGCCAATGGGGAATTGAGGAATCATGGGGTCCCCTGCAGCTGCTAGCTCTGTGACCAGAATCCTGGCTTTGCACAGGTTAGGGGATTTGCACAGGTTAGTTCCTTTCATCAGGTTTCAGAGAGTTTAGTTTTGTTCACCCATACTTACTACTGTATGCACATCAAATTCTCAAGAAAAGAGCTTCCTCAGAACAGAATTCAGAACTACAACTTTTTTTTGAAGACAGTTAAAAGGCGTATTTACTTCTCTTATTCACATATAAAGGTATGAAAATGCATTTTTAAATAGAAATGATAGAAAATCTCAGGGCAGCTTTGTGGAAGAAAAATTAGGTTTCCTGGACCTAAAACAATAGTTAAAGATCACTCTCCTTCTTGGAGAAAGAGAAAGATGGATGGAAAAGCGAGGATGGTGTGGGGGGAGGAAGAGAGGAAGAGAAACACAGAGAGGGAAGAGAGAGAAGAAGTGAGAGTGGCGGCCTTAGCTATTGTCTGCTTCAGGGAAGGCAAGTGCTGGGCAGCCATATGACCAAGCCTCACATGCACCTAGGCAAGGAAATGTCCTTTTTTCACAGGCGTTGTCTGCAAATTCCTCTCAATGCTGCTCAGCTTCGATTCTTACACTTTATCCCATGTCTCTGCTCTTCCCAGCTGACCCTACTGCAGTTTCTCACCCCAGAATGAGGCCCTGACCTCTGAGGGCTGAGCACAAGGAGGCATGGGACAGGGTAGAGGAAGGGGAAAGGAGCTAGGGGCTCTGCATCTCCCACCAGATAGACAAGGGTATTGGACACTTACTTCAATGGCATCCCTTTCAAAGATGCGTAGCTGCAAGAAGAGTTCAAGCTTGATCTTGCGCTCCTGAAAGAGCTCCTCCATCTGTGACTGGGCCTCGTCCAGCTGTTGCAGCACCGTCTCAATGTGATTGATGGAACTATTGTGGGGGGTCTTGTTGCTGGAGATGGCAGAGTCCCTGTAAGGGCAGGGAGAGAGCGGGATTGTAACAAGACAAACAGGAATTGGATGAGAAAATGTCACATTGTTAGACATCAGATCTGGCAACTCAAATCTTCAGGGGAAGAGGCTGGCAGGAAGCTGGACTTTGTCTCAGAAAATGGAAAAGGCTTCGCTCTGCAAAACCCCACTATCCTTCCTCTCCGTGGTCCTGCCAAACCCAGAGATGTGCTGCAGAGCATCTATGACTCAATGGCATGTTTCTAAATCACTCTCAAAGCCGTCTAATAATTACAGAAAATTATTCTGGTAAAGTTTTAGTTTGAGCACTTTCCCCTTTTAAGAACAGCAAATAGCTGATACCAATTTAGAGCAGCGAGAGAATTGCACTGCTTGAGAGGTTGCTCTTTAATGTAATTAATGAAAACTTTACTTTTACACAATTAAGCTTCTATCAATCATCTTGAATGACACATAGAGGGCTACAGCTTAGTAACTAGTCCCCAAGAACCAATAAAATGAATTTTTTCAATTTGTTTCCAAATCTGTCAGTTTCCTGTCTTATAGTGAGTACACTGGGAGTTACTACCCTGCCACACCCATGGCCTACCAGCCATGGATGGATGTGATGGTGCCTCAGACAGGGTTAAGAGGTGGAGCACTTACCTAGTATGTGAGAGGCTTGGTTTTGATCCCCAGCACTGTAAAACACAGCAACAGAAAAAGGCACCTTTGCTGCCATGCATGAGATAGGCAGGTCACTGGGGCCTGAGGATCTTCTAGGAGGTTTGGATTCACTCATTTATAAAGAAATTTTGTAATTCCTAGATGTTAAGAGGATATGTTTAAGCTGGGCACCAGTGGCTCACGCTTGTAATACTAGCTACTCAGGAGGCTGAGATCTGAGGATCATGGTTCAAAGCCAGCCGGGGCAGAAAAGTCCATGAGACTCTCATCTCCAATAGATCACCAGAAAACCAGAAGTGGCTCAAGTGGTAGAGTGCTCGCCTTGAACTGAAGAGGTGAGGGACAGCGCCCAGGCCCAGGCCCAGGCCCATAGTTCAAGCCCCATGACCGAGCAAAAAAAAAAAAAAAAAGAGGATACATTTACAGCTAAATTTTGAGGCTTACTGGTCTATGTTGTAATGAGAAAAAAATTATGGAACTCAAAAAATTTGAGGAAGGAAGAAAGGAGAGAAAAATAGAAAGCTGCTGCTCTCCTTTGAATTCACAAGTGTCATGTTTTCCACCTAGTAGGAAAGAGAATTAGAGCTACTTGCTCAAAAACATAGGAAGAAGGGAACTCCAGCAGAAATTGAGAATCCGTATTTCTCTTCCTCTCTTCCTCTCCCCACACCATCTTCTCTTTTCCATCTATCTTTCTCTTCTCTCTCCAAGAAGGAGAGTGATCTTAGCTATCGTTTTAGGTAACAGGAAACCCAATTTTCCCTCCATAAACACAGGTAAGGAGCAAGGCTCACCTTAGCTGCTGGATGAGGTCCTCCCCTTCCTTGATCACATTGACAGTCACTTGCAGTGTGGTCTGTTGCTGCTGCCCAAAACGTTTGATGAGATCCTGCACAGCCTCCACTGACTCGGCATACACATCGTCCAGCAGCTCCTTCTGCAGTTCCTCCAGCCATGTCCACAGCTGCAGAGGGACAGGGCACAGTGAGCAGGCAGTACACTGGGCACTTGCATGGGAAGGTACTCCCTGGGAGGGAGGAAGGGAGGGAAGGAGGGAAGGAGGGAAGGAGGGAGGGAGGGAGGAAGCACCACAAACAGTCTGGGCGGCCAGGGGAACACAGGCACAAAAAAAGCAGCAAGCCACCACTGTGTGGAGAAAAAATAAACAGGCAAAGGCGGAAGGGACTGTCACAAAAAAGAAAAAGGAAAGGGAAGCTACTCTCCCCTTCTAAGGCTCAATCAGGAGAGCAATGGAAATACAAACACTCCCTCAGAAAACAGGAACATGTGCTGGACACAACAGGCATTCACATGTCCTCTGCTTTAGCAGATGAAGAGTTTTATTCTTGGTAGATGCATTACACTGCATTATTAATTACTAAACCACCACTCAGAGGCACAGAGTTTACATCCCTCAGAAGAGAGAGAGCACACAGTGTGGTGAAATTTATTCATGACTATATTTGGAAGAAGGGCAACACAGTGGCCCCGAGGTAACTGCACTCAGCCCAGGGCTGCAGGGCCAGTTTGTTCCAGTTCATCCTGTCATGATAAGACATAGAATGCACTGCCACCAGGGACCTGGACACACCAACTTGGAGCAAGAGCAGTAAGAACTATTTCAGGCCAGCTGGGAGCTGGAAATCAGAGCACTGCCCACTTCCTGGAAGGCCATCGACTCCTCCAAATCTCTGGGGCACCATTCTTGGAATCAAAAGGGCAACTGATCAGACCAAACAGGCCCTGGTGGCTTGATAATACGTTCTGCCTATGGAGCAAAGACTTCCAGCTTCCTCAGAGATGGCATAGCATGAATCGCGCTGCATCTAATGAGTCCACCGCCTCCACTATAGAAGTTACTAAGAGGAGCAGATGAAAGAGGAAGAGGCAAGAAGGCACTCTATAAACAATGCTCTAGACACATTAATTACTGAAATTATAAGGACAAAACCAAACTAACTGAATAGAGATTTGTTCAAGGAAACATTGGCAAGCAAGTAACAATTTGGCTGTTCTGAGCAATAACAGGTGTCTTACCAAAACAAGCTTGTGATATTTTATTGAGTTTAAAAAAAAAACCCCTAACCAAAAATATCTGCTATACTGATGCATCAGGACATGTCTACTTAGATGACAGCCTGCCTTCCATGTCCAAGCAGCAGAGTGGAGGCAGATGACTGACCATGCCAATAAATAAAATCCACACCATACAGACATGGCCCTCTTTCACACTCTCAAAATGGACATCTATTTTTAAAACGTGTAGCCCTTTGCAACTTCATTTATTCTTCTGAAAAGAAAAAAAAATGTTCATTTCACTCCTCCTTTCAAAATCTGAACTCCATCTCCCACCTAAATACTTGGGCTTCACTGAAGCTGCTCCAGGAACTGCTACTAATCAGTCTAGGGAAGAGCCTGCCCTCAGGGCCTCGCCTGGGCTTCAGGTCTGCCAGAGCACCATGCCTGTCCCCGACACTGGCTATTTTTCCTGGTGTAGTGTCGAGATGCCCTGTGAACCTCAGGGATTCCTGGACCACCTTAGACTTCAGTGGCTCTCTCTTGACTTAAGTCCAACTCCAGGACCCAGCCTGTAAGACAAGTGGAATAGAGTGCCTATGTGGATGAAGATGGCTTCAACCTTTTTTGTTACAATGTAACATGTTATACTTGTTACATTGTAACAAATCTCACCTTTATACAGGTAAAGAGAAAACTGGAAAAAAAACTACTTTGAACTGGCCCAAGCACAATGTGTAAGTGGAATTCTATATAATGCTACCATAACAGTATAAGTCATTCTTCTTCCACAAATGATAATTAGGATAAAACACTGCTCATAAGAAAAAAAAAAGTACATTATGAAGCCAGATGCTTGAGTTGAAATCCCCACTTAACATTTTTAGGGTATAACCTTTGGGATATTACTTTCCTGGATCCATGACTTGGTTTCCACATCTATAAAATTGAAGCCAGCCTGGGCCGGAAAGTTTATGAGACTCCTATCTCCACTAAACTACACAAAAAGCTGGAGGTGGAGCTGTGGCTCAAGTGGTAGAGCCTTAGCCTTGAGCAAAAAGCTCAGGGACAGAGCACAAGTCCTGAGGCCAAGCCCCAGGATTCGTGATAGATAGATAGATAGATAGATAGATAGATAGATAGATAGATAGATAGATAGATAGATAGATAGATAGATATTGGCACGATAATAATACCTACTTCAAAGAGTAACTTTGATGAGAGGACCCAAGTGTATTGAATAAGTAAGTTCAAGGTAGCCACTTTTACTAGTTTTGTTCTCAGAAAAGTGAGTATAAAAATACTCTTTTCTAGGTATTTTTCAAAATGCATCAAGGTTCCTATGTAAGTATTCAAAGTGTTAGTCTGGAAAATGTAACATTATGCTACATTTAAATATCTTTACTCCTTAAAATAACACAGTATGAGGAAGACATTACAGGGGTCTGTTAGGCTCTATAGAAATTATTTCCTTCTGAGTTCTACAGGAAGAGACTAGAGTATTTGGTAGTCAAACTTTGGCCTTCCACCTGGTAGTTTTAAAAAAGAAAAAGGAAGAAAAGAAACAGCTAACATATCCTGTCTAATATCCTGGACACGTTTCCCTGGTGGAATGTGCTCACTCACCTAGCCTGAGAGTGAAACCAGTAAGAGATAAAACTGAACAGGAGACTACAGGCTCATGGGATATTGCAACAGAAAAGAAAAAAAATGCTGTGTAAGAACCTAAAAGTCCATTGCCCCTATTCAATTTTTCTGTCTGGTTCCAGAAGCCAGACAATATGAAGAAAATACTCGCAAAGAAAAGTATTTTGCAATGTCAATGAAGAACATACAATAATGCAACACGATGCAAGCAAAATCTCTTTGTAAAAGCTTTTAAAATAGTATACACTGTATAAAATAGTCTTGAATAAGTAATGAAAATACTCTCTAGGATGTCTATGAAATTCTTAATTACAAATTTTCCGAAGGTTAAAAAAAAACAACCCACACTTCTGTACAAGTTCATGGCACCCTAAACTGATCTGGTGATGGTGTAAGTTTAGACAACACTGCCACCTACAGGCCTTCAGAGATATGGCCGACTTATAGCCATGAGCACTGGGTTTTGCAAGCCAGGATAGCAGTTCTAAGGAAGGGAGCTTGAACTCAGGTTGCATGTGTGTGTACAGACCTAGCGCATAACTTGTATACAAAGATACGAATGAACTAGGGAAACACATGAGGTTCTATGTAGAAAACCTCTGAAATAAAGACATGAGACTCATATCATGCTGTCTCTGATCCAGGAACATTCCTCACCTCAGCTCCTTCCATATAGGTCTCCACAAACCCTGGAGTTCTACAGTGAGAAAAACTCTAACAATCAGCCTTTTCTTACTAACTGGAGATAAAAGATGGGGAGAGTATGGAGGTCAGAAAAGGCTCCTAGAAGAACTCTTGGAGGGCACTGGACACTAGGAACGGACTGGGAGGTGATGAAGTACATGATAGTATCAGATCTCTGAAACCTAAAAATAATTATAGCTATGATCCCCTGTACTCAAAGATGGGACATCTTCATGAGCTGCAATGCTGATTTGTAAAAATCCAGTGAGATACACAGAGGTGTGAAAGTGCTCATTTACTACAAGGGCTCTGTACACAGAAGCTACTACCTCTGTACCTGTTTCCCTTCTCTTCTTTTTGATAAAAGACAATCACCTAGGTACTAGTTGGGATGAGTCAACTATAAAGCCAGTGTGATAACATTAAAGCCATAGCTTCCCAGAGCTACTTGCAGTTAGAAGCAGAAGTGGGCAGTTAGTTACAATGGCAGCTTGCAAGTGTAATTTCAGGTGGCATCTACTATGTGCATAAAATGAGATTCACTTTCAGAGACAGGGGATGGTTCCCACCATCTACCTGAAATTACAAACTGTACTCTGGGTATATGCACTGAAAGAATTGTAGGCATCGGAATGGCGGCTTTCTATTCTTGGGTAGATGCAATAAAAGATGGCCTTTTATGTTGAAAGACAACACAGGATGTAAACAGGGTATGAGTGGGAGCAAACAGTAAATCAGTCAGCATCATGATAAAATATCAATGTGAATATATGCAGGAGGAAAAAAGAAGGAGAAGCAGGTTCAGGGCCTTTCCTCATGTTAAGAAGGAACAATCCAAGGTCCAGTTGTGAAGTGTTCTCCCATATACAAAGGAGGCAATATTCAGAGGTTAAGTCAGGGTGTCTGTTGGTCTTGAGGTCCACCTGAGATGACCAGTGCTTCTTCTCCTTTTACCATCTTTGTTATCACTTCTGATCTGCCTATCGCTCTCAAATAGAAATTTCTTCCTTTTTCACATACTGAGTAAGAGTCATGCCTCACTACCAGAAACATTTTCCTGGCATCTTTGGAGGACAATGGTCAGTCTTGGTTAGGTCCTAGCTTGTTACTTTCAACAACCTCCTTTCTAGTCACTGTTGTAACAGACAGCCCTTAGTATTGTCTAAATGTTTTAAATGTTGAAAAGCTTAGTCAAACCTTCACCCATTAACTCCACTGCATGCTTGTCATCCAACCCAAAACCTAGTAAAGTATGAAACAAATTTAATAAGTTATAACGTGCTCATTCACTCTTTCTCTCCTCTTTAGAATTCTACCCAAGATTGACCACAATTGGAGTAAATTCGTGGAATCTATTTTCTTAAAAAAAAAATGATGGAAACTTTTAAAGTCGCTGCCCCACAGTTCCCTAGTGACTTAACAGTACCAATCTGATTACCAACATATCCAGTTCTTCCAGATCTAACACGTCTGAGAACTAAGATTTGACCTTGCTTAGACCTAAGTCTTTCTCATATAACCCTTAGCTACTTTTTCTGTATTTTGCTTTTTCTAGCCAGGTATAACACCAATTGTAGCACATGCTTCTGGATTGTAGCTGGTTAATTGGAGATAAGAGTCTCAAAGACTGTCTGCCTGGAATGCCTTCAAACAGTAGTCCTCAGATCTCAGCCTCCTGAGAAGTTAGGATTACAGGCAGGAGCCACTAATGCCCAGCTGCTGAATTATTTTAATGAAGATTATATTTTTGTAGCAAGTATAAATGACTAGGTCCCTTAGTAACATTTACACTTGTGGATGACCATTTTTTATGAGTGTGTTAATTAGATATCAGTCTGTGTAATTATAGGGCTATAACAAGAGGTAGAAGCAGATACCGAACACTCTTAGTTTTTTTTTTTTTTTTTTGTCGGCCGTGGGGCTTGAACTCTGGGCCTGGGCGCTGTCCCTCAGCTCTTCAGCTCAAGGCGAGCGCTCTACCACTTGAGCTACAGCGCCACTTCCGGTTTTCTGGTGGTTTATTGGAGATAGGAGTCTCACAGTCTCTCCTGCCCGGGCTGGCTTTGAACCGCGATCCTCAGATCTCAGCCTCCTGAGTAGCTAGGATTACAGGCGTGAGCCACCAGCGCCCGGCTCTTAGTTTTTTCTATCACTGAATGTGGTCACTTTAATTGCCCACTTGTAATTAGATAAGTAAACAAAATGAAATGTTTGAGAATCCCTACAGGTAACTTAATTGCACTGCGAAATGTAGCTAAGAAATTTAATGCTATAACAAATTATAATGATTTGATTAAATAAATTTTTCCTAAATATCATGTGCTAAAACTTAATCTTTCCCCCTGAAAAGTTTGTCACAGAAATCCTGGACTTCTCATCTGTTCAAAAGCTGAAAGCTGTCCATGGTTTTCTTGTTAGTTTAATGGGATGTCTTTTTTTTTTTTTTTCTGGCAAATGGTGGCAGTTTCTTTTAACTTGAAATACACTGGCCCTAGGACCTAGCAATTGTACTCTGGGGCATTTTATCCCAGAGAAATGAAATTTACATTATAACACAAATCTACACATAATAAAAACTGCACAAACATTCATATGTGTATGCATGTGTGCACGCAAGCGCGCGCGCACACGCACGCACTAGCACGCACACACACACACACACACACACACACACACACACACACACACACACACACACACACACACACACACACACACACACACACACAGGCATATAATCCTAGTGGAACCTGAGTCAATGGGCAATCATTATGATCTGGGTCCTGCAGCTGTTTCCATGTAGAATAGAGTGGTGTCTCTGGGAGATGCTCCAGAGGAGAAAGTTAAGTATAGTGAACATCCTCTTTATGGGAACTACCAGCAAACAAGAGAATCCAATGGAGGGTAGCTACTCAACACAATGAGCACTATACACCTTTTTTTCTGTTTTACTTTATCTACCATGGATAGATTGAGTGAAAACTTTAGCAATAGCTGCCAAGAAAGCACTGAGTATGCTTTCAGTACATTCCTGGAGTAAACTCCACAAGAACAGAGGAGAAACAGCTCAAATAGTTCAGAGAATGCCAACTGCCCACAAAGAAGCAATGAGTATAGCCTACCCAGTTACCTCCCAGGCCCCTCCTCCCCAGCCCGGGCCTTGTTCTAATAAGTAGAAAGAGGAAAGTTTGAGTGTCAACTGCGAGGCAAGAAAAGGAAACCAGACTGGTATGCTGCCACAAAAACATCTCCAGGTGGTTGGGAGGCCTTTATTTTTTACTTCTCAATAAAATGAAAGGTTTTCTTTTTCCAGGCATTATACAACACAAAAAACTTGTCCTAGTATAAGTTTGCAAAGCACAACAAAGAGGCTTCTTTACTTGACCCAGCAAGAATTTCAGCAGGCCAATTCAAATAGGAATGAGAAACCATGGTTGCTAAGAACAAAAATCAATGTAAGGTCTCTGAATCAATTCTAGAAACAAACTGGCAGAACTCAATGTCACCTCTTAGTTGCCTCAAATAACCCACAAATGTCAAAAGCAATTGACAACTGAGCCAGAAATGAATTTGGGGAATGAAAATGAATGAGTATGAATGGATAAAAAATATTTGTGCTTTTTAATGCGATGTTAGGAAAATGAACCCTTAAATATGTATTTTAATGTTTTCCTTTCTTTCATGCATGTGTTTCTAACGCATTTATAAGATTATTTCTTTGTTGCTTTGTATGTCCCTCCCCCACAGTGTAACCCCCGCTTTCACTATATTTGATGTCAGTATAACATGTGGAGGAGATGGGGACAAACAAGTCGTTTAAGGATTCAGGTGGACCTGTTGCAACAATGAGAAGTACAAAATGTCATGTCAAAACCAGCTTTACAATGTCGGTGTGGGGAGGGGGGAGGGGGGTAAAATTGAGTGGGGGGAGGGGGGAGGCTGGGAAGGGAGGTGAAGGGTAAACAAAGGAGGAGGCTGCAATGCTTGGTAAGAAATGTATGCATTATCCTGCCCATGTAATTGTAGCCCCTCTGTACAGTATGTTCTCAAATAAAATAAAATTAAATTAAAAAAAAATATTTGTGCTTTTACTATATTTGATATTAGCATCATTCAATCACTAAGTCTGTTATTACATGTCAAAAGGGTATGCTAGAAACACCACTTATATCCGCAAAGGGAGGATAATTTTTGGAAGTAGGAAGTGGAATACAAAGCAAAGTAAGATCTGGTCCTGGCCCTCAGGGCACCTGAAATCCAAAATGTCCCAAGTGTGTGATATGCACACTTTACTCATCATTTTCCTATCTTCTTGCATATTATATAGTTGACTTGTGTGAAATTTTGGGATGAGTAAAATGTGTGAATGACTAAACAATTAAAAAAAAAAACACTGAAAAGGAAAGGAAGTCAGATAACAAGGAACACAAAAGTAAAATTATAACCAGAACTGATGAGAATAAATGTTACAAATAATACTGAAGGGAATAAGAAGATTCAGAGGTCAGCATAAAATGTGGGGAACTAAAAATCCTCACAAAAATCAACCATAAATATATTTTTTGTTTTTTTTGGGTCCGGTCATGGGGCCTGAACTCTGGGCCTGGGCGCTGTCCCTCAGCTCTTCAGCTCAAGGCTAGTACTCTACCACTTGAGCCACAGCGCCACTTCCGGCTTTTTTGTTTTTGCTTATGTGGTGCTGAGGAATCGAACCCAGGGACTCTGGCATGCAAGGCATGTGCTCTACCACTGAGCCACCTTCCCAGTCCCTCAACCATAAATTTATGTTAGGCTAATCAACATTCCTTTCAAATATTTACTAAGGAAAAGACAACAACAACAACAACAAAAGGTAGGGGACAACGTACAAGTCTTGAAGATTTCTAGAGAGGAAGTGAAGTAGCACAGGATCATTTGTAGAGAAAATGGGTTCTGGAATGCTCCCCAAACTGGGTTTGGTTTGAAGGGAACACTTCAAACCATCACCTGTTATGGCTAACATCAAGGTACAAAGAATTTGTCCTCTACTGAAAACACAACCTCTTCTGTCTTCCAGGAACAAGTGCCCTTCCTTCTATCCTCTGGGAAATTCAGTCTATAGATCACTTTTAACTCTCTTCCTCCCTCTCAGCTAGGGTATACAAACATTTAAGATAAAGAAAAGTAAGCATACTAACATTAATGAGCAAGAGAGGTAAAACCATCAGAGTCCAGGTCTGTGACTAGACTGCCAGCTACTAACCTTTCTGGGCAGGATTTCCAAAGCTAATCCTCAACACCACTGCCTTAGACTTGGTAACTTCTAAAGTAAGTTGTGATGAAAGTGCCTCAGCGGAGGCACCAGGGCACCATTTGGGCTGCAGACAAGCCAACAACCACTGCAGAGCCTTTACACAGATAAAAGGGGATTTCTATGTTGGAAAAGACTTTACCAAGTAACTTCTGAAAAGCTTCTCAAACACCCAAATGAAAGCTTCTTCATTTACTACATTTCTTTCAGTTATTTTAAATTATACTATTTTCTTGAGAAGAATTGATTCAGATAACATATCTCCCAGTAACTTTTCATTCATCTGATATGTTAATACATTTAGTGACTTTATATAAACACCTACCATGGTATCAGCATTTCTTCTGTTGGCCATTATTGCATTAATTTTATTTTAAATTAAACTTTTTCTATACTTCTGAGTTTTTGATCAATACTCATTTCAAAACACAATTGGAGAAAACTATTCTTCTTTATTAAAATCTGTTGAGTTTGACACTTTCTTTTTTTTTTGGGGGGGGGGGGGTCTAACTGTGGGGCCTGAACTCTGGGCCTGGGCGCTGTCCCTCAGCTCTTCAGCTCAAGGCTAGCGCTCTACCACTTGAGCCACAGCGCCACTTCTGGCTTTTTTCTTTTTGCTTATGTGGTGCTGAGGAATCGAACCCAGGGCCTCAGGCATGCAAGGCAAGCGCTCTACCACTGAGCCACCTTCCCAGCCTGAGTTTGACACTTTCATACAGCACTAAGGAAAGACATTGAGAAAAGTCCGGAGCTGGTCAGGGAAAGATAAATCCTCCAAAAAAAAAAAAAAGACCAGAGCTAAAATAAAGTACATAAACCACAGCCACATGGAGCACACCTGAACTGCACTCTAGCAGCCAAGGTAAGAAGGGATCCTGCTACGCATACCCCACTGGCCACCCATCTTCCATTTTCCCTGGGGTCACTTTAAGTCCATCTACCTGACAGGAAGCAATCAGGATAAACATTCTGGGTTCTCTTCATATGAAAAGCAAAGTTTAAATTAGGCTCAGAAAGTTCTCCACTGTGAAAGTAAACTGCTTAACCCATGAAATAGATTTAAGGTCTCCTTAGTCTAGAGGTTTCTAGAGTACAAATCAGTGAAAACCAAAGGTATTTTGACTAATTATAATTTCCAAGCCAAGTGACAACACAGGCTCTCCATGGTCTGCTCCCTGGGGAATGTTTTACTGTTATTTCTCCCTCAAAATGCTGATGTCACAGAGGACCCAAACCTCATCTCTGAAGAACTTCCACAAAAGCCATTCCTCCCACTTACCTTGCAATGTCTCCTTTCTGAAAAACCATGTCATGTAGACCTTGTTGTTTAAATCACAGGTTCTGCTTCATGCAAACACTTTCTGTCCTAGCTGGGTAATGGTGGCTCACACTGAGGGGAGAAAGTCTTGGGATATATATTACAGATAAGAGTCTCACAGACTTTCTGGCCTGGGCTGGCTTCAAGCCTGGATCCTCAGATCTCAGCCTCCTGAGTAATAGGATTATAGGCATGAGCCACTGGTACCCAGTTATAAACAGATTTTATTACAATGAATTTGGAGGTATTGAATTTTCCAATAACTCATTTTTATTTAATTTTAGGTGGATAATGTTGGTAGTGTGAAGGGATAAAATTCAAGAAATGTATGTTAAAGTACTAAAATGCTCTACAATAGGAGATAATCTAGTGACATGGAATTATACGTATGTGTGTATATCCATGATTCTATATAGTGTGTGTATATAAATATAACACACTAAGTGCAGCATTATTAATCATTTCCTATGTATCAGACATTGTTCTTAGAACTGTCTATGTATTAACTCCCTCAATTTTTACAACTACTATAAAATAGATACTTCCATTACCTCTTTTTAAGATGAAGTAGCTGAGGCTTAATGCAGGGACAGTAGCTTTCCAAGAGTCTTGGGATTTTAAAGCTCCTTGGGGGGACTGAGTATACGAGTTCTGTGGTTTAAGGTCAACTCTGGTAGAAAAGCCTATAAGACTCCTTCTCAACAGGTGTAGTGGTGTGTACCTCTCATCTTGGTTATGACAGCATGCCTCCAACAGGCAAATAGGGGTCCAGGAGCACACTTGGCAGGAAGCACAATCCTATCTCAAAAATAACAAGCATGAAAAACAAAAAAGAAAAAGCTCCAGGAAAGGCTCAGCAGTAGATTCTGCTTACTAGCAAGTACAAGTTACTGAGTTTAAATTTCAATAATTAAAAAAGATCTTTGTCATAACAGGATGTCATACCCATACTTTCCAGATGCCTAAGCTACTGAAGAACATTAGTAGCCACAGAACACAGACAAGTGTCATGTACTATGTACAACAGGTAGGAGGCTTCCAGCCCTCCTGACTTACTGTCAATTCCATCTGTGAGCTGCTGTTAGCTGCTTTTTCTGCAGCATCTACGACATTCTAAGACATCCAGGGCAATGGTGCCCCTGTGGCTCACATGAGGAACTGACAGACTGGACATCTGCCCAGTTCTCTTACTCTCAGGTAGGCCAGACTGGCTGTGCTTCTGGTCTGCTTTTATAAACAGATCACCTATAGCGCTCTTTCTCTCAGACAAGACAAAGAGAATCAAACATTCTAACACTCAAGGGAAAGAGAGAGAGATGACACTATCCTAAGACCACGTGACCAGTGCTGTGCACATGGGAAAGAGAAGCGAATATAGTCAGCCTCACAGGTGTCAGTGTCACCTGTGACACTGTGAGGAGGAAGGATTTTGGAAGAGAAGACAGAACAAGACCAGTGAGAAAGGTGGTTTGTGAAGAGTTGTGAAGGCAAAGTTGTACTCTTGGGATAAGGAAGTCTAGCACAGCACAGCACCTTCCCTAGCTGCACAGATGTACTTAGACCGGCTACCTGAACAAATTCAGATTTCTTCCAAGAAGTTCAAAGACATTGTTAGGTGAAAATTACATTTTTGCCTCCTGCTCTCTTACCTCTTTTACGTGGGTATGAAAGGACACTGACATGTCCAGTAGGATCTTTCGTTGTTCTACGCGGCGAACAAAATCTTGAATCCGGTCTTCAAGCTGATGAGCAGCCTGATAAATCTCTTCTGGGTCACATTCCCCAGTTTGAGCTAGCTGTTCTGCTGCTTCTAGTAATTTATCTGCATTGGTATATGTATTCTGCAAAAGAGAACACCCCAAGAAAAGAAAGTGAATAAGCAGCAAATCAGCCAGGCAAGGAGCTTTAACAGACAGTAACACAAAGTCAATTAGTGATATATCTGACCATTTACTTAAGTTGGACAGAATATATACATATGATATGGAGATGATAATTTTAGGAGCTCTACATATTTGTATCAGTAGCTTTTTCTAATACTATTTTATACTTATCATTAATCTTTGGGCCTCATGACAAAATCCTTGCATCTGAAGCAGCCACAGGGTATTCGCGGCAGCTAAAGGGTTGTTCCATGACTCAAAAAAACAGAAAAACAAAAACCCAACCAACCAGCCAACTTAAAAAAAAATTCCAGATATTTACAAAGGTGAAAAATAGGAAACAACCTATAACTACAAATGCCTGCTTCTCTACTTTATGGGTTTAGTTAGTTAATTCCATGCTTACCTTTTTTTCTGCTAAGGGCAAACATTTCTGAGAGGGAATAATTATAATAGGTATAAAGTAGTCAGTTTTCAAGAGCTGAAAGGAAGCTTAATAACTGTGTAAAATACTCTGAACTTTATTTCAATTCTTGATAAATCTGAAACTGCATGTAGGTTCCTCATATTGGCAAATGTACTAGAGTTTTGAGACCAGTACCAGAAACTATCTGCAAGGGTCATCAGTAATGAGGTGGGGGAAGGTGACAATAGCTAGAGGACTCCTGGGCAGCCACAGCAAAACTAAGGTTTTTCAGGAAGGTCAGGGAAAACAGCCTGTGGTTCCCCATGAGAAACAAGTTGAATCCTTCATCCTAGTCCTCCAATAGTTGAGCAGGGTGTTTCATCCAAGAAGGCAGGAGGTGGCCCAAAGTGTGGAAAGGGTTCAATATGGGATAACAGATAGTCCTCACCTCATAGTGGACAGAAAGCAGCAGAGATACAAAAAGAGGCCCAGGCAAGATCAAGCCCCTAAAGACATTCCCACACCTCCCAACACCTCCTCCGAAAGGAAGGCACCTTCCCCTCAAAGCCTTCAGCACCTCTCCAAATAGTGCTGCTAGCTGGGGACATTTTATCTTCAAACTGTTAACACTTGACGATTAGGAATCTGGCTCATCTCTTTAGCAGGTGGTTATTCTGTCACCATCAGTCCACTGTTACTAATCTCAGCCTTTTGTAAAGTATCATGGGTACAGACACTTTGTCTCAATGCAACAAGGTCGGCCTTTTGTCCCATTTCCAAAAGAACTTAGTTCCCTATCTTTTGAGTCCTCAATGAATCACCTATAGGATTCACTGATGCTTTAATACTTCCCCGAAGGCATTACGGTGTTTTCCTAGTCTATTCCTCCAAACTCTTTCACTTCTGCCTATACCTCAATTCCAAGATAATTCCACACTTTCAGCTATTTGCTATTAGGAAACACCTTATTTGGTATCAACTTTCTGTTTTAGTCTTTTTTTACTACTGTAACAAAATATCTGAGGCAGACTGCATGAAAAGGATTATGTAGCTAGTAACTTTGGACACTGAAAAGTTCAAAATCAAGAAGCCCCATTTCTTTGGCTCTGACTGGGGCTTAATAGCAGATGGTATTGCAGTACTAGGAGCATGTGTGGAAGAAACTCACATATTGAAACACAAAGTCTGAGAGAGATGGATTTTCAACAACTTAAGTAAACATGCCCTCAATTGACTTAGGGACCTCATACTAGGCCATGGACTTAAATGTCTCACCTTCCAACATTGTCACAGAAGGACCACACTCCCAAACATAGACCTTTTGGGAGATAACATCCAAACCACAGCAACTTCATTTTGGAAAGGGAGTGGTCTCCAAGTTGAAAGATTCATTACATCCAAGAGATCAATCAAGTCAGTCAATATCTTAAGGATAATGAACCTAAAACCCACCATTTAACAAAATTATAAATGTTGAAAAAGAAAACACTTGCGCCAACTCTTGGCACTAGAAGTAGGTTGGAGCCAGAACAAACAGGCATGAATGTGCATTTGTATGTGTCATGCACACACTTTCCTCTCTTCCTCTGTCCACTTGGAGTGCCCCAAAGCAGCAATAGCTCAACAGCAATAAATATGCTTACTTAGCACTAGATTTTTCTCTTTGAAATACCATTTACCTATAAAAGGAATCAGAGTTCTTTAGAGAAACAGCTGATTGAAGGGCTGCAGTAGGATGTAGTACATGAGCCTGCAACATTTTACAACACACAGAGGTAAGGAAAGGTTTAAGGCCAATATGGACAAGTCAGGATACAGAAGCAGTGTGAGGAGATTTCTGCCAGTCAAATAAGAATAAACAGTAACAGTTCTTAGAGCAGAACCCACATAACACAATGAAACTGCCAATCTACACTGATATAAATTAAGTAACACTGATGTGGAATGAGAGATAGAATAACTATATCATCACCAAGTACTTATTAATTACAAATCAGGAAAGAATAACTTTTTAGGAAAGAATCCTGATAAATACTACCTTAACCCAGGATCTTATCTAAGAGGACAAGCTGAAACTGTCCACACCTGATGAGATGTCATGGGAAGCACTGTTTCTGTGCTATTTCTGCCAAGATGTCCATCACTTAGGAGAAATATCTTATGAGGACCATTTCCAAAAGTAGGTCCCAAATCTTGCTAAGTGTCAGCCCTCAAAATTCAAAGAAGAATCTAGAAACCCTAAGTTTCTGGTCCAAAGAGACATGACAATGAAATGCACAGGTGATTTGAAGTGAATCCACTGCTACAAAGAATCTATGGGCTCCAATGCTCCAAAGTTGGCATGTTGCTTTCCTGTGCTGGTTCTGGGACTTGAACTTGGGGCTTCATCTTCTACCTTTGCTTGTTTGTTGACAGCTGACACTTTACCACTTGAGCCATGCCTTCAGTCTTCATTTTGCTTCATTTTTGGAGTTAAAAATTTCATGGACTTTTTTTTAAAACCTGGGTTGGGTGTGAATTATGATCCTCAGCTCTCAGTCTCCTGAACAGGTGGGATTATAGGTGTGAACCATGTCTAGCGTCACTTTCATGGTTTTGATGGCAGCCAATTTCCTGATTTTGAGACAGCTGAGCAAAGTATTTTTTTTCTTAGTAGGAAGTACACACTCAGGTAAATGGCTTGGGGTGCACTGGGGGATGCTATTTATGCTGTAATTCCAACTTATTCAAGTGTAAAATAATTGTTAAAAGAAATTACAATGGGATAGGTGAGGGTGTCTTCAACTGATTCACATTTACAGAGCAACAGACATATCAGGTGCCACAGCTGGGATGGGGCACAGTGGAGACATCCACCAAGGGGGTGCAGTCGCTGTAGATAATTGAAATTTGGTCTTTATCATCCATATCCCATAACATGCTATATTACTACTGTGTCTTCTAACCCCAGCCTGTACTACAGATAAGGACTGTTGAATCTCAGTTTTGGTACAAGACTATGGTAGACGGTGGAAGTAGAATTCAAAAACAATGTCTGACAAAGGCTGTGGTTATCATTACCTGCAATGTGTTGTAGCACTTAAAAGGCAAGGCAAGCCTAAGCCCTTTGTAATACTGCTGTGAGACAAACGTCACCACTATACTTTCCTCCCTATCAGCCCCCAAAAAACCATCTGTAGGAAACTTTTCCAGAATCTCTTAAGAAAGTCATTAAAATTTAGGATTTTAGTGAATGTTCTTAATACAGGGTCTTTTAGAACACTTTAGAAATTAGGTAGAAGATGAGTTATCTACAAATCTCTTAAAATTTACTATTTATGGCTAGACTTGGAAAATACTTAAGTGTTCACACTACATAGTCTTTGTAATCAAATAATTTTTTTTAGGAAAGCAGGCAGTTCTCAACCTTAATATGAAGCCTAAAAACATAAAGGATTTTTTATAGACTTAGTAGGACACATTGAGAAGCCAAGTTACAATTCATGTATGAAAAGAAAAACTGTCCACTTCAAAAGAGCTTTGTTACAGCAAAAGCTCTGTTGGGCCAATGTTCTTTCACACTGCTCCATGGTGAAGCCACAACTACTCTGATACTAAGCAACTCTGGGCTCCTGACCCAGACAGTGTGGCAACAATAAAGAATGATGACTGCAGCACAAGAAGCCCTGAATGCATGGTGGAATCAGAACGGGAAGATCAACAACTTCTACAGCCTGACTGACAAGAAGAGCTTCACCTCAGCCTGTCATCGATGGCTCTGCCCCTGGCAGGTTTCCCCTCACAGCCTTATCTGTGATACTGAGCTCACTTTACAGAATCATGGAGGTGTTAAACCAGGCAACATAAGAGCAGACCCTCTATGATGTGGCCTCCTTTGTACACTATGGGTTAGAATAACAACAGTAATGATGAGGATTAATAACAATGAAAAATAATTTAAGAAACTCTAAGAGCCAAGAGAAAGCTCAGAAAAACTGATACTAAATATAATGTGGAATATATGCTGTAAGGGACCTTAAAATATCAAGACACTAAGAGAAAAATTAAGGAAGGCTGAATAAAATATAGATACTAGTTAAAAATAATAATGTATTAGTTTATTAATTAAAGCAAATATACTATAGTAAAGGTATTAATGGAGAAGCAGGGTATAGGAACCTTTGAAATCTGAAAGTGTCCTGAAATACAAAGCTCATTAATATGTATATGTGTGTGTGCGTGTTAAGAGTGAGTAAGGCTATGTGAGAGACAGATTTACAAACCAGTTTTCACCTATGGTACAATTTCTGACATTTCTGACCGCTTTCCAGGGATTATCTCATCCAAATCTTCTTTCCTCCTCTAGAGCAGGAGCTCCAAATGCCTGGTATAACTTCTGGCCATAAAAAGAGTCCCCCTAGTGACAAAATTGTACCCATTAGCTGTTTAGGTCTACATGCACTCTACCTACCTACCACATTCTCTTTCTTCACAGATTATATCCATCATTCCAAGATGATGGAGACACCAGCAGTCTCACAGTATGTTTGACTTCAGAGCCAAGGTCTGCATCTGAGCAGGCATATGGGAGTGCAGTGCCAAACAGAGCTAATGAACACTTTTCTGAAGAGCTGAGTCTTGTTTTCTTCTTGATCAGTACTACAGCTTTGAAGTCATTTACCTTTTGTGTTGGGAAAGTAGATTTTCACTTGACAGTGCTTTCCATTAGTAAAGCACTACCTAATTCTGAGGGCTTACCTTCATTTTAGTCAGTAGAAAATCACACTGGAAAAGCAGCATGCTAAAGGAACAAGTATATTTTTGAATGATTTGGGACATCATACTAAATCATTCATCCCAGTAGTCAGCTTATACTTGAAGAACATGAGACTGCACAAGGGGTCAAGGGCCTCCCTCAGCACTGACAGTAGTCCTGGCGGGTTACTGTCAGGGCTACTGGCGGGCTACAGCACTGTCACCTTGACAACCTGGCCAGCCAGGCCTTCCTATAAACAGGACCTTCCTGGATCTTTTGGAAATGGAAAAACAATGATTTCCATCTGCTAATACTAAACCATCCCAAACCTAAGTGTTGACTTTTGAAGAGTTACACTGGGGCTCCTAATAGTCTATGACATGAGACCACTTAATCCCCACTTGTTCCCTGAGGAAACTGAGGCACAGAGGTGAAGTAACTTGCCCATGTCAGTCAGTATAGCTGAGACTCTTCCAACAACCAAGGCCTTTGCAGAAATGTCAAGTGAGGAATGTGTCATCTAGGGAAGAGACTGAATTTTTCCTTCTGCTCACTACTGTCCTATCTCAAAGCACCTGTGTGGGTACAGGTTCTCAGCCCCAAGTAGAACGAACCAGGATTTGGAAAGACAAAAGATTTGTGGCAGGATAGGGATTGGGGCCAGGCTTTTATTTAAGCTCTCTATCTACAGACCAATCAGCAGCAGCCTAGCACACAGCACAGAGCATTAACAGCAAACTGCTCACAGATTCATATTCTGCCAGCCAGCCTGTCCTCCAGTGGTGCTTGTTTATACCCTCATTAGACAAAAGTAGGAGAGGGCCAACTATGGTTAAATAAGGCCACACAGAGGCACGTAATCTCAAGGTTACATGAAGGGTTACCAAGGGCAGAACATGCATACATGATGAAGTTACAAAAAGAGGCTGAACCGGTGGCATCAGGGTCCTTGGGAAGTATAAGCCCAGAGCTCTGTGCAACTATGGTGAGAAAGCCTGACTTACTACTTTTACCCTTAAAAACTAGTCTTAGAGCCATTCCATTCCTTCTTTTCTTGAAGATTAAAGGAGATAATGGAAGTGGCAGGGTGTCACCCAAACCAGTTCCTCTTTTTCTAGAGAAGCAGATTTAAGTTGCATAATTATTAGGACTCAGGCAAACAGAGCTGTAATGCAGATTTTGCCACTTCCTATAATCCTTAGCTGCTAGAACCTGAGTCTCATTTAAAGAAGGCCAAGGCTGTATTCAGAACATGAAAAGATGTTTTTTCTAATTTTAGGACAGACAGAAAAGGTAGAAAATAAGCATTACAAGTCTCAAATATTCCTAATCCATTTGTGTTTTTTTTAAAGATAACAAGCAAAGAAAAGTCCATGTATAGAAATATCCAAGGTATTCTATTTCTATCAAACTATAAGTAAAAAAAAGAAAGTAAAAAAGAGGGGGTGGGTCAGTACATCTACAGTACAAACAGGAAAGGCCCAGAAAATTTACATGGCCATTTAAAAGCCTCATAAATTCCCAAGATAACCATCCATCCAGGAAGGGAAAAGACAATGTTACAGAGACAAACTCAACACTGTCACCTAACAAATACAACGGTTACAGAAGTGAAACATTCAATTTCACTTCATTGTGATAAAACTAAAATCACTAACGGCAGGCTAACATCTGACCAAAGGTGCCAGGGTTTTTTCAATGTGGGTGGATTTAACAAGATAAAGTGAGTTATGGGGTAAATACACCTACCACATCAGTCTGGAGCTAGGTCCCAGTGTTAACATACTATGTTAGTATTCATCCAAGGCCTGGATAATTTGAATGCTTTAAATATTCTAGGACAAGGACTTGCACTGACCAGTTGTTAGTGTCAGAGATTTTTTTTTTTTTTTTGCCAGTTGTGGAGTCTGAACCCTGGGCCTGGGTGCTGTCCCTCAGCTCTTCAGCTCAAGGTAGCGCTCTACCACTTGAGCCACAGCGCCACTTGCGGCTTTTTCTTCATATGTGGTGCTGAGGAATCGAACCCAGGGCCTCATGCATGCAAGGCAAGCACTCTACCACTGAGCCACCTTCCCAGCCCTGTCAGAGATTTTTTTTAAATGCATTCTTATAGCAACTGGAGGAAGGGAGGCATTGGGATCACTTTACAGTGAGAGAAAGCTTTGCTGAAAAGACTTGATACCTTTTAAGTATATGTCAACTAAAGGACATTTTTGATAAAAAATAACTTTCTCTGGCTGGTGGCCAGTAATCCCAGCTATTCAGGAGGCTGAGATCTGAGGATTGCAGTTTGAAGCCAGCCTGGACAGGAAAGTCCCTGAGACTCTTATCTCCACTTAACCGGCAAAACAGCTACAAATGGAGCTGTGGCTCAACTGGTACAGCACTAGCCTTGGGCACAAAAACTCAGGGACAGCAACCATGCCCTGAGCTGAAGCCCCAGCAGGACTAGCACCAAAGAAAAAGTTTACAGACTGATGCCAGGAAGGTCTCTCTGCTGATTTTTTAAAAAAATTTGTATCTTTTGAGACATGGTTCTACAATGCCCAGACTCGTCTCAAATTCCTAGCCTAGTATCCCACTACTGGTACTACAGGCACACCCAACATGCCCCTACCGGGTATTTTTCATTCTCTGTAATATATGCTTATGTGTGTATGAATATACAAAATCAGTGTGTATGAATATGTGTGTATGAATATACAAAATCAGTAAAACTTTTTTTTTTTTGGGTCCGGTCGTGGGGCCTGAACTCTGGGCCTGGGCGCTGTCCTTCAGCTCTTCAGCTCAAGGCTAGCACTCTACCACTTGAGCCACAGCGCCACTTCCGGCTTTTTTCTTTTTGCTTATGTGGGGCTGAGGAATCGAACCCAGAGCCTCGAGCATGCAAGGCAAGCGCTCTACCACTGAGCCACCTTCCCAGCCCCAGTAAAACTAACTTTATAATTGGTTTAAGTTAAAAAAAAGAATTTTCCCTGAATCTTCCACTATTAATTTATTTTACAAGATTAAAAAAACACTTGTACTTAAGCAGAAATTTAAAACATGCTAAGAATGTGATAGCATTTGTATGTTTACATGTTGTGGACACATCTGTATCTTCTAAAAATCTGGAATGAACTTGAGGTCCTTTGTTTGCTGATCCAGTAAAACAAGGTAATTCTATGGCACACATAGAAAGCTGTCAAGAGAACTGGGGAGCGACGTCCTAGAGGATGAGTTTATGACAGGTTGTCTTTAGAAGAATTTGAATCCCATGGACAAGTAGAAGGAAGCCAAATAAGTTAAACACGTAAAGAGTGGTCCTATGGGAAGATGCTATGACAAAGATTCACTAACTGCAGGGCTGTGCTCTCAAAGCTAGCTTGATCCCTGAACTAGCATTCTGTGCCTGTTGCATCAGAGCTTTGTAAATCTAAAAAAGAACACTGACTGAAACTATTTAAAAGGTTAAAAAAAAATCAGTTAAAGAGCAACTTCTTTTCCAATAGTCATTTGCAAAAAGCTTCAGGTGGAAAGCATTTTTTCCCTTTTACACTAGTAAATGAAAATGCACAAGGGTTGTTCATACCACACACTGTAATACAATTTGCATGGATTCACTTAACAAGATAGATCTATTCACAATCACTGCAAAAACTAAAGCATCTTCATATTAATCACAGGCAAGTTCTTGGCTCTGCAAAAGTGAGTGCAAAAGTGATCCAAGTGCTTTTTGAGCAGAAAGTGTCACCAGTGTCTACAACAATGCTGAAAACCAGTGATCCTGCAAATCTGGTGCCCACACAAGTTACACTAGACCATATAACTTGTTCCAGCAAGCAAACATGAGATCCTTTCTGAGTTCCTCCTTCCTAGAAGACTAGAATTGTTCTATATAACCACTCTATATTTAGTGCATTTTCAGTGAATTCAACCATAAGCTTTCACTACTTCCTCTTTAAATTTGTTAGGTTACTTCATCATGTCACAATTTACTCATTTAAAGAAGTTCACTATGTGAAAAAAAAATTTTTAATAAACAGCTAGCTGAAGACCTGTAAGCTAAAGCCAATTCAGAATTAATTTTATAAAGAAACCTTCAAAACACAACACCCTTATTCACACATACACACACAAACTACAACCCCAGAAATGACCTAACCAATCTTGTTTTTGTTTTTTGTTTTCTGGGGAGGGGGGTACTAGGGATTAAACTCAGGCCTGGCAGACATGCTGCAGCATCACTTGAGATAATCCCTGTCCTTCTCCCAGTTCTTTTACTTTTAGGTGGGTTTTCCTGGGGGAAAGGAGGACCAATGATGAGGCTTGAACTCAGCTGCTTTGCATTTGCTGGCCAGGCTGTAGGCATGCTTTTTGTGCTGTTATTTTTGATACAGTCTTGTTTTCTGCCTGGTGAACTCCCAGAAAATGGCATGCATATTTTAGGCTTCTCATTGTAGCTAGAGTAACAGGTGTTCTCAGTTGAGAAGGGGTCTTTTGAACTTTTCTGCATGGGTTGGCTTCAAACTGTGATCCTCCCAATCCCATCTTTCCAAGTAGTCAGATTATAGGTATCAGCATTTCCAACTTTCAGTTAGGGTCAGGTACCCTTGGAATCCCAGAAGCAAGAGGTGCTAAGCAAGGACTGAAACTCTTCCCAGTAGCAGCAAAGCACTGAGTATTCTCCTCTGTTTTCTTAGAGCTACTATTTTCAAACTTTCTGGGTATTTTTATGCTTTAGATGTGCCCATAATAAATAGTTAATAAAAATGAACTATTCTGTATAGTGTTTTCAATACGAAAATCTTTAGTCTTTAACAAATATAATCTATTTACTATTTACTGAAATTACTGATATTTTTGGACAGATTATTACATCTTATTTACGTTACCATCACTGTTGGAAGATAATTCAGTTGGGTAGAGAACCCAAGGTTCAGGCTCTACTCTACTGCCCTCCAGAATCTATGGTTACTGAAGAAAAGTCACTGTATTTCAATAGGTACTCTCACAGATGTCATTTGTCTCTTCTTGTTTTTAAGAATTTTGATATTCCTTAGTTTTATGACACTATCTGAATTATTCTCCTATTTAGACAACTTCTCTTTTCAAGACAACTTTTCCCTACTTTTTTATAATTCCCACACACTGATGTATATGAGAAGGAAGAGGAAGAAAGGGGAAAAAGGGGGAGAGGAAGAGGGATTGTTCAGATTAGAAAGATCACTTCAAATAGGTTAAGTAACTTGTCAAATGGCTCACAGTATGTGAGCATTACAGCCAATGCTCAAACATCATAAACCTAATCACTGAATACATTAGATACCAGCTCATTGCCTAAGAACACACACTTAACACAGCTGCAAATAAGACAAAGTCAATGATGGTTCTATCATTCAAGAATATAAGGACTTCTTTTTTCTTTTGTTCTTTTCCCCACCATGGTTAAACTCCTGTTGTCACTGCATTTGACTTTGGTATCCTGTCTATTATATGTACATTTATCTGAACTAAGGTAGGGAAGGGGAACAACAAAATGGTGAGACAAAGGGTGAACCAATGCAACGGCAATATTCACATGACAATATATATATTGGAAATGAACTTTAGAACTTGAGGGGGGTACAAGAAAAATGAGGAAGGGGTTAACAATGGTCGACAAGAAATGTACTCACTACCTTACATATGTAACTGAAACCCCTCTGGTATATCATCTTAACAATAAAACTATATTTTTTGAAAAAAGAATATAAGGACTATT
Organism: Dipodomys merriami; assembly: GCF_024711535.1. NCBI lineage: Eukaryota > Metazoa > Chordata > Mammalia > Rodentia > Heteromyidae > Dipodomys > Dipodomys merriami. Next base: position 9,103,838 of record NW_027204715.1, on the reverse strand, counting down.
ATTCTGACTATGAATTAGAATGTGACAAACTAGTTATCAAACTATAATACATTAAATATGACACAAGCATTCAACATGTACTGGCCTAAATCATGCCTCAACAATGACAGCCTTATTCTGAAAGTAGTGTTTAATATCATTGATTTATTTCAAATACATCTAGCAAAGGTGATTAAGATTGTGATTCAAAGCCATTTACACAAGTATTTAGGAAAGAAAAGAGGGAAAGGATTAATTTACCTGTGCTACTTCTTCAAAATCTTCATGGCGTTTCTGCAAAGCTCTGGCCCGATGAAGAGATTTCCCTACGCCTGTGTGTTTGCTCAAAAAAGCTTCTCCATGATTTTCAATCCAGTCCAGCACCTACAATAAAATGCAGCCACATGTCATTAAAACAATGCCTATCTTGTCCAGTGAAGTCTGTAATCAATTCTTTAAGATATTAGAAAACCAGAACAAAGTACTTAGATACTAAATTAACACATTTGGTAATTACACCTTAAATAGGCCTCTCTACCAGGACTTTACTCAGATCTTAACGTAAACCTTAACGTAAATCTTTCTATATATAAACAATACATGCAGTAATGATTCAATTCATTCTCACTTCATTTTACATACAACTAAGCCACTAAACAGACTAGGTTCTGTGCATTAGAGCAGTTGTCAAAGCATGCAGAACCAGTTAACTAGGTAATTTTTGAAGACTTAAAGTTTCGCAACCCAGGTACCTAAAGTTCAGCTGTAGATTTTCTCTTATGGGTACATTAGAAGATCAAAGTATGTAAGTAAACCCTCAGAAAACAATACACATGCCTCAGCCCTGGTCTTGGAGGACAGTTTATTCTATGAAGTAAGACATTGTAAAAAGGTAAGCATTCTATGAACTCAACTACTTAAGGGTTTTTGTTAGTTAAAATGTACTAAACTAAAGGAAAAAAAACAAAGTAGTACAACTTGATGCTTTATAGAGTTCATAGCTGAGACTCAGTAAGAATACGTCCTTGGTTTTCCTACTGAGAAATCATAGGACACTGACAATATCTAACAAATATTTGTATTACATCAAATGAATACTGTCTGTCTTTGACTGAAAAGCACAAAACAGCAAGTACATCAGTATCCAACTAAAAACACTTACCTGAACAATTTTAAATATTTTAAATGTATTTGTTAATGTGCTATTAAAGTGCTGAAGGCTTAATGATACTGGTGGCTCATTTCTTGGTACTTAGGAAGCTAAGAATGGGAGGACTGTGTTTGCAGCCCAGCTTGGATAGAAAAGTCCATGAGGAGCCATCTCAACAGAGGGAAATCGATGTCATAGTGTGTACCATGCAACCACAGGAAGCCTAATATAGAGGGATTAGGTCCAGGGACATGTGGAGCATGCTATAAGACCCTTCTCAAAAATAACCAGCAGAGTAAAAATGGGGCTGGAGGCATAGCTCTGTTGTAAAGAACTTGTTTAGCAAGCCCAAGTCCAGAAGTTCAAAGCCAAGTATAGACTGTACTCCTCTCCCTGAAAAAAGTGCTCAAGATCCACACTTTGGATGTATGCAACTGTGGTGTTGGTTCATTAAGATGCTCTAGCAAGATTCGTTAGGCCAGATTATCTGTAAGCAGGAGCACAGTTCAGGAGCTTAATATGTCCAAGATGATTCACTGTCTACTGAGGGCTCTTTTCTTAAAGATGGTTACCTTCTACGAGTCTTCATGTGGCCCAAGTTTGGGACCGGGTACAAGGCATTAATTCCACTCAGGAAGGTTAAGCCCTGATCTAATCACCTCCTAAAGGTCCTATCTATCAATACCAATAAATGGTGGATTACATTTCAACATAATCTTGTAGGCGGCACAAACATTCAGATGACATCAGGTACCTGAATATACAAACTGAAAGAACGTGGACGGAAGAAAAATGTGGCATACCAAGCAAAGACAGTTTCCTGAAGGGCAACCTAGAAAGAGGCCAGCCTTAGCTTCAATGATGGCAAAAATGAAACAGACTCAACTTGAGGTTCATTGCCACAAAAGGGGTATCTTCCATGATACCCCTGGATCATGGAAAGATCATCTATGCTGGCAGAAAAAGAGATAAACTTGCTCTCTACTGTTCAACACCAATGTGCTTCAAAATTGATGGCCTTTCTGTATGCTAGTACTTCACATAAATAAAATGCCTATCAATCTTCACAAGCCTCTGGTTCTCAGTCAAGACCCTTGCAGAACTGGCAGCAGCTGAGACAGAAGCAGTTGTTGGGGGGTGGGGAGGTAGAGAAAATAGGTGCTCAGTCCAAAGCTATATGCCTACCTTGTAACTACAGTTCATTTCTATACCTTTTCTGTCATTGCTAGCACTCTGCCAGTCACATGGCATTGTAATATGTAGAGTAACTCTTACTGGGTCCAGCTGTGCTGTCAATGCAATCTAATCTGTCACCAAGGGTCCCCAACTCTCCTTCTGAAAGCCCTCTTACTGCCACTACTTCCTTGCTGGACCCCTGTGCAAAGACAGAATTTGATGGCTTACTTTGGGGAATATTCTGTAACCTTTGCAAGCTTCAGTTTCCCTCCCTGCTCAGTGGTAGTAATCATGGTGAGTTGTATTTGACAATATCTATGGTTAGCATCTTAACATCAGGGAGGCAAATACACAGCTCACGTCTGGCCTATTTCCATGTAATTGACACCTAGCACATTTGCTTTCACCTAGTACATTCCACATAAGATAACAAAAGAGTCCTTTTCCTTTTCCTTCACTAGTGCTATATTCATTTTCTACCAGACTTCATGGCAGATCTAAATGATAGCTTCTTGGTATACTTTATAAAACACAAGTCCTATTCCCTCCTAAAGGAAGGTCTCAACTGTAAGCCCACTGTACCTCTAGGAATGAGTGTATTTATTGAAACATACCTCTGGGCATGAAGTTAATACCCTGCAAAAGGGAAGTATAAAATATTTTAAATCTGAGGATTTGGAGGTAGCTAAGTAATACCTAGGCATCAGTCTACCACCTGTAAGGTCTTCATGAAGGGTTAAGGGAGACATTAAAAAAAAACCTAGAAAATTATAATATAATCCATATATTCTTTAACTTTAAACCATCAGAAAGCAGCACATCTGATCTTTACTGCTAACCTCACAGAAATATGAAATAACGGCATGATTTCAAAATTAAATATAAACATGAGTTAAAAACTGAAGGAAACACAGTATTTAAAAGATTTAAAACATAGTATTTAAAAGCATAATAAAGGTATTCCAGGAAGTGTAAACTGAAAATAAAAGCTACCATTCAGGGTTACAATGAACATTTCTTCATGTTTCTGCATTTTTCTTTTAGCATCAGTTCCCTCAGACAGAAATGTAAATAACAGAAAAATAAGATTCCTTCTAATAAATACATATTGATTCAAAGAAGAATGAATAAATTCCAAACACATTATTAAAATAATGGCTACAGTTATGAATTCCAGCTAATATTCACAAACTCTTCTATAAAGCTATTGCTTCTTTTACAAGTATGGGTAGATATCCCAGATCAACAGAGTTGTAAAAATCAATGTATTTATTGTAATTGTTAAAGACATGCTTGTGAAATCATTCACTTTAAAACAGAAAAGCAGCCCGGCTCCAGTGGCTCATGCCTGTAATCCTAGCTACTACTCAAGAAGCTGACAACTAAGTATCACAGTTCAAAGCCAGCCCAGGGCAGGAAATTGTGTGACACTCTTATCTCCAATTAACCACCACAAAACTGGCACTGTGGCTCAAAGTGAACAAAAGAGCCCAGGCTCCAAGTTCAAGCCCCGCAATCCACTAAAAAAACCCCAAAACAACAACAACAACAAAAACCAGAGGCTGGAAACCCAACACAACTCTCCTCTCAGAGTAGACAGCATGGTATCAGCTCCTTTCTCTGTATGCTGGTGCCCTCTAATGGACACAAATGACAGTTCCAAGGTTAAGGCCAAGGCAAAATACAATGGCCACACTTAAAACACAATTGTTTAAGCCAAATGTGTAGGTAATCATGCATCATGTTCAGTCTAACTCCCTGTTTGTTCTAAAAGGGAAATCACTGTCCTAATTAGAAGACTGACACAGTTATTATCTGAGCATCTGCTACTGAAGCAAATATGACTTATGGGCTGTATGTGCATGAAGCCATGGTACTTACAGTATACCACTGGGACAAACAATACCAATTTCCATTTAACAGATACAGCACAAGACTGGATCCTCAATTACTTTATGGAGGAGCCAGTCTACAGATTTGGACCCAGGTAAGCCTGCCCTCACAGCAGTCTCTTAAGCTGCAGTATATAATACCCCTTCTTTGAGTTGTGACAGTTGACATATACAGGCAGTGCAACTAGGTAGAGAGAGGAAAAAAAGGGGGGGAGGGGACTTCATATTTTTGACTTAGAATAGATAAGGCTATATGTAAGAAATGCAAATCAGCCAACACGTACCAACTGGCTATTAAATAAATACCCAGGACAGGCCACAGGCACTCATACCCCTATGACACAGTTCTAGTTTTCTAGAATTCTGGTTTTCTTTAATAAAATCCTACCATCAAATACTCACCATGTTTTGTGGATTCCTATATCTAAGTAATTATAATTAATTGGGAAAAAATACTACACTTCACCAAAGAGGAAATTAATTCTCACAAAGTCCAGCTCATATGTTCCTTTAAAATGCAGACATTTATTTCAAATACTTACTGAAGCAGTCTGTTTAATCATTATCATGCTCTACACATCCTTTCCAAATGATGCTGTATCAGCTTTATCTACTGAGTCGTTCTTCTATTTGTACTTGCAAGGGGAATGCAGTCTCCTAAAATTCCAAATGCTTTTCCAAAACTTATTTCAAAATGTGACAACAGAATGTGGTGGTAGAACTTGACCTGGAGATATTTATAGATCCTTTTAGGCTATCCAGACTCCGCTAGATGGATCATAATTCATATAGGGTAATTTCTAAACTCGGTAATTTCTAAACTTTCCAACACTGTGAACTCCAAGTCATCTCTATTCCCAAGAGTTATAACTAAACAGAAGCAGCCAGCATCTCTCCCTCTTTTCTTCATAGAACTAGGGCTTGAACTTGGCTTCACACTTGCTAGGGAGACACTCTACTCTATGTAACTATATAACTATATATATATATATATAATTCTATATATAACTATATATATATATATATATATAACTAAGTAACTATAATTATACACACACACATATAGTTAGTCAGTCAGTCAGCCATGGGGCTTGAACTTAGGGCCTGGGCACTGTCCTTGAGCTTTTTGGGGGCTCAGGGCTAATGTTTTACAACTTTGAGCCACAGCTTCATTTCCAGTTTTCTGGTGGTTAACTGGAGATTCGAATCTCACAGACTTTCCTGCCCAGGCTGGCTGTGAACTGCAATCCTCAAATCTCAGCCTCCTGAGTAGTTGGGATTATGGGCATGAGTCCCTAGCTCTCAGCTTTCAATGTCAATCGTATACTCTTAAGGCATCACTACATCATATCAGAGCCTATAAAGCCTTTGCAACTTTTCTATCATTGGAGTTGCATCTTGAAGATTGCTATTTGTAAAACTTACATAAGAAACCTAACATAAAACAATCAAGAATACATTAAACAAACTCATATTAACTGTTAACACTAGATTGAAAGAACAGCCAGAGAACAGATACAAGTAACTGGTAATATGGTTTTGTTATATTAATGAGTGCCCCTTCTAAGTAACATTCCATGTACATAATTAAAATAGTATCCCATCTAATTCTGTATTTTGTTTCAAAAACATGAAGCAAACTAGAATAATTCTAAAATACTCAGGATTTGTTAACTTTTATACAAAATCATTTTCCACTTGCAAAGTATAAATGCTCTCCCTACCCACTCTCAATTCTGTATAAAACCAAAATTAATAACCTGGTTTTATTTGCTGTACTTACTCCTTCATCAAATTATTCCTAAGGCTGAAAAAAAATTTAAAATTAGGCATACTTCATTCGAGCTTACTGATAATCAAATCAGTGGTATTTTGGTGTTATTACCAAATACCAAATTACTAATGATGTTGACTAATATTAGGGTGAAACTAAGCAATTGACCAAGAAGGAGGGTTTTTGTTTAGATCATATTCATTTTTATTGAAGGCTAGTGATTCCATTGTTGAGGATATTCAATGTTATAGTGATAAAGAAATTTACCTATAAAGTAAAAACCAAAATACTTTTGGATTTAAAATGGTTGGAATCCACAATCCAATCCTATCTTAGGCTGGCTGACATTTTATTCCTAATTTTCCAAGTATATTTTATTTCAAAAGGCTGAGTCTTGTTCATGGCCTTCCTTTTCCAGGGAGATCTGGAAACTATACTAATCAACTCAAGCCACAGGATCCCTCAAAGAGATGCAAACAAGGTCTGTGGCAGCTTGGAATCTGGCAGGCTCCCAGGCCATAAGCCAGTGCAGAGAGCTCTTTTTAGTGTTTCTCCATTTCACCTTTCCACAGATCAACTCTCTTCAAGGATTACTGTCTAAGAAAAACATCTCCATGTGTCACTATTTTTCTCACTGCTGTGGGCAGCTTCTGGGCTCCCCCCACTGTCCAACAAGCACCTCTTCTCCATGTTGGTTTTACTCTTTGATTAGCTTAGATGGTAAGCATCTTCTCATACTTAGAGCAGTGAAGCTTTACAGGGCTTTGTGGGAGCTTTGGTCACCTTCCTAGACTTTTCTGGTGTGTGGCTGTCACTTGGAAAATGATAGGTTCCGGTTCCAAATTCTATGATGTGCATAACTTTTAGATGAATTGAGTGTAATGAAGCAGACAAAAATCATTATGAATCTATGGGCTTTGAAGAACCGGCAGGCATAGTAGTACCATTCAGGTGCAGTAATGTCTCATAGCCTCTCTATCAGGTGTTGGTGTCTCTCCATTTATTTGTTGGCTGTATTTAAAAAAAAAAAAACACAAAAAACAGCTGGGTGCCATGGCTCATGCTTGTAATCCTAGCTACTCAGAAGGCTTAGATCTGAGGATCATGGTTCAAAGTCAGCCCAGGCAAGAAAGTCTGTGAGACTCTGATCTCCAATTAATCACCAGAAAAACGAAGTGGCACTGTGGCTCAAGTGGTACAGCACTAGCCTTAAGCTGAGGAGCTGAGGGACAGCGCCCAGGCCCAGAGTTCAAGTCCCATGACTGACAAAAAAAATAAAAAATAAAAAATAAAAAAAACAACAAAAAACAAAAACAAGCTGGGTGCTGGTGGCTTATGCCTGTAATCCTAGCTACTAAGGAAGCTGAGATCTTAGGATCATAGTTCAAAGCCAGCTTGGGCAGCAAAGTCCCCATGAGAGTCTTATCTACAATTAACCACTCAAAACCCAGAAGCAAAGCTGTAGTTCGAAGTGGTAGAGTGGTAGCCTTGAGCAACAGGGACAGTGCACAGGTCCTGAGTTCAAGCCATCAACTGACAAAGAAATAAACAAATAAATGATAAAAAAAATAATAAACAGACATACAATTATGTCTGTCCCCTTCCACCTTTCTCTGTATTCTTATTCTTATATGGAAAGGACTTTTCTTAAAATGGCTCCTAGAATATCACAAAGTACACTAAACCATGTATTTAAGTGAGAAGAAAACAGATTATTTTTTAAAAGAGCCTCAGGCAAGTTACATGCAGCTAGCATATGACAAGAGAACAAACACCTGCAAGAGGAAACCAAAACTGTAACTGTGGGGACGTAAGCAGAAGAGATGTTCTAGAGAAGGAGGTGTGATGATTCTGGTGAGTGGGAAAGGAAAATTTCTTCCCGATATAACTTCTTGAGCATGAAGCTGGAAGGTTCAGGAAATCTTCCTTCATGGGAGAGCCAGGTCTAGTGGAGGTAGGCTAATGTACATCCTGTAGTCAAGCTGGCTAAAAAGCAGCTGTCTAGCACTAATTGTAGAACGGTGGAATATTTTCTCTATAGGCCTGAAATCAATTTCTTTGTCGCTTAGTATATCCTGACCTCCCTCCTACTGCTAGAATTTCAGCATTGATGATTTGTATTTGCATTCAAGTTAGAACCAAAATCTTTTTTTCTTTTTGTCGGTCATGGGGCTTGAGCTCTGGGCCTGGGTGCTATTCCTGAGCTCTTCAACTCAAGGTGAGCGCTCTACCACTTGAACCAGAGCACCACTTCCGGTTTTCTGGTGGTTTATTGGAGATAAGCATGTCATAGGCTTTTCTGCTTGGGCTAGCTTTGAACTGTGATCCTCAGATTTCAGCCTCCTGAGTGGCTAGGATTACAGGTGTGAGTCACTGGCACCCAGCACAACCAAAATCTCTACTGGAGATCTTAACAGGCTTCCAAAATTCTCATCCACTGTAATTCCCTAACTTCAAAGTTGCCATTCATCCAGGCAAACCTCCCAGACTTATTTGATTGTAATATTAAGGCCAATCTTTCTCTACTATTCCAGACTAAATGAATAAACTTTTACACAAACATTTAATTATTCACAAAACTGGGGAAATTTCTTAATTTTCTTCATGTTTTCACTCATTCACTTAACAAATCTAGAATCTGTTCTTCCAGACATCTAGGAAACCCAGTGAAAAACCCAGGGTCTGCCTCTGCAGACCTCAATTCTTGCCCAAAGTGTGTGCAAACTTGCAGAGACATCTGCATAGAGAGTTGGCCAGTTACTGAACTTTTGGGCTCGCTCTCTCAGTGACCAGAACAATCTTTCTGAGGCATGGGGGACATGCTACCCCACCATCGCTGCTTACTACCATCAAGTGCATGGCATCATGGCTTGTTGGGGTGACGGCTAGAAGCACAACTGGCTGAGCATGAACAGGAAGGAGACTTGTAAGTAAGAAAGAACACATGGAGCATGGGATGAGCTGATACTATACCACTATTCCCTCACTCACTGCCACCTCTACTCACCATCAATTCAACCCTGCACCAATATGCTGACATTCAGTGCAGCTTAATGTCTTAACAAGGTTAACAGAACTAAGTTCACCATGGAGGTACTGTGTTACCTTTACCTCCGTGTCCTCCCTTCCACCTTGCTGGGTGCCTGGCTCTTTCAGCAGGCCCCTGCTCTCACTACAACTCCTACTACCCATTGCTCAACATACTGACTTTGTTTTGCAGCTTTTAAGAACAACTCAAGAGTTGTTCTTTTCCATAAGCCCCTTCCCATCCCTGTATGACAATTGTTACTTGAACCTATACTGTAGGACTTTTCACTTTTCATTTCATATTGAATCTTTGAAGTGTGAGGAGACTACAGAGAAAGCTATCAGGGAGGTACAAATTTGTTGAGACATGCCCTCCAACTACATTTGTAAGGTCAAGAGATACCATGGATAAGGGAGCTAAATTTTCATTTATACTTAATAACCACCAGTGGCAACTTGATGATCCGATTCAAATTTATGCCCAGCAACATTATACCTGACATAGTCAAAGACAGAAATTTTTATTAAACCATTTGCAAAAATAAAAAGGAAAAAGCCTGCTTTAACTAGATTATAAATTTCTTGAGAAAAGGAACTTGAAGCCATTTAACTTTCTATCCTTGGAGAAGCATGTGATTAAATTTTTTTTTTTATTTTTTTATTTTTTGCTGGTCCTGAGGCTTGAACACTAGGCCTGGGCACTGTTCCTGGGCTCCTTTTACTCAAAGCTAGCACTCTACCATCTGAGCCACATCACTACTTTCTGCTTTTTTGGTGATTTAACTGGAGAGAAGAATCTCACAGACTCACAGACTTTCCTGTCTTGTCTGTCTTCAAACTGTAATCTTCAAATCTTCGCCTCCTGTGTAGCTAGAATTATAAGCCTGAGCCACTGGCTCCTGCTTTAATTTTTTTAAAAATAAGTTTAGATTAGAAGCATTGGATTTACTTAAAAATTAAAAACTGGGAAGTGGTGCTGTAGCTCAAGTGGTAGCGTGCTCGCCTTGAGCTGAAGAGCTAAGGGACAGCGCCCAGGACCAGAGTTCAAGCCCCACGACCAACAAAAAAATAAAAATAAAAATAAAAAAAATAAAAACTGTTTTGTTGGTAAGATCTTGATATGTTGCCCAGGCCTTGAACTTCGGCCCTTAAGTCATCTTCCTATCTAAGCCCTGTGAGTAGCTGAAATTACAAATGACACCACCACATCTGGTTGTGTTTACCACACAGTTAATGATTCAATGGTAACTTGGAGGGAAATCTCTCATGAGGTAATTCCACAGGGAAGGTGCTATAAATGAAGAACTGACACGAGGAAACAGGAGGCTTTTTTCCAAGAGGTCTCCTTGCTTAAGAAGTATTGATAGAGGAGTTGGCCTGCTCCAGAAAAGTGGACTCATCGGGCATGCACCACCCTGTGGTACTGGAGTAACTGAACCCCAAAATCTCAAATTCTAGGCAAACTGGACAGGTGAGATAAATAACACCCTGCTTTAACTACTTCCTTGACTACTACCTGATATGAACAATGTTGAAAAAAAAAATTATCTTAGCATAGAAAACTAAACCATATGCAGAACCCAATTTCTTTACTAACTAATTCATCCAAACATTCACTAAGGGCTATTCTAATAGTAAACCTACAGTGGAAATTCATAAATTATTTGATCACAATGAAATGTGGCACCAGTTTCATTTAAGTTAATGATGTCAAAGGAAAGATCTTGCTAGTAGCCAGCATGTGTGCTGGGCAAATCTGTACAAAAGTTCCCACTTCCTATATACCCAGCTTTGATTTGGACATAGAACAAGTGCCATGCAATAGCAGCTTTCATGATCTCCTTTCCTTATACCCCCTCACTATCATTCCAAACCAACTACTAAGCCAAAACAATCATGTTTTAAAAATTTTGTGTTTTTTCAAGTATTTCTATAACAGATAAAGAATTTCTGAAGGGATTCTTAAATATATTCCCAGGGAAAAATCAGTTTTAGCACTTCTGTTTGTTTAATATGGTATTAACCTTTGAATTTCTACAATAATTCCACATCATTTTATTGTTTCACCATTTTGGATGACTATGGACTATTGACTCCTAATTTTTAACTTATAATAACTTGTATGTTTATAGTATGTACTTATCTATTATCATAGCTCATATGTAATTATATGGCTGCTTTCATAATAAATTTCCCTCTTTAGTCATTAAAAAAAATTCTGAAGGAAGATTTTCATAAAATGCTAATCACTTCATACCTACTTTATTCAGCTATGAAATCATTTATCTCAACAGTATTTGCTGACATTTTTCATCACCCCAAAACAGCCAAGGAAAAAGGATTCTGATTGGCTTGTAGTATTTGTGAATTTAGATGATCTTTGTCTTTAGAAATCCAAAGGACCACTCCTCCCCCCGCCCCCCCCACCTGCCCATTTGATTACTTATTTTCAGATGATCTATTCTATGCATAATAGGGCAAAAACCTCTGTACCTATTATCTTTTACTTGAGTTCTAAAGACAGTTTTGATTTTCACACTCTACTATCAAGGTGTTCCCTTTAGTTAATCTTACTCGCTTTGCTCTTTGCTTTCCAAACTAAACAATTTCCTGCTTGCAGAGCAGGCCCAAACCATTCCAGATAATTTATGAAGAAGAAATATTTCCCTTAATGAGTACTATCTATTTTCTACAGAATACTAACAGGATCACATTTGTATGATTTCAAAATATTTTCTTCTGCTGACATTCAGCCTAACATAATATCCTATTCTTTTTTTTTTGCCTGTCCTGGGGCTTGAACTCTGGACCTGGGTGCTATCTCTGAGCTTCCTTTGCTCAAGACAAATGCTCTACCTCTTGAGCTACAGCACCACTTTTGCCTTTTTTGAGTAGTTTATTGGAGATAAGAATCTCATGGAGTTTCTTGCCCATGCTAGCTTTGAACACAATCTTTGGATCTCATCCTACTGAGTAGCTAGAATTATAGGTGTGATCCACTGGCGCCCAAATTAACGTTCTATTCTTGAGCAAGGAAAAATCCTTCCTTAAAGAATTGGCTCATGCCGGGTGCTGGTGGCTCATGCCTGTAATCCTAGCTACTCAAGAGGCTGAGATCTGAGGACTACAATTCAAAGCCAGCCCAGGCAGGAAAGACCATGAGACTCTTATGTCCAATTAACCACCAGAAAACCAGAAGTGGCACTGTGGCTCAAGTGGTAGAGCACTAGCCTTGAGCTGAAGAGTTCAGGGACAGTGCCCAAGCCAGAGTTCAAGCCCCATGACAGAAAAAAAAAAAAAAAGAAGAAGAAGAAGAATTGGACTCATAATTATCATAATTACCACATAATGTTTGCTATTTTCAAATTTAAGTGCATTAAGTACTTGGTGCCAGATTAGTACTCCTCATCCTTTTCCCAAAGATTTCCTTTCTTGTACTGCTGCACTGTCACGTGACTTGGTCCTAAGCCATCGGGTACCCCAAAGGAGCAGGGAAAGGGGGCAGCCTGTGGCTGCTCCCTTGGGAGAGGAAATAAATCCCTCTCAGAGAGTACATGGGTTGTCTCATTATGCTTGATCCAAGAAAAATCTTTTTATAATTATATTTAAGCTGTTAACATTCCTGGTTTATGAAGTTTTTGAGCAACCCATAAAATTGAGAATTCCTATCTTCAACCCTGCCAGTTCCATTTTCTCACATTCTTCTTTCCCTTCTCTACATTCTTTCTCTGGCAGTTAGCTTCTTCTTGGACTAAAAAAAAGACATTTTTAAGAAGCATAAATAATATCAGAACAATCATTCCTAAAGTATATCCCCTACATAACCCTCAGAGTACTAAAAAAAATAGCATTAGAAACAAAGAATAGCATGTGAAAAATCACAAACTACAGGACCATTAAAAATACTATGAACTAATTAGATTCACATTTAGAGGAGAATGTGTTCATCAGAACCCAAAAGCTCAATCCATTCAGATGATTCTGGAAAGCTATAATCTGAGATTCACATGCCTAAACTTTGCACATGGACTTGCTGATCCTCATGAAAAAGACAAATCACTGTGGCTTAGACCAACTTCCTGGATATCATGGCACCCTAAGTACCCACAACTCATCCCAGAACAGGCATCTGATCACCTTATGTTTTATCTATTTTAGGACAAGGACATAATTATTACTTTATTTATCACTGAAGCTACAGCACATTTTACAAGGTCCCACAGCTTTGCTCCTCAAAACCTTCTCTAACAAGGTTGCCTGAAAACCTGGACTTAGTCTTATTTTATTCCACATTCATAAAAATCTACTTTGCTCAGTGACCAATATCTAAACATCTACTGTGTACCACAAAGTGAACTATCTACCACACAGAAACGAAAGCATCATTAGCTCACTGTTTAAGCAATTGGAAAACGGACAACTCTTGAATTTCAAGTCACTGTCTATGAAGAAGAGCCCAGTAGGGCCTGGCACTGACCTGCTGCACGTCTTGCTGGAAAACACAGAGTTGCAGCCTCTGATGAAGTCGGACCTTGCGATGTTGCCAGATGTTCTCCAGTTGCCGCTGGTGGTGCAGCACCTCATGAATAACATCCAGGACATGGTGTACAGCCTTGGAGTAGTTGGCAGAGGCTGTTAGCGAGTCAGAGCTGCCAGGGGTTAAGGGCCGCTGCAGCTTGTCAAGGAGTGACTTCCCATCTTGGCTTACCTACCAGCAATGTGAACGAGCATTATTCAAGATGTATAACTTTAATCAGCATGGGCTGCAGAAGCTACCCTTGGGTGTGCATGTGTATGCACTGTGTACACACACACATACACACACACACAAAATGTTTACTCAATTGCATATTTTATGTAAATTTAAATCAACCCATCAGTTACCTATAAAATCAAATGTAAAAAATGTCAAGCTAAGAGATATTCATTATCATTTAACATACTAATAGGTAGTATTCTTAATAAACAGTTTGCCTTTAATAATATGAATCAACATATCTAAATTCCATTTTTGGGTACCTGAATTAAATTTCAAGAGCAAGAGTTTTCCCTCATGATACTATGATAAAATACAATGGAGTAAATCATCACAATGGAGTCAAGTTATAGTGCTAAATCTTAAAAAAACTGGCTAAAAAACAATCTAGTACTGCCAGGCACCAGTGGCTCACACCCGTAATCCTAGCTACTCAGGAGGCTGAGATCTGAGGTTCAAAGCCAGCCCGAGGAAGGAATGTCCATGAGACTCTTACCTCCAATTAACTACCAGAAAACCGGAACTGGCACTTTGGCTCAAATGGTAGAGCACTTGCCTTGAGCTGAAGAGCTCAGGGATAGTGCCCAGGCCCCGAGGTCAAGCCTCACAAAAAAAAAAAAAAAAAAAAAAGAAAAAAAGAAAAAAAAACCCTAGCACTAAGGAAAGAAAATATGATCGAACTTTCTGACATATGTGAACAACAGTTTTACTTGACAAAATAAAAAAACTAACAATGCCATTATTTAGTACTTTTTTTAAAAAAAGGAATTCTGAGGGATTAAAAGAGGGATTTCAGTGTTATATTAGAGCATCAAATTATCAAACTAAATTTAAAGCATTAAATTAGCTACATAAATAAGAAAAGGTGAGGAACAAGGAAAGACCTGTATTTTCATACTTATAAGTGATTATTAAGACTGATGAGTAATTATATCAGAAGCACTGGAGAAAATGCTACAGTGGGAAAGCACAAAGGATGCATGGCACATGTGTCACGGGCTATATGAAACAGGAAAGCTCAAGGAGAAATCACCAGGGCCTTTCTACTCATACAGCCAGGAACCTGGAAACCCCTGAGACTTCTAGGTAAACAGAACAATAGTTCAGATTTCCTTTGTGAACAAAGGGAACAGGAAAACAGCATCATTTATCTGGAGCTTCCAAAACCCAACGTCTGCCATAGAGAAGATGTCTGATGCTTTCTAACCTTTTTTAATTGACCTCAAAGAAGTACAGTTGTATAGGAATGTAACAAGTTAATGTTTTAAAAGGTTTATTGTGGGCTGGGAAGGTGGCTCAGTGGTAGAGTGCTTGCCTTGCATGCCTGAGGCCCTGGGTTCGATTCCTCAGCACCACATAAGCAAAAACAAAAAAGCCAGAAGTGGTGCTGTGGCTCAAGTGGAAGAGTGCTAGCCTTGAGCTGAAGAGCTGAGGGACAGCACCCAGGCCCAGAGTTCAGGCCCCACGACTGGACCCCCAAAAAAAAAATTTAAAAAAAAAAGGTTTATTGTAAAGGTGATTAACGGAGGGGGGGAGGGTTACAGTTACATAAGTAAGGTAATGAGTACATTTCTTTTTAAAGGCTGTGATCCCCCCTTCCCTCATTTTTTCCTTCCCCACCAAGTTGTAAAGTTCTTAATTGTTTTAGGAACTGTACTTGAGACATTTGGTGGAAGTGCTGACTGCTACTTATAAAGACTTCATAGCTCAAATTTTATCTATTACAACCTTTTAGCAAAAGTTAAAAAAAAAGTCCAGCTAATACAACAGGGTAAGAATGAAAAACCATCTTAAACCAACTAAACCAAAATGTGTTAAAACAAGAGCAGGAAATGTATGCCTACTAGAGTGGGAGACCTCTCTGTCTGGGCACTGCCTGGCAAAGACTGTGAGGAAGGGAGGGACACTGAGGGATTTGGAGACAAGGGGTTTACTGAGATGGCTTCAGCAAGGCCCTGCTTGTCTTTAAGACTGCACATTTTAAAATACCACATCACTGAAGTGACACCATTCTCAGCATTTCCATTCCCAATGTAACATGTCTAGCCAATACCTGTAGTTGCTCTATTCACAACAATTTTGTATATAGGATCAGTATTAATATCAAATATTTATCTTGTAGTTTAGATAGACCTAAGTACTTATAGACTGAAATATACTTCTAATACAAATCACCCCTCTTTTGTCTCTAACTTATACCATAGTACTTATACAATTTACTCATATACACTTAAACATCATATGTAAGTTGGGTGCTGGTGGCTCACACCTGTAATCCTCAGGAGGCTGAGATCTGAGTTTCGCAGTTTAAAGCCAGCACAAGCAGGGAAGTCTATGACACTCTTCAGTAACCACCAGAAAACTGGAAGTGGTACTGTGGCTCAAGTGGTAGAGTACTCACCTTGAGCTGAAGAGCTGAGGGACAGCACCCAGGCCCAGAGTTCAAGCCCCACAACAAGAAAGAAAGAAAAGAAAGAAAAGAAAGAAAGGAAGGAAGGAAGGAAGGAAGGAAGGAAGGAAGGAAGGAAGGAAGGAAGGAAGGAAGGAAGGAAGGAAGGAAGGAAGGAAGATTCTAATAATGATATAGAATAAGCAGAAAAAAATTAATGGAAGAAGAGATTGTTACATTATAGTAACCAAAATATTCACATATGCTTTCAGTACTTAAAACAAAGTATTGAGTTTACAGTATACAGTGTAGTTCTACCAGATAAATAAACTTACTCTGCTGCACATAGTGGTTAAACTTTGTCTAGCTTCTAGGAACAACACAGCCCCAAAAGGGAAAACAGCTACAAAAAGAAAAGTAGCCTTCATTAATCAATGGTATGTGTTTCTAGAATTTTTTAAAAGACCAAATTAGCTCATTTTTAGTCTACTCTTTGTTCTTCTTGGAATATAGAGTTCATAGTCCTGATAATCAAGATCATATTTTACATTGAGATGCTCGTAGTTCATGCATAAAATTAGCTACTCAGGAGACTGAGATATGAGACTCAACAATCAACATGTAAAGCCAGTTTGGGCAGACAAGTCTGTGAGGCTCTATCTCCAGCAAAATGTAAGAAATGGAGGCCTGGCTCAAGTGGAATAGTGTTAGCTTGAACAAAAAAAGCTTAAGTGAGGGCCTGAGACCCCGACTTTGAGCCCAATACCAGCACCAAAAAACCAAACAAATAAGCATTACATTTTACAAAAAATAGGAATGGGCAGGGAAAGTACAAGATGAGCCTTGAGCATTTTGTTATGCCATAAAGTAAAAAGGGTATTGAAAGGTGAAATGAACAACTCAATGGGACCAAGAAAGGGGCTTTCAATAGCCAAACTTGGAGAATGTAGGCATCAAAAGATTATCAGATTATAATCCACTGAATGTAATAAGATTTTATAAGGAAAGAAGGGAGTATGAAGGTTTGTTCTTCTTCCAGGAAGAAACTCTAAAACTCTAAATATCGCAGGAATGATGGAAATGGGTGGCTACCATGACCAGGAGGCAACATGGGATGAAATCTTCAGTGGATGCTATGGCTTTGAAAAAAAATCTGAAAATGAACAGAGGCTCAGACTTCCCCCTCACCCCCAGTCATGAGGCTTGAACTCAGGGCATGGGCACTGTCCCTGAGCAGTTTTTGCTCAAGGGTAGCACTCTCCCAGGTGAGCCACAGCTCCACTTCTGGTTTTTTAGTGGTTAACTGGAGTTAAGAATCTCATGGACTTTCCTGCTGAGGCTGGCTTTGGATTGAGGTTCTCAGATCTCAGCCTCCTGAGCAGCAAGGACTACAGGTATGAACTACTAGCTCCCACCTGAGATATTTTGTTAAATGTAACTGTGTACATAAGGAACCTTGCAGGCACTAATCAGAGTAGCAACCAAGGTTAACATTCCCAGAATGGGACAGGTCAAGAGGCTGAACTAGTCAACAGGTGGTAGCCTCAGCAGTCTATAAGGACTGAGTAGGTCCCATAAGTAGAGTTAGGGTAGGAATAAAGGCCTACACTCTTTAAACCATCATGGCAGGAAAAGAATTAAAACTGTCCCAATTGAATAGAAATTGATAAGATCTGTCAGTGAAATCCAGTGTTGGAAGGCATTCTAGACCCAAAATGCAAAGAAAGAAAGAAAGAAAGAAAGAAAGAAAGAAAGAAAGAAAGAAAGAAAGAAAGAAAGAAAGAAAGAAAGAAAGAAAGAAAGAAAGAAAGAAAGAAAGAAAGAAAGAAAGAAAGGAGGGAGGGAGGGAGGGAGGGAGGGAGGGAGGGAGGGAGGGAGGGAGGGAGGGAGGGAGGGAGGAAGGAAGGAAGGAAGGAAGGAAGGAAGGAAGGAAGGAAGGAAAGAGAGAGAGAGAGAGAGAGAGAGAGAGAGAGAGAGAGAGAGAGAGGGAGGGAGGGAGGGAGGAAGGGAGGGAAGAAAAGGACATTATTAGAATAGTTGGGGGAATACTAATGGGGAGGGTGCACTGTGGAGAGGATGTTCATATGGAGGTAGAGGTAGAAGGGAGAGAAGTTGAAACAAATGTGGTATACACTAAAATCTGGAAATTCTGGGAGTTTTCAATACCAATCTACCATTTCTCTGTAGGCCGGAATCTTTTTCAAATGTTAAATAGTTTACAAGGTAAAATAACTCATTATTCCTCTGAAAAATCTTTTCAGTTGACCCAGTTCAAACTACTGTCACTGAACTTTTAACTCTATTATCTTTTGACTCTATTATAAACATGTTCTTAGGCTTAAAAAAAACTCTGTTTAAGACCTTAACTTAAAGGTTCTTCCTACCAAATAACTCTGAATTATTAACTTAAAATTTAAACAGAATAAAATATTCCATGGGTAAATATAAATTCCCACAGCAAGAT
Source organism: Dipodomys merriami (assembly GCF_024711535.1). NCBI lineage: Eukaryota > Metazoa > Chordata > Mammalia > Rodentia > Heteromyidae > Dipodomys > Dipodomys merriami. Next base: position 9,085,231 of record NW_027204715.1, on the reverse strand, counting down.
GTTCCAATTTTACACAACATAATATAGTGGTGACCACTAAAATTCTGTACTTAGCTAAAAGTGCTGATAACACTGCACTGGCCAGTTCAGCTGGAAGGAGACACTGGTGATACAGGTGTGTACCTTGCATTTTCTTAGTTGGTCATATACACAGAGAATGTAACCAGCTCCTTAAAGCTAGTCATCTGTGAGTAAAAGCCATGAAATCTCATCTTGGGCTGGCAGGGGTATGCAGATGGCTGGCTATAAAGCTACCACTTCAATCAAAGTACAGCTCCAGAGAAAAAGATTCACATAAGTAGATGAGGAAAGGCTTCATTACATGGGCACATAATTAGTCACTCACGTTCTGTATTATAGATTGGAATTAGCTGTTGCAAAGATGGGACACTAGGGAAAAGGACTTAATGGTTTTTTAGAACTTGCGTAATCCTCATGAATCAATGTGATAAAACATCAGAAATCTGTTCAATTTTCAATTATACTATAAAAGACTGTCCTTTATATAAAGACTGTCCTTTATATAAACAGTTCTTCATAAACTAGCCCACTAAATTAACTAAGAAACACTGCATTTAGAATTCAGAAACAATACAAAGTTAATTGTTTTTTTTAATTCCATGGGAAATATTAAATAGTGCTAAAGTAAGAGTGGGTCTTCCTAGACAAAAAGGTGGCTAGAAAAACCAATACAGATCAGCTCTCTTGGGAAGGAGGATAAAACACATTCTGAAGCAGGTACAGTAGTTTACATGCCCACTTAACCCAACAGCCTGACCTGTATTCAAGGGCATGAAAATAGTAGCTGGTCAGTGAAGCATTGAGAACTGCCACACCAAAATTCAATTCTTCCCTGCAACCTCTCCGATGCCCAGCCCTCTGTGAGGTATTTTAAAACATTTTCTTAAGCTTCAAACTAATCATTCACATTAACAAAGGGCATATAGATGCTTCTGCTAAAGAAAAATAGAGTGCTGTTTAATTAATCATGTCCAAATATAATTATTTGTCTTTTACTATCCACTGGATTAACTTGTAGATTTATAGACATATTCTAGTTATTACAAATGAGGGAAAACATACAGTCTAATTTTCTTTGGGTCTGGCTTACTTCACCTATTATAATTTCTTCCAAGTCTTCAATTTCCTTATGAATGGGGCAATGTCATTCTTCCTGATAGAAACAATAAATTACATTCTGTATATATACCACATTTTCTTTTTTTTTTTTTATTGTGAAATATACCACATTCCTCTTGATCCATTCATTCATTGAGGTAAATCTGGGTTGATTTCATCTTAGCAAAAAATGCTGCAATGAACATGGCTGTGCTGGTGGTATTAGTGCATGCTGATTTGGGTAAATGCTCTCTAAGCATTCACACACTGAGAACAAAGGAGGATATACTTAAGTGAAGATCACAATGACTCAACAGCTATATGCATAAGACCATATAAAATTAAGCTTATGGAAATAAACTCTAGGAAATGAAAACAAGAGGGTTTTTTTTTTTTTTTGGGGGGGGGGGTGTTGGTCATGGTCCTGAGCACTGTCCCTGAGCTCTTCAAGGCTAGCACTCTACCACTTGAGCCAAAGCGCCGTTTCTGGTTTTCTGTCATGGAATTTCCTGCCCATGTGGCTTTGAACCTCGATCCTTAGATCTCAGCCTTCTCAGTAGCTAGCATTACAGGTGAGAGCCACCAGCGTCTGGTAAGAGGTTTTTAATTTTTGTTGTTGTTGTAAAATTGTACTGTTTACAGTTCTTTTTTTTTTCCCTTTGGTTTATTTCTTGTTACTGTTTCAAATTCCTGTATATAATTTTTATCTGATTTGGGGAAGGGAAAAACAACTAAACAAAAACAGTGGGACCAATTCAACATGATACTCACTAGATACTAAGTTAGAAATGAACTTTAAAGCTTGGGGGAAAGGGAGGTTGGGAGGGGAAAAAGTGGGAGAAAATGAAGGAGGGGCTAACACTGTTTAAAAAGAAATGTACTCATTACCTAAGTAACTGTGACCCCTCTATACATCACCTTTACAATTAAATTTAAATTAAAAAAAAAAAAAAGAAAAGTGGAGAAAGCCTTACGTAAAAGCAGTGTACAGAATTACTACCTCCTCAACATTTCCAGGAGTATAACCATAGTCACAGAGGCTACCTGTATGGAGGGCCCAGTGAACAAACAGGGCAAAGATGACGCTCTATAACCCATTTGTAGCTATGACTGTCAACAGCAGCAAAGAGTAGTGACAGAGAGCATGAAGCTAGCCTGACTGGGCTCATAAAGCTGACTCCATGCCACCAGCTGTTGACCTGGCACAAGTCACATCATTTTTATACCTCAGTTTCCTCATTTACAACAGCAGGATCAATAACAGTATATGCCTCAGATTTGTGATCATGAAGTACACTGTTGCATAAAGTCTGTACTATAAAGTCTATAAAGTACATTGGAGGTAACAGAAAATAAACAAGGATATGTTAAATAGTGTAATATACCTTTTAAAATGCTGTTATTTAGATTTCTGAAACAAACAGTAAAGCTCTACATACTTTAAAAATGGTGTGTGAATTGCAATCTAGACCAGTAGACAGCAGTATTTACTCTCCCTAACTCAGGCAGATAAGTGGAATGAAAGTAGACTCTGTAGAGCACATAGGCAGCAAAGATGGCGCTGAGAGGGAGTTGAATGGGCAGAGCCCAATTTGCTTTACGTTCAGTGCATAACCAGCCCGTGGAAGCTTAGATGCATGATAGGGTGTGACCTTGACAGTGAATGGTTCCTCTTCCTCCCCTGCCATGCCACCTGCTCTTTTTTGCTTTAAAAAGGGCTTGTTCTGTGTTAATAAATGAGTTTTCCTGCTTGACTTGACTCCCTGCTGCATCTGATTGTCTCCCAGGCTAAGGGAGGCTGGGGAATGGGCAAGCAGCCGTACTTTCTTTCCTCGGACTCCATCCGTCTTTCGTGGGACCGACGAAGACCTGACATCTGGTGCCCAATGTGGGGCAACTGAAGGAAAAGATACCGGCCGAGGCTAAGTGGTCTCTCAGGGTAAGTGAAACCCTTAGTATGGGTAATGCTATCTCACAGAAGAAGGAGGAGGAGGAAACATTAGGTCTAGAAGGAGTACAGGAGGTCTTGGAAAGTGAGAAGGAAAAGGAATGGGTCAAATTCGACCGAGAATGTACTGAAACACGCACAGTGGAAGTCAAAACGAGGGTAAAAGTTACTCCCTCTGACTCAGGTGCCCCTGATGGTCGTAGGCCCCCTCCCTATTCTGCCGATTGGTGGGGAGATATGGTGCCTCACGCGACCTGCAAGGGGGACTTGCAAGACCCGGACCCCTACCAACCTTCCATGGAGGGGCCAAGGGCTGGGGAAGTAACCTACTCGGAGGCCTACCCTGGAAGGGAAGGGCCACCCGAGAGCCTGGACCCTAGGCCAGGATTCGCTTCCCCAACGTATCTGGTCAATCTGGCACCAGGAGCTAACAGGCCCTTGGAATGGTATCCATCGGAAGCTAAGGATCTTAAAGAGCTTCGCATTGCGGTGGCGGAGGATGGCCCAAACTCCTTGGGCCCAGATCCTATTACAGGACATTGCTTATCACCCGTGTGTCCCTAAGGACTGGCTGGACGTGGCCAAAGCCGTCCTCACCAGTTCGCAGTTTATTAAATGGTGTGCTTTCTTTAAGGAGGAATTCAGAGTGCGAGCGGAGAATAACCGGCAGGCTCAACCCGTGATACCTATTGCTTATGCCATGTTAGCAGGGACGGGGGAAGCCTACTCCACTGGCGTCCAACAGGCCGCAATACCTGGCCCGTACCGTGACCAGGTGAGGCAGGCAGGACTTGCCCCATGGTACAAACTGGATGATGGGCCTACTGAGTCCCCCATGGCAGGAGTGAGACAAAAACCGGATGAGCCTCTACCTGAGTTTATAGACCGAGTCCAACAGAGCGTTCACCGCAAGCTGCCAGCAGGGAACCTCCGAGATCAGTTTGTAAAGCTGCTGGTCTGGGAAGGGATGAATGCAGACCACCGCATGGCCTGCGCAGGATTGAGAGAGAGTTCCCTGAGCAGATGGGTGGTGGCCTCACAGGATGTGGGAACGCAACAGCACCAGTCCCAATCACTAGCTTTAGCTTTACAGGCTCAGACGTCTGCAATGACTGAGGCTATTACCCAGGCACTGGCAGCCCAGGGCCGAGGAACCCCAAGACCATAGGGGAGAGGGACTTTTTTTAAATGCGGGCAGGAAGGGCACTTTAAGAGGGACTGTTTACAACAATCCCCTGCCAACCGGCCGGGAGGGGGGGGGGAACTGTCCCCTACACCCTTGGAAAAAAGATTGTCGATCCAAGTTTGATTTAGATGGGAAGCCTTTAAACTAGGGGAGGGGCATCCTCCAGCCCCGTTAACTCAAGGAGGAATCTCATCTGCTGTGAGGCCCAGGCAGCCTCGTGGCAGGACGACCCAGGCCCATTGGACTGTCACCCTGGTGGAAGGACTCTGCCCTAAAATGAGTATTCTCATAGGCGGAAAGAGGTTTCACTGCTAAATTGACATGGGGGCAGATCGAACCATACTCAGGGAGGAGGAAGTGCCCTTGGACTGGAAGCTTGCACCTGGGCCCCCGATATTGGGGGTAGGGGACAACTCCCAGTCCAAAGAGATGGTTGCCCTTATGAAATGGACTAGCCCAGATGGAGAACAGGGAAAGATACGCCCTTTAGTGGCAAAGAACCTCACTGCCAATTTACTAGGGCAAGACATGCTAAGACAAATGGATGCCGTGGTCACTACAGACCATTGAGCATCCTATGATGATATCCTGGATGGAGAAGAAGCCCAAAGGCTTAAACAGGATCTAGAGGGAGTTAAGGAAAAGGATTTTTTAACTTTTAAGGGGACCCACTTGGGTGCACCCCCAATCCTAAAGGCCACTGTCCCCCCCAGTGCCTCCCATTAGGTGGAAGCCAGGAAGCCCAATCTGGGTGGAGCAGTGGCCATTGACCAAACCTAAACTTATAACCCTCCACCTTCTGGTGGAGGAACAGATAAACCTTGGGCATATATGCCCTTCTTTGAGTCCTTGGAACACATCCGTATTTGTTATTCAAAAAACCTCTGGGGCTTGGCTTGGCGTCTGCTCCAGGATCTACGTAAGGTAAATGAAAGGATGGAGCTAGCAGGAACGCCCCTAAGAGGCATGCCCTGGACTCCTGCTAAGCCTTCAGAATATACCTTGGTTGTGATTGATATTAAAGATTGTTTTTTTTCTATCCCCCTGCATCCAGATGACTGCAAGAAGTTTGCTTTCTCCATCCCTTCTCTTATTTTTCCCAGCCTGATTGGAGTTTTGAATGGACGGTGCTGCCACAGGGAATGGCCAATAGCCCGGCCTTTTGCCAACAATACTTGGCCACACTTTTAGGGCCTGTGCTGGGTTCAGATACCTCTGTTGCCTATGCCTACATGGATGATATAATTCTGGGTCACCAAGACACGAGCCGCCTGGAGGGCCTTCTGGCCCAGGTTCTTGCCATATTAAAAAGGGGGTTTTACCATAGCCCTCAATAAAATTTAAAAGGTACCTCCTTTTAAGGTGCTCGGGACCCACCTTACCTTGACTCAGGCCAGCCCCCTTAAGCCTCTGCTGGATATTCCAGCCTCTCTAACCTTAACCCAACTTCAGAGTCTTTTAGGGGAAATCAATTGGCTGTTGCCGTGGGTTTCTGTCCCTAAAGATAGTTTTGTGCCCTTATTTGCCCTACTAAATGACAGGACTCCCCAAGAAGTTATTACAATTACAGACAGCCATAGGGCAATATTTTTGCAGTTCCAAAAAGCCCTGGATGAAGTTTCCCTAAAGAGGTATTCTATTTGTGAGCCCATTTCCCTTTGGTTGTTTGCAGGTATTACATTGATTTCTGCAGTTTTAACTCAAAAGGGGGGAGCCATTAGAGTGGGTTCATACTCCCTTGGGGGGCACACCTCGGGTGTACTCTCAAGAAGACCAACTTGCAGATGCTATTGTCAAGGGAAAGACCTAAGCCCAAAGGCATTATGGCCTCGACCCTCACTCCATTGTTTTTCCTTTTCGGATGGCATATGTTGAGTGGCTCACTCGAGCCAATGCTCGTCTTGCTCTCTCCTTGGAGGGGTTTCTAGGCCAAATTGACTGCCATTATGGGTCATCCAAATGGACTGTCATGTTATGGCGACTTCCCCTCAAAATGCCTTCTCTATTTTCTTCTACACCTATTCCTGGCGCCCTCCATATTTTTACTGATGGAGGTAAGGAAGGCTCTGCGTATGCAGCCTTTGAGAAGCAACAAAAGACCCCGAGCCAACAAAGATTTCAACCTTGTCAAGGGTCAGCACAATATAAAAAATGCTGGCCATAATTATGGCTCTTTAGGACATTCAAAAACCCTTTAATTTGTATTGATAGCCTATAAAACAAAAAAGGGGAGTTAGCCCCCATATACAGTTACCGATAGCTTTGTTTTCCATTAACATTTTAAATTTTTCAAAAGGGGCCACTGAATCCAGATTTCAGAAGCACTGGGGACAACTAAACCCTAAGCCCCAAGTGAAAGTCAGGTGGAAGGACCCCCTGACACAACAATGGAGAGGACCTGACTCCCTAGTTAATATGGGCAGGGGATTTGGATGCGTTTTCCCCATAGGGGAGCCTGCTCCCATTTGGATCCCTGCCAGGAACCTTAAGTTTTTACCCATTTCCTCTACACAGGAGGATGCCCAAGGATAAGCTAACCAACAAGGAAAGAAAAACAGCTGTGGTGGCCGAGGCTTGTGTTTAAAAGAGGAAAGCCAGAAAGATAACTATTAATCATCCCCAAGGGCAACCAGCCCTTGAGAAGCTCTTGTGTTCTCTAACAATTGCAGATGGCGATATTCCAGCTGATGGTGGTCCTGACCCTCCCAGTCCCTGCAATGGCTACAGAATCCACATCAACCTCAATGGGTGACCTGGGCAGTGATCAGCGCTGGCAATGCAGAAATCATTAATAGCACCACAAGAGAAGCCGTCCCTTCGACCTGGTGGCCTGACCTTCATTTTGATCACCACCCTATGTCATTATGTATGGACTGTTTAATATTTCTGTAGGAGCTAATTATTTTAATGTTACCTGCTCTAATTGTTCTTTTACCAATTAAGCAATTGGTATAGCAATTGTATAGCTGCATTATTGAATCCATACTTATTGTTAACCACCTTTTGTTATGCTTCCTGTTTAGATCTTTTTCAACCCCACAGGCAAATAGCTGGATTAGAACAAGCCCCACCTCTGGACTCTGAAGTGGCAAAGACTGCTATCCCATCCTTGACTGATGTTAAAGGACTGCTAATGACATTTCTTGGCCTGGTAATGCTTTTGCTGATGGTTTTTCTATGCCTTCCTTGCATTATACGTGCACTGCAAAACTCTTATGAGTTTAGCCAGCCAGTTACGTAAGATCAAGCTCCAAGTGAATGAATTTCCCCTGAGAGGAATCATAGCCAGAGACGGGTAAGAGGGGGTGTCAGTGTGACCAACCTAAGACAGGGCCTTCAGCTTCGCTCTGAAGAAGTTCCCGATGACGGGTAAGGCAGACAAGGCGATCCACCCAACCTAAGACAGGCGGGTTCACTTCTTTAAACAAAGACTGGGGAGATGTTGGGAGCCATTGGGAGCTGACAGTAAAGCTCAAAGGTCATCTTGACCCCTGTGCTTGCTTAAAGACACGTACAAGGAACTGGCTTACTTAAAAGACACCAGGTACCCAGGATTGCTTTGCTATGCCTGCAGTTTGTTTTAAATATTCCTTGTTTTTCTGGACTATAGTAGAATGGCCTGAGTGTGGGGGCCCATGAGGATGCACCCTGCAGCTTAGATGCATGATAGGGTGTGACCTTGACAGTGATTGGTTTTTCTTCCTCCCCTGCCATGCCACCCACTCTTTTTTGCTTTAAAAAGGGCTTGCTCTGTGTTAATAAACAAGTTTTCCTGCTTGACTTGACTCCCTGCTGCATCTGACTGTCTCCCAGGCTAACGGAGGCTGGGGAATGGGCAAGCAGCCGTACTTTCTTTCCTCGGACCCCGTCCGTCTTTCGTGGGACGGACGAAGACCCGACAGTAGACTACTATAAAAACATGAATTTCTTAAACATAGGTAGACAAGAATATTGCATTGTCGTGCGTGTGTGTGTGTGTGTGTGTGTGTGTGTGCGCGCGCGCACACATATATGCCTATGAATGTGGACACTGGGCACTAGGGCTTGAACTCAGGGCTTAGATGCTGTCCCTTAGCCATTATGCTCAAGGCTGGTGCTCTATGTCTGGCTTTTTGGTGGTTAATTGGAGATAAGAGGTTCTCTGCCTGGACTGGCTTTGAACCTTGACCCTCAGATCTCAGCCTCTTGAGGAGCTAGGATTACATGCATGAGTCATTAGTGCCTGGCTGGATTGTCTTTTATTGAGCAGATAAAAATATAAACACTCAAGTCTACAAAAGTCACAGGGTCACGTAAAGTCTCTGGCTGCCTACTATCAAGCTTCACTCCAGAAATCTATGATCAGACGTTCCAATGCTGGTAGTTAAGAGTGCAACCTGAATTGTTATCTTTAGGCTTTTTCTGAGCCAGCCCAAACTGATATTTCAGATGCTACTGCTATGATGCAAAAACATTTCCACCTTGTAATCTGAGTAAAACTGGATTCGCTTACCTCAGAATAAGCGAGAGTGATGTGCTCGTAGATCCCCTGGTGGTGATGAATGGCATCTTCCAGATCCTGCAGCTCGGAGGGAAGGTCCACTTCACCACAGGCTTTACACCACGAGTCCACGTTGCTCATGTACTTGAAGGTTAAAAAGTAATATTGATTGTTTCTATCACAGTATCACTGAATAAATTGAAAACACATTTTAAAACATTGATTTGAAAATTAGGGTAGGTGAGGAATGTGCAAGAAGGTAACACTGCTGAATCTTCATTTCAAATGGCAATGATATGAATTTCTGAATGTGACATACACTTAAACTCCACCATTAGGCACAGGCAGGGATAGGGTAAGGCTGAAGAAGGTGTATTTTAATGAAAGTCTCAGGTTTTTGCTGCCCAGCATCTGGGCATGTCCCCAGAACAAGACTACCCTGCACCACTGCTTCCTGGCCAGCTTTCCCAATCCATGTCTGAATCTAATCTACATTCCCACCTGCCTTGTATTCAGCAATGGCAGATGTCAACAGAACTCTTTTATGTCCCTCAACAGCAGAAGGGGCCTTACCTGTCCTTTTGCAAAACAGGTTTTGCAAAAAACCACAAACCTAATCTTAGGAAGTACAGCCAGCCCATTTTTCTAGCCTTTCAAGAGGAAATTAGCACATGAATTACAGGGAGAGAAGGGGAGGAAAAGCACTCTAAGCTGTGAACCTCAAAAACGCTTAAAAAGGCCTTGGTACCATGTCTTTCAAATTTACATGTAAACTAGAAGTCTGAGCCATACCAGCTCTGCTTCTGACTGTAGTTCCAATCTCACCTCAATTTTCTCCACTGCCAACTACCCAGGACTCATCAATAGTGATTAAATCACTGCCAAATTTCCTGGGGAGATGCTATCAGAATCCTTCAAAGTTAAGAGTCCAAGGCAAGTGTTGAAAGCCCAATTAGAAGCTAATTAAGCCAAATAGCAACACATGTTCCTGAGTTTTAACCTCTTTTACTCTAATTCCTCTTCCACTTTTGTACTTAGGGATTCATTCGATGGCTATTTTAAAATGCAATACTTGAAAAGTGTACTGACAGGAAAGGAGTACTATAATTCTCTTAAAATGTAATAGAAGTTGAGCTGCAGGAATAGCTCAAGCAGTGGCACATCTGCCTAGCAAGTTCAAACACCAGAGTCGCCCAGAGTTCAAACACCAATACAGTCATTCCCTCCAAAAAAAAGTAATGAGCGTAATTTCCCAGTTACTTACGGTATTTTGTAGGATCTTAAAACAGGAAACCTACCCAATAATTGTTTCAAAAATCCTTTTATTACCAACGTTGGTTAACTGTATGCAAGCTGCAGGGCCTAAAGTCAGTGTTACCAAACAGCAGGTAGTTTCTGATGACTCAAAGCACGGGGGAACATTTTTATTACTTTATTACCCTGTATCACTGAGGAATTGGAAGTAGGAATAAAATCACTTCACCCCTCTCCCCCTCCCACATAAATTCACATATGACTACTTAGTCCTAACTGTTGCTTGGGTACTGTTTTATAAATGTCAATCAAGTCAGGCTGAACAGCTTCTAAGTATTCTTAAGCTCTATTTCATGCTCTCTTCTTCCCTTACTTCATTTAATAATATCCTTTTTAAATATGAATTGATTGAGGTTAATCCTCATTATTAAAACATCAAGCTCATGATGACATAAACTCAAAAAAACAAGCTACCTGTAAAGAGTTTGTATCTTCTCAAAAGACTCTAAAACTTCCCCTTTTCACTATCCAATCAACAATAAGTTTCTACTTTCTGTCTTATAAATTCTCCCAAACCAACTGATCAGAAAAGTGTACAGATCCCTACCCTCCCTTCTAATTGATAGTATAAAATAGTTCTTTCTGCAAAAAGTAATGCCACACTATTATCTTCTTTGAGTATCAGGCAGGCACTGTAATTCAGTATGCACAAATACCTAGAGGGGATCCCTGTTACAAAAAAGAGGAGAAATGCTGATGCTGGACACACGAGGACTGTTTGAAAGTAAGTATTTTTTAAAGTGTTGCTGAAGAGAAAATAAAAGAAGTTTTGGTCACATACTTGGCAAAATGTAGGCAAGCAGTTAAGGGGAGAGGGACTAAGGTGCATTAGTTTTTCAAGAGGAGACCTTGAATAATTAATTAGCAGATTGATTTTCTGTAAGCATTAACTCTACTGTTACCCACAAGATAAAAGGTGAGAGGGGCTCAGCTCTCCTGCCTGTTCTTTCTCCCACAACCTAGAGCTAGGATCCTCAAAAGACCAGTGAATTTCATTGCCACTGCTTTTCCAACCCCATTTCTTCTACCTCTTGTCCTCCACTATGAACTTTAAAAATATTTACTGAGAAGGATTTCCCTTCTTTAGAAAAACTCTTTTGCTTCATACTTTAAAGGTTTCTGGAGCTGAGCTTCCTGCTGAGGTCTCTGTTGCCTTCTACAATACTAACGACCCCACTGAAATGCCAGGCAAGATGGCCTCTATTTCACCTAAAGTGACAATTTCATTCTTCAACAAGGACTGGTTTTAGATCAAAGACAATTTATTTCCTCCTTAGAAGCATCAGCACAAATCATTATGAAAGCATTCTCCCCCTCAAAACTACTCAAAAAAAGTATACCAATTCTTCCTTTTAAAAAAACTAACCATTTACCTCTTCCCCCTAGGTCTTCCTAGCAAACAAGGTGTTCTTTGTCTATGTTGTGAAAAGACATTTCATGTGCAGCACACTCCCAACAATAGTCTGAGTCACGACAATCTCTCCTGATGCCTCCACAGTGGATCTGTTTAAGCAGGTTTGCTTGAGTCAAGGTGTATGTAGGTGTTGGGGAGTGTTAAGTGCATGCATTACACATTCCTTAACAAGACAGTCTGAAACAGCAACTGAAGATAATATGAAGTTATCATCTATGTAATTTATTAACTGTGTGCCATTTTACAGTTAACCATGGCTGGCAGAATCTCCCTCAGGCTAAAGAGGACCAAAAATAAGACCCACTCTTTTTCCACTGCCTTTATAGCCAAGCATGGCATACACCCCATTCTTGGTGGATAGGAACTGGGGGAAAGTTTATTAAAGATGGAAAAGCCTCCTACAAATACAGTCTTCCTGAGAGAGAAAGAAACAGGCGGGGGAATTACTGCCACCCTTTCCAATAAGGGATGCAGTCACTAAGTTGTTGTTGCTTGGTGCTGCTCATATATCTTGTTAGAAAGGCCAAACCAAGCTTGGGAGACACATCCCAGCCAGGACACCAAATGCTATCAGCTGAACACTCTGACACTGACTCTGACTTCAAATCTCTGAGAGTTCCATTGTTGCTTGCTACCAAAACATTCTACCAGGAATAATGAAGAGCCAACAATGAGGTGGAAGGAGGAGGAGGGATGGAAAAAGAACAGCAGCTATTGCTTATTAGTACAGGTTGAGTACCTCTAGTTGGAAAATTTGAAATTCAAAGCTTTTGTTCAGCTGGAACAAAAAAAAAATTAGATTTTAGAGCATTTTAGAGTTCAAATTTTCAGAATAGGAATGTTTCATCAGTGAAATGTTGTAAAAGCCCCAAATTATGATAGAGCTCTTGGTTCCAAGTATTTAAAATAAGGGCTACTCAACCTGTATTTATTACATACCATGCTCAGTACAGGGCACTTAGTGCAAATGATTCCATTTACATGATAAAATAATCCTCTCAAGCAGATATTTTCATTTCCTCTTTATTAATGTAAAAATTAAGGAACAAAGCCAGGCATGGTAATCTCAGCACACTGGAGCCAGAGGCAAGAGAATCTCCAGGTTGGACTACATAAGGAGACCCTACCTCAATCCAATACACCACTCCAAAAAATAAAAAGCCAGAGAAGTAAAAAACAACGCTGCCTAAGGTAGAGTCAAGATGGAAGGTATTTTCAGAGCCCACATAACTGCACAAAAACTTCCAAGTACTTTTTATACATCTCAAAATGCTGGGAGAAGCAAAGTATCTGGCTGCCACTCTGTGGTCTGTGGTTCAGGGCACTGACCTTTTCCGCCTTCTGGTGGAAAATGGAGGACATGTCAAGCAAGGTGCTGCGCTCATCCAGGGCTGCTGCAAATGCCTTCCACTCCTGTTCCAGTTGATTTGCAATCTGTTTTATCTGTTGAGAGGCATAGTGGCCAGATTCTACCAAGCGATTGGCCACTGACATTATTCTGTTTATATTTACATACACGTTCTGCAAAAGAAGTAGAGAAAAGCCTACTGAGGAAATGTGAAGAGAATTCTTTCTAAGAAACCCAAACAGCACTTTATACTACTTTTTTAACAGTAAAATCACCTAGTACACTATATTTGCTATCAGGATTTCCATAACTCCTAAATACTGGTTCCAATTTCTATTTTTAAACATAAAATTACAAATCAGTTAGCTGAAAGGCATAGTTATAAAGTAAAAATAAATCAAATACACAAGTCTTAGCTTCCAAACCTGAATAAAGAGTCAGGTGGCAGACTACTAACAAAGAGTCACGCAGAACTGAAGGCACCTGAGACTTCAATTTTTTTATTTTTATTTTTTTGTTGGTTGTGGGGTTTGAACTCTGGGACTAGGCACTGTCCCTGAGTGCTTCAGTTGAAGTGAGTACTCTACCACTTGAGCCACAGCGCCACTTCCAGTTTTCTGGTGTTTAATTGCAGATAAGAGTCTCACATACTTTCCTGCCCAGGCTGGCTTTGAACCGCGATCCTCAGGTCTTGGCCTCCTGAGTAGCTAGGATTACAGGCATGAGCCAGCGCCCAGCCTCAATTTTTAGCTTGAACCCAGAAACTGAAAAATATGTACCTAAGGCTATCTGTGTTTCTCTTCAGTCTGCATAAGTTCAAGACATCTTTTTGGTGCCATGGGAAAGCTCCAAATCTACTTTCTCTCAGGATTATGAGCTGAAGTACAACCATAACAATGACATGTTTAAATTTTAAGTATGGCTTTTCTACTGTTGGTATTCTTTAAGCTCGTCAGCTTACTGTAAAAATACTGGTAGAGCCAAGCACTGGTGGCTCATGTCTGTAATCCTAGCTACTCAGGAGGTTGAGATCTGAGGATCACAGTTCAAAGCCAGCCCAGGCAGGAAAGTCCGTGAGATTCCCATCTCCAATAAATCACCAGAAAACCAAAAGTGACACTGTGGCTCAAATGGTAGAGCGCTAACCTTGAGCTGAAGAGCTGAGGGATAACGCCCAGGCCCAGAGTTCAAACCCCACGACCAACAAATAAATAAATAAATAATGGTAGAGAACTTTAAAAATAACAACACCAACAACAAACTAGTATTTTTTTTTCATTTTGTAAAATATATTTTCCTTCTGGAATTTGCCTTTGTACCTTCAATTTCCCCTACCTTCAGTATTACACCCAGGTTAGTGGAAAGGAGGTGGGAGAGTGTGCATATTTTCTACAAATCCCAAGGTATTCTTCACATATTTATTATTTTTGAATCACTGTTGCCACACTGCTTCTGTCTGTGGACTCCCAAAACCATAGTAACACCTTTGGCTCCACATCCGCCCCCCCCCCCCCCCTTACCCTTCCCATGGCATCACTCTGCTACTGCCTCAAAGGGGACACTGTAATATCCTCTTCCCTGTCCTGAAGGTGTTTGCAGCCCAACTGAAATGACCAAAAGAACCCTTTTTGTACCTTCTCTATTCATCTTTGCATTTTCTCAGTCTGGGACTCAAAGCTCTAAGACTCCAGGCTCAGTTACTTCTCTGGGCTGTATCTAAAGACTAGAAGCAGCCAGATCTAGCTCTGAAGTGCAGGAAGAGAAGATGCATTGTGAGGCTTTGACAGTCAAGGAAACAACCCTCTGACTTATATGGCAGCAATAAAGCTCTAAATAACATCCTTTAAGTTAAAGCCACATAAATTATGAGTCTATCTAGCACATCTCCCGATGGCTTGAGTGTTCAAAGCTTGCCTTCTCCACCCACCCATGTGATGCTATGGGGAGGTGGTAGAAACTAAGAGGTGGGACCTAGCTGAAAGAAATAGATCATGAATGGCATGGCCCTGAGGAATACACTGGAACCCCCACATCCTTCTGTCCCTTTTGCTCTTGTTTTGCAGGAAGCAACATGAAGTAAATACTTCTGCTCCCTGCCAGGATGATTTTGAAAGAGCCAAGTAACTATTGCCTGAAACTTATCAAACTGCTGACACAAACTACCATCTTTCCTCCTCTCAAGTTGTTTATCTCAGGTATTTTGTCACCACTAGGGAAAGCTAACACATAATGTCACTCTGTTCTCATAAGCATTCTATCTGCCTTCCTCGTCTTAAAGTGACAGACAGTTGACTAGATTTGCTAATACTGGTTGCTCTAAATCTTTCAGAACAAATGCTAATCCAAACCATCTTTTAGAAGAGCACATGAAGACACCCTCAGGATCTGGAGAGGGGCAGTCCCAGTCCATTCAGATAGCTCTGATAGGTTAACCAGAGAGCACTGATTCACACTGAGATCCTGTTATAGATTCCAATATTACTTTTGTACTAGTCTACACATTTCCCATTTTCCATTTCTCCATCACATATAAAAAAACATAAAGGAGCACAGCAGCCCACAGCCTATTCACAGATAGGGCAGTGTGTAAACACCTATTAAAAACACCTATACAGCTGGGCACTGGTGGCTCATGCCTGTAATCCTAGCTATTAAGGAGGCTGAGATCGGAGGATCGTGGTTCAAAGCCAGCCCAGGCAGGAAAGTCCATGAGACACTTATCTCCAATAAACCACTCAGAAAACTGGAAGTGGCGCTGTGGTCAAGTGGTAGAGTACTAGCCTTGAGCTGAAGAGCTGAGGGACAGCGCCCAGGCCCAGAGTTTAAGCCTTATGACTGACAAAACCCACCCCCCCCAAAACAAAACAAAACAAAAAAAACCTATACATATATTGTTATCATCATACCTTTTATAAATACCTCTTATGGTAGAACAAGCATAATTTGGGGCATCTCAATATAACTTGTTTAAAAGACTAATTTATATACAAGCATTTTTATTTTGTTAAAAAAATTAACACTGTAGACAGCAGGAAAAAGGGCTGTTGGTAAGTCTTATTTTGCATAAATAAATGTCGGGGGAGGGGAGGATTGGGAGGGGGGGTGGGGGGGAGGCTGGGAAGGGATGTGAAGGGTAAACAAAGGAGGAGGCTGCAATGCTTGATAAGAAATGTACGCATTATCTTGCCCATGTAATTGTAACCCCTCTGTACAGTATGTTCACAAAAAATAAATAAATAAAATAAATAAAAAAATAAATGTCATGGATAACTGCTAGACTCATGGAGGTGCTTAAAACTAAGAGCAGTATAAGTCAAGAAAGCTCCTCCAGTGTTGTCATCCAACAGAGGCCCACATTCTAATTAAAATTCTTTGGTTTTCTGGTGGTGGTGCTCTGTGTGTGTGTGTGTGTGTGTGTGTGTGTGTGTGTGTGTGTGTGTGTGTGCGTGCGTGCGTGTGTGTGTGTGTGTGTGTGTGTTATGTGTGTGTATGTGTGTGGTGCTGTGTGTGTGTGCTATGTGTGTGTGTCTGTATGTGTGTGTCGCCAATACTGGGGCTTGAACTCTGGCCTTAAGCTCTTTTCTCATAGCTAGTACTCTACCAATTTGAGCGATGCCTCCAATTTTGGCTTTCTGCTGGCTAGTTGGAAATAAGCATCTCTCAGATTTGTCTGCCCTTGCTGACTTCAAACCACCTGGTTCCTCAGATATCAGCCTTCTACGTAGCTACTGGTTCTGGGTTTCTAATTAAAATTTTAACTTGGCAAAGTAATGGCAATGTTATTATAAAAAATGAAAGCAAGGAAAAAAATTTACATCTAAGAAAAGGAAGTGGGGTAGAGAGAGAAACACTGCTCATAGTTTTAGGAGTTCCTTGCCTGTTTTAGCTTCATTTTTTATACTGACACCATCACAGGTAATAAAACCATTTATAGAGTACTGAATTTATGTCATATACCATGGTTACTGGTTACAAAAACAGAGTAAATGATGTAATACCACGAGAATATATAATACCAACCCCACTTCACAATTAGGCAAATGAGAGTCAAAGATGGCAAACAGTTTGTCAAGGTCCTAGTAAACAGAAGAGTTACAATTAAAACCCTGTAGATCCACAGTAATTCTGCAGGCCACATGTTGCCTCTGGGAGGCACCAGGACTTGAGCTTCTAATGCTATCCATAGGTGAAAACTTTTCACATGGCCAGGACCCGCCTAATCTAACCATAGCTTACCATACAGTTCATAGCAAAGTGATTGTGCTGCGTCTGGAGCTCCATTGCATGAGGATGGCTGGTCCCAATCTCTGTGTAGCTGTTGAGAAACAGGCCTTTGTTGTGTGTGATCCAGTCAAACATCTACCAGAAGGAAAAAGACAACCTGCAATCACTGCAGAAGAGAGAAACAGCTGATGGTGTCCAGACATTAAAGGGTGACTTACTTCCACTGACAACTCTTAGGTGTCTAGACTCAGAAGAGTCTATACTATTAAGAAGTCAGTGGTTCTAGAATCTGCAGGATCTACAAGAAAATCTTATCTAATGAGGAGGAATTAAGAAGCAGATAAAACCTCTGGGCTCATGGAAAACCCCTGCCTTCCTTTAGCAGTCATGGGCCTCTGCCACCAGAACTGTTTCATGCACTACCTACCCTGTTCTTGAACTGAAAACCATAGGTGAAACTGAGTCTTCTCTAGGTCTTTGGCTGGGCCTTGGCTTTGCTCCTAGATTACTGACAGCAGTATACTGTACTAAAATACTCTACCTTTCATTGCAACCATTATGGAGAAACCTAAGCAAATATAAACAACTGACCAAAAAAATTAAAAGACTTTTGGATTTTAACAGTAAACTTCTTACTGTTTAAGACAGTTATTACCTGGGTAAGACTATTGATTAAGTTTAAAAAGGGAAGACTAGGAGTGTAATTCAATGGGAAAGCGCTGGGCCTGATCTCCTGAACTATCAAAACAGTAGAAAAGATTCCCAAGAAAAATAGTTAAGAAATAGAGGTAACTATCAATTAGCTTAACTGCAGTGTCTTGAACAGAGTCAGTGACCAGTTTTTGTAGTAATTAGGAAATATTCTAATATCTTTGACAAAACACTACATAAGCCACATTAACAGAAAGCTTAAAACTTAACAGATAATAATACTGGATTGCCGGGTGCTGGTGGCTCACACCTGTAATCCTAGCTACTCAGGAGGCTGAGATCTGAGGATCACAGTTCAAAGCCAGCTCAGGCAGGAAAGTCCATGAGACTTACCTCAAAAAACCAACAGAAAACCGGAAGTGGCGCTGTGGCTCAAGTGGTAGAGCACTAGCCTTGAGCTAAAGAGCTGAGGGACAGAGCCCAGGCCCAGAGTTCAAGCCCCACAACTGACCAAAATAACAACAATAACAACAACAACAAACTGGATTTTTACCTTTCAACTAGTTCTTTCATATTTTGTAACAACGATTTCTAATACAGTTATCTTAATGACAAAATATTCACCTGTCCATGTTAAAAAAATCTCTACATCTATACCTATCTCACCAGGCACCAGTGGCTCACACAGACAATACTAACTTACTCAGAAGGCTGAGGTCTGAGGATCACGTTTCAAAGCCAGAAGGCAGAAAAGTCCATGAGACTACAATTAACTACCAAAGAAATCAAAAGGTGGAGTTGTGACTCAAGTGGTAGAGCATTAGCCTACCTCAGGGACAGTGCAGAGGCCCTGAGTTCAAGCCCCAGGACTGGCACAAAAAAAAAAAAAAAAAATCAGTGAAGTCGCTCATGTCTGTGGCTTGCAATTTATTCTTGTTTTCAAGAGTCCTGTTTTTACATTGCAAAGAATACACCAGCCAGCAGCTATTCAGAACGCATTTGAACCAGCTGGCTCATCTGGTATGTAAGAATAAAACAAGAAGACATAGGTAATTATTGCATTTTTACCCAGAAACTTATAGCTAGTGATTACTCAGCTTTTATTTTAAAAGCATACTCAAATGTAGATTTAAATTCGGTTTCACCATTGGCTTTTTATGACAGGAAGAACAAACTATTAGTAAAATGCATGTAATTACTGCTGTCAATAGCACAACCCTATGAAATTTTTAAATTGGAATGCTATTCTTGTTCTTTTTGTGGGCATTTTAACATCCAATTATCAGTCATTTAAGCTCAGGATTTCTAAACTAGCACTGTACTTCTCAAGTAAAGCTAGAAACCAGAATTAAAAATGTTCTCTTTGAATGACCCTGGTTGGTTTCTAAGGAAATTAGGTAAGTACAGGCCTGCCATTCACCTTCTCTCTCTCCCTTCCCCTGATCATTCTAGCCTTGACTGCCTAGTCTTGTCTTCGTCTTTGGCACGTCTTTTGCCCATTCTTTACCTTTTCAGCATCCTGTTCAAACAGCCTCAGCTGGAAGCACTGGTCCAGCTTCAGTTTCCTCACATGCCACATCTGGTGCAGATGCTGCCGAGTTGAATGTAGCCTGTCCAGCATGGTAGACACCTTGGGCAAGAGGTTCTGCAAGTCTGCATTGCCGGACCCCGAGTTCTTTTTGGGAAAGCTATCACTGCTCTGAATCCTCTGAAGCAGTTTCTGTCCCTCTAAATCCAAGTCCTCTATTGGGGCCTTAATCACCTTCTTCTTCAACTGAGAATGTTCCTCAATCATATTCCGAGCACCTTCCAGGTCCTGAGGCAACTCCTTCTTAGCAAGGATGTCTTGAAGTTCCTCCAGTCGGGACAGCATGTGGGTTGCATTGCTTATATAGTCTTCAAAAGCAACTCTGATTTCAATCCATTCTTCATGGTTGTATTCTAGGCAGCCATCGAACTCGGGAGTTAGCTGAGAAGGATCAACTACTTTGGTCAGGCCTTCTAAAGAGACCATATTTGTCTTAAGAAAAAAAAAATTATATATGAGAAGTTGAACCAGTTTTATATGGTCTTAACATGCTATAATTTGCAGGGCCTAATCACAGATTTCCAATGTTAATCTACTTAGAGAAAATATAGTGTACTTGTTTCTGGCCGTCCCAAAAAACAAATGTGGATGAGAAAAATATTATCACTACTATGAAGCACAAATTCATTACCGTCATACATATTTGCTAGCTAGCATAGCTAAAATGATAGAATCATGTATTTCACAATACCTAAAGCAGTTAATATTTCTGTCTAAAAAAAGAGGTTAACCTATTTTCTTGGGGTCACTTAAACCAAAAAAATATTTTAAGTTGTAAGGACAGAGTAGACAAGCTCAGAAGTTTCACTTTCATCAATGCACTCTTCTGTCTACCTTTTCCCAAATCCACCATCTGGCATCTCATCCCCAGTAGAATGTACAGGCTCTTCTAGGCGTCCATCACACTAATGTCTTGTTTACAGACATCGAAAACATTTTTAAACATACTTATTTGTGAGCTGCTTCATAAATGATAAATACTACTCCAATAAATTTTCTTAATATTCATCTTCTGCTTCCCCATTTCTAATCAAGGAACAGAAGATGAGACATGAATGACATTTCCAAAATGCAGGGGAAAAAAAATCCCAGGAAACTAGTGGAAGTTCTTTTCACAGATCAAAAGGCAAAAGAAATTCTCATACATAGTAATAATCTACTATAATTCTTAAGAGTCTGAGTGCTGTACATAATCAATTCACTTTAACAGTAATAAAACTTTAAGTCATTACAGTCAAAGCAAGAAATCTTAACCTTTTCCTATCAGAATGTGAAGCGAAGTAGTATTCTTTATTATGCCATAAGGAAAGAATAGGGTAGGGGTGATAAAATTCAAAGACAAAAAAAAGAATGTGGCCTAGAAAAAACATCTAAACAAAGGCTGGTGTAACCCCCTATTACCTTCAGCCCTCCAGAAAGTAGTATGTCTGAGCTGGCATAATAAAGACCAGAAAGCAGAGGGCTAGAAAGAAAGAGAGACTACTTCTAACCAACCAAACTTCTGTCTACAGTATTACTGTAGGGTCATTCCTGGATGAGTGCTGAACTTCCAAATAACCTCCATGGAGGCTCAGAGATAAGCTGGTAACCATGTGAAGACAACTAGTTCAGTAGAGAAACTGAGATAGGTACCTTTAAGAGCCCAGAGAGAGAGTTCAAAATTAGACTGCCAAAATACTTTATGAATGCAAGCCATTATTTTTACTTAAAACATTCATGATTAAATATAACACACTTTAAAGCCTCTACCTATGAAATAATAAAAAAACAATAAATTATCTTCTAAAATCATGAATTATCATGTAGGAACATAAAAATATACCTATATTTTTTACTAAACCCCCTCAGTGTAGTTTTAAATTAAAACCAAACTCAAATTTCAGATAGAAATTAGAAAAACACAGTAAGAAATTTAATTCACCTGAGAATACACCTTTAAAAGTATTGCATTATACTTTAATCTAGTGAATAATTTTTATGTATCTAATTTTGTTTAGGTTAAACTACATGTATATAAACATTGGAATTTTTTCCATCAGAAATTGTTGTAATTTATTATTAGAAACATCTAATTTTATTAAACAGTGTGAACCAACTTTCAAGCTGTTAGATACTTTCCTCTCATAATGATCTCATTAAACTGACCACATCCAACAAGTTGTCAGAACTGTGGTACGTTAAGGAGAAGGGGTTAGTAGTAGAGAAGAAAAAGGTAAGGATTGCTTTTTATAACTGTCTAAAAGACAACAGGACTGAATTCAAGCCTCTGAGTAACTTTAAAGAGAATATCTCCATTTTCATAACTGACAGATTTTACACATGAAATATCAGACCATTCTCCCTGGTATCAATGACAGGATAAACTCAACCTCCTCCATGTTTTTCCCTCAGGACATCTCTAATTGGGCTTTCCTCCCTGCCATTCTCTCATCTCCAGGGATAAAACAACTAGAAGCCTATAGCCATGCAAAGCCTTGTGCTGAGCAACATAGCTGTTCAAGTGAAGCAACATGCTTTTTCCTCTCATGGTATTTTCCCTAGTCTCAGCAGTCCAACACCCTAACTTAAAGGGCCCTGCTGGAATAACAAATGCAACTCTGTATGTAAATCATGCAAGTCATGCTTACTATATGGCTTAAGATCTGATATCATCCTAACACAGTGAGTATAAGTCAGCTTTTAATAAACCATATGCCTGTGGGTTGAGGCTCTGCCACCACAGGAGAACTTACCTCAAATTCAAATTTAGAACTGCCAAAATTCGTCCTCTGTTTTTGCCAGAAGTTGTCCGGCTTGATGATCAGTGCAACGTGGATGCAGCAGGGGAATGACTCCTGCAGTATCTTCAGCAGGGGCTTGATGGAGTCCCACTTGGACCCACGCATGTCCACAATCACCGTGAAGCCTCGCTTACAGACCTCCTCACTGTAGAAAAAGAAAACAAGTGAAGCCATAGTCTGCCCTTGCCACTCAGCCTGTTCAGAGTCCTGCTGAGTGTCAAATGTGGTGTTCTCAACCTGCCTGATGCTCAGGGAGGAACCAGTGTCGCCATCTCACACAGGCAACTCAGTCTCCCTAGTAAAAATAAAATGAGGCCTAGATTGAGGAACAATGACGGATTCAAACAGGGCTCAACTTCAAAAACCTCTAGAATTTTAGTTCTTTACTTATGGTTTTATGTCCTGTTTTCTCTTTGAGCAAAAAAACAGCAACTATCACACTCACTTCTCAGGATTTTTGTAATAAGAACTGTTGGTATATAGTGCAGTGTGACTAACACAGTCAAAGGTCCCTGGGAAGCACAGAAGGGAATTCACTCATGAGGGCCCAGGTTAGGGACAGCAGTTGCCCCAGGACTTCTAGAAGCACAAGTACTGAAAATGATGCCACCCCCATGGCTAACAGCTGAGAACTTTCCAGTATCTCACTCTGCACGCTGTACCCTAATCCCAGGTCCTTGAACTAGCACAGAAATTCTTTCCAAGTCCAGTCTTGAGGTTTCTGGCACCCTACGGCAGCCTCTGTGATGGCAGATCTAGTTTCAAAATAACACTAAGACTGTGTTTGCCTTTTCCATTCTGTTATACTGACAGCACAAAAGCCATGGCCCAGGCACAAATAAGGCCACTCTAGGAGTCATTCTATTCTCCCTCCCCCAGCCCTTAGCAGTTAAATAGACAAATAAAAAAGCCATTGCCAACTGGCTGCTGTGTCCAATGCCTGTAGTTCCAACACTTCAGAAGCTGAGGTGGGCCTTGGAGTTTCAAGACCAGCCCTTGCCTAAAGAAAAAAATGCTAATTTTTATTTTCTTATATCTTGACCTCCTACTCAATGGGAAATACATATTATGAACATCTGCAGTAGAGATTAAACATGAAGATCAAGGAGTCCTTAAACAGGTTGAAAAATACATCATCTCACTATGTGGTAACTTCAAAGACACATGGGAGTTCAGGACCTGGCTTCCAGGCTCAGATGCCCTACAGCTGAGGAACCCACTAGTACAGGATGGACTCCCACAGTTCACTCTGGGTGCTGATGCCAGTACTCGACAGTAACCAGGTCAGGACTGTCTACCAGAGACATGATGAGGACTCAGTGAGAACTAAGGCTTTCACCTCATATAAATGTACCACAATGATGGGGAAGACACTTGACATTTTCTGCTTCATGTAATTACTCCAAAACCAGTCTCAAGTCAGGCATGGGTGGCTCATGTCTGTAATGGTACCTTCTAAGGAGGCTGAGATCTGGAGGATCATGGTTAGACCAGCTTAGCAGAAAACTTCCCAAGACTCCATCTCCAAAATAATCAACAAAAAGCAAGATCAGAGGTGTGGCTCAAGTAGTGGAGCACCAGCTGAGCAAGCAAACACCCGAGTTCAAACCCCAGTACTAGCAAACACAATCAAACACAATCTCGCCTCAAGTGAATTCTCAAGAATACTCAGAAAACAAAATGCTATCACTATGTAATGATAAAAGACAAAGACGAAGACGAAGGAGGAGGAGGAGGAGGAGGAGGAGGAGGAGGAGGCGGCGGCGGCGGCTACCCTTCCACTGCCCTTACATCCCCTTACACCGCTCGTTTGATTCATACCATCACAGTAAGGAGCTGCGATTAAGAGCTTGGTAGATGCAAAGTTAATATAACATCCACATTAGTAAAAGACAATGTATTAGGGGCTGGGAAGGTGGCTTAGTGGTAGAGAGCTTGCCTTGCATGTATGAGGCCTTGGGTTTGATTCCTCAGCACCACACAAGCAGAAAAAACCGGAAGTAGTGCTATGGCTCAAGTGGTAAAGCGCTAACCTTGAGCTGAAGAGCTGAGGGACAGTGCCCAGGCCCAGAGTTCAGGCCCCATGACTGACAAAAACAAAACAAAACAAAACACAATGTGTTTCATAATATTCCAAAAATATCTGTGGTATATAGTCTATCAGTGGAGCAAGCTCACAGTCAGTGTTGAAGATGCTTAGAAATGATAGGACTAACCTGTTAACACACCAATATCTGTAAGAACTGAAGGTGAAACTTTGACTCAAACACTCCTCATGCTATTGTTATGGTTTATAGCAGACAAGGGTCCCAGGCCACAATCTTAGCTAGAGCTAGAAGAGGTCCATGCCTGGTGGTGAGGTTTTCAGAGGAGGCCCAGCCCCTGCTGAAGCATTTTACTACAGACGAACAGATTCTGCTGCTACCTAGTATAGACAAGAAACTAGAAAACGAACTGTAACAATATATTTTGTTTGACTAAATGCTATTTGTCGGATTACACTTTAAGCATTAGTCTTCGTATTCCCTTGCAACCTGTCCAACAGGGCCTTACATAGTAATGAGCCAAACTACAAAGCCTCCCCTACCACCTTACTTGACAGGGGCTTAAAAGAAATCCTGAGTAACTTCAGGCTTAACACGAACAAGACAGAACAACAAAACAATAGAGTACACCTAGTCTGAATGGTGTATAGAATTAACTATTCTCTTTCCTTCATCTTCACACTTTAACCACCCAGTATCTTCCCCAGTACTAAAAACAGCACAGGAGCTGGGCTAGGAGTTCACAGTAACTTTCAAAGCATCTGTTCTCATGTTAAAAGCTAGTCATTGTTAAGAAAGCAGTCTTACAAATATCCCCAAATTTAGCAGCTATATATAAACATCAAATAAACATGTGAAGCTACCCACAAAAAGTGCTGCTTCTAACTTGAAGATAGACAATGTTCTTTGGAAAGCATAACTTTATTTTTTGGTGCCTGTCCTGGGGCTTCAACTCAGGGTCTGGGTGCTGTCCCTGAGCTTTTTCACTCAAGGCTACCGCTCTACCTCTTTGAGCCATAGCTCTACTACTTTTTTTAGTGGGTAATTAGAGGAATTCCCTCATGGACTTTTCCTGATTGAGCTAGGATTACAGGCATGAGCTTACAGCACTCGGCTTGGAAAGTGTAACTTTTTAACAAGTTATTTTAGTATTACTGAGAGTCCCATGTTATCTGAAATAAAGGAAAAATGGAACTAAGGTCCCTCTTCACGAAAGAGAAACTTACTTTCTTCCTCAAGAAAGTACCTTTATATGTGAGTGTTCTCAAATGAGTCAATCAGTGCTCTTCACATTACTTTATCAGCAAGAGTCCAAGTGATTTATCTATTTAGCT
This sequence comes from Dipodomys merriami, assembly GCF_024711535.1. Lineage (NCBI taxonomy): Eukaryota > Metazoa > Chordata > Mammalia > Rodentia > Heteromyidae > Dipodomys > Dipodomys merriami. The sequence continues at coordinate 9,059,800 of NW_027204715.1, read as the reverse complement.
ATAAAACATTCGAAAGAAGGTAAAATGTACCAGAACATAGTAAGAAGAAAATATAATTTAAACAACAAAAGCAGTAACTACCTAGAGATGTTATTTCTACTACCTTGCAAGAATCCCAACAGAGTAGCAAGAACTGCTGGTGCAGGATAGACAGAAAGTTCCTCTGCAAATGAGGAAATATGGAGCCACCCTGCTACTCTGATTTTGTTTTAAGTAGAGGAGGTGGTGACCCAAGTCCTAAGACTCAAACAGTGCATGCACTGCTCAGATCACATTTGTTCATCTGTGGAACTCAAGACACTTGGGAAGACATGCAGAAGAAAACAACTAGCTGCCTCTAGAAAGCAGAATATAGGAAAAAATGGAAAAGTATCAAAGAAGGAAATAACTGTATTTTCTGAGGCAGCTACTGCATTCTACGTTGGCACTGCATCAATAACCTTATTGTATGATCACAAAATCCCAAAATATAGAAATAATATTACTTTTTGCACATCAAAAACACAATGAAAGTAAACATTTGAGTGTTTACTGCTCAAGAGACTAAGATCTGAGATCATGGTTTGAAGCCAGCCAGGGCAAGAAAGTCCAAGAGACACCATCTCCAAAATAATTAGCAAAAGGCAGGATGGAAGGTGGTAGAGCAGCAGACATAAGACAGCAAGCTGAGTGAGAGTATCAGTCACTGTGTTCAAACCCAAAGAATCAGCAAAACAAAGTAATTAAGTAACTGGTCCAATTTGGGACCCATGCTTTCCCTGTCAGCACATTACTCTACACATGAACACAGAGCCTTAACTTATGTGGCTGAGGGATGCCTTTACGTCTCAGAGGAAATGTTGGAATAATGGACAGATAAAGAGGTCTTGCAGGCTCTCGGGGCTTACATATAAGGCAAAGGTGGGTTTATGCCATTGTGGAACTACAACAAATGACCAGACTTAGAAATACATAAGAGCAAACACACAGTAGAAGAAAAAAAAAATCCTACACTGATGATACTGGTTGTTCTTGTTGTCTGCCTGAAACCAAAGTGGCTCCTGCTCCTTGAGGGCTTCCTGGGCACAATAAGCAGGAGCATATCATGAAGGTAGAGGCTGATAAATGCATCATTTACACATTAATCTGCTCCTGAACCAAGGACAAGTAAAATGGCATTTTTGTCACTTAAGCCTATAAATACCAAGACAAAACAATGAAATAAAAGTATTTATGACTGATGACAAGATGTCTGGTGTTTGTTACAAAATACTTCAAAGGAAAAATAACAGCATACTCTGACAAATGCTGAAGCTCAGTGACAGGTATACAGACAGGTGTTTATTACATTATTCTCGCTACTCTTGTGTATGGCACACAATTTTTCATGGAAAAGTTTCATGTTTTAAAAGTCATCCAGACAATCTATAATAGACTTGAATTAGTTATATAAATAAGAAGGATTTTGGGTTTTTTTTGCCAGTCCTGAAGATTGAACTCAGGGCCTAGGCACTGTCCCCGAGCTTCTTTTGCTCAGGGCTAGCACTCTACCACTTAAGCCACAGTGCTACTTCTGGCTTTTTCTGTTTATGTGGTAATGAGGAATCGAACCCAGGGCTTCATGCATACAAGGCAAGCATTCTGTCACTAAACCACATTCCCACTAAAAAGTAACTTTTTATATTTTTTATCAATATAGATTCCAAAATCAAATAGTAAATTATTAAAGTTGTATATAGTATTCTATTTGTGTATATTAAGGGAGGGGGCAATACTGAAGTTTGAACTCTGGACATCACACGTACTCATCAGACACACTAGCTATCTCCAGCCCCTTTTTGGCAATGGTTATTTTTGAGGAAGGGGCTTACTTCCTGCTCTCAAGATCGTCAAATTTTATGCTTTCTGATATAGTTGGGATGATAAGACACATATTGTGTTCAGCTTCTTCCAATGAAGAAGTGCTGGCCTGGAACCACAATCCTCCAACCTCAACTTCGCACAAAGCTAGGGTGAGAGGCCAGAGCCACCATGCCCAGCTATAGGTGAGAAGGGTCTTGAGAACTCTTACTCCCAGCTGGCCTCAAATCATGATGCTCCCATTCTCAGTCTCTCAAGTAGCTGGATGAGTCAGTGGTCACCTATCCAATTATAGAAATGCTTTTAAATCATCTGGATGAATATGAAATTCAACTTTTTTCTCTCTTCCCTTCCATCCTTTCTTTTTCTTTCCTTTAAGTTCCAGAAGCAGAACCGATGACCTATTGGTTACGCATATATTCAATCACTGAATAATATCCTCAGTCTCAAGGTTTTCATTTGTATTTTGTAGCAATGAAGTCTTTGGTAGCAAGACAATCTTTTAAAAAGAATAGTAATGGGATTTGAACTCAGAGTTTTACATTCAGTAGGCAGTGCTCTAGCCCTTGAGTCACATATCCAAACATTTTGTTCTGGTTATTTTTGAGATAGTCTCAATTTTCTTTATTCCTTCTTACATTGCCGTTTACATTTTGTTATTTCTTTCCATTAAAGGCAACAGAACCTATCATTTACATTAGATGGTAAAACCAAAACCTTCCATGATAAACAAACATTAAAAGAATTCATGATCACTAAACCAGCAATACAAAGAATTCTATCTTAAAGGAAGGAATACAATCTGAAGAAAACAATCAAAATCAAAGAAACACATGAACACAGAACCTAAGAACTCATTAACAGAGAGCTACAAACCAGTTATTTCTAAAGAGTAAGTGAGTAATGAGTCATTTCTAAACCCTTTCCCAAGCCTATCAAGTGAAGTAGTCCAAAAAAGTATGAGAATAAGAGAAAAGGAAAATGTTTTCAAGGAGGACTCTCTACTAGTCACTGGTGACACACAGTGATTGCTTGCTTGGCATGAATTACATCTCATAGAAAAACTCAAAAACATCCTCAGCAGGTCAACTCATCCAAACCAAAAGCTGACTTTCATCAGCTACTGGGAGATGTGATAAAAAGGGAAGCCAACTGTCTTCCCTGATTAATGTCAACATAAGCCAGTTAAGAGTGCCATAAACAACATCATCAGGTAGGATCTATTACATCTACTTCAACCTTTTAAAATACATCACACTATTACTGATCATTTTATATTATTTTCTTGAATAATGTTCCTTAAATGTTACTATCACTGGGTTCATGCCTGTAATCCTAGCTACTCAGGAGGCTGAGATCTGAGGATCACTGTTTGAAGCCAGCCTGGGCAGGAAAGTCCACAAGTCTCTTATCTCCAATTAATCTCAAAATAGTGGGAAGTAGAGCTGTGGCTCAAGTAGTAGAGCACTACCCTTCAAGCTCAGAGACTGCACTGAGGCTCCTAAGTTCAAGTGCTAGGACCAGCACAGGAAGGAAGGGAGAGGGGGAGGGATACGGAGGGAGGAAGAGAAGAAGGGAGGGAGGAGGGGAGGAAGGGAGGGAGGGACAAAGAGAGGGAGGGAGGGGAAGGAGGGAAGGAGAGAGAGAGAGGGAGGGAAGGAGAGAGGGAGGAAGGGAAGGATAAAGAGAGGGAGTGAGGGAAAGAAGGAAGAAGGGAGGGAGGAAGAGAGGGAGGGAGGGAGGGAAGTCAGTAGATAGGTTGGTTACTATCTGATAACTATATTTTCTTTTACATGTTCTAATCTACTAATATTGTCTTTCCACCACACATAACTTTTATGTCCTTTTCATCATGGGCCTTTCTGGGGAAAAAACACCTAAGGAACTGCCTCTTCATGCAGAAGAAGACTCTTCTAATCCTCAACACATACACATATTCTATCTCTTGTTGAGGCGTAGCTACATCCTATTATATCAGAATAATCTATTTCTCAAAAAGTAATTGGAAAACTTGAAACTGAAATTTTAATATACAGAAAAATCTTCTCCATGTTGTCACCTAACTCTACAAACGAAATCTAAATAGCACGTATTACTATAGCAGAAATAAAGATTCTTGCCTTCTTTTCCCTGAATATGGAGTGTTTTGCACAAGTCAATAACGATCACAACATAGAAGTTGGAAGAAGAATATAACCTTAATTTTATACTTTATTTCCTTGAAATTCAGTTATCGTTAAACTGTTTTTTTTTTGTTGTTGTTGTTGTTCTTTTTTTTTAGAGAGAAAACAGTACAACATCTCTAGGATCTGTGAAAAAAGTGACAAGTCACAACCATAGAGAACTTACCTAGGAATGCAGGCTAGATATGAAATTAGTCTCCTGAGATCCTCCTGCCGTATTCTGTCATGATTGCTGCGAGCTGGAAATGTTAAAATAGGACCTCCACGCTTATCTCTACCACCTAAAGAAACAAAAATTGGGAACACTTAGGAAAAAATCAAGTTCACATAGAACTTTCTATATGCCATTATGAGCCCAACATCGTTACTCAAAACTATGCCTAAATCAAATACACAGACAGGAGCATTGTGCAAAACCCACGAAACCTTGTATCAATGGGAACAAAACGGGGATATTTTATGCCCCCGTGAGACCTGGAGGAAAATCTGAGTTTTGAAAAACAAATGGAAGACATTACAGATGGCCTTGCCTTTTTCTTGCAATATGTTTGAGGAAACTCCTTTGTTTGGAAAGAACTTCATCCACTTTAACAAAAACCACTCTTTGAGCCTTTTCTCTTTAATAATCATTTCTCTCCAGCCTTTCCTCTCTCTTTCCACTACTCTCCCATTCCCTTTCATTCTAAACTTTCTCTTTCCTACCAGCCAAATTAGGTTATCAGTCCTAAAAGAGAAAAAAACAATGTGCTTCAAACGTTACACTATAATGACGACCTTATATAAACTGGCATGGACAGCATCTATCAATGGACAAAGCCACACATTCATAAAACAGAGAGAGGGGAAGAAAGAGAAAAAGAGAGGGAATATACAAGAATTTTAAAGCAGAACTAGATTAGTAGAGGACTTGAGAAAAATTACATCATATACTAAAGAGTACAAACCTGAGTATTTGACCTTGACAGAAAAGCAGACACGTTTCTCATTAATGTGTACACAATCCTAATAAAGTTGAATTGGTAGCCAGGCAACAGTGGCTCACGCCTGTAATCCTAGCTACTCAGGAGGTTAAGATCTGAGGACTACGGTTCAAGCCAGTCTGGACAGGAAAGTCTGTGAGACTCTTATCTCCAATAAACTACTCAGAAAAGGCCAGAAGGGGCATTGTGGCTCAAGTGGTAGAGCGCTAACCTTGAGCACAAAGAGGCTCAGGGACAGTGCCCTGGACTTGAGTTCAAGCCCCAGGAGGGGCCAAAAAAAAAAAAAAAGGCTGCATTGTTATCACCAAACACTTGGTTAGAACTGTCTATTACTTTAATCGAAGTTAAGAAAATAAAAAAGGAAGCCAGGCACTGGTGGCTCACGCCTGTAATCCTAGCTACTCAGGAGGCTGAGATCTGAGGATCACGGTTCAAAGCCAGCCGGGGCAGGAGAGACCGTGAGACTCCTATCTCCAATAAACTACCAGAAAACCGGAAGTGGTGCTGTAGCTCAAGTGGTAGAGCGCTCGCCTTGAGCTGAAGAGCTGAGGGACAGCGCCCAGGCCCAGAGTTCAAGCCCCATGACCGACAAAAAAATAAAATAAAAAAGGAAAATTTCACTTACTCAGGCAGATCCTCTATTTGTTTTTTAAACAAATATAAGATCTCAAACTTTGAGTTAAAGTATGAAAGTCAACTATTTTCTGTATAACAAAAATGATCGCCAGAGATAAAAAGTATCAACAAAGGTTATTTCCTTTAGTAAGATCAAAAAATATGACCAGTAAGCATGAGGCAACAAATTCAATCCCAGGGAGGGAGGAAGGGAGGAATTATTCAAAAGCAGGGCATGCTAGTATTTTACAAGTGTAGATTTACAATTTTTTAGAATGATCACAGTAATGAAATGTAATTCTGATTATGAATGTTTAAAATGATCCATCTGTCATATTAAGTCATATGATCTAAAAACAAGTGTTAAATGATTTGTAATGCAGAAGGTCAAGCATTCAAAGGGAACAATCCTAAATCACAGGTGCTGACAGATCTAGTTACGATGTCATGGGCTCCACTTGCTAATGAGATCTTCACAACTACCCCATTAATGGGTTTAACATCCCAACTTCAATAAGATACTGAGTTTCCAAGAGTTAAAATAAAGACATAGGGACTGATTGTGCAGCATTTGCACAGCCAAGTTCTCTGCCCTGAGCAACTGCTAATACAATTTCAAACTAGTGGCTTTAATCCCTTTTTCAGGCAATGAAATGTCAAAAGAGTAACTAAAGAAAGGGTTCGTGGTCATTTGGGGAGATAATACTAACATAATGGCTAGAAGATGATTAATAAGTAATCTCTAAATATATTATTTTTAGGGTAATCAATGTCTGTACCTTTTTAATACCTCTTATTCCAAAGATAATATTTATCATTTCCCCTTGTCTTCCACTCTTTACAAAACAGAATCTAATAAAAAAAACACTATATATCAAACACATTATAAAAATTTGAGTAGCTGAAATGTAGCATTTCTCTCACTTTGGGTAAAGAGAAGAACAAACAGCATCTAACATTTTTTTTCTGGATCACCAATCTGAATTTTTTTTTTTTTAGAAATTAAACTTAATGTTTGATTCCACAGAGAGAATAAATACCAATGGCCGGTATTAGACTTTCTTACAATACATGCAATGCATGCTCTACTACAGGTGCAGGAAGTAGAATTCAATTTCACCTGTAGTCCCAGCACTTGGGCAGCTAAGGCAGGAGGATTGCTTGAATATTTATATGGCTAAAATGAATGGTATATTCTCTATTTAATGGTCCATGAATCCTTTTCACATGCTAACTTCTCTGATTTTATCTGAGGTCTAGGATAGGCTGGGACCACTGAGGCTCCCCTAAATACTCTCAGGTTAAAATAAAAATTTTAGAAAGGATAAAATGCAGTTTTAATTTAGAGAAACATGATCTCTGAACTTCAGAGAGCCTGGAATCAATTCCAGAATGTCTATTAAAATTATACTTTTCCAAGATTTAAAATGGTAGTCAATGTCAAACAAGGTACCCAAATGAGAATAGTATCTGGGTAAAAAGCAGAGTTTTAAGTTTCAAGTTTGTGTTCCTTTACCTGAACTATTAAAAATAACACTACAGGCCTAGCACTGGTGGCTCATGCCTGGAATCCTAGTTATTCAAGAGGCTGAGATCTGAGGATTGCAGTTCAAAGCCAGCCCAGGCAGAAAAATCTGTGCAACTCTTATTTCCAATTGCCAAAAGGCCAGAAATGGTGCTGTGGGTCAACAGTGCTGTGGTAGAACACTAGCCTTAAGTACAAAAACTCAGGGAAAGACCCATGCCCTGAGTCCAAACCCTAGCACTGCTGGGAGAAAAGAATAAAGAGTAAGGTCATACACCTTAAAAAGCTGGATTTAAATGGTATCAAAAGTTCATCTAACAGAAAAGAAATGCAGTGTTTAGATGGGGAGCGTTGCCAGGCTCCCTAGCTCAGTGGCAGACCACCTGCCTGGAAAGTGTACACAGTCCCCCCAAAAGACACAGGCGGGCGGCGGGAGTTAGAAAGCTAAAACTGTTCTTGAAAAATCACTCATATTAAGAACTTTTCAAAAAAATACAAATAATCAGTCTGCTTTTAATTTTGTGGGGGTTTCCTTCCCGCCTTCCTTTATCACACAAAATAATCAGCAAGAAGCTTATGCAATACAACTAGACAATTTTATCATGGGCTGTGTGGCAGCTCTTTGCTCAAAGCCAGTCCAAGTCCTTCCATCACTAATATTTCAAAATGATTCTGTCCTCATTTGTGGCCAATGCAAAACAAACCTTCTTACCAAATATATCCAACTTTAATTTAACCTTGCAGAACTTATAACTTCATTAAAGATTTATAACAAATTCTGGAATATTACTGGTTTTATTTCATTGATTAGTTATAAAAGGTAAAAAAGTTTCATGTTTGCCAGGAAATCAGATAAAAACACCACCTGTTAATAAATTCTGTATTAACTAATAAAAGAATAAATGCAAATAAAATCCACTGATCTGAACATTCACATGTCTGCACATGTCCATTTAGTATGCTTAAGAAGACAGTGGAAGGGGCTGGAAAGTTGGCTCAGTGGTAGAGCGCTTGCCTTGCATGCCTGAGGCCCTGGGTTTGATTTCTCAGCACCACATAAACAGAAAAAGAAAAAAGCCAGAAGTGGCACTGTGGCTAAAGTGGTAGAGCGCTAGCCTTGAGCTGAAGAGCTGAGGGACAGCACTCAGGCCCAGTGTTCAGGCCCCACGACCAGACCCAAAAAAAAAAAAAAAGAAGACAGTGGAACAACAGAGGTTTTGAAACCCATGAGCAGACAGAGAAGCAAAGCTCTCATTTTAAACCATACTCAGCATGTGAAACAAAAAAGCCTGCAAGGGCTAGGAATGTAGCTTAGTGATAGAGTGCTTTGCCTTGCATGCCTGAAGTCCTGGGTTTGATTCCTCATTACCACATACAGAGAAAAAGCTGGAAGTGGCACTGTGGTTCAAGTGGTAGAGCGCTAGCCTTGAGCAAAAGAAACTCGGGGACAGTGTCCAGGCCCTGAGTTCAAGTACCAGGTCTGGCAAAAAAAAAAAAAAAAAAAAGAAAGAAAGAAAAGAAAAGATAAAAGGCTGCAGAATTGGCTTTAAGCCTTCCCCACTAGTGCTTTAAGATTTAGAAGTACAGATTTGTGAGATTTGTGTGTGTGTGTGTGTGTGTGTGTGTGTGTTTGCACACACACACACGCTGCTGCTGGGGCTTGAATTTAGGGCCTGGACTTTTGTGCATAAGACTGGTGCTCTACCACTTGAACCACAGCTCCATTTCGAGCTTTTATTTATTTTTTTTAATTTGTCAGTTGTGGGGCTTGAACTCTGGGCCTGAGTGCTGTCCCTCAGCTCTTCAGCTCAAGGCTAGTGCTCTACCACTTGAGCCACAGTGCCACTTCTGACTTTCAGGTGATTAACTGGAGATAAGGGTCTCATGGGCTCTCCTGCCTGGGCTGGCTTTGAACCACAATCCTCAGATCTCAGCCTCCTGAGTAGTCAGGGTTACAAGCATGAGCCACTGGTGCCCAACTATTTCATTTTTGGGCAATTAATTGGAGATAAGAGTCTCATGAATTACCCTGTTCAGACTGGCTTCCAACTGCTATCTTCAGATCTCAGCCCCCAGAGTAGTTAAGATTATAGGAATGAACCATCAGTGCCCAGCAAAGTAGAACCTTTTTAACTAACTTTGAATCTATCTATAAACTACAAAATTCATAAGCTGGCCTGAGCCTTATTCTGCAATGTTTCAGTAAATGATCAGAAAAGAGAAAATGAATACTACTTTTAAATTTCAGTATACTGCTATTACAAGCCAGGAATTTGTTTATTTTAACCAACTATTTCTAGCAATTGACTTATTATTTTCTCTTCATGAGCTTCTTACAACACTCTACTACTAACCTTGGAAATGCATTGTGAATTAGATTCACTGTCGCCAAATCATCAAGTGTTCTTTACTAGAGACCAAGAAATATTACAAACTAAAGCAATATTGGCAAAAACACCATTGGAAGCCTCACCCTAAATGTATACCAAAACAATATGCCCAAAGAACATCCAAAACAAATGAAAGCAGCTAGTAGTTATAAATTTTAAATGAAATATGTTCAATGTGGATATATCTATCAGATATGCAAAGAGTGCCTGTCTCAAAAAGATCAAAATCTGTCAAGGAAAAGGCATCCCTCAAGACTACTTAGGAACTGGGACAATCTACAGATTCATTTCCTGATAAACCACAGCAGAAAACTCATGCAAACTTTTGTTTTGTAAGGTGTATTACAGAATAGCTATTCTGCTTGTTCCCATAGTCAAAAAGCACCAAAACTTGCCCTGGTGTTCAGAGGAGTGGACTGTTCTGGTGCCCAGGAGACTATACTGGAATTTTATCTCCATATTGCTGAGGGTCAGGTCCAAAACTCGGGCTTCAACAGAAATAAAAGGTCTCAATTGCTAGAGATCATCAAGATTTTCTGGCTTGTGAAGTCGGTTCTAGGAACTCTAGGACCAGAGAGCCTAGAAGGAGCTTTCTGTGTGATTTTCCTCAGCTCCCAGAAGACAAGGCAACAAAAAGCTATAAATGATAAAGCTCAGAGATAAAACATCTAAGACATGTGTATGTAAGTCACACTCTTTTTTTTATCACTAAGGCTGAGATGACTGACTTTTTTTTTTTGGTATTAGTCTTGAGGATTGAACACAGGACCTGAGCACTATCCCTGAGCATTTTGCTCAGGGTTAGCACTCTATTACTTCAGAGAGAGCTTCACTGGTGGCTTTTTGGTGGTTAACTGGAAATAGGAGTCTCATGGACTTTTCTGCCCAGGTTGGCTTCAAACCACAATCTTCAGATCTCAGACTCCTGAGTAGTTCGGATTAAAGGAATGACTGGCTTTTAAAAAGCAGCTGTTAATTAACTGCTTGAACACAAAGACCAAATGTTTGTAAAAAGACAAACATAATTTGATCATCTCATTTATGATATTCCCACTGGCTAGAAGAAAGTGTTTTCGGCAATAATTTCTCAGGAAAATACTATGAGAACAAAGCAGATAAAAACCCAATGAAATGCCAAGGCTTAATATGCTGTGGCAGGTAAGCTAGTTTAATATGTCAAACACACATGATGACAGAAAAATCAAATAAAAGCAGAAAGTCAAGGATTACCTGAGAGGTATGCAACTTTTTCCTTCAGAATTGGCAAAACATCCATAGCTTTCATCTCATCGTTTTTCCGAAACCCTGAAATATACAAGGAGAAAATTATGTTACTGGGTTGCTTGAGTGACATTCATTAGCCAATGTATCCAGTGCCCCACTGCAACTTTCTTCATACCCACTAAGTCAACATAAAAGCATCTTACATAAAAGCATCTTAAATTCCACAAAAATCAGGCTATGTAGTAGACCTTTATTCTACTTTAACGCTGAGTAATGAGTTCTACACAAGTCCATAGGCTGGTGTCCCAAAACATTAATTTCTGACAATAAAAATTCTGATCTCAAAGCATCAGTCACAATCATTTACCTAATCCTCATTTTACTTTAGATTAATTTAGATACTGGCAAAGACATTTGCATTGCTTTGAAAAACTGCTATTTGTAGCACAGTAAACCCTCTAGAGGGAGCTCAATGCCTCCTCCTCTCAGGCTTTAGAGATGGTTAAAAATAAACCTGGCACAGAGGGTATTAGAAACAGCCAGGATGGGCCACTGTTCCCTCTTGGCTCATGGTTTAGGATATTCTCTTGGAAGTATTCCTAACAGAGGTAATCTAGGTTCAGAGATCTTCATCAAAACCAGTAACTATCATTGTTTACAAAATAATCTCTAGGAAAAATAAAAGACTACTTTCTCTACTTCTATTTTTCTGTTTTTACCAAATATTAAAAGAAAAACATCCAAAATGTTCTCTTGATCACAACTATCACATGTATACTAGGGAATAGAAAGCTGAACTAAAAGATGAGCTAGTGTTGTGCTTCTTCTGTGCCTGTAGGACCAGCCCTGACATCATAACATCTATAAATGGTAACTGTCCAGATGTAGTAGTGTACACCTTCCCCAGCACTGGGGAAGTTTAGGCAGGAGGAACATGAGCTGAAGCTGAGACTGGACTAGAGAAACTCTAGCTCAACTTGAGAGTGACTTAAAGAATGGCACAGGGTACATGTTATTAGTTATTAGCAGGGCAAGGCCAGTGGAGCTATAAAAACAAGAACTGAAATAGAGGAGACATCCTACAAGGAAGAAGAGCCCAAATTCTGTTTATCAACTTGGCCAAGTCTACAGCTTTTCACTTAACATACAGTCTACAGGGCAGAATCCAAGTACCACTAAAGATTAAATATTTTAAACAGAGATTCAAGTGGCTACCTACTGTAGGACCAGAATTTGTAGCCCTGTCAAATTAGTTGCCTGATAAAACAAACACACAAGCAAAACCAACACTTTGGGGAAGGATATGCAGTCTCAGCAACACAGCATTCACATATGCAAATAATGATCGAATTATAAGCATGTGCCTAAGTTTTAAAAAGTAAATCTGAGCCAGGTGTGGTGGCATACGCCTATAATTCTAACATTCAGGTGGAGGAGGAAGGACTACAAATTCAAGTCAAGAAAGTTCCAGAACTGCCTGAAACTATGCAGTGAGATCCTGTCACAAAATCATCATCATAATAATAAAAGGTCTCAGAGTTAGTAGCTCACAACTATAATCCTAAGTACTCAGGAAAGTGAGATCTGAGATCAAAGTTTAAAGCTCGCCCAAGAAGACAAATCTATGAGATTCTTATCTCCAATTAACCAGCAAAAAAAAAAGGGCCGAAATGGCTCAAGTAGTAAAGTGACAGCCTTGAGGGGAAAAAAGCCAAGTGAAAGAGTAAGGCCTTGAGTTCAATCCCCAGGACAGGCATAGGCACAGGCACTTGTGCAAACAGAATATGTGTATGTCCACAAAATCAATCTTACCTAGTAGGATTACTGTAACACTACTCTCACCACAGACTTCACATCAAACATGTCCTGTTGGGGACGCTGAGACCCTGGGAGAGCCTTGTGGCACTTCCCAGCCATTTGCAGATGGGCTTGGCTCAGAGCTCAGGCTTCCTAGTCACCAAACCACAACAGTGGCTAATTATAGAAGGCAAAACATCTGAGCTGGGAGTTTTGTGATTTTTATCTCCAGGCTTCTTCAAAACTTTTGAATAGCCAGGTGCCAGTGGCCCACACCTGTAACCCTAGCTACTCAGGAGGCTGAGATCTGAGGACTGCAGTTAGAAAACAGCCCAGGCATCATCTCCATTTAGTCACCAAAAAGCCAGAAGTGGAGCTGTGATTCAAATGGTAGACTGCTAGTCCTGTGCAAAAAAAACAAAAACAAACAAACAAAAAAAACACTTCAGGGACAGTACCCAGGACCTGAGTTCAAGCTCCAGGACCAGCACACAAAAAGAAGCAAAACAACAATAACAACCAACTTCTTTTTTTTTCTTTTTTGGTCAGTTATAGGGCTTGAACTCAGGGCCTGGGCATTGTCCCTGAGCTCTTTTGCTCAAGGCTAGAGCTCTATCACTTTCAGCCACAGCACCACTTCCAACAACCAACTTTTGAATGGTTACAATATAGCATCAACAATTCATTGTCAACAATTGTAATTTAATGACTGTATCTACAACAACTGACTCTGCTTTGATTCTCCTGAATAATGTAGCCAGTACCAGGGCAAATGCAAAAAGGACTAAATCCCATGGCAGCCCTCAGAGAGAAAGTTTGTTAATTATAAAACCAGACAGAATATTAAGTTTCACAAGTAGTACAACGTGCTAAGAGACCACTGCAAATGAGGAGACATCATATAAAAGAAATCAGGAAGACACAGCTCTGACTACAGATCCCAACTTAAAAGTATTTCCCAAGAGGAGTCCCCCCCCCCCATTCTCAGATGAGAATGTATACTCTCTCATTCCCACAAGCCCATAGCAAGGACATAGCCCAGCCCTCAGTGAAGTGTCATGACCAACTGCAGTCCTAGGCTCTATACTACAGAAACGTAGCCCCGTTTGCCAGTCTTAACCCCTCAGCAAGAAGAATGTTTTGTGCTGGCTCCAGTGTCTCAAGTCAATAATCCTAGGTACTCAGAAGGCTGAGTGAGCAGGGGGCCGAGATCTGACAGAAAGTCCAACAGACCTCATCTCCAATTAACTATGACAAATTGGAGGCATGATACAAGTAGCAGAAAGCCAACCATGAGCAAAAAAAGTGGAACAGAAGTTCAAGCCCAGTACAAAAAACAAAACAGAAACAAAAACAAAAACATCACATGAGTATGTAATTTCAGTCATTTCAAAGCATTCTTGAGATTACTGATGGCTTTCTGAACCACATCTGTTTAACGATCCATAACGGAGACTACAGAAGTTGGAGGTGCTGTATTTGAGGCCACCCTACAGGAAGAATAACACAGTGACTCGAAAATAAGGTGAAGAAAGCAGAACTCAATTAAAAACATGAACTTCCGAGGCCCCTTTAAGAGCCACAGATTCACTCCCATGACCTTGCCTTCCTAGAGCTTCCGTTACTTACTCTATCCCAGCAGTCCCTTAATTTCACCTTCAAATAAAATAAGACTCAAAACCTTTCTACAAGAAAGGCACATGTATCAGTGGTGTGGAAAGATTTGTGCTTGTAATGTGATATATGCATAGTCCAAATACAGGCAAGAAAATACATTCTTACCGCTCTTAATATTTTGCTCAGTATATCACAGAAAAAATATTAATTTTATTGCAATTGGTAAATAAAGCTTCTAAGACAGAAAAAAATAGAGAAGGAAGAAATATAAAACAAGCCACACAAGGAGTTTGTGGCTACTATAGTAGTCACATAAGTATAATATAATCCTAAAACTCATTTTCATTTTGTAAAAAAAACTCAAGTACAAGACTCAAGAATCATGTATAAGCACTAAAACTACATTAAATAAGGAGCAATGGATGACAATGTTGTCAAGACACCATGTACTCGTATACTGTTTTATAGAATAAGAACTTCTTTGTACAACTACTTAAAGATATCATTTTTAAAAAACTACATTAAATACATCATACAAATTTGCAATAAAAAGCAAGACAAACTCATCTATAAAAGTTCTTCAGATCAAAAGGGCAGTTTCTGTTCCACGTCCTAGAAAACTATTTATGACAACAATGTATGGGTATAAAAATATCCTTAAAAATAAAAAAAATTAATGGTTTCTTTGCTATCCCACCAGTTCTAGATTATACAGCTGTTAAAACTAAACTTAAACTTGTGAGGCTTTCTTGAATTGTGTGTTGAAGGATTCAGCTGTGCTTTCTCAGCTTTTTACATTAGTCGTCTTTCTAACTTGTTTGCCTCAGCTAGCTCTGAACCCAATAATCCTCCTAGTCTCAGCCTCCTGAGTACCTAGAATTACAGGTTTGAGCTACCAGCACTTAGCTAAAGACAAGCAAGGTATAACTAAGCTAAATTGTTTTCTTCACAACCCCCTCCCCCCACCACCAGTGATTTATTTTAGTATAACAGGGATAAAGTAGGTAGAAAAAGAAAAACAGTTCATTCTCCCATGCAGGAAATGGGAATTAAAGGCATAGATACTGAAGTTAGAATTCAGGGCGCTTTGCTCTTTGCTAGGCATGTCCTAAACCACTAAAACCATGCCCTACCCCCACAGACTGATTCATGTTTTTAAGAAGGAAAATTAATCTCCCTGCCCTGAGAGGGAATACTCCACACATTATTCTTCAACAATGAAACACTCTACAGCTGAATCAATGGTTTGGAATGTATGATCTGACCCTCAGAGGCCGAGTCCATTTATTCCTGTTACGCTGTAAGGTGTTGCACTGTTACTGGGTAAGTCCTTTTTTGAGCCAGTCACTGAAGACTCACCAGGTCACTTCAGTGGAATCAGATTTTAAACCACAAACCAACAGAAAAAGAACCACCCTCCATCCAATGGTTTTATAATTTAAAAAGAAAAAACAATAAGGAAGTATTTTCATAATGGACAAAAGCTTTTACATAGTACATTATCCCAATACTATTTTTCATCTTAGTAGTAAGAAAAAATTAAGATGAACTAAGAAGTAAATCAAATTTAATTTTAATTGAACTTCAGGGTAAATGTTTTAATCTCATGTCTCCAAGACAATTAGCAGGTTCAGTAATTTAAATTTTTCACCCTCAAATGAGTGAAATAAGTTTGTTGTTGTTGTTTTTAGTAAAACAGTGCTATATTTTTTAAAGGGTTATTTCTTGACAAATTAAGGTTTGGAATAAATTAAGCCAGTCAATTGTTCTTTTTCATCTACAAGATGACAGCCAGCCCACAAAACTGTGCTCCTATCCATTTTCAAAATCTCTTTGCCTGTCAGCTACTCCACATTTGTATTTACTAAGTGAGAAAACTAGCTATGGGAAAGACTAAAAAGAATTTTTTAAATGACAACAAAAAACAAATCCTAGACATAAAAGCAGGCTGCAGCAGTAATATAAACGGGTTAAGATGGCATCAGCTTAAAACAACAAAAGAAACATTAAAAGTAAGATAGTATCTTCTTGGTAGTAATGTGTCATTGATGGCAACTGCTGAATTTTACTTATTAATGAGTAGGTATAAACTCCAAGAGTGCACACACTTCCAAACACAAAGAGCAGAACGATAAACGTCTGTTCTGCCGGCCTCCCCCCCCCCCATACCACCCTCCCCTACATCCTATGCCTTCCTAGCTCCACATGCACATGCGCAGGAAGGTGACGTCACCCTCAGACCAGTGCTTCACTGCAGAGCCTGCAGGATTATGCTTGAGTGCAAGGAGGCAGCACATTTGTGCTATAAAGAGTTTTAATTGTTCCATCACCAAGACCAGTGATGTGAAGAAAGGATTTATTTAAAAATGAGCCTGGCTCTTCTACAAACACATCTGAGAGGAGAGAAACAAAGCTATATACATAGGGTATATATTTAAAAAATCAAAATATATAATAAAATACAAGCACAATTGACACAAGATTCATACAAAAATGAATTCGTCTTTCTATCAGGAACATGAAAATATTCACAAGCCACCACACAAGAATACCGATGGGTTGTGGCATTCATTTTGTTTTTACTTAATCCATTATGGGTTAACTAACAATCAGAATTTTTAATTTATCCCTTCACAAAACTTTATAAGTGGTTAAGGGAGTTAGGAAATTTCAACTTTGAACGTCTTACCAACAAAATATGAAGGACAAATCAAAATTGCCACTAAGACAAAAAAAGAAGTTTTGAATTATTACATCTATTCATTTTCACTGTACTCTCCTCTCACACATACACATACGTGCATGCATGTTCACACATGTGCATGCGCACACACATGCAAGCACACACACATACACACACACACATCTATACATTTTAATTCTCTCCCCCTACTCACCCTCCCCCTAAGACTGAATTTTAAACTCAGGGCCTTGTGTTTGTGGCTAAGTGTTCTACTATCCACTTTACCCACACCCTCGCTCTATTGCAGGTTTCTTAATGCAAACAAAATAATCTATAGATTTTTTTAAAATTTGGTGTTTCAATTATGTACCAATGATACAGAGGAGCTAAAAGATCAGTAAAGAGGACAATTCAAGAGTCAAAAAAGTAGCATGAGAGAGAAGGTGTGACACTGTGTAAAAAGAAATATACTCTTTACCCTTCTGTACATCACCTTCATAATAAAAAATTAAAAAATAAATTAAAATATAGCATTGTAAAGGCTGTATCTTCTTCTAGCATTATAAATTAATAAAGCACTGGTAGCTTAAATCTCTAATCCTAGCTACTAAGTCAGGAAGATAGTGGTTCTAGGCTGGCCCAAGCAAAAAGTTTTGGAGACTTCAAGTGCTGGATAGGACATGGGCGCACGCGCACCCCCCCCGCCCCACACACACACACTATCCCAGCTACATAGAAGGCTGAGAAAGGGAGGAGCCAGCCAAAAAAAAAAAAAAAAAAAAAACTTTATGAGACCCTACATCAGCAGAAATGGCTATGTGTTGGTGGTATGTGCCTGTCACCCCAACAACAACAGGAAGGGCAAATGGAAGGATTGCAGTTCAGGCAAGCCTGGTCAAAAAGCAAGACCCCTATCCCAAAATAACCAAAAAGGTGGGGGGACTAGACATGAGACTCAGGCTGTACAGTACTTGACTCTATAGCAAGACGAAGCCCTGAGTTAAAATTCCAGTACAAAAAAAAAAAAAAATCCCAGTAGTGAGGGAGGAAGGAGGTGGGGGAGAAGCACATATCTAGAAGTGCCTTTCATCTTCACAGCCCAAAACCAGCACAAAGATATGCAAAGAAAATTTACCCCTACAGCCTGCCTTATGTCTACCTAATATGGTTGTAAATTCTGACAAAAGATGCCTTTGAGAAAAGTTCTTGAGGTTATATTCTGGGACCACACTCTAATCTA
Source organism: Dipodomys merriami (assembly GCF_024711535.1). NCBI lineage: Eukaryota > Metazoa > Chordata > Mammalia > Rodentia > Heteromyidae > Dipodomys > Dipodomys merriami. The sequence continues at coordinate 9,041,707 of NW_027204715.1, read as the reverse complement.
CATATATATCATGTATGTACACAGAAAAACACATCATATGTGACTTTATATATATAACATATATATATAAAGCTGTAGAAATTTAGTTTGTACTAGTGATAAAATTTATACAACTTGATTTCTGTATTGAATGAGCTCATATCAAATTAATTAAGTTTGATTGCTAGATGAAATCATTTTATCATTACCTCACATAGTCTATTAATATATCATTGCCCTCCATCATGTAAGGAAATTTTTTTTAAACCTCATGTCCACGTGTATTTTTTAAATGCAGATTGCTGTCTATTCTGTAAAAAAAGTTATAGGAAATAAAGCTAGAATTCTCCCTTTCTTCTATACAATACCTTTAGTATTGTTATATACAGTGGAGGCTTTTACCAAGGAAGTGGCATAACTGGTGATAAAATAACTTCACTGTACACAGAGAAGACCCACAGGGGGTGGGGTGGAGGCTTGTACTAAAGGGTAACCCACAGTTCTGCTGAACTCTGTTTGGGAGAGGAACACAACCACTTCAACAACCAAGGAGGGAGTGGGGAAGAAGGAAGCCCTACAAGCTCCATAGCTCCACCTCTCTGCAGTCAGAGGTGTTTTCATCCAAGAATTGAGGGGTACACAGAAGTGAATTAATCATGAGACTAATATTTGTTTGCAATTGTGCCCGAAGGCAAGGTGTAAGGCTAGAAATATGTACATGACCGTTTTCTATCATATGAACTGAACACAGCTATATCTAGGTATCATAAGTACTAATCTTTCTGAACATCAACACAGCTTCATCATTCCACCCACAACCTTCTGCCAAGGTGCAGACCATAAGTACAAAGGATGGAGAACACACATAAAGCAAAGAGGCTGAGTCAAAGCATTCCAGTCAATTTCCAGATGATAAAGGGACTTAATAATCCTCAACTACATGAAGACTTGAGCTTAAAATTTGGATACTCTATTATGAATACATTAATATCACCTTTTTTAGCCCTACTTCCTAGCCAGTCTTATATGCTAAACTTTAAACTCTGAATGGGTACCTGATCCTATCCAGGAGTGTCAGGAAAGGCAGGAAAGGTAGGGGCAAGTTCTAGTCACTGAAGTCCACCATTCTGTCCAAGAGACTTTCTCTCAAGGTTTCTCAGGGCTCATTAACAAAGGTCCATCAACCCCTTCTATCTTCAAGACATTGTGTAGATCAATTATCCATCCCTAGGAAAATGTAAATCTTTTTTTTTATTGTGAAAATACCGTACAGAGGGGTTACAATTACATGGGCAAGGTAATGAGTACATTTCTTATCAAGCATCGTTGCCTCCTCCCTCATTTGAAAATGTAAATCTTAATAAACTATCTATGTAGTCGTCTATCTAGGTAGTATAAACTATGTAAGTCTTAATAAACTATTAACAGGAGTAACCTGTGGGTACAGTTAAATTAAAATGTAATATTTAGAACCATTACATTTGCATATAGATCTAAGATTAGTTTCCTCTAAATATTCAGCAAAATTAAGACATTACAGATATATTTCTGCTTTTAAAAAAGCTAAGGAAAATGCCACAACAGCAGAATTTTTAACTGAAAGGTTAAAAAATAATTCCTATTTCAGCTATATCATATATTTAATTCCAACATAAAATTTAGCAAGAATATAGGTCTTTAACAACATCTAAGAATTTGGCAGAACTTTTTGTTAGCAAATTCCTTCAAGAAGCTATGAAGTAGGTTTTTATTCACTTGACAGTCATAAAGGACATATTTATAAACAGAGTTCCCTAAATTTTAGAGATTCCTCCCTAAATATACATACAGCAAGTTCCTGATTCGAAGAAGCTTACTATTTAAAAAAAAACAAACATGTATTAGACCAAGTAATGGCCTTAACTGTGTGCACAAACCAAGCAAAGTCTGATGGATAAATGTCCTACAAATACATGTTAATGTTATTTATACAAAACACAGGCATTGTGGTTAACTAGATACCCATTTAAAGGTATCTGTCTCATTGAAACATTCTATCAATTCTATCAATTAACAATTATCAATTCTATGTATATCTTTGCAGTAGGGATTAAAAACTCAAACCAAGAAGTAAACAATAATGTAACTAACATGGTAAAAGATTAATAGTATGATTAACATTGTGATTAATCATTAGAAAAATGCATTATAGCTTACATGGAAATGTTTGCCTATAAGTTACTTCAATTAACCTATAATGCTTTAACAATTCTTTTCCTGTTTTCTTAATGTGGTTTTCTGTACATCTGACGCTGTGTGGATCCAATCAGAGCCAGATGAGTTCTATCCATCTGTTTACTGGCCAAAAAGGTAGTCAAGGAACCGAAGGGGCAAATTTGTTACCCTTAAGATAGACAGTTTAAAACAAAACAAAACAAAAAAGTGGCATTTTTTAACTTGTTAGTATTTAGGCTGAATTTTAAATGCAATCTACTGCAGAATTTACCTGGAAGGCACAAGGTTACAACTCAAAACAGAATTGTGCATAGGGTTACTTCAGGGTCCAAGCAGGGAACTGACCTAGGGGAAGAACTCAAGTCTCTCATACCTTCCATTTCTCATCTGAGATATGGGAGCTTAGAGTGTAACCTCTAAGAACTAACCTCCCAGAACTAATAGGCAACATTTAGACTACTATTACCATTAGTACCATCGACAACATCTGAGCCTTACTCTTGGCTAAATGAGTTTTCTAAGTGTTTTAAGTAGATGGACTAGTACAATTTGTAGTCATTTCCCCCAAATTCATTTATTATATTATCTAAGGAAAAGAATATTAATATAAAAGAACAGGATTGAGACTTGATTTTTTGTTAAAAGCCACAAAAGACAGAGACAGAGACAGAGACAAATCATGGTACATTAACTTTGACAATTTCTCTTTGGACTGACTGTAAGTAAGCAACTAAAAAGTCAGACCACTCTTCTAAGATCTTTCAGCAGTTCACCTGACTGCTTTGCCATACTCCTCCATCTATGTGCCCCACAACACTTCCAGTGAATATTCTTAAGTTCTTGCCTTTTCCTATAGAAAGGGAATACACCAGAACACAATTACAAATGAAAATGGTTAAGCCCAAAACCACCTAAAGGAAACAAAATTCATTTTTTAAAGGAACTACTGCCTCTCAGGGCATGGCAACAAAAACTTAAATAACCTCAAAAAGGTCCTCATTTCAGACATACTTTCACATCTCTCTCTTAGAAGCCTGTGCACTGGTCAGGAACTCTTCTTCTCTGAAAGCCAAAGATGGGAGGCACCGCATCCAGTGCTATTACTGTGGCTTTAGCAGATGGGGCCCTGACAACTGCATCTGGTAGTGACACCAGGGTAAGCCTGTCTGGTATTCAGACAATGGGCACTGACCGGCTCCCTGTCCCTGTCCCGTGGCCTCTGGAAAGCCTGTAGCTAAATGCAAGAGGGAACTAACTCCCTATAAGGCTATCAGGCTGGGGCCTAAGGCCTGAAGGAGAGGACAGGCCATACTTCCCTCTTCCACCTTCAAAGGCTACCTTTAAATGTCCATTTTCAGTAGATGATCAAATCCAAACAGGATCTTCCCACCCTGCTGTGGCATAAAGTCAAACAGTGAACTTCAGGCTGAACAAAAATGCTTGGGACATACAAAGCCCTCAGCACCACACCCTTGGCCCAATCCGAAGGCAAAGCTCATTTGAAAACCATTTTGTGAAGTGCCAAAGCCAGACCATATGGTTTTGGGGACGATCACAGTATGACATCAATCACCTCTGCAACCAAAACACTGCACTGCCTTCAAAACCTCAAGAGGGGAAAGACAAGGAGTTGTTACAATAAGTATTTTCTAAAAGGCCTGGTGTTTTAAATATTCAATTATCCTCTTATGGCAAAACAAAAGGCTTTTAAGTAAATTTTTCTTATTCTTTTTGAGGCGCTAAAATGAAAAGACACAACAAAAGTGCAAATTTGAAAATAAAGTCCCCAACTGATATATAAGAAGGTGTGTGTATATTGTATGCACGTGTGAAACCAGCTAGAACACTGCCAATACACCTCTAAGGCCCTCCTACTGTCTCACTCTATCTACTCACCCTCTGTCTCTATGTAACCACTTCAGGACTTTTGAGGGTAATCATTCATTCCCTTGCTTTCCTTTTCGGTTTTGCCATTTGTGAATCTATCACAAGATACTGTTTCATCTGCTTGCTTCTGAGCTTTACATTAAGTGCATTCATTCATACTACGTGCATTTACACTATGTGCATTCAACTGTGACTGGCCTCAGGCTGAGGAGGTCATCTCATCAGTGTGCATGCAAGCCTTCAGTGTGATTTCATTTGGCATAGGGAACACCTATGACCACTTAGTTCACAATCTTAGCTATACAATCTTTTTTCTTTTCTTTTTTTTTTCTTTTTTTCTTTTTTTTTTTTTTTGTTCTTGGTCATGGCATTTGAACTCTTGGCCTGAGCTCTGTCCCTCAACTCTGCAGCCCAAGGTGAGCACTCTACCACTTGAGCCACAGCACCACTTCCAGTTTTCTGGTGATTTTTATTGAGGATAAGAATCTCATGTACGGGCTGGGAAGGTGGCTAAGTGGTAGACCACTTGCCTTGCATGCTCGAGGCCCTGGGTTCGATTCCTCAGCACCACATAACCAAAAAAAAAAGCCGGAAGTGGCGCTGTGGCTCAAGTGGTAGAGTGCTAGCCTTGAGCTGAAGAGCTGAGGGACAGTGCCCAGGCCCAGAGTTCAGGCCCCACAACCGGACCCAAAAAAAAAAAAAAAAAAAAAAAAAGAATCTCATGTACTTTCCTGCCCAGGCTGGCTTTCAATCGGGATCCTCAGATCTTGGCCTCCTGCATAGCTAGGATTACAGGCATAAGCCACTAGCGACCAGCTACAATCTTCTTAATGAACATCTGAATTGTCTCCTAGTTTGTGCTATTACAAATGTTACTGCCAGGGACAATCCTTTCCATCCACCCATCCTGGAACACACTGCCACAGCGCATCCAGGCCTAGGAATATGGCTAAGGGTAGAACTGCTGGGCAGAACACACATCTTTTCAAATTCATGAGTATTAACCTGTTTTCCCAAATAGGCACACTCCACATTTTGTTCAAATATTATGTTGCCTGTCATATAAATCTACATCTTTTTTAAACAAGTATAATTGCTGCCATTTACTAAATAAAAAGCTTAAGTAATTGTCAAGAAATTAATCTAAAAGCAATTCTGGGTTCCAAACTCTGTGAACTAAGATAAGAATAAAATAGATTTTCATACTGAATTTTAAAAGTTTGAGATTGAAAGAACAGGATAAGAATAACCCAGATGTTTCCCTTTCTATTTCTATCTCAAATTCTCCTAATAATTCCTCCTATTTAAGATTCCTCTGAGAGGAACCAATAAAAAGGACTGCTAGGGGACCTGTACAAGCTCAGTCAAATTTTTAGCCTCCAAGTAGCCTGATCAAAACTCAGTTAAGTCTGCTGCTTCTAAATTTTAGGAATTTATTTCCCTAAAGAAACCATAAGTTGATATTAGAGTATCAGGGAAAATATAAATGCCTATTTAATACACAATAACCCCTCTATGCTACTGTGTGTTAAAGCACACAAGTAGGGGATGATGAAGTGCATAAAAACAAGTTTAAAGAAAAGCAAAAACAAAAAACCTCCCTGCTCTTCTCCAGATTGTGCCACTGTGCCGCCACAGTGGGGCTTCCCTGTGCTCTCACGGTCTGTGTCCTTCCTTCCCTGGGCCTCACTTGGCATTTCACTGGACACTCCAGGCATCGCCATCCCATCTCTAAGGCAGAAAGCAATCCCCAAAGTCTTGAGGCTCAAGACCCTTTAAAAACTCCTGGAATACCCAAGAGTTCTGGTTAGTTTATCTTGTCTACCCATATAATAACTAGATGTTTCATTCAGTATTATTTGTCATATAAGAACTGAACCTGGAAAAAATAAATATTTTATTGAGCTTTAATTTTGTTGTTGGTGGTGGTGGTCATGGGGCTTGAACTCTGGGACCTGAGCGTTGTCCCTCAGCTCTTTAGCTCAAGGCTAGCGCTCTACTTCTTGAGCCACAACACCACTTCTAGTTTTCTGGTTTACTTGAGGTTAAGAGTCTCACGGATCTTTTCTGCCCAGGCTGGCTTTGAACCGTAATCCTCAGATCTCAACCTCCTGAGTAGCTAGGATTACAGGCATGAGCCACCAGCACCCAGCTAGACATGGAGTTTCAAAGACTCTTTTGGGCTGGCTCTCAGCCATGGCCCTCTGGATCTCAGACTCCTAAGCAGCTAGGATACAGATGTGAGTCACTGGTACTGGGTTTACACAGTTGAGACTCTCTTTAATAAGACTGTCATAATAGAGAACATCTAAGTTTTCACATGCATTTGTCTTTTGATCTGTAGAAGACTTCAATAGCTGCTTGAAAGAGGATGAGCAAAAAGCTAAGACTTCATTTGTCACACTCAGACATCTTGAAAAGCATCCTGAGGCTTTCAAGGGAACCACACTATGAAAATTACTGCTGTAAGATAACACTCTTCAAATACCTTTGTGTGTGTGTGTGTGGCAATGTGGAGGAGGGGGAGGGAGGAGAGGAGGAGGGAAGGTCCTAGGCTTGAACTCAGGGCCTGGGCACTGTCCCTGAGTTTTTTTGCTCAAGGTTAGTGCTCTGCTACTTGAGCCACAGCTCCAATTCTCATGGACTTTCCTGCCCAGGCTGGCTTTGAACTGCAATCTCAGATCTTAGACTTCTGAGTAGTTAGGATTACATATAGGTGTGAGTCACTGATCTCTGGCTCAAATACTATTGATTAACAATCTTATCACTAAGGAATTTTAACAGTTATTTCCTCATTTCTAAATTATGCATATACTATTTTGCTAGTGCATACCCTCAAATAGATATTTGGAAATCAGAAACCAAACAAGTACTTTTTAGAAAAATTAGTACTTTCTTGATATACTGGGAAGGGTGGGTTCATACAAATGCCCCTTTGGCAAATATGGAGCTCCTTTTCTTTAGTAAAGTTTATCCTAAGTACCATTGAAAAAATGATAGGTAATCAAGATAGTTTACATCACTGACTAAAAACTGCACTGACACATAAGGAATTTCTTGATCAGGGTCAGGCTGTGAGGTGAATGATGGTAGTCTGTATGACTGTACCTAAATCAGGAGTCCCTAAGTACAAATCAGTCTTGGGAGTTTGCCCTAGTGTGAGCTCCCCACTCACACAGCGAGCATGGCCAAGGCAGGAAAGCTACAAAAGCTCGTGACTCTGCTCCACTGGCAGTGTTACAGGAAAACCAGGCAATCTGCTTCAAAGACATTGCTATCTATGACTTAATCTTGGTTCACACATAAGCAAATAAATGTAAGGTAGTAATTAAGTTTTAAAGGTAATGTCTGTTTGTTTTAAATGTCCAAAAAAAATGCTTTTAATAGCATCTTGAGCTCTCCTGCCATCGTTTCTTCTTTTTCAAGAAGGTATCATGTAAAACATGAAAAACAGGTGCTTTGAATTAGTCCTGCAGTCAGGACATAGGTGAAGTTCTTCAGGCATTCAGGGGAGATCAGCCTGAGTTTAGCCTTCAGGAATATTCCTATCATTCATGTAGCAAGTTATCAAGCCTGGCTTTGAGAGGATGCAGGAGAGGAAATCTGTCTGAGCAGTGGCCTGGCCATCACCAAGTAGTCTGCAACCTAGAAAGTAGTCAGGCTCTTTGTTAGCCATGGCTTTTGATTTTCTTTAAAAATAAATAAATAAATAAATAAATAAATATAAATAAATAAATAAAATAAAAAACAACACTCAGCCACGGCTAACAAACAGCCTAGGCCCAGAAGGGAACCTTTTTGGGGAGAAAAGCAATCCAACTACTGGTACCTCATGGCTGATCATGGAAAGGGTGAATCATCACCAATTCAAGGGCTGGCCAGGTGGTAAGATTATAGCACTGTAAAGTTCTTCTTACCATTCCTAATCACTCTAGTTCTAAATTCTCCAAAAAGCACTGCGCTTTAAGAATCTGAGACCCAGAGGGTATGATTTTTAATGAGACAGGAATTATCCTAGGTCATCTTGTGTGCAGCCTACAAGTACAAATCAAAATCAGTCTTGAAACAACTTATCAGCAAGGTCTCTAGGAGGGACCACAGGCTCAGGCCCAAGCCAATCACCCCAGTGTTTCCAAGGTACTGATTTGATCACACAATCCAAACATTTTTGCTTCAAAACTGTCAGCCCTGGGACCAGATGCCAGTAGCCCATACCTGTTATTCTACTTACTCAGGAAGCTGGGACTAAAGGATTGAGGCTCAAAGCCAGACTGCGCAGCAGAAAAGAAAAGAGAGAATCTTATCTCTGATTAACCATCAAAATGTCTGCTCAAGTCATGTCTCAAATGATAGTGCCAGCTGACAGCCAAAAGGCAGAACAAAAGCATAATAAGGCCCTGAGTTCAAGCCGTGGTACCAGAACATACACAAAAAAAGCTGCCAACCATGAAATCAAGGCAGCACTTACTCACTGTACTAATACCTTCAGCAAAGCCACAACCAAGAATGCAAAGCTCTCATGGTGTCATTAGCCTCAGTAGCCAAGGACTCACATTCTGGGACTCTAACATTTGGCAAGAGAATCACACAAATCTCTTGAGAAGGAAGATCCGAAACCTAATAGTTCCTTAAAGAAAAAAACAACTGGGGATCAAATTCAAAGTATTCTCCTAACCACCCCTCTGTCATCTGTACAGACCCTTTTCTGAGATGGAAAGGACTGAGAGCTAATCATTTTATCTTTCCTGTCTTTAGTTCTTCCATGAGGCACATGTTCAGATAATGGTTGGAGAATTCAATTTTTAAAACTGAGTGCAAAGCATCTAACCCAGACCTGAGCAAATGCACCACAACCACAGCAGCTGTCAGATGGCTATGACTGCCCCAAACTCAGATGATAGAATCATGACTGCAGAGGCAGGCACAGCTAAAAAGAGCATGTGTAGCAGGAGTCAACAAATGGAAAAGATACTTTTATGTATACCTAGCTGAACACTGTAGTTACCTCCTTCATTCTTCAGTGTACAGCTTGGGTAGGCTACTCTAAAAATTCATAAGAAAGCAAAATGAAGGAAAAGCCTGAACTGCCAGCATTTTATTCTTTAATAAATAGTCAAGTGGTTGCTAATGGCAACAGAATATCCCCACCCCCAATATTAATTTGTGGCCATGCACAGAGGCTCCATAGCTTTGTACAATGGCCACTCTGGTCATTTTCCTCATTAAAAAGTCACCAGTGCAATTCTTCCATGAAGTCAAGCTGCTTTTTTAACAGGCATGCATACCCAGATTAAGTATAATCCTGGCCAGAAAATAAAATTTAATTACAAATGCACAGTAAAGAGCCCAGTGCAGCACTGGCAGCACAGAGGTATCCATGTGAAGACAGTGACAGTGATGACATGTTGGTCACATGGTATGCAGCTAAAGAGATTACATCACCTCCTTTGTGTAAAGATGAACTGCAGGAGGAACAACCGTACCACACAGACACTTGCCTTTCCCTGGCTATGAATCGCCCTATTTCTCCTTTGTGTCCAAAATAAAACATGTCTCAAAAGAGAGTCAATCAAACAGCTTGGATTTCTCTATCAAATTCATATTCATCGTTTCTCTATCCCTTCTCAAATACACTCTTTCTAAATGAAGTAGCTGCTGAAACTGGAAGGTAGGGGGGGTGGGAAGAGAGGACTCGATCATTTTAGGAATGAAGTAAGGAAACCAGCAGAACATACACTCTCATTCCACAACAATTCAACTCTCCATTCTAGGGAATTGAGAGTCTCTATGTTTTCTCCCATAAACAGAAGTGCATGCATCAGGGAGCCCAGCTAGCAGGTTCTCCTGTAAAGCTGCCACTGGGCCTGGGATATTGTTCTAGTCATTTAAATACTCTACTAAAAAGGCAAGGCAGGAGTCAGCTCAGAATTATGTTATCACCAAGAAGCCTACTAATAAAATATATTATGCAAGTAACACGCCTTCCCTTTGCAGTCATTTGAAACCTCACCATTTAGCCATGACAACGCAGTATTTGTACTCATAGGGTCTGCCCTGTTGCCTGACCTCAACAAATGCAAATTAAATTTACATAAAGGAATAAATGAAGCCTGAACCATATGAGCACATTTTCCATTGATGATTCCCTTCTCCAAAGCCCAGAAAGTTCAGCTGTCCTTCAAGCTGAAGTCATGATGTTTTGCCTTAACCTTCCCCACTCCCTCAGTACACCAGCAGTTCACCAGTGTGGTAGGTGGTCAATAAATGGGGAAACCTAGCCAGCAGCTGGCAGTCATCAGCTTTAAAATTACAATCTTCCTCTTACTCCAAGAGTTTAGGATGGTTCTAGAATCCAGAAATCACATAAGTCAGAAATAAATGCAGCTTTTCTAGTTCCAAGTCTGCTTCACCAACATGGAGACACTGCCGCTCAGAGTCTAACTCCTCCCTAGGAGCAACCTAGGCCTGCAGCCAGCCATGATCAGTTCTAAGACTGGACTGTCATCCTAGCCTATGAGGACCTCAGGCACTTACCTGAGGGCTCCCTGTATATAGCACAGTACCTCCCTTGCAGGGGCCTGCCAATCTTTTTCAAGGAGTTCAGTTCAAATGAGAAAGATCAGTGCTTGAGTTAGGTTTAAATGAGAAAGATCACTGCTTTCAACTAGACCAGGAATCAAACCCCAGAGGTACTAATTGCATGTTACCAAACTCCTTAGAGCATCAAGGCCATCATCCATTCAGTGAGGCAAAAACATCTTATTAGTAGCATTACTCTGTGGTTTGAAGGTAACGTTTGCAAAATATTGAGCCCAGTGCCTGGCATATTAATAGAGTCCAACAATTGTCAGCTCTGATGATTACCATCTGTTCTAAAACAGAACCCAATATAGTTACTGAATAAGGGAAGATGGATGAGAGGTGCTCAGAAGCCCAATTCCATCCTGAATAACGCATGTAGTAACAAGAGGCTCACCCTGGGGACTGACTCACAGAATCCCACTGTGTTCTGGTCCAGGCAGGACTTGGGACTCCTCTGTCCTCATGGAAGGCACAGGGTTACAAAAACATGGTAGGAGCCTAGTGTGTAGTTAATCTACACAGTCAACATATAATTAACCATTCAGTAATGAATGGTTTGAATCAACTTATTTTACTTCCCTAATTTATTCTATGTTACTTTGAATTGTCAGTAGATGTCACTAAAATGCACTCAACACACTTCTCAACAACAGCAGCTGCCTTAACAAAAGGGTTCAATGCAGGATTTCAGTTACCTACTACCTAAGGTTTCCATCCCATATCTAATTTAAAAAGCAAATACAAAACCTGTGAAGGTTATAGCACAAGTTCTTAATTCTTAATCCTATTTTTGATCATTTAGTTTGGTATATTACTCATTTCTAACCCTTTGTTTTCCTAACATAAAGTGGAAGATCTATTAAAATTTCTCAAATTCATAAGCTAAAACCAAAGCAAGGCAGAAAGGGAGCAAATAGCCTATCGTTTTACTAATACATCTACCCACAAAATCTAACTTGAAAACAACTGAATTCCACATTATTATATATAATAACATGTGATTAACATTTTCTTTGATTCAAATTGTTTGGATTAGAGAAAGAGACTATCCATCCTATAATCAAACACCAGCCACTTCATGCAGGGTTGACAGACAACCCAATCAGGCACACTCCTATTGCCAGAAGTAGAAAAGGGTGTCAGTAATGGTGGGGAGTATTGCTTGTAGCTTAGGTGGGTATATAATTCTACTGTGGGAAAAGGATCTGGAAGAGAGCCCAGGCTATTCAATATGGCTAAGGGCTTCTATGGTTGGAGTTAGGAGGGTCTCTGTAGGGAATAAACAGTATCTAGGATGAAGGAACAGGTACCAACATACCCAGGAATGTTCCAGAAAGTGGGAGGAGGCCTGCTAAAGAACCTGAGGGACAGATGGCAGAGACAGAAACATATTAATAAGCCATAAGAAAATGACAGGGACAGCAGGATTTAGACTACAATATAGCTGCTAAGTGCTGTGTTGTCATTCCCCCTGCTTAAATTAAGGTTGTTTCTTTCTTTCTTTCTTTTTTTTGGTCGGTCGTGGGCCTTGAACTCTGGGCCTGGGCGCTGTCCCTCAGCTCTTCAGCTCAAGGATAGCACTCTACCACTTGAACTACAGCACCACTCCCGGTTTTCTGGTGGTTTATTGAAGATAAGAGTTTCACAGAGTTTCCTGCCCGGGCTGGCTTTGAACTGCAATCCTCAGATCTCAGCCTCCTGAGTAGCTAGGATTACAGGCGTGAGCCACCGGTGCCTGGCTTAAGGTTGTTTCTTTTTTTTTTTTTTTTTTTTTTTTGGTGGGGGGTCCAGTCGTGGGGCCTGAACTCTGGGCCTGGGGGCTGTCCCTCAGCTCTTAAGCTCAAGGCTAGCGCTCTACCACTTGAGCCACAGCACCACTTCGGCTTTTTTTCTTTTTTGCTTATGTGGTACTGAGGAATCGAACCAGGGCCTCTGGCATGCAAGGCAAGCGCTCTACCACTGAGCCACCTTCCCAGCCCCTTAAGGTTGTTTCTTAACTATACCTGTCTGCTATACCTAACTATACCTCCGTAGCAGCCAGGGATGCTTGGTCTCTCATACATGTTGTTTAAAAAAAAAAAAATGACAGGGAACAACACCTAGTCACAAAACTGAGGTTTGAGATCTTAATACTTGGAGCACAACTCTGTTAGAACAGAAGATTACTGAAAGCTACAGGGCCTGCCTGAGAAGTCACCAAGAATAAAAGAAGGCATGAAACACAAAGCCTATCTCTTTTACTTTTCCATGTTGCCAGAGTTGAATGAAGTGTAAAAATTGGCTTTACTGGCTTGCTACTTTAAAATATTAACAAGGATTAAGTTCTAGCAACACATGCATCTACTACCCATGCATGAATGGTATTAAACCCAACCCACTTTCCCAATTCAATGGCTAGTAAATCAAGTTTTAAAAATTTAAGAATAACAAGGTATCAGAACTTCAAAGCTGTTGATTCTGAAATTATTGTGCCTTTCCTGTTTTAAAAGGGCATCCTAATTACATAAAACTAAAAGTTTCTGCACAGCCAACGATAGTTACTAAGCTAGAAAGACAGTCAACAAACTGGAAGAAGATCTCTACCAGCTATACATCGACAAGGGCCTAACATCTAAAATACACAAAGAGCTCAAGAAACTAACTGCCTCCCCCCCAAAAAAATCATAACCCAATCAATAAATGGGAAAAGGTGATAGAGACTTCTCAGAAGAAGTAAGAATGATCAACAAACACATTTAGAAATGCTCAACATCCCTGGACATAGAGGAAATGTATTAACACAGCACTGAGATTACCCCAGTAATATTGGCCAGCCAGCATTGAGAATTCAAACAATAACAAATGATGAGGGGGCTGTGGGGGGGGGATGAACCCTAATATATTGTTGGTGGGAATGTAAACTCGTACAATCATTCTGGAAGGCTGTTTGGAGAGTCAAAAAAAAATACCCACAAAAACAACAACAACAACAAAAACTAAACATCTACCCTCTAATCTAGCCATACCACTCTAAGACATCTACCCAGAGTACTCCAAGTTAGGATATGGTAAAGATACTTGCACATCCATGCTTATTATTGCACTGTTCACAACAGCCAGTTATGAAAACAGCCCAGATGCCCTGCAACAAATGAGTGATGGAAAAACTGTAGTATGTACATACAATGTAATTTTACTATCCATGAGAAAGAATATTATGTTATTTGCAGGGAAATGAATGGACCTTGAACAAATTATGTTAAGTAAAGTAGGCCAATCTTAGAGCGACACAAATAGCACGTGTTTTTTTTCTCTTATGTGGAATCTAAATCTATAATACAACTAGACATGATAACATACAGGACTCTAAACATTCACACACAAGCAATCAAACTAAAGAAGGATAATGATTGATACCTTTAGGGGAGGAACCCAAAGGTGAACTCCTCTAAACCATTTAAAATACTATTTATCAAAACAGAATTCCAAGAAATGGAAACATTTTTCTGTTGGTGGTGGTGGTGTTTGGTTTTTGGAGTTTTTTAAACCTTTTTTTGGGGGGTGGGGGCGGGATAAGAGTGCAGAAATAGAGGAAGAGGAAACAAATGCAGTCATGGTATTCAGTATACACTATATGGAAAATGAATGATCCAACTTGTGGGCAGGGATAGGAGGGAAAAACTGGGGAAAAGTGAAGGAAGGGGTGGCATTGTCCAAAAAGAACTACTCTCGTTACCTGATTTATGAAATGGTAAGCCCTCTACACAGTACCTTAATAATAATAAAATTATACTTAAAAACATGCATTTCTGCATTATGGAACTGTAACCTCTTTGTACAACTAAACACTAACAACAAACAGATAAAAAAGGACCCTAAGCTGGGCACCCATAGTCCACACTTATAAACCTAGCTATTTAGGAAGCTCAGATCTAAGGATCACAGTTCTAAACCAGCCTGGGCAGGAAAGTCCTTGAGTATCTTATCTCCAAAAAGGCCAGAAGTGGAGTTGTGTTCAAGTAGTAGAGTATTAGCCTCAAGCAAAAAGGCTCACTCAAGACCCTGAGTTCAAGCCCCAGGACTAGTGCATGTACACATGCGTACACAAGCACACGTGCGCGCGCGCACACACACACAAGGCACAAAGCACTCTATTAAGGCCCTTCTAATTTAATTATCTCAAAGGACACAATGGAATAACATTTGTAACTGCTAATCAGATAAAAGCAATGTTTCCAAGTGAAAGAGAAAATAAAATTTACAAGGGAGTTGAGTAAAGCAAGAAGTTAAATAATGAGTGTTTTTCTCACAGTATCATTAAGAATAGCTTTTCAGAACCATCAAGCAGCACTCAAGATACACTCTAAACCTAGATAGCTTCAGTCCTGTCCTTCTTGGACTATACAGACCAGGCTCAAACTGGCACCTAATATCTTTACCTGTATCATTTCCTTGAAATGGGAATCTTTGGCAAGTAGGACTTTAGAAAAGTGGTATCACTGGCCAGTGGTGATGGCAACAATCCAGCATCATCATGTTATCAATTATCCTAGATTGGAAACATGAAGCCAAAATACTACCTCCTCCCTGTGCACTCTTGGTCCCCTTCTTCTCAGTGGCCTCAATGCGCCCAGATGGAGATGGGCTCACAATCCATCCAACTCAGGTGCAGAAACTGTAAGAGCACATCCACTGTAAAAAGCCACTGACCCTCACATAAGGCTCTCCATGAAGACACATCACCAATTCATTGCAGTAGAACTGTCACCAACTAGTGTGACATCTACCAGTAAGCAATAACAAGCAACTGCTCTTAAGAAAATATAGCAGCTGCCTCAAAAATAATATAAGCCTGTCTTTTCTTAACTCAAACATTAGGAGGGGCAAAGAGAACTGCAATTACTACTCTGAATAAGAAACTATGTGGCTATAGAGAAGACTGGACCATTTAAAAACTATACACTGATCCTATCACACACATTCAAAACGAATGTTCTAGTTGAAATAAGAGACTTCAGTGAAAGAAGAGCTCAGATTTCTGGAACTTACGGAGTAATTGTGCCAACATTTTCAATAGGTGAAGCATGCTTCACAATAATCTGATTTAAATTCTAAGAGACAAATGGACATACCACAGAATGAGTGGAAGTTCACAGTTGCAAATGGTGAAACCACCACACAGTAACAATATTACAGAAGCTTAGCACAGTAAATGCTTTCTTCTCATTGACTCAGAAGACTTTTGTCATGCTCTAAGTCAGCTTGGACACCATACCCAGCTCTCTCAGTAATGAAGTGTTCAACTGAAGCTGCCTCCCTCCGGGCCTATCTCTAGACTCTCTGTTCCTGTGGCTGTGCCTCCCCTGGCTACCTTGATACACTCTTCCCTGCCAGTGCTTCCAACAAGCCTCAAACGTCACTCTCCCTTTGCTTCCAGCTCACTCTCCATGTAGAAGCCCGCTCCACTACTCACTGCCCCCAACTCAACCTCCAGAGGCCCACTGCTACCCCTAGGGACCCCTGCTCATAAAAACATCAGTCTCTGGCAAGTGTACAGGTGAAGGGTGCTACCTTTTTGCCATATAGATTACAACTGGGACAGATGTGGGAGCACAAATCCATTAGGATTTCAATTTTGTTTGAGTGATTAAACTTATTTTCGCTTAGTAAAATAATTCATTACATTACAGGATAGGACAATCTATAGGACTAGCCTGGGAGCCCAGCCACAATCAGTAACAATTCTGTACATACTAGAATACAAACAACCAATTTAAAAAAATAGCCATAAGTTGCTTATTTTTAAAAGACATACACTATTATAAATGTGCTAAAATCTTTGATATCTTTAAAAGAAAGCCTCTGGTATTTACATTCATACTCTATGGCCTCAGCCTTGTCTATTTTGTTTATGGCCTACACTGCTAAACTACCAATCAGGAATTCTGTTTTATTGAATACAGTAAACTTAAATGGAAATCACATTTTCAAAGTATATTCTGGGAAGTGGCCAATTCAAA
This sequence comes from Dipodomys merriami, assembly GCF_024711535.1. NCBI lineage: Eukaryota > Metazoa > Chordata > Mammalia > Rodentia > Heteromyidae > Dipodomys > Dipodomys merriami. The sequence goes on along the minus strand of NW_027204715.1, from coordinate 9,025,046 downwards.
TAATAAAAATGATTATTACACAAAGCCATAAACATTTTTCTGAGAAACATGTTTTACTTTTTCAAGTATTAGGATATGGTTAAATGAGTAAAAATATCAATTCCCAAGTTAAAATGTTTTACCCCCAACCCCCAAAAAATGTTTCCATGATGGCTTACTGCTCTTAAGTAACACACCTGAAGTAAGTATAACATGTTGAAGTGCCTCCCTCAGTCTGAATGCAACTGAGCAGCACAGCCAAGCTGGCTCTGGCTTTAGTCTGTGAGTCACTCCTCCTGAGAGGAGTCCTTCTGCCAGGCATGGCCCTGCATATGGTGCTGTTATGGTACTAGCTAGTTTGTTGGACAGCAAGCAGCTCATATATGAGGTCTTTGCTATTTTCTAGAAATAGCTCTATTTATGAATTGGGAAGCCCTAAGGCATGCCTATACCAAAAACCTAATCATATTTTTTTAAAAATTACCCAATCAAGAAATAACTGCCAGGGCTGGGAAGGTGGCTCAGTGGTAGAACGCTTGCCTTGCATGCCTGAGGCCCTGGGTTCGATTCCTCAGCACCACATAAGCAAAAAGAAAAAAGCCGGAAGTGGCGCTGTGGCTCAAGTGGTAGAGCGCTAGCCTTGAGCTGAAGAGCTGAGGGAAAGCGCCCAGGCCCAGAGTTCAGGCCCCACGACCGGACCCAAAAAAAAAAAAAAAAAAAAGAAATAACTGCCAGCATACAAATGTCAATCTGGTCTTTTAATGTACCTAGCTATTTTCATGGAATATGTCTAACATATATGTGCTAGGAAAGCAAAACTGAGAAAGAACTAGTTTGGCTTATATCCTGTTAAATAATTATTGTTTTTAGATTGAAGAATACGGCATTTATTTAAGGTACAATATTGTAACATTTTATCTGTATTTGAAACATCTTTCCAAAAATCACTTCTAATTAACCCCAAAGATTTTCATAGTAAGAAAGACCATTATAGCTGGGCGCAAATGGCTCACACCTATAATTCCAGCTTCTTAGGAGGCTGAGATCTAAGGATTGTGGTTCAAAACCAGCCTACATAGACAAATCAGAGAGATTCACCTCCAACTACAATCAAAACGCTAGAAGTAGAGCTGTGGCTAAAGTGGTAGAACATTAGCCTTGAGCTAAAAAACTAAGGGACAGTGCCCAAGTCCTGAATTCGAGCACGGGAATTAGTTTTTGTTTGTTTTTTTTTTAAGTGTGTGGAGGGAGAGGGGGGAAGTACCAATATAAAAGACCTACAGAAGTTCTTTTTAGCCAAGTGCCACAAATATAAAGAAAGATCAACAATATTAAAAGCCAAAAGTAACTAGAGGGAGAAGAATATTAACATTAGGGAATATAACTGTCAAAAAAGTAAATTTTCCTTTTTAAGAAATACTTCATGGGTTGAACACTGGAAATGAGGACAACGACACATGCATTTAAGGAAGCAGGACATGCCACCTCAGTGGGAACACACTAGACACACTAGGGAAGCAGCAGGAAAAACAGGCAGATGTGAGTGCCTTCACTCTTCTCTGGCCCAGCACTTGCACAACTATGTTCCTCCTGAGCTGGTCACATGGGGCCTGAGAAAAAGAAAGACTTCAACCAGGATCTGCTGTCTTTCGCAGGTACAAGAAGAAAAAGGTTCATCAGGAAACAGCTGACAACTGCCTAGTCTGTTCTGAAAGTTCCCTTTTCTGGAACACATCAGCAAGGTGTTTCGAGGTTCAACTGTTATTCATTTTTCTAAGGAAAGGATACACATTTATATAGAGATGAAAGGACCCTGTTCACTGACTGACTGCCTTTGGCAAATCAGATAAGAGATTAATAGGTCCTATGTTATCATCTTTTCCTCAAAACAGTGTGAAGTGTGTGAAAACCTCAAAACTTCTCCATTAAATAGAAGCCAATGCCTTCTTTTCTCCTTATGAGGACTTAAATAAAAATCAAATCAACTCTTTGTCAAATGGCAACTCCTTTGTACAAGAAATTAATACTAATAAAGAAATGAAATCAGAAAAAAAAATTGAAGTAACTGAGCCAAGCACTGGTGGTTCATATCTAAAATTCTAGCTAACCTGAGGATCACCATGGGAAGCCGGCCAGGGTAGTAAAGTCCAAGAGACTCTTATCTCCAATTAGCGAGCTAAAAGCTGAAAATTAAGCAGTGGCTCAAGTGGTAGAGTATCAGCCTTGAGTGAAAAACTAAACTAAGGGAGAGGGCCTAGGCCCTGAGTTCAAGCCCCAGTACTGTTGTACACGTCTGTAAATATACACAGAAACACACACATGACACATACACACAGACAAAACACACACACACACACATACACACCACTTTAACTTTTTGAAGTACATAATTTGGTTCTCAGTGTCTTGTCTGTTCTCTTACACAGCTAGCTCCCAGGGTATGGAGTAAAGAAGGAAGCCTAATTCAGCAGCAGTTTGTCAGACTGAACTACACCATTACTAACGCTTCTAGGAGCTTCTGTCTAGTCCATGATTTCTGCCTACTTTCTTCAAAGGCCAAGATCTTTTAATTCCCTATTATGACACAAGGTAAATTTATGATGCTCAAACATCACACTATAAATTTGAATGTATATGCGACAAGCTATATGAAAAGTCTACATGTGTAGTTAGTATTAAAGAAAGGTATATGGAAAATAGTCTTCTTTGAATTATAAAAGGCTCAAAATGTTTTATGGGTCTGCACCAAAATCAGAGTCAGTAACAATAAAAAAGCTTGGATTCCAAGTTAGATAAGCACAAATATAAATAAATGCATAAATATTTTTTAAAAAGAAAAGGGAATCAAGGAATAGAAAACAATGACCAGTACTTAAATTACCCAGTCTATAGAACCAAGAACTTAACTGAAAACAAAGTTAACTTTATTATTTCTATCATATCATAATTCCAGCGAAGGTTTTGGCAAAAACTTTAATGAAGAAATCCCAGTCTCAGTTGTACAAAAGAAGAATAGGGAAGAAAATATAAACTAACTAGATACTGATCTGCAGGGTCATCTAAGACTTAGTGCTTCACACATTCAGTGAACAGCTTAGTTTTTCCATTGTCTCAAAGTGACCCCTCGAGAAGAATGTGCACAAGGCCCTGTCTGCATGCCAGACTCACTTCTCAAGTAACGATACCCATTGCCTACAGCTGAAGGGTTTTAGAAGCTGGCCTGGCTGGTTAACAGATGCCTGGCTTAGATTTCCTCCCAAATATGTTTTTAATGCTGATAATGCTTAAATCCAACTGTCATTATAAGGGAAAGTGAGAATGAAGATCCTCTGTTATGTAAAAGAAGGTGGGAAAGACCCTCAGGATAACAGCTCCATCCAAATATAAATGCCTCCGTACTTCCCAATCTTTTGACCACTAAGAACCCCTTTTCTCCTCATGTATCCTGGTTGAGAAGCTCATGATTTCAGAAATGTCCTACTAAACTGTATATTTACCAGATAAGTGATTTTCAATTTGTTTGAATAAACCAATATAAGCACGCTACATTCATTAAAACAAACTTTAATTTCTCACTTGGTATCTAAAAATGGTATGCCAGAATTTGCACAGTCATAAATTTTATTATTTGAAAAGCTTTCAGTTACAGACTAAAGCCAAACTTCTATAAAACAACATTACTGATTGGAAGGGAAGAAAAGTCACACAAAGACAATTACAAAGAGAAAAAAAAGCCTAGGAAAGTGCTACATGAAAGAAACAGGAAGTGGTGTCCATATGGGATCTGGTTTGCGTCCAGTGGAACCACCCTGGTGTGCCCAGATTCAATGTCATGAGCTTTGCAGGACCAAGTGCCAGGTCAGTGGCAGGCACTGCCCTTGCTGTCCATTTCCTGGCAGAACTATATATAGCCAGAGCATTCAACTAGCCTCCCTGACCTACCCCCACCCTTCAGTTCTCCATTCCAATTACCAACTACTCTACTTATTATTCCAATACCAACTCTGTGGTTTACCTGACTTGCACAGTCAGTTAAACAAAGGTCCTTATGCTAATTACTGGAGAAGTTAAATTAAAATTGGGTCACTGAAACAGTATTTCATCTTTAGTTTTATTATCAACCTTTTAATGCAGAGCATTATGGTTTCAAAATAAAATTATGACATTAGACACTATACAAGGCATCATCTGAGCTTTTTTTGAATCACCCCAACCAGATGTATTAGGTCAGGAAAAGAAAGAACACTGGTTCTTACTAAAGTATAAGTAAAGGGCTGAGAATGTGGCTTAGTGGTAGAGTGCTTGTCTAGCATGCATGAAGCCCTGGGTTCAATTCCTCAGTACCACATGCACAGAAAAAGCCACTCTGAGCTGTGGCTCAAGTGGTAGAGTGAGTGCTAGCCTTGAACACAGAGGCTCAAGAACAGTGCCCAAGCCCTTAGTTCAAAGTCACAGGACTGACCAAAAGAGATGGAAGGAAGGGAGGAAGGGAGGGAGGGAGAGAGGGAGGAAAGAAGAAAGTAATCAAATCAGTATAGATCAATGATCAAGTCCCCAAACAAGCTTTTATTATCAAAATTGTCTGTTTAGAAAGAAAGACTAGTGATTTGGCTTTCAATCTCCATACAAATTTGGAGTAGCGTAGTTTCATTTTATTGGCAATATTTCACATAAAGATTTGCACACACAGATAATACATTTTATCACAAAGTATCATGCTACCTTCCTCTATTTACTATAAAGTTATTTTATGCATGTAAAAACCAAAGTTTGGAGTTCAATGATGCTCTTGCGTGTACACACACACACACACACACACACACACACACACACACACACACACACACACACACACACACACACACACACACACACACACACACACACACACACACGTCTAAACCAAGAGGAAAAAAGTCAAGTTTTTATCAGTAATTAAGTGTAAAAAGTAAAACCATAACACAATACATTTCCAGGTCATAGTCAAGGTTTGTATATACACCAAGCAGCATTAAAAACATGCATCAGGGGCTGGGAAGGTGGCTCAGTGGTAGAGTGCCTGCTTGCATGCATGAGACCCTTGGTTCAATTCCTTAGCACCACATAAGCAAAAAAGAAAAAAGCCAGAAGTGGCGCTGTGACTCAAGAAGTAGAGCGCTAGCCTTGAGCTGAAGAGCTGAGGGACAGCACCCAGGCCAAGAGTTGAGGTACTACTGGACACCCCCCCAAAAAAGAAAAAAAAATGGTACAAATTAATTAATTGTCATCCAAGAATAATGGAGAGTGTATGAGGGCATACTGTACACACATGGAAATATCACAATGAAAACGCCTTTTATCAGTAATATATGCTAATAAAAATTAAAATTTTTCACCTAAAATAAGTTTTTTGTTATTTTACTTTCTTCTTCAAAATAAGGTTTTTCAAGATACTATATTTAACATATTAACTTTTTTAAACTGCAAAGAAAATTTTAAAAAATCACCATATGTTGATTTGAAATCAATGAGTCCAAATGATTTAAGAGAATGCATTTCATTGCCCATACAGTGAATAATGTCACAAACAAATCAATGCAGTGCTATATCATCCAGCTGAAACATAAAAGTTTAATTCACCAATTTAAAAACAAGCAAAACAAAGAAATGAAAAATGGTTTGTATTATAAAGGATCTCATCCCTTTTTTCTCTGTGTTCTCCCAAACTTTCTGGTGAGCTGAAAATCTACATATAGATTTTCAGTAAGATTATCTCCCTGTGGCATTTGCAAAAAAAACTATGTGAGTCAGATTAACTTGTATTTCTAAGCTGATTTTATAACAGCATTACCTTTCAGATGGTAAAGAATTACTCAAATAGCTGACAATAACAGGGTCTGTGATTTTCAGCTGTGACAAATAAATGTGGAACTGGTATCTCTGGTCTCTGATCATGCACACTGAGAAACTGCTCTGCCATTGAGGCAGGGGACAACAATGACGTGAGGCCACCAAGCTATTCCCAGCTTCCAATATGCTAGGCTCCTTGGGTTTCTGCCAGGGATTTAAAGACTTAGGACCCTGATCAATTTATAGTAGGACACTGACAGGACCCAAATGGTATTACACAGCTCCTCTGTGGCTTGTATGACAGGCCAGCACAGCCTTTTCTTTTTTCTTTACTTTTAGTCCAAAACAGGAACTTGAACTTGGTATCTGGCACTTTTGCTCACTGATGGGTGCTCTACCACCTGAGCCATGCCTCCAACCAAGCATCACAGCTTCTTCAATGGGATTAAGTCAGGCCTGACAGTTTAAAACCAACTCAGTTAAAATACAAAACACAGTCACTAGAGAGGCATGTTAAACATGTTCTTTTCTTTTCCTCAACACAGGCCTAAGCATGAATCGCATTTTAATAGCTGCAGTCCATGTCAGTCTTGACTAGGGCAGCCATCTGGCCTAAGTGGTGTGAATTTATGGATGAGAGTTCCTCACCAACTTACACAAACGCCAAAATGCCAATTAGGTGTTCATTCATCATTCAAATGGAGCGGAAGCAGACTCCCTCTAATGCTCAATGAAAGCTCAAAGGTGTTGACCTAATCTTCTCTGACTCTTTTCAATGGTCCTCCCAAATTTAATTGGCAACTAAGTATACTGCCTTACAGAGTACTGGTGGCTCTCACCTGTAATCCCAGCTCAGGAGGCTGAGGTCTGAGGATCAAAATTCAAAGCCAGCTGGAGCAGGAAAGTCCATAAGATACTTATCTCCATAAGCTCCTTATCTTATCTTCTTATCTTAACTGTAAGAAAACAGTAAGTGGTGCTGTGGCTCAAAGTGATATGATGCCAGCCTTGAGCAAAAAAGTTCAGGGACAGCACCCAGGCCCCAAGATTAAGCCACACAACCAACCACAAAATCTCAACTCATTCAATTTATATTTTACAGAAATAATTTTTCCCTACTCACACCTTAAAATGTCTGCATAATATTTATGGACATTATACACTGACAGAAAAGGAGCACTTGGTATAAATTACTTGATAAGAAGCTCAGTGATGGTGCACAACACATCAATGCTGTTGAGAACAATGTTCCGAGGCAGAGTAACGGCTCTTCCCAGGTATCAGGTAGAGTTAACTACCAAAGGAAAAGGAGGAATGGAATGGAAGAAGAAGGGTAAGAGTGGAAAAGGAGGAATGAAAGACGCGAGGTAAGAGTGGAAAAGGAGGAATGGAAGAAGGGTAAGAGAGAAAAAGGGTGGGGGGCTGAGGGCTGACTCCATTGTCTCCCTCTTCATTTCATCCAAAGAAATTTCCTACAAATACAAAACAGACTAGCTTTCACTTTCATCCTTGTCAGTATAGACAAGATAACACAGAAACCCACAAAACTCCTGTTGGTAGAATAATGCACCTATCTCACCAGTGCTGTACAACAGTAACCAAACTTTTTTCAGGCCATAAGCAAGCAATACTAAATGTGTACACTAGGACACAAGTTTACACACTGTTGCATACTTTTCTTCATTCAAACAGGGAGAATACATCTTGTTCTATTTGGGGGGAGGGAAGGAGGGTTGCTAGCAAACAAAGCAATATGAGTACTTCCCCAAATTAAACTCAGCATGAAAAACTAAAGCCAGGAAGTTTAACCCACATTTTTGGCTGTAATCAGGAGCTTGACCTTGGTCAACAAAGTCATCAGTTATGTTCTCAAAAATCCTTTAGAGAAGAAAAAAGTAAAAGTAAATGTAAAATTAAATGGTTTCCCTTTCTTCCTCAATAATGCCAACAATTGCTAACTTGTGGTCCATAGCAGCTCTTCCTCAGGCACTCCTGATATTTTTATTGGCTGCCTGGGCTATCATCTGAACTTTGAACCAGTTTTTTAAAGCACCTTGCATGCCTGAGACACCCAAGGTTGAATGAAAACAACACACTCATGTCCCAGCATGTGTGTATGTGTGTGTCTGAAGAAAGAAGAGAATACCATGCCAGACCTTCTGCACATGGTGCCAACATGACTCATCTGCACAGGCGTTCAGAACTGTAGACACAAGTGGAAAGAGCAATTGGTTCCCTTCAAAGAGAGGAGAGGAGAAACCAAAACCAAGTGACACAATTAGCACTTTTAAAAATAATGCCATATCTTAGGCAAAAGTGATATTTATTACAAGCACACTGAAATATAAATATATTTTAGCAACATTTAAAACAAGCAATTCAAGACCCTTTTTCAAATACTTAGAATTTATTTTAGTATCATATTTATTTTCTTTTTAAAACTGGCTTGCTAGCTATACATCAGACAAGGGCCTCATATCTAAAACATACTTAGAGCTCAAAACATAAAGCCTCCCAAAAATAAACCCACAAAGAAACAACATCCCAATTAATAAATAGGTTAAAGACTTTTAGACACATAAAGAAATATATGACTATAAAAGAACTGCAAATCAAAACAACATTCAGAGTCTACCTACCTCACTCCAGTTACAGTGGCCACTATCAAGAAAACAGTAACAAATGCAGATGGGGATATGGCCAAAAGGGGACACTACTACTCTGTTGGTGGGAATGTAAACTTGGAAAGCAGTATGGAGGTTCCTCAAAAGACTAAAAACCTAGAGCTTTCCTATGACCCAGCAATCCTACTCCTGGATATTTATCCAATAGATCATAAACCAGGTCACACTAAAGCTACCAGCACAATCCTGTTCACTTCAGAATTGTTACCAGAGCCAGACATGGAATATACCCAGATGCCCCTCAGTAGATGAATGAATACACCACACTTCTACTCTTCTATTAGAAAGAATGATACTGTACCATCTGTAAGGAAATGGACTTGGAAAAATTTATATTACATAAAAAGTAAGTCACACACAAAGAAACATAGGTTGCATGTTTTCCCTCATTTGTTGTAACCAGAATGTACCTATAAATCTACAAGCAAACATACTGGATGGTAAATGGCAAAAATATACACTTGACACAGTGAGACCAAAGGAGGATATTCTTAGGAGAGGATCACAAAGGCTCAAGAGCTATGTGAATATGATCTTATAAAATGATATTTATTGAAATGTACTCCAAGAAATGAAAACAAGAAGTTTTTGGTTATTTTGGTAGGGTTTTTTGTTTCCTCTTTTCTCCTTTGTTGCTATTTTTTTTTCTGTACCTTTTGTTTTGTATCTTTTGGGAGGGTAAGGGAGAGGCACAGAAATGGTGGGACAAAGAGTGAACAAATATAGCAGCAATACTCACTATACTCTGTTGAAAACAAACTATTCAACTTGAGGGAAAACTGGGAGAAAGAAAGGGAAGGGTGACACTACTCAAAAAGAAATGTACTCAACACCTGATTTATGTAACTGTAACCCCTCTTTACATTAGCTTTACAATGATAAATAAATAGCATGTGAAAAGAATGGCTCAGATGCAGCTGAATTGAGCTGAGTAGGAGGGTGCCTTAGACAATCCTAGCTACCATCTTAATTTACTTTTTAGTGGAGAAAGTGAAAGCTTTTTTCTCTTAATTATCTGTTGTACTAATTTTTCAGATCTTGTACAACCAAACCCTAGACAACTATATGATTATACAGTGTTAAATATTATTACATTCTTGTAATGTATTGAATTGTTCCAATAAATGTAGCTTGGGAATCTCAAAAAAATATCAGCTTGTTTATTCTATATAAGCAACTGATTTCAGTGTACTTTATGTCCAAATACTAAGTTACAGCAGAGAACTCAAAAGATTTAAGACTGCATTCAATCAGAACAAAGATTTCCTTTTCTCCCCAGTTAAGGATTAAGTACTATATACACCGATATCAGCTTAGAAATAATACATTATTAATACTCTTCTTGATAGTAGATATCAAAATCACCTTGCGAATGTGACTTCTGAAGAAGCCACTAGCATAGACATCAATCAACAAACACACTTGGAAGATCCTGGTGCTCAGAAACCTGTTTGTCCCTGAAGAGAACAAGAAAGGTGTACATCACCTACTTACAATTCTCTCTTTGCTAGGAACTCTATGAAAGAATAAATCATATACTGTAACCACTATTTTACTGTTATATTGTGTGTCACTTATACTTTTTATTTCATGAGTCTTGTTTCTTTCATAGTACTGATTTGATCAAAATAATTTTTAAAATATTCACACTGTCTTTGAAGCATACTTGTTTATAACTGTCTTCAGATGTAGCCAAGGAAGCACACATTTGACCAAAAAAAGTCAAATTAATTTTTTATTTTTATTGTAAAGATGCTGTACAAAGGGGTTACAGTTACATGATTAAAGTAATGAGCACATTTCTTGTCAAACACTGCTACACTTTCTTTTGTTTTTTTCCTACTATCCCTTCCTTCCCCAACCTCCCCCACTCAAATTAATTTCTAAAGAACAAAACTTAAATTCTCATACACATAATCAAGTTTGTACTGGAAAGTTCTATACATAGTAAAATGCTTGTTTACTGTTTCACACTTTCAGACATATATGACAAAAAATGATAAAATACTTCATTGTTTCATGTTTTAATTGCTGAATAAGTATGATCTTTAACAGGTTAATTCACAGAAGGGCAAGTTAACAGCTACGATTCCTTATGTTAATTCAAAGTTAGTGATAGATGTCAGATAGAATAGCTAAACTGTATAATCCCAGCTTCTTGGATTTGAAGATCACAGGTTAGAGTTCAAGGCTAGAAAGTTTAAGACTCTGGGCTAGGAATGTGACTTAGTGGTACAGTGCTTGCCTACCATGTATGAAGCCTGAGTTCAATTCCTCAGTACCACATACACAGAAAAGGCCAGAAGTGGCACTGTGGCTCAAGTGGTAGAGTGCTAGCCTTGAGCAAAAGCAGCTCAGGAACAGAATCCAAGGCCCCGAGTGCAAGCCCCAGTACTAGTGTTAAAAAAAAAAAAAAAAAAAAAAAAAAAAAAGTTTGAGACTCTATTTCAAACAATAGTAGAACACAGAGGTGTTTGCCTTTCATTCCACTGACAAAAGGAAGCACAAGTAAGAGGACTGAAGTCCAGGTTGACCCAGGCATAAAGTAAAATCCCACCTCAAAGGCATTAGCTAATGCACAACATGACTGGTGCAGTGGCTCAAACAGTGTACTACCTGCTTAGCAAGAATATGGCCCTAAGTTTAAACTTAAGTACCAAAGATAAGGGGAAGGGGAGGGAAATACTTAACTGTTCTAGATGATGGGCTATTTTATACCTTGCATGTTTATGAATATGACTGATAAAGTGAATATCTAATACAATCTCATCATCCCTACTAAACATTTTGTAGTACTTCATGTTAACTGATAAACTTTTTACATCAAAACAATATAAACCTATCTTTGGTTACACCCCTTTTGAGGAAAGAATGTTGTTAAAAAATATTAGTTTTGGGTCTAACTTAACCTAAGTTCTCATTAGAAAGTTGGAAGATAAAATCTAAAGGTTAGTTTTACATTTTTTGTTTTGAAGTTATTAAGAATCCTCATCCAGGCCCTAGTGGCTCACACCTGTAAGCCTAGCTACTCAGGAGGCTAAAATATGAGGTTCATGGTTCAAAGTCAGCTAGACAGGAAAGTCTGTGAGACTCTTATCTCCAATTAATCACAAAAAGACAGAAATGAAGTTATGGATCAAGGGTAGAGTGATAGCCTTGAACAAAATTTAAAAAAAAAACTGGGAGATGGAGAGGGAAAGGAAGAGGGAGAAAGAGAGGGAGAGGGAGAAGGACAGGGACAGGGACAGGGACAGAGACAGGGACAGAGACAGGGACAGGGACAGGGGGAGGGGGAGGGAGAGGGAGAAGGAGAGCTAAAGGACAGTGCTTAAGTCCTGAGCCACACACACACACACACACACAAATAACAGATATAGATGCAGATATAAAAGAATCTTCAACAGCTCTGCCTACACCTTAGTGGCACAGCCATAGGTAGCCACCCCTAAACTTGAGCAGTTCCCAAAACTAGCAACAGAATAAAACCAAGTTTTGGCCTAAGAACCCATGGCAGATAGACTTAACAAGAACAAGAATGAGAAGAGTAGTATGTGGGGAGTACAGAAAAAAGGAGAAAGGGTTAAGGAAGGGGTTAAGTACAAGGGCAAAATATAAGCCGAAGGACTTCTAGTGCACCTAACGTTCTTTGATCTTATTTTTGCTAATTATAACTTTAATTTTAATTGAAGTTGAAAGTTGAATTTAGTTTAAAGTTGAAACTTTAAACATATCATATGACTGATGAAAATAAAGGCAACATCTCCAACTAATGTTAAACTAAAATTTTAATTGGTTCCATTTTCTTCATGGTTTTTCCACAGTCATAAAACAAGGATTTGAAAAGATTTAGAAGAAACAAATAAAACAAAAACTAGCCTCCTCTCAACCATCTGTACAGAGCTGAGAGGTGAGACCCCTGAGTAGACTCTAATAATACCCGGACAGCAGCATCAGGCCTAACAGACTAACAGAACAACTGGCTACAAGTGGAAAGAGGTCCCTGTTGAGGAAAACAGGACATGCCCAAATTGGCTGGCTTAACTTAACAAGTACCTTGATGGCCTCAAGCAACCCTCAGCTATCCTAGACTGGCTTCTGCTTCTGCTAATGAGGGTGTATTTCTAAGATATTATCAGGCACTTAAGTCTTACTGATCCATGCTTCCAACCTTCCATACAGAACCGCCTCCTGCATCTAACGTCTAATCTTCCTTTAAAGAGGGTCCTCCTATACTTACAGATATTTATGGTCTGCTTCTTGCCTCCAATACTGACGCTCTGTGTACCCTACCCTAGTTATGGCCATCTATCTCCTGGTGGGCATCGTCAACCAACTTCTGGATCTCCCATACCATGGACTCACCAAATCCATGCAACATGTGGGTGCTGAACCAACCCATATAGGGTGCCTGGCACAAAGAGAGTTAGACCTTTCTGCTCTAGCAACACTGCAATGTTCCTCCCCTTTCTGGCTCCTTGATGCAGAAACATTCCTGTTTTTCTTACCCTAAGATCTGATATTATAGATTCTGATAAACAGTTTCTTCTTAAGAATTTTAGGGAGCCAGGCGCCGGTGGGTCACTCCTGTAATCCTAGCTACTCAGGAGGCTGAGATCTGAGGATTGAGGTTTAAAGCCAGCCAAGGGCAGGAAAGTCCGTGAGACTCTTATCTCCAATAAACCACCTAAGAAAACCAGAAGTGGTGCTGTGGCTCAAGCAGTAGACCGCTCACCTTGAGCTGAAGAGCTGAGGGATAGCGCCCAAGCCCAGAGTTCAAGACCCACGACCGACAAAAAAAAAAAAAAAAAAAAAAAAAAAAAGAATTTTAGGGAATTGAAAAATAATAACAACAGTAACTGTTACACACTTGCTCAAATAACAGACTTCTAGACCATGTACTTCAACTAAAACATGGGTGCTCCAGAGGATATATATGTACAAGGATTTATCTGAAAAGATAATTGTTGTATTATTTAGCAAAGGTATCTAACTAGTCAATAATCAACTACTGGTTTGACCCATTAAGATATATGCAATAGGAAATTAGTGATCATTTAAAAACATTAGCCATACACTTTTACAGTAGAAACAACACAAATGGGACTTGCCTAAAGTAATTCAGGGAGTGGGGAGCAGAAAGAAACATGACATATGCCATGAGATGTTAAAGATTAGTAAGAGGTCTTGAGTGGGCATCACCAATTCTCTCTGCTTCTGAATATTTCTTTTTTATTTAATTTTTTTGTATTTTATTGTAAAGATGCTGTACAGAGAGGTTCCAGTTACGTGAGTAAGGCAATGAGTACATTACTTGTCAATCATTGTTACCCCTTCCCTTCCTTGTTGTTGTCCCACTATCCCTTTCTTCCCCCCCCCCCACCCCCACCTGAAGTTGTAAAGTTTGTTTCCAATATACTGTCCTGTGAGTATCCTGGTTACAATGGGTCATCCTGTGTGTCCCAACATAAATTTTAACAAACATAGATCCTGACATTAAAAAATGTGCATGATATATTCTTTGCAACATGTTGTGAAGTATTACATTGATGGGTAATTCACCACCTGTCCTGCCAGTTGTAGATTTGGGGCCTGTAAGTCACTTACCAATAACAGGACTTAATTTCTTCTTCTGAAAATAGGTGTGTAACATAGCTCTTCAAATGAGATGAAGTAGAAAAATGGCTAAAGATTTTACAAGCTGCAATTTGCCAAACATTTTGATTGTGAAATGGACTATGCAGTTTTAATAAATTCACAGTTGTGCAACTAACAGCATAACCCACACATAGAATACTTCGGTTAAAAGAACTTTATAAATTAAATTTAGAAGAGTTGAACTGACCAGAGATTGATTCATAAATTGCCAGCATAGATCAGACAGTTCTATTCTCTAACTGTGAGCAGGCAGCATTTGTGAACCAAAAATGGAATGAGCTACAGAAACATTTAGTAGATGGCAGCTGGGCATTGCCTTATTTGAACACGGACTAACCAGTAAGCCCCATGACTAGTTTAAACTTGGCCACCATCAGTAGCTGAGACTCAATTCTTTGTTCAAAATCTTTGTACTCCTAAATTGGGTTTCCGGTTAATTTAAGGTACTAATGTCATAGCTCATTATATAAGGACTTAAGTATAAAAGTGTTTTCAGGGGCTGGGGAGGAGGCTCAGTGGTAGAGTGCTTGCCTTGCATGCATGAGGCCCTGGGTTCGATTCCCCAGCACCACTTAAGCAAAAAGAAAAAAAGCCGGAAGTGGTGCTGTGGCTCAAGTGGTAGAGCACTAGCCTTGAGCTGAAGAGCTGAGGGCCAGCGCCCAGGCCCAGAGTTCAGGCCCCATGACCGGACCCAAAAAAAAAAAGTGTTTTCAAACTACATTTATTTAGCATTTGCAGTACTCCAAAATGTTCTTTTGTACCTTCTTGTACATAATTCTTTCTTCTATCCCTTGCTCAAGGTAACCAATGATCTGCTTTTTAGTTCTCTAGCTATGCCTCTTCATATAAATCATGACGCCCACAGTATTTTGGTCTGGTTTCTTTCCTTTAGCATAATGTAACAATTCATGGACACTGAACACCTACTGACACATTTATTTGCTCTTCATATATCTCTTCCATTGAGTGTCTATTCAAATCTTGTGCTCAGTTTTTAATTTAGTTAATTGCTTTTCTTATTTGGGAGCTGTTAAACATTTTCATGCAAATCATTTACTTGATATATAAGTGAAATTTTTTTCTTCTGGTCTGTGGCTTGTGTCTTCATTTTCTTCATGGTATGTTTTGAAAAGCAAAATTTTAAATTTATTTTATCAACTTTTCTGTTGCTCATAGTTCTTGTATCTAATGTAATAAATCCTTAAAACTAAGAACATGAAGATTTTCTCGTTTGCTTTTTTTTAATAAATGCTAGGTGTACATTAATGTTTATTGGTCTATTTCTATATGTTCCTTGGTACAAAAAAAACAGTAAAACTACTGAAAATGATCATTTACGAAATATACAAAATAATTATATATGCTTGTACATAGTTACATGCAAACAAAAAGAAGAATCTAAATGGATATACACCAAAACAGCAGCTACGCATTCTAAGGAGTTGTATTTTCTTCTTTTTTTGGTAGGACACAGAAATAACACAAAATGCAATGGCTTTAAGATGTTCTCTCCAACCTGCCGTCTTTATCTCAGCCAGGCAATGGATATGTACATAGTAAGGAACCAGTTACACAAAGATGCCATCAAAATGGAATGACAATTTTTGGGAGCACAGAAGCCAACTGTCAGGTTCTGTGAATGCCAGACCAGAAAGGACCGTATAAAGGAAGATACTGGAACCTCATAAGTGTTCACAGGAAGGAAAAGTTGAGTTGAACTTCTGAGGTTAGGTAAGTGGCAAATCTAACTACAAGTTGAGTTCATAGCATGTGAAGTCCTCAAGAACAGAGCAAGAGTTTAGGTGGCGTAAACAATGTATCTACTTTTTTAAAGAAGTGCTTTTTAGTATTTTATAAAGAAAAATTGGTATGTTCTATGCTATGTTTCACCAAAACAGTAGACAGTCAAAATTACTAAGGCATTACTGAATATGGTGTGTAGTTTTTCACTGGAATTCTGTTACTATGGTTGAAGAGTCCTATTTTATCAGGGGCTTTTATGCCTCATCCAAGGCCAAAGAACTTCAGATACAAGAACATCTTCACTCTGAACGAAATTTAGTGATAGCACATTCATGTGTAAGTTTACTTCAAGTGCTGAGAGGCTACTTTGACTAGGTGTTTCTGAATTAAACAAAGCTGCATCATTATGTGGATAAAATTTTAATTCCTGTTTCTCTTGATCATGTGTTCTAATTTCCAAAGAATCATTAATTCACAAAAGAAACAGCCAAGGAGGCCTCCAAAGAAAGACCATCAATGCTGCCCCATCCCCACCCTTGTCCCAGGACCCTGGCCCCAACTCAGTTCAGAGCCACACTTCCTGCAGCTGCAGTTGACACAAGGAGGTTCTTTGGGGTTTTCTAGCAGTAGTTGATAACTTGGGACAATAAAATCCTGCACCTCATTAATCCCTAGGCACTTCCCTTGCACACAAAATATTGGCATGTCTTTGTTGCAGTCATGACGAAATAGAGAGGAAAAAAATTCTAAGTAAAAAAGTGAATGAGGGGATTTCTATCCAGCATGATAAATACCCCCCAAAAAATATTTCCAAAATGCATACAATGTGTATGTGCTATCTGAAGAAACCTACAAAAGAGTACTATTCCTATGTCTATTTTACAGCAAGAAACAGACCTAGGAATGAAGCACACTGTTTAACCTTAACTCTCCCTGTTATCTGTATCCATTATCTTACTTTTGTGCTTGAAAATATGAATAGCATTTTCATAGAAGACTAAGCTCAAGATTTGACAGAATAATATAACACAGTCTTATTCTGGGCAACCTCTCTCCCAAACCCTTCATTTGAAATAACTATCATTCATTTCTATACATCTCTATATAGTGCCATTGTTTTCACTGTACTTCACTGTACACATTTCCATACCATGTGCAGCCCTACAATGGTCATCAAGTCCATCTGTTCACAGGAACCAGGCATGCCCGGAACCTACTTATTGATAATCTGCCCAAACCACAAAGATCAAGACAACTGCAGAAGGTCACACTCCTCCTGCCCAGTGCCCACCCAACTAGAGGTGCCTCCTTCTTTATTTGTACCACACAAGCTAATAACAGAAAGCTCAACTCCCCTTGGCCTTCTACTACTTTCCCAAACTACCTGTTCAGTGAAAAGATAAGCTGATGCTTTCGAAATCAATGGTTTCTAGGGATAAATGTGGCAGCAGCACTTGTTTGGCTTTAAACAATACATACAATTCCAAACAGGCATCTCCCAAGAAATGGAAGGCATGGGGAACTTTTAAAGAGACACTGCTGACAAGTCTGAGAACATTTTACCAAGGTCTAAAAACATTATACCAAGGTCTAAAAACATTCGAGACATTCATCAATGTCTTAAAAAGAAAAAAAAAAAAAACTCTAATTCTTGCTACATAACATATTGCCTTTATAAGTTTCAGATATTTTCTGAAGTGTAATACAATAACATCAAAACAGGAAAATGTCATATGAATACTATAATATCAATAAGAGCTCACATTCCCCCTTGAATTTTGCATACCATTTCTACTTTTGTTTCTCCAATAAGTCATTAGCCTCAATTTCTCTTCCACCCCTACGTTTTTTAGCTCACTGAGAAAAGGAATAGACTCTGGACAGCTGCTGTAACCAGCCTAGACAGGTGATTACCCAGAAGAATACCAACTCTACTAATAATTCTCTTTTCTAATTGGCAACTTTCCTGTCTGGGCTTACTTTTTTGGTCCTAATTACCATCTAGTTTATAATCAGAATGATCTCTTCCTATCATTTCACCTTTAATTTTAACCATTCCTCTAAAAAAACAGTATAAATTGCATGCTATATGCAATATGTAACATTATTTGCATTACAATGATGTTAACAATGAAAATAAATTGAGTTGGTTGTCTACATCTTTATATAATTTTAAATGTCACCCACAGGGTCAACAATTTATCTGTAGGTATTAATTTAATTCTTATTAATTCCTAGGAAAACAAATGTTTGGGCTATAGATACAGATACAAACACACACACAGATAGATACACACACACACACACACACACACACACACACACACACACACACACACACACACACACACACACACACACACACACACACACACACACACACACACACACACACACACACACACACACACACACACACACACACACACACACACACACACACACACACACACACACACACACACACACACACACACACCCCCGAACTGGCTTATTTGAAAAATTGATGTGACTTGCTGGGGTTGGAGGTCAACATACTGTAAGGAAAGTATCCCAATGTCCCTCCCACTAAGGATTCTAAGAATGAAAAGACTCAGGGGACAGGTCACTGCAGAGGTTGTGGTATTCATCCTGCTGCTGTCCCTTTTGGAGAATATGCTGGACTAGTTCATTAATTATATATGTAAGAATCTCAGGGGAAAGATACTGTTCTTTAGTGCATGAAGGAAATCCTAGAAGCACTATGTGGATACTAACTGATTAAATGACATGTACACAGTGTTATCTGGCTTTCTTTTCTAACCACAGGTTTCCAATGAAAGTATGTATGTTTAAATCTGTCCTGAGATATTTCTGAGTAAACCAGGCCTGCTATTCACTTTTTTCTGAAGACTTCTTTGTTACATACAGATTAGTTTTCTAAAATGGAACCCAGTACCTGCAAAGGATAAGTCACTGCTTGCCCAAGGCAGGCTCACTTCAATCTGAAGGGGTTAAGGTAATATTTATACTGAAATTTCAGGTAAATGCAAACTCCAGCAACAACAGCAAAAAGTAAGGGCCTAGCAAAGTGTGATGGTGCATGGCTGATATCCCAGTGGGAAAGGGGACCAGGACGGCAGGATCACTTCAGCTCATGGAAACAACTTGGGCAACATAGCAAAAACAGCATCCCCTACAAAACAAAATACATAAAAAGAACTTGTGGAGGAGATGGGGAAAAACCAGTTGTTTAAGGATACAGGTGGACCTGTTGCAACAATGAGAAGTACAAGTTGTCATGTCCAAAACGAGCTTTACAACGTCGGTGTGGGGGGGGAGGGGGGAAGGGGGGGGAAGGAGTAGGATTGGGATTGGGGGGGAGGGGGGAAGCTGGGAAGGGATGTGAAGGGTAAACACAGGAGGAGGCTGCAATGCTTGGTAAGAAATGTACGCATTATCCTGCCCATGTAATTGTAACTCCTCTGTACAGTATGTTCACAAATAAAATTAAATTAAAAAAAAAAAAGAGCATGTCTCTGTAGGGACATGTAGGCCATGAGTATACATACCACTTTCACAGAGCCAATTCCAATCTGTGACTTCACTCTGGACTGACTCAGGCTGCTTATGGGAATAGATTTATCTTAGTTACACATCTTTTGTAAATGATCTCTTATGACCGTTTAACAAAAAGGTACACAAAGTATTTTTTTTACGTATTTAGTAAGTGGTTGTTCTTTCTAAATGGTACGTTCCTTTATCAGAGTGTCTGAATTTTACATACATGTCACTGTTTAAGCCTCCTGCCCAGTGTAGTTTTGCCAAAATGGCCTATTCCAGTTCCTGTTCTTACCTGACATCTAGAGGGTGGAAAGGAAGGTTATCTTAGCAAATGTCAATGGTAATTAAGGAAGCAATCCCTTTGAAATAAATTTATCCTACCTCTTTTCAAAAATTAGTAGTTTATCTTACAGCAAACCTGAAACTCTGCTCTCAATACAGATTAATTCTACTATATAAACTAGCTACTGTTGGCTAAAACAGGCTTGGTCTGAATGGTCTTCTGAGTAGGTTCAAAATAGCAGCTCCCAGCTTACTGCACTAATTCAGGACTCATGCTCTTGTTTAGCTTTCTTCATTCAAGATAGGTGGTCTACCACTTGGGCCACACTTCCATTTCTGGCTTTTTGCTGGTTAACTGGAAATAATAAGTCTCATGGACTTTTCTGTTGCCTTAGAATCATGATCTTTAAATCTCAGCCTCCTCAGTGGCCAGAATTATAGGCATGAGCAACCAGTGGTCAGCTGTTACAACTTTATAATTCAAACTGGAAGAGAGTGCAAAATACATTCCTAAATGCACAAAAAATCATATATGAAGTACTAGTGCTTTATCCAGTACCTTATTCACCTGTACAATCTAAGATGCATATTTCCAGCCAAGATCCAGTGGCTCACACCTGTAATCCTAGTTACTCAGGAGGCTGAGAGCTGAGGATCTCAACTCCAAGCCAGCCTAGACTGGAAAGCCTATGAGACTCTTATCTTCAATTATCTAACATAAAACCAACAGTGGAGCTGTGACTCAAGGGGTAGAGCACTAGCCTTGAGTACAAAAGCTCTAGAACAGCGCCCAAGCCTGAAGTTCAATCCCCAGGACAAGAAAACATGGGTGTGTGTGGGGGTGTGTGTGTGTATGTGTGTGTGGGGGGGGGTGACATGGGGGTGTGTGCGTGTGTGACATTTTCTCATGTCACACACTTCATGACTAAGGGTAACTGCTATTTTGTGTTCTCAGGATTAACTTTTCTCCCACTTTCCCAACCTAATTCTACATAATATTACACTTTTCTCAAAAAAAAAAAAAAAAAAAAAAGTCCCATTTTTAGTTAGGCTTGCATTTACTGGCGGTATGGGGTTTGAACTCAGGGCCTCATGCTTGCTAGGCCACTTTACCATTATAGCCAAACCTTCAACTTTCTGCTGGTTATTTTTGGAGACAGAATATAGCAAACTTTTCTGCCCATGTTAGTATCAAACTAAAATCATCTCTCTAAAATTCAGTCTGCTGAACAGTTTAGGATTGTAGGTGTTCACCAGCACCTGGTGAGGCTAGTGATTTTATTATAAACATAGCATTAAAGATACTGGGTGCTTCATCCATACATGGGAGTAGAATACCATAATTTTACATGTATTTACAAGTAGCCAAGTGCAGCAAGTGGCAATTAGGACACCAGTATTCATTAAAGCTTAATGTACACTAATTTTCCAATATGACTGTATTATACAAAATAACATAAATACTAAAAATAAAACTAAACATAATTTAAAAATAATGTGATTCCATAATTCTTATACTACAGTGGCAACTTGAATAATTTTTAAGGGAAAATCATAGCCAAACCTGTTACATCTATAATAAAAACCCAAGACCAACATGAATTACTCATGGAAAAAATTTCACTACAATGAGCTAAATCTCAAGGGCTAAAAATAAATTTATTGTGCACAAAAGTATGTAGGGTTATGAAAATATTCATTTCACAGAACGTGACTTAACACACGACCAGATTCTCTCTATCCCAAAGTTCATGGACTAAAAAGGACTAAATACATCAAGACATAGAGTTTGGTCCTAAGGAAAAAAAACCTGCAAGTTTGTGAAGACAAATCTGAAAAGTGGTGAGAAAATACAACAAGAAAGCCACAAGGCCTCTGTGGATGGAAGGAAAAAACTGAATTAGAACCAAATTAAAAGCGACAGGCTTATTTCTCTCCTTTTTTTTTGTTTTTTTTTTTTGTTTTGTTTTTTTTGTCGGTGATGGGGCTTAAACTCTGGGCCTGGGCACTATCCTTCAGCTCTTCAGCTCAAGGCTAGTGCTCTACCACTTGAGCTACAGCGCCACTTCCGGTTTTCTGGTGGTTTATTGGAGATAAGAGTTTCACGGACTTTCCTGCCCGGGCTGGCTTTGAACCTCGATCCTCAGATCTCAGCCTCCTGAGTAGCTAGAATTACAGGCATGAGCCACAGCGCCCGGCTCTCCTTTCTTTACAATCCTTATTTCTAAGTTTACAGTAATGATGAAAGAGTACAGAGCCCTAACTTCAAGCCCCAATACCAAAAATCAATCAGTCAATAAATGTTAATGCATCTTTAGTTTTTAGTATCTTTTAGTTAATATATCATAGTGGTTTTCCTCATATACTGAAAATTTTCAAATCCACAATGTGTGCCTCGTCACTTCACTTCATCCCAAAACAAGACAAAGCAAAAGGAAAAATAAGAAGGAAAATGTAGTATGCTGGATAAAACTGGAGCAAAGCAAACTAAAACATTGGTTTCCTGAACTTTAGCTGTTATGCTAGTCACTGTTTAAAACATAAATTGCTCTTTAGCCTTTTATAGTACAAGAAAGTTACAGGAGAGACTTGCCACACTTCCATTTTTAAGAGGTAAGTTTCAAGAGTATTTGGATGTGTTCTTACGTCAGGATTTCAGAGTTGATGAAAGAGAAAATTATAAACGTTTTTGATAAATTATTACCCACACAGGATAAACTGATCACCCTGAATGGATCTGACTAATGAAGTAAGGAGACTGGGACTATGCTTCCAGATAATTGGCCCTTGATTTCCCCTGAATGTTTCTCCAGATGGTTTGCTTATATTTAACACTTCTGTTAGGTTCAAGTGTCCTTGTCTGGTTTGCTTCCTTATGTATAACACTTTTGTTAGGTTTAGTTCTACACACCTTGTGTGGTTTTGGCTTATATAAGCTTTGTTCTTGCTGTACTCAGGCTGCTGATGTTTGAGACAAGTCCACCAGCAGTTCTCCGGCTCTCCAATAAAGACTCATAATTTGGCCTTTTAACTCACGACTGAATTTCCTTACAGCACTACAACATGAGAAATAAAACTAGGTTTTCAAGAAAAGAGAAACTGATGAAAATAAGACAAGATCATTCAAAAATACAAACTTTTTTGTAACATTAGATTGTGTAAAAGCCATAGAAAATATATTAATTAGTATGATTTCATAAGCTATAAAAAATGTATGATATACTCTTGTCTACTATTTGTTCAATTAACAAGTTATAGCTCAGGGATTCAAAGCACAGATCACAAAGTAGATTCAAAACATTCCATCTCCTAACTCTGTAATCAAGTTCTCCATACCCATTTCCTCATTTATAAAATGGGGATATCATAGTTAGTAGGTATATAATGTTAGTAAGTAACTAGGCAATGAAAACATGATAGTTGATACTCAAGGACAGTTAACTAGCATCATGATTATTTTAAGATCATAGGAAATCACAGAACTCAAATAAGTGCACAATTTATCTTTGCACAAAAATGTGAAAATTTTCAAAAAATTCAAAATTCCCTTTTTTTGTGTGGCCACAGGGCTTAAACTCAGGGCCTAGGTACTGTCCCTGAGCTTTTTTGATCAAAGCTAGCACTCTACCACTTTAAGCCACAGTGCCTTTTCCAGGTTTCTAGTGGTTAGCTGGATATGAGAGTATCATGGACTTTCCTGCCCCCGCTTACTTTGAACCACCAACCTCATTTCTCAGCCTCCTGAGTAGCTAGGATTACAAGCTTGAGCCATGGGTGCCTGGCTAAAATTCCTTTTTTGATTAAGCTGGAAGATGTAACTAATAGAACACAACTAATTTATAAAATTTATACTCACACTGCTGGGCACTGGTGGCGCACATCTGTAATCCTAGTTACTCAGGAGGCTGAGATCTGAGAACTGTGGTTCAAAGTCAGCCAGGGCAGGAAAGTCTGATACTTGTCACCAACAAACCATCAAAAAGCTCCAAATGGAGCTGTGGTGCAAGGGGCAGAGCATCAGTCTTAAGCAAAAAAAGCTAAGGGACAGCACCCCCAGACCCTAAGTTCCTATTCCAGGACTGGTGTGTGTATGGGCTCTCATGCACACCCACATGCACACGCGCACATACACATGCACACAAAATCATATTCACAAATTAAAAGTTCTAGATCATCTAAATGTTAGTTTATGCTGACAAGAAAAGAGGATTACAATGATAAAGAAGCAAAGGCAGATTGAAGCTTATCAGCAAATCTAACAGAGCATAGTTTACTTTAAAGCAGCAATATTCAGCAATAGTCAAATAAAAGCTTAATGACAAATGTATCCCTGTAAGAAAGTAAGTAATAAGCCTATTTTAATAATTCACTCCTTCCCCTTCCTCATGTTGTCTCATTTTGTAGTTGTTTAATAGGCAGATAGATACACCAGGTTAGTGACCAAGAAACCCAACAAACCTTAACATCTAAGTAACAATCCCTTAAAGCACTCTGTACAAAAAACATATCATTTTCTACCTAAGTGGAGTTCTATGTGTAATGTAAAATAAAAATTCAAATGCTAGATCCCACTGTAAATAATTTTTCTGTAAGTTTAAAAATTCAAAATAAGAAAAATAATATTATGTTATTCAATAGCAGACTGAACTGGATTGACTATGCACACTCCTTTATACAAGATTTGCAAAACCATAAATTCACAGGTACACTTTGAGGGCCAATTACAGGCCAGAGGCCAGGTTAAAGACTTTGGGAAATGAAATCCAACAAAGCCAATGACACAATGTTTTCAATTTCATGATAATACAGAGAGACCTGGCAATTCTCTTTGTATCTTAGAGCTCCAACCAACAACGAAACAAAACAAACAACAACAAAAACCAACTAGTAACTTTTGCTTCACAAAAACCCTTAATGCCCCTTTTATTGCTGGCTGGGCCCTGGAGCTGAAGTTCTTGTTGACAGTGTACTCTGCATTTTGAAACAGGAAAGAATGGTAGAAATCAGTGATCAGCATCTTACAGAATGAACAGTTTGGGTCCTTCTTTCTTACATGTCTAAATAATGTCAAATACAACTAAGTTGATACGAGTTGGGCTGTATGACATATTTCCTACCTTTCTTTCCTATTTCATCTTGTTTCATCCTGTTTTGTTTCAACTCCTGTATACCACTGGAAGCTATTCTGGCCAAGTGCTTTTGCCATCTCACAGGTTTCCTATGTTTACACATCTTGTTGCTCTTGTTACAGAGCACATTTATGTTCAGTCTAACTTGCCCAAATATTACTAAACATTAATATAAAATTTCAAATAAACTTCTTGAAAAGTATATGATTAAACTGTAAGCCACCATGCCAGAGCACTGAAATAACTAGAAACTGGTGACTTATGCTGGAATGAGGGGCCGTCTCATTCAGAAGAGAACTCAAGCAAACCTAAGTGGCTCTGTCCAAGAGCAGTTGGCCTACCTGGTCCCTACTGCCACTCAAAGAAGGCATCACCAGAATGTTCCCTTGGGGTACCAAGAATATAGCCTTTCAATTCCATTTAAATGAGTCTAAATTTAAACTGTGCTTTGGAACAAAGTGAAAACTATCTTGAAGCATGTTTTTATAGTTCTTTAATATCCACTGAATGACTCATAGTTATGTATCACAGGGGCCAGGTACTTTCATTTCTAAAAAAGGAATACATTTGAGTGTTGGGTAGGCTAGCCTACAGCTTGAATGCTTGGTGACCAGACATAAAAGAACAAGGGAGAGGCTAACGTCTCTACCTCAGGCCAAGTGGTTTTAAGGACTAAGAACTAGTTTAAAATATCGTAATTGCTAGGTGCTGGTGGCTCATGCCAGTAACCCCAGTTACTTAGGAGGCTGAGATCTCAGGAATGATTGTGACACTCTTATTGCCAATTAACCACCAAAAAGTTGGAAGTGGAGCTGTGTTCAAGTGATGGAGCAATATAGCCTTGAGCAAAACAACTGAGGGATAGCTAAGCAGGCACTGAGTTCAAGTCCCAGGATTGAAACAAAACAAAAAGTCACATTTAACTCAAAGTGGAAATATCCTTTTCAGCAATCTATGAATGTTTAAATGCTACTCAGTCATGCTAATATTGGGTCATCTTTTTCCCCCCAGTGGTGAGGCATGAACTCAGAGCCTAGGTTCTATTGCTGAGCTCTTTCCCTCAAGGGGAGGACTCTACCACTGAGCCACAGCTCCACTTCCAGTTTTCTGATAGTTAATTGGAGATAAAAGTCTCACAGACTTCTTTGCCTGGGCAGACTCTGACCCTGGATCCTCAGGTCTCTGCATCCTGAGCAGCTAGGATTCCAGGCGTGCGACACCAGCCCCCAGCTGAGTGTCTACCTCTTACAAGCCTAACTAAAAGATGAAATTTCAAAAATTCACATTACACCCACCCCACATCCACCTCCTGTAATGGGTCTCTGTACACTGACAAGCTTTAGTAAGATACCAACTAAGTAAGACTAGTCTATTTCACTGAACCCATAACTAGAAACCAATTCTCACTACTAGAAACCAAGCCATTTGTAACAACTTTAACTGCTTTGCCTTTTAAGAAATCCAGTAGCACCCTTTATAAAAGGCAGAAAGGAACAAACAACAGAAGGTACAATGAGAAGGGGGTCTTAATTTGGGGAAAACTGGAAAGGTCAATTTGCTCAGGATGAAATTACTGAAAATGCTTGTGGTAATGGCAGGATCTACTTATATTTTAGGGGAAGGCACCACCGGTCCAACCACTCTCTGCTCTCTGTAATTTTGCTCATTTCTACCCAGCTATATCAAGATCTATTGTTTACTACCTGAGAATCAATCCCAAATCTGCATTCTTAAAAATAAACTGCTTGACTTTTCTCTCAAACCCTTCAGCTAATGTTTGTGTTTGTTTCCTGACATCAGTATGAGATAAATTGTGAAAAACATGGTAACAGTTTTTCACTGCAAGAAGAGATATTAACACACCAAAACAACTCTATTGAAAGGTGCACATAAACTTCAGAAGGTTACAAGCACCTACTTACTGGATACCTCAAGACTTATGAAAACACTAATTTTTCAAATAAGTTTTGTAATCAAAAGAATTTACAGCAATGACCTACCAATTAGAGCCACAAGAATCTAGGAAATAAAAATACTATCTTCTGGGCTTTGGGAAAAAAAGTTATAGATACAAAGGCTGAAGAAGCTCATAATTTTAAAACCATGGCTAATATCATTGCAAATCTATGACAAATAATTACAAGTAAGATTAAAGCAGTAGTAGTTTTAAAGAAAGACACTTCTCCCTTCTAAACATCTCTTTTTATTTAATATAACTATATTCACTGACAGGACAAAAAAAATCTATGATATCCAAGACTTCTTAGGAGTCTTGTACAATCACACAGAAAGAAAGACTGGAACCTAGCAGTCAATAAAATATTTTTAAAAATTATTATTTGCTAGGCTTCAGCTCATGCCTGTAATCCTAGCTATCTAGGAGGCTGAGTGAGATCTGAGGATCACCATTTGAAGGCAGCCAGGGCAGGACATCTGTGAGTCTCTTATCTCCAATTAAATCACACAAAAGGCCAGCAGTACCAGGTGGCTCAAGTGGTAGAGTGCTAGCCTTGAGCAAAAGGAACTCAAGGATAGCGCCCAGGCCCAGGGTCCAAGCCCAAGGACTAGCAAAAAAAAAAATATATATTATTATTATTATTAAATAGAAATGTTGCTCAAGGAAAGGCCACAGGGTACATTGGGTACAAACAGGTGATAACATTTGCATTAGTCAATATAAATTCTGTTTACAATCAACCTTGTTCTCAGTACCATGACTTAAGGCTGAGATGGGAGCTAAACAGGAAATACAGGATCACTTAACTTGCCTAAGACAAGTAATGCCTTGAGCACACTGTTCAGTAAAGGGCTTTTGCTCAAGGGATGCATCCAATTTGAAGAGCAAGGATGACTATGAGCAACAGGGCTGCATGAAGAAGACTTCAACAAGAGCTGGGTCATTTACCCAACAGGGTAACCACAAAGAAAGCACAGTACTTCCTTAAGGTGGTCCTAGAAAATGTCCAGGCTGGCTCCCACCAACCTAACACAATTTTTCACAAAACACCAAGCACTTTCAACACATGACGCATACTGAAAAACCTGAAAGGAAGTGTTTCATGATGAAACTTTAACTCAGGAGTTTTCCTCTCCAAGTATATTTACAGTACTTAGGACATAAAACAGTTTAGCAAGGGAAATAAAAGTACTGCACACCAACACTGCCCAGAATTAAGACAAGAGCTAATAGAAAACAAATATAAACATGTTCAGGCACCTGAATCTTTATAAGTTTCTCAATTTCAAATAAAGCAATAAAATTGACCTAGTTAAAGCCTCAACCTCATTGTCATGTGCCCTTCAGAGGTTATGTGGTAGTGAACGGCTCTATGATCCAACACCTGAAGAGGCCATGGAAAAGGGGGTCTCAAAGCCTCAAGACAACCCATTTCAAGTATTCTTTTAACTCTCATAACATAATGACTGTTGCTAAGGCTAAGGTGAGCAGCAAGCTTTTAACAAAAACATTCAAAATCCCCACGGGATAAATTGTGCGAGTCATTCAGTTACCGTGAGCTGGACTTCCAGTACAACAGGCAGCATTCTCCAGACAGCTGGCTTAGTATTCCTGAACCCTGGGCCCATCGGCAGTCCTCTTTAGCAGACCCTCGAGACCACACAACAGAGCTGCATGAATAACTGTCTGGAACCTAGCTTCCCTTAAAGCCATGTCCTCTTGGATAAATTTTTAAACAAATGATTATTATGAAATGAATTCAAAGTGAAAGTTACTACTGTATTTAACAGTTGGCTAGGCTCCCCAGTACCAGAATACCAATAAACAACTTCTACAGATCCAGAAGGTGAGAGCAGATATGGTGTCCTCAAACCCTCTTCAACAAGTAAAGGGTAAGACAGTACAGAGTTTAGGCCATGGCATTCAAGTTTAAAAGTCCACTACGGGGGGGGGGAGGGGGGATCAGATTCTGTAGTGTATTTTTAGAGGGGAAGGAGGGTTTTATTTTGCAAGAAAAATACTCTTTAAAAACTTAGCAAGCAATGATTTGGTTTAGCATTTAGGGGATGTACTAATCATTCTGAAAGATTTTTTTCTCCCTATGAATTGGTATCAACCTGTAAAAACAAAACAAAAAACCAGACAAATCTTTACCTACATGCTGATGGCTTACATTTGTAATCTTAGCTACTTTGGAGGCTGAATTAGGAGGATCTGAGTTCAAGGCTAGACTGAGCAGTAAGACCCCTTCTAATAGCTGGGAATGGTAGTATATACCTGTCATCCCAGCTACAACGAAAAATCTAAATCAGAAGGATCATACTCCAGGGTCACAGTCGAGGAACACACTCAGGCAGGAAAGGACTAGTACAAAAAGGGCTAGCTAGAGAGGTGGCTCAGATGTATGCCCTCCTAGCAGACATGAGGCACAGTTCAAACCCAGTACTTCCAAAAAAAATGATTTCCAGTCATGTATTTTTTCATTATTCATATTTATTGGACATCTACAGTTAAAGAGAGAAGAGGGAAAACAACCTGCTTAAGCCTTAATCTGCTTGATGGAGAAAGACGAGTTAAAATTGACAACATAGATTTCTTGTAGCACACAAAAATAAGCGGTGAGAATCCAGAGATGGGGGACAGGGTACCATGGGCCCTAAAAAGACTTCCCACATCTTCAGCTCCTGGAAGCATCTGGCCCTCTCTGAACCCCAGCATTGGCTGCAGGGCTGCTGAGGAAGACAAACAGTCCTTGTTCAGAGAAAAAGAGCCACAAAGGACAAATTGCCTAGTGGCTATGGAGGGGCACAAAGGCCAGTTAGGTGGCACTTTGGTTCCAAACTAGGTATGTGGTAAAGGGAAGTTCCTCATTTTCCTTACTCTTCTTAAAAAAAAAAAAAAAAAAAAAAGGACAGGAGAGGGTTTTTAAAACATCGTTAGAACTCCAAATTCATTAGGGGACATTTCACCTATAAGGAGAAATTAACTTGATTCTTAACAGACAGTGAGCATTAGCTGGGTGCTGGTGGCTCAAGTCTGTAATCTAGCTACCCAAGAGGCTGAGATCTGAGGATTGCAATTTGAAGCCAGCCAGGGCAAGAAAGTTTATGAAACTCTGATCTCTAATATACTACTCAAAAAAAGCCGAAGGGGCACTATGGCTCAATTGGTAGAGCACCAGCCTTGAGCACAAAGAGGCTCAGGGGCAGTGCCCAGTCCAAGTTCAAGCCCCAGGGCCAGCAAAAACAGAAAGAAAAAAAAAAAAAAAAAGATAGTGAGCATTTCAATAGGTAGTGGTGTCCTAGAAAGGAAAACAAAAATGTTGAAAAAAGATTTAATAATCCAGAGAAAATGCACAATATTGTGCTTTTTACTTAAGGAAATTTTCTCACAAAGTAACCTTCACATTTCTCACTGATTTTTACTTTATTACTCAACAAAATTAAGTATTTATACTACTAAGTATTTATTCTATCATTAATCATCCTTTTATGATTATAAGGGAGAGTTTTTGGCTTATCTCTGGATAAATAAGAAGACACTACACTGTAACTGATAATCCAATCATTTCTAAAACTTAAGTCTTTCTGCCCACCCTTTGGCAAGAATTTCTATCAGAAATGCATATCCCAAGGTTGAATATGTCTACATGGCAATTGAAGAGCTGATATTAAGATTCCCAGGCACAAGGTGTCTCCTCAGTCAAAGATGGTGAGATCATCTGGCAGGTGTTTTCATTCCCCACCAAACCTGGCAGATGACTAAACAGTAGGAACCTTACACAGTTCACAGAGAAGCCCCTTCTGAGATAACAAGACAGAAAACTCCTGTTTACCAACTCCTCAGGCCACTCAGTTAAGAGAAATCACTATTGAGTAGGATGAGAATATATCCAGTCCAAAGATTTGAACAGAAAGAAGTGAAATAACATGAAACTCAATGATGTGTGGAAAGTGCCGTTTATTCTGAAAATATTAGAGGCATAAATATAGGTTCAAAAGGTCTTAGGAAACAAGGAGGAAAAGAAGAAAAAAAAATGATCTCAGTATTCTGGAGAGTTCTTTTTTTTTTTTTTTATTGTGAAAATACCGTACAGAGGGGTTACAATTACATGGGCAAGATAATGAGTACATTTCTTATCAAGCATTGTAGCCTCCTCCTTTGTTTCCCCTTCCCATCCCTTCCCATCCTCACCCACCCCCACCCAACCCCCCCACCAAAGTTGTAAAGTTCATTTTTCAACATAACAACTTGTACATCTCATTGTTGCAATGGGTCCACCTGTATTCCTATTTAAACGATTTGTTTTTTCCCTTCCCTCCACAAATTATACCAACCTCAAATACAGTGAAAGCAGGGGTTATACCATGGGGGAGGGACATACAAAGCAACAAAGAAATAATCTTATAAATGTGTTAGAAACAAATCACCTGAAAGAAAAAAAACATTTGAATACATATCTTAGGGTTCATTTCCCTAAGATCAACTTTTCTGACCTTTTCTGCTTGACTCAGACATATACTAGTTATTGTAAATAACCATGGGACCTAAGTTTCTTTGGGCCTGGCTTACTTCACTTAATTTTTTCCAAGTCTTTCCATTTCCTAACAAATGGGGCAATATCATTCTTTCTGATGGAAGCATAGAATTCCATTGTGTATATATACCACATTTTCTTGATCCATTCATCTACTGAGGGGCATCTGGGTTGGTTCCAGATCTTAGCTATAGTAAATAATGCTGCAAAAAACATAGTCCTGCTGGTAGCTTTAGTGTGGCCTTGTGATCATTTGGGTAAATGCCCAAAAGTGGGATTGCTGGGTCATAGTGGAGCTCTATGTGGAGTCTTTTGAGGAACCTCCATACTGCTTTTCTGGAGAGTTCTTTAAGGAAGCCAGATCCAGGATTCTGGATCCCCATCAAAGTCAAGTGTGAAAGCTACCTACAAAGGGAAGAGTTTTCAACTTCTAAAGGGCAATGAAGTAGAAGGTTAAAAACAGAAGAGTTAAACAAAAAAAAAAAGGAACAAGCAGGGCACTGGTGGCTCATGCCTGTAATCCTAGATACTCAGGAGGCTGAGATCTGAGGATTGCAGTTTGAAGCCAGCCCCGGCAGAAAAGTCCATAGACTCTTATATCCAAAACACTAGTCAGAAAAACCTGAAAGTGGAGCTGTGGATCAGTGCCCAGACCCAAGGTACAAGTCCCAGGACCAGGAGAAGAAAAAAAAAAGAACAAAATAAAGGTACAAGGTAATTAAAACTAAAAAGTTACACACTGTATTTAAGAATGTCTTCAATATTATGTTTGAGGGGTTTTGGAGTCCTATAGCAGTCATTCTTAAAAATCTGAGTTTAACACTTGTACCTGTTACCTCAGAAAACACCCATATACATCCTTTTACAGTACTAACTCCTGCAATCTGTAAAACTGATCCAACCATTATTCTTCCTCCTCTACTTTTGCTATAGTTGTCCTATGTCAGAAGAAACTACACAGCCTCTTTTCATGAAAAGTAAGCTGATATGCTGCAGTTGCCAAGCCTTTAAACTGATAGCCTAGCTACAAGCCGTATAAATTGTTCAGGAAGTTATTAGAAGAGGAAACCACATTATTTCTTGAAAACAAGGCCAATATTGGGTAACTTTATCTAAAAGGCTACAGTCACAAAAATTTATATATTGTCCAAAGCTCACGAACCAAACTAAATCTACTTTAAGCAAGATCATACTCTAAAATATGTCAAGAATAACAGGGTATCTGGACATAGTATCACACATATGTAATCCCAGTCATTAGGAGGCAAAGGCAGAAGGATCACAAGCTTAATGCCAGCTGGGCTGGAGATGCTGTCAAAAAAGAAAAAGCAAAAGAAATAGGAAGTAGGAGGGAGATAGAGAGGAGGGTAAAAAAGGGGGAGGGGGCTAACAGAAGGAGGGGGATAAAAGAAGATAAGGAAAATTCTAAAAAGAATTTCAGCCTCCATGTTCTTTATCTGTGCCATGATTCTAAGTGTCTCAGACTCTGCTTAGTGAGACTGACCAAATGCTCACATCCTGTGTATCTCATGGTAAGCACCATATAGAAGAGAAGCTGACCTTGTAACTGATTAGATGGACTTGCCATGTCTTCTTCCTGGTGCCTACCTTCTTCCAGCATACTAGCCAGTTCCTGCCAGATGGAATTTGCTAAAGCTGTATGCAAACACTCTCCTCAGTGGTGTCCCTGCTCTCGCTAGGTCTTTGGTCACTTTTTATCAACATCTCCTGAACCACTCCCACCCAATTTGCCTGGACCTCCAAATCTCATCCTGCCACTGTGTCCAGGCAGGAATCTGCAGATACATCTTCTTTTCTATATACCTTCATCATACCTCTGCACGCTTTAAGAGCATGGCTAGAAAAAAAAAATGAAATTTGTGGAAGACAATACAATTCCAAAAGAACACAAGAAGCTTAAGGCCAGATGTAGACCGTTAAAATATCTACTCTTAGAAGCCCTATAACCTTTAGCAACGAGTATGTGTCTCTGAGCCTCGTGTTTTCTTGTCTATGAGATGGAGAGAAAACTGTCTGCATATCAGAGGGACGAGGCAGGGCTACATGAGATAACCCACAGAAAGGGCCAATACCAGACTTGGAGCACTCCCTAGCCAACTCTCACAGTGTTAAGTAGGAACTCATACAATGCCTTCAAGACACAACCAGAACACAATACTTTCTCCTTTGATTGTCTCTGCTTTCCAGGGTATACAGTTATTTCTCCTGATATCCATTTGGATTCTGAACTTAACATAACTCTGCTGTCTGTTGTATTTGCCTTCAAATGCCTGACATTGGTGTCTAATTAAAGCAGGAGGGGAGGGGGCAACAAGCTGAGTATGCACAGGGCACTGGATGACCCTGAATGAGATTTCTGCACTACCTTGGGTCACTGCAAAGGTGAGTGGTGGCTATGCTAGAAGTCTCACAGACAGACAGCACCCTTCCAGAAACATGACACTCCCATCACAGGCCGGTATCCCATCATACACAAGCCCACAGAAGGCACCATAATTCTGTGAATGCAGAGCCCACAGAATGACTACTAGGGAGTCTCCTGAAAAGGATGAGGCAGATATTAGTCCAGAGAGGCTAAGCTCTCCAATTGCAGTCACAACCAAAAGCAAAACACTCAGATACAATTTCAATTGATCCCAATACATGGAAGGGCTTTCCTACTCAGTATTCTCTAGTACATTGTATGGCATCTGTAGAGAATACACAATATGGCATCTGCAGAAAACATCAACATCCATCATATACTTCTCAAAGAAGGTATTTTTTTATTTGTTTTTAAAGATGGTGGCTGGGGGTCTTGGGGACTCGGGTGTAAATAGAGCATGTGTTTATCACACTTGAAGACTTGGGTTTAATCCTTCGCACAGCACACACACACATTACGCTGGCTCTATGTTCTACAGAAAAAGGCTGAGTGTGGGGCACTGGTAGCTCATTCGTGTCATCCTAGCTATTCAAGAGGCTGAGATCTGATGATCACAGTTCAAAGCTGGCCTAGGCAGGAAAGTCCGTGAGTTTCTTATCTCCAAACCAAAAACCGGAAGTAGTACCATGGCTCAAAGTGGTAGAGCACTAGCCTTGAGCAAAAGAGCTCAGGGACAGTGTCCAGGCCCTGAGTTCAACTCCCACAACCAACAAAAAAGGAAGCTGAGAAACAGAACAAAGAAAAGAAACAAGCTTAGTGCTGAAGGCTTATAACTGTAATCCCAGCTACTCAGAAAGGTGAGATATGAGGATCTCAGTTTGAAGCCAAGGAATAAAGGTCGTGAGACTCTTTGCTCTAATTAACCACCAAAAAGCAGAAAGTAGAGCTGTGGTGTTAGAATGATATAGCCTTGAGCAAAAAGCTCAAAAAAAAGTTATATAAGAAAGCATGTTACATACATACATGAAAATGTCATGAGAACCACTGTTTTGTACAATATATTAACATATTATTAAAATTCCTCTAAAAATATCTACTCACTCACTTACATATTTAATATACATAAAATATATATTTCATTTAATATTTCATATAAAGGAACTAAGAAAAACTATAAAAATAAATGTATTTAGACATTACTTTTTATTTTATTATCTTTAAGTAACTGTACAAAGGAGTTACCATTCAACAAACCAATTATAAGTACAACACATCTTAAGCCATATTACCATTTACATCATTCTCCCCACAGACACCATTTTTCTTACATATTCTTCGTACTTTTTTTGAGGATTCCAATAGCAAAAAAATTAACTAATTCAACATAAGTAAAAAATTAAGCTATGAATTATACATTTCAAGAGAAAACTAAAGCTATCTACATGTATTTTCATACTCAAAAGTCGGACCTAACAGGCCCTATACATTGTCTGTTGTCTTTTTAAGCTAAAAATGAGAGCTCCATAAAAAGTGAAATTTGAGTCATTTCTTTAGGTGAGAATGCTGACCGTTTTCACATCAGGCACTCTTCGCACAGACAGGAGAAACAAGAAGCAATAAAGTTAGTGATCCTCTTTTACTCATTCCCTTTAAAATAACCTTTTAATACAATGAGATAAGAGCCTCTAGGCAGCATATAATGATTGGTATGGAAATTCAGGCCACACAGACTGAAAATACCAGCTTGTACCAGCTTTTTAGCTAGGTTATTTTAAGAAGCTGTGCCAGAAAACTAGGGAATATAATTCAGAGGCTTCACCATTATCTCTATTATAGCACATCATAAATGTATCCAGCACACTTTTCACAGTTGTAGGTATAAATCCATAGAGAAAGACATGTGTTTTAACACACATCACTATTAGTTTATTTGAATGCTTAAACTTTTGAAAAATGTTTATAATGCAAAAAGGGAAATGAATTCATTTTTATTTTTACATAGGTTTAAATTTACCATCTAACGTTACAGGACAATTAAAAACAAATACAAAGTAATTGCTCTGACATACAACAAAGAAGCTGCCAGGATTTTATTTGGGGAACAAACTGCTGTCCAGACTTTCACTCATTCTGGAGTACCAGTCCCCCTCTGAGAATCCAAGCAGAAATGTTGACAGGAGCAGGAGGGGCTGTGCCCAAAATAACTCTTCACTCACTCCAAATGAGTAGACAGTGGAAAAAGCCTTTTTCAGCACCCTCCAGTTATAATCCTATGGGGTGGGGTGGGATGTATAGGACCCCCCCCTACTGAGTTCCGGTAAAGATTAGGCCTCAACTATGACCTAGTGCTAACAAATCCTAATTCAGAACTCAAGTCACACTTAGTTTACACACAAAAAGAGATTCATCTATTTCAGGGGTTAAGCGGATGGGCAGCTTAGATTGTAATGGAAGTTTGTTTTCAGACAGAGCACCACTAATCGGAGCTTCTGACTCAGCATCATCTCTCTCTGACCACTACTGCCCAACAGTACATGCCTTTATATGACCAAGAATGAATCACTTTAGGCAAATGAGAGAAAAGCCACAAAATTATCACTTGGAGTCATAAATACCTTACCATGACTTTCCTCTATACACTGAGATTTTCAAATCATCGTTAGTAAAGCTAGTAGTCATCATGGCTTGATACAGAACAGTCCTAGTTTATATTTACTGCTCTAGAATAATTATTAGCTGTTTCACTAAAAAGTATCTGTTGAAACAATACAACATATTATCAACCTAGCAATAAATAAGGTATGACAAGGTAAAGATAAGTTTAAATGAAAAAGCAACCCTTGTTAGCTTTCAAGTACCAAGCAATACTAGTTTCTAACACTACCACAAGAAAGTTAGCACATAACCAGCACACATTAGCAACTCTACTCTCAAAAATTCAATCTCAGCAGACATCTCTAAATCAGCAAAGTAGAACATGATTCATTTTCTCTTCCCTGTTAAGTACCAGAATTCTTGTAGTGACAACTAACACCTACAAATGACCTACTTCCTTTTTGATCTTGCCCCTGGTTGTGTGGTCTTAGCACCACACATATAAGTAGGCTGCCTCTGTTTGGCAAATCTAAGGCAATAAAGGCCAAATGGAATCTGCCTTGGAAAGTGTCATTTTAGGGAAGAATTGGTTAAATGTGGACAAAGAAAGAAATCTATGATGTATAAGCTACTGAAAATAACTTAAATGTGGCAGATTATTTATAGGAGTGCTTTCCCAAGTATTTAACATGAATATTAATTTCTTTTCAAGTCATCAGCCCACACAAGCTTCCCTGAATGTTCAACTATTAGCAAGCACTCTGATTCTCACACCACAGGACAAAGGACTTGTCAAAAAACACACAAAATAAGCAAGCTGCACTATCTACAACTTCTCCTCTAGATTCAATGGTCCTTTTATTTCTAAGTGAATTTATCTAATATCAACCCTGTATGTGTGTATGTAAAATATTAAACTATTCTAAGTTAAAACCAAATTTGCAAGTGACTAAGTTTTAAAGAATTGATTTTTTTGTTTACATTTGCTTGACAGTAAAAACAAGTAAGTTATTTGTGAAAAGTTCTATGTCTATGTTGCTTAATTTTAAGGCAGTTTTTTAAAAGCATATGCTGAATTTTTAAATTTCATAGCATTGGGTTGTAACCCAGAGCTTACTGAATGCTAAGCACAGCCTCTTAAATACCTAGCTTGTAATGTGCTTTGTTTTTTTGTTGTTTTTTTTTTTGTTTTTTGGGGGGGATTGGGGGGAAGGTTGGTCTTGGGGCCTGAACTCTGGGCCTGGGCGCTGTCCCTCAGCTCTTCAGCTCAAGGTGAGCACGCTACCACTTTGAGCCACAGGGCCTCTTCTGGCTTTTTCTGCTTATGTGGTGCTGAGAATCAAACCCAGGGTCTCCCGCATGCAAGGCAAGAACTCTACCACTGAGCCACCTTCCCAGCCCCTTGTAATATATTTTTAAATGAAAACTATACTTGATAATTTTTATCCTAGATGCAACTGTCATTCTTCAGAAATCATTATTCCTTTTCCTTTATTTATTTCTTAGTTATTTTTTTGCAGTCCTGGAGCTTGAACTCTGGGCTTGGGTATTGTCCCCAAGCTCCTATACTCAAGGCTAGTACTCTATCATTTGAGCCACAGCACCACTTCAGACTTGTTCTGAGTAGTTTATTGGAGATAAGATTCTCACAGACTTTCCTGCCCGGGCTGGCTTCAAACCTCAGATCTTAGCCTCCAAAGCTACTAGGAATTACAGGCATGAGCCACCGACAACTGGCTAGAAATCATTATTTCTATTGCAATAGGCAAACTTTACCTGTAATATGATTTTAACTTGTAATATCACGTTTTTTTTAATAAGGTGTAAATCGTCAACCCAATATACCAGTTTGTGTATCCTATATATTTTGTGACTAATCAAGAGGCCACGGATTTACAGTACATTATACTACAATATATAAATACTGTATTATATGGACATATTTCCAAAATAATCATATTTTTCAACATGACAAAACTTCTATTTAAAATGCTCAGGTAGTTCTGGGGAGTATGGCAGTGCACACTTATGGACAGAAGTAAAATGCCTTGATAAAATCTAAAATAAAATGCTCAGGTAGATTAAAGTAGACTTAAGTGAGCCCATCATTCCTAACCTTCAGAAACACAGGTCTGCAAAACATGCTGTGCTTCCACATCTTGGGGTTATTCTAAAAGGTCTAGTTTTATTCTAGTATATCTTTAACTTTTAATAATAATCTAGAATTTGCAGCTCCAAAAATATAGGATACAAAGGACAAGCAAAAAATAGAATCCATTGTTAGATATTAAAAAGTAAAGGAATAAAAGTGTAGAAAGGGGCAGGAGTCCTAGGTGAAGGGTGGGAAAAATGAGAAGGAAAATGGAAAACTCCTGAAAAACATTTGAATCCCAACAGTTATAAAGAAAAACTGTAGCTAAGTATGGTGACATAGACATATAATCCCAAGTACTCAGGAGTTAGAGGCAAGAAGATCCCTGAGTTTGAGGCCAGCTCAAGCACAGTTAGAAGGCCTCTATCTCAACAAGAAACAAAAAGATCTAGAGGCAGAACCATTGTTCCACCAAGAGTAAAATATCAATACCTTAGCAAGTGCAAGGCCCTATTCTACTGCTTTTAATTGTAAAAAAAAAAAAAAAGCAAAACATCAAAGTAAAATGAGGTAACAAGGCAAGTGGATACAGTAGATCTCCGTAAGTGATCAACACAAAGCGTTAGAATTCTGTTTAACTGAAATGAAGGGCTCACCCAATCTTTAACTGTTTCCTAATTGATCCTCCTGATGTCCTTGAAGTGGAGCTTGGTGAATTTTAATGGTTCATAGATGTAGCCTGAGACTACTGTTCAGTGAATTTAAAATGCATAACCTGCTAAGGGAACATGAACAAAGAGGTCACACTATTCCTATTTTAAAAAACCACAGCAATACTGATAAATCACCAAATGGATGGGGATAAGCTGCTCCCAAACAAGTATTTCTTTTAAAAAATTATTTTGCTGCCAGGAGCTGGTGACTCATGCCAGTAGCAATCCCAGCTACTCAGAAGGCTGATATCTGAGAACTGAGGTTCAAAGGCAGCCCAAGCAGATAAACTGAGATCTCTAACCAACCACTGAAAGGCTATGGCTCAAGTGATAGAGCAAAAAAGCTCAGGGACAGCTGCTCATAAAAAACTGGAGGCCATTATAGGAGTTGGTGGGTGGGCTGCCTCCTTCCCCCTATCCCCTTTGATTCAGGATGGAGCACTATTCTGCTCCACTACATCTCTGCAGATCCAACTCAGTCAGGTCTTTCAAAGAATCTACTTTGATACCTTCAGACAAGGTTCACTGCTATATACTGTAGTTTGTAAATCTTTGCTTCCACCCTCAAAATGTATCCGCCATTTAAGAATGTGTTTTTGGCTTTCAGTTTGCCTCATTCTAAATACATCCATTGGACTCAATCCTCTGATCTTTAAACCACCTCCTGCCTCTATGTAATCACAACACTCCCAATACCATCGCTCCTTTTGGTGTGACCTCATGTTCTGCCCCATTCCAGTTGCATTTTAGCTTAATTAACTGTTATTAGTCTGTCCCCCACTCTGCTAATCCGGTTCTACAAGAAAGGCCTTCATTTTTCATGCCAGGTCCAACACTGCCTGCCACTTGAAAATGACTGTCACTCAGAAGACAAGTGCCATTGTGTGTAAGACAACAGAGTCCTTGTCACTCTATATGCTAGTATATAGTGACTTTGGAACTTTATTCAAGATGTTAAATTTGTCTAAGCATTTCTACTTCTCAGTTTGATTTCCTACTCTCACAAATGAATGTTGCTTGGCTACACATTTATTGAGATATTACAAAGTGCCAAATCTAATTACGACATATTTATTAAGACCAGCAATCTTGTTTTCCTCTTTCCATCTCCCCTCTTTCTTTCTTTTTTTTTTTTTTTGTCAGTCATGGGGCTTGAACTCTGGGCCTGGGTGCTGTCCCTCAGCTCTTCAGCTCAAGGCTAGCGCTCTACCACTTGAGCCACAGCACCACTTCTGCTTTTCTAGTGGTTTACTGGAGATAAGAGTCTCACAGACTTTCCAGCCCGGCTCGCTTTGAACCGTGATCATCAGATCTCAGCCTCCTGAGTAGCTAGGATTACAGGCATGAGCCACCAGTGCCCGGCTTGTCTGTCTTATACTTTTTTTTTTTATATAACCAGAGAACTCCTGATCTATGAACTGCTACTGGCTAAATCTTGCCTTTGTCCATCATTATCCC
The DNA here is from genome assembly GCF_024711535.1 of Dipodomys merriami. Classification (NCBI taxonomy): domain Eukaryota; kingdom Metazoa; phylum Chordata; class Mammalia; order Rodentia; family Heteromyidae; genus Dipodomys; species Dipodomys merriami. The sequence continues at coordinate 8,984,464 of NW_027204715.1, read as the reverse complement.
AAATAATTTAGTTGGCTAATTTTGACCTCAAGCTCTTGCACATACAATCAAATACTGTGGTTTGTCCACAACAATACAATTTTTTAATCTCTCAAACAAAAAAAAATATTTCAGTTCCCATAGTTTTGGGGAAAAATAAAAAGCTACAGGTGACTTATAATGGCTACAGAGAGATCTGAGAGATCCAGTCAACAGGCATTATTAATGGGAGACCCAGCCAATGACCTTGCTTATGAGGGCACTGCTTCTGGCAAGCTATTATAAAGTATTTTGTTTCTTTTACAACATTATAATTTGCTTAGTGTACAGTTTTTGTGGAATATAAATTAGTTTTCTCTTTGCACATTAACATAATAAAAACAAGATGTTTAGTTGCTTATTTTTATATGCAACTCGGACTTTGATTGACCTTCTAAATATTCTGAGCATCAAGTAGCCTAAGATCCTAGGACCTAGCCTAGGACCAAAAATGTCTTCATTATTTTAAGGAAAAGTTGGCTATAAATTAAGAATGAGAATGCTAAAATTGGGGATGGCATTTAACAATTTCTCAATACTCATAATTGCTATTTCATCTTCACCAATTTCAATTAACAATGAAACTGTGTAGTTAGTTATGAATGGATAGTATTTATATTTTGTTATGGTATTTTAATGCAATTAGTTGAATAAAATAATAAAATGCATTTCTACATACATAATATTCCCTTTCAACCTCAAATCAATTTTAAGAGAAGTTTTAGTTCTAGAGGATGCTTAGCACATCATAAGTGCTGCACAAATGCTTTAAGTGAGTGGGCTTCAAAGATTAGTTTTAATAAGGGTTAAACTGAGGGTAAAAGATTCAGTCACTAGATAAAGATTGTCAAAAACATATTATCTGTAAACGTGCAAACAAAACCAAATCTAACCATAGTAAACAGAAACTACTATACTTTCTCCTATGAATTTATTTTTAGCTGATACTGATAAAAGCTAAGTATTGCCTATAACAGAAAGCTATCACAAAGTACTTGTATATTTTTCTGTAGTATAATCACTATATAGCTGTATAACACAATTGTTTACAGATATTCTCAAGTTGACCCTAGAAGGTCATTAAATATTTATCATATTTGATTTTCCAAATATAGATTTAAATCTACTGATAGGTGATCCCCACACATACTTTTCTTTTTTTAAAGAACTCAGGATTAATCTAACATGAGGCAACACCATTTAGAGGTTTGAAGCAATGTTATTACCCCTGGTGAACAGAACAGGGCACACAAGTTACACTGCATTCCATTGTTATGGGCTTTATGACAATAACGCAAGCACTCCAATAGAACCTAACAAAGAATACCAAAAACTTCATAATTATCCACAAGAGAATTCAACATAAAACAATTTCTTTTAATGGGGCAAGTTATTTTCTGGGACCCAAGTGACAAAACCAGAAAAGTAATTCAAATTTTCCAACTTGAAACAAGATCATCATTTTAGTCTCTATTTATAAGACCTGAAATCATAGGAAGATATTCAGATAGATACAAGGAAAAGGAAAACTTTTTCTTTAAAACTACAACTCAAACTATTAAGAAGAGCACAGAAAGAATATAGGAAGATGAATGTGGTATGAATATTAAAATAGGTAAAATTGCCCATTGAAAATACAACACAAACAGTTTAACAAAATAAATATAGAGAAGGGGGCTAATGTCAAGGGAAGGGTGGACAGCCAAAGGAGAAAGGAAGAGTAGGTGAATACATCCAATATATTCAATGTACATATGTGAAAATGGAACCACATAACTTGAGGGTGTGAGTGGGGTTGGGAAAGATGGAGAATGGTTGAAGTACCAACACTGAATCACAAGAAGTATAAAAAACAACACAACATGATTCCAAAATATTAATGACACTAAAGGGGATGAATCTCAAAAAATTCAAGAAAATAACTATTCGGTCACAGATCCAAACACAGTAACTGCAGCTGACATAATGTCCCACTCTCACCAAAAAAAATAAGTCATCCAGACACGAAATGAACTACCAAACTTCAGAATTAAATGTCAATATAGACAAAATGGACTTAACAGACATGTACAGAATATTCCACCCTGTCACCACAGAATACACATTCTTCTGAGTAAGGCATGTCCTAAATAGATCATACCATAGGATATAAAGCAAGTCTTAACAATACAAGAAAACTGAAATACTTTTCTGTATTTTGTAAGTTTACAATAGAATAAAATTAGAAATCAGTAACAAGAAAACTCTAGAAAATATCTAAACACTCCAATTAACAATTTATTCCTCAATCATCAGTGGATCCTTAAAGAAATAAGGTTAAAAAAATAAAAACTAAAAATTTTGTACAATCAAATAAAAACACAAATTAGCAAAACACTGGGGTATGCATAAGGCAGTTCTTTAAAGTTTATGAGTGCCTTCATTAAAAACACAAAGAGATTCCAAATAAATACCCTAACAATGAACCTCAAGCTCTTCAATAAAACAAGAACAAGCCAAAAAGCAATAGAGATAATAAAGATCAGAACAGAAATTAATAAAACAGAGACTAAAAGAGCAATACAAAGAATCAAAAAGTTGGTTCTTTGAAAAGATTTCACTGCGATAGATGAACTCTTATTCAAACTAACCAAAAGAAAGAGGAGCTGGGCACCAGTGGCTCATGCCTATAATCCTAGCTACTCAGGAGGCTGAGATCTGAGGATTGCGGGTCAAAGCCAGCCCGGGCAGGAAAGTCCATGAGACTCTTCTCTCCAATTAACCACTAGAAAACCAGAAGTGGTGCTGTGGCTCAAGTGGTAGAGTGCTAGCCTTGAGCTGAAGAGCTAAGGGACAGCGCCCAGGCACAGAGTTCAAGCCCCACAACTGATACAAAAAAAAAAAAAGAGGGACAAAATAATAAGACTTTAGAAAAAGAATATTACACCAACACCAATGAAATTCAAAGGATAACTAAAGAGGAGTTCTTTAAAAATTCACATTCTGGGCTGGGAAGGTGGCTCAGTGGAAGTGCTTCCCTCACACTGCATCATTGCCCTGCATTCTATAACTCAATACCACATAAACAGAAAAAGCCGAAGTGAGTGACACTGTGGCTCAAGTGGTAGAGCACTAGCCTTAAAAGCAAAAGCAGCTCAGGGACAACACCCAGGCCCTGAGTTCAAGCCCCAGGACTGACAAAAAAAAAAAAAAATTCACATTCTAATAAACTAGAAAATTTGGAAGAAAAGAACCAATTTGAACCAAGAGGACATAAACCATTTAAACACATCTATACAAAGCAATGTGATTGAAGCAGTAATAAAGAGTCTCCTAGAAAAGAAAACTTCAGTACTGGACAGATTCACTGCTAGATTCTACCAGAATGTAAAAAAAAAACTAACATTCTATTCTTCAAACTATTCTGTAAAACAGAAAAGGAAGGAATGCTAACAAAATCATTCTATGAAGCCAGTATTACTGATACCAAAATGCAATAAGGGCACAATGAAAGAAAACTACTGACCACTTTCCTTAATGAGCACATACTCAATAAAATACTTGCAAACAGTCTGGTGCCAGTGGCCCATGTCTATAATCCTAGCTATACAGGAGGTTGAGATCTAGATCATGGTTCAAAACCAGCCTGGGCATAAAAGTCCCCATGAGGGCTGGGAAGGTGGCTCAGTGGTAGAGCACTTGCCTTGCATGCATGAGGCCCTGGGTTCGATTCCTCAGCACCACATAAGCAATAAGAAAAAAGCCGGAAGTGGCGCTGTGGCTCAAGTGGTAGAGCACTAGCCTTGAGCTGAGGGACAGCGCCCAAGCCCAGAGTTCAGGCCCCACGACTGGACCCAAAAAAAAAAAAAAAAAGTCCCCATGTGACTCTCATCTCCAATTAACCACTCAAAAACTGGAAGTGGAGCTGTGTGGCTTAAAGTGGTAGAGCTCTCATCTTAAGCAAAAGAGCTCAGGAACATCAAGCACCCAGGCCCTAATTTCAAGCCCCACAACACACACACACACACACACACACACACACACACACACACACACACACACACACATACACACACACACACACATACATACACACACACACACACACTTGCAAACAAAACAACAAAGACTGTACATCGTGATAAAGTTGGTTTCATTATAGGGATTCAAAGATGGCTCAACAAATCAATAAATGTAACACAGAATGTAATAGCTGTAAACAGAATAAAGGACAAAATCACATGATCACATGCAAGAAAAAGTTACTAACTAAATTCAACATTCCTTTATGATAAAAACCCATAAAGAAACTAGGAACAGAATGAACATAACTCAAGAAAAGGTCAAGTAAGATTAAAACTATAGTTAACATGGTACTAAAAGTGGAAAAATCAAAACTACTTCTTCTAAAGTCAGGAATGAGGGGAAAATGTCCACATTCTATGTCTTTACTCAATATACTGTTTGAATTGTTAACCATAGCAGTAAAGCAAAAAAGTTTTTTTTAAAAAAGGAGTAAGGATCTTTTTTTTGGTTCATAAGCATGATGGTTGAGTTCTCACGCACTTGTGTGACTTGTGCCTCTCTCTAAACCTAGTTACAACCTGGGCACATTACCCATCTGACATGGAGAAAGAAAAAAAGGAATACTAAGAGGAAGGGAAAAAGCCAAACTGTCCCTACTTGCAGTAATCCTAAACTTAAAAGATCCTAAAGACCACCAGAAAAACACAGCAAAACAAAAATAACTGTGATCTTAAAAACACTTTTGACAAAGTAGTAGGATACAAAACTTAACCAAGCAATGTTATATACCAGTAAGAAAAATACTGGAAATGAAAGCATCCCATTCACAATAGAGAAAGAAAGAAAGAAAAAGAAAGAAAGAAAGAAAGAAAGAAAGAAAGAAAGAAAGAAAGAAAGAAAGAAAGAAAGAAAGAAAGAAAGAAAGAAAGAAAGAAAGAAAGAGAAAGAAAGAAAGAAAGAAAGAAGAGAGAGAGCGCGAGCAAGCAAGCAAGCTGGAACTACCATGCTGAGGAACGATGTCTGTAAATCTGGCTATGAAGGAGGTGGAGAGCTGGAGGATCAAGGTTCAAAATTAGCTCAGGCAGAAAAGTTTTAGAAAAGTTCTAGAAACTCCATAACCAACTTAATCAGTATAAAGCTGAGCTGGATGTCTATGGAGAAAAGACAAATGGTTCAAGGAAGACTGGATATTGATAAATAGAAGACTATAATTAGATCCCTATGTTCTACTCTATACAAAATTTAATCCTAGTTACTCAGAAGAAATAGATCAAGAGGATGATGAAAGGAGGACAGTCCAGGCAAAAGTTCATGGGATTCCAACTCAACCAAAATAAGCTGAGCATGGTGATGTGTATCTCTTAGCACACAGTGGGAAGCATAAATAGGATTTCAGTGGAGGCCAACATACATATATATATATACACATGAAATCCTACATAACTAACGCCAAAAATAAGGACAGAGGACTTGAGTATAGATCGACTGCCTAACAAATTCAAAGTGCAAGGTGCAAGGGCCCTAGTTCAAACCTTACAAATATCAAAAAAATTAAAAATTTAAGAATCTATATATAAAGGAATCAAAGAGACAACCTACAAATGAGGAAAAATATTTTTCAGCTCTTCATCAGGTAAAGGATTAATATACAGAATAAAGAAATCTCAAAAACATCAAATTCTAAAAGAACAAATAATCCAATTAAAAAATAGGAAAATGCACTGAACAAATAGTTCTCAAAAGTACAAATGGCCAATAATTACATGAAAAAATGTTCAACTTCCCTAACCATAATAGAAATACAAATCAAAATTACACTAGGATTCCATCTCACCTCAGTCAAAATGGATAGTCAAGAACCCAAACAACAAATGCTGGTGAGGGTGTAGGGGAAAAAGAAATCCTTACACACTGTTAGGAAGGATGTAAATTATTCAGTAGGGAAATTAATATGGGAGATCTTCAAAAAATTAAAAATAGGCCAGGCATTGGTGGCTCATGCCTATAATCCTAGCTACCCAGGAGGCTGAGATCTGAGAATTACAGCTGGAAGCCAGTTAGGACAGGAAAGCCTATGAGTTTCTCATCACCAATTAAAGCACCACAAATGCTACAAGTGAAGCTGTGGTTCAAGTGGTAGACCACTAGCTTTGAGCAAAAAGGAACTCAAAGACAGCACCAAGGCCCTGAGTTCAAGCCCAGGACTGGAAGGGAAGGAAGTACGGAGGGAAGAAAGAGAGGGGAAGGAAGGAAGGAGGGAGGGAAGGAGGGAGAGAGAAACAGATAGAGATAAAGCTGCTCTATTACTCCTGAGCACATATCCAAAGGAATTAGAAGTCAGCACACACTAGTTATCTGTACACCCATGTTTATATGCACTATTCACAATAGCAAAACTATCAGACTAGGTATTAACTGATGAATGAATTGTGAAACATGGCCTATATAAACACAATTCAACCATAAAGAAGAATGCAATTATGTTACTTGATGGAAAAATAACTGCCTGAAAATAATCACAATAAGAAAAATAAGCAAAACCGGATGCCGGTGGCTCACATCTGTAATTCTAACTACTCAGGAGGCAGAGTTCAATGCCAGCCTGGGCAAGGAAAGTCTATGAGACTCTTATTTCTAATTAATCACCAGAAAACTGGAAGTGGTGCTATGGCTCAAGTGGTACTCATCTTGAGCCAAAGAGCTCAGGGACAGTGCACAGGCCCAGAGTTCAAGCCCCTCATAAGAAAAAAAAAAAGCCAGAGATGAGTTATGTATTTGTAGAGTGTCTCCACCTAATTTGTCCATATGAGTGAGGACTTTAAACTTACAGTGAAGTGAACTTCTTGCATCAGGCCATGTGAGAAATTAAACACCTCACACCAACAAATCTCATGGATTTAGCCCAAGATATCACTAATACACCGTGATATATGCTTATAAAGTTGCAAATGTTCACACACCTTAACACAGCCAGTTTCCACAGCTATTCAGGATTCTTTCCCACTTTACAAACACTATGATTAGAGAAACTTCTTTAAGTATTTTGCCAGAAATTATTTTTCTTCTTTAATAAGTTGATATATCCCACCTTGGTTTCCTTCCTCCCTTTCTTACTCACTATGGCTTTAATGTTATCCCAACATCCAGAGGCATAAACAGACCCTACCTCAAACTCAAAACACCAACAAAAGGACTGGAGGCACGGCTTAAACAGCGCTTGCTTATTTGCATAAATATGAGCTGAAGTTCACTCAGAAAGGATCAAAGAAGAAAGGCAAGAAAAGAACCTTGGGAAATTGTAAGGAATACAGGGATTAGGAAAGATAATGAGACCATTTTGAGAAGAAAGAAGAAGTCTGAATCTGATTAGATGAGCCCCCTGCAGCTCCCAACTATCCTATTCTAGTTGCCTTATGACTTCTAGAGGCTGGATAATCCAGACGTAGAGGTGAAGAAGGCCTCTGTCAGTAAATTAATGTGGCTCTCAAGGAGAACACATCTGGCTGCTTTGAAAAACTAACTCCTCAGCAGATGAAGGTTTGGAAGAGCTAGGAAAGGAAGACTGACTCCAGGTATATCACATTTCAAAACAGGAAGTACTTTTGAAGAGTACACAAAACACTGAGCCTTAGAAAAAAAGAAAAAGTCAACAGGAAGAATAAAATGGCAAGCGTTAAGGAGGCGCTTAGGATGGGGAAAGACTTGCTTTACTGAGAGCTACTGGCTTCCACAGACCAATGATCAACCACAATCAACTCTACAAAGTGCCATCAATCCTCCTGCAGTGCATGCCAGATCCCTTATTCTCCTGGGTCTTTTACAGCTCTTGTGTTTTGGACAAAACATACAATACTACAGATAGGAAATTTCTCCTCTGGAAGGAACTGATTATAAGGGAAATGATGGGGGAAAAAGGCAGTCCTATCTACTCTGACCAAAACAGTATTCCAGTTAGTTTGACAGGCCACTTTTTAAATCTCAGGAAATTAAGACCTGAGCGTAGGCATAGCAGAGCATGCCTGCCCTTGATAAACATCAGACTCTTGAGCAGATGCTACTAGCAGTCTCACCTCACTACTATGGCATGCAGCAGACATATCAACAACTGGACAACTTCATTCTACTCATTCAAGCTGGCACTAACCCCTTCTGTTTATAGGATAATCACTAGGGAGTTAAGCCATCCTTGCCATTTTATGTGTGGATGTGACATTCTTTTTCCCATATTTTTCCTTCTTACTCCTGTGATAGCTAAGCCCTCTGCTCCGTTTTCCAGATGCTTTTTGTCCTAACTACCAAGGACTTCTAAAACAAATTCCAGAGCCAGGCTCAGGACTGGCCTTGTCTCCCACTAAGAAGCATCAGAGACCATTATCAATGAAGCAATGCAGGCTGGCATAAAGTTCTAATGTGGGCAGAGATGAATTAAAGAAGAGTGCCCACAACTGTCAATGTCTAGATTTGGTCAAAGCACATTTACACATGAGCAACTCAGGAACGTACTTAAAAAATCCTTTTGCAAATACTACAAATGTGTGAAACATGAGAAATAAAAATGTATGTGAGTAAAGTCCGTTAAGATTTCTGAGATTATAACAATCTAAAACAATTATGCTAATAGAAGTGTAACTACCAGAACTTCAAAAACAAATTTTGTTCAATTATTAAACTACACTAATATTGTGATCATGTCCTTAAGTTCAAGTATTTGGAAACATATTTACTCTAGCCAGCCTTGTAAATGATAAGCAAGTTGGCACAGGCAAATGTTTGTATCTACTAAAATTCCAGGTAAGTTTCAGCTCCCTGCAAGAGATCACAATTGTCCTTAAGAAGGGAAATATACTTCAAACCAAAAAGTCAAAAACTCAATCTCCAAAATAACTAGCAAAAAGCCAGGCTGGAGGAATGGCTCAAGTAGTAGAATGCCAGTCATGAGCAAGAAACCTGAGTGAGCAAGGAGTTAAAACCCAGGTAGTAGCGCACACGTGTATACACACACACTACATATATTTTCTAAGAGCAGAGTTTAAAGGCCTTCTTACATGCCTTCAATATCCCCCAACTTATCCTCACCACCATTTCAAACTGGCAGCATATAGAACAGGTACTTTAGATCTTAGTTAATATGAACTGTCATTTTTACCAACAAAACAACAAACTAAGAACTGGTATTTTCAGCATTTTCAATTATCAGTACAAAAAATATGAACTAGGAAAGTATTAAATGACAAGCCCATCTGTTCTGATGTGGTTTCTCTAATTTCTTTCAATACTACATACTATCTCTATGGCAACATCATGACTTTAAATTAGTTGGGAGGACCAATTGGATTTAGTCTGCTCATAAAGCAGAAAGCCCCAAGAGTTCCACAAAGCATGTTCCCATGGTAAAAAGGCTACACTTTCTCCATGTGCCCCAGATAACGTAAATGGAAGGATTCTGAAAAGTGCATCAGGTATGTATATCTTACTTAATATTGCCATGGTCCCTTGCTGTGGTTTGGATTCATTTTGTCCCTAAAAGTTTCAATGGCTGGACAGCTTAGTCCTCAATATGGTGACACTTTCAGAGCTGGTAAGCTTTTCTGGGAGGTGATGTTTTCCAATAGGTGGTAGGCCTATCAGAAGGTCCCTCAAGTCACAGGATCACTGCCCGCAGAAGGGATTAAGATAGTTCTCCTGGGACCCTGAGTTAGTTCTTGAGAGAGCAAGTTGCCTTCCCATCTGGTAACATGATCTCATCCCCTCCCTGGTACTCTCATCATGATGTCAGCCTCTGCAACATGACTAAAAAGTCAGAAGGGTCCTCACCAGAGCTAGTACCTTGCAGTTTGGATTTTCAGCCTCCCAAAACATGAGTTAAATAGAAGGCTCTTTTCCTGAAGTACCCAGCCTCAAATACACATTAGAGTGACAGAAAACAACTTAATACAGTCCCAAAGACCCACAAATAACAAACATGCCTTAGTGTAACTCAGTAGTTCCTAAAACTAGCTGTGCATCTGAATTACCGGTAGGGCTTTTTCAAATATAAATTCTAGAGCCCTGTTCTAGTGTGGCCGAACATCTAGAGACTCTATTAAAAAAAAAAAAAAAAAGCCAGGCGCTGATGGCTCACGCCTGTAATCCTAGCTATTCAGGAGGCTGAGATCTGAGGATCGCAGTTCAAAGCCAGCCAGGTTAGGAAAGGCTGTGAGACTCCTCTCTCCAATTAACCACCAGAAAACTGGAAGTGGTGCTGTGGCTCAAGTGGTAGAGTGTTAGCCTTGAGCTGAAGAGCTGAGGGACAACGCTCAGGCCCAGAGTTCAAGCCCTATAACCAACAAAAAAAACAAACGCACACACACACACACAAAAAAAAACAGCTTCCCGGGTGATTCTGATTATCTGAAGTTCAGGAGCCTTGGGCATGAAATCAACAATTGTTTGCCATGTTCCACCTGGGACTGTACTGAGCAAGACAGAGTCAGATGTCTCAGCAGCTCACAATCACAAGTGAAGAACAACTACAACCTAAGAAACAAATACCAGAATCCAATTCTACACAGGTGCCATGCCAAGACCAACAGGACTCTAAGAGGCAGGAACAGGATGGACAAGTACAGTTTCCCCAAAGTAATGATGTTTGACAAAGATGATGGAACAGCAAACACACTGCAAGAATGCAAGACAGAGCAGGACATATGATAGGGCTACAGAGGCCAGCAAGTCCAAGTCTAAGTTTGCCAGAGCTTAGCTCCATCAAAATGTGGGTGAGGTAGTATGATTCACAACTCACAAATGCATGTTTGGGACTCTACATGAGCTTGGTTATGCAACAAAAAAGAGGAATTTCCCTACTAGACAGGGATGAAGAAAGAAAGAACTAAGAATGACTCTGCTCTCATCTTTACCAAAATCCTCACCTGTAACACCAGAAAAAGCCTAAAGCTATGTGATTAAAACAGACTTATAAGGGAAGGTGGCTCAGTGGTAGAGGGCTTGCCTTGCATGCATGAGGCCCTGGGTTCTATTCCTCAGCACCACATAAGCAAAAAGAAAAAAGCCGAAAGTGACGTTGTGGCTCAAGTGGTAGAGCACTGGCCTTGAGCTGAAGAGCTGAGGGACAGCGCCCAGGTCCAGAGTTCAGGCCCCATGACCGGACCCCAAAAAAATAATAATAATAAATAAAAATAAAAATAAATAATAAAACAGACTTACAAGATTGTTTTTTTTCTGGTGATACTGAAATTTCCACTTATACTTGCTAAGCAAGTACTCTATACCACTTGAGCCACACCCCCAGCTGAAATATTTCTTTTTAAAGAGCATCTCATATTTCATTTTCACTATAACAAGAATTCCTCTTAGACTTGCGCTAGCTGATCATCTCTTTATTTCCACATTATTCCCCAGCATATTTTAAGGAATGCCTAATCACATTTTGCCTCTTTTAGACTACAAACATTATTTTAGTCTTCTCCAGCTTTATGGCACCTGGCATACTGATGCTGTTCAGGAGATAAACAGTTCATTTATTACAGTGTTATGTACATTTATGCTTATAAATTCCTTTGAAGATGAAAAACACTTCAAGTTCTGGTTCTAAGCTAGCATTTGAAAATAGAGGACAAAGATAACAGACCAAACATCATAAGAAGGTCAGGACCCAACAGGAGGCACTGTGCTGAGAGGCTGAAGTTCTAAGAACCTTTGGTGGCTTTGCAGGTACTCTACATAGCAGACAAACAGCAACCTGATTTATGTTTTCTTAATATACCTATCCAGGAAAAAAGTCTTCAAGCTGGGCTCTGGTGACTTATACCTGTAATCCTTGCTACTCAAGAGGCTGAGATCTGGAGGATCATAGCTCAAGCCAGCTTAAGCAGGAAAGTTCACAAGACTCCATCTCCAAAATAACTGGGGGGAAAAAAATCAGGGCTAGAAGTGTGGTTCAAGTGGTAGAACACCATCATAGCAAGGAGCAATTCTAAAAATCCCAGCACAGTAAAACAAATAAATAAATAAATTTGAAAAGGTCTTCAGTGGTTCATTTCTTTCAGTGACTATACCCAAAGTAATTGCAAAGCCACACAAATTCATTTTCCTTCTGAGAATTCTCCTTTTAACTAAACCTTAAACACTACATGCAATGTTAACTCAATTCCAAGATACATACAATAAAAACTGCTGTGGTTTCATGGTAAGATCACTTTTGGAGCACAGATGAAAAGCCACTTCTTCCCTTCCTTCACCTTCTCCAGAACATGTAGGAAAATTAAACTACCATCAGTTCCAGCCTTCTCAACTGAGTTACTCACTATCCCAAAATACACCACCAGGTCTGAGAGAGTCTGTAGGAAATAAAACCTCTTCTTTTTGACTGGAATATCTTACAAAAAGCTGTTCCAAGGTTGCTTATAAAATTCCAAACACACAACCATATTTCAAATAAAGATTAAATCTTCTCCATAATCACCTTTTCTTCAAATACCAGTGGTTCTCCACTACCACCTCAGCTCTCTCACACTAAAGAGTCAGGAAAAAGACCATGCCATAAGAGGAGTCAGCCTGGGTATTAGATGCATTTCAGAGGGGAAGCCATCACCAGAAAAATGTGTGCTTGCACTTAGAGCACTAGTCTACCTCAGTAGAATATTCTGGGTACTCAGTAACCTCATGTCTGTCCTGAATAGCTATAACAACAAGGCCTCTCCGATCTTGGTTTCCTCTGGTATAAAACCCAGCATAAACTATTCCATAATAAACCACTTCATTGCAGATACCTATGAAAATCAAGTAGAGTGAGGGAGGAGTAGCAAAGGAGAAAATATGAAAAGTATATTAAAAAGTTCAACCAAGTGGTCTCAGTACATTCATATTACTGTAATCATATTATTAATTCCAGAACAACTCTTATCTCTTATAATTTTCCCTGATTGATTGACTTGTTTGAGCTATCCTCCAGCCCATCACAACAATTTTACACTCCAAATGTTTTAAATATCAAAGGCCCTTCTTTTTTGCTAAAACTTTTAGTCAGTAGAAGGGTTTTTTTTAAAGTTCAGGTGCCAAAATTTCCAAAATACAATCTAATGAACATGGAATGTACAGCAAATAATATATGAACTTGAGCCTGACTCCCATAGGGAAAACTACATACCATATCATCATTTAATACAGATAAACAGAAGAGTAAACACTTCACTTACAACACAAGATCTTGCCCACTGTTTCATGATTTCAGGAACTGAGTGCATCACACACACAATTCCCAGAAACCCTGCACCAAAGCAAAAACATCTATCACTGCATTAAATTTGCTGCAGGTGGTTGGGGAAATAAGTATTTAGTCAATTGATGTAGTAAACAAGGATCTTCCAAGCAATGGTTCATAACTTCAACTATGAACTCAGCCTCTTCCTCTACTTGTAGAATGATCTGGATTTGTGAGAAAAGATGGATCCAGCCTCATCCTGTTACACACTCATTTTCACTTCATCTCTTACATATAACACAATGACTTTTCTTGTTAGCTCAACAACTACCTTATTTCTTCTGTCAACCAATACACTGAAATGAAAATTAATAAACTTTTTGCTATGATATGTACATTGTTAGGTACTTGTCAGAAATTAATCTCCCTTTCTTTTTGGTAACTCCTTATTTTTCAATTTTGTGCTTTGACATCACCAGAAGGTAAGTTATTGATGGAATTAGGCAGCTTTTTTTTTTTTTTTTTTTTTTTTTTTGCCTCTGGGGAGCTACAAGGTATTATTTCATCTGTTTTGTTTGGATGACTGACAAGGCCTAAGCTGAACAGCTGACAGTTGAATTGAACAGTTTAAAACTAAGGAGGCTGGGAAGGTAGCTCAGTGGTAGGGTGCTTGCCTCGCATTCATGAGGCGCTGGGCTCCATTCCTAAGCACCACATAAGCAGAGAAAGCCGAAAGTGGCACTGTGGCTCTAGTGGTAGAGTACTACCCTTGAGCTGAAGAGTTGAGGGACAGCGCCCAGGCCCCAAGTTCAAGCCCCACACCGACAAAAAAAAAAAAAAACTAATGATGGAGGTCTATATATCAATCTGTATAGGCTGAAATTACTTTCTGAATTCGCTAGGACTGAAAAGAAGGACTGAAAGGAATTCCCTAGGACTGCAGAGAGGGAACTGAGTTTTCACTGTCAGAGAGGAACTGCAAATATGGAAAAGGAAAAACTAAAATGTTCCCAACAGACTGGAATGAAAGGCCTAAGTATGAATGCATGGCTATTATTGAAGAGCTAGATGCAGAAAGTTTTGGGTCAGCATGCATTGTGTAATTAAGTGCAAGTGTGTGCATAGAAGCAGTACAGGTCTGTATACACATATTCACTGTTAGCTGAATCCACAGAGAGGTTTCTAGACACAATGAGTATACCTAGTGCTCTGAACATGTTCTAAACACTATTCTGCTAAAATGACAAAGGTGTTTGAAGTAATAGTTGACCCAGAGCTGGATAAAGAAGTACAAGATGATCCTGGAACAGCTTACTGGGTCAAGAAGAAAGTGCTAAAATAAATAAATATATATATATATATATATATATATATATATATATATATATATATATATATATAAGAATTAGAGTGACAGATCCCAAAATATAAAGGAACCAGCCTAAAGAAAGGGACTCTACCACACATACTAGTCAAATTGCAAACAACTTGACCATCAAACTAAATAATGAGAGCAAAGGATTTATTATCTTGCATAAAGCAGGAATTCATGAGGCCCATAGTTTACATACAAAAACTTAAGCAGAAGAAAAACTTCCTTCTTAGAGTAGAAGGTGTGAGAAAAGATATCATGTCTATTAAAGTAAGTTGCTTCCATTCTGTCAATCTTGTAAAACTTGTTTGAAACGTTTCTGTTTGGCCAAATGGCTTGGACCTAATTGATTAAATTTTAATTACACCACTTTGGAAAGCAGTATGGAGGTTCCTCAAAAGACTCCACATAGAGCTCCCCTATGTCCCAGCAATCCCACTTTTGGGCATTTACCCAAATGATCACAAACAAGGCCATACTAAGGCTACCAGCACAACTATGTTTATTGCAGCATTATTTACCATAGCTACAATATGGAACCAACCCAGATGCCCCTCAGTAGATGAATGGATCAAGAAAATGTGGTATATAGCTAAGATATGGAACCAACCCAGATGCCCCTCAGTAGATGAATGGATCAAGAAAATGTGGTATATATACACAATGGAATTCTATGCCTCCATCAGAAAGAATGACATTGCCCATTTGTTAGGAAATGGAAAAACTTGGAAAAAATTATATTAAGTGAAGGAAGCCAGGCCCAAAGAAACATAGGTCCCATGGTTTCCCTTATTTGCAATATCTAGTATATGTATAAGTCAAGTGGAAAAGGTCAGATAATGTGATGTCAGGAAAATGAACCCTTAGATATGTATTTTAATGTTTTTTTTTCTTTCATGCATGTGTTTCTAACGCATTTATAAGATTATCTCTTTGTTGCTTTGTATGTCCCTCCCCCACAGTATAACCCCTGCTTTCACTATATTTGATGTCAGTATAACTTGTGGAGGAGATGGGGAAAAACCAGTTGTTTAAGGATACAGGTGGACCTGTTGCAACAATGAGAAGTACAAGTTGTCATGTCCAAAACGAGCTTTACAACGTCGGTGCGTGGGGGGGGGGGGGGGGGAGGAGAAGGGATGTGAAGGGTAAACCAAAGGAGGAGGCTGCAATGCATGGTAAGAAATGTACGCATTATCCTGCCCATGTAATTGTAACCCCTCTGTACAGTATGTTCACAAATAAAATAAAATAAAATTTAAAAAAAAAAGAAAATGTGGTATATATATACAATAGAATTCTATGCCTTTATCAGAAAGAATGGCTTTGCCCCATTTGTAAGGAAATGGAAAGACTTGGAAAAAATTTATATTAAGTGAAGTAAGCCAGGCCCAAAGAAACATAAGTCCCATGGTTTCCTTTATTTGCAGTAACTAGTACATGTGTAGGACAAGCAGAAAAGGCCAAAGCTATGTACATATGACCATGTAAGATGATGTTAAACAAAATGAACCCTAAGATAAGGACACAAATATCTTTTTTCTTTCTTGCTATTGTTGTAGTTGTGGAGGTGGGAAGGAAGGGATGGTAGGGGGAAAACAAAGGAGGAGGCAACAATGCTTAATAAGGAACGTACTCATTACCTTGCTCATGTAACTGTAACCCCTCTGTACAGCATTTTTACAATAAAAATGTACAAAAAAAAGTTATATTCTTTCCCTGTTATACTGTAATTCAGCCATTCTGTTACAAACTCATTGTACTGCACAAGTTCAAGGACACTCTGGGTTACACAGGGAGACTGTCTTTAAAAATTAAATAATTTCTTGATTTCAATCATGATGTGAAATCATGACTTCACTCTGAGAATTGCATACCAAACAACTCAGAAGTAAGGGTCAGTATCACATTAGCACCTTACTCTCAAATGATTGACAAACAAAATAATATGTAAACTATGTCAAATGTGTGAGAATTCTTTTTCTGAAAAGTTATGCTTCAATTGGAAAGCTGAAGCTACTAGGGGTTTATGTAACAGTAAATAACTTTTAATTAGGTGAGAAGAGGAAAGGCACACAAACTAAATTATAGGCCCAAACCAACATTTTAAAAGGTTGGTAATGTCCTGGGATCTTTCCCTCAACTTTTATTTGGTATGCAACTGGTAAATTATAGCTTTGATCCTCCACACACAATGATTTACATATTCAACTTTAACTATTTTAAATGATAACACAGGACTCTGTAGGGTGCGTACAAAGTGTGGTGGAGGGGTGTTTTTATTCTTTTCCCTCTAGTAGAGATGGATAAGGCATGAGAGGGCTTTGTGATCCAGCAGATCTGGATTTAAATTCCAGTTCCAGCCCTTAGAAGCAGAGCAAACTGGGGCAGGTCATTTATCCTCAGCAAAGGCTGACAGACTCATCCAAAACACAGAAATAGCATCCACCTGCTGAAGGAGAGATTCTAGTCTACAGCAGAAAAAGTACATAAAACACCTTACAATTACAGGTAGTTAAATGCCAGCCCTCAGTGTCAGTTTTAGAGATAATAAAGAAAGACTGTACTGTAGTTTCTTGAAGGATAGGATTGGCTTTTAGAGGAAAAATAAATATAATGCTTTAAATATCCTAAGAAAATGTAATCAGGTTACTGCTTTCCACATGCCCTATTTTATATGGAGCCTGATTCCAAAGGCATCACTTCACCCCTGAGGACAGCTCAGTCCTGGCCTCCCAATACTGCTCCACCCCTGAGGACAGCTCAGTCCTGGCCTCTCAATACTGCTCCCTTACCTATGCTACCAAAGACAGAGAACAGTGAGAAGCAAGCACGGAGTCCAGTCGAGCTGCTCACTTTGAGACTGCCCAGCATCTTCATTTTCAAAACAAAGGCCTCAGATCAACAATGCAAGTTTTGACAGTGTCTGGAATTTCACCTCAATTCTGCACTCGGTTCAAAAGTCAAAAGCTTCCAGCTCTTTACTTTGGAGCACAGGTCCCATCTCCAAACAGGTTGAATCAGCAAAGAAAGGAATACAGACTGGCCCTAACAATGAATGCTGCCAAGATATGAAGAGGTGCCTAATAACAAATCCTGCAAATGTCTCAATCAAATGTTGGGAAATTTAAGAGTCTACTAACAAAATGATGACACTGACAGACTACACTGAGGCTTCTCCCATGAGGAGCTATTCCCACGTAGGCAACCCGAATTGATATACTCATGAAAAGGCATGTCTTGGAAACCATCAAACTAACACCAGTTCTCCAGGCTTCTGGACTGACATAATTAGGATAAATACAATACGCAGATGGAGGTAGAATGACTCTAAATAAAAGTATGAACTACATCCCTCCATGTGTAATATGGCTTTTTGGTGAGATTTTTGTTTTGAGCTAGTAATGTTCCTGAGCATGCTAGTTATCATTACTAGGGTACTGAAAAGAACACAAGAAATCAATTAAAATGTTTTAAAGCTACATGCAAGCAAGTCTGTTTAGTATTTATTCCAGCTTGCTGGATGTCATAAATAATAGCTAACTTAAACTTTAGCGATTATGTGACTAGTAAAAATATCTGTAATCTCATTCTTGCCTAAGTATTTTCCCAGTATTTGTGTGGTAGTTTCAGAGCAATATGAGAATTACGTTAGAGGTGTTGTCATTTAAAAGTTACACAAGTTATCCAAAAATAAATGAAAGTATGTTATCCCTGTAGACCCTAGGACATCTGTCATCCAGAACAAAGAACTAAAAAAGAACAACTAAGAAAACATAAAAACTTAGAATCCAAATTATCCAAGATTGCTCTCTTACAAATTCAGAGGAGATATACAAAAGCAGCAGTAAAGACAGAAGGAACAAGCAATCTTGAAGATGTGAATAAGGCAAGGTAAGAACAAAATGAACAATGGAAATCAACAACATACACAGACTGCTTTGAATAGCATCTTAAAAACATCTCAGATACATAATTTTCTAATTATAATAATACTTACCCTAAAGAGTTCACAACATTTACATGTCACTTCATATACAGTAAGAAATATGAATTCTTTTACTTCTTGCATTGAAACCACCTATTCCACTGAATTTCAGAATATTTTATGACTTTTCCAACATTATACACATACCTACACCCATTCCCCACACCACAAGCACACCAAAGACAGAAAGACAGAAAGAAAGAGAGAAAGAGATAACAAAAGAAAGGATAGATACAGACTTTAACCTAGCTAGCTAAAAAGATGACTACTGGTGGCTCACGCCTGTAATCCTAGCTGCTCAGGAGGCTGAGATCTAAGGATCACTGCTTGAAGCCAGACAGGACAGGAAAAAGTCTATGAGATTCTTATCTCCAATTAAGAATCAGAAAACCTGAGTGAAACTGTGGCACAAAGTGGTAGAGCACTAGCCTTGAGTGAAAAAGCTCAAGGACAGCACCCAGGCCTTGAGTTCAATGAACCAAAAAAAAAAAAAAAAAAGGAAAAAAAAAAACTACCTAAATATATTGAAGGACTATAGTTTTACATTTGAATTATTTTATACTAGTTCAAGAATAGCTGGTGGGGCAGGGAGAATGCTGGAGGAGGTGAGAGTAATTGGAAAATAGTGTAAATGTGTGGAAATTTAACAATGAAATCTCTCCCTCTCCCCTCAACTAACAAAAGCCAATTAAAAAAACAAAGAATAGTTTTCATTTTATAGTTATAAGTCTTATGTAGGGGAGCCACTTTATCAATCCATTCATTAGCCGTTAGTACTGTAAAAAATAGGTAGCTGTGAAGTCAAATACATACAGGAAGGCCCAAGAACAAAGAGCAAATGATCTCACAAAAATACTAATGTAGTAACAAGCCCTCTCAAACACATCCCAGAAAGTCCTTTAATGCCAGGAAGACCAAGGCACTGCAAACCAGTCCGATATTGTCTTTTCTCTCTGGGCAAAAGCAAAATCACCTGAGTAGAAAAAAATTGAAGCAATAGAAATGGTAACTGTCCGTATCTAAAGATGGTTCATTTGTGTTTTATATTTTAAGTTAGATTTGATTGTCATATGACAGATAAATTCCCAATGTGAATCTTCTCATAAAAATCCAGGAGGACCCTACCTTTCAAATTTCCCTCATTTATCCCCAACAATTATCAAAAGTTAGGTCCTAAATAAAGCAGTCCAAGCAACTACCATATTTGAAGTCAAAGAAAGTCTTTCCAAAAGAACTCAATTTTGCTCAGTTTTACTTACAGAAAGGACTTACATTGGTTTTGAATTTTGTTGGCATCTTATTTTGTTTCCATTTCTTTTGATTAATAGTAGAGCTAAATGTTGGTGAGACATATGTTCTTTGAAATATCTATTTGCCTTTTGGATTGTCCCTCTTTAATTAAGCTGTAAATGATTCGAATATAATTCTTTGATCTATAATAAAAGTTTCCTCTACAAGTATCAGGTTTTTTTAATGCTATATTTTTTTAAAGCATACAATTAAAATAGCTGCTGCTGTTGTACAGTTCTTTGAGATTTAACACATGGAACCAACACAACTAGGATACAAACACAGTTCCTTCTCACTCCAGCAATTCTTCCTACTTCTCCTACTCTCCTACCCCCAACATCTTACTGTCAATTACCAACCTGTTCTCTAGTATAGCTGTCTTTTTGAGAATGTCATGTATAAGTGGAATCATACTTTCGGGACTGCCTTTTCCCACTCAGCACTAATGGAATTAATGTGCTATAGTTTATTTATTCACAGATATATTGTTTTACTGCTTCAGACAACACATGGCCCATAGCCCTTCCCAGCAGCATGGCAGAAACCAAGCAGCAAACCTCTTTCCTAGAACTGAAGGAAAGAGGAGGTCACACAGCTGCCAGGACAAATCTGCCACCACTAACAGAAACCCCTCCTGAAGGGAACCCACACACAGCTACAGGCTGTAAAAAATTAAGGCAAATCAACTGTAATGGACACTACTAACCTAAAGTACCCTTACACCTACCAAAGAGTCTCTATATCAACTAAGTTCAAGAAAAGTCTCGATGTTAGTAAAACTACAATGTACACATTTATTTTTTTGGGGGGGGGGCGGGGGGTCCGGTCGTGGGGCCTGAACTCTGGGCCTGGGTGCTGTCCCTCAGCTCTTCAGCTCAAGGCTAGCGCTCTACCACTTGAGCCACAGCGCCACTTCCGGCTTTTTTCTTTTTGCTTATGTGGTGCTGAGGAATCGAACCCAGGGCCTCAGGCATGCAAGGCAAGCGCTCTACCACTGAGCCACCTTCCCAGCCCCTAGAACATACACATTTATGACAAAACTCAAATAGAATGGTTTTTCTATAGACTGCAATCCCCCAGGAGTAGGCGTAAGGCTAGTTAAAATAGTAATCTAAAACTCAAGTACATTTATCACCCAAAGATTTCTCATCTACACAGCATATCTACAATTAGACTAAATATTCCACTCACTAAAGAAGTTTCAAGAGGGATAAATCTCAGAAGTCAGTATCTTTCAGCAGCTTAACTCCCTCTACCTTGAGTGTTAACAGTCCTGCTCAGACTTTCTCTGCTGTGGCAAACAACTTCCTAGAGGGCAGATGGTTAATAATTTGTGTTCAACAGACTTCCTTATATGGAGAAGGAACAGAAAAGAGAAAACCAAGGTAACAAGAGAACTATGCAATAAGCAAATTACTTCCAGTAGTGAATGAGAATTGAAAATGAGTGTTTATATACTTGCTAACCATTATAAGAGTAAGATTTCCCACAAACAAGGTCTGCATATATAAATAAGGCTTAATAAAATGATAAAGCTAGGAGACCACACTAGGGACTCTGGTCAGGAATCTCATTTCAGCTTTATCAACTGGAAGGCAGCTCGGGTAAAGTCAGAGTCTGGCAGGTGTTGGACAAACGTAGTGAGTAGTTAAGGCCTGTTTTGGGAGCACCAGGGTCTGCAATCAGGGGCCCAAGGCAGCTCAGGGACAGAGGCAGGGAAGGCCTCACAGGGTCTTTTCCTGCTGCTTTCCCTTCTGTTAAGACATATAGGGATAGAATTCCCAGGAGGACTCCCGCTGAAGAAGGCAGTCTGAATAAAGCAGCCTTCCTAAGTGGAGGGATTTTTGAGACACCTCACTGTGGTTCTTGTTCATTCCTTTCCTACTGCTCTGTGGAACAGCTCCTTTGCAAAATCTGAAGAAGCAAGAAAGAATGCTGGCTGTAATTAAACCCACTTACCCTTGCTTTCACTGTGGCCCACTCCTATTGTACCCCAGCAGCTAAAAAAGGAGAAGACACAATAGACAGTATCCTGTCTAGGAAACGAGTCACACAATCACCTGTCAATTCAGCAAAACTACTGTCCAAATACCAGGGAGAAGCAGGAATGAGAGAAAGGATGTCTAAGCAGAGTACATCTTCCCCCAGAACCAGTGGGATTCTGAAATCTATTTCTTCCCTGTCTTCTGAGCTTCTAGTTCCTAAAAGTGGTTATTAAAAGTTTGTCGATCACAATGTATCTAAGAAAATAAAAGTCAGCCGGGCGCTGGTGGCTCACGCCTGTAATCCTAGCTACTCAGGAGGCTGAGATCTGAGGATCGAGGTTCAAAGCCAGCCTGGGCAGGAGAGACCGTGAGACTCCTATCTCCAATAAACCACCAGAAAACCGGAAGTGGCGCTGTAGCTCAAGTGGTAGAGCGCTCGCCTTGAGCTGAAGAGCTGAGGGACAGCGCCCAGGCCCAGAGTTCAAGCCCCACGGCCGACAAAAAAAAAAAAAAGAAAAGAAAAGTCAATTCACCGGAGAACTGGAGAAAATGAGGAAGGTAAAACACAGCTCAGATGTATCAATGTAAGTGATTTTACTAGGCAGTAAAAGTGTAGCTGTTGATTAAGAATTTGACTTTTCTTTGGAATTCTGCCAGAGATATGAGATAAAATTTAACTTATGCCAATAGAAGTCAAACA
This sequence comes from Dipodomys merriami, assembly GCF_024711535.1. NCBI lineage: Eukaryota > Metazoa > Chordata > Mammalia > Rodentia > Heteromyidae > Dipodomys > Dipodomys merriami. The sequence continues at coordinate 8,961,907 of NW_027204715.1, read as the reverse complement.
ATAAACAAACTAAGTGTCAGATCCAGTTGATTTAGATTAAGAAGGCTTCAAACACATCTTCCACTTTTAGGAACCAATGCTAAATCTATCGAAAAGGGAGAGGAGGGTGGGGTGGGAACTTAGCTATGGTTCAAGAAGTATAGCAACATCCATGAGCAAAAAAAGCAGAGCAAGTGGAAGGCACTGAATTCAAGTTCTGATAATAATGTACATACACGCAAATGCACATACACACACACACAAACAAAAGGTCTTTAAAAATCATTTTAGCTACCAAGTGCTGGTAGCTCACATCTGTAATCCTAAACTACTCAAAAGGCTGAGATCTAAGAATCACCATTCAAAACTACTGAGGGCAGAAAACTTCATGAGATTTTTATCTCCAATTAACCACCAAAAAAAGCCAAAAGGTGGAGCTGTGGCTCAAAGTGGCAGAACACTAGCCTTGAGTAAAAAAGTTCAGGGACAGCACCCAGGCTGAGTTCAAGGTCCAGGACTGGCACACAATCATTCTACTTACATATTTTTAAAACACACTCATCATCTTCAAACAAGCCTAACTTTGAACATCACTACTAACTTCATTTAAATTTTGGTTAATTATTTGAATAGTTAAAATGGCTTCATTTATATCTTCACTTGTGACTTAGATGTTAAGCTGCAAGAATATATTATAACACATCAATAAGTCAAGGTCTCAGTGAAAAGCTTTCAATGATGAATTTACTGCTCTTCACTAATTTCTGCAGTCATTTAAAGCACTCCTTTAAAAAAATTTTCCCTACTTTTTTTCTAAAATTGAGCCCCAAAATTCACTATCAGGTAACTTTTTTCACCTTTTCTTTTCAAAATACTAAGGACCTACTTCTTGAAACAGTTGTTTTGTTGCTTACAATGACCAAAGCTGTAGGCTTCAAAACACAACAGAAGTCACACTGCAAGTGTGGAGGTTGGCTAGTCAATTAAGTGAGGTTAAGAACGTAAATATGAAGAAAAGCTTCCCTTGATTCAAGGAAACCATTAAATCACAGGACAGAAAAGTATGCATGCAACTCCCTCAGAAAGTGACTGACTTGATTTTTTTAGTGTATTCCTTGGAAAGACATGCTACAGCAAGGAGACCAGAATAAAATTTAATAAAAAAGAAACCCAGCATGATAACTTCAGAATAACCACAAACCTTTATTCTCCACATATTCATTTACTGCCAACCAAAGCATGCCAGGCAGGTTAAAAATAATGCATTTATATAAGCACCCCCCCCACACACACACACACACTTACAAGGTTAAATAAGGAGCTTTGAAAGAATGATTTATTGCCACAAGAAAGGGCCCCAAAATAGATTGGCAATAAAAGTGATTGGTCCCAGCGGGATTGAGAACTAATGTAAGCCACGTTCTGGCCATGAGAGGCATCCGGGAAAGAGCTTCAGAGTCCAGGGCAAGCTTCCTAGCCCTGACCCCACCTCTACTGAGTTCCTCTGGGGAAAAGAGGGGAAGGAGTCACACAATCTCCCTAAAAAGCGATTCCTCAGCTAAAAAAAAAAAAAAAAAAAAAAACACCTGTACTAGCTCATATCTTTGAATTCTGCTTTACCTTTTTGAGTGCTATGCTCTGTGAAGTTCAAGATTTGCCAACACTTGCAGAAAATCTCTTAGCTACCCTCTGACACATAATGCTGTCAACTCAATTCACTTTAACATTAACTGTTCTATCAGGTCTACAAATTAGTGATCAGAACTATCAAAATGAAAGACTTTCCCATGCCAAGTTTCCAAGTGGAGAACAAATTAACCGTACATACAGGAGATAAGTGTATGTGTATGTATACTAGGTGACTGGAGCAGAAGGAAAGGGCCACTACTGCTCTAAAATCCAAAGAAAAATGGGGAACACTATGTAGGCACTTGATTTGAGGAAACAACAGAGGTCGCACAGAAAAGGAAACTGCTTTATGCCATCTCCCTGAATACCTCTCTGAGGCAAGCATCTTGTTCCAGTGCCCAACTCCGCATCTTGGCAGGTGGCAGCACTTCTGCTTGAACAATTCCACTAATGGAGAAATCACACAGCATCCCACTCTATTTTTGAATTGTTCTGTTTAAAAGTTCTAAGCTGAAGTTTTCCTCCTTTCATCCATCCTTGGGTGCCCATTTTCAGACTATGACTACAAAGATGAAGCTTAATGCAGGAACAGAGGGAATAAAAAGAAGAGACAAGCGAACACAACTGCAGGGCTGAGAAAAGAAAGACAACCAGCAAGTACTGTGGCTCACTCCTGTAATCCTAGCTACTCAGGAGGCTGAGATCTGAGGATCATGATTCAAAGCCAGCCTGGGCAGACAGGTCCATCAGACTCTTATCTCCAATTAACCCCCAGAAAACCAGAAATGGCACTGTGGCTCAAAGTGGTAGAGGGCTAAGTTCAAGCCCAACAACCAACAAAAAAGAAAGGCAACCAAAATATAAAGCCTTTGACTAGTTCACATTGATATCTGAAGTATTCATTCTGTTTAAAAACACCCTGGAAAAAAATGTTCATATCTCTCCCTGATCTAAACAAGCCAGAGGAGAACCTATATATCTCTCGTTTGTGTATCTTGGGAAATTAAGTCAGATTTATCAGGATTTGGCCACTTCTTTCTCCCCAACATCCACATTTAATAGAACTGCCCAGGAACACTCTGCATGAACTGCTTTGCCAGAGAGCATCTTTGCCCAAAGCCTGCCCAGACCAGGACAATCCCTGCCCCACATCTATTCAACCTACCAGTCTCTCTATACTCTCAGCTACCTATCACTAGCCTAGATGTCACAGCCAAGATCAAGAGCACACATTCTGGGAAAATAACTTCTCAAATGTCGTTCCAGACAACCTCTGGGATGGGTCACTGATAATCTGCCCTGGCTTCTGAGGACAATTCATCCAGCTAAAAGTCAAGACACTGGAGAATGAAAGAAAGGAAAAAGGCAAGGAGCAACATTACCTGGTTCTGTCCTGAAACCCCAGCAGCACAAGGAAACGGCGCAAAGCAAAGGGATAGTGCAGGGAAAACCACTGACAGGTCACAGCTTTTCTGTGGGTGTCCAGTCAAATCAGATTCTTCAGAAACAGGAGGAAAAGAAGTGTTTCCTAAACCATGCATAAAGTCTGGTCTCACAAGCAACAACAACAACAACAAAATACTTTTTTCCTTCTTTAGGGCACAAGAACCTGATAACAGAGGAGCAGCTGAATTTTGCCCAGAATCTATTATTCCATAATAGATGATCGAAAGAAGACAGGCTAGACTGTGGCTTCCCAGTTCTGTTGTTAAGAGCTAATACCCACAATCTTTCACCCAAAAAAAAAAAAAAAAAGACAGCTAGGCAGGCAGGCAGGCTGGCTGGCTTTTCATCTGAAGGAATTGAGGTTTTCCTAAACCCTGGCTTTCTGCAGGGAACTCGGGCGAAGAGCAAAAACCCAAGCTGACACAGTAGAGACAGAGTGTATCACTCTCAGCCACAACCGACCCGCTAAAAATGAATTTTTAAAAAACCCTGCCTGGCAGATTTGGGGGGGAAAAAAACGAAAAACAAAAAAACGGAGGGAAGACAGTACTACACCAGGAGCCTAACCGGCGCGGCCAGCTTCTGCCCCGGCCTCCCCGCTCGGCTCCGGGTTACCAGGACGGTGGAGGTGTGCTCTCAGAATCCGGGAAGCTCGTTTAGAAAGAGGCCCCGGAGCAGCGCGCGCCGACGGCCTGGCTCCCGCTGCGGCGCCCCAGCGCAGATCGCTCCCCGGACTCTCCGGCCTCCGCAGCCAGTCCAGGAGGCCGCCACCCAGCAACCCGCACACGCCCCAGCCCGCACGCCCGCCCCTCGGGGACCCGACCTGGCCCGCCCTCCGCCGCTCTCCAGCGTGCCGTCTGCATCTCCCGGCAGCCCGCGCCTGGGCTGCCAGGGACCGCGCTCGCTCGGGGTCGCGGGTCCCAAGGCGGCGGCCGCCACCGCCTCCTCCTCCTCCTCCCGCAGCTCCGCCGACGCCTGGGGCGCGCGAGCAGGCGGCACCGGGAGCGGGACGCGAGCCTGGCTCGCGCGGGATCTGGGTCGCGGCGGGAGGAGGAGGCGCCGCCGCCGCTGGGGTCCCCCGGACGCCCCGTCACGCCCCCGCCCCGGGTCGCACAACCTCCCGCCGGCCGCTCCACGCTCGCCTCGGCCGCCGCTGCCCCTCCTCGCTGGGGCGTGGACACGGAGCCCGCCGCCGGGGGACCCCGTGTCCACGCCACCCACGCGGGCACCCCGAGCGTCCCGGCTCCGCGCCGCTCTCCGGGCACACCGCATCCCCAGATGTCCCCCCCGCGTGGCCGCCCCCGGAGACTCCGGCTCGGCCACGGCCCACCCCCCCCCCCCGCCCTTCCCGACGCAGCGGCTGCCATGGCTGCCCCGTTTCACAGAAGCGTAGACCGAGGCCGGGAGATGACAGGCCAGAGCAGCACCCGTCGAAAAAAACAGGTCGCTTCGCGGGGTGCAGGGGAGGCCCGGGGACAAGGGGACTCAAGACCAGCACGGAGCAGGAGCCGCTTTCGGAGCTGCCCGGCCCCCGTCCGCCCGGCCTCCACCCGAGGGGCCTCCACCCACGCCGCCTCCCCGGCCCTCCCGAGAAGGAGACAAAGAGCCGGCGCCCCAACCCGCGGAACCGGGGCCGTCGGGGGCCCGGGGCCTCCCCGGCAACCAGGGGCTGGCGCTGGGGAGGAGAGTCGGCGGCGTCCGGGCCGAGCCGCGGCGCGTGGGGCGACGCGGACGGCGTGACACGCGGGCGGGGGTCGCGGAGCACCGGGATGCGGTGACCCGGGAGGACCAGGAACGCGCCGGGCCCGGCCGGCCAAGGCCGGCGGGTACCCGGCACGCCGGGGTCTGCCGGGCGCGCGGGGCCGCCTGGCCGGAGCGACTCACCCGATCGGAAGAAGGCCGCGACGTCGGCCAGGTCCTTGGCCGCCTCCTCGGCCCCCTCGCCGGCGCCGCCTCCGCAGCCGGAGCCCGCCGCGCTGGCTGCTGCCGCGGGGCCGGAGGACGCGGCGGGGGCGGCGGCACCACCGCCGCTGCCGCTCATGGCTGCGGCAGCGCCCGCGGCCGCGCCCGCCTCGGGCCCCGCGCCCCTAGCGCCGCGCGCCGCCCGCCCTGCACCGGGCCTGGAGGCGCTCAGCGCCTCGCTGCCCGCGGCCGGCGCACGAAGGCAGAGCCCCGGGGCGGCGGGCGGCGGCGGCTCGGCCCGGGGAGCGCGCCCACATAGACCGGGACTCCGCCCGGGAAACGCGGACCGGCCGCGGGGCGGGAGCGCGGAGCCACGGCCTTGGCGGCGCCGGCCGGAGCGCGGGCAGCGGCGGACACCGCGCCGCACACGCAGTCCCGAGGGCGGGGGGGGAAAGGCCCGAGGGGTGTCGGTGGCCGGCCGGAGCTTGAGAATCACGGGCGCCGGCGGCAGCCGCGAGCCTCCATCTTGATTTCCGACGGGGAAGGAAGGAGGGGGAGGGAGGAAATCACGGCTGAGGGAACCCGGGTGAAAGGAAAAGGGAGAGTAGGGAAAGGGGAGGAAGGAAAAAAGAGGGGCTTCGGCAATTTCCGGCGAGCCTCGTCAACGGCCCGAGCGTGGGCTCGGCGGGGGCGGGGCCTGCGGGGGGCGGGGCCCTGGAGAGGCGGGGCCACGCCGGGCGGGTGGGCGGGCGCCCCGAGGGCGCGGTGGGCTGGCGGAGAGCCGGCCGCCGCCGCCGCCGCCCGATCTCCCCCCGCCCGGGGCGGCTCCGAGCCTGGGGAGGAGTCGGAAAGCCCTGCCCCACCGAGGCTGGCCTTCTCCGGCCGGGCCTTGCGCCCTGGAGTCAAGACTCCCCAGCTGGCGCGGTGAACGCTGTCCTGTGACGCCAGGGCCGCCGGGTTCTTCCGCCGCCCGGGGGGCGGGCGTCTGGGCACCGGGCCCGTGCGTGCGCCCCGGACGCCGCGCGCACGCACGCGCGCTGCCACGCGCTCGGGGCTCAGGAGTACTTGTTGAATGAGCAGAGAGGGTGGTGGGCAGGGGAGACGAAGGGAATGGGCTCTACCCCAAATCCTGGTCAAGTCCGCGTGTGCCGAGTGAGTCAAGGGTACAAGAACGCCTCTGGCGCGGCTGCGAACGGCGAGAAGGGCAGGGCCGAGGCCAGCAGCGAACGCACCGAATGCTGCAAAACGATGGTCATAACCATTCCCACCCAGTTGCACGTAAACTGGAAACGTCCGTGGTTCGATGAATGGCCCGTGGATGGTGGTCGCTGTGTGGCACTGGATGGGAGCTCATGGACTCCTGTTTGACTTGCTCTAAATGCAGGCGGCGGTATACGCAGGGTCTGTCAGAGGAGGAGACGTGATCGAGCAAACCACTTAGTGCAGCACTCGGATCTGGTTGTTTTTTTTTTTAATACCTTTCTCTGATAAAGGAACCAGGGCTCCTTGGGGGGAAATGGCTGCTCTGGTACTGAGCCTGGAAAAGGATGTTCTCCCCCTTCCCTTGGGGGAGAAATTTTTAACAACCAGGATGGAGTTGGGGGGGGGGCGTAAGGGAGTCGGTGTCAAACAGACACCCGAGAAAAAGGAGCTCTCTTGGCCAAAGCTGGAAATTTTTGAGCAAGAAAACAATGTATTAGAACTGCATGTATCAAATCCATGAATTTATATTAGTATAAATTAATAATCAAGTAAATAAGGCAGAAGAGACAGTGCTTCCATAAGGATAATTATTTATGAGGCTACTGTGCCCTAAATGAGACCGAATAGAGAGCCTGGTTGCACCCTGTAACTTACAAATAATAAAAAATGGAAAGAAGAAACAAAATAACTTTACTTTGGAGAAATGTGACCTCTCTACCTCTGCCAGGTGCCTGGGGTAAACATTAGAAACAGTAACCATGTTGCTAGTCTGTACCCTTGATAAGGTTGATGTGATGAAAATGGCATTCTTCCTCTATGATCTTCCTCACAAAACTCAGAACTCCTGTCTAATAATGAGAAAATCATCAGATGAATGAGGAACTTCTTGTAAGCTACCTCACCAACATGCTCCCAAACTATCAAGGTCAAATGAAGAAAAGTCTGGGAAACTAACATGGCCAACAGGATCCTAAGGAAAATTTAGAACTAAATGGTCTACTTGTAGTTTGGTTTGGTTTGGTTTTGAGATGGGGTCTTGCTCTGTAACCCAGGCTGGCCTAGAACTCCAGATCCTCCTGGCCTCAATACTCCCAGGATTACAGGAGTGTACCACTATACTCAAAGTAGTGTTGTTTTTGTTTTAAACTTTAAATAATTGAACCAAGGGATTTCAGTTCCACATGTCAGTTTGTGAGTACAATGTTTCTTGATCAATATCACCTCTACTGTTCTTGATGGAATCCAAAAGTTAAGAAAATACATTGGGTAAAAAACAAAAAAATAATCTAAATCACCCATGCACTTTAAAGATAAAGTGCTTCCATGATTGTGAAAGAATAAACCCTCCCAGCCTATTAAGGATGCTAAGAATGGCAAAAAAAAAAAAAAAAAAAAAAAAAAAAACTAGGTGTGAGGTATAACTTTTCAGTAAGTGTAAATCTATTTTAAGATAAAAGTTTATTTTTAAAGCTTCTTTAAAACTTGGATAAACAATAACTCGGGTGTGCTGGCGATGTTTTCTTATTTTTCTTTCCTTTACTCTCGATCTCTAATTCCTTTCCACTCTAAGGCAGAAAGTTTCAGAGAAACTCACTTTCTGGGGCTGTTCACTGTTAATCAAGTCCTTGCTCATTCTGAGTTACCCCAAGGTGAACCTGGTGCTTGGTCACCATGAGTAAATCCTGCCAAGTGGTTCCCTCCCCGACATCTGTCTTTCCCCTCAGCATTGCTAGGGCCATGTCTCACTGGGACTCTCTCCCAGCCATGGGAATGCATGCCATCTGGAAGCCAGTGCCCATCAAAGTTACATTCAGCCACCCTGGAGAATACTTAGCTGCTGGAGGAGTACTCAAGATCTTTGGCCCCCCCCACAGCTCCAGGGGACTAAGATCTCTGATCTCCAGTTCCTCATGGCTTGCTGAGCTTCCGTTCTTTCAGAGACTAACTTGGGGATTTAGTGCAGTCTCCACCATGGAAGAATGTTCATTTTTCCTGCAGGAGGAAAAGCTCATTTCAATTTCATCACGCTTTCTTCCATAGTATTTTTTTTTTGCTATAACCTTTGTATTCCTCAAGAGACTTAGCTTTTAATATTCAACAACCTTTTCCTTGTGACGATTCTCTCTGCCCAGAGTTCCAAAAGTATCTTCTTTAAATTCAAAAGCCAAAGGCATACCTACCATAATAACCTCACCCTTTGGACATTGAATGATAAAACACGGCCACCTCCCCAATGCCAAAATAAAATGGTAGAGAAAGGTCAACACTTTGAAAAGATAAAAATTGCTTAGAAGAGAGACAGATTGGGTGATCCCATGCAGCCACAGAACAATTGGTGGTGGACCCAGGAAGTGACAGCTGGAAAACACTAGCTCATGTTGCAGGATTCCTGGGTGAGGCAAGTCCTGAGCGTTAGGAGGGGAATGTGACTAAATGGAATGACTACTAACTAAGAGTGTTAGCGTTTGGGGTAGACAGGGAATGGTTGGTGTGAATTTGGACAGTAAGAGTTCTCCAATCTTGGGAGATGGGCTATGACTGATTTATTTGTCTCAGGTAATCAGCTATATATAAAATAGAATATTATATATAATATTTATTTATTATATAATATTTATTTATTTGTGTTGGAGTATGGGATACATGTACTGGCTCATCCAGACTGCAGTAAGAAAAAAGAGACTGTACATGGGTCTTTTATTCCTCTATTGGGCCAACTGAGCATGTGCAGAGGATTTAAACAGGGTTTCTTGACAGCTGCTGTTGATCCTATCCAACCTTCACAATCCAGTTCAAATTTCATCCCCTTTCATGAAGCTCCTTCATAATTCAAGTTGATCTGTCATTTTGGGATTTAATTGTGTGCTACATTGTATTTTTCATATCTTTCATGTGCAATATCTTCCCTACAAGATATAGAGATGATCCTTTGCAATTAGTACAGAGGCATCAGTGTGCCTGTGTCTCTAGAACCCAATGAGGCCTAGAGACATGAAGCAAAATCTAGAAGGACAGCCAGGCTGTTTACTCAATATCCTGTCTCTTCTTATTAGAACCCAGTCTCAGCTTTAAAAAAAATTTTTTTACTACATTTCCCAACTCTGGTGATCATGTGACAGATGACTGGCCAGTGGAAAGGGCAGACAGTCTTTTTCCCTTTGTCCTCTTCCTTCAAGAACACAGACAAGATGCTAGAGATAAAGAGACCACTCTTAACTATTAGAGCACATGATGCAAATGGATGAGTACACAGCTTAGCTCTGGGCTTCTGATTACACAAGGTCTTAACTTGGGAAGGTGGAGTATTCATCTACATGCAACCAACAGGCCAACCATGGTTGTGTGTGCACAGTCCTGGGGCTTGAACTCAAGGCCTGGGTGCTATCCCAAGATTTTTTTTGCTCAAGGCTAGCACTCTACTACTTGAGCCACATCTCTATTTTCAGCTTTCTGGTGACTCATTGGCGATAAGACTCTCACCAACTTTTCTGCCCAGGCTGGCTTTAAACCTCGATCCTCAGATCTCAACCTCCTGAATAGCTAGGATTACAGGCATTTGCCACTGGCACCCAGCTGCTGGCTGTGGTTCTTTATCAGCTCTATCAACACTTCCACTAAAGGAACAGTGGAGATCTTGGGTTGTAAAGAAGCTGGAGAAAATTATAACCCTGAGGGGTCTGGGAAGGGAACCGTGCAGATCCAAGCAGAATCATAGGATATATAATGAACATGTGGTTGAAGTTGCTGGGTTTTTTTTTTTCATTTTTGTTATTGCTGTTGTTCTTTCCCTCCCACCCTGTCCCCCCCCCCGTTTTGTCTGGGATTTTTTTTGCTGGTTTTGTTTTGTTGGCTTTTTACAGTAGTAGGGATTCACACTTGGGATTCACACTTGCTAGTCTGGTAAACCACTGCTTAAGCTATGCCTCCAGCCCTTTCTGCTCCATTTGCTTTTTATATAGGATCTCATTGTTATGTTCAGTCCAACCTTGGACTGTGAGTCTCCTATTTATGGCTTTGAAATGAGTCCAAACATGGAAGCTTCAAAGTTTTATTATTGCTAGCATATTCATAAGAGAAATGTGTAGGAGAAAGGACAATCCTGTGTTTACTACCTTACCTTCCAACTGATCAACATTCCAGGTTTGTTACTTAAGAACTGCTGACTTTCTGTCCTCAGCTAGTAATTTTTAAAGAAGTCCAAATTGTTCCCCAGCCCAAAATATGCAGGCTTTAGGAAATTCTACCTAACCAACCCTTCATCTTGCAGATTTCTCTGTAAGTGATAAATCCTCCTGTGAGTGCTAACACCTTAAACCTTTATCATTTAATCCCTTATAGAGAAGATTACTGGATTAGTCAGCATCGGCTGAGAGTAATGCAAGATTAAAAAAAAAAAGAGCACCACTTTGCTTTGTGCAAAGCTTGTCTTGCTGCTTCTGTCCAGGGCAGAACCTGAATGAGACTGCTCTGATTCATCTTTATCTTTTAGGGTTACTGCTTGCTCAATTAATCTTCAAGCCTCCTATTTTGCACCAGATACTCTATAAAGAGTCCATATCCAGCTTATATTTTAGGGTCACTGGGTTGCTCTAGAAATCCTCATTTATTGATACAGCAAATACATACTGAGTCTCTGACAGATCCTCATATCTATACATACAGATAATGTATCTCTCAGATGGGAGTGGAAATCTGCACTTACTAATTCATTCTGGCAATTTGAGATTGTAACATAAATTCTTTCCTAGTGAGTACTTTTTTAAAAATCATGACTAGTTTTTTCTCCTGTCAGTTGCCAGAATCTCAGTTGGCTTTTTTTTTCTCATTTTTATTGTAAAGGCAATGTACAGAGGAGTTACAGTTACAGTTACACAACTCAGGTAATGCGTACTTTTCTTTTTGAACAGTATCACCTCCTCCCTCATTTTCTCCCAGTTTTTTCCCTCTCAACCTTCCTCACCCCAAGTTATACAGTTCATTTCCAACATAGTGTTGTGTGAGTATCACTGATGAATTAGTTCATCTTTTTACACAGTGAGACTAAAGGAGGATATTCTTAGGAGAGGATCACAAGGGCTCAATAGCTATGTGCATAGGATCATATAAAACATTGCTTTTCAAAATGAACGCCAAGAAATGGAAACAAGAGGTTTTTTATTTTACTTTTTGCAGTTCTTTTTTCTTCTATTTTTCCCTCTTTTGACGCTCTTTTTTTTTCTGTACCTGTTGTTTTATGTATTAGTTTATCTGATTTGAGGAGAGACAGCACAGAAATGGTGGGAGTACTTTTATTTTCATTCTGTGAACAAAGTTTTCTTTAAGCCAAAAGTATTCTAAAATTAGCAAAAGTTGTTAGTAGAAATTCATATTGAAAAATATAAGAATTCCCTAGTTTTGTCTCTATTATGCTGATACTAAGCCACATTTCCTAAATAACAAATTACTCATCTGCAACATTAAGACTATTTTCCTAGAATGTAGTTTTTTTTATTTCTGTGCCTCAAAACAAAATGGACATCAACTTCCCAGAAACATGTAGACATTGCAATTTACTATAGATTCCAGGAATGATCAATAGAAGCCAAACTTCTTGCTTCACGGAGCTTACCTTCTAAAGGGGATGGGAGGCGTAACATACATTAAACAAGTAAAATACATTATGATTAAAGGGTAAGTACAATGCAGATTAACAGAACAGGGAAAGGGAAGGGCACTCCTAGGGGATACAGCCATGTGACATCAGAGCAAAAATAAGGAAGACATAGGAGAATAAAATTGGTGTATGTCGGGGAACAAGAATGTGCCTGAGCCTGGCACCTGTGGCTCCCGCCTGTCATCCTAGCTACTCAGGAGGCTGAGATCTGAGGATCACGGTTCAAAGCCAGCCCAGGCAGGAAAATCCGTGAGTCTCTTCTCCAATAAACCACTAGAAAACTGGAAGTGGAGCTGTGGCTCAAGCAGTAGAGCACTAGCCTTGAGCTGAAGAGCGCAGGGACAGCACCCAAGCCCAGAGTTCAAGGCCCAAGACTGACCAAAAAAAAAAAAAAAAGAATGTGCAGGAATGGGAGCAATGAGCACAAAGGTCCTGAGGTAGGATTAAGCCCTGCTACGTGGTCACGTGTTGGGGAAAAAATACAAGATGTGCTTGATGTGATATAGAAACGCCATCACTTTAAACCTCCTAGCTGCTGTGTATAGACTATTAGTCACAATAGATAGTGGATAGGGGTTATCCATCATGGGAAGATTCCAAAAGTTCTGGATTTTTTTTTTTTTTGTCATTCACTAGAGAGCAAAAACTGACTTAACATCACATGGTGCTATTTGAACTTTTTCTCATGGAGGTTGAACGCTAGTATTTTTTGCAGCAGAAACATCAAAGCATGTGTAGTGCTGCTGGAAATATTAAACATTTCACGGTTTCCTGCTCAGGCTGGTTTTGAACTGTGATCCTCAGATCCCAGTCTTCTGAGTAGCTAGGATTACAGGCGTGAGCCACCAGCACCTGGCCTAAAATATTTTAATGAGCAAAAAGGGTCAGAATTCTGAAGTCCCTCCGGCTCCTAAGATTTTTAGATAGGGGATTGTTGACATACAGATTGTATGTGAGTCAGATGTGAAGGCACATACCTGTAATACTAGCACTCAGGGAGCTAATGCAAGAGGTGTTTAAGGCCATCCTGGACCATATACTAAGTTTGAGGCCAACATTGGTTCCAATGCACAACCCTGTCTCCAAAAAAGGAAAAAAAATAACTGGAGTCCAGTAGGTACATGAAAAGATGCTCAACAGTATTAGCCACCAGATAAGAAAAACCAAATCATGATGAATTACACTTCATACTCCCAATTCCTAAAGTAAAAAGACAATAGCAAGTGACAAGAATGTAGGGAAGCTGGAAATTCATTCATCGCTGGTGAGAATGTAAACATGCAACTACTTTAAAAAACAGCTTGGAAACTTCTTTAAATGGTTTAGCAGAGTTATTGCTGTATGAGTCAGCTACTCTCCTAGGTATATGCTGGAAAGAAATGAGACATTTTATGTGGACCAAAAAAATGTGTGTACAAATGTTCTTAGAGTGTTCTTTGTAATAGCTAAAAATGGACATAATCCAGATGCCCATCAACTGATAAGTATACAAAGAAATGTTACCTACCCATACAATGGAATATTATTCAATCATAGAAGGAAATGAAGGCTACTTGCTACTATGAATAAGCCATAAAAGCATTATGGTAAGTGAAAGAAGCCAGACAGAAAGGACAAATATGGAATGATTCCATTTCTATGAAATATTAGGAAAAGGTAAATCCATGGAGGTAGAAAGTAGATTAGAGATTGCCAAGGTCTGGAAAGGGAGAAAAGGCAAATAACTCCTAATATGTATAGGTCTGAATGCTTACAAAATGCTTCAAATTAGATTAATTGAATTGTATATACACTTTGAATGGCTGAATTCTATCCCAATATAGCTAAGCATAGCCAAAAATTCAGTTTGATTGATCATGGCAGTGGCTAATTCAAAACAAGGAGGTAGAATGTCCAGGCAACTCAGAAAATTGTCAGGACCTAATATTAATCATACGTATTTTTTTAAAGTTAGAATGAGAGCTGGAGACACAGCTCATTGACAGAGCACTTTTCCCAGCATGTGTAAAGCCCTGAGTTCAATCACTAGCACTGGATACTCACATACACACACTAACAAAACTCTACTGACCACAATGGGGCTGCTGTGGCAGAACAAACCCTCATGCAAGCTTCCTCCCGGTAGGAAAAATACAACAACTGTGCGATTCAAGAGTCTGACCATGAACCTCACCATAGCCTCAACTGCAGGCCTGCCAGGGCCAGCTGGAAATGTCCCTGGCAGGTGCTGGCCTTGACCAGCTGCAACGCATAGAGCTACCCTCTCACAGCCAGCCAGAGTGTGGGAAGCTGTCACCCACTTTCTTAAGGAAGAGGCATGTGGCAGTTGTTTCCATTGAGCTCTGCAGTTTTATGTAGAGTATGTGTCTGGCGGTGGCATTCCCTCTTCAGTCGAGTGTTGAAGAATTTGCAAAATGACATGAGACAATTGTAACAAAGTCAGGGCAGAAATTCCACCTGTCACAGTGGCTCAACCCTGTAATCCCAGCTACTTAAAAGGCAGTGATTGGGAGATTGCTATTTGAGCCAAACCTATGCAGAAAGAAGTTTGTGAGACTCAGTCTCACCAATGGCAGAATGTGTGTGGCACATGCCTGTCATACCAGCTACAAGGGAAGCAGAATGGCTGCACAAGTAGGAGAAGCTGAGCCCAGGCCAGCTTGGATGCAACTTTACCTAGAAAATAGTCCAGTCCAGTGAAGGGCTCATTACTCAAGCCTATAATCTTAGCTACGCAGGAAGCTAAGATGTGGAGGATCAGAATTCAAAGTCAGCCAGGGCTAAAAAGTCTGATTTCATTTCTAATTAACTAGGAAGATGCCCAGCTGGCTGGGTTGTAGAACACAGTAGTTTGTGATCAAACCAGCTAAGTGAGAGTGCGAGGCCCTATAGTCAAGCTTTAGTTCTGGCATTCACACACAAAAAAGAAAATATACAATCCCTAAAGGTAGGCTTAAGTGGTACAGTGCCTGCCCAACAATCGCAAAATAAAAAAGAAGAGTGGAAATTACTAGATGTTGTGGAATATGAGATTCATAAATGGTTCTTAAAATGATTCTTGCTACAGTTTCTGGATGCAGTACTTTAAACATGGCAACCAATAGTTTGCAAGGAGGAAACCGGGAGAACGAGACTCCAATTTCCTCTCTTCCCAGGCTCACATCTCCTGCTGGTGCCTCCCATTGACCATGTCCAACCCAGAGCCAGAGAGCCATGGAACTAACTGTTGGAGGAGTCTTCACGGGTCAGCTCTCTGAAGACCAAGCAAGGTGATGGAAAATAAGAGTGTGTCCTCCGCAAGAGGTCATGCAGTGCGACCATGTGATGCTCCAGCATTTGGAAATCATAAGCTCATCAACAGACACTCAACACCTCTGATAGCATTATGGTATGAGAAGGGCTCTAAAGGAGGAGACTCAGAAAGACGAAACCCAGTTGCCTGGCAAGACAATTGTGGTTACAAAACAGAATACATGTTCAAATAGCCAAGGAAGTCCAAGCAACTCAGAGAACAGAGAAACTTATTTTCAGAAGGGGCGATGAGAAAAGTTTCTAGATCAGAACTTGACTTGCCTTTGGTCAAAATCCAAGACACAGTACAAAGAATGAGTACAATGTCAGCTTTTAAGCAGACAGTAGAGATAAAATTATCCACATGGAATAAAGAAAACTGGACTTCTGTCTATATCACTAAACATTTAGGTAGTTGCATAAAGAAAGCATCAGAGCCAGGCGCTGGTGGCTCTCGTCTATAATCCTAGCTACTCAGGAGGCTGAGATCTGAGGATCATGGTTCAAAACCAGCCTGGGCAGGAAAGTCTGTGAGATTTATCTCCTATTAACTACCAGAAAGCCAGAAGTGATTCTGTGGCTCAAGTGGTAGAACACTCACCTTGACCTGAAGAGCTCAGAGACAGTGTCAAGGCCCAGAGTTCAAGTTTATGACTGACTATTGCTGTGTTATCTTATTAATGAATGAAACCTGAAAATGTATGCCAGCCATGTGAGGAAATGAACAAGTGTGATTTTCTTGAGAAGGTAGCAGAGCAGAGTAGTTAAGGACAAGACTCTGAAGATTTTGATATCTGCTCTTTCCATGTTTGTATGACCCTAAAGGAAATTGTCTCATCTCTTTATGCCTCAGTTCCTTTATCTGTAAAATGGAGAAGAAAATAGTACCTATCTGATATTGCTAGGATTTGAAAATTTCCCACAGGCCAAGAACTGAAAATATGCTGCCATTTTCTAGATGCAAATTATTGAGTATTGTTGTTGTTGTTAATTATTTTAACTACTTAAATTTATACTAGCAAATTTCTGCCTTGGATCCAAATATAATTCTAAACATCACACATAGTAATGGCTATTCATTGACTTGTTCAGAAACAAG
This sequence comes from Dipodomys merriami, assembly GCF_024711535.1. Taxonomy (NCBI): domain Eukaryota; kingdom Metazoa; phylum Chordata; class Mammalia; order Rodentia; family Heteromyidae; genus Dipodomys; species Dipodomys merriami. Next base: position 8,945,705 of record NW_027204715.1, on the reverse strand, counting down.
CATGTTAGGAAAGAGATTATAAGAAGTTCAGACTGCTTAGTTTCACAATCAGATTTAATTAGCTTTTGCTACCTGGAAATTTTAAAGTGCTAAGTTAAAGTGAGACTGTGCTTATTGGATATGATCTGCATGGTCTCAGTTGTGTTTCCCAAAACTTTGCTTTATAGAAAAAAATAATATTAGTTAGTATTATTATTAGATTATTTGTAACGAGCCTGGCTTGGTGGCATACATCTATAATACCAGGACTTTGGAGGCTGAGTCAGGAAGATTATGGTTTAGAGTCAGACTAGGCTACAGAGTAATACCCTGTTTCAAAAAACTAAAACCATGAGCCAATCATCCAGATATGTGGGAGCTGAGGTTAGGGGGATTGCAGTGCTGGGCCGCTCCAGGAAGACTTTTCTGTTGGCACATCATGCCTGTCATCCCAGCTATGATGAGAAGCACAAAATAGACAGATTGTAATTCAGGTGCATGCCAGGGAAGGAATCGAGACCTGATCTCAAAATAACCAAATGCAAAAAGAGTTGAGGGCATGGCTCAGCAGTAGAGCACCCACCTAGCAAGCAGGAAGCCCTGAGATCAGCTCCAGTACCACCAAAAAGAAAAAGAGAAGGCCAGATACAGGTCGCCAGCCTGTAATCCTGGCTACTTGGAGGACTGGATTATTGGGATCCCAGTTTAAGACTGAGACCCTCTTTCAACAAACAGCTGGATGTGGTAGCATGCCTGTCATCATAGCTATGCAGAGCCAGCATAGGTGGATCACGCTCAGCAAGATTATGTGAAAAATAACCAATACTATCAGAAAAACAAAATCCACATCAGAAATACTGTGTTTGAATAACTCCAGGTAGATGTACACTATAGCACCTCCTAAGTTTAGCTCATTCTTTAAGCCTTGCTTTTCATCCAATTGTTCAGAATCTGGGAGGGACTTGGGAGATGCTAAACCATGAGGTGGGGAAAAAGTTAAAACAAAACATTTAGTCAATCATCTTTGCATGCTCAGTTGCTGGACAGCTTTGTGGGAGAGATGTGATTTGTTCTACATCCTGAGACTAGATGCAAATGACAGGGATGAAGACTAGACCTGGTAAGGGAGTGTCAGGTCTTGACTGCCAGGTGAAGAACTGTAAATTTCCAACAGGTGATCAGGAGGGGCTGCTTAGGATTTGAGCAGTAAAGCTACATGATGAAAAAGCTGGCCTGGGAGAAATAAAGCTGATCAATGCATGCAATGTGGACCAAAGGAAGAGACAAGTAACAGGGACTGCCTACCAGTGATCCAGGTCAGAATTTCCCACTGGTGTGCCAAGCCTGGGTTGCTGGTATGTCAACTTAATAGATCTTGATACCCACCGATGCATCCCAATCAGGTCTGAGTGGTACCAGAGCCATTTACATGCAGCCTTGACAAATCCAGTGTTAGGAATAAACAATACCATTTTTGTGTGTGCCATGGCATGAGCAAAGGTACAGAGCTCTAACTTAACTACAAAGGCCAATGACAGGAGACATGCAGAAAGAATGGCTGGCAGGAGCATGAAAAGAAAGAAAAGCTAGCTCTTGACTATTCTCACAGAAGGAGAACAGACATCCATATTGTATCTAATGAATTCAAGAATGGTGGTGGGTTTTTTTTTCAAATCCAGAAATACTAGGAGGAAAAGACAAGAGTGACCACCAGAAACCTGCAATATCTCATCAAGAGGAGTTCCTAAAGGAGGCAATCTAGTGAACTCTCAGGGATCACAATGAGCCCCAGACACCTACTGATGCCTAGGACACAACCAGCAATCAATGTGCCTGGATCTCACTTCTCTTTGCTGTGAGCAGATCACCTCCCAGATAGCAATCCGCCTCACCAAATAGTTAACAGTCAACATTTGACCACATGGGAGGAGTTGCCTCCTTCTCTGCCTTTTTTTGACTCTTGCTCCAAGGTGTAAATATGCTTTTCTAAGAAGAGACTAGAGGAGAAACTTCTGACCTACAAAGGGAAGCTCTAATTGGATTCTTTCAGCAAGATCCCTCCTCCTCCTCCTCTTCTTTTTCTTCTTCCTCCTCCTAACCTTCCTCCTCCTCATCTTCCTCCTCCTCTTCTTCTTTCTCCTCCTCCTTCTCTTCCTCTTCTCCTTCTCCTCTTCTTCCTCCTCCTCCTCCTCCTCCTCCTTATGCTGCTACTGCTGCTTCTCCTCCTCCTCCTTTTGCTGTTGCTGCTTTTTCTTCTACTGCTCTTCAGTTTTTTGGTGGTTCAGGGGCTTGAACTCAGGGTCTGGGAGCTGCTCCTGGGCTCTTTTTGCCCAAGGGTGGGGCTGTACCACTTTGAGCCACAGCACCACTTCCAATAAGATTCTTCTTGATGAGCTGTCCCCAGCTATTTGCAACTGTGGCAATGAAAGAAACTAACATCTATTACCAAAAATGTATCCTTGTGCTTTTTCTAAAGTAGGGTGACTGCATTTGAAACCAGGCTCTTTCGTTCATTTAGTATATCCTCTCCCATCCCCACACTGGGTGATATTTTCTTGGATATTGGTTGTCATGCTTTTCTGTTTCTTCTTCTTCTCTCTCTGATGCTATCTAAGTGGCACTACATTCTTTTTTCTAGGCAAAACAGAGACGCCATTGCAAAGTAAGACTGTATTAAAGTACAGAGAAGCAGAAGGGTACGCCATGCTGTATCTCCTCAGTCTGGAATGCTAAAAATCTACCTTAGACTGATCATATCCAGATTCTATTACCCTGGAACACTACAGGAATAATAAGGATTTCATATTATGTGCACTACCTTTATTGAGTTCATCTGCATTTGAAGATGCTGGTTATTTAATTTCCCTTTAATGTATAAGAATCCATGTGATCCCTGTTTTAGACTTTAGTAGTAGGAAAGTTTGTCTCTGCTGACAGATGGCTATGCTTCCTTTCCTGAGCTAATGCAAACTATGTAACTCACGGTGTTTCTTTTTATACCTTGGAAGTCAAGATGCTCAGAATTAAGTTATGTGCTTATTTGCATCAACTTTACAATAAGCTCCAATTTGTTATGTGGCCTTATTCTTTATCGATATTTTTAAAGTTTTTACTTTTCTATTCATCCTATACTTCCTTGAGTTCTTTTCTTAATAATATTAGAGATGGATGGATACATTAATGGATGAGTGAATTGACAGCAGCTGGTTTGATGATATATAGATGAATAGACATAAACTCCAATTGGACTCAATGATGAACAAAGGAAAGACAACTCCAGCCTAGTTTCCCCTTTCTGATCTTCTTATGTCATGGACCTACTTGGACTCTTAAGGATCCAGTGACTTCCATTTTTATCAAAATGAGATGATGTGTGGCATAGCAAGTATGAATATGATTCAGAAATCAGAGGCAGGTTCATATTCCAATTTATCTACTGTATCTATGTAAGTGTAGAAGTTTGCCTTATTTGTAAAATGAGGATCACAACATTTCCTACATCATACAGTTGTTATAAAGTTCAGTTAGATTGTATATATATATGTATACATATATATACACACACACATATATATCAGTAGCTGAAGGTAGTCTACCTAGCACACAGTAATGGGTTGCTAAATGTTGGCAGTTGTTGTTATGCAGTTGTGCAATCCTCATTCATCTTCTCTGATCTTCCTTCTTCAAGTAGTCATCATCTTAGAGTATGACCACTGTTACAGCCTTCAAATTTGTCTCAGATTAAGAATCTTATACTGGCCGGGCGCTGGTGGCTCACGCCTGTAATCCTAGCTACTCAGGAGGCTGAGATCTGAGGATTGCAGTTCAAAGCCAGCCCGGGCAGGAGAGACCCTCACACTCCTATCTCCAATAAACCACCAGAAAACCGGAAGTGGCGCTGTAGCTCAAGTGGTAGAGCGCTCGCCTTGAGCTGAAGAGCTGAGGGACAGCACCCAGGCCCAGAGTTCAAGCCCCACGACCGACCAAAAAAAAAAAAAAAAAGAATCTTAAACTGAATGAATACATTACCTAATTCAATCCCCCCTTATATCACACACATTAACCAGTAAGCCTTGGCAAGAGCACTGTCATGCCAATGGTGACATGATTGCACAATGTAGTCTTCAGCACGTTGAGAACTTAGCCATTCATAGGCATAAACTATGAGCCATTGAGCACCTTATATTTTTATGAGCCAGCTAGAAAGGGAACTGAGGCAGTCAGGATACATCTGACAACCAGTGGGGTGGCCTGCTCATAGAGCCTACGAGGTGACTCTGCTACCATGACTCCTACCCCGCGGAGAGAGATAAGGTCTGATAAGCTTTCACCAGAAACAGAACTAGGCAGAGAGTTAAGATTTGAAGAAATGAACTTTAGTCCAACCCCCTAGATAAGTCTCAAAAGAATGAAAACTGAAGTAGCTGGTCACCAAATCTGTTACACATTAAAGTTCAAGTCATAGATGGATGTGAAATTCTTTTGGGAAATGAATGGTGCTCACCTGTCCTTACTCTTCTGCAGCCCACAGCCAGCATCGGACTGTACAGCACTTGGGCTAGTGGCTCACGGGTGGAGCTTCAGGAGAAAAACTGGCAGCAGTGGGAAATCCAGACACAGGCAGGGCCTGCTGAGCCTGAGGGGAAGGGCTTACACCTGTGAGTCCCCTGTACCCTCTCCAAGTACTTAGGGGCCGAGGACTGCTTTGCAGCAAGTTAAGATGTTGCACTGGAGCAGTGAGTAAGCTAGCCAATAGAGGTTGAAGATGTATGATTTTGTCATGTCATTCGTCTCTGCACATGCCTGGGATGAAGGAAATCTTGGGAGGAAATTCACATGTGTGTAGAATGGAGACTTCTGCTACCAGGGAAGCATGGTTACTCTGGATCTTCTCCACCCCTCCACTTCCTTTGAGCTTTTGAACACAATTGTTAAGAAGCTCCTGAAGAACTGATTAGGTTGTATCACTCTTTCTCCAAGAACTTTGATTTCCTACCTGACCTTTAGAATGACCTTCAGACTTAGTATGATACTAGGGTTATCTCATTACTCTTCCACACCATATAATTTCCTGGGTCCCTTTATCTATCTATCAATCTATCTATCTGTCTGTCTGTCTGTCTGTCTGTCTGGCTGTCTGGCTGGCTGGCTGTCTGTCTACCTACCTACCTATCTGTTCCGGTGGTAAGGATTGAACCCAGGGCATTGGGCCTACTAGGCAAGTATCCTACCACTGAGCTATCTCCTCAGCAGGACTGTCATTCCAATCCACGTTGTGAAGCTTGCATCAAGCAGAGATGATGCTCCAGGGGCCTCACAGCTCTGAGATCTCAATCACAGTCTGATGTAGCACTTGGAATGAGTACCACTGAAATGCTATGACCTAGGCACACTAATCCTTTAGCTATAGCCATCGATAGGGCTGGTGTGGTACTCAAGAAGTATCCATTGTCTCATACTCTTCCACCAAACCTGTGTTCACCTCAAGGCCTTTGCTCTTGATGGTCTGGGTAGCACCTCTTTCTCCAAACTCCATGTTTACTTGTCAGCCTATTCAGAGCCACTTACCCTTATCACCTGATCAGCCGTCTTTCCCCAAGTAGTTGCTTAAGAACTGTGATTAGCACATTTTTCATAACCTCCACTGCAGCAACAACCATGCTTTTGGATTTAGCAAATGTTCAATAAATGCCCATTGAAACTGGGAATTGCAAAATTTGATTTCCATCATTTATTTTTGGACAGGAATGTGAGACAAGTCTTTGCCTCTCACAAACTAATTTAAAACCTCTTCTTCAATTACTTTCTTTTGATTCTGCAATAGAATGTTTTAAAAGAGGTTTCCTGTATTAGCACACACTAAAGCAGTAATAAGGGGCTTTGGAGAGCCACAATAATCGCATCAATACGGGTGGAACATCCCGACGGGCCAGGTTCCTTTTCTAGTGTTCCCTTCTGAAAACAGAGAAAAGAACAAAGTCAGGTCTATCAAGCTGAGACATTCAGTGGCCGGATGTAACCCGGCTGAACCACTCTGCTTTTCTAAGCATCTCTGTTTTCCCTGATTATGGCCTCCAAACCAGCAGCCAAAAATATCCAATGTGGGAAAGCTTGAGAAAGGGAGCAAAACCAGAATGTTTCAGCCCTTGAAGGGAAAATGTCTTTTGTTGTGTTCTCTCTGTGTGTTAGATCTCAAGACTTACCAAACATTCTCTGAAGTGATAACAGATACTTGTTGAACCCCATATGCTAGGCACTGTGTTGCTAATGCTTTTATTCCATGGGTAGTAACTCTCACCTGTTTTAATGGCATTTCTCCCTTGAATATTCCTGTTGAAAAAAATTAACTTTTTAAGGTCAGTGAGGAATTGTGTTATTTATGTCAAATTTTCATTACATGATGAAACCTCAGCTATCTTTCCATTACTGTGACAAAAAGCTAAGATAGTCTACTTAAGAGGTGGAAAGGTTTGTTTTGCCTTCGTATTTCATCAGTTTTAATCCATAGTGGGTTGGCCCGGCTGTTTTGGGCCTGTAGCAGCACAGCACATCATGGCTAGAGTACATGGTGGAAGAGTCTGTTGACCTCATAGCAGCTAGGAAGAAAAGAGAGAGATGGGGCTGGGAAGGTGGCTCAGTGGTTGAGTGCTTGCCTTGCATGCATGAGACCCTGGGTTTGATTCCTCAGCACCACATAAGCAGAAAAAGCCGGAAGTGGGGCTGAGGCTCAGGTGGTAGACTGATGGTCTACAGCTGAAGAGCTGGGGGACGGCGCCCAGGCCCAGAGCTCAGGCCCCACAAGTGACAAAAAAAAAAGAAAAGAGAGAGATGGGAAATGGTTGGGATCCCCACATCCTCTTTTAAGGAAATATTCCTGACAACCTAAATGATTCCAAGTAGGCTCTACTTCATAAGGTCTTACCACCTCCCAGAGTACAAGTAGGGGACCAAGCCTTCCACAATGAGCCTTTAGGGAACCTTGCAGATCTGAACAATAGCAGATGGTTTCTGCTGGTGTTCACCAGCGTGCGTTTTATTCCTCTCCAAAGGTGCACAGACTGTAATTCCTTGGCCTTCAGGTAGGGTCATGGGACTATCTTCCATCCATTGGGACCTTCATACCGCTTTATTTATTCTCTCTTCTCTATCCACATCAACCTTGTAAGGCAATGTGCCTTTGTATGAAGCTAAAATGGAACAGTGCTACTCAACTGGCAACTGAGTATGATATGAGTAAGATACATTTTTTTGGTTTTGCTAAGCTACTGAAGATCTGTTAGCCCAGCCAATTTGATGAATAAAATACTCTTTCTCTGGATTAGTGATTTTTGTTTCATTTGTTTGTTTTTAAACTCTTTCAGAGGGTCTCAGTGTATTATTTCTCCATTTCAGACATCTGAGACAATGAATAATCTTGAGAAGAAATACATATGTCCTGACAGCAGGTTTTAGTGCTCTTTTCTATCTTCATAGCTTTCCATGGTCTGATCCAGGTAGCTAGATTCCTTGTTTATTTACTGGCACTAAGCCTTACAAAACACATTTTCATGGGTCTAGTTCTTGTTTGTTTTTCCTAGGAAGTTGACTAGAAACTTTTTCAGCTCCATAAGCCTGGATTATCCTAATGTGTACTAATGAAATTGAATTCAGCTCTACAGATGCTAGCTGTACCTTCTGGAGTAGTCGTAACAAGACTCTTGGAAAGGGTTCAAGGGCCTGGCTGTCTCCATTACTTACCTCCTGTTCTCTCTCTGGCTTCCTGCAGCTTGGCTTTCTTTCTTCTCCTGGCTCCCTGAAGCTTCCCCTCAGCAGCATCACCCAAGAGACACTTCCCAGTCTTTACTGTCTGTGCAGGAATGGCACTGGTAGGAGATGCTTCTTCTCCCATCTCCATAGTTCCATCTAAGTGGTTGGTTTACCTAACTGGTGAAGAGTTTAAAGGAGGAACTGGGCAGACACAGGCTGCTGGCAACAAGTCCTTAAAAGCTACTTTTGCTGAAAAGCAATGCTTCCCTAGTAGTGCCTTTAAATGAACTATAAGCAGGCATCCCTTCCTTCACTTGTATCTTTTGCTTTCAGCCATTCTGTGATGTAGGTACTTTATGGTCATCTTAGAACCCAGAAGAAAACTAGATGGGTGACCTGACCACCTAGCAGCTGTCAATTAGTCTTATTGTAACAATTGGACCAATCCTGAGAAAATGGGCTAACAGACCACTTGCTGACCACAAAAACATATTGTGAGTAAGACTTTTTAACTAGGTAAACTTGTCTTTTCCTTCAGTTAGTTCTTTAGTCTATTTTAACCTATAGTTCATGCCTGTACTTTGCAGGTAGCGAAGAAGGGGCTTAAAGAGTTATCTTCCCAGGTCTGCCCATGCCAATGATAAATCTTTCCTTGCCATTCACCGTGTTCTTTGTGTATGGGAGTTAATAGCCAGATGGACATTTAGAAATCCAGGAGTTTGGATCTGGGCTTAAAACTAGGGTTCTCTTACCCTTCCCTTTTTCTCTTAGGAGCAGGAAGCAGCTGCAAAAGGGAGCTGGAACATTGCCCTGCCCCTCCTCTGTGCCCCCTGTGGGGAATCTCTGCTGGCCCAGTGCTAGACGTGCCTAGACAAGTGGGGATTCAGGTTCAATACAGTGAGTTCATCAGTGCCACACATCTAAGCCACAGCTTCCATGATCAGCCTTATCTGGAATGAAGGTGGTAGTTAGCTCTCTAAATGCCTCCTCCCTTTTTATCTTAGTCAGTCCAGAAAGCAATTAGGGAAATCAGGAAATGTTTCTGGAGCTCCCACAAACCCCAAGTATGGTTTACCAACCCTCCTTAGTTATTACTCTCTTCTCTTGGCTTGTGTGATATTCTAAACTTTCTTGATTTTCCTCCCAGCTTTCCCACGTTGTTCCTTTTCCTACATTGTTCCTTACACACCATGCTCCTTATAGTTCTAATAGCCCGAGGCATATTTATCTTTCCTCACATAAATCTGTAAGAAAGGCTGGGCCAGATATGGTGGCATACTGAGGAGGCAAAGGTGGGAAGATTGTACTAGTAAAAGCTTGACACCCTACCTGAAAAACAAGCTAAAAGCTAAAGGATTTGAGGCTATGGCTCATGTGCAAGTGTGCTCAGCTGGCAAGCATGGAGCCCTGTGTTCGGTCACTAGCATCTTAAGAAAATGTATGAGACTTATTTTCCCAAATGGATGCCTGTGGCTGAGTCCTTAGTCTGTTTCTTTTATCAGCAACTCCTTTTGAGCTCCAGATACACATGGCAGCTACTTAGTGAACAACGGAAAGGTGTTTCATCTCCACATCTCCTTCTCATCCCTTTCCCTGAAACTTCCTTCACTGTAGCAAGTGCCACTGTCATTCATCCATCCTGACATCTGGCCATCATCTTGACTCCTCTCCTACCCCACACCTCTTACCTCCTGTCTGTCATTTAATTCTCTTGATTTTTACCACCTGATGATGATGATGATGATGATGATGATGATGATGATGATGATGGTGATGGTGATGATGATGATGATGATGATGATTTTGGATCTGTCTATATTTTTCCATCTCAAGTCACCATCACCTCTCACTTGAGTTACTATGAAATCCAAAATTGTTAGATCTCTCTGACCATTTTTTTAACCATACTATAATTATTACAGTGATTCTAAAGTGTACTTAGAAGACTTGAGCTTAGAATCCTTCAATGGATTCCTACTAAATAGACAACCTCTGGCCCAGATTTCCCCTTCAGGTTTGCCTTTTCCTGTCTCCCCTATCAAGCTAAGCTGTTTACACTGTAGCCCGGTGCATGTAGATTTCTCTCTGCATGTCATTACTATAGCCCATCCTTCTGTATGTCTTCATAGACTGCTCATTCAAGATGAGCAGTCAAATCTGTTTTCACCCCCTGAACTGTGTATGTCTCCACAGAGTCCTGTGTTTAGTTTCTCACTTCCTGTCACTGTACTGTAATGTACTTGCTGCATATGTTTCTTTATGGGACCATATTGGTGGTGAACTGTGTTGCACCAGCCAGACGTCCCTTCAATGAAAGATTTGTTGCCACAACTGCAAAGGCATCATCATCAGAGATGCTCAGCTGTCACCCTCTTGAGGAATCGCCGGGTCCTCCTCAAGGCCACACCGACTCCCGCGGAATCCCATATACAGATTGCTGTGCAGTATAAGCACCTGCACATCTCAGCCAAACTCAAGACAAACTGGACAGGCTAATCTGACTCTTCAAGGTTGGCTGAGACTGCTGTTGGGCCTGTCTTGAGAGGACAAATACCTGATGATCTTCATGTTAGTAGATGAACCAAGCCATTCACTCACACCTAAAAAGGCCATTCTCCTTGGGAGTTGTAAAGCCTGAAAAACTATTTGCATTTCAATAGCCATCATGAGACACTTAATTTAGGTAAAATTAAATCTGTTCCAAGCAATATCCTTGTGAGGTAATAGAAACGTATTCTCCCATCTTGGAGCAGGCTGGCTTCAGAGCAAGGAAAGAATTTCCACTCAAAGTGATGACAATGTAGCATGAGTCTGTGACAGCTGGTCCAGGGACAACTAACATTCATTTTATTTAAATACTGTAAATGACTTGGTGAACTGACTTTATTTTTCAGAGTATCTATAGGTATTTATTTCACTCCAGACACAATAATTTAATGAATTGGCAGATGTTGGCATATTAAGAGAGATGATTTAATTTAAATCCAGATTCTCAAGCAGAGTAGTATGTTTTTTTTTTTGTCAAAGTATGACCTTCAGAAGGAAAACAAGGTAAAACTGAAGCAATGGAGAGAATTATACTAGAGTTATTTTTAAAATCTTCCTTAGGGTTCTCAGAACTTCCTGTTTGAAGTAAATACTTTGACAGGAAGTTCTGAGAACAGGCAGCATGACAATATGTTTGATTCTTGTCAAAAGAAAAAAATTACAGAAAAAAATAGAAAGGCATGAGTGTCTGATGGGATGCTCTCACTGATTCCTGTCACTTGTCACAGACATGGGGAAACGTGCTCCATGTTTCATGACTGCATTGGACATGCCATTCCACATGTCTGCATGTGGAGAGTTTTGGATACATCTGTAGGGAAGCATTGTTTTATCCATACCTATCTGAACACAACATGTTTCCACTGGTTGGAAACAGCCTAACAGAGGTACCGCCCCCCCCCCCCACCTTGCTTTGTCCTGGTTGCCCACTTCAGAGACCATATCCCTTGTCATGGGAAAGTTTCTGATGAATTGAGAAACTGTTGAGAGAGAGCTATAGACAGCAGCTTGATGGTTATTTTTTCATTTCTAAGCCTCCTATGATGCTCATTTCTCTCCACTCAACACGTGTTCTCTTCACCCCAGCACTTTTTTTTTTATGATGCCAAGTATCTGCCAGAGAAAATGATAAGGCAGGCAGCCATGAGCATGAGAACCCAATTTTGAACAGTTCATATGCTTGGAAAATGTGTTCTTCTTTTTTTTCTTGGCCATACAAATGACAAGGTAAATGTAGACACTGCCTGCTTGCCCAGCTCAGGAAATGTGTGCAGGTGGTCACTGAAAACTTTGTGTCTCAATTTACTACAGTTTCCAGAGAGTTCCAGCCTTGTGAATGGCGAGTCTGTGTGTGTGTGTGTGTGTGTGTGTGTGTGTGTGTGTGTGTGTGTGTGTGTGAAGCAGATGCTGAAGCTGAGTAGACAGAAGCCACGAAGCTAATGTTGTATTGTTGGTACCTGGCCTGGGCCGTGGTTCCCTGGGGGCTAGGCTCTCTCTTGAAGAAGCCCTGGCTCCCAGTGGCAGCCTCTCAGCTGCTCTCTCAGTTTCTGGCAGCCGTTCTTGGTGACACACACACATACTTCTGTGTCCCTTCCCTCCCTTTTAACTCTGCCACCGACTAAGAGGCTGACTGGAGAATCAGCAGTGGCTTTCAACTGGGGCCTTTTGTCACTGAACAATAGTCAAGGATGACTTTCTACTGCAGTTCCTGTCACAGTGGGATTTCCTTCCTCATGGGCTTTCACAGCTGTCTTTGTCTTGCATTGTGTCAAACAGAAGCCTGTGGGCTTAAAAGCCTGCAGTAAAACCAATGACAGGAGTCCTCCCAGGAACAGCCCAGGGATGTCCTCCCCCAACCTCCCAGGCTGAGGCCTGGCAGGACTGACATTGGTGAATCACAGGACCTCTTGCCCTCAGCATCCTTCTCCTCTAGAGACTGCTGAGGATGGGCTGGGAAGGTGGCTCAGTGGTAGAGTGCTTGCCTTACATGCATGAGGCCCTGGGTTTGATTCCTCAGCACAACATAAGCAGAAAAAGCCAGAAGTGGTGCTGTGGCTCAAGTGGTAGAGTGCTAGCCTTGAGCTGAAGAGCTGAGGGACACCGTTCAGGCCCCATGAATAACAAAAAAGACTGCTTAGTACTTTCAACTTTTGGAGTGGCTTTGGTAATGCCAGGTGGAGATAAGTAGCAAATCCCAAGGATTCTTCATTTGTAAGCCTCCTGGTAAACTCACCAAGAAAAACAAAAACAAAAAACAACCTTGTGAGGTCATTGGTTTTCTTGAGCCAATGTCACAAGCTTCATGGATCCAACTCAAAACTACCCATGCAAGTGTCCTGGAAGCCTGTGAACTCACTTCAAATGATTTTGCTGCTTTGCTACAGTTGGAGCTCCTGTTTTGGAACTGTTTTATGATTTGGTAAATTCAATCATTAATAATATAAAAGAATGTAAATGACCTAAGGGGCTAATAATAAAGAATGGGTGGGCTGGGAAGGTGGCTCAGTGGTAGAGTGCTTGCCTTGCATGCATGAGGCCCTGGGTTCGATTCCTCAGCACCACATAAACAGAAAAAGCTGGAAGTGGCGCTGTGGCTCCAGTGGTAGAGCACTAGCCTTGAGCTGAAGAGCTGAGGAACAGTGCCCAGGTCCAGAGTTCAGGCACCATGACTAGCAAAAAAACAAACAAACAAACAAACAAAAAAGAATGGGTAAGTGAAAAATAACAGCCACATGGCTGTGGTCCCCGAGTTTGGGAGGCTGTGACTGGAGGGTTGATGAACCCAGAGCTCAAGGCCAGCCTGGCCAGCCTGAGACTTCATTAACAACAACAAAAAAAGGGTAGGGTGGGGTGGTGATATCATATGGTCATTAAAATATTGTTTATCAAGAATGTAGGATTGTGTTTATAGAAAACACAGAGGAGAAAAAGTGTCACGAATATAATTCCAATGAGAAAAAAATACACCTTCCAAATGTTACTAGTCATTGTGCTAAGTTAATGGAATTATAGGTATTTAATTTACTTTTTTTTCTATTTTCCAAGTTTTTAGCCTTGTGATTGTGTATCTATGTAATTTTAAGGAGTATATTTTTTAAGAAGTCTTATGATAGTTATTTCCTGAGAAAGATTAGCTTAATAGGCTTAGAAGTAAATCAGTTTTATTAATTTGTAATTTCCACTTACTTTGGGCAAAAATCACTATTATAGAATTAATTATATTGTCTCTGACTTCAGGCTATTTCTGAAAAAAAAATCAAGTCGACTTTACAGAATGATAAAATTTGCCACCACTAGATATTTCCATGATGGATTCTTTTCCTACTTTGTTTCCTGATATATGCTGGGGTCCTAGCATCGTGTTTGATGCATGGTTGAATGCAGTAAATATTTGCTGAATGCATGAACAGCCATAGATGGCAAGATTAGTTACACCATACAATAGAGAATGAAGGCGGAGAAGCGAAAGGCCAATCAGAGAAACGTTTGCAGATGACAACTCTGGTGGACACAGCAGGGCTTGGTTCATTCTTCCCTAGCTTTACTTCCCAGAGCCACACCTGTCACTCCATTTGGAGATCTGCTTTGGGGTCATGGAGCTTATTTGCCTGTCAAGGCAGGCAGTGCCAGGGAATTCTCTGCCCTAGCAGTCCCTCTCCTCCTGAGTTTCCATGATGCCTATGCTGAAGCTGCCTTCCCGGAGAGACTTCTTCTGAAGTCACATCCTCGCTTGTCTCAGGGTCCCCTTCTGAGAAACATAACAAAGACAAAAGTAGGATGGCTTTATTTGTGATTATAGGATTAGGCAACCTTTCATTCCAAAATAGAACGGATGTTCCAATAAACTAATGGGGAGAGACGGGCTAAAGAAGTAAGAAATAAAAAGAGAGCGAGTAATCTCCACCTTACAAGGTGGAAGCAGACAGACGGACAGAAAATATTTGATTAGCTAGCTTCATGTTCTTTTCTTTTCTTTTTTTCTCTGATAAGGAATAAAGAAAGGGAGAACTCATCACCATGCCAATTGACACTCCTCCGTTTGAGAAATTTGGCTGTTACCTCTCTGATCTCCATCTCTCAAAAGGTCAGATAAACAGCTTTGTTTCAGTTTAGTGATCTGGAACTTCAGCATGACTCCGTTTTGATATTTAATCCTGCTCGTTGCACCTAGCATAGGCGCCTGCTGCAAAATAGTGGCCTTTTGTATTTTGTAATTCAGCACGCCTGTAATGGTGTAAATATGAAATGAGGACCTGGCTGGATGCTATTTTGGGAAGTGATAGAAATATTAGGGCGAGGCCTAGCTGGAGGAAATCAGTGGGTGTATATCTTGGGAAGTGTCTTGTCCCTGGTCCCTTTGTCTCTTGACTTCCTGTCTGCCATGAGGTCACTAGCTCCTGCCACATGACCTACGATGACACATGATATTTTACCTCACCATAGGCCCAGAATAAATGGAGCCAAAGATGGAAACCTCTGGAGCTGTAAGCCCCCCCCCCCAAATAATCCTTCCCTTTACCTTGTTTTCTTTAGCTATTTGTCACAGTGAGAAAAAGTCTAATTGATGTATGATCCAAGGCAATAATGACTTAACATCAAGAAAACAGCATTTTCAATTGCTTTCTGTGTGTCAGAGTTGTAAAATAATAAGCATACTAGCATTGAATGATCTCAGTGATGTCTGAAATAGGGGCCATTAGTACTCCTACTCTTATTTGCACAAGCATAAGGTGGCTAGATAACATACCTTTATATACGTGACTGCTTAGTTGCACAAGGGAGCCAGCCTGGGCAGGAAAGCGAGTGAGATTCTTATCTTGAGTAAATTACCAATGCAACTGGAAGTGAAGCTAAGGCTCAAGTGGCAGAGCACTAGCCTTGAGAAAAGAAGCTCAGGGACAGTGCCCAGGTCCTGAGTTCAAGCCCAGGACCCAAATCAAAACAAACCAAAACAGCACACACACACACACACAGAGAAATGATTGTAGATTTACCCATGCCCTAAACCCTTGTCACTGAGCTAATTATAATAACTTTAGAAAGGTGTAATAGAGTAAAAGTACTCAGGACTAAAAATGTCATCCTAGGAACCATTAACAAAATAAATCAGATCATTCTGTGCCCAATTAAACACATAACGTCAGTGCAACAATGGAAAATTATCAGCAGTTGGATAGTTGTAGGTTAATGAGGAAGCTGACGATGGTAGATCATATTTTCCAAAGATGGCCACGAGATTTCCCATCTCTCATGCTTTTTGGCAATGTGAGCTTCCCATCCCCTCACCAGGAGGAGAACTGGAATCTAGGTGAGCCGATGTCTGCTTTGACCCATGGGATATGGTGGAAACAAGAATGTGACAGTTCTGAGCCATGCTCTTCACAGGCCTGGCAGCTTCTGCTTCCAGCCTTGCTTCTGGATGTGCCTCAGTTATCCAGACACAGAATGCGATATACTCAAGCCATTGGGAGAGAGACTCAGCCAGGCCAACAGCCCAGCTGACTGCGGGTCCCCACAGGATCCAAACTTTGGGTACTGCAGTCTCAGCTGCCATGATGTTGGCTGTTAAGCTCATGGGAGGCTTTGAGTAAGAACCACTGGACTGAACCCACAGGACAAGAACAAGGTGTTCAAGCTGTGAGATTGTTTGGTGGTTTGTTCCTCTATGATGGAGACGTGGAACAAAAAGGTTGTAGGCCAGGGAAGCTACATATGCAAGACCAGGGTAGTGGGATATGAACAGCACAAGATATGTGACCTCATGGCTGGACACGCCAGAGTTAAATGCCATGGTGCTGGGGTTGGGGAAAGCTTGAGTCTGCATTCTGGCTGTCATTAGAGCCTCGTTTTTCCTGCTTGTAAAGTGGAAGTCCTTATAGTGTTAGAAGAGCTAATGTGATGAAAAGAGCTCATAAGCCTTCCCAGGACACTGTCATATGACTTCCTACAGATGTCCGTAGGGAAACGGATTGTTAGTATCTCATATAGGAGACAGAACATCCCCAAAGTGATTCTGAAAGCCATAATCCATAGAATCTTCCTGCTTGGGGGTACTGTGGTGGTCTCCATATTCATTCAGGCTCTCATTTATTGCTTTCTTCATTCATTCAATAGTTACTTGAGAGCCACTTCTATTGACAGTGTTTTGGGCCCAGAGCACTGAAGGAATGCAAGTACTCTCTGCCCTTGAGGAACATGTGGTCTAGACTAGTCTTACTCGGTACAGTGTGTCCGTGCTGGTTGTAGTTGCTGGAGGCAGGATGGTGAGGTAGCTACTTATGTTGGGAGCTGGGGCAAGTGTCAGACCTATTTTCGCATCCTGACTCCACCACTTAACAACTGTGAGACATCAAGCAAGTCACATAAGCTCTCTCTGTGCCTCAGAGTCTCACCTGTACAATGATAATAGCAACAACAATAAAACCTATTTCTGTGTGTGTGTGTGTGTGTGTGTGTGTGTGTGTGTGTGTGTGTGTGTATGCTGGCCCTGGGGCTTGAGCTCAGGGCCTGGGCGCTATCCCTGAGTTTTTATGCTCAAGGTTAATGCTCTACCACTGGAACTACAGTCCCTCTTTTGGCTTTTTTGGTGCTTAACTGGAGATGATTGTCTCACAGACATTCCTGCCCAAGATGACTTGAACCATGCTCCTCAGAGCTCAGCTTCCTGAGTAGCTAGGCTTACAGGCATGAGCCACTGGAGCCTGGCAATAATAGCTACTTCAGCAACATATTATGAAGAGTAAATGAGTTGATATACATAATAACTTGGAACAAATGGCTGGCACTGAGCAGGCTCTCTCTGTCGCAATGAATGTTATTTACCATTACGTTTGTCATTATTATTTTGTTTCTGATGGGAACTAGTCCAAGATCTCTTCCTGTTTATGATCGACAGCATGCTCTCCATTCTGTTCATGTGGAAACTTTTCCCTCCTTCCTTCTTTCTTTTGCTGTGGACAGAAATATGATAGATGTTTTATGATAACATTTATCTTCCAGAGTGGCCAATGGGTTCTAAACCTAAGAACACTGGTTTAACAGCCCAAATGAAGTTAGGTGTGGTGATTTGTAATTTGTGCCTGTAAGGCTAGAACTTGGAAGACCGAGGCTGGAAGGTTCCAGATTTCAGGCTAGCCTGGGCTCCACAGTGAGATCCCAACTCAATAACAACAAGCTCAATGAGATTGTAAAAATTACAGATTATATTAGAGATGGTTTACATGTAAAATAACTTTTAAAAAAACTTATTTTCATCAGAATATAACCCCAAGTTCAAGGGTAAGCAGGAAAGGGATGAGAGGCTGCAGGATCCTTGGAATCCTCTCCCCTCATCTTGAGTGAGCACTGTTAATGTCATCTTGAGTGAGCAGGTTTACAAACTTGGGGACCACTTGTGGGACTTCCTCAAGAACTAAAGGCAGTGTTACTCAGACTCTGAGAGCCATTGAGTTGGTTGGGCCAATGAATAGATAATAAAAAGTTCAAGTCAGAGGCTTTGTAGTGACTAAAATAAGCCCCAGGTTAGGCGGATCAGGGTAGGCACGACAGTAACACACCCACTAGGTATTCAGGTTATCTTTTCATTTTTCTTTTACCACTCTCAGGGTGTGGCTTCCTTTTTCCAAGACAGAAAATGGCAGTGGGAGCTGCAGCCATCCAAGTCCACGTTCCAGACAGGAAGAAGGAGACATGTGGAAAATAACAGGAGAGTTCCCTTTGTAGTGTCAGTTCTCTTCTGGAGACCCCCCCCCATTCCTAAGTTCCACTGACTTGCCTTTGTACACTTCGGAGCTCAGAAGGTGTGCTCCTTTGGGAAGGACCAGGGTGACAGGAAGGTGCTGTGAAACCTCTTGTTGGCTGGGGCTTTGCCCTCTAGACTCCTTTCAAGTCAAAACCCATCAGACACAATATAAAATATCTGAAGTGCTTAATTACAACAACACTTCAAATCTTGAAAGTCTTTCATTTTAAGCTTTCAAATGAAAAAAAATCATAAATATTTAAACAGTCTTTGTCTGCTATTTCTTGCTTTCTGATTCCTCCCACTCATCCTCCTACCTCATTCTAAACCTGATTTCCTGGATTAATTTTTAATAGTGATAGATACTTCAGGGAAGAGAATTTTACATACTGTTTTATATTTCCCCCCCCTAAAGTTGCTCTACATCTTCAATAGGGGGCTTTAATACATCCCACCCAGAATCTCAGAGGTGTTTTATGGATTTTTCTTTTTTCTTTTTGTTTTTTGTTTTGTTTTTATGGTACAGATATTTGAACTCTGGGCCTTGAGCTTGCTATGTAAGCACTTTTCCATTTTAAGCCACACCTCTAGCCTTGTGAGGCTTCTTTGTATGAATTGGGAAGTCAGAGGATTTAATATGTCTTCAGAACAAGCCTAGGAGTTTTGCATTCTCATTAAGTCAGTTACTTTATTTTTTTTATTTAATTAGAATTTACACAAACTTATTTCCAAGAGGCGTTTTTAAAAGCCAGTTTATAAAATTAGGCACAATTCAAAACTAAAATGTGAGGCGGGTATTCAACACCAAACTTGCCAGCTTGATTTTAAAGGGTAATTAACTTTGTTTTCTGTGACTTGTAAGAAAGAAGACATAATATGATACTCCCTTAGAATAATACCATGTTGAAATCCACTGAACTTTGGCCAAGTGCTTTGAGATGCCCGGCGAAGTGTCCCGCTAAAGCCTCGAGTGCTACTGTTATTTTGATTATTGTATTTTAGTTTGCAGTGCAGGGGATGGATCCCAGAACCTTGTACCTGCTAAGCAAGTGCTCTACCACTGAGCTATACCTCCTGCATTGTCATTTTAATATAGCTTTTGACATTTTGATGTATATGAGCGATGCACTCATCTGTGAGATTCAAGGGATGAATAAACTGCCCAATATCCTAACATGCTCTGTTCCTTCCACTCAAAAAAATAATCATTGAAGAAACAGGGAAGATTTGGGCTGACATGTGCACTACTGTAGGTGGATGTTGCTCTCCCTCGATGATGCACCCTTTACAAATTCTTCTTTTAAATGGTGCCAATGAAGCAGCTGTAGGAAATCGAAAGTCTGGTTGTCTTGGTAAAGAGGAGTTATTAGCTGACTCATGCTTGCAATCCCAGCTACTTGGGAGGAGGCTGAGACCTCAGTTCGGAGCCAGTTGCGGGGAGAAAAAGTCTGTGATGTTTCATCTCTAATTAACTTGCAAAAAGCTGGACTATAGAAGTGGCTCAAGTGGTAGAGCATGAGCCGTGAACAAGAAAGCCGTTGAAGCTCAAGTTTCTGGAGTTCAAGCCCTAGTACCAGAACACAGAACACACACACACACACACACACACACACACACACACACACACACACACACACACACACACCACACACACACACACCACACACACACACACACACACACACACACACACACACGTTATTCAAGAGGACGTGGCATTCTCTTTGATTTTTAGTGTCTCTAAGGAAGCTGGTCACAAAAGCAGTTTTGTTAGGACATATACCCTGTGACCATGGGAGAACAGGGTCATAGATGAAGACCTCCTGGATTAAACAAACCCCGCTGCTGGGTTCTAGACTGCTTTATCACAGTGTGGATGTGTTGCCTTCCTCCCCTCCTCCAGCTGTCTCTCTAGATTTCACTGTTTTGTGTGGAATGGGCCATTCTCTTCCAGCTCTATGAATGCACAGACTTGTGGGACTGAGCCTTATTATTTCCCCGTGGAATCAGTGACCAATGTGGGGACAGGTCCAGTGGCCCTTTTCTTTCTGGCCATGTGGGGACACAGTCTGTGTGTGTGTGTGTGTGTGTGTGTGTGTGTGTGTGTGTGTGTGTGTGTTTGTGTGTATGTGTGTGTGTTTCTTGGTAATGTCGCTTTTGGTGTGTGGCTGTCATTGACTTCAGAGTAACACTCAAGTCAAAACAAATCCTGTGTCATCAAGTAACTGCTAGGTGGTAAACTATTACAAAATACATTTTCAAAACCTAAGTGGATGGAAGATAATGGGTGTGTGTGGGGGGGTGAGGAGGAAATGGGTTTCCTTTTTCTTTTTAACTAACCTCTGGTATGAAAGACAAGATGTTCAGCTCCACTCAAGTTCCTCACTCAACAACAGATTTAACCTTCAATCTCAGAGAACATTTTATTCATGTTTTAAAAGATGAGAATGCAAATGGATTGAGGACCTTCAAGGTTAAAAATGATCAAATGTTTTTGTCTTTGTGATTTGGGCTAAAATGACTGCACATTGCTTGGTAGATATTACTCACAGCTCATGGATGAGTAGGGAAAAGGATGGCTGAATTGCTGTCTACTTTACTAAACTAAGTTTCTGTAAATGTGTGGTTTACTTAGTCTCCTGGGCTATGGAAAAGCCTTAGATTCAGTGGGAGATTATGTGCACGCCTCCCCCCTACTGGACATAATGTGCAATTGCCTGTTTGCTGACTAAGATGGGTGGTGGAAATCCTCTGCAGACAGAAACCTTAAGGTTCAGAAACAGGGTGAGTAAAGACGATTTCTGTCTATCTCCCTGTCTCCCTAACTCTGTCCTGTGTCTCTCTCTCTTCTACTAGGCAGGAACAAGCTACCTCATAGCTAAGGCATAAACGTCAGTAGAGACCACCTGGAGAATAATGGGATATAGCTATAAAGCTAGATCGGGGCTAATGGTGGGAGATAACTTACAAAGTAGGATCTATTGAAGCTATTTATCTACTCAGCAGCATTTATCCAGTAACTTCCATATGCCAACAACTTGCTAAGTGCTATGCACCTGTGCAAATGGAAATATCACTAGGAACCTGAGAGTCCCGTGGTTGAAATTATGTAAGGAATCATTCACAAAGTAGAAAAGCAAGAACTATTGCTCCCTACAATAGACTAGGGAAAAGTTAACAGAAGATTGTTAGGATGAAGACAGATTGATCTTGACAGTAAGAATGTATTGGAGGTAGGCAGAAAAGCTAGAGTCTACCTTTCTTTTTTTGTATCTTACTTGAATACATGCAACTTTACAATATAACAATGTAGGTTATATACATATGTAATAATTCATGGAAGGTATGTGAATACACAAGTTGTGGCATGGAGTTCTATTCAGCTATCAAAGGAACAAAGTCTTCATTCATGCAACAACATAGCTACATCCACAATATGTTATTCTGAACAAGAGATAAAAGAGGAGAGACTATACAATTCTATTAGTATGTGGAAATTCTGGAATGGGTGACACCAAGCTATACTGCTAGAAACTCAGATCAATGGTTGACTAAGGCATGGTGGTGAAGTATGTCAGCAGTTCACCAAAGGTAAACTACAAATGTAAAATGATGTGGGGAGATCTTTTATATCTTAAATGACATGTTTGTTGCATGGAGTGAGTACTTGACAGAATATATTCATTTCTGTTTAAAATTGATAAATTGTATTCAGTGTAAATCATGATGTTTTATTTAAAATTAGGAAATAAGAAAAGCACAAGAAGTTAGCATGGTCAACAACAACAAAAAATAACTTTTTTTTTTTTTTGCCAGTCCTGGGGCTTGAACTTAGGGCCTGGGCACTGGCCCTGAGCTGCTGCTTCTGCTTCTGCTTCTTTTGTTGTGTTTTTTTTTTTTTTTTGGTTGGCCATGGGGCTTGAACTCTGGGTCTGGGTGCTGTCCTTCAGCTCCTCAGTTCAAGGCTAACACTCTACCATTTGAGCCACAGCCCCACTTCCAGTTTTCTGGGTGGTTTATTGGAGTCTCACAGATTTTCCTGCCTGGGCTGGCTGTGAACCGCGATCCTCAGATCTCAGCCTCCTGAGTAGCTAGGATTACAGGTGTGAGCCACTGACGCCTGGTTCCTGAGCTTCTTTTGTTCAAGGTTAGTGTTCTACCACTTGAGCCACAGCACCTCTTCTACCTTTTTCTGTTTATGTGGTACTGAGGTATGGAACTCAGGGCTTCATGCATGCTAAGCAAACACTCTCCCACAAAGCCACATTCCCAGCCCAGCAGAATTCTTTATTTGTAATTAGTCATATTGAAATTCTGTTAACTAATAATTAAAGTACTGTTTAACAAAGTAAATAACCCACTTTAGCAAGAACTATGTTCATATTAAGAACTAAACAAAAAGAGACATGGTCAAGAGTCCTTTTTAGAAAAGAATGAATGATGGGAAAGAGGTAAAGGAAATAGCCAAAAGAATAAGAGTGAAGTATTTTCCAGAATGGATAAAGCACATGAATCTATAGATAGACTGTAACTTACCCCATCTGTGTTAAGCAAGAATGCTTCTTTTTTATATATATATTTGATCTACCTTGGAAAACAAGGAGCCATACAGATTTTTTGTGGAAAAACTAAAGAAAAATGACCCAAACCAGAGGAATCCGGACACCTGAGCGATGATATGGAGACAAGTAAGGACTGATCCATAATTTTTCCAATTAAACCTCTTCCTGAGCATGCCTAAATTTTCATTATTCATGGTTATTTTAACTCAAAAACAAAAGTCACCTTTTTCTCTGGTCTCTAAAAAGTGCACTTTTTCAAATGATGCTTCACTGGGGTAGTAAGATTATAAACACTACAAAGACAGTAGGTCTTTAGCATAGTCTGATTTTTTTTTAGGTTTGAGATCAGGACTCAAACTCAGCACCTGATGCTCTCCTCATTGGCTGGTGCTTTACCAGTTGAGCCATACCGCCCACCTCAGCACAGTTTGATTTTCTACTTCAGTGAAAATTGGAAGGGCCTTCCTTGATAGGCAACATTTTTCAGAAACTTGTTATAGAAATGACTATCATGGAGGATGCTTTGCATCTGTGTGGGCACCATCTCTCTACTAGAAAAATGTCCCTAAAATGAAATTGAGATTAAAACCCACAAGTAGATTTAAAATTGTTTAAAAATAAAATAAAGACCTTGGCATGGGTTGGTTGCTGTGGAAATAATTTGCTTTGGACATCTGATTCTATTATTCTACAATCATTTACATAACTATTTGCTTAAGCCATGAATTTATTTGTACATCTTCCTCTCTTACATTTGGATTTAAGGAATAATTTTTTCTATAAATAGCCAAGAGAGGCTAGGAGAATGATGAGAGAGAGAAACACTGAGAGAGACAGAGAAAGAGGGTGGAAAGGAGGAAGGGAGGGAGGGAGAGAAGGAATATTAAGGGAAAGAGGAGGGAGAGAAAGGAGGGAGGGAGGGACAAAGAGGGAGATCAGGACAGTGTTTTCCTCTATTCCTCTATCCCCACAAATGCCTGCACCCTTGTCCTTAGTCATTTCCAGCCCTGGCAGGCAGCCCTGAGACCACAGGTCTGGTTATTAAACGAATTCCTTACTGATGACTCCCAACAGGAATTTGGGTTATGCCTAACCCAGGAGAAATGTGGTAATTTCCACTCATCTGTTCAAAAGCTGAGGTTAGGAGGCCTGGCCAGGTTATTCAGCCCTCTAAAAGGGAAGCATTTGCTTCCTTTTTCTCGGAAAGACCCAGAGCTACAGGACATCACCTGCCTTGGAGATGAGCACACTTCCCAGAGGAGTGCACAGAATTAACCTCTGTCCCCTGAGGCCAGCAGCTAGCTGCAGACATCGGCCCTAAACCAAGAGGAAGTTCCGAATGCTGTGTGTGGGAGCCCTCGTCCATACCTGGCTGTTGCAGGATTGAGTCTGCTGTATTTACTTCTTCCAAAAATTCTACCTTGACTACCACGAGTCAGGGACTTCAGCATGAGACATTTACAATCATTGTACACTCACCATGTCAAGGAAGGAATGAATAAATAGGATGTCCCCCCACCCTTCTTTTGCCAGTCCTGGGGCTTGAATTCAGGCCCCTGAGCTTCTTTTGCTCAAAACTAGTACTCTACCACTTGAGCCACAGCACTACTTCTGCCTTTTTCTGTGTATGTGGTGCTGAGGAATTGAACCCAGGATTTCATGCATGCTAGGCAAGCGCTCTACCACTAAACCACATTGCCAGCCTGGAGCTTCTTAAGAGTAAGCTTGAAAGAAATGTTCTCTCTGTACTTTCTATGTTAAAAACCTGCTTGAATTTATTGGGATCATGGACCAAATTGTTGGGAAGTATCTTCGTAACTGTGAAGATTTTTTGTCCTTTCGTGTTTGGGTTGCTCAGTGCTCACTTGCATTTGTGAATGTGAGTAGCTGTCTCTTTTCATCCATTAACTGAATATATTTAGTGTACTATTTTATTTCCTCCATTTTTCCCACTATATTTTGAATCCTCCCCCATTTGTTTCTTTCTATAGTGACTTACTCTATACAGCTGCTTCAGCTTTATAGGAACACTTCTGAGTAGATATAGAAATGTTACTCTTGCTTAGATAGAGAAAAAAACCTGATATTTTCTTTCTTTCTTTCTTTTTTTTTTTTGGGTCCGGTCGTGGGGCTTGAACTCTGGGCCTGGGCGCTGTCCCTCAGCTCTTCAGCTCAAGGCTAGCACTCTACCACTTGAGCCACAGTGCCACTTCTGGCTTTTTTCTTTTTCTGTTTATGTGGTGCTGAGGAATCAAACCCAGGGCCTCATGCATGGAAGGCAAGTGCTCTACCACTAAGCCATTTTCCCAGCCCCTAAAACCAATATTTTCTATACCTTTAAAACTCATATTAATTGTATAAGGCTATCATTATTACTATAACTTAATGTCTATTTATTTTTCTCATTATCTTAAAGTTGCATGAAGGAGTTTCAAGCAAAGAAGAAAAGCATAGGTTTTTAGAGTTTCTTTTATTTACCTTGTGTTTACTGTTTCTGATTGGTTTTATTTGTTCCTCTGAGTCGGAGTTATTATGTAGTGTCATTTCCTTTCTCCAACATGACTGTTCTTGTCTACTGCCTTTGTGTTCATTGTCAAGTGTATTGCATGTTTATATGATACAGGACAAATAATACAATCACTATTGTTAACTTTTTGTAATTACTTTAAAAAAAGGTAAATGGAGACTATGTACATATACTATCTTTTATTGTATCCTTTGTAAATAATTATTATGCAATGATTACTTTTAAAAACTAAGGGAAATTATCACATAATTACCTTTATCTATATGCTTCTCTCTTCTGCTTCCTCTTCTTCCTGCTCCTCCTCCTCCTTTCTCTGTTTGCCTCTGCCTCTCCTGTTCTCTGTAGCGGAGTGTGTGTGTGGGGGCGGGGGGGGGGGTAGATGAATTCAAATTACTGTCAAGGATAAACTTCAACCTGTAGAATTTCTTTTAGTATTTCTGCTAGCCATGGTTTCTTTTGTTTTCATGTATCTGGGAATATCTTCTTTTTTCTTTATATGTTTTGCTGGGTGCTACATACTCTGCTGACAGTTTTTAATTTTGTTTTTGTTTATAAGCGCTTTGGCTATGTCATCCCATTACATGCTGCAATCCCTTGTTTCTGGACACAAGTCTGGTGTTAATCCTGCTTGGTTCTTATGTGTGACCAGTCGTTTCTCCCTTTCTGTTTTCAAGATTTTTCTCTTTCAACACTTTTATTAGGATGTCTGGGTAGAGAGCTCATTGAGCCAGTTCTATTTGGCATTTGTTGAGCTTTCTAAATATAAAAATTAATGTTTTTGTCAAATATGGAAAAGTTTTAGCCATTATGTCTTTGGACATTTTTATTGACTGATATTAGTTATGGGGTGTCATCGTTACATCTCTGCATGTGCTTACATTGCATTCCAATTAATTTTATCCTGTCCATCACCCTCCCTCTCCCTCTCCCTCTAAACAGCATGCCTAACAGGCTTCATTGTTCACTTTTCATAGTGGCAAATAATCTGTTTAGACAGTATTCAACCTCCATTATTTTCCTCTGGGCACATCTCTCTCTTGCTAGTTCCTGCCTGCCTATGGACTCCATTTCTCTTTCCTCCATCCTAATATTAGCCATTTGCTGTTGGTGCATTTCCCCATGCTTCCCACACACCTTTCAATGGGTTCTAGTCTTTACTCTTTTCCTTCTTCCCTCATGCTCCCATTATATGTATGTAGATACCCCCACCTTTCTAAGGTTTACATTTTCTTCAGATTGTATAATCTGTATGGATTTATCATTTAATTTACTGATTCTTCCTTCTGCAACTCAAGTAAGTCTACTGTTGAGACACTGTCATTCATTTTTCATTGTACTTTTTTTTGGGGGGGGGTCGGGTTGTGGGGCCTGAACTCTGGGCCTGGGCTCTGTCCCTCAGCTCTTCAGCTCAAGGCTAGCGCTCTGCCACTTGAGCCACAGCACCACTTCTGGCTTTTTTCTTTTTGCTTATGTGGTGCTAAGGAATCAAACCCAGGGCCTCATGCATTGCAAGGCAAGCACTCTACCACTGAGCCACCTTCCCAGCCCTTCATTGTACTTTTTAACTCCAAAATTTGTCTATCTGCTTTTCTTCCTTCCTTCCTTTTCCTCCCTCCCTCCCTCTGTTCCTTCCTTCCTCCCTCCCTCCCTCTGTTCCTTCCTTCCTTCCTTCCTTTTCCTCCTTCCCTCCCTCTGTTCCTTCCTTTTCCTCCTTCCCTCCCTCTGTTTCTTCCTTCCTTCCTTCCTTCCTTCCTTCCTTCCTTCCTTCCTTCCTTCCTTCCTTCCTTCCTTCCTTCCTTCCTTCCTTCCTTCCCCTCCTGTCTCCCCTCCTGTGATTGGTAGCTCTGTAATTCTAGTTGTTCAGGAGGTTGAGTTTGGGAGGATCTTGGTTCAAAGCCAGGCTGGGGGCTGGGAAGATGGCTCAGTGGTAGAGCGCTTGCCTTGCATGCCTGAGGCCCTGGGTTCGATTCCTCAGCACCACATAAGCAAAATGAAAAAAGCCAAAGTGGTGCTGTGGCTCAAGTGGTAGAGCATGCTAGCCTTGAGCCAAAGAGCTGAGGGACAGCGCCCAGGCCCAGAGTTCAGGCCCAACGACCAGACCCCCCCCCCAAAAAAAAAGCCAGGCTGGGCAAAAATATTCTCAAGACCCCAGACTCAGCCAATAGCTGGGCACAGTGGTATGTGTCTGTCATCTCAGTTATAATGGAACATGTGCTAGGAGAATCATGGTCTCTGCGGGCTAGGGTAGAAAGCAAAACCATGACTCAAACACAACCAGAGCAAAAAGGGCCAGAGGCGTGTTCAATTCTAGCAAAAGCACAAAGCCTTGAATTTAAACCAAAGTAGCACCAAAAAAAAAAAAATGAAAATGACCATTAAATAATGTTTCTGTGGCATCACTTCTATCACTAAATAAGATCTGATTGCCTCATTGTTTCACTGCTAAATTTTGTGCTATCAAAACAAGGTACATAAAACAATTATAGATTAGCAATATTATATAACAATTATGAGACAAGTGTAAATCCCACACCTACAGGCTTATAAAGAGATTCCTTTATAGAATTAGCAATTGCAGATATTTTTGCACACTTCCTTGCTTTTATTAAGATAAACAACTTAAAGAGGAAAAAATGGTAATTTTCTTTCAGAATTATCATGTCGGCTTTTCTAGCATGATCTATTTTTTGTTCATGGGAAGTAGAACTGCTTGATTTCATCTTCTGTATGAAAATGTGCTTCTAGTCTTAGAAGTTTTAAATGAGAAAAATTAAATACAAACATAATTAAAATTTTTTGGTAGTATTGAGCTTAGGGTCCTATGCTTGTTAGGCAGGTACTCTGTACTGTGCCACACCTCTGGCCCCTTTTTGGGTTAATTAATTTACTTATGCCAGTACTAAGACTTGAGCTTCGTGCCTCACACCTTTGCTCAGCTTGCTTGCTTATGGTTGGTGCTTTACTACTTGAGCTCTACACTTTCAGCACTACTTTTTGCTAGTTAGTTGGAGATGGAGTCTCTTTGACTATTCTGTGTAAGCTGTCTTTGAACTATGACCTCCAGATCTTAGCTTTCTGAGTAGCTAGGATTACAGGCATGAAATAAATAGTTTTGAGATGGAGTCTTGCTTCCTGCATGGCCATGATCTGCCTCTTCAAGGCTTCCTATTGGAGCTGGGCTGTTAGGTTGACATTGCTGCTATTCTTTGTTACTGTTCTAATTGCAGGTGCCTCTTACTCATCATGTAAAAGCAAATACAGAATGAAAAGTGTGGGACTTCCTCCCTTACTGGAATTTCTCTGGCTCTCAATTACTCGCGCTTCCTTCCTTCTTTCTTTTTTCTTGTTCTTTTTTTTTTCCTTTTTTTTTCATACTGGGACCAGGGCTTGAACTCAGGGCCTCATGCTCTCCACTTTCTTGCTCACAGCTGGTGCTCTGCCATTTGAGCCACATATCCTGTTTGGCATTTGCTACTTGTTGGCTTCAAACTCTGATCCTCCACGTCTCACTGGGCACCTGGCCAATTGCTCTTTTTTTTTTTAAATCAGTCTTTTTTAAGTAGGCATCCTTTCTGTCCAATTAAGATGATAGAAGAATGTCTGTTATTCATGAAAGCATAAAGAAGACTTTGCCATATACCTTGTGAAAAGAATTTATATTGTAGTCACTCACTGAGCTGCATTATGATGAAATTAGCTTAAATATCTGCTTTTCTCACTTTCTTCTGTCAGCAGGAGAGCTTTTGTGTTCTAGTCTTTTAGAAAGTGTGTTTTATAAAAAGTAGTTTTGCTTTCTGTCTTTAAGGAGAGTAGGAAATGAGAAAAGTATTTTTCAGCTTTATAGACAATACTACCAGAACTATTTTAAACTTCAGTTTCTGGAAATGATTTTTTTCTCTTGTACAGCATGAAAAAACATACACAAAAAGCACAAAA
Source organism: Dipodomys merriami (assembly GCF_024711535.1). Taxonomy (NCBI): domain Eukaryota; kingdom Metazoa; phylum Chordata; class Mammalia; order Rodentia; family Heteromyidae; genus Dipodomys; species Dipodomys merriami. The sequence continues at coordinate 8,916,667 of NW_027204715.1, read as the reverse complement.
AACAGACTCAGTCTCACTCTTTAGAAAATAAAGTTCTGTTTTAGGATGTTCACTATTTATATACGTGTGTGTGTGTGTGTGTGTGTGTGTGTGTGTGTGTGTTTGCCAGGTATTTTAAAGGAGCCAAATGCTATATTTTTTCAGTCTAAAATTCCCTATATCATGTGAAAATACAACAGTATATTGCCATCTGAAAATTCACTACTATTCTTCCATTTTGCTTACTTCTTTCCTCCTCCTCTTCCTCCTCCTCTTCATCCCCCCACCTCCTTCTCCTCTTCTTCCTCCTCCTCCTCTTCCTCTTCCTCCTTTTCCTCTCCTTCCTTCTCTCCCTTGTCTTCTTCCTCTTTTCTCTTTGCTCTTTTTCTTTTTGTTCTGAGGTATCTCATTGGAATGGTTGTTGAGAACATCATTCTTTTTTATTTTTTTTAGTTTCTTTTTTATTTTATTTTTATTTTTTTATTGTGAAAATACTGTACAGGGGGGTTACAATTACATGGGCAAGATAATGAGTACATTTCTTATCAAGCATTGTAGCCTCCTCCTTTGTTTCTCCTTCCCATCCCTTCCCATCCTCCCCCGCCCCCCCAATCCTCCTCATCCCCCCACCACCCCACACCAAAGTTGTAAAGTTCCTTTTCAACATAATGACTTGTGCATCTCATTGTTGCAATGGGTCCACCTGTATCCCTATTTAAACAATTTGTTTTTCCCGTTCCCCTCCACAAATTATACTGACATCAAATACAGTGAAAGCAGGGGTTATACTGTGGGGGAGGGATATACAAAGCAACAAAGAAATAATCTTATAAATGTGTTAGAAACAATCGCATGAAAGAAAAAAAAACATTTGAATACATATCTTAGGTTCATTTCCCTAACATCATTCTTAAGGAATTAATAGTGGTCATTCCCCTGCTCCTCCATAAATGAGAGTCTTTGCTTATCTCAGCAGACTTGAATGATCCAGGTATCATTACTCTCTAATCACTGTAAAACCAAGTACTAATTACTATGCTGTCATATAGATGCCTAAGTGTCTTTTCTTTTTCTTTCTTTCTTTTTTTTTTTTTGGGCCCGGTCGTGGAGCCTGAACTCTGGACCCGAGCGCTGTCCCTCAGCTCTTCAGCTCAAGGCTAGCGCTCTACCACTTGAGCCACAGCACCACTTCTGGCTTTTTTCTTTTTGCTTACGTGGTGCTGAGGAATCGAACCCAGGGCCTCGAGCTTGCAAGGCAAGTTCTCTACCACTGAGCCACCTTCCCAGCCCCTTCTTTCTTTTTTTTAAAGTAGGATTTTTTCTTTAGGGAAATGTAATTTCTCAAAAAGCTGAAAAAATTATTCAGAGAAAATATGAGAAAATATTCTCAATATTTTAGCAAAATATAAGAATATAGTCAGCAATTGGGAAAAACGAATGAACTTATCCTTAGATTTAAGTTGGAAATTTGCTTTGGACCTGAAATTTGAGAACAAGTGCATTTTTTCATCTTGAGAACCAAAATACCTAACGAAAACTGTTCTATTGTGCCATACGACCTAGGTAAGCAAAAACCCTTGCTGGAAAATGTATCTTCAAATTTAAATTTTTTTTCCATTTGACATTAGCTATTTCTGATTATTCATGCAATTATTCATGCAATACCTCTACTTCATGCCACTGAAAATCAGTATCTATTAAATATTTCAGGTGATTAAGTTGAAAAATGGCAGTACTGTTTAGCTCAGCTAGTACACAGAAGATGAATTAAATATACCATGCCTAATAATCACCAAAAAATGAAAATAAGACACATTTACATTAATAATGTTTGTTTTATGGCTCAGGTAATATATCAAGAAATAATTTTTTAGGATCATTAGCCATCGTTATGAGTCACATGGCAACATATATTTGAAGTGCTCTTTGATACAGGAATAATTTGAGTTACCACATCTTGGTTGGTTGAACTTCTTGACTCTAATTCTTATAACCTGTGATACTGCAGACATGTTATTTGTAACAGTTATCTATTGATATCTAGTGCTGTGTAACAAACAATTCTAAAACTCAATCACATCTAATAACATGCATTTAGGGTTAGGCTGGGCTGGGCTCAAAGGCCTCTGGTTCTAAGATGTAAGTTAGGACCAGGCCTGCTGCCCAGGTCTCTCTTCCTCAGAGCAACAATGTGTTGTATCCAAGACGTTTCTTTTTACTAGTGATGGAAGAAATACAAAAAGGCAAACACAACTAATAAGACAATGACATTTCAAACTTCCCCTAGTGCCCTATCCACTACCACCCTTCTACCCAAATTTATCCAATGTGTTTAATACAACACTCTTGGAAAGGGAGAAGACAATTTCTCACTGTAGTTAAGTACAGATATCTAACCCAATGTTAATTCAGCCTTTCTGAACCTCCATTTTTCTTAGCAGTAAAATTAGAGCCATAGCACTGTGGTGAAAATTCAATAAGCCACTGTAGTATCAAGATCAGCAAGACATCCTCAGATGGTAGCTGTTAGGCTCAGAAAAGCAAAATTATCGGCCCAGGGAACAGCATGAGTAGAAGGTACATAAGAGACCACTGAATAATTTCAAATGTACAGAACAGTTGCTAATGTGTGGCAAAGGACTTTTGTGTTTACTGTGCTGGGATTCACCAGTCGTTACTATTTTATCATACTTGTTCATTTTCCCTGCACCTTCCAAGAGGCAGTAACAGATATCATGGCCTGTTATCCATAAAGGCTGCAGGGTGTGTATTTCTTTTTTTTTTTTTTGGTAAAATATTTTTTATTGTAAAAACAGAATCAATAGAGGCCAACAATGCAAATTTTATCTCAGAACATTTCTCCTCGGTTCCTGATCTAGCTAGGCTCCCTATGTACCAACAAGTTTCCATTAGTATTTCTCCAGATTTATGGTCCTTACAGGGATGGGAAACCTTTTTCTGCCAAAGACCATTTGGATAACATCATGCAGGGTGTATTTCTTACCAGCAACGAAAGTCTGTTCAATAGCCACAGGACAAATGCTAAATCCAGATAATATGATTATCTCCTAGTTAATGACTTGTTCAGATCTCACAATTGTTCCAATTTTTTTTTTGTACTGATACTGAAGCTTGAACTCAGGGTTCTGTCTTGTAGCTCTTCTGCTCAAGGTTAGCACTCTACCACTTGAGTCACAGTCCTACTTCCAGCTTTTTGGAGGTTTATCGGAGAGAAGAGTCTCACGGACTTTCCTGCCCAGGATGGCTTTGAACTGCAATCTTCAGATCTCAGCCTCCTGAGTATCTAGGATTATAGGCATGAGCCAACAGTGCCCCAGACTATCCCAACATTATTTGTGACAGCTCTTATTTGGTCTTTTCCTATCTTTCTATCATGACAACCTGAATCTCCTATTGTATTTAGCTGTCAAATTTTAATCACTATTTTTTAAAATGCTGGTTCTAGGGCTTGAATTCAGGGCTTGGGCTCTGTCTCTGGTTTATTTTTGCTCAAAGCTAGAGCTCTACCACTTATGCCACAGTTCCACTTTTGGATTTTTTTTTTTGGAAATTAATTGGAAATAAGGGTTTCACAAACTTTATTGCTGAGGCTGTCTTCAAATTGTGATCCTCAGATTTCAGATTTCTGAATAGCTAGGATTATAGGCATGAGCCACCGCTACCTGGCTTTACTTGCTTTTATATGGAAGGGTTCTTCAGACTTTCCTTATTCTTCATGTTACTGACGTTAGAAGATTACAGGCCAGTTATTTGGTATTCTGTACCTCTGTGTGGTCTAGTTTGACATTTAATCTATGCATTTTGGGTGAAGAACTTTCTGGGCAACATATGCTTCAGTACATCACATGGGGATGGATAGAAGCAGAACATGTCTCATTGTGAATTATATTGACCTTGATCTTTGATATTGACTTTGATCTTTGATACTGATTTTGATCTTTGTGCCCGTCAGCTTTCTTCACTAGAAATCACTATTTTCTAAGTCATCTGTTGGAACACAGTTGGAGACCATGCCAATATCATTTTGTTTTTCATATACTTTACAGAGCTGTTGATATGATACTCCTTCCTTGAACCAATTACACTTACTCCTTAGCCACAGATTTCACATGCTCAGATTCTATCAGTTATAGACGGGAAATATTAAAAAGAAAATTGCATCTGTTCTGAAAACATATAGACATTTTTCTTGTCATTTTTACCTCAATGATAAGTATTTAGCTAGTGTTTATATGGTGTTAGGTGTTATAAATGATGTACATGGATAAAAATATGTAATCTACAATAGTGTGTCATTTTAGATAAGGAACTTGGACATTTGAAGATTTTAGTATTCAGCAGAAACCAATTCCTTCAGATACCAAGAGATAATTGTATTACTACAATAGATTTTTTGAGTGTGTGTATATGCGTGTGTGTGCACGCATGCGCATACATGTGCATGCATGTGCGTGAATGTGAATGTGTATTGGTAATAGGGGATTGAATTCAGGGTCCAAGTGATGTTCCTTAGCTTTTTTTTTTTAACTCAAGGTTGGTGCTCTACCATTTGAGATACAGCACACTCCTGGGTTTTTGGTGGTTAATTGTTGATAAAAGTCTCATGAATTTTTCTACTTAGGCTGGCTTTGAACCTTAATCCTCAGCCCTCAGCTTCCTGAGTAGTTAAGATTGTAGGTGTAAGTCACAAGCTCCTGGCTAGATAGTTTCTTTTTTTAATAAAAAAGATGATTTTATACTTCCATTTTTCCTACATTTACTAGATAGCCTGTACTATGAGTAAACGATTTTCCTTCTCCATTCATTGACATAGTAAGTATGGCTTTTAGATTTTGAATTTTGTCAGGTGGATTAAGGGATATGATATGCTATTTGTGTTATATTTTGATGCTTACATTGTCTCTTATTTGGGAACCTTTATGCTGACTTAGAGGTTCTTTTGATCACATGCCCATGTGACCTCTCTCCTTCTGCTCCCTTCCTCTCTCCTCCCCTTTTCTCCCTCATTCCCTTCCCTTCCTCTCTCTTTCCCTCTTCTCTCCCTTCCTCTCCTGGCCTCTTCCCTCCTCCTTTTCCTTCCCCCCCTCTCTCTTGCAGAGTTTGAACTCAGGGCATTGTGCTTGCTAGAAAGGTATGCTTTTACTCCGGAGCCATGCATCCATACCCTAGCTGATCTTTGTACAATGGTTCTAGTCACTGCATGAAGAAAGTGGTCAATAAATATCTGTTGACCTGACATGTGATCATTTTCTTCATTCTCAGTATGCAGTTATACAGTATGTTCATTTGCATTTGAGAACAGGTTTTTTTTTTCCTTCATCTTCTTCTTTTTTTATTTTTTATTTTTTTTGGTGCCAGACCTAGGGCTTCAACTTAGGGCCTGATCACTGATCCTGAACTCTTTTGCTCAAGGCTAGATTTCTGCCATTTCAACCACAGCTCCACTTCTGGCTTTTTTTTTTTGTATGGGTAGTTAATTGGAGATAAGAGTCTCAAGGGTTTTCCTACCTGGGCTGGCTTTGAACTGCAATCCTCAGATGTCAGCCTCCTGAGTAGCTAGATTAAGACATGAGCTACAAGTGCTTAGCTGTTTTTTTTTTTTTTTAACACATCAGCTTAGACCTTCATCCCTCCTGACTGATTGCTTTAAGAATGTGGTTCAACACTGGAGCTCGTCTTAACCAACCAGCACATTCCCACTGAAAGCCATAGACTATAGCCAGTTCCTTGGAGTGAGGTCCCAAGGTCCCAGCCATTCATAACTGTCTGTTCTTGAAGAACATGAAGAGTTCAGAGAGCCTCAGAATATCACCTTTCTGGATTAAATGTCTCACTTATAATTCTCAAATACAGCATATTTATTTATAGTGATTTAATTAATTTTATGGAGCATTTAAGCCCCAAACTGTAAGTGCTTAATATGTATTTAATCATTTAAGTAAATGATTAAAATTGAATTCAGAGTTTTTTGGGGGAAGAAATAATGATGGAGTGTAAACCAGAAATTGAAACCTTTGGTTTCTTCTTATCATGTCCTTTTTGAGGGAGGAAGGGTTTATTTTAGCTATGGTTTCAGAGGTTTCTGTCCATTATGGAAAGGTGGTGATGTGGAGAAGGAGGGAGGGTGGGGGGGGAGAGAGAAAGAGAGACGGGGGGGGGGGGTACCAATGACTATACATATGGAGTACAAATGGAGAGATTTCTCCAACATTTGGGATGGCTCTGCCCACATTTGGGGTGACTCTTTCCTTCTATAGCCAGTCTCTGTGGAAATGCTTCATAGATATACATATAGGTGTTCTTTCCTGATCTTCTGGTATCAACCAATCAAGTCAAGTTGACAACCAAAACTCCCTATTACAAGTCCACTTCTAGTCAACTTGACACAAACTCAAATCTCCTTAACCCCCTAACATTGTGTCCAGTCCCCCCAAAGGCTCCTCTATATCTTCTAATGCAAGATGCAGTTAGTTTACCTACAAGAGCCCCACAGTCTTACCAGCGCTCCCTCTGGTTCTAGCTGGGCATCTGTGGCTCAAACTTGTAATCCTGAGATCTGAGGAGCATGGCTTGAGGTCAGCCCGAACAGATCCACAAGACTTTGTTCCCAATCAACCAGGAGAAAAGCCAGAATGGAGGCATGGCTCAAGTGGTAGATCATTAGCTGTGAGTGAAATAAACCAGGTAAGAGTGAGATGCCCTGGGTTCATTTCCAGAAAAAAAAGTTCAAGTTTCCCTAAGATTCAAGGTAAACTCTTAGCTCTGAACTCACATAAAATAAAAAACAAATTAAATCTATTAAAGCCACAATGGCACCAAGTAAACATTCCTGTTTCATTCCTATTCCAAAAGGGAGGATAGGAGCATAGAAAGGAGGAATGGGATCAAAGCAAGACTAAAACTCAGAAGGAAGACACAACATTTGGTTCCATGTCCAGCATGGGGTTGTGACCTGATGTGAGCCCCAGATACTTAGTGCTGTTCCTGTTGCCAGGCCATTTGCAGCCCATTTGGCTGGAGTGAGCTCTCTTCCCTGCCTGTGGCTTTGCTTTGCAGACATTTCAGGCTCCTGGCATCTCTAACTTCCTGGGCTCTTATGAAGCTTTGGCTTCCCCCTCACAGCTCCATACATCATATTGATTATATATGGAGAAAGGGGTATTTAATAACTTTTTGTCCAGGTATGCATGTGTGTGTGTGTGCGTGTGTGCACACACACATGCATGTTGCTGATTCTGTGGCTTGAACTCAGGGCCTGGGCACTACTACTTGAATAGCTCCTCTTCTGGCTTTTTTTCCCTGATTAATTGAAGATAAGAGTCTCACAGCCTTTCTGGCTGGACTGGCTTTGAACTGCAGTCTTCATATATCAGCCTCTTGAGTAGCTAGGATTGCAGATAAGAACTTCCAACACCCAGCTATCCAGGTTGTCCACGAACCCTGATTTTCCTGACCACCGCTTCCCCAGGATTACAGGTGTTATCCACCATGCCTATCCTTCTGCTCTACTTCTTTTTCACAATGGGCACTATAAACCTGGTGAAAAGCTGCTAGTAATAGCCATTTGATGGATCAGTATATTTCACTTCACCTTCCTGCAGCACAGATTCTTGCTCATAACTCATCAAGGAAGATGAGGAACATGGTGCTGGCACATTTTCTTCATTGGGAGGCTGAGGTGGTCAACATCATGAAGGGACTCTCCTGTGCTCCAGCCTTCCTTGTCTATGTTAATTCTTCTATGCAAGCTTGTGTTTTCATGGTTTATGTTCCACATTTGCTTCTTCAAACATCAGGTTGAACATGATAAGTATAATTTTTAAATCAAAGTACTGTATACATAAGTCTATGTACTTTGTTTTCCTAGATGGTGTGACTGGGGTGATCACCTACCTTGTCCTTCTCTCTTAATAAAGTCATCGATTTATTAAGACAAAAAAAATACCCATTTGACAGCAGACGGCCTCCATCTCCACCTGAAACCTCATGAGCACTGTCAGTGTGTTGGTCCTCTGGGCTCCCATAGGGCCACCCATTAGGCCCTGCTCACATGCTCACAGTGTTCTGGGGATTCTGAAACATGGGGTCAGGTAGTCATGGCAATGACCTCTACTTCTCCTGCACCGATTTTCTGTATTAGTCAGATTCGTCGATGAGGCAAAATGCCTGAGCAAACGATTTGGAGGTTTCAGTCCATCATCACAGGCAGGGTGTGGAGGAGCTGCCCAGACCACGCAACAAGAATGGCAGAGAGAGAATGGCTACACTCTCTTTTCAGCTTCTGGTTATGGGCCAGCTCTGGCCACTCGGCTTGAGCCTCACTATTCAGCCTCGAACTCTGGCTCCACTCTGCTTCTGGCTGTGCTTTGTGCCAGTTTCTCAACCTCTTTCTGACTCCACTTCCACATCCTATTTAGGGGTGAGGAGTCCTAAGGAAGCTGAATCTCAAAGATGTTAAGTAACAAGCATAAGATAAAGCTATTCAGCCACATCTCAAAGGCTGGTGTGACTGATTCCAAAGTCATTGATTATTAATTCTTAATTAAGTAATTGGAATATTAATGCGGTAAAGTATTTTGATACTATGACTCTCAAATTACTGTTTTCTGACCATCTTTTTTATTCATTTAGTTTTGGTGCTGGTCCTGGGACATAAACTCAGGACCTGCTGTCCCTGAGCTTTTGTGCTCAAGATTAGTTTTCCATCACTTGAGCCACAGCCCTGCTTCAAGTTTTTTTTGGTTCTTAATTGGAGATAAGAGTGTCATGGACCTTCCTTCCGAGGCTGGCTTCTAACTGCAATCCTCAGATCTCAGTCTCCTTAAGTAGCTAAGATCACAGGCGTGAGCCACCAGAGCCCAGCTTGATTACCTTTCCCCCCCCCCCCATAAGGTATTTGGTTGTATGGCATATGTCTATAATCCTAATTACTCAGGAGACTGAGATCTGAGGATGATTGTTCAAAGCCAGACTGGGCAGGGAAGTCTGTGAGACTTTTATTTCCAATTAAACAAAACAGCTAGAAGTAGAGCTGTGACTCAAGTGGTAGTGCACTAGCCTTGAACACAAAAGCTCAGAGACAGCACTCAGGCCCTTGAGTTCAAGCTCCAGGATAATTACCAAAAAGAAAAAAAATGGTATTGGATTGCTTGGTCACCTAAACAGCATTCATGTGCCATTTCCTCATCTTTAAAATGATTTTGATTAAGACTGATTGATGCATTGTACCCACAAACTGATATGTTGAATGGAAACTCCTTCGTACTATTACTTAATGATAATAAAAAATAGTCTTCAGTATGACAACAATATTTCAAGGTTTGGATCATTAATGTGTATTCATAGCTAGCTATAAAGTGTGGTATGTGGTCAGCACCTGTAATGGAGCCATGTGTGAATCACTGTGAGAGTCACACCCACATTCTGACCAGGATTGCTGAACTTTTTGAGACCATTTTGAGTCTTCTCATGACACTAAAGTAAGCGCTGAGAGCTTTGTTGATGGTGGAGGTGGGGAAAGACTGAATCAGCCCTCTGGGGCTTGTTAGTATTTCTGGGCTGAGGTTACAAGTTTATGGGATGGAGTGGCCAGGCAGATTGGCTGTTGCCCCCTTGGTAGGCAAGCTGGCTTCTGAGAACACTCAGAAGGAGGGTGAGGAAGACCACAGAGGACTCATGAGGAAGGCTGCCACAAAGGAGGACAATGAGGAGGAAGGAAGACCAAGATACCAAAGGGCAGGCTTTTAGGAGAAGTGGAACGATGCTGTTGATTATGGCTGGGAATCTAAGCTTGTAAAGATTCACTCACAGGCTTAAGTGTGCATTAGGCAGATGCCAGGGTGCTATTCTACCTAGCAGTGGTCCCAGGGATGCTGTAAAAGCTCTTTTCAGGAGCCTGTGCTACCTATTGACATTCTGTAAGCTCCCTCTAGAGAGCCGCGTGACATTTTGCCCTGAACTTTTCCAATGTGGCCTCCTCCAATTGCTTTGCTCAAGTCCAAGGACCACGAAAGGGACTATGTATGGCACGCCATGTGGTCAAGGCTGCTTCTGGCCAAAACTCAGCCCTTTTGGGTCCCCCTGAGTTTTTTTCTGGGTGCTGAATGCCAGAATATGGGGGCCACTCCTGGAATATTGGAAGCCTAAATACTTGAGCAAAGCTGAAGGCAGGTTTCATGATTATGAGAGAAAAAAAGGCTGTTTTTACTATGTTTGAGTGGCACATTTCATTTCCCTTTTGTCAAAGTGCTTCTCTCTGATACTTTAGTGTCGGATGTAGTGTGCTTTGTTTTAATTATTTGCATTCCTCAACCTGGGCGCTGCATCACCAATACTGTGTAATTAAAACCAAAACCTGTTCTCCTCTAAGAAAAACAAAGATGCATGTAGTTTTTCACTGAGCAAATGGCTACCACTGCTCCCTTGTTGCTGCTTGCATTTCAGAACACCTACTTCCAGAAGAGGAAGAAAAACAACACTTTGAATCCTATAGTGGATCTGTGAAAAGGCTTCTCATTCCACAATGCTGAACTGTTCAGCTGCTGTGGCGTATGAATGATCTCATGTCACTAATACAAAATGAAAAACCCCACAAGCAATTGCTTTTCCTAATTCTGTTTGTTTTTTTTCTGAGAGCAGATACCATTATTCAAAGCACATATGAAATCATGCACCTGGGTGTTTAAATTTGGGATTGAGTTTCCTACAGGCCTGAGCTTGGAAACAAAAAATGGCTTCGAGGAATTAGCATTTTCCCGGCAGTGAATTTAATAACCTTGAAGAACGAATGGCTTGTGAATCCTTCTGTCCATCATGGAATTTGGTTGTTTTAGTGTCGTATAAGGGAATTAGATTCGATTATGGAGATTTCCATTGTCCTGAAAAGGTATCTGAAAATTGCAACAGACACACAAATCCTAATCAGGTGTCATGGGAAGATTTGTAAGGCTTCTTTTGTTGGCACCTCATGTAATCAGCACCCCTCCCCCACCCCCAAATGTGTTAGACAGTGACCTGCTGTGTGAAATCCAGAAAGAATTCCTTCCCAGCATCTCTATTCTTCTTCTTACACACCATTCATTCTTCGTTTAGATCTCAGTATTGCCATCTATGTGAGATGCGCTATTTGCTTCCTTTACTGTCTCTTCTCAGAATTGGAAGGCCACACGGGGCCTTTTTCTCTCGTCTCTCCTTTGCTTCTCACTTTAGGATCATGTGTCCATGTGCCCTTGTGTTTGTGGGATCAGCTCACCACCAGGAAAACAGGAGCTGCAGTGTGCCAGGTGACAAAGGGAGGCAGGGCAGGGGTGGGAGATGAGGGGAATACTATGAGCAAACCATGACACTGCCATCTAGCTGTGGCCGCTCATACGCACGCTGTGTAATTCCTTTAGGCACCTTGACCGGATCTCCAGCTATGAAGAGGCATAAACAGAAACGAGCCTGGATTTTTCTAAAATGACTATTTTTTTTTACCACTTCCTTTGAATTGCCACTGAAAAGTCTAGCTAGGTGCCTTTCCTGTAGGTGTACCCTGATCACCTATCCACGTACCCAGCTTGTGCCAGGCATGCTTCAGACAATGGCGTTCTGGGTAGGAAGAGAGTCATAGACAGGGTGCTTGTGCTGCCCTTGCAGAGATTTTGAGTCAAAGTGAAGGATGACAGCGTATCACAATTCATACAAATATTTGATCGCAAACTTAGGATGGGTGTGTGAGAAGAAAGACTGTGCATGGCATGACTGACACACGTGTCTGTTTCAGAACGGTAGGGATCAGAGGGATGGCAGAGGTATGTTTGGAAGTGTCATCTGTACTGAGACCTGAAGAAAGAGAGGGCCTTGGTCAGATTCAGAGTTGAGCTCACGAAGGGTTCAAGAAAAAAAGAAAGTAGCACGTGGGAAGCCGCAGAGCGATGCTAAGTAAACTAGTATGCTAGGCAGATGGGGAGGTGGGCAGATGTGGGGGCCACTTCCCCCTCTCCTTGCCACTTCGACTTCAGAACGTGGGATGGCATTTTAAATAAATAAGCACGTGCAACTCTCCACCAGAGAGGTTTTCTGGAACTGTCATCCAGTGCAGTGCAGGGTGGATGGAAAGTGTCCAGGAGGGAGGCTTTCACAAGTAGCCTTCAGCTAATGGCGATGAGAGTTGCAGCCGAAATGCCCCAGCCTTTTCACACCTTGGGTGGGATATCCTTCCCACTCCATTTCCTGTAGGACTCACCACCTTCTGCTCATGAAGGTATCATGCATTGGTTTCCTTCTCTTTGTTCACATCACTCTCCTAGTTCCATGCTAGCAGCTCTAGAGGTCATCTAGTGAGTAGATACTCAACCTGGACTCTTTCTCCTGGTCTGCTTCTTGCAAAGCCTGAGGTCAGCAGCAAGACAGGAGGAGGCTAACAAGCTGGTCAAAATCAGAGCACGGAGGGTTGGAGTTCTCAAACCCAGTCCATGGAACCCAGTGTTACCAACGACCCTTTCAGGGAGGAGAAATCAAACTGCTTTTTTGTAATATCACTAAGATGATGTTTACCTCTCTCCTCATTATGGCATTTCAGTATCAAATGGCAAAAGAGAAGTAGGTAAAAAGATGGAGCTTTAGTTTGAGTAATAGGATTCACATGTTATTTTTTACCTGCGTTTGCAAATAGGGGAAAATATAAGCCTACTTTCACCTAAAGATTATCCTTGATGAAGCTGGGTGCTTCATGCATGCAACTCAAGCGACTTGGTAGGTTGATATTGGAAGAATTGTAGTTCTAAGCCAGCCTGGAGAGAACAGTGCACAAGATTCCTTCTTTATGGAGATCTAGTCTCAGTGGTGTGAGCCTATTAGCTATGGCAGTTTGTAGACTAGGCATGTATTCTGGTAGGAAGACAGACCTTATCTCAGTACAAAAAGGGCGGGAGGCATGGCTCAGTAGAATGCCTGTATAGTAAGCACAACAAAATCCAATTCTTAAATTACCCTTGAAGAAACTGTAAAAATTACTCTTTAAGCCCCTTATTGTAAGTATATATTTAAAAAATCCACATAATAGAATGGTAAGAAAAAAATACAGAATGTGCTGTGCTGTATACCACACTTCAATTGCTGTCTCGAGGGAACAACGCTTGTGTTTAATTGAGTTGGGAGCTAAATTCGCCCCTTATTAGAATCTTTACTCAAAGAACAATTGGCAGATATTCAAACTATGATTACTCAGACTAAAACATGTGCAGAGCATTCTCTCAAAAAAAAAATGAACAAAGTAGGCCTCTCTGTTCAAGAAATGCAACACTCAGCAGCCCATGGAACTATCTCCCAAATAGATCACCATTCTAGGACATAACACAAATCTTAGTGAACATAAGAAAATCGAAGTAACTCCTTATCTTCCCTCAGACCATAATGAATAAAACTGGAACCCCACAGAAAAAGGGACTATAGAAAATACTCAAGCAGGGGCTGGGAAGGTGGCTCAGTAGTAGAGTGCTTGCCTTGCATGCATGAGGCCCTGGGTTCGATTTCTCAGCACCACATAAGCAAAAAGAAAAAAGCCAGAAGTGGCGCTGTGGCTCAAGTGGTAGAGTGCTAGCCTTGAGCTGAAGAGCTAAGGGACAGCGCCTGGGGCCTGAACTCATCCCCCAAAAAAGAAAATACTCAAGCACACAGAGACTGGCTGAATAACATATTGTCGAATGACATCCTTGAAGAAATAAGGAGAGAAATCCCCAAATCCCTAGAATCTAATGAAAAGGAGAACACAACCTATTCAGACCTTTGGGACACAGCAAAACAATGCTAGGAGGAAAGTTTATAGCTATGAACACTGACATCAAAATAACAGAGCAACCTTAAATAAAATAGTTTAATAAATGCACCTCAAGTTCCTAGAGAAACAAGAACTAGCCACACCTAAAGCTAGCTAAAAATAAGGATGATAGCAAAATCAATGTGTTCAAAACTAATAAAACTATACGATAGGGCTGGGAAGGTGGCTCAGTGGTAGAGCGCTTGCCTTGCATGCGTGAGGCCCTGGGTTCGATTCCTCAGCACCACATAAGCAAAAAGAAAAAGCCAGAAGTGGTGCTGTGGCTCAAGTGGTAGAGCGCTAGCCTTGAGCTGAAGAGCTCAGGGACAGTGTCCAGGCCCAGAGTTCAGGCCCCACAACCGGAACCCCCCCCAAAAAAAACCTATACGATAAATCAATAAACAAAAAAATTTGCAATGATGAATGAGATTGATTAACTCTCAGCTAATCTGACTAAAAGGAGGAAGGAAAAGACCCCCCAAAAACAAAATGAGAGATACAAATGGGACAATCACAACAAATACCAAGGAAATACAGATGATCATGAGGGAATACTTTGAAAATCTACATAGAAACAAACGAGAATGTAGAAGAAAGGGATACATGTCTGGACATACTTGACCTACCAAAGTTGAACCAGAACACAAACCTTGAAGATGATGTGGTTTTAGCTGTTCTCATCACTGCCACAGGGCTCGTGAAGCTCTATTAGCTACTGAGCTCCAATTTGGAGCAGATCTTAAAAATCATTAACCTTGCATTGGTATTTGTGTGTCTGATTAAAATACGTTCACCACTTGTGCCACTGTGAAAGGTGAAGAGACCTGGATGGGGCATTTGCAATCTGCTCCAGCCAGCTCAGCTGGAGAGAAGCTCACAGGGGGGGGCTGAGCTGTCTTATGCTCTAATGAGCTCCATTAAAGATACCTGAGGCTCAGTGGAAGCATTCAGCCAGACACAAGCCCCTCAGCAAATACCCACAAGCACATTGTGTCTGAGCTGATGAACATTACCGTGCCTGAACATTACCGTCGCTACCTTTGAAAAGTCTTCTTGCTGCAGGCCAGCGGCTGGCTACCATCCTATTTTCATCTGTCTTGTCTTTAATTTCCTAGAACTGTGAAATGATTTCTCCAGTGTTTCTCCTGATCTTCCTTTGCTCTGGAGGGTGGAAGCCAGTTCAATCAGTAAGGAGTGAGAAAGATATGCAGGGGGGAAAGTGGGCAGGAAAAGGGGCATCTCAGGCGAAACATCATTTCCAATGTGTTAAGAAGACATTGTTTTCAGGGCACCACTGGCTCACGCCTGTAATCCGAGCTACTAAGGAGGCTGAGATGTCAGGATCTAAGTTGGAAGGGCAGGAAAGTCCATGAGACTTCTGCTCTGCCGGTGTGTGTGTGTGTGTGTGTGTGTGTGTGTGTGTGTGTGTGTGTGTGTGTGTGTGTGTGTGTGTGTGTGTGTGTGTGTGTGTGTGTGTGCGCGCAGAGGTCACCCTGCTGCTGCTCCTTCAGGCAGGAATGGGAAAAGAGAAGGAATTGTACTCTGGGCAATGTCATGCTGAAATGAATGCTAACTCTCTAGATTACAGCATGACTGGACGACAAAGAACGCATGCCAGTGAGAAATCACCACACACAGTGTGGAGACCTCAAAGAACCCTCGGGCTTTGCATCATCTGTACTGCTTGCCTTGTGTCCCTTTGAGGAGCCAGCAGCCCCCTCTGGAAAGAAGCAATCCCTTTCAGCCTTGTGTTTCGGCAATCCTTTCAGTGCCACGCAGCAGGCTGCTTCCTCTTGAATTGTAGTGGGATAGGAAGCGAACATGTGTGCGTGCTCCCAGGGGAAAAACTAGTGCCTGGAAAGTTGGGGTGCCCCTGAGATGCCCCTACAGGACATCTTGTAGGGGCCTGGGCATCCAGGAGGATGTCTCTGCTGGGAGAGGAGAAGGGAAGCATGCATCAAACCTCCTACTCGGAGCTCCTTTTCCTCCCCTTCCAGGACTGCTGTGGGACTTCTGGCATGATCTTGCAGAACTGGCTTCAGAGTGGAAACACGAAACCTCTAGTATTACCCCCCCCCTCCACCCTCCTGCCAAATCCACTTCTTTCTCTGTGATCCTATTGAGAAGGGGGAAAGCCCCCGAAGAGACATTCGTAGCTTCGTTTGCTCCTTGCTGTCTGTGCCAGGCTTCGTCATACCTCCGGTAGAGGTGATGGTAGCAAAAATGCTTTGGATTTGGAGCCTGTGCTTTGTGGCACACTATTCAGAAATTACCCCGAGGCGGGGTTTCTTTGAGTCAACCCCTTGACTGAAACCCTTTCACTGCGGACGTCAGGGTGCGTTAGCCATGGGAACAATGCCTTCTCCTTTCTCTGTCTGCTAGTTTGATTCCACCTCTGCAATGTCCTCAGTACAGTTTCCTCATCTCTTTTCTCACCAACACAGCCTTGTGGCCATTCTCTGTTCTTTGTCATCTGTTCTCTGGAGAATTCCTTTTTTAAAAAATATAGATGTTTAAATGTTTATTGTAAAGGTGATGTACAGAGAGGTTACAATTACACAAATCAGGTAATAAGTCATTTGCTTTTGAACAGTGCCACCCCTCCCCCATTCTTTCCTAGTTTTTCCCTCCAGACTTCCCTCCCCCACCCAGTTGTATAGTTCATTCCCAGCATAGTGTCTGGTGAGTAGCATTGCTGAGTTGTATAGTTCATTCCCAGCATCGTGTCTGGTGAGTAGCATTGCTGAGTTGGCTTACCTTTTTTTTCTACCATTTCTGTGCTTCCCCTTTCCCTCCCCAAATCAGATAAACTTAGATACAAGTCAAAGGGTACAGAAATCAAAACAGTGACAAAAGAGAATAAACCAAAAAAAAAAAAGGAAAGGAAAAAAAAAGAACTGAAAACAGTACAATAAAAATCCACTTGTTTCCATTTCTTAGAGTTCATTTTGATAAGGATCATTTTGTATGATCATATGCACATAGCTATTGAACACATGTGATCCTCTCCTAAGAATACCCTCCTTTAGTCTCATTGTGTGAATGTTTATAGAGTCCTGCTTAATTAATCATGTCCAAGTGTAATTTTTTGTCTTTTGCTATCCATTGGGTTTACTTGTAGCTTTATAGGCACATTGTAATTACTACGAATGAGGGAAACCACACAGCCTAAATTTCTTTGGGTCTGGCTTACTTTGCTTAGTATAATTTTTTCCAAGTCTTTCCACTTCTTATGAATAACGCTTTGCCATTCTTTCTGATGAAGCATAGAATTCCATTATACACACACACACACACACACACACACACACACACACACACACACACACACACACACACACACACACACACACACACACTACATTTTCTTCATCCATTTATCCACTGAGGTGGCATTCTACCTCCCCCAGTTAGAATGGCCATTATCAAGAAACCCAGTAATAACAGATGCTGGCAAGAATATGGCCAAAAGGGAACACTACTTTGCTGTTGGTAGAAATATAAACTTGTTCAACCACTCTGGAAAGTAGTATGAGGTTCCTCAAAAGACTAAACATAGAGCTCCACTATGACCCAGCAATCCCAGTCCTGGGCATTTATCCAAATGACCACAAACTAGGTCTCACTAAAGCTTCCAGCACAACCATGTTCACTGAAGAATTGTTTAGCATAGCTAAGATACAGAGTCAACCAAGATGTTCTAGAGAATTTCTTCAGTATAACTGTTACTCTCCTCAAGAGTTCCTTTCTAATCTGTCCTCTCCATATGACCGTTCACATTTTACCCCTTCAAGCTCTGGCCTCATGCCTTGTGGCTTCTTGAGGCTTGTGGAACAGAGGCTGGACCCCAGACCATGCTGATCACAGAGAGCACAGTGGGTGTGGACTCTTACCAAGGTTACCTGCTTATCTAAACTTCCTCTCCTCCCTTGCTATGCCTAGATTTGATGAATGGGGCAAGACTAATAGAAATCACATCTAGGCCTGGCTCTTAAGAAGGTTCCACGTTAGCCCTCAGCAATCACCTGTTGTACTCAGTGCTCTGTGGTGCTCTTGTAGGCAGGCTATGTGTATGTTACAGGTTGAGATTTCTTCTTCCTAAAAGCCAAGTTGAAATCTCCACCCCTCCTAACTGTGAATGTAAAAGTAGAATGTCATTAAATTATGTAGGTGTCATTAAATTATGACGAGAACATTAGGGTAGACTATAGACTGTAAGTTTGATGTTCTTACAAGAAGAGCCAGAGACAGGGTAACGAAGGCCATGTGATGTTGAAGCGGATTGTAGTGATGCTGTCTCAGGTCTGGGAGGAGCTGGGAAAGGCCCCAAAGGGTCCTTGTCGAGGCCGTGGATGTCATGGAAGGGGTGGGCTGCCTCTGTGTCAGGCTTTGGGAGTGGAAGCAAACCTTTGCAGTGGTTAGGTCCAAGAGATTTAAGGATGAGCTGTTAGTATATCAGGCCTAGTTCATCCAGATGAATTCAGTGCAAAGGACATTCCTAAGTAGGCTCTCCCCACCTTCCGAGATTCTAGAGACCTTGCATGTTCCTTTCTGTCTCCCGCTCCTTTCTATAACCTGTCCTCCCATGATATGGTTTGGGACTCTGGTTGTGGGATATTCTTTCTGTCTAGAATGTTTTTCTTTTTTAATTATCTTTTAATAAAAAAATCATATCCTGTTAAAGACCAACTCAAATATTACTGTTTCTTCAAGAAGTAAGATTAAAGGCATTTGTGAAATTAATTCCAAGAGGAACTCATTCTAGCTCAGCTCTGTAAAAGTCAAGGGGTGTTTGTCTATAACCACCAGTGATGCCCAAGCCATGTTGTGACCCCCTTAAAATGGTGGGTTCCTGACAGAAGTCAGACTGTATCTAGAATACTTTGGGCAGCTGGGCTGTTACAGGAAAGCCTGGTGCATTTCTGGGGTTTTATGTTCAGTTTATACTTGACTTACTAAGTTCTAGAAGATCTGTTTTGTATACGGTCCCATATGTATGCATGTGGGTATGCATGCGTGCGTGTGTGTGTGTGTGTGTGTGTGTGTGTGTGTATGTGTGTGTGTGTGTGTGTAAGACAGAAAGACAGAGAAAGAGAAGAAAGAGAGATTGTTATTAGGAGTTGTGATATTTTAGGCTAGGGAGTGGTTTTTCTCTTTTCTAACACACTGGTTAGGAATAAGCCAAGAGTTTGGACTGAATTCTCATATGCTTAAGAAATTGTTAATAGCTTAAAACTGTTAAGAATGTGCCCTGCACACACAGAAGGTTGAGAGTTCAAAGTCAGCTTGGGTTCCATAAAAAGACACTGGTTTCGGGGCTGGGAAGGTGGCTCAGTGGTAGAGCACTTGCCTTGAGCTGAAGAGCTGAGGGACAGCACCCAGGCCCAGACTTCAGGCACCATGACCGGACCCCCCCCCCCAAAAAGACACTGGTTTCAAAACAAAGTGCAGGAAAATACAGATTAAAAAAATAAAGTGAATTTACCTATCATGCACCCAGAACTAATACATGTTAACATTGCTGATTTGGGATTGTGTTTTCTAAAAACACTTTTATGTTTAAAAGTAAGTAAATGATATCATACTATGTACATCATCCTACAAGTTACTTTAAAAATCAGGAAAACTGCTAAGCACCATAATCCTAGCTACACAGCTGGTTTAAAGCCGGCTTGGTCAGGAAAGTTCATAAAACCTTTTTGTTGTTGTTGTTGGTGGTGGTGGTTGTGGGGCTTGAATAGGGCCTTGGACAAGAATAGGGCCTGGGTACTATCTCTGAGTTTTTGAGCTCAAGGCTAGTGCTGTACCATTTTGAGCACAGTGCCACTTCTGGTTTTCTGGTGGTTAATTGGAGATAAGAGCTTCTTGGACTTTCCTGCCTGGGCTGACTTCCAACCATGATCCTTAGATCTCAGCTTCCTGAGTAGCTGGGATTACAGACAAGAGCCACTGGCACCCAGCACTCAGACTCTTATGTCCAATGAACTTCCAAAAAGTTGGAAGTGGCTCAAGTTATCACTTGAGTGTAAGCCTTGAAAAAAAAATGCGCAGGTTCAGATCCCAGGCCCTGAGTTCAAGTCTTCAGATCTGTACAAACAAACCAACAACCCAGAAAAACTTAGCAGCATTACAAAGAAACTCCCAAACTTACAGTGCTTAACTTACAACTTTTAAAGTTGATTTGTTGCAAAAAAAAAAAAAATATGCCCACATTAGAAAGGAGGCTTCAATTTCACTTCAATTTTCTCTACTTTTCTCATCTACCCCTCTTCTCATCTATGTTTGTTGTATTTCCCATCCCGTGAGCCATCGTTTTCCTCCCCATTATTCATTCTCATACCTGGCCTTTAGTCAGGAGGTCTAACTTTTCAGACTCTTTCCTGTAGCCTTGCCCTTGATCAGGGACAAACAAGTGGCAGAGGATTTGAGGATGAAGTGGCCTCCATTTCCTGCTGGAACAGCCATTTCTGGGGCTCATAGGGGAAACAATTCAATAAAGAGTGAATGCATTTTTCACATTCCTCTACATTCATTAATAGCTGCAGTGGAAGGAAGTGCACGCAGCAGGAAGAGGCAGGACAGGCCCCAGGCAGGACAGGAAGTGAGTTCTATTGCCTGGGCCTTGTCCTCCAATGACCTTCCCCATGACCTTGGATCAGTTCTTGCTGGTCTGAGCCCCACTCTGACCTCTTGTGTCCAGGAATCTCACTTCCTTCTGCTGTTTTCTACATCCCTGGAGCTTCCGGGCTGTAACAGTTGGCTCTGTGCTATACAAGCTCATAGCCAGAGAGCCTTGAAGATGTCTGAATGTTCATCCACTTCTCCGAAAGTTTGGTCCATGCTTCTCAAGGCATCAGGGAGGTAATGTAGCCCTGGAGCAATGGTGGATGTTAGCTCACCTGGCTTCCATCTTCCCCATACTGTAGATCTGTGTGTTAATAATTTTCTTTTGTATTGGCATATATTAAATTATACACAAGAGATTTCATAAATACCATATCCATATATAAATATTCTTTGTTTATGATCTTATTTTTTGCTTCCCCCTCACTTCTACAAATGAGAGAAGGCATTCTATATATTTATGATTATGATCTACTTACTTCTAGCTTCTAGCATGCATAACATGACTCACAAAAGTGTATCACCATGCCTGGCCTGTTGTTTATGATGAGGTTTTGGTAACTTTTTGCTTGGGGTAGTCTTCATAAGCCTCATGATTTCTGATTCTTAAGGACCCTCTTGTGTTCTTTGCAGTGCTGGGATTGAACCTGGGGCCCATGTATGTTAGAAAAGTGCTCTACCACTAAATGATACCTTCATCCCCTTTCCCTTTGCTTATAAATCTCCCAATTCATCAAATTGACTCCACTGTGATGAATTTATTTAATCCCAAACACCTCCCAAATATCCTAACTCTAACACATATTCATATTGAATTTCTATCCTATAAATACTTCATAATAGGAATTAAATGCCAACATGAGTTTCAGGGGTGGACTGACCATATTTAAAGGTTAGGAAATAGCTGTATTAAAAAAGCAAAAGCAATTCTAGTAATGTATTGTAATTAATAGTTATGTATGAATTCTTTTTTTTTTTTTTGTTGGTTATAGAGCTTGAGCTCAGTGCCTGGGTGCTGTCCCTGAGCCCTTTTGCTCATGGCTAGGGCTCTACCATTTAAGCCACAGGTCTACATCTGGCTTTTTGGTGGTTCAGTGAAGGTAAGAGTCTCATGGCTTTGAACCTTGATCTTCAGAGCTCAGTCTCTTGAGTGGCGAGGTTGACAGATGTGAGCCACTAGCACCTGACCAAATTAATTGATTTTAATAAATATATTTAACTCAACAGAACCAAATATAACTTTAATATACATGTTATTATCATCATCATTATTATTTTCAATGGTATAGAATAGAACCCAACATTTTTTTTGGTCAGTAGTGGGGCCTGAACTCTGGGCCTGGGTGCTATCCTTCAGCTCTTCAGCTTAAGGCTAGCACTCTACCATGTGAGCCAAGCACCACTTCCAGGTTTTTCTTTTTTTTTTTTTTTTTGCGTCGGGTCGTGGGCCCTGAACTCTGGGCCTGGGCGCTGTCCCTCAGCTCTTCAGCTCAAGGCTAGCGCTCTACCACTTGAACCACAGCACTACTTCCGGCTTTTTTTTCTTTTTGCTTATGTGGTGCTGAGGAATCGAACCCAGGGCCTCATGCATGCAAGGCAAGCGCTCTACCACTGAGCTACCTTCTCAGCCCAAATAAATTTTATTTAGTTGTGGTAGATTTTCTTCTCTTTCTTTCTCTCTTTCTCTCTTTCTCTCTTTCTTTCTTTCTTTCTTTTGTCAGTCGTGGGGCCTGAACTCTGGGCCTGGGCGCTGTCCCTCAGCTCTTCAGCTTGAAGAGGCTCTACCACTTGAGCCACAGTGCCACTTCCATTGCATATCCTAAGTGTGTACAATACCATTGAGCTACACATCCAAGCCTCAACATTATAATTGTTGTTGTTATTATTATTATTATTGTGGTGGTAGAACTTTGCACATGCCATGCAAGTGTTCTACTTCTTGGGGCGTGCCTCCAGCTCATCTGCTTGTGTTTATATATATATATATATATATATATATATATATATAAATTATACATATATATAATTGTAAAGATACTGTACAGAGGGGTTACAGTTACATGACTAAGGTAATGAGTACATTTCCTATGGAGCATTGTTACCCCCTCCTTTGTTTTTCCTGTAGCATTCCTTTCCTCACCACCTCCCCAACTCCTTCCTCCCCTTTCCTGCCCCCTCCCTCACCCAAAGTTGTAAAGTTCGTTTTCAACAGTGTCTTGTACATCTCATTGTTACAGTGGTTGTACCTGTATTCCTATTTAAGCATTTTGTTTTTTCCCTTCCCCTTTCCAAATTAGAAAAATGTATATACAAGATGCAGAACACCAGAATCAAATACAATGAAAACAGGGGCTATACCGTGGGGGAGGAACATACCAAAGAAACAAAAAAAAAAAATCACATGGTACATTATAAATACATTAAAAATAATAGCAAGAAAGAAAAAATCACTTGTGTCCCTATCTTGGGGTTCATTTCACTTAACATCATCTTATATGGTCATATGTACATAGCTTTTGACTGTGTTTTGTTTTTGAGATAGGGTTTTACTAACTTTTCCCAGGTTGGTGTCAAACTTGTGGTCCTTTAATTTTTGACTCTCAAGTAGCTGCGATTACAGGCAGATACCACTATAACAAACTATTTTACATTATATTTTCAAACAAAGTCTTTGTGTTCTGGAATACCATTTACACACACAGCATGTCTCAGGTCTCCAACATCCAGGTGTGGTTGTTAGCACTGGGTCACAATGTCCTGAGCTCCTCTGCCCAGTGTGTGAACACTGCATCAGTGTGTGGTGCACCGACAGTAGAGGTACAAGGATATCACCCTGATTTTCTGTAACCTGCAAGGAAGGCAATCATGTATTTTATTAAGCAAACCAGGACACTGTTAGCATAAACGAAGGCATCCTCCTAATGATTTTGCAGTCAACACGAATACTCCAGCACTAAGCCAATAGACTAGGTTTGTGTTACTCTAAAGAGATTTCATCAGAAGCAGCTCCAACTGTGGTCCTGGGAGGCCACAACAGTGCCAGTACAAAGAGGAGAAAATTAGCTTACACTACAAAATGTGCGATTTCTGTTAGACCTGAGAAGATCCCGGTGCTGAAAGCCTGTCAGAGATGAGTGTACCAGCCTTGTAGGGCTTTAACAGTAACATTAACCAAGTTCATCCTAAGGTAAGAACTACCTGCTGTGAAGGAATCAAGAAAAGTTAGCCGCTGGCTTAGGTCTTCTAGCTCCAGATCCCAAGATAAGATAAAATTATTAGTTGTAGAAAAACCTTCCGAAGATGACGGAATACTTTTAGCTTGGTAAAAATGTGTAGTAACGGTCATTAAAGCACAAACCTTGAGATAAAACAAATTAAAAAACCCACAAATTAGAGACTACCAGTAATGAAGAAAGTAATGGTCCTTTGTTCTATTTAACGTGTGTAAGCAGAATACTGTAATTGTGATAATCTTACTCAGATGCTTTTGCTCACAAATTTTATTGAAAAGCAATGTTTTTCTTGAGCGTCTACTTGAAGGAGATGATGCTGTTTCATGTTTTACATGAAAATAAATGCCTTCAGGTATTATTTTTACTGTAAAAATATTGGCGGGAGTGTCTACATATTATGCAATATCATAGCAAACAGACTTTTGTTTCCACAGTTATTGTTTTAAAATTAGCTAAAATTTTCAGGTAGTTTTTTTTCTTTTGGTTCTGGTGCTTCAACTCAGGGCTTGGTTGCGGTCTTTTACCTTTTTGACTTAGGTTGGTGCTCTACTACTTTTTGGTCGTTAATTGGAGATAAAAGTCTCATGGACTTTCTTGCCCAGGCTGGCTTTGAACCATGATCCTCAGATCTGAAACTCCTGAATAGCAAGGATTACAGGTGTGACCACTGATGCCCAGCAATTTTCAGTTTTTTTTTTCTGATGTTGTTATCTGTGTGGCTTGAACTCTGGGCCTGGGTGCTATCCCTGAGCTCTTCAGCTCAAAGCTAGGACTCTACCACTTGAGCCACAGCGCCATTTCCAGTTTTCTGAGTGGTTTATTGGAGATAAGAGTCTCATGGACTTTCCTGCCCAGGTTGGCTTTAAACCATTATCCTCAGATCTCAGCCTCCTGAGTAGCTAGGATTACAGGTGTGAGCCATCGGTGCCTGGCTCAATTTTCAGTTTGTAACAACAAAATTTTGAGATATTCAGTTAATGATCCTCAATTGAAATTAGGAAGCCAATTAAGAGCAACTGGTGAGATTGGAAAGCTCCCAGTTGGAGACTACACATTAACCAGTACCTGGGTGTGGTGCTGGGGCTGTTATCCCAGGGACCCAGGAAGCTTGGGAAGGAAAAGCACTGTCTAGGCCAGCTAGGCATAAGTAAAAGACTCTGTTAGAAAAATAACTAAGGCAAAAAGGTATGTGGTAGAGTCCCTGCCTAGAAAACATGAAGCCCTGAGTTCAAAACTCTAGTACGGTAATAAAAACATCAATTCATGGGGCTAATTAAAAAATAAGCACCATTCTGTGACTGAACAGGGAGAAGCAACGTGTGTGTGTGTGTGTGTGTGTGTGTGTGTGTGTGTGTGTGCAAGATACACATTTTTAAATCCACAATAGATATCTTTGACCTTCATTCTTCAGTCAGCTTTGTACTTCCCATACAATAAAACACATCCATTTTAGGAAGACATTGTGATGCTTTTTGACAAATATATTCACAGTGTAATTCAGAACCACAATGAAGATTTCCAGCAATTCCACCATTCTAGAAAATTCCTTTATGTTCCTTTCACCAAACAATCACTGTTCTTTTTCAGGTGCTCTAGCTTAATTTAGTCTTATGGTTTACAAATGTTGAGTCTCTTTGTCATGCTATAGCAAACTCACAGTGCCCTGTGGATATTTGAACACACACACACACACACACACACACATCTTAGACACGTCTCACTGTGTGGCCATCTTGCCTCACATTCTATTGGGATTACAGGCATGCACTATCACATCTGGAAGAATGTTTAAAACTTGTGAGGGAATTAAGCTGGGTGCTCATGGCTCCTGTCTATAATCCTAGTAACTCAGGAGGCTGAAATCTGAAGATCGCAGTTCAGAGGCAGGACAGACAGGAACATCTGTGAAACCCTTATCTTCAATTTACCAAAAAGTCAGAAGTAGAGTTGTGGCTCAAATGGTACAGTGCTAGCCTTGAATACAAAAGCTCAGTGACAGCGTCCATGTCCTGAGTTCCAGATCCAGTACCAGCACACAAAAAAACCAAAAACAAAGAAACCCCCAAAACTTGTGAGGAAAATATGGAGACATCAGTTGAACACTATAGAATCCATAATTGCCAAATTGTTTGGACTTGATCAATGGCCTTCTTAGGTATTTCTTTTGGTTTAGAGATACCGCGACTATGTCATTGACGCCCTAATAATGACATCACCAGCTCTTTCCGTTTTGTTACATGTGATGCTGTATCTTTAAACAAAATTGTTGGGAAATATCCAGTGTCGAGATATAACACAGTTTTTCTAAAGGAAGTTGCCATGAGTGTACATATACAAATCTTTTCAGTACATATGCTTTTATTTTTCCTTCAAAAGATGCAGAATTCCTGGGTCATAGGTTAAGTGTATGTTTAACTTTTTAAGAAACTGCCAACCTGTTTTCCAAAGCACGATCGATACCTTGCCAACATGGCGTTACCAGTCCCGTTAATTTTGGCCGTCCTGGTGGGCGTATGGTGCCATCTCAATGTGCTTTTGAAATCTGCGTCTTCCTGATGACTAATGATGTTGAGAATCTCTTCATGCGCTTGTTGGCCATCTGCCTGTTCCTTTTAGTGAAATTTATCAAAATCGTTTACCCATTAAAGAAACCGACAAAAACTTACTGGTTTTTATATTACATTGTAAACATTTTTACATGTTCTTAATACAAGTCTAGTGATAGAAACGTGTGTGTATGTGTGCAGTTTTCTACTGGGGGGTGATTTGTTTTTCATAGTTTTAACAGTATCTCTCAAAGGCACAAAAGCTTTCAGTTTTTAGAAGTGGTATCTTTTTTTTTATGTCTTTTAAAGCCACAGCAGCAGTGGCCAGGCGTTGGCCGTCAGTTACTTAGTCTTACATGTCAACATTGGCAGTAGTTTCTCATTGATTAAACAATACGTGGTGTACACATACAATGGGATGTGTTTTTTTGGGCACTAAAGGAATAAAGTTCTAATTCAGGCTACAACATGGAGGACCCTGGAAAACATCCTGGGTGAAAGAAGCCAGACCCATTAGGCAATATATTGTGTGGTACCGTTTACATGAAGTGTCAGAGTAAGTAAGTCCACAGAGACAAGAAGTGGATAAATTGCAGCTAGGGTGGGAGGTGGGGTGGGGGAAGGGAGAAGTGACTATTATGTTCTGGAATTAGTGAGTGATGATGGTCCTGCAACATTATGAATACAATAATGACATTGAGCTAAATACCTATACTTGGTGAGTGTCAGTGGCCAAGACTATAATGCTAGCTACTTGGGAGCTCAGATTGGGAGGAAGGTAGTATCAGGCTAGCCTGGGCGTACACACACACACACACACACACACACACACACACACACACACACACACACACACACACACACACACACGTGTGTGTATGTGTATTTGGGACACATGGGGGATGAGATCAAGAGGACCATGGTTTCAGGCCAGCCTGGAAAGAAAAAGGCTGCAAAACTTCATCTCAGTAAAAGAAGCTGAGTGTGTTGATACCCATCTATAATCCCAGCTATAATGAGGAGCTAAAATATGTGGATCATGGTCTAGGTATATGCATGGGAAGGAAGCAAGACCCTACCTAAAAAATAACCAGAGTAAAACAAAGTTAGAGGCATAGCTCAATAGTACAGATCCTGACTCTCAAGCACAAGGCCCACACTTCAGACCCCAGAACCACCAACCCAAAAAGGTAAATTTTATGTTATATGTATTTTACCTTAATAGAAACATCTACAGTGAATTTTAAATATGACAAGGAGATACATTTTCAGTAACTTCAGTGTCTAGGCACTCACAACATTTTCTTATGACTACTCATCTGAAGTTCTTTCTTTTTCCTTCTTAGGAGAAATGTTGAGCTTCCTCTGAACCCTGGGAGGCTTAAATGACCCACGGACAGCTCTGCTGTCAGGTGCCTCTGAATCTGAGCACACATTCATTGCTTATCAGGGCAGCATTAATGTTTCTTGTCTGGCCTGGTGGACTTTTCTAGCTTTATGAAAGAAGCAGGCTGTTGGTTTTCTCTCCAGACCACACACGAGACTTTCTCTTGAAATCGCATGATTCCACTCGAGTACCAGGTAAGTGTCTTGGCTTGCTAGTCCTCTTGAGGCCAAGAGAAAGGACAGAATTCTATGGCTTGTTTCCTTGGTCTGCATCTCCCTCCATGTTAATCTTCCCCCTGCCCCCCAACCTGGAGAGTGTCCTTAGCAACCAACTTAATAGTCAGTCTGTCATCGCTTTCAACTCGGCAATTTATTAATGCGCGTTCAGTTTTGAATAGTTTGCCTTGCTTGAAAAGAAAGTGCAGCCACGGCACTTTTGTTGCTGCTAACTTTATTTTTTTAAAGCTGGGTTACTGCCAGGCTGTTTTTTTTTAAAGGGCCCAAACAGCTTTCATCCACAAATGTTTGAAAACACAGTTAACAATTATACATCATACCTACTAAGTGTCAAGCACTGTTCTAAGTATTATTCCCATGACAATCCAGAAAGCAGGCACAGTTCTTATCTCCATTTTACAGCTAAGGATAGTGTGGTTCAAGGAGCTCAACAACCTTGCCCGAGTCAATTCACTCTATTCTTGGATATATATAAAAGTTCTTTCTTCAGACTCCTTAGAGCATCTGCCTGGATGCCCCCGGAAGGCGGAAGTCTTCATCTTTTGCTAAGGAGTCTTAGTGATGGGGTCCAGGCACCAAGACAGATTGGTGGAGAGAGTTTTGGGAGATCTCCCATGAGAACGCCTCACTTCTCTCCATGAGAGCATCTAGATGGCCACAAGTTCCACGTCTCTGCTTTCGCTGACTATGGCACATGATAGAGTGGTTCAAGGATCCTGGGCTCTGGGTTCATACAGAGCTAGGCTCTTACCATGATTTAGGCAGTAGGCAAATCACCATTAGGAATTCTGAAGCTGCTGCTAGCTGAGCTAGGTGGCGAGGTCTCTGTGCAAGCACGTAACTGGATAGGTTTTGGATTTGACTCCGATCCCTTCATCCTCAGCACTATTAACATTTGGAGCCTCATAATTCCTCGCAGAGGGGTTTTTCATCATGTGCATCGTCCATTGTTTAGCTACGTGTTGGTCTCCACCCACCTTGATGCCAGTAGCACCTGTCTGGTGGTGAGAACCAAAAAATTGTCAGACAAAGGCACAGGTGCCCTGGGTAGCAAAATCACCCCGAATTGAAAACCACTAGATTAGATGACCTGGGTTTTTTTTTTCTTCTAATTATCATTGAGTGTTTATTAAGTTTCTCTCTAGGATAATCAAGTCATCAGGGATACTTGGAAACATGACATGGATGGGGTTTATTCATCATTGATTTTGCCCCTGTTATTTCCATTATCTCCTGGCGAAGGACCTGGGGTTTTTGAAACATGGTTGTAGGCTCTTACCAGCCACTGTCTACAGGAAGAGCAGCTTTCTATTACGGTGCCCATATGCGTGTTCAGGAGATCGAGTTTAGAGTCATTCCTCAGACATGCAGACTTCTGTATTTGTTTGGAATCTTTTCTTCTTAGTGGAATCAATCTGCTTATCGTGCTCTATTTCCACTCAGAAAAGCAATCTTGCTCTTCAAGGTAGTTCTGTGTTTTCTGGATAGAAATAAAAACATCTTTTGGGGGTGAATTTCTCAGTCACTTCAAAGTTCAACGTTTCTTGCAGGCCTTTCCCCCCCTTCTGGCTTCTCCCCTCATACAAAGTCCTTGCGAAATGCCCCAGCCCAGGACAAGTCCCCCTGCAGCTGTGGGTATGAGTGAACAAGGATCTCCCTCGATGTGAAATAAAGAAATCTTGTTGAGAGTCAGCACAGAGGTTGTGTTTTCTATGTCTAATCTTTCAGTAAATGTTAGAGCTACCATCCTCAGATATATCTAGAATCCAATCATTTCTCCCCTCTCCTCCACTGATACCGCCAGCCCAAGGCACCAACCTTGCTTCCATAGATGATCCCACGAGGCTCTTGATTTAAGCTGTTCTCTCCAGTCTGGTCTATTACATGAGCCGGCGCCTAGGTCAGCACATTAAGAGAATGTCCCTTCTCTGTTCCTCAATCGCTCCCTTCATCACTAAAGATAAACACCAAATCTTCATCATCGGCAAGAAACGTTGAACTTTGAGGTGACCGAGAAATTCACCCCAAAAGATGTTTTTATTTATATCCCTCCTCACTCTTCTGTGGCTGCAAAGGCCACTTTGTTGTTACTCAGTTTTCCACGTGAACACACTTCAGGTCCCTTTTGGCACTTTTTTTTTTGTCCTGGCGTGCTTTTCCCTGTAGGCTTTTAATGCTTTCTTAACAGCGTACAAACATTTGAGAAGTATAACTTCTTCCTTCCAAGTGATCATTCTCTCTTCTCTGATTTAGTTTTTTGTCTTAGTATTATCATTTAGTGCATTACATACAGCATTTTAGTTATTTTCTCCTATTTAAGCATGTGAATAGCCTAAGGACTGTCAATTTTATTGTTGTTAGTTTCTTCCCCTCTGCTACATTTCCAGAATGGACATTAGCATGCAATGGCTCTCAACCAGTATTTGTTGCATGAATATATGCATAAGGCTATAATGTATCATAAGGCTATAATCAGCTGGATGCTAGTGGTTCACACCTGTAACCCTAGCTACTCAGGAGACTGAGATCTGAGGATTGTGGTTCGAAGCCAGCCTGGGCAGGAAACTCTGTGAGACCCTTATTGCCAATAAACAACCAGAAAACCAGAAGTGGTGCTATGGCTCAAGTGGTAAAGCGCTCACCTTGAGCTGAAGAGCTGAGGGACAGTGCCCAGCCCAGAGTTCAAGCCCCATGACTGCCAAAAAAAAAAAAAAAGGTTATAATCACAGTATAAGATGTTAAATAAAAATGTAACACTATAAAACCCAAACACAGGTAGTTTCTATAACACATCTCCTGGGTATTGGATCGGTTCTTGGCATCTTGGTCTCTAACTATACCTAATTTTCGACTTGTCTTAAGTCCTTCAAAATTACATGTAAAGTTTTCTACCCCTACCTTCCTGCCTCCAAAAGTCTCAGAGTCTTAGTCAATTTGAATCTGTAGATAACTTAGGAGAGTATGGATGTCTTCATAGTGCTAAATCTTTTCAATCCATGAGCATGGTATAACTGTTACTAAATCTATATCTTCATTAATACATCTCAGAAAAGTTGTGTAGTCTTTAACCATAGAGTTAATATTGTTTGATAGTTTGTCTAATTTTCTTATGGTCTGTGAAGATATAATCCTTTCAAATGGTGTAGCCAGTGAATGAAAATGGAAGGCAATAAGGGCTCCATTTGAGCTCAGGGGAAAGCAGTTGATAGGGTTCTCATGAATAGTGTCAGAAAAGAAGTAGGGAGATAAAAGCAAGAGATAAACCATGTCTGAGATAAACCAGGTATGAAATTGTATTATTGTATTATTATACTTCAAAACAAAATAAACTATGAGTGTCTTGTTCTTCACACAATGAATAATATACCAGAATACTTAAATATACTTCCTCAGGTCTGTCTCTGGGACAGATGTCACTTCAGAGTTTTAATTATTTTCTGGGGATTTTTTGGTTTTCTTCTATTCAAGTGCCCTTCTCCCATTCATACAGAGATTTTAATCTGTTGCCTAAACCCGGTAGTTAGCATTTGTAAACATTATGTTTCCAAGGAAAGTTCTTTTGGAATTCAAAACAAAATATTTCTCCATAAGAGATTTGTTTCTTTCCAATCAAAATAAGTTTTATTTGCAATTATGACTGCTTTATGACCTTTATACAATAGCTTTGCATTTTACTGTTGGACGCTGTATACAATGAGCCAAATATGTTATTGATCTGAGTAGGCAGAAGAACAGAGCAATAAGAGTGCCCTCAGAGAAAGGAGATAGATAGAATTTATTATATTAATGGATTGCTTGTATTCTTTAGTTTCTGGGCCAAAATTGAACAAGTTGTAATGAGTAGAAGCCCATAATTAAAACTTCCCTTAATATCCTCCTCAAAGCCCAGACTAATGCAGTAAGTTGTGTTGGCATTTTTCTAGAACAAAGGGCAGATTTTTTTTCTTAGACTACTCCAGAGACCTCAGTTAAATTCTTCATTTGAGACAGACCCAAGAATTTATTTTCTGTCTTTGTGGCAATTAAAACATAAATTCTTAGCTGGCTACCAGTGGCCATGCCTGTAATCCTAGCTATTCAGGAGACTGAAATCTGAGAATTGTAGTTCAAAGCCAGACCTAGGAAGGAAAGTCAATGAGACTCTTATCTCTAATTAACCATCGAAAAGCCAGAAGTGGAGCTGTGGCTCAAGTGGTAGGGTGTGAGCAAAAAAGCTCAGAGACAGAATCCAGGCCCTGAGTGCCAGCCCCATGACTGGCACACAATCAATAACAACAACAATAACAAAAACCACAAGTAAGTTATTTGGCTACCAACACTTATTTATTCTTCCCCTGAGAAACCCAAATATCTACTCATGGTTTTAATTCTGATTTCAGCCTTGGGGGATATCTATTAATTCTTAGGAGCTTGACTGTGAACTAAAGAGTACTATTTATATTTGGTTTAACATTTCTTAGTGCTTAGCATAGAGGAGATAGAGTTACTTTTTCATATCCTCAGTAACTGTCCTATCTCTTGTCTCTCTATCCCAAGCCTGATATCCTTCACAGGTTCTCTTTGTTTTTATAATGCATCTTTATTTTTCTCAAGCTCAGGTTTTTTGGGTCCCTCTTTTAGATATGGTTCTACATTTGCCTTCTGTATTTCTTGCAAGAAGTATTTTGTCACTTACTTCCAGCATTTCAGATTTCAAATTTTGTATGTGAGCCAGTGGCCTGCCATTTAAGGTATGATAAATCGAAGAAATAATGTCCTCCCTCAAGACGCTTATGAAATCTGTGAAGTCCCGGGAACTATGACTGTGTTCTTCTATATGATAAAGGATGGTAGATGTGTTTAAGAGAGTCTTGGGATGGGATATTCTTCTGGATGATCTGTTGAGACTAATATAATCAGAGGACCTTACGAGACAGATGGATGAGGACTCATAATGGAAGATGTAATGATGAACAAATCTACTTTGAAGACAGTGGAAGGGCCTACATGGCAAGGCATGCATGTAGCCTCTAGAAGCTGAACAAGACAAAGGATACTGGTCAACTCCTTGATTTTAGTCCAGTGAAGCTGATTTTGGATTTTGATTATCTGAATGGCAAGATAGTATGTAAGATAGTATATTTGTATTGTTTGAAGCCAGTAAGAAATGAATACACAGAGGATGTGGGCCTTTTAGATACAGCTTCTCCTTTTTTATGTTAACTCTAGCCAGTGGTGGGTGGATGTGGGAGATGGCCTATTGTGCAGACTGAGTTTGGCATCCACGCAGGACCAGGTCTTTGAAATAAATGGGCTTATTGCCAGTTTATTATTCTGACATACCAGGAAATAAGGCCATACAAAGACTGAGCCAGAGGAAAGTCAAATGATGTCTTTAGCTTGAGGACTGCAGTCATGGAATTTTTGGTGGTGATTGAGGGTGATAATCAGCTCCAGAGAGAGTGGAGACAGAGAGGCAGAGCAGGTGGAGAGGGCAGTGCAGCACTCAATGCACTGAGGACTGTGTGTGTGTGTGTGTGTGTGTGTGTGTGTGTGTGTGTGTGTACCAGTTTGGGGGCTTGAATCAGTGCCTGGGTGTTGTCCCTGAGCCTTGTTTTTCTTTTGGCTCACAGCTCCATTTCTTTTTTTTTTTTTTTCTGATGAAAGTCTCATGGACGTTCCTACTTGGGCTGGCTTCGAACTGTGATCCTCAAATCTCAGCCTCCTGGGTAGTTAGGATTATAGGCATGAGCCACCAGCGCCTAGCTATTCCCATGTCTTATGATCTGATTGTCTCCTCCAAGACTCAGGTTGAAATTTAATTGCAACTGTAACATATTCAGAGGTGGTCAGTGCTGTTATTGTAGAAGGGAGCTCTTTATGACATGATGTGCCTGTTCTTCTTTCTCCTCCTCTCTCACTCTGTTCTTTTCCATCATGGGATGATGTGCATAGATCCTCATCAGATATCCTTTACAGTCATAAGCTTTGAGAAAATAAGTCTATGCTCTTTTAAAATTACCTAGTCGCTGTTATTTTGTTAGCAGCACAGAACAGATTAAGACAAGAATACCATATATATACACACATGTATATATATATATATATGTCTGTTTAGATATACTACATATAACACATTTTAAGTATCCATTTCAGTGGCATTGATTGTATTCACACTGTTGTAAGCTTAATGCCATCATCCATACCTTGAATCATTTTGTCTACTCAAACTCTGCTCCCATTAAACACTAATTTCTATTATTCTTTTTGAATTCCCCCTCTAATATCTGTCTCTACTGTACTGTAGTCATATAAGTAGTTAAGTAGTCTTAAGGGTCACTTATATACATTCCTTTAGGTTCCAACTATATCATAGCATATATAATATGTTTTTATCTTTTAAGGTGGAATAATATTCCATTATATCTATATACCACATTCCACTTATCTGTTCATCTGTTGATAGTTACTTTGGTGGCTTCTAATTTGGGCTATAATTTGTGAATAATATTGCCGTGGAAATGTACAAATAGCTGACTTCTATGACATAGTTGTTTTTTTTTTTTTGGTTGGGAAACAAACCCCAATGGGAATAGTGTGGGCCTAATTTACAGCCATTTTGGGTTGGGTGTGTTTTGGAATTCAGAATTGTTTTTCTAATTTTAGACAGATGATTCTGTTTCCATGTGGCCTGCCATATAATATCCATCGTTTCATTATTAGCAGACTACTAATAATCCCACATCATACTCATGTTTAGTTTTTGCCATCACATGTACTAGCTGCAAATTTCTTCCAGCCTTTCCACTTTTTCAAGCTATTTAGGTTTTAGAATGGTGGATAAAGGATTGTATGTATCAGAGGCTATCAGATTGTGGAGATACAAAACAACCAAACACACAGATGTCTTCACTTTTAACCTATTACTGTTCCTTATGTGTAGTGATGTCTAGAAATGTATTGATAGAATTAAGTGGCCAGTTCAAGGAAGAAAAAGGATTGATCAACTCTATCAGCATGACCAAAGGACTTCCTAGAAGCACAGAGCTTTCAGGTCACTAGGCAGCAGTGGAGGAGAGCTTTAGATGGAAGGCCACTCAACAACTTGGAGATTAAGATTCAAAGTTCAGTAGAGCCTCACTTATGGTCCCTAGGTGACTGGATGAGTATGAAGCCATGAAAAATACACTTGTTTTGGACCTAACCACTTAATTAGAATTATTACAATTTTTTTTACTCCTTATTCTGTGTGAAACGTTATACTATATACTTATTTTCTGTATTTAATCTTGTAACACTCAGCAGTGTGCATTTCAGTAACTTTAGGGAAGGTGAAAACGAAATTGTAGGACTTCTTATTATTATTATTATTTTTTTGTCGGTCGTGGGGCTTGAACTCTGGGCCTGAGCGCTGTCCCTCAGCTCTTCAGCTCAAGGCGAGCGCTCTACCACTTGAGCTACAGCGCCACTTCCGGTTTTTCTGGTGGTTTATTGGAGATAGGAGTCTCACGGTCTCTCCTGCCCGGGCTGGCTTTGAACCGCGATCCTCAGATCTCAGCCTCCTGAGTAGCTAGGATTACAGGCGTGAGCCACCAGCGCCCGGCTAGGACTTCTTATTTTAAAATTGTTAAGAATTATAAAGTGGCAGCAGAAGAACATTATACATCTAGTATAAGGCATTTCTAAGTGTGGGACATTAGCACGCTCTGCTCCATTTCTTCTATAAGGATTCTGCAACACAGGGGAGCTATGTCTTACTCAATGTCAAGACAGTGCAGATGCTGAATGCTGCAAGAGAAATAAAGCCAATGTTCTTAGTCCTTGAATCCACGGGTGGGTGCCCAGTAAGTCCTACAGGATGGTGCATTATGACAATTCAGCAGTGTTGGAGGCGCCTAGAATTTGCATAAGTACTGCCGAAGCGTGAGATCAAATAAGCAAGAGAAAGAGAGAGGAGAGAGAGAAAGAAAGGGAAGGGAGAACAGGGTAAAAATTTGATGTCATGTATACATAATTCATATCAGTAAGCTAAAACATGTATCCTTTATCCTTCTCTCCTGTCAGGTTTGTGGGGTCTATTTTATAAGTTCTCTGTGAGTGTAATATGAGCTATTTAACTTATGAATGTTTTGTCTATAGTGACGAATAAAGCTAAATGCTTCTCAGTATCTCCCGAAGGGTATAGTTCCTGGATCCCTTATATTCTCGTGGAGCAGGAGAATACCAGGAGCTGTGTGTCCAGTGCCCAAGTCTTATTTCATGTCTAGCCTATTTGATGCAAATTCTCACATGTCAGTTTCATGGCAGGAGCTAACATGGCGCTGAAATGCCCCATGTGGCTGATTTCCAGAGGTTGTAATCATGAGAAAGGCCATGGTTAGTGACTATAATTGTGCATGTACAACTCTGAAGGGATTTTTTTTCACTATTTGGTTAGTGAATTCAGCTAACAGCTACAGGCAAAAAGACAGGATGAGACCTGCCAAGGACAAGACAAATCATTGCACTTACAACAGCGCATGCCTTGAGGTTGGCTTTGGCAAAGAAACCAAAGTAAGACTTCTGTGTTCTCTTCTTGCAGGATTCCAGGGAGATGAAAGGACCCATGACAGCTGACACTTCCAGCTGATGATTTTTTTTTTTTTTTTTTTTTTTTTGCTGCTCCTGGGGTTGAACTCAGAGCCTGGGCACTGTCCCTGAGCTTCTTTTGCTCAAGGCTAGTGCTCTACCACTTGAGCCACAGCACTTAAGCCACTCTGGCTTAATCTTTTTCTTCTGTTTATGTGGTTCTAAGGAATCGAACCCAGGGCTTCATGCATGCTAGGCAAGCACTCTACCACTAAGCCACCTTCCTAGCCCTCAGCTGACTTTTAATATGAGACTCTTGGCTTTGCCTATCTAACATAA
The DNA here is from genome assembly GCF_024711535.1 of Dipodomys merriami. Taxonomy (NCBI): domain Eukaryota; kingdom Metazoa; phylum Chordata; class Mammalia; order Rodentia; family Heteromyidae; genus Dipodomys; species Dipodomys merriami. The sequence goes on along the minus strand of NW_027204715.1, from coordinate 8,879,957 downwards.
AAATGCATCCTTTGCCTTCTATTGGCACGGAGGTCCTGAAACACCATCAGGATAGTGTAAGATGCTTCCACACAAGTGTTCTAGGCACCGAGGCCTACCCTGAGTGGAACAAGGAGACACACACAAGTTTAACATCTGGGGTGTCACCAGGGATCCCCAACTCTTGTTATATTTCTACTTCATCATCTGCAACATGTTAATTTTCACCCCCAGCTTTGTTCTCTCAAGGTTGAAAGACAGTATTTCCTCATACATTCATGTCCAAGTGCAGGAAGTTTGTTTTATTTTGGGCTCTTCTAAAAGCGGAGCCTCATCTGACTTATTTGGGAGCTGATCCAGAAGCAGAAGTAAAGGACTGGATAATGTGACGTGGAAAAAGGAAAAAGCCAATATCAAGGTAAATCATTGAGGCTGTGCCTGTGGGTAGCCAAGGTTACATTCTGCCAGGGTCCCCTGGGAGGCACACACACACACACACACACACACACACACACACACACACACACACACACTCACACACTCACACACACACACACACACACCATGATCAGAGCTATTCACCTGGAGGATGAAGCTCATAGATACTTTTCATCTCTGCTCTGCAGTGGCTGAGAAGGCAGCAAATGCAGGGGCGCAGGGTGCAGGACTGCGAGGCTCTCATCTCATAGGGAGTTTGAGCTTCGTAAGGACACTCACCATGGGTGTATATATAGTTCAGTATTATGTGCTGCTTGACATCTGAAATGAAGAGTGCAAATTCTCCTCCCCACTCTGCTCCCCTAGAGGAAAAAAAACTTCCACCTTATCAAGGATGTTAAGAAGAGTCTTTGATGAGCCCTGAGTAAGGATCCTGTTCTCTGCTAATTATGAAATTATTTAAAAAAATCATCTCATCCTTTCATGGACACCAGGGATTACCCACCTCATGGTATTGTAAAGCCTGCTTCCCATAGCTCATGCTTGTTTCTATTCCAGAGTATAATTTCATGTGCCTTCTTTGGGGGGGGTGTATATACAGGGAGTATATAGGACTAAAACTGTAATCAATCTCATATATCCCACGATGGGTATTGAGTGTTTGGTTTTTTCCCCCTTAGAGCCCTTTGGGGAGATGCTTTCCCTCACAGACTGGGAGAAAATGGGGCATTCAGAACCACTTCAGTTGCAACTAAGAATTCCCCTTCAGTTGAAATTAAGGTACATTAGGTATATCATGCAGGCAACCACAGACAGAGACTATTGCGGGACAGGGAGAGTTTTCCTTTTATTTTTTTGTCTTGTGTTTTTATTAGGGTGGAGAACATTTCCCAGAAATCCCTAGGAAGTGCTCCTCATGTCCTTTTGGACAGAATTATATCACCTTTCTGCCTCTGAACCAATTGTTGACAAGCTTGGTACCAATCACAGCTAATCTCCTGAAGCGATGGAAAGGTCCACCTTCAATGAACATACTATTTCCTCATTCTACTCATTTCCTGAATGAAAGCAGTGGCCAATTAATACAAAATTAGAAAGGAATGGATAAGCAATCAACACTGCCTATTCTTTTGACAGTGGAGAAACAGGTCAAGAGGTTAGAAGCAGAAATAGCTCAACTCTGGTGACAGTATGGAAGAGAGCACTATGAGGTAAGACATGGGCTAATGTAGCTCACCAATCAACTTCCAGAGCTGAGGAGAGTCAAGGTAGTAAGATGCTAACCACAACAGAGGAGGGGAAAATTCCACTGGTTATAGTGAAAGGGAACAGTTTCCTCTGTTCTCAAGTTTCAGTATTCTCCGCAACCAGAATTCTAGGCACTCATGGAGGAGTTGGGATAGACTAGAACAAACTAGAAGGCAATCCCCAGAGGTTCTGATTTAGAAGGCCTGGAGTCGGGACCAAGAGCGTGCATTTTCCTAGTGAGTTAACACCCTGGGATTGCAGCAAACACACCGGCAGTCTCAGCAGAGGGTGGCAGATTCAATTAACCATCCCTAAAGTTTCTTTAGGGCCTGTATTAGTCCCAAACCCAGCTTCACCACAGTGCAGCCATGTCAGAGATCTCCATCAGCTCAGGCTCTGTGGTTTCCAGACAAACCTCTTAGATATGTCGGATCATGACTCATACTGCCTGAGGTCTCTGTGTTACTGGGAATATTCATTCCTAGGTCCTTGTGGTGTTCAGTCCTACCTTTCATGCATTGATTGCTATTGTGGTCCCTTCCTATCGGTCCAGTTACTGGTTGACTTAGCTTGATCTGCCACATACACACTGTCTCATTCCTTCATTCTATGAGTATTTACTGGGAAATCAGGGGTCAGACATTATTTAGGCAATTGAGGATTCAATGTTGAATTAAAAAGGCAAGGTCTCTACTGTCAGGAGAGTTACATGACATGAATCACAGAGTAACAGTTACATAATATAATAGCTTGAATTGTGTCCCTTCTCCCAAGTATGTCCAAATCCTACAAGCCCTGCCTGTGAATGTGTTCTTATCTGAAAATAGTTTTTACAGATATAATTAAGTTAAGGATCTCAAGTTGAGATCATCTTAGACTTAGGGGAGGCCCTAAATCCAATGACTCATGCCCTTAAAAGGAGAAGAGAGAGAGACAGAGAGAAAGGGGGGGTGGGGGCAGACAGACAGACAGAGACAGAGACAGAGGGAAAGAGAAAAAGAGTATGTTGAGACACAGAGGTGGATGGAAAGAAGTGATATGAAAACAGAGGAAGACATATAGAGATGCTACCACAGGTGAAGGAATATCCGAATCAGCCAAAGCTGGAAGGAGCCAGGAAGGATCCTCTCTAAAACCCCTTGGAATGAGGGTGGCCCTGATGACATTTTAATCTTGGACTTCCACCTGCAGACCTGTGAGACAGTGAACTTCTGCTGTTTGAGCCACCCTGTGGTATTCATGGTGAAAGCTCTAGGAAATACAGTAAGTCAGGGAGTAGGCAGAACTGGAAAGGAAAATGAAGTCAGGTTAGAGGATGGCAATGTCTAGAGAGTAAAGAAGATGATACCTACCCTAAAAGGAACATCCTGGTTCTTGCCCTGTGTCTCAAGTTCCCTGATTCCAGACTCCTGGGCTCCTGACCTTCCTTTCACCCTCCCTGTGCGCTCAAGCCTTCATTTACATTCTTGCTTCACACCCACTGAAGACAGTAGGCCAGTGGGGAGCTGTCTTTGCTCTCTGAACAGGAACAGGGGGCCATTACCTAGAGGAGGTCATTGGTAAGGGGCAACAGTAGGTGGCTACTGCTCTGTGCCAGCTGGCAGTGGCTGGGCAATGGAGATCAATCTGGCACTGCTAGAAGGAGACTACCACTATTTTGTTTTTATTATTTACTTAAAAAAATTATAGGAGGATGAGGCAGCTGGACTGGAAGTTCAAGACCAGCCTGGGCTTCATAATGAGTCCCTGAAGCAATAACAACAAAACAGAACAAACCAACCAAACAAGCAAACAAAAGAGGTAACTTTAACATAGCTTTAAAAGTAATCATTTAAAAGTGAACAATTCATCCAGGTGCCAGTGGCTCATGCCTAGAATCCCAGCTACTCAGAAGGCTGAGATCCCAGGATCATGATTGGAAGCCGGTTGGGGCAGGGAAAGTTTGTGAGACTCTCATCTCCAAGCTGGAAGTGGAGCTGTGGCTTAAGTGGTAGAGAGATAGCCTTGAGACAAAAAAAGCTCAGGGACTGTGTCTAGGTCTTGAGTTTCAGCACCAGGACCAGTACACCTATGCACATGTGTGCTCAGCCCATCTGCCGCCCCCCATCCCCGTTCCTGCCTCCCCCCACAAGTGAACAGTTCAGTGTCTGAATCTAGCACAGTCACAATGTTGAACAAGTATCACTAGCATGTAGTTTCCTTGTCCCCTAAGGTTTTTTCTGCAACCTGTCCCCAAAGGGGACTTCTTGTTCCCTCCTCTCCCAGCACTGGTAGCTGCCAGTCTGTGTCTGTTTATATTAATTTACCCATTCTAGACATTTAATATAAATGGAATCATGCAATTAAATCGTTGGTTTAGATGCCAAGTAGAGAAAAAATGGACACGGTTCTGGGTTTGATACTTAGCCCTGCAAGTAAACATACGGGCATAGGAGCGTAACTCAAATGGTAAAGCATTTACTAGTAAGCAAGAGACCCTGGGTTTAATTCTCAGTACTGCAAACAAACAAAATATCAACCACAAACAAATAAACTTACTTCTCTGGCCCAAATGGAGGAGAAAGCTTCTTCATAGAAAAATGAATTCATTCAGGAGTTTACTATAGTGTAGTATTGTAAACTGTAGTATATAATGTTGCTATGGTAAACCACATTCCCTGAGGTAGGGTGAAAGAAGCGTTTAAAGGTGGCATGAAGAGGAGTAGACACTTCCCAAATGCTAACCGCTGGCAATCAGGCTCAGTCACCAGGAAGCATCTGTCCCAGGTTGAATAGGTGATGTCCTTCCAGAAGTATTTTCTGTGAGAGAAGAGTCCTTTGAGCAAGGTTGTGGTTCTAGTGGAAATTTTTGTGAGATTTCTACTTTTTCCTTATCTTTTGTGAGATTTCTACTTTTTCCTTCTTCTTTGTGCCATGCAGGGATTCAAAGCCAGGGCCTCATGCCTGCAAAGCAAGCTGTCTCTCAGCTAGATCCCCAGCTCTATCATACTTCTTGCTCAGGCCTATGTACGTGAGTGCCTCTCCTGCTTAATCTCCCACAGTCATTTACTTACTTTTATTTATGGTTAGAGTTTGTGACAAGTGACTCCATCTTGATTGTGACAACTTTCAAATGTTAACAACTATCAACAACAACCAAAGAGGCACCCAAACCGAACAACAACAAGAAACCGAACCCCTGGGCTTTCAGTTTCTGATGTCAGCTTGGCCACAGACAGAATGGCCTCTCCTAGTGAGAGTGACAGGTTTTACTGGCTCGTGAGGGTACTGAGAATGCCCAGCTGAATATGTAAATGTGTGGTGAACCCACTCTCCTCCTGGGGAGGAGAAGGGGCTGCCACTGCTGGAGCTGGGAAGGCAGACCCTTCTCTCTGTGGCAGAGGGCTCCAGGCCTGAGAAAGAATGTTCTTCTCCTCAGTGGTCACGCACGCTCTTTGGCAAGCAAGTGTCCCCCAAGGGAGTCCAAACAGGAAGCCAGGGCAGGGTGGGTGGACTCTAATCTCATAGCTACAAGGATCTTCGTGTTCAAGAATCTCCTTTTTCTACCTGGAATTCTCCTCTCAAGATCATACCTCCACTTCTCTGTTGTCTCCAGCAGGGGAGAGAAGGTCACGCTTCCTATCAGCTCCCAGGGAACACATTGGGTATAGGTGGCCAATGGCTGTGTTCTTTCTCTGCAGGATTTATTCATTCTTTTAGCGAATGGTGATTGAGCACCTGCCAGGTGTCTGGAGGGGCAGAGATCTATGATGTGTCAGCTGCAAGTTTATTAGTAGAGGGTGATGGATAAATAAAGAAAGCCCCCAGCATTACCCAGTGTCAGCATTCACAAGTGACAGGGACAAAGGTAGGAAAAAGAAGGTTTTTTTGCCAGGAAGAGAAGGAGGGGGGGGGGTCATAGAAAATTTCATTTCCTTTTTCACAGGCCACTGCCTGTCATCTTGGAATTTGTTCTCTGCACAAGTGTGAGGGTGGGGTTTTGGGGAGTAAGGGACAGATTGAGTGAACACACAGAACCCATCTGTCCCTACTCATACCCCTGCACTGGCTCTGGGCAGCTGCTATCCGCAGGGAGGGGCTTTTCCTAATTCTTTTGCCCAGAGGAGTCACCTTTCTCTAATTTGCACAAAAGCACGGTCGAAGGCAGGCTTCTGGCCTGGCCTGTATCTGCCCTTTAGTTTGTATGTTTGGGTCCAATTTTGTAACAGCTGTTATTGTCTTTGGAATGTAGGTATGTGTAGAAGTGGGATTGATTATTGTATATGATCCCTCTCTGACTGGCTTATTAAAAAGCTGATTACTTACTTCTCTTTTGGCTGGCTTGAAATAGGTGTGGTATACTGCCTAAGGCAGAGGGAAGTTTTAATGACTCATTTCGGTTCTTTTCCAACATTTGATTCAATGAATTAGATTTTCTTTAGAGCCCATGAGTCATTTTCCCTGTTCAGTGACTTGCATGTCAGACTGGTGAGATAAGCAGGAACCCAGGGACAGCCACTAGGCTTCCTAAAGGATTATACTGGAACGCAGATTTCAAAACAACCTGGGGAAACCCAGAGCTGTGGATGGGTGAATGCAGTTCCCCAAACAAGGCAAAAGCATCTCTCTCCCCCTCCTGCCCCCCCTCCACCCTTGCGTTTTCACCTTCTCGCATTTCACTTTTGTTTAAGAAAAGAACCTGACATCAGCTGCATGACTTGCCTTGTCTGAAATACCACGGGTGCTGTTGCTAACAGCTGTAGAGTTGGTAATTGTGCAATTCAGGGAACTGGGTGGCCACTGAGGTTGGGAGAATCTAATCCTCCTCACTCCACAGCTACTTTGCATTCCTAGCCTGCACTGTAAGATGGATCTATAGAAATGGCCATTTTCCTCTTAGAACCTCAGAAGGTGAACTTGAATAACATCAACTTCAAGAGAGGGGAACTTGTCTAGCTGGGTGCTATTAAAATGTGTGGAAAGGACAGTGAGGGAAACAGATGTTATTTTGTTTCCTTCCCAAAGATGAGTTGAATAGAAAAAAAAAGCTGTTGTGTGTTAAAAATGGAAGCTATGAAATTATCAGCAGCAGAAATGTCCTGTAGGCTGATTGTGTTCTTGCAGACATTTCCCTTCTGTCAGTATTTATAAGTTGCAAAGAGAAAATTATTTCATGGGTGACATTTCAGATGAGTCCTCTGATAGGCTATTTGTGGAAAGACAAAACTGTTGGAATCATTTGTGTGTGGGAATTGACATATTAAAGAGAGGAGGGCTTATTTTCTTAATTATAATCGCTTATTAGCTTGGCCCCTTGGCTATTTGTTTGGCACTGTGGAGAGAAGAAAATTAGGAAATGAACTTGTGGCACATTGGTTGTTTATTGCTGAGTATCAGTCCCACCATCCCGCAAATTCCTGGCTTCAGACGGTGACCATTTTCCCACCTTATGATTTTGTGGGTGAGGAATTGGGGCTGGGCTCAGCTGCTCAATTATTCTGTGCATGTGCTCTTGAGGGAGGTCACTTAGCGATGCTCTGCTGGCAGATGGCTGGTCTCGAGGGGCCTAGACAGTGTCCCTCCAAAGTCTAGCACTTCAGTGTGGATGATTGGAAGGATCTGGGATCTGACTTAGTGCCAACACTTGGCCTTCCAGGTCACTTTTTTTTTTTTAAGTAGGAACCATCAGCCTTTTGTTTCTACTTTTCTGATGAAGCAGTGGGCACCATTCAGCGAGTCAAGTGGAGAAGCACGCAAGTTTTGGAGCAGAAAGACCCAGGTCAAGTTGTCATTTTACCGTTCTTCAGGCCTTGAGCAAGTCAATGGGCTTTGAGCTCCATCCCATCAAAACTTGCCTTGACATGGCCTCTTCCTGTCACTGTCATTTATTAGAACAAGTCACTAGAACTCTCAGAATTATAATGACTTGTAGAGCTGAAGGTGTAATTAAGTAAAAAAAAATGATACTTATAAAACCCTCAGCCACTGCCAAATGCATTACAATAAGTAGTAAAAAGTCAATGGTGTCAGCACCACAACGTGGGCAATTCCTTGCAGTCCACATGATCCAAAGTGGTTACCCATTTCTCTGCCTTGTGCTTATTTTTCCAGTGCTCTTGATGTTGGAGATGTTATAGAATGAAAAAAAAAGGACAAAACCAACCTTTTTCAAGGTAGAAAGAATCAATAGACACTGACAATCTAGGCAGTTTAAGTATATGTGCATAATTCACTGTTATAATGAAGTAAAGCTCCACTAACTAGATCTAATACATTTCATGTGATTTATAATCCTTAGTTGTACTGAATGGTAATTTAGACTACAAAGTAAGATTTTTATATAAATAACTGTAATTAGGATCACTTAGATGCCACCGATTTATTCAATTTATTCCATTTTGATTTTTTCTAGTATCTATACTTAGTAACAATATTAACTATTACCATAACCAATAGTATGTATTTTCCTGGTTAGCAATCTCTATGTTTATTTCTATTCTTCATTCATACATTCATTTGTTCATTTAGCTGATGTTTGTTGGGTGCCAGATGTACTAAGGCCCATTGCTATGTGGTATTGCTACAGATGGTGACCTACAGCCATGAGAAAGGCTTTATTTCAATACAGTGCTAGTCTTAACAACACAGCAGAACACTTCTGTGTAAGAGCAGAGAAAAGGGCATGCAATCTCATTTGGAGTTTCCAATGAGAACCCCTTGGAAGAGAAGATGAACCCTAAAACAGGAAGAATTGACTTTCTACATCTGCAGGGTGCAGGGTCTATGTCCTTAGATCCCACAGGCTACAGATTGAAAATATTTAACAAAAAAAAGAACAACACAGAATCTGGATGGAACATGGCACAGACTTTTTTTTTTGAGTTGCCCTTATAGTAAATAACGTACTACTTCACCTAAGATATTTTAAATCATCTTGAGATGATTTCAATCATCCAGGAGGAGATGCCCAGATCATGTACAAATAGGACATAATTTTATCCAACAGATGGGAACATTTATGGAGTTTGATATCTTCAAGGAATTCTGAAGCAGATCTCCTATTGATAAGGAGACAGCTGTAGAATTTAGTCAGGATAAACAGGCAGCGAAGGGCAGTACAGAAAAGGACATTAAACTGGGAATAAAGATCAAGTGTGGGGGAGCAAGGGAGGGGCACTGGGGCCAGCTCAGGAAGAGCCGTAGGGGAGGTGTTACGTAACCCAGGTACTGGGTACATTGAGGAGGTTGTCTTGCTGACTACCCTTTACATTTTGGGGCTGTGACACTTCCTGAGATGGAGGAGGAATTCTGTGAGATAAGACTTTTTAATTTTTAAAAATTTTATTGTCAAGGTGATGTACAGAGAGGTTACAGTTACATGTGTAAGGTAGTGAGAGCCTTTCGTGTCGAACTTGTTACCCGCTCCCTCATTTCTCATTGCAGATGAATTGACTTCGAGTTGTGAATAGGACATTTCAGAAGACCTGCCTGCAGCTGCTAGATATCTGTTCTGCACTGTTTTACATAGTAGGTACCAGTCAATATTGCTATTTAAACTTACATTAATTTAAAACACGTAAAATGTAAAGTGCAATTCTTCGGTCCCATTTCTAGTGTCCACTAGTCATGCATAGCTAGTGGCAGCCACATTGGGTAGTGTAGATGTGACACACTCCCTTTGGGCTGTGAACACAGTGTGCAAGTTCACTCTGTCAGAATTCTAGCAGGTAGAAGCTGGCAGTCACAGTGTGAGCAGGGTAATCTACTTCACGACGTGCCCTCAGCTTCCTGTGTGGCCAGGAGTCCTTGACATTCCTTAACACTAGTGTCCCATCTCTGCTCCCATTTCCCCAGAGCATCTATACGTCACCAAATATATCTGTCCTTAACAAGACACCAGTCGCTGCACTTAGAATCCTACTCTTATTTAGTATGGCTTCATGTTAACTTGATTACATGTGCAGAGACTCTATTTCCAAATTACTCTTAATGACACTATTGGTGTGATGATGAAGCTGTATGGTATTGTCTGTTCAAGGCTGTCCAACTGGTGGGGGGAGGGTACCCAGATTTGACCCTCTAATCTCTACCTTTGTGGGGCTGGTTCCTAGTGATCTCAGGACCTTTCCCTGAGAGAGACCAGGAGAAGGGGTGACCCAAGTCAGAGCAAGAGGCAGGAGTTGCACTGGCCAGGATGTGTCACCGTGCACTGGAGGAGAGATGAGGGTGCCTGATGGAGGGGCCGAAACAGCTGCAGCGAGGAATGGAAGGAAATCACGTGCTGATTAGGACAATGATCGTCAAGAGGCATTCAGAGCCCAGCTGTGAGATGGAAAGCATGGATCTGTAGTGGAACCACTCAGCTCAGTTTAAAAAAAAGGCTTTTCTTTTTTGCCATCAGCAGTTAGGCAGTTACAAAGCAGAATCTGTTGGTCTTGACTTCAGCTCTTCCTTCCATCTATGCTGTGGGGTTTTAGGTATGAATCTGGTTACCTGTTAGGTCCTCAGCTCCTGCTCTCCTTCCCCTCCCTCAGACAAGAAAGGCTGTCCCAGCTCTGTTTCTATCCCGAAGACTTGAGACGTAAAGAAGAAATCTGAGCTGTCGAGTCACGAATTCCCTGTTTAGAACCTCTTTACCTGAGGAGCCCAGGTCTTCTGTGATGACTGTGGAGAACTAAGAGCCCACACTGGCATCAGGGAGAAGTAGAGGGTGGGAGGAAGGAGAAGAAGACAATTCCTACAGCATCCTATTCCCCTGTCTGTCCCCAGCTCCAGAGAGCATCCATATAGTTACCGTCCAAGGTCCACTCACTCTCCTAGCATTCTTCCAAGAGCATCCGCAGGACACCCAGCCACAGATTCACAAGCAAGTAAATTAGCTCGTAATTCCTGACCAAAATAGAGGAATGTGAATAGATGAACATGGGGTAGAGTGCCAGGACCTATACTGTGGCCAGCAGAGGGCCTGGTAGGAGGACAGTGTCCTCTTACAGAAATGGAAGCTATATCAGGAGCAGTAGGAAATGGATGGTGGGTCCTTTAGAATCCGTACTGTTTCAGGTGTGCTGTTGGCTATGACCTGAAGAATCTAAAGTTTGATGGGAACATGGAACTTTCTGCAAATAACAGAGTCTCTGCAATAAGAAATGGACCTTCAAGAACCCACTGGACGAGACAAGAACCTGGGGATGCTCAGAACCCCAGTGCAGAGCCAGGATGGTCCTGTCTGGACCAGAACATTAAACATGAACTTCCTCTCTCATTGTTCTAGTGGAGAAGGCAGCAATTACTAAGTCTAAATTCATTTCCTCCAGCTCTGTATTATTATCGCCTGAGGTGTATAATTATGTGTAAGTCGAGTAGATTGTAAACTACATTTAGTTTCCATTCTGTGATGCAAATTCCCCCCATTCTTACCAAACCCATAAGTATTGTTATGGATAATTTTCTGCACTGGCTGGCTCCCTTCTATCTATCACACTTAAGATATTAATTCTCCAGAGTGGGCAAAGCAAGGACATGAGTGGGCTTTAGAAAATGTTGCTTGTGTAGAGTTTATTTCTGTTGGGAAGTGAAATTCATTACATTGGTATATACATTCAAGCATGTGTCTAATCTGACCTCCAGTCACATGGACTAATTCCTTCTCTTTCTCTTTGACAGCTTTACTGGCACTTATGTTTCTCATACCATAATTTTTCCTCATTTAAAAGGTACAGCTCAGTGATTTTGACTATATTCACAGAGTGGGGCTGCCAACATCAATTTTAGGATATTTTAACACCCTTCAAGGAAACCCCTTAATCTTGAGAGTTGCTCTTTAATCCTTCTTCCCTTGTTCTAGTGCTAGGAAATCATTAGTCTACCTTCTGTCTCTATAAATTTAACTGTTCTTGACACATCATATTAATTGAATTGTATAATATGTAGTCTTTTGTGATTGGCTTCTCTTACTTCGAATTATGCAATTGATTCTTGAACACTGCTGTAGTTGGGGGAGGGTGTCAAATCCCTCATGGTGGAAAGTTTGTATTAAAAAAAAAAAAAAAAGGCTGGGTGCTGGTAGCTTATGCCTGTAATCCTAGCTGCTTGGGAGGCTGAGATCCTCAGATCACTGTTGAAAGCCAGCCTGGGCAGGAAAGTCTGTGAGATTCTTATTTCCAATTAATCACAGAAAAAGCCAGAGGTGGCGCTATGGTTCAAGTAGTAGAGTGCGTTCCTTGAGCAGAAGGAGCCCAGGGACAGCACCAAGGCCCAGAGTTCAAGCCTAGGACTGGCAAAAAAAAAAAAGGTTTAAAAAAGTTATCTAATGCTTGGTAAGAAATGTATGCATTATCCTGCCCATGTAATTGTAGCCCCTCTGTACAGTATGTTCTCAAATAAAATAAAATAATATTAAAAAAAAAAGTTATCTAAGGCCTTCCAAATGTGTGCTTGTAGTTTGCCGAAAAATAATAATATTGAAAAAAATTGGAAACCTGTGTTAAATATTAAATATGAAGCTCTTTAAAATATCAGCTGGACCAGATATGAAAAGTTATTTGGGAGGCAGAAATTGAGTGTAGCATGGTTTGAGAAACCATGCTAGGAAAAAAGTAAGACCTTGTTTCACCCAGTAAAATTAGGAGTGGTGACACCTGCTTGTCAACCCAGTTACAGAGGGGGTATAAATAGGAGGATTGCAGTCTAAGTTGGTCCTGGGGAAAATCTTGAGACCCTACCTGAAAAATAGATAAAGCAAGAAGAATTGGAAGTAGGGCTCAAGTGACAGTGCCCTAGCCTTCCAAGTATGAGGCCCTGAGTTCAAACCCTAGTGCTACTCAAAACCTTCCTTTTAAAAAGCAGCATATATTAATTGCAGTAAGGAGTTTCATTGTGATATTTCTGTACATGACTATAATGTGATTTGTTCAATTTCACTCCATTACTCTTTTTTTAGCCTCTCTTCCCCCCCCCTTTTTTTTTTGGGTCTGGTCGTGGGGCCTGAACTCTGGGCTTGGGCACTGTCCCTCAGATCTTCAGCCCAATGCTAGCACTCTACCACTTGAGCCACAATACCACTTCCGGCTTTTTTCTTTTTGCTTATGTGGTGCTGAGGAATCGAACCCAGGGCCTCAGGCATGCAAGGCAAGCGCTCTACCACTGAGCCACCTTCCCAGCCCTCTCTCTTTCCCTTTTTATAAACAAGGATTAATAGCTGGGTGCTGGTGTTTCTTGCCTGTAATCCTAGCTACTCAGGAGGCTGAGATGTGAGGATTGTGGTTCAAAGCTACTGGGGCAGGAGAGTCTGTGAGACTCTTATTTCCAATTAATCACCAGAAAAGTAGAGTTGTGGTTCAAAGTGGTAGAGTGCTAACCTTGAGTGAAAAAACTCCAGCACAGCACCCAGGCTCTGAGTTTAAGCCCCCATAAAACCAACAAAGCAAAACAAACCAAATAAACAAGGCTTAGTGAGTTTTGCTGTCTGCCTGTGAAGTATTTCTATCAAATTCCCTCCCCTCATCTCTTCCTCTCACTTTCCCCCTCTTGCTGGCTCTCTTCCAGACATCCTCCCTTTCCATCCATGTCATGTGCTTTTAGGACTAGGTTCTAGGATGAGACAAAATACATACTGTATCTCTCTGTGTTTTGTCACAACCAAAAAGAGCCATCCCTATGACAAACATAATAGAAACCTCCTGATACATAGGCAGGAGGGTGTGGTTTCAGCCATAATGGTCTTAGTCCCAGCCTTTTGTAGCATTCTCCTCGCTGGCTTTCACCTTCCTGTCTTCCTCTTGGGTAAGGAAAGGGTTGATCAGTTGCACTTACTCAGCCCTGTCCTGCTTAGTCCTGGCGAATTCTCAGTTGATAGTCGGCTGCTTGCGTCTACTTACCGCCTCTTGTTGGGATTTCTGGGTGTGCTCAGGACTATCTGGGGTTCTACCTCTCCTCTTGCTACCCACGGAACATTCCACAGAGCTTCTCATTCCTCTGAAACTTGATACTAAAAGCCTGCTGCTGACCAGACTCCTTACTGTTAGGACAGAATCGTCCACGAATACACATTTCATGTGTTATTACATGTGTTGTAGTTTTCTTGGTTCACTCATTAGTTTCCCCACCCCCCACAGTTGTGAAAAATCTCCAAATAAAAATCTTCACATAAGTAGACTCGCACAGCTCAAATTTGTGTTGCACAAGGGTCAGCTGTATTTTTATGATTCCTTCATACATATCAGTACTTTATTCTTTTTTATTGTCAAGTAATATTCCATTGGGTGGATGGAACATATTTTTTTCTTCCATATTTCCATTGGGTTGCTAATATAGTATTTTCATACAATGGGATATCATTTAGCAATTTAGGTTATTGCTACATTTTGCTACTGTGAATAATGCTACTAGGAACATACTCAGCCAGATTTTTGTGTACACAAATATTTTAATTATCCAATTTTTGAAGGGTAGATCCTTATTTATCTCACTTGTCTTGCATCCTACTGCTAATAAATTATATCAAAGTTGAGAGCGTTGAAAATACTGAACTATTTTAAGAGAAGCCAGGAACATACAGATGTTACTCTGTTTGGAAGCTAAGAGAAAACAATAACAACAACAACAACAACAACAACAAAGTCTTCTTTTGAAAATCATCTGTTAGAAACCAAGAAACAGAAGGAAGACATTGGACAGTAGATTTAAACCATTTTTTTTTCAGAGATCCATGAACATACACACCAGCCCATGAGTGGTTCCAAGTTTCGTCCATGTGGCTATTTAAGGATTCACATGATATGATGAGATTCCTAAGCATGCCAGAGCAGGGGTGCAGCAGACAAGACAAGGCACACAGCTCAGGATCTGCAATGAGGCTCAGGGTGAGCAGTTTGGGCTTGGGAATCTCTGGTCTGCTTCTCCTTCTAGAGACCGCAGGATCTGCAAAAGCACAAGACCTACACGTGAGCTGTATCCACAAGCAGGGAGTGTAACAGGCTAAATTTAAAAGGTAGGGAGGGGTATCCAGAAAGGAAAAACAGCAACGGAATAAGCCAACGCCTGCCAGGGGTTTACTATGGCTTTCATAGTTGGCTAATCATCTTTTTTTTTCAGACTCGAATGTAGAAAGGTCCTAGAAATATTCCCCAAGTGTGAATGAGGACATGCTGCCGAGTTTCTCGTACTCTGTGCTCTTAAGAAACTCTGCCAAAAAGAGCAAAGAAGGTGGAGAAGATGAGGCCCTCACAAAGTGACCATTTACTGTTGAACTGAAGGTCCTTTGTCATTAATGTTATTTTTCGTAGTTGCCGGGTAACCGGAGCAACCGTGTACGAATGCTGATCCAAGTGGTCTTTGGTTTTATAACTTGGGCTCAGCACTCCTTGATGATCTTCCACCCATTATAGTGCTTGCACTTGATCAACCATCTGTGCTGCTCGGAGTTTTTAACCACATCTTGTTAAAATATGCACATTCCAAGTAGCTTGAATATTAACCTCTTCATTACATTGCTTATTGTGGCAGAGCTCTGAAATCATGTCTTAATAACTTGAGAATCCCAAACCTTCTAGCAGTTTCTGGCACCTTCTGCCCATACAATCTGGAAAATAGGTATTACCACATTCCAAGGATCACAGGTCATCCAATGTTCTTATCATTATTATTGATGGACGTAGAAATGTTTTTCTTAGTAGCTCTTTAAATCCTGTTAATTAAAGCTACTTTTGGAAAGTAATATAATCAGTGTCTCTATAATGAATCTAAGAATGGATCATCCTTTGTTTAGCTCGAACCAAGTCTGAAACTTTCCTGGAGCTTTGCTCTCACTTTTGATTATCAAGTTGTAAAATAGACACATCCACCTGTGCTGTGATTTGAAGGAAAAGAAAGGAACGTTTTGAAAAAGTAAAAAGACCTTGGAGTGACTGCTTGCCGACAATGAATTTCCTCAAATTTCAAAACTATTGACTTTACTTGGTAAGGGGCTACTTTGAGAATCTTTAAGAGGGACTGTTTTATTTATGATACTGAGGAGTCAAAACAAAACAATTATGAATAGGCAAAAATAAGAAGGGAAAATGCTTTTTCAACCATTCTTCAGCACTACACAAGGAATATTGAAAGTATGGTGAAGCTAAATGTATCGTTTAGGAGTTAGCTGGCATGCTTCTCCTTCAACAACGGAATGTAGCCTGTGTTCTCTTAGGATTAGAAGGTTGTCCTCAGCCTAGAAGGTCAGCCAAGGTCTTGGCTGCTTGAGTTTACCCTTCCAGGTAGGGTAGGGGCTACCTGGCCTGATTGCCTATGAAGAGCACTTCACCTTTACCTGCTGTGAAATTATGGGGAGATGTTAGGGACATTCAGATAAGGAAAACAGATTTAAAAATATTTACATGTGTATTTGCATAAGCACAAACATACCTACATTTCTCATTAGTTCAGCTTATTAAGAAAAGAGATAAGTGTTTATTAATTTTGAATATACACAACATACCCAGCCCAGGATGGCAAAGAATTGCTTAGCAGGAGATCCTCAAGGAATCACATTTGATGAATGCTTAAGAGTGATGTTCAATTAGCTTATCAATGATTTATGAATACATAGTTCTCTGGAGTGCTTACACATATTTGGAAAACATAATGACTTACAGAAGGATTTAATAGGCTAATTTTTCCCCTTCAAATAATTTTTGTACACACCATTCATCTACTTAGCAAATAACATCTTCACACCTAGGGAAAAGGCACACTTGAGCCTTGTTCTTGTTTGCACTGTCACAAATGGCTAATTTTTTTTAATGTATGAATTTGGTTTTAAGCAATCGATCCCTGTGTCAATCTAAAACTCATCAATTTTTAGGTTTAATTCAAAAAGAAAGTATTTCTTAATGACCTTGTTACACTAGTTTTTCTGTTTGTGTGCCTGTCCTGGGGCTTGAACTCAGGGCTTGTGTGCTGTCTCTGAGCTTCTTTTGCTCAAGGCTATAGCTCTACCATTTGATCCACAGCTTCACTTTCAGCATTTTTGGTAGTTTAGTGGAGATAAGAGTTCCATAGACTTTCCTGCCTCAGCTGGCTTCATACCATGATCCTCAGACTTCAGTCTTCTGAGTAGCTAGGATTACAAGTGTAAGCCACCAGCACCTGGCTTTCTGTCCAAACTGACCCTGATTCTCTTCATCAGAGAGCCCTGGGGTGACGGAAGGTGCTGGTAGCTGGCTGTCCTATCAGGAGAGGATACATACAATTTGCTTTTAAAAATATTTTTCTTAGCATGTATTAATTATTCAAATCTTTGGGATATCTACATACATGCAAGCAACATCAATTGACTAAATTCACTTTGTCTTTCTTAACCTTCTTCCCTCCTCCCCATTGTCTTAGCGGATTTCAGTGGACTTTCTTATGCAATGATTATAACATGCACTTTAAGCATGTTCACCCCTATCACTCTCTTCTTTCCCCTTCACCCTCAGCGGTCGTCTCCAAGAGTCCTTCTTTGACAATCATGTCAACATGATAGTAGCAGTAATGCTGCTGATGTCTATTCTGTGTATGAGTGAAACACGTGATATTTGTCCTTTGGAGCTTGGCTCTTATTTGCTCATGGAATTTAGTGGAGTTTACAAATACTCTTCCTTGTGAGCAAAAGGCTTTAAGGTGCAGGGATTCCAAACTGAAAGCACCCCTGTTTTCACAGCATTAAGGAGAGATGTTTCTCAATTTGGCTGAGAGAAAAATCTTAGGTCAAGAGACACGTATTAAGGAAAACCAGACAAATGTGACATGGGAGTCGGGTCTTACTCAAAACTCTCTCCAGCAGGTCTCCATTGGGTTTGTGGCAAATCTGGTGACCTCTTGCTGGAGCATCCAGGAAGCATCCTCCTCTCCATCCACATACTGTTGTCATGGTTTCTTCCATACTTCCAGATCTCCATCTTTTTTTTACCCAACCGAGTTCCATAAGGACCAGGATATATATCTCATTCATCTACTTTACTTTGTGTAGTTAGTTCCTGCCAATGTTTTGTTAGTCAGTGAATGAATGAATGAAAGAAGTGAAAAATTATGGCACGAGACAGACATCGAAAGAGGGAGAAGAAAATTTCTACATCACTGGAGTGGTCCCTTTTGGCTATAGATCAGGGCTGTGGACAGCGTTGTTCTCCCCCCTGATTATCTGTTGAAGTGTGAGTCTTCTGAGATACTGCTTGGAGGAGGTAATTAGAGGTAAATGAGTTCCTAAGCATAGGGCTGTAATACCACAGGATTGGGACTGGTGGCTTTGTGAGTTGAGGATAGTGTGGAAGGTATCTTTGCATCTGCACAGAGGACAAGCCCTGCGATGACGAAGTAGAAGGCTGCCATCTGCAAGCTGGGCAGAGCCCTCAGCACAAACTGCCTGTGCTGCTACTGGAGCTTGGATTTGGTGTCCTTAGGACTTGGAGATCATCAAGGCCTGTTGCTGGAAGCCTCAGTCTGCTACTTTGTTGTGGCAGCCTGTGCTGAACAAGGTAACACCTTATTGATTATTTGCTCCAGCAGGTTTGGGTCCTTCAGTCTTGCTGGATCTACTGGTCAGAGATAATTGGACCAAGCTGAATGCTGTGTCAGGATTCTTCCTCCAGGAATTGGAGTTAAGACATCCTTGTCATCTCTTGTAGGTACTTGAAGTAGGCAGAGGCTCTGTACACTTACTTGGCTGACAGATACAGGACTCGCTCTTCTGCTATGTCATGGCCAAGGGAAGGAGGATAGAGAGGCACATGGGGATAGCAGGGCACAGAGGGGCTGCCTGGATGCTGCTCATCTATCTATCTATCTATCTATCTATCTATCTATCTATCTATCTATCTATCTATCTATCATCTATCTATCTATCTATCTATCTATCTATCTATCTATCATCTATCTATCTATCTATCTATCTATCTATCTATCTATCTATCTATCTATCTATCTATCTATCTATCTATCTGTCGGTCTGTCTGTCTGTCTGTCTGTCTGTCTATCTTTCTATCTGCCTGCTTGTCTGTCTGTCAATCTATGCATCCATGCATCCATGCATCCTTGCATCCATGCATCTATCTATCTATCTATCTATCTATCTATCTATCTATCTATCTATCTATCTATCTATCTATCATCTATCTATTTATCTATCTATCTATTTATCTATCTATCTATCAATCTATCTATCTATCTATCTATCTATCTATCTATCTATCTATCTATCTATCTATCTATCTATCTATCTATCTATCTATCTATCTATCTATCTATCTATCTATCTGTCTATCTGTCTATCTATCTATCTGCCTGCTTGTCTGTCAATCTATGCATCCATGCATCTATCTATCTATCTATCTATCTATCTATCTATCTATCTATCTATCTATCTATCTATCTATCTATCTATCTATCTGTCTGTCTGTCTGTCTGTCTGTCTGTCTGTCTGTCTGTCTGTCTGTCTGTCTATCTATCCATTTATTAAATACCTAAAGTGATCCAGAAATCATATTTCATTACTTAAAAAAATTCAAAGGCATAAAATATAGCCCCAGGTGACAGGTTACCAAAAACAGCTAGAAAAGTCAAAATAGTTACTAACCAATTAGGCTGAGCCTTGCAAAGCCAAAACAAATATCCTTCATTAATGACAAAACTCTCCACTCAAATACTACACTAAGACAATGTGTTCCTAGATTGCCACCCAGTTTTAACTGTAGGACATTGAACCATCTTGAAAACAATTTACAAAAAAGTGATCAATAGGTACTGTCATGGTTGTGTGTGTGTGTGTGTGTGTGTGTGTGTGTGTGTGTGTGTGTATTGTGTCTTTTCCCCTTCTTTTTGGCAAACTTAGAACCAGAGAACAACAGAACAATAAGCGTTCACCACCCCATATCCTTCGTGTCCTCATCCTCTTTCCGTAAGCCAGTTTGAGTGGCCTTTACCTATTTTCATCAAAGCTGCATTTCCAGAATGAGGCATGTTGAAATTCATTTTTCTTTCCTGGACTAAGTTTTCAGAAAGGAGAATATAGTCTATGAAGCATGTACAACATATGATAAAGTTTCCTCTTTATTGGCAGGAGAAATTTTCCTAAGTGCCCAATTCTAGTAATTCTTTGGCATATTTTCTCCCTGATACTCTTCTCCCAGTGCATAATCTTGAGATGGTGTACAGTTTTGTGCTTATTCCTGTCAATTGGTGGTAGATGGTATGCATATTTTCTAAATTCAAAATGGCAACTGAGAAGGAAAACTGTCCCAGACAAGATCTGGTACAGGCTTTTTTCCCCCAAGATACAATTCGTGACGCTTTTTGGAAAGAAATAGTCATTCCTGAGCAGTTTTCTGATAAACTCAGAGGAGGTTAAAAATTCTTCTGGAAATCTAGGTGTCTGACTCTCTCTCCAACTGCTCTGGACGTTTGGGGGAGGTTGATGTTGCCAGGTATATTTTATATTGCATTATCTCTAAACTGTCTTAAAAATTCAAGGCAGGTATGGTTGCTTCTGCCTGTAATATTCACTACAGAAGAGGCTGAGATTGGGAGGGCTCATAGTTTGAGGCCAGCTTATGTAAAATGTTTATGATACCTCACAAACAATAACAATAACCAACAACAGAAAAAACTGGGGCATGATGGCATGCACCTGTTACCCAAGCTACAACAGGACACATTTGTGGATTGAAGTCCATGCTAGCCCAGGCAAAAAGCAAGGCCCTATCTCAAAAATAACTGAGCAAAAAGGGCTTGAGGCGTGGCTTAAGTGGTAGATTATCTGCCAAGGAAGCACGGAATTAAATTCAGATTCGAATACCACCGAAACCAAAACCATGATTTTTATATAAATATATAGTATGTGTCAATGATATAGAGCTCACTAATCAGAGATCCTGCTGGTGTATGAATTATGGTAGTTTCTGAAGTATTTACTATCCATGAAAGAATGTAAGGTCAGATATTAAGCTGACTAATATCCTCTATGAAAACAAGACTTTTGTGGTTATCTTCTGTGCCAAAATCATTTCATTTTTTTATAGAAAGAAATACATGTTAACCTCTTACTTCATAGTCTGGGTCCAGGTTGGTGTCAAATATTAATTAAAACACCTCTGTACAGTATCTTTACAATAAAAATAGATAAAAAAATAATGCATACAAAGTCCCTGAAGAACCTAGGTGACAATGTTCTATTGCTTGACTTGTAAGACTGAGAAGTCAAGCAAGCTTTTTTCTTTCCAAGGTTTTGAATTTTTTCCATATCTGTTGATTCTTGAGGATTCTTGCTTTTCTATAAATATCCCTATAACAGAAGGAACACTTTGGAATTGGCTGCCTCTTCAGTGGAGAATTTGAAGCAAAACTGACACACACTTTTCTCAAGTTGGCTGCAAAGTTGCTTTAATGTTTCAATTAAAAAATAACCAGGAAGGTTATTCAAGTGCTGGAAAGCAACTGTTAACTGGAAGGATTGTTTCATTTGCTTTTGATAATTTGAGGCCATACATTAAAGGTCTAACCTAAAGTAGATAAAGACAATTTATATTACAAGAAAGCATGCATATATGGCATCTTACTATCTTTTTTTCTTTTTGTTGGTCATGGGGCTTGAACTCTGGGCCTGAGTGCTGTCCCTCAGCTTTTCAGCTCAAGGCAAGCGCTCTACTGCTTGAGCTACAGCGCCACTTCCCTTACTATCTTTTTATTCATTAACCTTCCCTTTACCATTTGAGTTATTCAGATATGGGTTGAAGACATTGTCTTGATAAAATATTAAATCCATTTGATTATTCTTTATTATTTTTATTAGAGCATTACACCCTGGCAGGAAATAAATGTAATTAAAAGTCATTTTATTGTAAGGATGCTGTACAGAGGCATTAGTTACATGAATAAGGTAGTGAGCAGATTTCTTGTTGAGCATTGTTGCCACCTCTTTTTTTTTTTTTTTTTTTTTAAATTGTATTTTATTTTATTTGAGAACATACTGTACAAAGGGGCTACAATTACATGGGCAGGATAATGGATACATTTCTTACCAAGCATTGCAGCCTCCTCCTTTGTTTACCCTTCACTTCCCTTCCCCGCCTCCCCCCTCCCCCCACCCAATTTTACCCCCCTCCCCCCACCCAATTATACCCCCCTCCCCCCCCCCACACCGGCATTGTAAAGCTGGTTTTGACATGACATTTTGTACTTCTCATTGTTGCAATAGGTCCACCTGAATCCTTAAACGACTTGTTTGTCCCCATCTACTCCACATGTTATACTGACATCAAATATAGTGAAAACGGGGGTTACACTGTGGGGGAGGGACATACAAAGCAACAAAGAAATAATCTTATAAATGCATTAGAAATACATGCATGAAAGAAACGAAAACATTAAAATACATATTTAAGGGTTCATTTTCCTAGCATCACATTATCTGACCTTTTCGGCTTGACTCATACCTATACTAGATATTGCAAATAAGGGAAACCATGGGACCTATGCTTCTTTGGGCCTGGCTTACTTCACTTAATATAATTTTTTCCAAACCTTTCCATTTCCTAACAAATGGGGAAATGTCATTCTTTCTGATGGAGGCATAGAATTCCATTGTGTATATATACCACATTTTCTTGATCCATTCATCTACTGAGGGGCATCTGGGTTGGTTCCATATCTTAGCTATGGTAAATAATGCTGCAATAAATATAGTTGTGCTGGTAGCTTTAGTGTGGTCTTGTTTGTAAACATTTGGGTAAATGCCCAAAAGTGGGATTGCTGGATCATAGGGGAGATCTATGTGAAGTCTTCTGAGGAACCTCCATACTGCTTTCCAAAGTGGTTGAACAAGTTTACATTCCCACCAACAATGAAGTAGGGTTCCTTTCTGTCCACATCCCCTCCAGCATCTGTTGTTATTGGAGTTCTTGATTTTTGCTGTTCTAACTGGAGTGAGGTGATATCTCAATGTTGTTTTGATTTGCATTTCTTTTATGGCTAGGGATGTTGAACATTTCTTCATGTGTCTATTGGCCATCCTTCTTTCTTCTTCAGAGAAGCTTCTCTTTAAGTCTTTCGCCCACTTATTTATTGGGCAGTTGTTTCTTTGAAGATTTGTTGTTGGGTGGTTTAATTTTTTGAGTTCCAAGTATATTTTAGATATGAGACCCTTGTCCGTTGTATGGCTAGTAAAGATCTTCTCCCAATCGGTGGGTTTTCTATTGATCTTGCCAGCTATGTCATTTGCCCTGCAGAAGCTCTGCAATCTTATGCAATCCCATTTGTCCAACCTTTCTTTGATTTGTTGTGCTTCCGGGTCTCTATTCAGAAAATTTCGACCTGAGCCAAGGAGACCTAGGGTTTCTCCTATTCCATCCTGTAATGTTTTCAGAGTGTCTGCTTTGAGTTCAAGGTCTTTGATCCATTTGGAGTTGATTCTGGTGCAGGGTGATATATAAGGATCTAGCTTTAGTTTTCTACATGTAGTTAACCAATTTTGCCAGCACCATTTACTGAAGAGGCTGTCTTTCTTCCATTCTATTGTTTTAGCTTCCTTATCGAAGATTAGGTGGCTATAGGTCTGTAGGTTCATTTCTGGGTTTTCAATTCTATTCCATTGGTCCTGAGGTCTGTTCTTATGCCAATACCAAGCTGTTTTGATTACTATGGCTTTATAGTAGAGTTTGAAATTTGGTATTGATATTCCTCCAGCAGTGTTCTTTCCGTTGAGGAGCGTTTTTGCTATTCGGGGTCTTTTATTGTTCCATATGAATTTTTGGATTGCCTCCTCTATTTCCTTGAAGAATGAGGGTGGAATTTTGATAGGTATCGCGTTGAATTTGTAGATAGCCTTGGGAAGTATTGCCATTTTCACGATGTTAATCTTGCCAATCCAGGAGCATGGGAGGTTTTGCCATTTTTTAAGTTCTGTGTTGATTTCCTTTTTCAAGATTTTAAAGTTTTCATTATAGAGGTCCTTCACTTCTTTGGTTAAGTTAATTCCTAGGTATTTTATTTTTTGTGGGGCTATTACAAATGGAGTTGCTTTCCTAATTTCAGCCACACTTTTCTCATTGTTGGCATATAGAAAAGCCATTGATTTTTGGGGGTTAATTTTATAACCTGCTACTTTGCCAAAGTTTTGAATCAGCTTGAGTAATTTGGGAGTGGAGTCTATGGGATTCTTTAAATACAAGATCATGTCATCTGCAAAGAGGGAGAGTTTTATTTCTTCTTTCCCTATTTGGATCCCCTTTATGTCTGCATCTTGTCTTATTGCTGTAGCTAGGCATTCTAATACTAGATTGAAGAGAAGTGGAGAGAGTGGGCATCCTTGTCTTGTTCCTGAGTTAAGAGGAAATGGCTTTAGTTTTTCACCATTGAGTATAATGCTGGCTGTAGGTTTGTCATATACAGCCTTTATTATATTGAGGAATGTTCCATGGATTCCTAATTTTTCCAGAACCTTCATCATAAAGGGGTGTTGGATCTTGTCAAATGCTTTTTCTGCATCTATTGAGATAACCATGTGGTTCTTATTCTTGCTCCTGTTGATGTGATGAATAATATTAATTGATTTGCGTATATTGAACCAGCTTTGCATCCCTGAAATGAATCCTGTTTGATCATGGTGTATGATTTTTTGGATGAATTGTTGAAGTCGATTGGCCAAAATTTTGTTGAGAAGTTTTGCATCAATGTTCATCAAAGAAATGGGTCTATAGTTCTCTTTCTTTGATGAGTCCCTGCCTGGTTTTGGGATGAGGGTTATGATGGCTTCATAGAATGTGTTTGGTAGTGAGCTTTCTCTTTCAATTTCATTGAAGAGTTGGAGGAGTATTGGTGTGAGCTCTGCTTTGAAGGCCTTGTAAAATTCCGCTGTAAAACCATCTGGTCCTGGACTTTTCTTAGCTGGGAGGTCTCTTATTGCTGTTTCTATTTCGATGCTTGATATGGGCCTGTTAAGCTGGTTTAACTCATCTTGGTTTAGTTTTGGCATGTCAATATTTGCTAGGAAAAGGTCCATTTCTGTCAAGTTCTCAAACTTATTAGCATAAAGTTTTGAGAAGTATTCCCTTATAATGTTCTGAATCTTGGTTGTTTCCGTGGTGATGTTTCCATTCTCATCTCTGAGTTTATTAATTTGGGTGTGTTCTCTCCTTTTTCTGATAAGGTTTGCTAAGGGTCTGTCAATTTTGTTAAGTTTTTCGAAGAACCAACTCTTTGTTTTGTTGATTCTCTCTATAGTTTTTTTGGATTCTAATTCATTTAATTCTGATTTAATTTTGATTATTTCTTTCCGTCTACTGGATTGGGGTTTATCTTGCTGCTCTTTTTCAAGGAGGTTTAGATGTGTCATTAAATTATTAGTTTCCGATCTCTCCAATTTGTTGATGTAGGAGCTCAGAGCTATAAACTTGCCTCTGAGTACTGCCTTTGCTGTGTCCCAGAGGAGCTGGTAATTTGTGTGTTCATTTTTGTTGAATAGCATGAACATTTGAATTTCCTTTCTAATCTCTTCCATGACCCACTCATGATTCAGCAGTGTGTTGTTCAGCCTCCATGTGATACCGGACTTTCTTTGGTGGCTTTTGGTGTTTAGTTCTAATTTTATTCCCTTGTGGTCAGAGAGAATGCAAGGTATAACTTCAATGTTTCTGAATTTAGACAAGTTTGCTTTGTGTTGCCACCTCTTTTGTTTTTCTCCTACCATCCCTTCTCTCCCCACTCCCTCCCGCTCCCCGCCAACTTGTAAAGTTTATTTCCAGCATAGTGTCTTGTGAGTATCATTGTTGCAATGGGTCATCCTGCGTTCTTGTTTCAGCATTTTGTTATTCTTCTTCCCCTCCCCAAATTAGATAAATGTATATGCAAGATTTTATTAGAAATATTTCATGCCAGCATCTAACATGACTGCAATTTCACTCTCAAATTGCGTGTTAATTTTTATTATCGAATAATTAAAGTCTGGATGCTGTTTTTTCCAATACTGCCAATACCATTAATGTTAGTTTGCCATAGTTGTATGCATATAAAGCAAAGTGAGAAGGCTTTTGGGTTTTCTTCCCAGTATCTTTAGAGTTTAATCCTTCTGTGACAAGTGTGTATGTTCTCAGATGGTTGGAAAAGCATTTGTTTTTGTATGCTTAGTTTTCTATGTTATAGGGTTTTTTTTTTTTGGTGAAAAGTCTAAGTCTTGGCTATAAAAGGATTATTATTAAAATTTGGAAAATAAGGACACCTTGAAGTATATCTCACATTCACATTGGATGACTGTGAGCAAGAGCAAGTACGAGGCTTCCTAGAGGAAGAAAAAGTCTTGTCCTTCACTGTACCTTCAGCTCTGTCCAGGCTTCTAGCCTACAGATATGTGAGTCAACTGAAAAAGATCTCCTTTGGAATATAATA
The DNA here is from genome assembly GCF_024711535.1 of Dipodomys merriami. Classification (NCBI taxonomy): domain Eukaryota; kingdom Metazoa; phylum Chordata; class Mammalia; order Rodentia; family Heteromyidae; genus Dipodomys; species Dipodomys merriami. Next base: position 8,853,923 of record NW_027204715.1, on the reverse strand, counting down.
AAGAGATTGCTTTCACATGTGTGTTCAGTTGCTATGTGCCTATTTGTCTACATACAAATGTATCCTAACGGTTGTGTACTCTAATAGACCTAGGGCTAGTAGTACTCTTCTGTAACTGGTAATAAAGCTAGACACTCAACAGCCAGGCCTGTCTTCTTTGCCCATTGTCTACTTTGCTTTTTTCCTTCTCTACTTCCATAATTTCTTTCATTCAAAAATTTATAAAGTACCTTAAACATACAACAGCTTTGTGTGTTATTAAATAGACTTACAGGCTGTGCTAGTGTCAAATGCATGTATTCATGAGGATTTAAAAAATTAGCTTTTGGTGATCTTTCACTGGCTGTATGAAAGGGTGTCAATTCAATGTCACCATTTATGACCACTGTCCCTTTCCATCATCCTCCATTCCCTCCCCCCATCTATCCCAACCATATCATGCTCTCACATGACCTAGTTTCAATCAGGATTCTTCAATGCAAGCGACAGAGATTGATCATCACTTATTAACATAAAAATTCTCTAAAGCTCGGACAATGAGGCGAAGAGGACAGCCATGGCCAGGGAACAGCAGACATCCTGCCACAAGACCACTGTTGAGGACATTTCTACCATTCTGGCTCCTGGGCACTGATGGAGAGGCAGCTGGAGACACAATGCATATGTCGCCACTGTCACCTTCTGCCACAATAAACTGTCTGCCACCCCATGTTTTCAGGTCTGGATCACCTGATGATGTCCTAGGTTGAAAGGTGGCCGGGAAAGTATTGGATGCTTTCAGTTCCATAGGGGATGCAAGGTCTCTGCTTGGTAGGACATTCTGTTTCATAGGAAGAGATGTAGAGAATGATTAGTGATAAACCCTTGGCCTGCTTTGGAATCACTCCTTCCTGAAGCCAGCGGGCCAGTTGCAGCCCAGATGCCATGAAACACAAGCACAGAGTCCCTGGCTATTCGCAGCAGGGAGGCAGAGCTGGAGAGACTGGCACTGGCTGAGCAGCTCCATGCTCCCGGGAACCAGGCTGGGGTGGTGTCGTGGGGCCTTGAGGGCCAGGATGAGGCTCAGCTGGCAAGCAGTGAGTGCTGTCCGTGGTCCACACATCCTCCAGAGAGCATTTCTCAATGGGAAGAGAAGCTATGGCTGCATCACTGTTCATTATCACCAGATGGTAAGCAAGGAGGGCTTACTACAGGCATCTACCCACTGCCCAGCAGTGCTGACCTTTCCACCTGTGCCTGGACGCTTTGCTCAGCTTAGCAGACTAGCTGCAACATCCAGGGGGTGCTGGCTGAAGCCCGTTAATGACGTGGGAAGCAGAGATCATGAGGAATCATGAGTTGAGGCCAGCCTGGGCATCACAGTTCACAAGACTCCTTCTCTGTCCTTTCCAGTGACATGGGGAAACAAGCAGGAAAGGACTGCATAGACTGGCCCACGCATGAAGCATGAAGCTCCAACCTTGATAAAAACCAACCCAAAGAGGGGCTGGAGTATCAGTGGTAGAGCATCAGTCTAGCAAGGACATAGTCCTGATTTCACTCCTCAGTACTAAAAAGAAAAAGTCTAGCCAATAATCTCAATCTCTATCCTGCTTCCCTTCCCTTTTGTAAAATGGGAAGAAGTTACTAATATATGACTGTAGTGATGGGAAAAACCAAAGCATTTCACCAAACACCAGGGAGTTGACAGCACATTATAAAGCACTGTGATCCCAAAAACCCCACAGAAGGGAGACATGATTCTATAATGCAATGTACTCAAACACAGTACAAAAAAGCTTGGTTTCTAGTGCTATTTCAGCCAGCCAATAGCCGTGCGTCCTCCAGTGAGTCAGTGTGGGTTCGCTTTTCCATGAAATGATCATCTTTCCTATAAAATGAAATCATCATCTTGATTGGTTATTCTCAGACATGGAATCTTATGATTCTGTGCAATTAGTCTGGGCATCTATGATACTGTGTGGATAGATGAAAAATAAATCACCTGTTTTCATTCTTTCAGTCTTCCTACACTGTTTAACCTCAACCCTAGTGGGGCTGTTTTCTGAATACCTACTGTGTGCTGCCTAAGAGAGGCTCCAAGTATGAATCTCTCGTTAAGAGTCTCTTAGTGGGGGCTTAGACTGCAGAACGGGATCACTGTCCTCAAGCAAGTCAGTGTAATTCTTCAATGATGAGGCAGTTTCCAGTCACACAAGGCCCAAGGAGTCTCCAAGCTCTTCTACCTCAAGCATCTTCTATACCAGTCTAGCATCCATGAGCTGACTCCATCTCAAGAAGGTCACGTTTGAAATAGCCTTGGGAAGACCATGAGAGTTTGCTCAGCCAGCTATCTCATTCTGCCAAGTAATTTTTCACCCAAGGAATTAATCTACTGTTTTAGTCAGGGAAACAGAAGGGGATTCTATAGGTTAGTGTCAGGAGTCACTTGGTATTAATGGTGGACTGGGATAGTTGGGGAGGGTTTGGGGTCCACACCAGAGCCAGTGACATCTACAGGGACTTGGAGATCCTGAACAGCATACCCTCCTCTGTGAGGAGTGTATGTGCATTAAGGAAACATGACACAGGTTAGGGGAATGTGAGACTGTGCTGCCCTGTGGAAGCCCCGCTCTCTTTCTGGAATCAGCCAGGTATGTGCTGGTGTGCTGGTGACTGGTAGGCACTCCTTCCAGCCGCACACCTTCAGTGCACCCTGTTCTTCTGCTTCTGTAGCCTTGGGCAAGCCGTGTCATCTCCCTTCCTGTGTCTCCTCTATAATAGGGCCATAATGATAAGGGTCAAGTGTAGAGAGTGTTTTAAGATAAAAATGAGGTAATCACAATTATCACTTAGACAAGTGAAAGCTTTCATTTCCCCTTCTCAGACCTGCCCAGCCTTTCCCCTGCAGCTGTGCTCCTTCGAGAAGCTGAGTTTTCATCTCTATTAAGTGAACAACCCTTTTCGGGAGGGTTCTAAAAATCTCCGAAGGTGATTATTAGGGTGCCCATGTCATCCTATTAATGATGACATTCTAATGAGGGGTGATGACACAAAACAATCCCTGACTGAGGGGACGTGGATGGCCCTCAGTTACCTTGTGTCCCAGGTCAGCATACTGTTTTGGTGAACAGGAAAGGTGACACCTGACTAAGATCTCTGTCTGTCTGTGTGTCTGTCTCTCTCTCTCTCTTGTTTTTTAGGTCAAGTTACACAGATTGTCTACAAACTCAGGACGTATGTAATTTGAAATGTTCTTAGTCGCTGAAGATAGTTTATGCTGCTTAGGGAGTTTCGTGTGTGGTAAGGATCAGGGCAGTTGCTTAGAGTTCTTCAGCTTCTTGATTATCGTGAGGCAAATGCAATCCTCTCTTCTGGGGCTTGGCTTCCGGCGTTTATAGCCTAGGAGGCCTGCCTTAGCCAAGATAATAGCAACTCCACTACATTGGTTATCTATGTGAAATGTAGCGATCCAAACGGAGATGTGCATGATTCCATGAAATACACCGATTTCCTTTTTTCAGTGTTAGGGATTGAATCCCTGGCCTCCAGCCCTCTACCACTGGGAGCTATGCCCCAACCCTTTTGTGTTGATTTTGTTCAAGGAGAGGATCTTTTTTTTTTTAAGGTGTGATAACATAATTTTGCTTTCTATTTAATAATGCTTTTTATTTTTTTAATTGTATTTTATTTTATTTGAGAACATACTGTACAGGGAGGCTACAATTATATGGGCAGGATAATGCATACATTTCTTACCAAGCATTGCAGCCTCCTCCTTTGTTTACCCTTCACTTCCCTTCCCCGCCTCTTTGGAAAGCAGTATGGAGGTTCCTCAGAAGACTTCACATAGATCTCCCCTATGATCCAGCAATCCCACTTTTGGGCATTTACCCAAATGTTTACAAACAAGACCACACTAAAGCTACCAGCACAACTATGTTTATTGCAGCATTATTTACCATAGCTAAGATATGGAACCAACCCAGATGCCCCTCAGTAGATGAATGGATCAAGAAAATGTGGTATATATACACAATGGAATTCTATGCCTCCATCAGAAAGAATGACATTTCCCCATTTGTTAGGAAATGGAAAGGTTTGGAAAAAATTATATTAAGTGAAGTAAGCCAGGCCCAAAGAAGCATAGGTCCCATGGTTTCCCTTATTTGCAATATCTAGTATAGGTATGAGTCAAGCGGAAAAGGTCAGATAATGTGATGTTAGGAAAATGAACCCTTAAATATGTATTTTAATGTTTTCATTTCTTTCATGCATGTGTTTCTAACGCATTTATAAGATTATTTCTTTGTTGCTTTGTATGTCCCTCCCCCACAGTGTAACCCCCGCTTTCACTTTATTTGATGTCAGTATAACATGTGGAGGAGATGGGGACAAACAAGTCGTTTAAGGATTCAGGTGGACCTGTTGCAACAATGAGAAGTACAAAATGTCATGTCAAAACCAGCTTTACAATGTCGGTGTGGGGGGGGGGAGGGGGGTATAATTGGGTGGGGGGAGGGGGGTAAAAAAAAAAAAGGAGAGGATCTTTTGACTTTACCCAGGCTGGCCTTGAGCTACAAATCCTGCTTCTCAATCCACCATGCTATTACTTTCACCTGGTCTCAATCTACCATGCTATTACTTTCACCTGTTTTCACCTTTTCAACGACGGCTCTTAGAAAGGGGAAAGGCACACACACAGCACCGGTGAGCTTTCCCGGGGCCGGGGCCGGGCTGGCCCAGGCGGGCAGGCGGTGTCTGCGGGTACGGAAGGATTCCGTTCCGAGTTCTCCGGCGAGTCCGTGGAGGCGGCGTGCCCTGGGCTGTCAAACCTGCCAGTGCAGCAGCGGCTCGGGGGTCCGGGGGCCGGTGTTTCGGATATTAGCTGTCACCTCCCGTTTCAAACTCATGATCAGGACGTTGCACTGGGGTCTAAGAGGAAGCGACAGCTGGAAGGAGGGCTGACAGGTAGACAAAGAGCAGGACTTCCGAGCAGGGTCTGGGCGGCGGGAAGCCATGGCTATTTAAGTCGGAGCCCTCTACGTTGCATTTGCAATGACTTTTTGCCCAAAGCCCGGCCGTTCCCAGTAAGAGAATGTGGCGGTGATGCTGGAGGTGATCGGGTGGAAATGGACTCTGCCCCTCCCAGGCCGCGGTCCGGCCGGGCCGGCGCGGGAGCCCGGGGAGAGGCGGGAAGCCGCAGCGGGTCCGGGCGGAGCCTGGCTCGTCGTCATGGCAACCGCAGGAGCCGCAAACCGCGAGGGCGAGCCGGGCGACGCGAGGCCGGAGCGGACCCGGGCACCGCAGCGGCCCCGCGGTCCCCGCGTCGGGGTGCGGCCCCGCTCGGCAGACACCGCGCAGCCTCCCGGCGGGGCGCCGCCGCGCAGCGGTATGGACCAGCAGGTACCGGCACGCACCGGCGGGGTCCGCGTGCTCCCACGCCCCGCCGCCGCCGCCGCGCGCATGCGCGTGCGGGCGGTCCACAGCTTCCGGCTCCGCGAGGGAGGGGGGCCGAGGGCGGGGAGGGATGGACGGGCTTTTGTTCTGGGTGAAACGCGGGCGTCCGGACCCGCGAACGCTCTCCGAGCATTTAGGGCCAGAGACGCCATTCGCTGAGCTTTGGCGGAATTCCGATCCGGTGATGGTGGGCCGCCCGCCCGCGAGCGCACCGCTGGCGTGCGGAGGCCACCTCCCCGCACCCGGCGCGTCCGCCCGCGCACACGCGCACACGTACACGCCCGCGAGCGCACCGCTGGCCTGCGGAGGCCACCTCCCCGCACCCGGCGCGTCCGCCCGCGCACACGCACACACGCACACGTACACGTACACGCGCGCGAGCGCATTGCTGGCCTGCGGAGGCCACCTCCCCGCACCCGGCGTGTCCTCCCGCGCACACACGCACACACGCACCCTCACACGCGCGCGAGCGCACCGCTGGCCTGCGGAGGTCACCTCTCGGCACCCCGCACGTTCACCCGCTGACACACACGCGCACGCGCGCACACACAGGTTAAGGAAAGGGCGCCGAGGGGGCCCGGGGGCGGCGGCGGCGGAGGCCGCGGGTCAAGTTCGTGGCTGGTTACTGGCGCTCCAAAATTAGCCCCGGGTTCGGTCAAAAGCAAACATTTAGTTCCCTTGGAGAGAGGGACGGAGATGGGGCGGGGGATGAAAGCTGCCCGGTGCGAGGGTGGCCGTTCTGTCTTTTACCCTTGCTTCCATGCAGAACAGGTCAGAAGCAACCCGGCCCGCGTTCAATCAGCTCTTCTATCACCTCTCTCTCTCTCTCTCTCTCTCTCTCTCTCTCTCTCTCTCTCTCTCTCTCTCTCTCTCTCTCTCTCTCTCTCTCTCTCTCTCTCGTTTACAGTGTGGGGACTCAACCCAGGGAATTGTGAATCTGGGTAGGCAAGCCTTTTACTAGTGAGCCTGTATCTCGTTCTTTTATTTTTTTTTTAATGAATATTGTGGAATAATCATAAAAAGGAATCTAGGTAAGTTGAACTGACTGTCAAAGGGTTTCATTCTTCTATTTTTGTTTACTATGCTACCTTTAGCCACTGTAACGTTATGCAAATTAATACATTTTGTGCCCTTTCATGGGTTAATAAATGCACATTTATAGTTAATGAATTAAGAACAACATGCACATCTAGTTTATCTGCTTTAGCATTTCCCTGCTCTCTAAAGTTTCTGAATTGATTTTTGTAGTTGAAAAATACGAATTATATTTATCACCACGTACAATATAATGTTTTGGAATATGTCTGTGTTGTGGAACAGTTAGGTTGAGCTTACTAACGTGCTTTTCCTCATAGAACTTTTTTTTTTGAGGTGAGAACTTAAAAAAAAAATCTACTCTTACTAATTTTCCAGGATGTAATACATTGCTACTAGTCATCATGCTGTAGAATAAATTCTGGAATTTACTTCTTGTTCTAACTCAAATTTTATGTCTTCTGATCAACATCTCCCTAACCCTGCTTCCCAAAGCTGGCTCCTACCGTTCTACTCTCTCATTCCATGGGTTCAAGTTCTCTATTTCACTTGTGAAGTTATGAACACTTTCTCTGAAATTATTTGTCTTGCTCAGAAATTGGTGATTAATTCTTCTGAGCATCTTATTTTGGTAGACACATATTAATTTGCATGTCCTCTAATTTGCATGTCACAAACACTTGGAGTCTCCACTAGCTCTATTTTGTGTTTCATTGAAGACAAACACACTCCGTTCATTTTAATCTTTTCAGTGACTTTCTATACTTTGCTAATGGAAATAGTGACCCTGAAGATGGCTGATGGCATTGCTGCATCAAATACCTATAAATTGAGTTTAAAAACTTACATCCACATACGTAACTTAAAATCCCTCTACTACATAAGCTTATATATTTTCCAAGTTTTACCTTATAAGGATACAAAGTGTAACCACTACCTTAATGCCATGTTCTAAGGTTTTATTAACTCTGCTGAGTTTAAGGTTTCACTGGTGTGCTGTTTGCCTTTAAGTTTTCCCTCCTTTTCTTCTTTCTTCTTTTGCAGTGTTGAGGATGGAAACCAGATTCTTGCACATTTTGAAATAGGTGTCTGTGTAGCTCAGGCTGATCTCAAATTTATAATCCTCCTGCCTCTTTCATTTACTAAAAATTCTGAAAGTTCTTCCCTTAGTAAAATCTTTGGGCTCCCAAGGAGAGCTGTTCCAGACTGTTCCAGAACTGAGCTCAGTACCCCCTGCCCTGTACAAAGAAAAAGATAAATTAGTATGTGTAAAAAACAATTAAAAATATATTAAAATATTCATACCGATTATCTCTGACTACTGGCATTCAATATTAAATGTTCATTTAAAAATCTTCTATATGCATATTATTATCTATGCATTTATAGTTAGGAAAAGTTGCAAAGAAGAATGCTTCTAGCCAGGTGTGGTAGCGTACTCCTGTGATCTCAGCACTAGGCAGGAGGTCGTGGAGCTGGAGGCCAGCCTGGTACACATAGCAAGGCTGTGTCAAAAAATCCAGAACAACAACAACAAGAAAAAGTGCTTCTACAATATTTGCACACCTTTCTTCTGAGGCAAACTGAGCATCTGGTGAATTGTTTGTTCCGGTGGATCGCAGCTTTGGACGGCTGTCTTCACATCTCAGCGGGCAGCTGCTGGAAGGGTCTGGGTCAGTGTGAGGAACAGTAGGGAGGAAGCCAGCACTCTGTCTCCTGCTCCTTCTGTTCCCAGGACAGTGTCCTTTCCCTAACACTCCTTCAGCATTCCTCATCCAAGGTTGACAGGGAAAAAAAAAAAAAGCATTGGTGGACCCAATGCTGCTATTCTTTATTTCATGGTCTCATGATTTAGGAGAAATAAGAAACATCAATGGTGAAGCAAAACTACAATACATACGACTTTGAAGTGGGACCTCCAGCGGACATTACAATGCTGAGGGGGGTGGGGTCTGCGGCCTGGCCACTGGCCTTGGTGAAGCCAGTGTTGGCCTGAAGAGGGCTGCTGGGAGGTTTGGCCATTTCGAGGAACTCATTCCTCGGGTGCTTCCCCAGGGTGAGGAGGAGGAGGAAGTTTGCTTGTGAAACTTCCTCCTCCTGTCACGTTGAGCTGTTGGCCGTTTATTTATACCCCTGTGCTGTTTGCATTGGGCTTTATTTCTTGAGGCCTTTCATAAATAGACCAAGAGAGGGCAGGACAACTGTTTGCTTGTTACTGTGTTCACGAATGAAAACCAGTAGCTCCTATTCAAGAGTAAATCGCCTACCAGGAATCCTTTTAGTTATACTTTTATTATATACTCAGCCTGCTGTGTCTTCACGGAAACCGACTGGACGGCCGGGCCTGGCTCCCTTTGCTCTCTCCTGTTGGGGGCGCAGCGCCCCTTCCAGCAGCTGCTGTGAAGGACTCGAATTGGCTGAATGGATGCTGTCTCCTTTTTCTTTACCTCTCTAGAGAAAATGCTTAGAGAGTGAGGCTGGAGTAGGAAAACTGGTAGTAAAGATCGTGGATTGTCTTCAGTTCAGAACGAACCTGTGACGTGCCTACAGTGTTTAAAGACCTGGGGAACACTGGGGAATAGAACCTTTGCTTTCTTCCTTTCTTCCATTTTTCTTTTCCTGCCCACTCTCTCCCTCCCTCTCTCTTTCTCCATTCATCTATTTCATCCCTTTCTCCGCCCCTCCTTTTCTCATATTCCTTCCATTCTCCTCCCTCCCCTCTTGCCTAGCCCTCATTCTTTCCTTTCTTTTCCTTTTCCTTCCCCCCATTTCTTATTTCCCTCCTTCCTTATTTTTGTCCCCCTGCCCTCCCTCCACCCGTCCTCCCTCCCTCATTTCCTCCCTCCCTCCTCTCTATCCCTGCATCCACCACTCTCCTTCCCTCCTTCCTGCTTCCTCGTTTTTCCCCTTCCTTTCTTTCCTGAATACTTTCTTGTGGACCCTTTCCCCGGAGCTTTCCTGATACTCATTGCACAATTAGTGATGCTTTCCCCTTTTCATATGGGGAACAAATGAGATGAAGAAGTTGTGACCACTGCACACTGCTTCCGGTAACATACATGAGATTGATGTCTACTCTCTGGCAGGGATGGAGAAACGCCGAGAAAGGAGAGAGCAGCATTAGGCTTGTCAGTCTCCTGCGAGGAATCTGCAAAGTTAAGCTGTTAAGTCCACCCGAGAGACCCTGACATGGAATCTACCCTACATGGGACAATAGAATAATGATTAGATTTCCATAGGCTACTGAGAGATGATAATACAATGAGTCACAATGCCTCTTCTTTTCAGTAGCTGGCAGGAGGTATCTGAGGGATGTGGGTTGGGTCTTCAACATCCATTCCAGAGAATGGGCGTGTACTTGTGTGGCCTGCCTGGACACACACAGAATGTAAACTCTTCCTTTTGGAAAACTGCAGGCTGTGAGGGTCAGGCCTGAACAGTCTTAAGCCAGTTTTGGATAGAGCCTCAAAGAGCTTGTGATCCATTGCTGCCTTCCGAGGTGCCTTGTGCCTTGTTATTGTTCATTATGAGAAACCAAACAAGTCCCGGCTCTGAAAAAGACATTGATGCTGACTCTGGCAGCGTTTCCCCAAAGAGAGACAATGAAGTGTCAAGAACAATGCTGGGGGCTGGGACCTGCCTTGGAACAAACAGAGCAGCTTTTTCCCAGGTGTGACCTCGCAGCCTGCTGGGGAGACAGCTACAGAGAGGGCATGGGTGGAGGGGTGGCCTAGACATCCAGAGGCTGGGGTAGAGAAGACAGAGGTCTCCAGATGTGCTCTTGGGGACAGCCAACGCTCAGTGTGCGCTCAGGGTGGGCAGGGCAGGAGATGCTGCTACTGTAGCCTTGATGAGCATCGGTGAGAAGGAAGAGACAGGACCAAGCTCCCAGTACTTGCAGTTTTGTAGAAAGACTAATATTTAGCTGATGAGACAGGTTTTGAAGGACCTCTGTACTTACTATGTGTTTGGATCTTAGTTATCTCTCCCCCAAACTCTCAGAACCTCAAGATTGAACTGCGTTTAGAGAGGGGCTAGGAGGTAAAGTCAAATGTGATTTTATGTGGGCCCTAATCTTATATGACTGATACCACTGTAAGAAGAAAATATTAGAACAAAAAGACACATGGCTTTCGAAACTGACCCACAGGCTGGGTGCTGGTGGCTCACGCCTATAATCCTAGCTACTCAGGAGCCTGAGATCTGAGGATCACAGTTTGAAGCCAGTCTGGGCATACAAGTCCATGAGACTCCAATAAGCTACTCAGAAAAAGCCAGAAGTGGTAGTGTGGCTTAGAGTGCTAGCCTTGAGCAAAAAGAAGCTCAGGGACAGTACCTAGGCCCAGTTCAAGCCCCAAGCCCCAGGACTTGCACAACAAGACCAAACCAAACAACTGACCTATATAAACCTCTTCTCTATAAAGCACCCAGCACCAGCTATTCAATGATAGGAACATAAAATGAACTAATACCAAACCTTTATTCCTTTATAATAGAAATTATGTGCAATAGAATTTGTCAACACTTCAATGTTTGTAAGTTAACACCTGCAAACTCTATAATAAAGAGCCAGTATAATTTTCCATGGTGTTGTGTTTTGTGAATTCTTCCATATGAAAAGACAAATTTCAATAAACTCTGTTGGAGGAAGGATTAAGTGATCTTTACATTTACTGTAAAAGATACCTTGAAGTCATTGAAAGAAGAGAAAATCAAAGAGTTTGTAGCCAAAAAACATCTCTGCTTCTAGTTTTGATACAGAAGATTGTCAGGAAGTCAAGAACATTATTTTCCCCTAGATTTTGTGTTGTCAGCTTTAAAAATTTATATTTTATAATAGTTTAACTTTTTTTCTAAATAATTCCTTAAAATAGTTTTGCATTTCCTCCCTCCCTCCCTTCATCCCTCCCTTCCTTCTGTGTGTGTATGTGTGTGTATGTGTGTGTGTGTGTGTGTGTGTGTGTGTGTGTATGTGTGTGTGTATGTGTGTGTTGATACTGGGGCTTTAAGTCAGGGCCTGAATGCTGTCTTATAGCTATTTTGCTCAAGGCTAGTTCTCTGCCACTTGATCTATACTTCCAGTTGTGGCTCTTTGCTAGTTAGAGATGAGTCTCATGGACTTTTCTGCCTGGGCAGTCCTTGAACCTTGATCCTTAGATCTCAGACTTCTAAGTAGCAAGGATTATCTGCATGAGCCACCTGTGCCTGGCTATGTTGCCTTTCTTACTAGAGAACCTCCAACTTGTACAAACTGTAGTCTTCACTAATCTAGATCCAGTAGATAGGCCTGAGGAAGGTGCTCAGTGATGGCATGAGAGAAAGTGGGGAAGAGGAGGAGGACTAATTTTTGTCCTTGTCACACTTCCCCAGGGCTGGCCGCGGCGGTCGGCTCATCAGGCATTATTTATTACATGCCTGTTATTTGTGCTGTAGTGTAGGAAGCCACGTGGGAGATTTCAAATAAAGATGAGGGTCTTGGTTCTCCACTGGGAAGATGACAAACAGACCAAACCGCTGAGAATCCTGAGCCAGCTGAAGTGAAACCGAGGTCAGCATGAATGGCATGGGAAGCCATCAGGGTGTGGCAAAGCCTGAAACGGTTCTGTATCAGCACCAGGAGTCCCGCGTGGTGACCCGGCCTGCTACCTAGGAGCACTGCATGCTTCTCCTGCTGGCGAGGATCAGGTTTCCCGCAACTTCTGTGTGCCAGCTGCCGCTGCTGAGGATGGATGGTCATTAGTGAACTTGAGCAGCTGTTTGCAGTGAGCGTAAGTGAGCAAACAGCGAGCCATGCAGGCGGAAAGAAATTTTACGGGCAAATAGCAGCAGACAGACAAATTAGGCGGGCAGCAGTAAGTGCAGTCACGGAGCCAAGAGGAAGGCAGGCACAGAGCAATGAGACAGAGGTCGGTCATCTCCAGCCAGGCTTAAGTTCCCCTTCCATGGAAGGGCATGAGTGGGAGCCATGTCTGACCTGTCGTGTGACTCCTTACTGCCCTATGCTGACGCATAGCATGGCCTTGTTTTCTGTGTCATGGAGCCTTTGATTATATGTCGTTGATGTGTTGGAGATTAGCTGTCTTTTTCAGATCTGAGATGTATTAGCAGTTGTTTTCTAACAGGAGTCTACCCTTCATCTTTGTTCTTCAGGGTGTGACTATTCTGTAGATGTCTCAGATAGTAATGATTTTAGAGATCCTTATTTCTTTCATGCAAACTACTTGTTTTTTTGTGGTTCATTACAGAAGGCTGCCAGGAAGGTCAATGTAAATAATGGTTTCAATGGCAGCACTTAGTTTGGGAAGAAATTGGCTTAGGAGATAGGAAAACTCTTTGTTGTGACATGAGAGACAGAAGATGAATGCCAAAGGCAAAGTAGAACAAACGAGAACTGACAGGAGCTTCAGCATTGTGGGGCTGGGCAGTGGATGATTGAATGTCGGTCGGGGTGGGGTTGAGGGGAGGTGGAAGCCCAGAATAGAAGGGGCAGGGCCTGGGCATGTGTGCAGGCAAAGTCCCAGGAAGATCTCTCAGGTCAGAGGGGAGCAGAAGATAGCCCAAGAATACACCTGCCTAAGGCTCCTTTGGACATGACCTCTGCCGTCTGGTCTGCAGGTCAGGCAGGCACTTTGTCGCTTCATAGAATCGGAGCAGTTAGGATGAGTTGTATACCTGGAGTCCCCAGATGGAGGAGGTTAGAGCTGGCAGTGATCTTGAGCTCTTTTCTCTCCCAGGGGCTGGTAAACTCTTAGGAAGGGCATGGAATGTGTGTTTGGGTGAGATTAATACAGCCGTCCCGAGGTCATAACTCTAGGTCAGACTTTTGGGCACCCCATATGCCCACCAATTAGCCAGAATGACATGCTGGAACCCATGGAGACAATTCTCTGCCTCCCGTCTCTCCCACTTACCTCCCCCTCCCCCTTTCTGCTATGTAGTTCAGTCTGATCTGGAATTCTCTATGTAAACCAGGCAGACTGAACTTCTGATGTTCCAGCCTTGCCCTTGCGAGTGCTGAGATTACAGGCATGTACTGTCACACCTTGTTAAAGCAAATCTCCTTTTTATAGGTATATTCGTATTTTTAAGCTTTTTTATGAGGATAGGCGATAGGTTTTATTTTATTATATCTTTATGCTGTTGGGAAAACCATATCCTGAACATTTGGAGAAAATATGACCTTTACATGACTCTTGAGTTTTAGGTAATCTATATTTAGTTACATTTATAACTAATAGAGTGAGCGTAATATTTGCTTCTCTTTTAGCTGAGAAAATTAACTTCAGGGCCTTTGAGTCTACACTTTATTCATATAGATCTAGAAACTTGAAAAAAAAGAGAATCTTTTGGTCACTGCCATTATCTTTTAAAAATTATACTTTGTTATCATCTTTAAGTAGTTGTACAGAGGAGGCACCATTCAACAAGTGAGTTGATAGACATACTGCATCTTGATGGATGCCATTCCTTCCATCATTCCCCCCTCCCTCCCAATCATGCCTTTCCCCAATCTCCTACTTTCATAGGATGGTGAATATTATGAATGTTATGACTGCGTCCTCCTCCTTCATTTAGCTTTCAAATTTCCACCTGCTTACAGTAAAAATTGAGATACAGTATTAAACACAGGATATTTAATGTAGCCTCTGTATCTTGATTATGTTTGTTCATTAATTTCATGATGACTTTGGAATCGAATTCTATCATTGTTGGAATTTCCACTCTGCACTTAAACCTAAGCATGCCTTTTGCTCAGGAAGAGTGGGTGCCAGGGCTCCCCACAGAGGAATGTTAATCTTGCCGTGTGGTTGCGACTTCCTATTACCCTTCCATTGCTTGTAGCTCAAGACTGCACATATGCTTTTAGGGTGTTAATGAATAACAGAAATAGATTTCCACTTGTCTAAAAAGAGCTAGGGTGTTTCTGGGACTAATTAAAGCACCCAAAGAAGTAACTGGGTCACTGCTTAGCTGTCTCTATAGCCTATTTATTTGTGAGGGATGGAGGGAAGGCTGGTTTAAACTTCACCTAGGGACTTTTAATTATGTCTTGCTAACTCTATGCAAATTTGCACCCAGGGAACTAATATTTTAAATCTTATGATAAAGACTTTTAAAGTGGCTAGTAATGTACTTTTGATCAATTTGACCTCCTTTTTAGTTCTGGTGAATAAAAATATCACTGAGAATGGATACCAATCCCTCAGCAGTTCTCCAGTGCTTTTTTTGTTTTTAATTGTGAAAATACTGTACAGAGGGGTTACAATTACATGGGCAAGATAATGAGTACATTTCTTATCAAGCATTGTAGCCTCCTCCTTTGTTTCCCCTTCCCATCCCTGCCCATCCTCCCCCCGCCCCCCCCCACTATCCCTCCCCCCTCCAGTGCTTTATCACTTAGTCACACCTCTTCATCTAGCTTATTGGTGATTCCTGGAAATAAGAGTCTCATAAACTTTCCTGGGCTGGCTTTCAATCCTCAGATCTCAGCCTCCTGAGTAGCTGGGATTACAGGGTGAGCCACCATTACTAGGCATAAAAATGTCCTCTTAAAGTCAAGTTTTAAGGCCACAGGCACCAGAGTGAAATAAAATGAGGCTTCTGAGTTTAAATCCCCTAGTTCTATAACAGCAAGCAAACAAGTAAAAGACTGAAAAACCCCAAACACAAAAAATGCAGATTAGCATGTCCCTAGTAAATGCCACGAGTGCAAAGAAATTCATTATAATTTTTATCTAGTTTGGCCAAAAGTTCAGAGCAAAAATTAAATATTAACCGACCTTTTAAAAAAGTGATCCAAGATTTGATTTTTTCCTTCAGCCTTAACTTTATCTCTGTCCTCCGAGGGTCTTAAACATGACAGATGCAATTTTGTGGGCAGCCTGGGACTAGGGGAGATCCCTTGTGGTACGGTGAGGGACATGATAGGATGGGGATGCTCATTGTGGGGGAGGGGTGAATGCAATCAACCCATTCAGGCAGAATGGGGGTTTTGTCAGTGGGGGGTTTTGAAGAACAAGACATGTCATTTGCCATCAGATACAAACTTATTTGACAGCATTGGAATCCTCAATTGCTTAAAAAATGTCTGCTGGGTGGAGTCACTGGGGTGCTGTGAGCTAACAGGACATGATGCACACTTGCTTTGTCTCTGGGAACAGGCGAAGCTGTCCTGGGCATCTGGCACAGGTCTCCAACTCCCGTCCAGTACCTGCTTTATTTGTCTGATTCAGTTTCTGAAGGACACTGCACACTGCTGTTTTATGTACTGGAAAACAATTCAGTGACAACTGATTTTGTGAAAGACTTAACGGATGATACTCAAACTTCCTTAACAAAGTTAGTCCTGACTATGTTTTTACCCAGTTGTGGCTCATGGAGAATTTTGACCCCTCTGCCAAGGGACAGAAGCAAAGAAACATAGTTCTCTCTTTAAAAACAGTTTTTTGATTGTTATTGTAGAGTTGATGTACAGAGGGGTTATGGTTACATGAATCAGCTAATGAGTAATAAGTACAATTCTCTTTTTTGAATTCTTATTTTTTTGAGCAGAATTCGTTTTGAAACATTACTCCCCTTCCATTCCTCTCTCCCAATTTTCCCCTTCCCTTCCACCCACAAGATATTCAGTTCATTTTCTACATTGTGTCTAGTAAGTATCACTGTTGTATTTGCTCATCCTTATTCTACCTTTTATATGCCATCTTTTACTCTCCCAAACAAACAAACAAGATAAAAGGAAGAGAAAACAAAAAACAGCAACAATGGCAACTGATAATATGACCCAGCAATCCCACCCCTGGGCATTTATCTAATGTAACACAAACCAGGGCATACTAAAGCCACCAGTACAACCATACAACCATGTTCATTTCAGTATTGTTTACCAAGGTATGGAATCAACCTAGAAGTCCCTCAGTGGGTGAGTAGATCAAGAAATGGAATCCTCTTTCTGATTTTAAGCTTCCACAGCTTTGGAGATGAGTTTGTGTCACCTTCTTCCCTGTATAGACCTTAGTCATGGGACAATGGAGACTTCCTCTTCCCATCCCTCTCTTCCTGTCTTTGCTGCCTCTTTCCTCCAGCCTTCTGCCTTATCCTTTGTCTTCCTCTGTCTATGCCTTCCTTTTCCTCTCTCCCTCCTCTCCACTGTCCCCTTCCTTCCTTTCTCTGATCTTCAACCATTATCTCTTCCTGTTTAGGTCCCTCTGAAAAACCAATGATCTAGCTATGGCACATATATCTTACTCCTGTAATTCTAACTGCTCCGAAGGCTGAAATCTGAGGATTGAGGTTTAAAGCCAGCCTAGGCAGGAAAGTTCATGAGATTCTTATCTCCAATGAACTTCCAAAGAGTTGGAAGTGGTGCTGTCGCTTAAATGGTAGAATACTAGCCTCGAGAAAAACAGCTCAGGGACAATGCCCAGGCTGTGAGTTCAAGTCCCAGTACTGGTATACACACACACACACACACACACACACATACACACACACACACACACACACACACACACACACACACACACACACACACACACGCACACACACACACACACACACACACAAGCAATCACCTGGCAAAAAGGACAGTGTAGGCTACATACACTTGCCCTGTCTGCAGAGTTTGGAGAAACAGCAGGGCTCTATTTTTGCCATGGGCATAGAGATCATTGTTTGCTTGGAGTATTTTGTCCTGAAGAAGACAAGTTACTTGCTCACTCATGCAGAACAAGCCCTCAGGTTGGCCACACTTTCAGCTTGGCCAGCATTCATCTTTACAATATGGTTTTTCCTTATGGAGAAAAGAAAAACTCATGTCCTTGGTGGCAGTCAAGTCCAGGCATGCTTGAGAGAGGCAGCGTGAGACTTGTAAGGAGGCAGAGGCAGGAAAGAGGTGGAGGACTGTGGTTCTCACACTGATTGTGCTCCCTACTGGGAAGCTGCCAGTGGAAGAAAAAAGAAAATAACTGCCTTCTCTTTAAGGGATTTTATGTGCATGCATGTGGAGCCTTGCAGTTACTTTATTAAGAGTGTTGTATTTTAATATTTGTTACCTAATTTTTCAGTTTATGATTGCCTTTTTCCTATGGAGGCATTCCTTTGTAAAGTTTTAAAAACAATTGTGTACTGTTCCCTTGTGGCATACCAAATCTCCCCCTCTCCTCTCCCTCCCTTCCTTCTTTCCTTCTTCTTGATCAGTTCCCTTGTTTTGCTGGTTGGAAGCACAGGATGTGAGCCTCCGCTTCCTGGTGTGGTTCAGAGCATGCTTCTTCAACACAGGTCTTAATGTCTGTTTAGAATGCCATCATGTAGCTCCACAGAATGAGCCTTGGGTCTGGAAGCTTCCCAAGTCTTGGTTATGAAGGGTTTCCTGTCATGAACTATTATCAGGAAACACATATAGTGCTCTTGCAACCAGACATCCTACCCTATGATTCCAATCCTGCCAGGTTTTCCACCCGTGCTTTCTACCTCTCTGGGCTGTAGTGACCCCGCTTAATATGTGCCTACATTCCTGGCTGGCTTCGTTTGCTAAGTGCTGTTCCGGGTGATACTTGAGTTGAAAGAACCACTTGTCTAAACACACACGTTCCATCAAGCAAAAGTACCACAAGAAAACACAAAAATGTCTCATTGCTTGCCCTCCCAGATGGGGCCCCAAGCATGCCACGGGAATGAAGCTCACTACAGAAATTCCTTCTACTTCTGTCTTGGGATACAGCAACGTTTTCAGTGGTTTTGAATTGGGGGATGTCTTTGATTTTCAGACTGTCGCATAGTAAAATTGCAGCCTGTCAAAACAGCAAATTCCTAGGGATCAGAAAAAGGGTGGAGGCCACGAGAAAGCGAATGTCTGAGCAGTCAGGGTCCAGTGGGCAGGGGACGCTCACCACCTAGACGCCACTCAGGAAGTGGCCACTGGAGATCTGGTCCTTCTTGGGTTTGTGTGTTTATGGTCATCCTTATTATTTTTTTCTTCAGGTAAATAAATAGAGGCATCATTACTTGAGGAGCCCTATAGAAAAAAAGCCTCTTATTGAATTTTCTTGTACGTGTGGATTGCAAGGCGTTAAACTTTATGTGTTAAGATGATCTCACTCTATTCTTTTGTGTGAGAAATCCGCTGGCAACTTGCTGCTAATGTCGTCCTCAGGGTCTCCCACTGGGAGAGGTGTCAGGTGTTTCATGCCTGAGTTTTCGCTACTGAGTTTTCGCACACGTTCCATTTTCAGTTCCTGAAAGGCATGGAAGCCAGGTCCTTCATCTTTACCGCACACAGCCTCTCCGTTTTCCATAGAACTCATCTTAATCAAGAACATGGTGGAATGATTTCCCTAAAGTCTAGCACCAGAGGCAAGCATTGGTCCAGTCAGCTTGTGAGGAGCGCACCCGAACACAGCGAGGGGGTGGTGGAGAGAGGCAGAGGAAGAGGGAGGATCAGCATGAGAGTTTGCTCTTTATTGGATGTGACCAGGTAATAATCTGGTGGGTCTCTGTGTCCTGGGAGCACAAAATCCCACGGAGGCCCAGGAATGCGCATGAAGGGAGAATGCACCCCAAGCTCCAGTCTACCTTACTGGCACTAACCCCTGCACTTCCGGCTGTGGGTGACAAGCACACCCAGATATCTTGTGCTACCAAGGATGTCCTGAGTCAGGACACAAGCATCTCTTTTCCTGATACATCACTGAGAGGAACTTGCTGAGACAGACAACGGGGAAGGGGCCTGGCATCTTGGAGCATCACAGTGCAGGCAGTAACTATGCTGAGTCTGAAGAAAGTCCAAGAAGCAGGACTGTTGGGCAGCTTAGGCCTTGTATCTCTGCATCCCCATTGAGTCTAGTTCCTTCATCTCTCTCTTTCTTTGTTTCTGTGGTCTTTCTGTAGGTAGAGACCTCAAATCCACTGCTCCTGAACGTGTTGCTTCTGATTGCAGTGGACACAGGTTTTTCTCTTAGATTGATTTTTTTTTGATTACATAAATGTCACAAATTCCACAGGATTGTAGGATAGTGATACTTAGTTCAAGTCACAGACACATCCTAGATTGATTTTTAAATTCCAGGGATGGTGAGGGATTGGGCTAGCCTGGGCAACTGTTTTCTGACTTAATCAACACTGTGGAATGGAGGGTTGGGACATTTCTAATATGGATCTCAGTGGCCTATAGGGCGCTTAGCTGGGAAGGGGAGGGGAATATTGAATTCTGGCTGATACTCTGATGCACACACCACTGTTCATCCCTCTCCTGTGGGGCTGCCCAACACACACACACACACACACACACACACTCACACACACACACTCACACACACACACACACACACACACACACACACTCTTCCTCATGCTTTCCAGCAGAGCTGCGCTTGCAAGTGTTGCTCTCCCTATCTCCCCAGCTCCCACAGAAGACTGCCTGAGTTTGTGCCCAGCTTTCGGGAGTCTTCATGCTGGCCCTCGCTCTTCTGTCCTGGCCATGATTCTGGCCGTGAAGGGTTCTACACAGGAGGCTAACTGCTAGATCATGTAGCCACCCACAAGACAAGTGAGGGTGAAAGAGCCAAAACGTCCATTGGAAGAAAACTGCCGAGGAAAGGCCCCAGTAAACCCCGGGTACTTAGTTCTTGGTCCAGAGCACTTGTCTTTGCATATCATGAGGGAGGAGGAGGGGAAGGGCTCAGGCATGGACATGCACAACCTGTTGTTGGCTTGCCCTTGTCCATTATGCTCCATCCGTAGGAAAGGCAATCCCCAGGGGAGGTTTCTTGCGGACTGGACCGTTCTCCAGGGGCAGAGCCCAGGTGCGATGTAGCTTTCACTGGCACACCCTACTTTCACATCTGTAACCGCCTTTCCCCAGTCCTGTCAGTTTCTTGTCCCGTCCTCTGTCTACCAGACTACAGTGGATTATCTGCTCCCTCTGAGCGAACAGAATCTTCTCTGTTGGGTCTTTGTCCGTCCCATGAAAGACTGACGGGGTCGTGGAAAGGTAAGTGCAGTGCGGCCCGTTCCCCAGCCTCCCTCAGCCTGGGAGACAATCAGACACTGCGGGGAGCCAAATCCAGCAGGTAGAAAACTCATTTATTCACCGAGAGCAGCCCTTTTTAAAGCCAAAAAGGGCGGGTGGCATGGCAAGGGAGGAAGAGGAACCAATCACTGTCAAGGTCACACCCTATCATGCACCTAAGCCTTCACGGGCTGGTTAGGCACTGATTGTAAGGCAAATTGGGCTCTGCCCACTCTACTCTCTCCCAGCGCCATCTTTGCTGCCCATGTGCTCCACAGTAAATTGGGCTCTGCCCACTCAACTCCCTCTCAGCACCATCTTTGCTGCCCATGTGCTCTGCACTTCTCGAGACCTCTGGCTCTAGTTCTGGCACAATCCTGCATTAGTTCATATTATAAGACTCTAATCTTCAGTGGGTTAGGTGGTTAGTTAGGCCTTTGGGCAGAGAATGGGTCATGAGGGTGGAGTCCCCTTGAATGGAATGAATGCCCTATAAGAGAGACCTTGGAGGCTCTCCCCCTCTCCCGTCCCAGCTGGAGACACAGCCAGAAGGCACCCCTGTGAACTAGAAACGTGGAACTTGCCGGACACCGAAGCTGCCAGCACCTCGATCTTGGGATTTCCAAACTCCAGAACGATGGAAAGTAAGTTTCAGTGTCTCTAAGCCATGGCCGGCTATGATGATTTGTTGTAGGAGTCTGAGTGAGACAGGGACTGAGGAGGGGCCAGGCACGGAGGACGGAGATGGAGAAGCCGTGTGCCCTTCCCTTGTTCATACAAGGGGACCTGCGAGATGTCCAAGGCAAGCTTTGACCACAGATGTCTTGGCATGAGTGAGCAGAGGTAGAAAAATTACAGTTCCTGAAATGGTTCTAGAAAGCTTAACACCTGCAGAAGTAATTCCTATCGTTGCCTTCGTGAGTCGTCCTGTCCAGGCTGCTAATGTGTGTACAACCTTTGCCAAGAAGCATTTCCAGCTGCTACTCAGTGCTCCTTACTAACAGAATTGCCTGCACAGTAGCCCCACCTTGTGGAGAGAGAAGTCTAAAAATATTTTAGTGACAGACTACCCAATTTGAATTTTAATATTTTTAAAAGTCTTTTCAGAAAACATATCACCTTGAAGTTCTACACCGCCAGACCAGCATATTTTATGTAAAACGAATGACTGTCATTTCTCCTCAGTGATGAAGACACTTTATCAGGTGACCCAGACATCAGTATATTTTAAGATACTGATGCAGTATGGACTATTTCTTGCACAGAAAAATCCATTCTGTAATTCCAAGGCATTCCCATATGTCAGTTTTAAGAAAATGGAACCAGGTATGCTTATGATGATTGAGACTTGAGTAAGGATTTCACTGAGCTCAAAGCAGCTCAGTAAACCCAGCAGAGATAAGGCAACGGGACAGAAGCAAACTGTGCAGGTTTGGTGTTACACAGTCAAAACGTGATATGTTTCTACATAATGCAAGAATGCTGTGGAATGAAACAGGTTGATCCATTTTGTGTCTCCAGGCAGGATAAACTGCCAGGGGAAGGACTAAAGGGGCATGCTGCAGCTCTTCTTTTCAGAAAATTTTAAATTATTTTGGTACCTTTATTGAAAAAGATCAGGAGCCACGGAGCCTGGGTTCTGTGTCCTGCAGCCATGACTGGCTGCGTCATTTTGCACCAGTCACCAGACTTCCCCAGGTGACCATTTTCCTAGTCTGTCCTGCCAGAAGTTGAAAAAGAAAAAAAAAAAAAGGTTTTTGGAGTTCCAGGAATAGGGAAAACTCAAAGCACGTGCGATACATAGGAGGAGTGGGAGGTGCGTTTTCTGTCTCCCAAGAAGCCTCAGGCATGGGCTGAGGGGCCGCACAGTCTGCCTTGGGAACGTGAGCTTCCTGACCACACACTCGTGGGAACCGTGGCATGTCACGAGCTGGAAGGAGAAACGTGTGTTGACCGCCAGTGTCTAGTCCCCGGTCCCCCCCCCCAACCCCTGCTCTGGGTAGTTCCAAGGTGGGGCCTGGGGTTGCTCAGAGCTAGCCCTTTACCACTTGAGTCACAGCACCACTTCTGGCTTTTTTTTTTTTTTTGGTGTGTGTGTGTGTGTGTGTGTGTGTAGGTGGTACTGGGGAATCGAACCCAGGGGTTCATGCATGCGAGGCAAGCACACTGCCACTAATCCACATTCCCAGGCCTGTTCTGTATTCTACTAACAGGTCTAGTGTTGTGTGATCTGCCTTCAGACCTAAGCAAATCAGGAGGTCAGGCTCATATAGTCCATCCTCCGTCATTCTTTATTTCGCTTCCCATCTTCTACTTCATCATTGTTTTGTCAGAGATATTAATATCCATTTCTTTATTAGTGTATATTAGTTATACAGAGGGAATATTTCTTTTTTTAAAAAATTACAATAAGCTGGGCGCTGGTGGCTCACGCCTGTAATCCTAGCTACTCAGGAGGCTGAGATCTGAGGATCACGGTTCAAAGCCAGCCCGGGCAGGAGAGACCGTGAGACTCCTATCTCAAATAAACCACCAGAAAACCGGAAGTGGCGCTGTAGCTCAAGTGGTAGAGCGCTCACCTTGAGCTGAAGAGCTGAGGGACAGCGCCCAGGCCCAGAGTTCAAGCCCCACGACC
Source organism: Dipodomys merriami (assembly GCF_024711535.1). Taxonomy (NCBI): domain Eukaryota; kingdom Metazoa; phylum Chordata; class Mammalia; order Rodentia; family Heteromyidae; genus Dipodomys; species Dipodomys merriami. The sequence goes on along the minus strand of NW_027204715.1, from coordinate 8,830,806 downwards.
GACAAAAAAAAAAAAAAAAAAAAAAAAAAATTACAATAAAAAACACCATCTTTATTGTTTCTCCTTAGAAAACCCAAGTGTCTGACTTTGAGTCTTTCAGTTCAGGTTAAAACATTACAATTTCTTTCTTTTTTTTTTTTTTTTTTTTGGGTCTGGTCGTGGGGCCTGAACTCTGGGACTGGGCGCTGTCCCTCAGCTCTTCAGCTCAAGTCTAGCGCTCTACCACTTGAGCCACAGTGCCACTTCTGGCTTTTTTTCTTTTTGCTTATGTGGTGTTGAGGAATCGAACCCAGGGCCTCATGCATGAGAGGCAAGTGCTCTACCACTGAGCCACCTTCCCAGCCCAAAACATTACAATTTCTAAGGACCATTCCTGTCTTTATTTTGATGTTTTATAAAATTATCTGCATTGCCTTTGTAAGAATAAAGTTACTCAAGATGATTTCTATATTATGAAGTTTGAAGGTAAGATATTCCTGTCTCATTAGACTTCAGTAGTTGGTTAAATCACATGAACAGATGTGGACATTGTAGCCCAAACTCATAAGGAAATAGTTTAGAGAATAGTTTGTCATGTTATATTTGGCTTCTTACTTATTTTTTTCCCCAGGGGGAGTATTTCATCGCCTCACCTCCATACACATTTACACTGTATTCCTTCTCCCGGCCCTTTCACCATTTCCCCCCAAATAACTTTAACAGGGCTCATTGTTCTGTCTTCATAGTTGCAAATAACCCATTTTGACAGAATTCAACTTTCTTCATCCTCCTTATTAGCAAAGTCCACTCCCACTAGTTACCCACCCATGACAGAATCTATTTCTCTGTCCTTCTCCCCATTCCCTCTATTGATCAACAACCTCCATTCAGTTTCTTTATGCTGTTTCATATATACTTGCCGTGTATTACAATGTTAGTCACCTTCTTTCTTTTTCCCTTTCTCTTCTCTTAGTAAGTCCCTTAGTTTTGTTCGTGCTCTATATTTATTCTTGAAAACAAACAAACACATACACACACATGCACACACACACACATGCACACACACACACATGCATACCCACATACAGGTGGATGTGTATATCCATGCTTATGTATGTCTTTTAGGTCTAGTTTCTACATGAGTGAAAATACAGGGTTTTGCTTTTGAGCCTGGCTTGTCTCACTCAATATGTCTGCCAATTGCACTCATTTTTCCTGAAAGTGGCATGATTTCATATTTATGGTTGTGTAATATTCATAGTATATAGGTGTATATGTATGTGTACATGTTCATATATACATGTATGCATCTATCTATCTATCTGTTTGTCTGTCTGTCTGTCTGCCTGTCTGTCTACCTACCTAGCTACCTACCTATCACATCTTCTTTATTCTTTCATCTGTTGTTGGGCATCTCTGTGGATTCCATCATTTTTCTGTAGTGAGCAGTGCTACAATAAACATGGACATGCAGTTATCTTTCTGGTATACAGATTCACTTTTGATATATGCTCAATAGTGGTATGGCAGTGTCATAAGGAGGAACTACTTGTAGTCTTTTTAGAAATCTCCATATGGATTTCCATAGTGTTTACACTATGTAGTTTACATTCCCACCAACAATGTGTAAGATTCCTTTTTCTCCAAAATCCTTATCAGTGTTTGTTGTTGTTTCTTTTCTTGACTGGACTGGAGTGAGATGGAGTCTTAGTGTGGTTTTGATTTGCATGTCTCTTATAGTTAAGGGTGTAGAACACTTTCTCATGTATTTATTAGCCATTTTCATTTCTTCTTGTGAGAACTCTGTTCAGTTTGAATGTGTTCTTGTTATAGGATTATTGGTTCTCTTCTTGTTTAATTTTCTGAGTTTTTTGTATATGCTGGGTTCTAATCCTTTATCTGCTGAATAGCTAGTAAAGATTTTCTCTCATTCCATTGGTTGCTTCTTGGTTCTGGCCATTTTTTCTTTTGCTGTGCAGACACGCTTTGATTTGATGTAGTCCTGTTTGTCAGTTCTCATGTCCATCCTTTGGGTTTCTCAAGTCCTGTTCAAGAAAAGTTTATATGTGCCTGTAAGTTCTAGTGTTTTCCTTACATTCTTCTTGTAGTAGATTTAAAGTTTCATGTCCTACTTTGAGCTCTTCAGTCAAATTGGAGTTAGTTTTGTACTGAGTGTGAGAGAGGTCCAATTTCAATCTTCTGCAGGTGAATACCCAGTTTTTCTAGCACTATTTGTTGAAGAGGTTGCCTTTTCTCCATTGTCTGTTTACTTGGCTCCTTTGTCAGAAATTAGTTGGCTGTAGATAATGTGGTCTTGTTTCTGGATCTTCTATGATGTTCCATTAGTCTTCAGGCCTTTTTTTTGTACAAGTACACGTATAATTGGAAATCTGCTATTGTGTTACTCCAGTGGGGCTCTTTTTTAACTTAGAATTGCTTTTGCTATTCATTATTTTATGCCTCCATATGAACTTTTGGATTGATTTTTGCAATTCTGTGAGGAATGATATTGGGATTTTGGTGGGTATTGCATTGAATTTATACATTGCTTTTGGCAGTATGTCCATTTTCATGATATAAATTAGGCTGATCCCTGAGCCTGAGAAGTCTCTTTCTTCTCAGGTGTCTTCTTCAATTTCTTTGCTCAAGGGTTTATAGTTTTCATTGTAGAAGTCTTTCATTGCCTTTGTTAGACTAACAGGTATTTATTTTTTAATTTTTGAGGCTATTGCAAATAGAATTGCTTTTCTGATTTCTTTCTCAGTCTATTTATTGTTGAGTTTTAAGTATTCAATTTTTTATCTTGGTATTTTTCCAAAAGTACTCATCAGATCTAGAATTTTTTTGGTGTAGTCTGTAGGATGAAAAGGATTTTTTCCCCCTGAGTTCGTTATCTATAGATTTTCTTAAGTTCAGGACAACCCTTCTCCTAGTTACTTCAGAATTTTTATAATACAAGGATGTTGAATTTTGTCTAAGGCTTTTCCTGTATCAGTTGAGATGATCATGTGACCTTTGTCTTGGTTCTGTTTGTATGATGTATTATACTTATTGATTTACATATGTCACACCATCCTTGCATTCCAGGGTGAAACCAGCTCAACTGTTGTGTATGAAGTTTTTTGATGTGTTGTTGAATTTTATTTGCAGGAATTTTATTGAGAATTTTTGTAATGGTCAATTATTATTCTCTTTTTTGGTTGCCTCTCTGGTTTTGGAATGAATGTAGTACTTGCTTCTTAGAATGAATTTGGAAGTATTCTTTCTTTTCCTATTTTGATAGAATTTGGCCATGAATCCATCTTACTATGGGTTTTTCTTTGTTGGGATACTATTTATTACTGCTTCAATCTCATTGTTTGGTTTAGTTTTGGTGGGCCAATTTTAACTTACACATTTCTTCTAGATGTTCCATTTTGCTTGAGTTTAGGATTTTTTAATTTTAATTTTTTATTTTTTGCCAGTATTGGGACTTGAAATCAGGGTATCATGTTCTTGCCCAGCTCTTTTGTTCAAGGCTGGCACTCTATCACTAAGATCACAACTCCACTTCTGGATTGCTGATAAGTTGGAGATAAGAGACTCATAGACTGTAAAGTCTGATCCTCTGATCTCAACCTACTGAGTAGCTAGGATTATAGGCATGAGTAACTGCCACCTGGATTTAGTCCCAGTTTTTACAAGAATCCTAGTAATAGAGCTTAGCAGAGTCCTCCACCCTCTTTAATCAAGTTCTTCTCTCCCCTCACAATTAGTATCTAATAAAAATCTTGGTAAGTTACTTCCACTTGACACATAACTATTAGCTATGAATTCCTAGATGCCATTATGGAATTCGGAGTTTAAAAATTTATACTATATGGAAATATTCTTTCTCTACTGAAGTACCGTGGATAAAAGTGGCAGGACCACTCTGCCACTTAAACAATTATCTACTAGTTGTACATGATTGTTTTATTTTGACATGTCCATGTATTATTGTCAGATTTATCCCCTCTATCACTTTCCCTCCCAATCCTTAAAACAATTTCAACAGGTGCTGTTGTTTTCTTTTCACTCACATATATAAAATAATCACCATTCATTCTCTCCATTGACTCCTCCCACCTCTCCCAGACCCCTTCCTGCTCCTCTCCCACCCATTGGTATCCTCACCATATATTTTACATTTGTAACAAGTGTCCTGTGCAATTTCTCTTTAACACTTGGGTTAACGGGAATGTTTTCTAGTTCCTTGAATTCCAAAAAGAGAACCCAATAAGCCCACAAATGTGTCTGTAATACTAGAGTTTCAATTAGTCTCGTGAGAGACTAATTTTTTAAGGTATTATAATTCATCAGTATTCCTTACAATCACAGTTGTTTCTTGTGAAAATCTTAAATTATGACAACAAAAGAAAATATTTTTGAAGTTTTAAAACTCTTTATATATAATACTCCAGGTGCTTTGCATTTATATTAAGTCTTTGCTACAAAACCAAGAACTGAAACAAAGTAAAACACACCAAAGGAAAAGATTACTTTTGGAGCTGATGGACATCTTTATTACATCGACTGGGTAATGGTTTTATGACTACAGGTGTGTACAGACACCTGATTTGAGTGGAAATCAAAGCTGAATCATATAAATACAATAATAAAAAACTAAAAGCTCTTAGGATTGAGTTCGATGTGGAGAAGTACCAGGGGTCAGGAGAGAACATCAATCAGGTGTACACTCTGGAAGGGGCAGGCTCTGAGTCAGGTGATGAAGAGTCAAGGGTTCATAAGAAGAAAGGGAGCTATGAATGTGGAATAAGTTGTCCAAGAGCTGTAAACAAATTCATTTACCCGTCTCTAATATTTCTCATCTAGAAAATCAGTAGAGAGCATTCACTTTTGTTAAAAAAAGAAAGAAAAAAAGCCCACAACAAAACCAAACAACAGAAAACCTAATTTGTCTCTCTTATGCTCAGTTTCTTCCTCTGGAAAATGAGTATTTTATCTAAAAAAACAAAAGTACCTTTTATATGATCAAATATCTACCAAGAAGAACTGAGAAGTGTTTAAGGAAGGGAGGTTAGGAAAAACCTATTCAACACAGGGGCTAGCTGCGGCTCAGCTTGGTTGTACCACAGGAGGGCGGCCACTGGGTGTACCTAGCGGACAAGTGTGGTTGCATTAAATGTTCTACTGACCAGTGATGATGGGTCATGTGCCAGCATTGGTCAACGCTGAGCAGAAATTCTGAAAAAGGGATGATGATGATGTCATCACAGCTTGCCAAGATGATGGGGGCTCAAGCACATAGGTTTGGGTTGCTGCTCTGTGCACCGCCTCACTTTTACTGTTTTATAGGAAGGTCCAGCCCTCTCTCAGATCTACATTTCTTGCATTTGCTCCTTCAGAACTGTCTGAACTCAACAAATTCCTCGAGGCCTAATTATATAGAAGCAAGCCTATAGTGTGCCAAGTGAGAAATGTAACACTTGTATACCTTCTATTTTACTTATTTTTCCCATGAACTTAAAAAGAAACCCAACATTTTTCTTAGCTGGGCACTGGTGGCGCACATCTGTAATCCTAGTGACTCAGGAGACTGAGATCTGAGGACTGTGGTTCAAAGCCAGCCTGGACCAGAAAGCCAGTGAGACTCTTCTCTCCAAGAAACTACCAGAAAACTAGAAGTGGAGCTGTGGCTCAAAGTGGTGGAGTGCCAGCCTTGAGCAAAAGAGCTCAGAGACAATACCCAGGCCCTGGGATCAAGCCCTATGACTGAAAAATAAATCTTAACATTAAAGAAGGATCTTTCAGCGCTTGGACCTGGGCTTTCTGCACGAGCTCTTGCTTCATGTGTCCAATCCATCTTGATCACCCTCCATGTGCAGTGGAGAGGCAATCCCTCCATTTGCCCATGTCTGTCCTGTGGAGTGGGTCCAGATGGAGAAAGCTTTTTGGGACAGAGTACTGAGAAATCTTTAGCTGTTGTTGTTTTGTTTATTTGAGTACTGGGGAATCTTGATTAAATTCAGGGAGAATTTTGGAGAGGGGATTTGGGAGCCAGTGAGGCATAGAAAGGAGACCTATGGACCCCTCCACCCCCATTTCTTTTCCCTTCTGCTATGACTTCCACCTGAATGTCCCTTCTCTTAAGAACTAGGTGGCGGGGGGGACAACAACTTGTTCTGGGTGCTGTGCTGTGCTGAAACTGAGCTGAACTTTCAGCATTAAGAGATGGAGCCCCCTTGGCCAGGGGCAGTCTCCCTCGAGTCTGGCCATCTGGCTTTTCCCCTTGCAGGGAGAATGAACATGTCCCTCTCTTCCCCGCTCTGTCATTCCTCTTGAGTTCATTGGGATTTGTTATGGCATTTAAAAAGGTTTGTGTTTGTAGTTTGCAGTTCTGCAAGGACCTAGTAGTAATTCAGAAGAAATCCTTTTAAAAATTCTAAGCAGTTGGGCATAAAATCCTTTCATGGTTAATTTCCAATTTAAAAAATATTCTTGCAGGAGACTGTGACGTATAATTTCTATACTTTAAAATGCATTAAGGTTTTCTAATAAATGAATGATTTTTATTAATCATTGAAATCACCCTAAAAGAATAATGTTTGGGGAGAATGAAGAGTTTAATATATTTTTATTAAAATATTCTTTGAGTATATCTATTCCTGATATAGTTTTCCTGTTAATGTGGCCTGTATTTCTAACTGGTTTTCCTTATTTGAATTGAACACTGTCTTTTAGCACACAACTGCTATATACAGATGATGCCTCATAACAAGAAAGTAGCTCTCCTGGTTCAATTTTTTTTATTTTTTTTTGCAAAAGCAATGGAAGGAATGCGTTTTTCTCACCCCATTATAAGGGTCGTGGAGACTCCTGCAGCAACAGATTACTTTACAGGAGAAAAGCAGAGCAAATGTATTTCACAAACCTTTTATGTGATGCGTGAGCCTTTAGAAATAAAACCCCAAAGACCAAGGGAAAACTGTCTGTGTAGCGGATTAGGGTTGATGAGGAATGGATAGCTGTGTGGAAATGTCACTGGACGAAAGCATCTGAGTTAATGGGATAGACACAGCGAGATCTGTCTGTCCAGGGACAGAGAGATGGAATGCCATGAACCCAGTGAGGTCCATCTGTGCAGATTCTTGCTGGCTTCTGAGCAGCATCCTTCCTCCCGGGTAGAAGTGAGGCCTCAGAGGATGAGGATTTTATGACCTAGTATTGGACAAGAGCAATTTCAGAGAATTTCTTTATGGTCAGCTCTTGGGCAGGAAGACAGAGAAAGGTTAGAGTAATAATTCTAAGTTTTATGGCTTGCTTTGGGGAAAAAGGGGTCTGGTTTTTATGACCTGCATTGGGGAGAAAGAATTCAGGCCATTGAGAAGCAAGAGATGGGTAGGCAGAGAAAGGCAGAGAGACTTTGTTTCTGTGGCTTCTCAATGTCTTTGTAGTTCAGTAGGTGGGAGCGTCTCATTTCCTGAGCCTTACCTCTGTAAAGCGTTTATCTCTATGCTGCTTTGTTGGCTATTCCTATCAAAACGGCTTCATTTTCTGAATGTGTGCTCTGTGTGTCTTCACCTGGCCTTAAAAATCAAATTGATGGAAGGATAATTATCAGAAGAAAAATTGGAAGAGACACAGACAGGCAATTCACAAAGGAAGAAGAAAACAAACCATAAAACACAAATGTCTAATAAATATTTAAAGAAAACCCTCAGTTCCAAGCCTGTGGAAGGCTCACAAATTAAGCTTGCAAGGGGACAGCGGTGACTCAGTGCTTGTCACCCATCATTTGGCGAGGATGAAATAAGATTATATGACATTTCCCATGGGAACCAGAGGGTATTACTTTCAAGAGTTATTTTTTTCTAGTAATTTGTTGGAATAAATAAACCAAGATCCCTAGAAAGATTTATACCTGGTTATATTCATTAGTGTGCTCTTTATAATAGTGAAAAATTGGAATGGGCTTCAAGTTAACAAGAAGTCCTGCCTAACTAAATTAAGACTTACTTGATTAATGTTATATACAGCTATCAAGTCATATTTTGTAGGAGATTCAGTAAATGAGAAAATTTCTGGTCTCATACTCTCACTTGATCTTTTTGTTCGTGGCTGGCACTCTACCATTTGAGCTACATCTCCACTGCCAGCATTTTGCTGGTTAATTGGAGATAAGAATCTCATTGATTTGTCTGCCCCTGGTTGGCTTCAAAACACTATCCTCAGATCTCAGCCTCCTGAGTGTCTAGGATTATAAAATGTGAGCCATATAAGAAAGAAAATGAGAGCCAAACATTTCTCATAGATTTGAAGAATATATGTTAATGTTCAGATTATGAATATTTATTTTTTCTAATGATTTCTTTTTTATTATATGAATATTTTAATGCAAAATTAAAATTCCATTGAACTAAAGATGGTTAACCCCAAGAATCGTACAGTAGTTGACTTCTGTATAATGCCAGTCCTATGCAATACAATAAGAACTGCATCATTAGCTGTCACTTCCTCCTTGGCTGTTCTGGACCCTAACAGGTGGGGCAGGGTGCTCAGACAGACATGAAATAAAGTAAAACTCAAATTAACTGTGTAGTAATTCCTAAGTTAGAAACCCATTTGACTAAGCTGTCCAAACAGCTGGGGAATAACTGCAGGTATTTGTTCAGAGCTGGCAAGAGGTTTTGTTTTACAATACGTTTGTTGTATTTTTTTGGTTGTTGTTGTTGGTGGTCGTGGGGTTTGAACTCAGGGCCTCGGCACTGTCCTTGAGCTCTTTTGCTCAAGGCTAGTGCTCTACCACTTTGAGCCACAACTCCACTTTCTGTGCTATTTCTTTAACAATGAAAACTCACACTTAAAAGTATTGGCATCAGGGGCTGGGAAGGTGGCTCAGTGGTAGAGTGCTTGCCTTGCATGCATGAGGCCCTGGTTTTGATTCCTCAGCACCACATAAACAAAAAGAAAAAAGCCGGAAGTTGCACTGTGGCTCAATTGGTAGAGCACTAGCCTTGAGTTGAAGAGCTGAGGGACAGTGCCCAGGCCCAGATGTCAGGCCCCACGACCAGACCCCCCCCAAAAAATAAATAAATAAAGTATTAGCATCAGTATGCATATGACCATATAAAATGATGTTAAGCAAAATGAACCCCAAGATAGGGACACAAGTGGTTTTTTTTCTTTCTTGCTATTGTTTTTAATGTAATTATAATGTACTATGTGTTTTTTTTTTTGTTTCTTTGATATGTTCTTCCCCCATGGTATAACAACCCCTGTTTTCACTGTATTTGATTCCGGTGCCCTGCATCTTGTATATACACCTTTATAATTTGGGGAGGGGAAGGGAAATAGCAAAACGCTGAAATAAGGATACAGGATGACCCATTGTAACGCTGAAATGTACAAGACACTATGTTGAAAATAAACCTTACAACTTTTGGGGGGGAAAGGGGGAGGGAGGAGTGGGGGAGGTGTGGAGGAAAGGGATGGTAGGGGCAAAACAAAGGAGGAGGTAACAATGCTCCATAGGAAATGGACTCATTACCTTACTCATGTAACTGTAACCCCTCTGTACAGTTTTTTTTACAATAACAATATATAAAAAAAGAAAGAATGAAATAAAGTATTAGCATCAGAATAACTTAAAAGAGGTTAAAACTGATAAATAAGAATGTTTCTGTATTCTACTCAGAAGGAAATAATCAAAATCAATTCAAAATAGCCTGACTGTATAAATAGATTTCCATGTTTTTATTTTTTGGATGTTGATATAAGAAGTCCTACCTCTTCTTTGTTCCAAACAGTTCTATTTTACTGCTTAATTACTTTATTATTTAGCTTGGTTCATTGGGAACTTTTGAAAAACAGTCTTTGAAACATAGATAATGCTCTTATGGCCTAGAATTGTAAAAGAAAAGTCTCCTGGCTTCTCTACCCACAGAAACATTCAGCATCCCCTCCAACCTTCTGACTTCCTTGTAAATATAAGACAGTAAATGTAAACTATTGATAAGCTTCTATTCATTCCTGAAAGGGGGCGGGTTCCGGTTTCCCTAAGCAATTCAGGCCAGGAGTACATTCTCCTTTCAGCCACTGGATGGCAGCACATCTCCATTAGTGGGTAGCTGTTGTAGACTCTTCTTTTGGGTAGACTGCTTCATTTAATGTAGTTTTGTGCTTGAAAGCAAGGAAGAAAAGAACCCAACATGCAGTATCTCCGGATTAATCTCACTTTATTAACCTCCAAGCATAAGACTTTATAGGGCATGGGATTGAAGTGCGGTAAATCTTGTAACTGGAATTCCAGGGATTTCTTCTTCAAAAGAAAAGGTAAAGGCTGATAAGTCTGTGGAGATACAGTGCTCTTTTTATGTGTCTATAGATCCATTGTTAATGACAGAGCTCTACCAATGTGACATTCTCGCACTGCAAATACAACCGCAACCACAATTCCCTTGGAGGGAAATATTTACAAACCTTAGCCTAGAGCTCTAGGCAACGTCAATTGTTGCTCTGTATTGAAATTCAGTCTTATGAATAATTCAAAATTCCAGTTTTCAATTCTACACCATTTGATAATCACTCAATTAAATAATAATGAAAATGGCACCTGCTCATGGATTTCAATGCAAGGAAAACACATGTGAGTTGCTCATGGTGCATATACCCCAGGCTTCGGTGTGGGCTGGCAGAGGAAAGGGGGAATGAAGAATGGCAAAGTCACTAAGGGCAAAGACGGGAACCATGAACGTGTAGGAAGGGCTGAAATCCGCCTTCTGCCTGTCAGTGGTGGCTTACTGCACGGTTCCATACCACGGCCACTATCCATAGCATAAATTAATAAAGAAAACCAGCAGAAGATTGAGGACTATGACATGTGAGAGGACACTGTCGAAGAGATAAACAGGAGTTATTTCACGAAGGAAATACCATTTTGGGGGTATTGTTATACAAGATATAGGTAATACAAAATTATGATATAGATATATATAATATGTGTATATTTTTGTGTATCAGTACTGGGATTTGAACTCAGGGCTTTGCGCTCTCCCTTAGCTCTCTTGCTCAAGGCTGGCACTCTACCCCTTGAGCCATGCCTCCACTTCTGGCTTGTGTTGCTACTTAATTGTAGATAAGAGTCTCTTGGATTTGTCTGCCTGGGCTGGCTTTGAACCTGTGATCTCTGTAGGGGAAGGGACACGGAGCACCTTCTAGACTCTCAAATGAGGCCGGAGGAGGGTGCTTCAGACAGGAGGTGGAGGTGCACTGGGGGACTGGCCTGCGCTGCCCACTGGTGCCCCCTGGTGGGGGCAGAGGCTGTGCTGGGGGAGTTTCTGCTAGGAAAGGGCTGGGGATTGCTGACATTCTTGGATTCTTTTCTTTCTTTCTTACTGTCCAAGGACCTTTCATCTGGCCGCGTCATACTTGCCTAGATGTATTGAACAAAATTTTCATACAGAAATAAGAAGCTTGGATTGATGTTAATAAGGTTTAATCTCTGTAAGGGCTGAATAGAACTAATTAGGAAAAAAATAAACTCTCTAAACAGACTGCTTACCATTTTGAACACTTTCGACAGGGCAAGCTTTTGTGATTTTAAAAATGTTTTCCATTTCATTAATTTTCTTTAAAAAAAATCTAAAGAGTGAAATGTAATTTCCAAATGGGGATAACAGTTTGAAGAAAAATTGCCTTCAACCGTAGTTCTTTTAGGCGTAATTGCGGCACATTTTCTCCTAGGAGACGGCTGCTTGCAGGTTTGTGTTGTTTTCTAGATTAGAAAAGCAATAGATTGTCTCTTCGCCTCCAGCACCCAGTGCATTAACCCCTGGCTTTTTGCTTTTCCTGCCCTGGCTATTCGCAGGCCAAGAGTTGCGCACAGTCTGTTTTTTTTTTCCCCTCCCTTTCTTTCTTCTTTTCTTTGTTTAGCAGCACCCACCATGAAGCTGTGTTCTCTGGGTCTGTCTTTACTTCGCGATCTGATTTTAATTTGTTCCCAAAGGGTGCTCGGCCCCACAAGGCATGGGACAGAGGAGGCCTGAGATGTGCCAGATTGTTTTGCTTTGCTCTTGCTCAGGGAGAGGGAGAGACTCAGGGTGGAGGGGAAGGGGAAGGGGAAGAGAAGAGGCAGATCTACAAGGTGGGGTGGGCATGCTGTAGGAAGATGGCCCCTGGGGTGCCTTCATGGGGAAACTCCGTCTAGAATTTTCTGTTGGGACAGATTCAAATGTCAGTCTTCTGTGTAAGGAAATGGAAGGAAGAACGTGGGAAAGCACAGTGAAATTTGATTTTCTCACGGGCTGCTCGCTGGCAGTCAGAGCTCTTACCTCGGGGACGTGTTTTCCTCTAGGGTTCAGGGAGATTCTTACAGGCTCAGCTTTGTTTTGAATTTTCCCTTTAATTTTGAGGTGCTCTCATAGCTACCTATTTTAACTGGTTTGGACTGTTTCTAAAAAGAATTTTACAAATTCATAAGTTCTATTTTAATTTTAATTTTTGTGGGATTTTTTTAAAACAAAATTTCCAAGACAGGTCTTGTGTAGCTCAGGCTGGCTTCCAACTTGTGATCTTTCTGCCCAGCTTTCAAAATCCAAGGATTACAGGCATGCACTGTCATGCCCAACAAAAGTTGTTATGTTTTAAACCTTAAATGGTTTAAATGTTTGAATGATAGAATTTTACATATTGTGACTTGTGAGCTTCAAACACTGTCTTGCATTCCCATATGTCTTGGTGGCGCCTTGCTGCTTTATTGCTAACTAGGTGTTCACTCAACTCTTTTTCCTTTCTTCTCTTTCACGTCTTCCACCCTCTCATTTTTCTTCTCTTTTCTTCATTTCTTTCTCTTCCCTTCTCCCCTCCTCCTCTCCTCTCTCTCTTTCCCTCCCTCTCTCTCCTTCCTCCCTCTTTCTTTCTTTCTTTCTTTCTTTCTTTCTTTCTTTCTTTCTTTCTTTCTTTCTTTCTTTCTTTCTTCCTTCCTTCCTTCCTTCCTTCCTTCTTTCATCTTTCTTTCCTTCTTTTGTCTTTCTTTCCTTTCTTTCTTTCTCCCTCAGGGCTGAGGTTTGATCCTTGCATATACTAGGTAAATACTACCAATGAGCTACATTCTCAGACTTTCTAGCTTACCTCTGTGTGTGTGTGTGTGTGTGTGTGTGTGTATGTATGTGTTGGTCTTGGGGCTTTAAATCAGGGCCTAGGCACTGTCATGGGTACAAGGTTAGTGCTCTACCACTTGAGCCATTAAACATTGTTATTCTACCTTTTTTTTCCTGGGTAGCTTATTGGAGATAAGAGTCTCATGGGGGGGCTGGGAAGGTGGCTCAGTGGTAGAGCGCTTGCCTTGCATGCATTAGGTCCTGGGTTCGATTCCTCAGCACCACATAAGCAAAAAAGAAAAAAGCTGGAAGTGGCGCTGTGGCTCAAGTGGTGGAGTGCTAGCCTTGAACTGAAGAGCTGAGGGACAGCGCCCAGGTCTAGAGTTCAGGCCCCACGACCAGACCCCCCCCCCAAAAAAAAAGTCTCATGGGCTTTGCTGCCCCAGCTGGCTTTAAACCACCATCCTCAGATCTCAGCGTCCTGAGCAGCTGGGATGACACGCCCACACCACCTGCTTTCAGCTATCTGCTTTTCTCTTTAATGGAAGACCCACATTTTGAGGCTATCAGAGAATCTCAATAAGTTTATGGTGGTTGCTGTTGGTGAGATTAGTGAGCCACACTCAATAGTTTTCTTGAAATACAAAACATTCCTTTAAAAATTATACTCACAAAATTATACTCACTCATTGCTCTGGGATCACTGGATGATGGACGGCTTCCCGCGACTTCCAGTTCCAGGCAGAATCCCAGATCTTTAGTACATTCCATAGACAAAGGCCAGTTCAAGGGCTCACCAGAAGGAGTCTCAGAGAAGTTTTAGCAAGGATTTATTTTAGTAGCACACGAAAAAGTAGAGATAAATACAAAAGAGAGACAAGCATATGTTCCCCATGTGCCAAATGAGAGTCAACGACTCAACACCGGTGGCTTGTATCAGAGTTTTGATACTTCCTCATACTTCCTGAGCTGGGAGAATGTACTCTAGTCCTTGACAGCAGTTTTGGGAGGTAAGACGGGATTTTTTTGTTTATTTAGAGGCAAGAGTACATTCTTTTCTTTTCCTTCCTTTCCTTCTTTACTTTTCTTTGTCTTTTTTGTTCAGTCATGTGGCTTGAATTCAGGGCCTGGGTGCTGTCCCTGAGCTCTTTTTTTCTTTAAAAAACAAACAACAACAACAACAAAAAAAAAACAACCCAAAACTAATGCTCGGCCACTCTGAGGCACAGCATCATTTCTGGTTTTCTGTTGGTTAATTGGAGGTAAGAGTGTTATGGACTTTCCTGCCTGGGCTGGCTTTGGATCGTGATCCTCAGATCTCAGCTTCCTGAGTAGCTAGGATTACAGGCGTAAGCTACCAGTGCCTGGCAAGGACTTTCTTTAGAAGGACAGTTCTAGGGCTGGGAAGGTGGCTAGTGGTAGAGCGCTTGCCTTGCATGCCTGAGGCCCTGGGTTCGATTCCTGAGCACCACATAAGCAAAAAGAGAAAAGCTGGAAGTAGTGCTGTGGCTCAAGAGGTAGAGCGCTAGCCTTGAGCTGAAGAGCTGAGGGACAGCGCCCAGGCCCAGAGTTCAGGCCCCATGACCGGACCCAAAAACAAAACAAACAAACAAACAAAAAAAGAAGGACGGTTCTATTTTGCAGTTCCTATCTTTTTACCCATGGAGGACTTTATTACAGTTAACAGTTCAAAGAAGGCAGATGCTCACATAGCTCCACACCGTCTTGTTCTTTTTTTTAATTTGAATACAATGCAGTTTAATCAATGTCACCCCTTTCAACATTCTCACCATCCCTCCCAGCCCACGCCTTCCCTCACTTTTCTTAATTTTGTAGGATACATGTTGAATTTTTTATATTTTTATTGTAAAAATTCTGTACAGAGGGGGTACAGTTACATGAGGAAGGTAATGAGTACATTTCCTATGGAGCATTGTCACCTCCTCCTTTGTTTTTCCCCTACCCTTCCTTCCCTCCCACCTCCCCGACTCCTCCATCCCCCACCCTCCCAGAGTTGTATAGTTCATTTTCAACATAGTGTCTTGTACATCTCATTGTTACAATGGGTCAACCTGTATCCTTATTTCAGCATTTTGTTATTTCCCTTCCCCTCCCCAAATTAGAAAAATGTATATACAAGATGCAGGACACTGATCTCAAATGCAGTGAGAACAGGGGTTATACAAGATCCTCTTGTTTTTATAACGATGTTTAAAAGCAAGTTTGGTGGAATGGGAGCTAATAGCTTTAGGTTTTGTTTTCACTTTCTGGTGTTGGTTTGTGACTAGTGCTTCTAATACTTTTACTTTCCTCACCTCCTCATCTATCTATTCTGACTCACTACCTAGAAAAGGAATTGTACTACTTTAGAGTCTTTTTTTGCTACCTTTTGTTCTTATCAAACAGGAACCATCTCTCATTTTTCACGATGTGATATTTAGAAATTAAAAAGCAACTCCAAAGCAAGTAATGGTTCAGATTAATTTTGCATCAAGTACTGAATCACCAGCTAAGGGCTGTATTTTTACAATCCTTGCCTTGTCTTGGCCTTCATGTTTTCATACCTAAGTACATTCAGGTCCCAGCTGGGAATTTGCTAATTAATTAAAAGTTAATGTATGTAGCTAATTATGACATTTCCTTTGGAAGTTTCAATCTTCCTGGCGTTTGCATTTGAATATAAGTAAGGCTCATGGTTGGCTCTTTTCACTGGCACAGATAATAATAGACACAAAATCAGGACTCAGACAGTTCTTTAAGAAGCAGGAGCTAGATACTGCATTATAAGGCAAATTACGAAATGCACTTAGGGTAGGAAATGTGTGAATATAATTTAATTGGGCCTTCTTTCACCCTGAGCCCTGTCAGGAGGCCAAGAAGCTTGTTTTGGTAAGAAGTAAGCATTGCTATTCATCCTTAAAGAAGCCCTGAAGAAACATTTGGTATGCACAGAGTTTCTATAATTTACTTTTGTTAGCAATAAAATGAATTTATTCTTTGTGTATGTGGTAAATGGAATTTATATTTGGTCTCTGAAATAATATTTCAGCATTTTTTTCTGTTTCAAGAGAAGCAGTGGCTGAGATTTGTCTTGCGACATCTATAAGTAGTAATGATGTTTATTATAAGTTATGTTATGGTGCCTAAGAAAGGTAAAATATAGCAAACCCCCATTCTGTAAAGAGAGTTATTTTTGTTTCCTTTGGCAATATAAATTTTGTTTGGTTGAAAGTGGAGTAACTCTAATATGATTTGTGCCTTTAGGTGGTTTTGGGTTTAAAGACCTACTTAGCTCCTTGGATGAAGTTACACACGGTACCATTCCTCATCCATTTCACGGACACTGTGAACTTCCAGAAGCACAGAGCCCATTAGCTGGGCGCCGGTGGCTCAAGCCTGTAACCCTAGCTACTCCGGAGGCTGAGACCTGAGGATCTCGGTTCAAAGCCAGCCCAAGGGAGGAAAGTCCATGAGACTCTTATCTCCAATGAACCACCAGAAACCAGAAGTGGCGCTGTGGCTCAAAGTGGTAGAGCGCTGGCCTTGAGAAGAAAAGCTCAGGGACAGTACCCAGGCCCTGAGTTCAAATCCCACGACCACCACCACCACCAACAACAAAAATTGCTTAGTTTCACGTCAGTGCGTTCGCTGCCCCGATCCGGGTCTTGCAGTCACATCAGTGCGTCTCCACTGGGGGCCGAACCCCTGACTCAGGCGTGAGTGCCGGCCCGGGGTGTGTGTTAGCGTCCTGCTTCAGGATGAAGTCAGGCTGTCCTCCCGCGTGCTGTGCTTCAGGCTGCGTGATGCTCTGCTGCTCTGAGAACGCGCGTCCCCAGGGCCTCCCTGCCACTCCCGGGTTAGAACGTCCTAGTTGAGTCCATTTTCTCTTTTCTCCATTTCCTCTTCCTCTCAGGAAGAGGAGCAGAGGCCTCAGAGCAAAGGCCTGAACATGGCCATGCTTCTACCCTTTCCCTTCGCTGCCTAACAAAAACGAGCAACGGGACCAATCCAGATGGAGCCTGAAAACCACCCCACCTCCTGGACCCCTGGGCGTTTGATCCCACGGCTGGACTGTCACCTTGGGGGGTCTGTAGATGTTTCTGAGCCTTGGGTGGAAGGAGGTGCAGGCAGCCTGCGGGGTTTCTTTGGATGGTTTGTCTCCAACATCAGAGCCCAAATCCTGGTCTGCTGTGCTCTGGCTTCGACAAGCGTTTCAGGCTTGGGCCCAGCGTGGCACCCTGGGAGGCTGAGGAATGGTTAGCAGGTGCATCCTTCGGGGCGGTCCTTAGGCGCAGGGCGTGTCCTGAGAGGGCTTGGTGGGAGCTCTTGTGTTCCTGGCTCAAGTGAGCCTCACTTTGGCTCCCTCCCATTGCTATCCAAGCCCAGCGGATCTTAGACTAGAACCTCCCCAGCTGTGGGTCACAACAAACCACGCTTTGCTGTGGAGGAGTTAATTGTCTGAGGTCCTTTGGTTACAACGCCAAAAAGCTGACTGATACAACAGAATGCAACATTGTCCCATCTTATGATGCAATGAAATGTATTTCCCCCCCCCCCCCCAAACGAAAGCCTGAAAATGGGACAAGTTCCAAAGAGGAAATACAAGTTGGAGTTTTTGTCCTTTCATGGTTTGGAAAACGACTACAGCTTGGTATTTTAAAAGGTTCATGTGCGAAGTAGGATCATGGCAGTTAAAGGGCAGTGTCAAGGTGAAGGTCGTTAGCTCCTACTGCTTTTGGACACGATGTTATCACTTCAGGGTGCTCTTCCTGTCTCTATGGGTAACACTGATCCCAAGCTTGTTGAAAAATCAAAATTTCTGAAGGTGCAAGTAGTTTAGGTGGAAGGTCAAACTCAAGCCATTGGATATTCTTTGGGATTATAACTATAACCAAACTTCTAATGAAGAAGTATGGCTTTTCTGAGTGATGGATGGTCATGCCATGATTCCTTTTTGCTCCAAACGTGGAACAATTTGAATGAGCAATGTTAACGATGTGATATGGGAAGGTTCACTAGGAAGGGCTATAGGGTGAGGTGTCACTTGCCTGAGATAGAAGGGTTTTAGAGTTTGAGTTACAATTCTTTTGGCATAGTTGTATGTACATAATGTCACATCTTGGAGAAGAGACTGGAGTCATAATGCAAGGTTCGTTTATGCGTCTTATATCCCATATATAGACAGAAGGGAATTTTACATTATTTTAGTGCACCTGTATTTTTGCTATGACCTATCACGTGAGGTCAGGTGTGCCATTTCCTCCACATGGAAATGTAGGTCAGAAAGTGAAAAAAATTTGCATTTTGTTTTTTGTTTTAAATATAGTTTTGTTATTATTCAGGTGTTCACCCCTTCCTTCGTTTTCCCTCAGTATCTGCCCACAGGTTGCATAGTTCATTTCCCACACAGTGGATGCTGAGTAGCATGACTGTATTTGTTCACCTCTCCTCCCTCCCTTTCTGTGTCCCATCTTGCTCCCTCTAAAAAGAAAAAAAAAACCCAAAGCACAAGCAAACACCACTACCACTGCCATCACCCCACCCTCCACCCAAATTCTTTTCAATAATTAGTATTTTCTGAGGAGTTATGCCTTGGGCTTCCTCCCTTAAGGGTAATCTCCTGATCGTTTGTGTGCACAGAGTCCTATATAATTTATCTCATCCAGTTGTATTTTAGATCTAGCTTCCACCTATGAGAGAAAACATGCGCTGTTTGTTTTGCTGAGTTTGGCTTACCTCACTTAACATCATTTGTTCTAGGTTTATCCATTTCCCTGAAAATGACATAATAATATAATTTCTAAAGGATGAGTAGAATCCCATGGCATACACGCACCACACTTTATTAATCCACTCATCTGTGGTTGGACATCTGGGCTGTTAGGAATTTGATTTTGGAATCCAGGACATTTGGCCTATATAACCACAGTGCAAATGCACTTTGCTGGTTTGGGATGTTCATATCTGGAGGGGAAAAATCCCAATGAAAACCCAAAGGCAGGAAGTCATAAAGACTTATTATGGTAAATGCTGTGACCTTTCCCTATATTCATTCATTCACGGAACTTTGCGTGGTTAAATTTGGAAGAAGAATTTTACACGGTATAGGGAGCATCATTTGCTTAAGGTGTGGCAATCTGGAATGAAAATAATATTACAAAAAAAGAGGACTGCGCTATATTACTACAGGTGCAGTGGGACTTCCTTGGTAAAGCTATTGACCTTATTTCAGATGATACAACACCTCTCTCTCTCTCTCTCTGCTGAGGGCCAGGTTATAAGATAGTACACATAATATTCATATTAAGATAACATTGTGATGACTTTCCCATGGAAGTAAGGCTTCTGTTTGCTTCAGTCACGTCTGTTTTTCAGAGCTTGAAGGTCCCTGAAGGGTCACAGCACTACTTATCATCTCACACTAGCCATGGGCCAGCGTGGCCGTCTGTGTAGGAGTCATGATGAGAAGCATAGCTTCCCAAGCTAGCAGAAGTACTTCCACAGAGATGTGTGGAAGCACCATCAGGGAGGAGAGCAGGAGGAGAAAGGCATCCCTGGGATCGTTTCTCCTTTCCCCATCTCCAGTGCCTTCCGCGTGGGAAGTGTTAGGCACGACCATGGATTTAGCACCATGTGTCTCTCTCGTCCTCTGATCTACACCTGCACAACTGGCACACTCTGTTTGGGGTTTGCTTTATTCTAAATGCAACAGCTTTCTACAATTTCTCCTCCCTTTCTCTTCCTCTTCTGAGATTTAATGGATGAACCTTCCAGCAAATCTATGCATTTGTGAGAAGCTCTTGCTATTTAATTCCAATGCATGGAAATGTTGGCAAAACCAACAAGCCCTTACGTCACTTTGCTTGAAGCTTGTATAGTCGTCATTTTCTTTTGGAAATGTAGCTCAAAGAAGGGTGGTATCAATGTATGATTAGATCCTTGGTTTTCTTTTTTATTACATTAAAAATTAGATTAGGTTAAAAAAGACATTGGATGTTTTGGGTCTTGAATATATTTCATAGTTTTATCATGGAAAGGACAAATGGAAAAGTAAAAAACCAGAGATTTGATGACATTTCCTTAGGTAGTCTCCAAAATGTCCTCTATCTCTAGACTCTCATTTCTGTTAGTTATTATGATACCCAAGCTGGAAAACAGAAGCATCTTTAACAACTCTGTCTCTTTTCCTTTACTGATAATTTCTTTTCTTTTCTTTTCTTTTTTCTTCCCTTCCCTCCACCTCCTCTCCCTTCCCTTCTCCTCTCCTCTCTTCCCCTCCCCTCCTCTCCCTTCCTCTCCTCTCCTCTCCTTCCTTCCTCTGTCTCTCTCTATCTTTTCTTCCTTCTCCTTTCCTCTCCTCTCCCTTCCCCTTCTCTTCCCTTCCTTCCTCCCTCCTTCTCTCTCTGTCTTTTCTTCTCTCTCTTCCCCTTTCTTCTCTCCCCCCTCTCTCCCTCTTCTTCTGTTTTCTCTGTGCATTTTATATGGTGGTGGTGGTGTGTGTGTGTGGGGTAGTTAAGAGTTGCTTTATCTGTTCCTTTTCATTCTTTTACAGAAATAGCTTAGAGGTGACAAAATGTTAGACGGGGGAGAGAATCAGCCTCTTTTTACTTAGGCTGTCTGCTTGTTTCATTTCAGGGGGCTTGCATTGCCACTACTTTTATCTCATTTCTTTTTTTAAATATATATATATATATATATTTATTTATTGTAAAGATGCTGTACAGAGGGGTTACAGTTATGTAAGGTAATGAATACAATTCTTGTAGAGCATTGTTACCTACTCCTTTGTTTTTCCCCTATCATCCCTTCTCTCCCCACCTCCCCACCTCCTCCCTCCCTCACCCCCTCCGCCAAGTTGTAAAGTTCATTTTCAACGTTGTGTCTTACATACCCTCAGGATAGTCTCTTCCCACTGCACTCCTTTCCTCCCGCCTAGGGAGACTGGTGTAATTCTTCCTTATCGAGGCTTTCATCCATTTATTCTTCAAGGACTCCCTAATCCTGCAAGGGCCGACATCCACGTTCACCCTCCAGATACCTTTCAGAGATTAATCACAGAGTTTCCTCACAACTGCTGCATAATACAGGCTTTCCTGAATCCCAGTCCCTGTGTCTTGCGCTGGACAGTTCCACACATGTTATGCTCTGCCTCTGTGAGTCTTAGCGTGCTTCAATGCTTGCCCTAAATTCTCCCTTCTGAGGGAGGTTCTCCTTCATCATCAGAGCTCATCAAGCTGCATTTCCTCTGAACCCAGCCACCATCGGATGAAAGCCACTGTGCTGATCACCCCGAGAAGCCCACAGTCCGCCAACCCAGGGAGCTTTGTTTTCTCACAGTCTTATATTTAACTTCAATTAAAAAAGTTCTTTTCAATTTAAACACAGGTTTTCAAACACTTGTGCACCACTCCTGAGCATCTGTACAAAGATGCAATGAATCAGTGAAGGCATTTCTGAAACTTGTTCACATTTGGGGATTTTCCTCAAGCTGTTGACACCACTGTGCCAGTTTCAATGTTGGCATTTTTCTTCCTTTTCCCAGAAGGTGTCACTGAAGACTGTTAGAAAACAACCCAGGTACACATCCCTTCCTCAAGCGGACCTCCAGTGACTCATGGGTTGTCTATCAAGGTCCTTGCTACTCGAGGTGACAATAGGTCTGCACTAGCGCTGTCAATGGCCTATGTCATCAAGGACTCCTGACCCAAAGCATTTACAAGAGGGTCACAGACATGATCCCCAAGCTGGATGGGGCTGTAGCTCAGCACTTAGACCTTGCCTCCTATGTACTTGGAGACTCAGGGTTCAATCTTCAGGACAGGATTATAAAAATGTACCTGATTTCAATATGGTAAAAAGTGAAAAACATCAGTCAGGATGGATGAAATATGATACTTTCCCATTCCCCCCCCTCCAGCTCCTTTTTTTGTTTTTGCTACTTTTATACACTGTTCCACATATCCCCCCTGTTTACAAGATAAACTATGTTTAGCTTGTAATAATGGATTTAGATTTTGACTATATGTTTCATTCTGTTGGGTCTCAGTAAGACGTTCTTAGAGGGGGAAATCCATAAAATGTGGGACATGAGACACAGTCAGACATGAAAAGCGAGCCAGGTGCCCATGGCTTACAACTGTAATCCAAGCTACTCTGGAGGTTAAGGTCTTGAAGATGGAGGTTCAAAGCTAGTCTGTGCAGAAGACTAGGCTCAAGTGGCATAGGCTAGTGTGAGCAAGATAGCTTAGAGAGAATAAGATGTCCTGAGTTCAAGTTCCAGAACTGGCACACGAAAGCAAGCAAGCAAGCAAGAAGGAAGGGAGGGAAGGAAAAAAGAAAGGAAAAGAAATAGAAAGCTCAAAATCAGAACTTCCATGAGCTCTACCTAGAAGCACAACAAATCAAAGAAAGGGTGGACAAATGGGATTGCATGAAGCTGCAGAGCTTCTGCATGGCAAAGGACATAGCTAGCAAGATCAATAGAAAGCCCACGGATTGGGAGAAGATCTTCACTAGCCATAAAACGGACAAGGGTCTCACATCTAAAATATACCTGGAACTCAAAAAATTAAATCCCCCAACAACAAATCTTCAAAGAAACAACTGCCCAATAAATAAGTGGGCTACAGACTTAAAGAGAAACTTCTCTGAAGAGGAAAGAAGGATGGCCAATAGACACATGAAGAAATGCTCAACCTCCCTAGCCATAAAAGAAATGCAAATCAAAACAACATTGAGATACCACCTCACCCCAGTTAGAATGGCTATAAATAAGAGCTCGAATAACAACAGATGCTGGAGGGAGGGGATGTGGACAGAAGGGAGCCCTACTGCATTGTTGGGTGGAGTGTAAACTTGCTCAACCACTTTGGAAAATAGTATGGAGGTTCCTCAAAAGACTCCACATAGAGCTCCCCTATGACCCAGCAATCCCACTTTTGGGCATTTACCTGAATTATCACAAACAAGACCATACTAAAGCTACCAGCACAACTATGTTTATTGCAGCATTATTTACCATAGTTAAGATATGGAACCAACCCAGATGCCTCTCAGTAGATGATGGATCAAGAAAATGTGGTATATATACACAATGGAATTCTATGCCTCCATCAGAAAGAATGACATTGCCCCATTTGTTAGAAATGGAAAGACTTGGAAAAAATGATATTAAGTGAAGTAAGCCAGGCCCAAAGAAACATAGGTCCCATGGTTTCCCTTATTTGCAATAATTAGTTTATATCTGAGACAAGCAGGAAAGGTCAGATAAGATGATGAACCCCAAGATAAGGACATGTGTTTTTTTTCTTTCTTGCTGTTGTTTCTAACATATTTATAAGGTACCACATGATTTTTTTGTTGCTTTGTATGTACCTCCCCCACGGTATAACCTCAGTTTTCACTGTATTTGATGTTGGTATAGTTTGGGGAGGGGAAGGGAAAAATTGTTTAAATAGGGATACAGGTTGACCCATTGCAACAATGAGATGTACAAGATGCTATGTCGAAAAACGAACTTTACAATTTAGGTGAAGGGGGAGGGGGGAATGTAGTTGTGGAGATGGGAGGGAAGGGATGGTAGGGGAAAATCAGAGGAGGAGGCAGCAATGTCTGATAAGAAATGTACTCATTTCCTTGCTCATGTGATTGTAGCCCCTCTGTACAGTATTTTCACAACAAAAAACTTATTAAAAAAAGAACTTCCATGAGCTCTAGACTAGAATTTTCAGGTTAGGTTAAGACCATTCCTTGGAAATTCATTCCCTGTATTAATATTGCCACTAATTGTAGTAACAACTCTTATAAATTAAAATGTGTCAAAAATGGGCCCTTGATGTTACAGTAGCTTTATTTGTACTTAAATCACCACTCATGTATTAGATGGATGGTCTTATTTATAATACACAGCTTTGGAAACAAAAGCTCTGATGTTGCACAGCTGGAAGAGGACAGATTTGAGATTTAAACCCAGGTCTGTCTTACCCAGTGGTTGCATGTTTCCATCAATCCACACAGGGAAGGAGTTACAGATGGGGCTTCAAGGTCTAACATAGTAATCCATTGTTAGAGATCAGTTCACTTTGGAATGTGAGCATAAAATTGTTATAGTTCAGAACACATGTTCTAGTATAGTAAAACTTATTCTTGTATGTGTGGAGCCATCACAATTTGTAATTCCATTTTGTTTATAATTATGCATTATTTATGTTCTATTTGTTATTATCAGACCCCAGTGAGGGCAGAGAATCACCTTTTTTTGATTCTGAGATGTGTTTTTTCACAATTTAATATTTGTGAACTCAGAACTGCATCTTAAGATTGATGTTGTGTTTAAATCTAATTAGCATCATTACAAGTTTTTTTTGAGTTTTGCATAAAATAATTATATAGTTTACAGTTAGTATTGTGAAATGCTTGACCCAGTGTCTGTTTTTATTAGCTATTCTGTAGTTTATGAAGTTTATGGCCCAGTGTCTGCTCCAATTTGTTGAATGAGTAAATGAGTGAACGAATGAATGAATAAAAGTAGGACTTTACACTTACCTTCATCCTTTCTGGTTGGCCCACTTGCCCACTCTTGTGTTCCATGATTCCTGACTTAGAATTTGTGTGTGGCCAGCATTTTCAGTTTGGAAGGGTGATTGTCATACAGGTGGGCCTGAACAACTCTCTAGCCCAAGAGCTCTTATGGGAAGATCCTGCTGACTGAAGCCATGGCCTGGGAGTGACTATTTATAGACAAACTTTCCCAGCTTTCCAACTGAGCTCGGTGACTCTTCTCCAGCCAGCAGAAATTGACTTTCTTTGAGGCAGAAATGGAAAATAGAGTAGGTAGCAATTGTAGGCTAGGCTCATGCTATGCTTTTGTCTGTGTTGATGACAATGGCTCTCAGGGAACCACTCAGGGATCTTCGAGGAGATTCTTTAAGACACCTGCTGCTGCTACCTCGAACACAGGGGTGCAATTCAGCCACAGAGGCTGGAAGATTTTGCAGTTTGCTGGAAAGACTCAAGAGAGTTGTAAGCGAGCCTGCCAAACTCAGAATGATTGCCATTAGCCACGTGTGGCTGTCTTTTGGAGAGCTATGCTGTTCACAGATGCTCCTGAAGTAGCATGGTGCCTGCAGTGTCAAGGGGGAGCGTGGGCTTAAATGTAGCTAACGAAAGATAAGAGGTGATGTGAGGAATCCTAACATCTCTCCCGAGGGTCACAGGTTTATTATTATTTCATTGTCTTTTACTATCCTTAAGTAGTCATACAAAGGGGATTCCTATTCAACACGTCAGTTTATGTGTACGACATGCATCTTGCTCTATGTCACTCCTTCCATCATTCTTCCTCATCCCTCTCAACCTCACCCCCCCTTCAATTTTCTTAATTTTGTAGGACGTACATTGAGTGTTATCATTGCATTCTCCCCCTGCTTCTTCTCTTCATTTGTCTGTACCCCTTCCCTTGAATGCACCCCCCCCACCTCATTTTTCAAATGCCAGTTTCCTGGTATTCATTTTGTGGGACTTTTGCATTAGTCTTCTAAGGAATTAAACCATTTGAATTCTCCTCTGCATATACCAGACTTTGGCTAATACATTTGTGTACCCTTGCATATAAACCCATATGTGTTTATTTGTATATTCATAAATTAGATCTAGTTTCCACATGTAAGAGAAAACATGCATCCTTTGTCTCTGGAAGGCAGTACTCAGAGGCAAGTTTATAGCTCTGGGTTCCTACATCAACAAATTGGAGAGGTCTGAAACCAACAATTTAACAAGACACCTGAAGCTCCTTGAAAAAGAGCAACAAGCGAAACCCCAATCCAGTAGACAGAAACAAACAAATTAAAATTAAATCAGAATTAAATGAATCAGAGTCCAAAAAAAAACCATAGAAAGAAGCAACAAAACGAAGAGTTGGTTCTTCGAAAAAATTAACAAAATTGACAGATCCTTAGCAAATCTTATCAGAAAAAGAAGAGAACACATCGAAATAAATAAACTCAGAGATGAGAATGGAAACATCATCACAGAAACAACCAAGATTCAAAACATTATAAGGGAACACTTCTCAAACCTTTATGCTAATAAGTGAGAATCTGGAAGAAATGGATGAATTTCTACCAAATATTGACATGCCAAACCTAAACCATGATGATTTAAACCAACTTAACAGACCCATATCAAGCATCAAAATAGAAACAGCAATAAGAGACCTCCCACCCAAGAAAAGCCCAGGACCGGATGGATTTACAGCTGAATTCTACAAGGCCTTCAAAGCAGAACTCACACCAATACTCCTACAACTCCTCAATGAAATTGAAAGTGAAAGTTCACTACCAAACTCTCTTTATGAAGCCATCATAACCCTCATCCCAAAACCAGGCAGGGACTCATTAAAGAATGGTTTGCCTTTCTTAAATCACAGTTTTTTTTCAGGTCTATCCATTTCTTTACAAATAATGTAATATCATTCTTCTAAGTGTAGAGGTAAAATTCCATTGTTTTGTGCTGCTACTAGAACTTGAAGTGAGGATGTAGGTGCTTTCTTTTAGCTTTTTTTTTTCTTTTTGCTTATGTAGTGCTGAGGAATCGAACCCAGGGCCTCAGGCATGCAAGGCAAGCGCTCTACCACTGAGCCACCTTCCCAGCCCCTCTTTTAGCTTTTTAACTCAAGACTAGTGCTCTACCACTTGAGACACAGCTCTTGCTTCTTGGTGGTTAATTGGAGATAAGAGTATCAGACTTTTTTCCCTGGGCTGGTTTTGAACTGTGATCTTCAGATCTCAGCTTCCTGAGTAGCTAGGATTACAGGTGTGAGTTACCAGTACCTTGCAGGATCACCTGTTATTGGATTCTGGGGTCTGACCTTAGCTTCTGAACAGGGATGATCAGACCATCCTGCCATTCTGACACCCTTTCCACACCATCCTGAGGAGAGGCCTCTGTGCTATCTGTACCTGTGGTGACCATTTACAGTTAGAACAGAGGTTGATTTTTAAAATATCTTGGGTCTTGGCTGTAGCTTAGTGGTAGAGCATATGCTAAGTATACATAAGGCCTTGGATGAAATCCTCATCATCAATACTAAACCCCCAAACACCTATATACACACACACATGCACACCCTTCACCTCAATGAAGGTCATACCCCAAAATGTGCAATTCTGGACTCCAAACAGAGAGCAACTATGGGCAGAAATTGCAGGGCAGGGCTTTCTTTAAAGTTCTCTCTTCTCCTTCCAAGTCAGCTCCTCAGCACAGATTCATTTTCTGTGAGTCCTTTCCCCAGAGAGCTCATCAATGGAGGTGTGAAGGTGTGATGTGTGTGGGGACTGATGCATGAACACACACACATGCACACACACACACACACGTGAAAGAAAGTCCAGAGCTGGTTTCTCTCTCCCTTTGAGAGTACCCATATCTCTTTGAGTGTGCTCCTGACTGCCTTCTTGTCTGTCTACTTGCCTGCTTGCTTACTCACTCCGTAAAGCTCTGCCAAGTTTTCTTACCATAAAAAAGAGAAAGTCCAGAGCTGATAATTGTACTAATTCTCAAATAATATTGAGGCCTAAATGCTGTCTTTCTATTAAGACTACATGTGGTGGCCACACCTGGCATTGGTTTTGAACTGGCAAATCTCCCACATTCAGATACCAGACAAGCACCTTGGCTTTGTCAGTTTCTGGCGAGGGTGACTAGCAGGATATCACTGCCCTAATCATCCTTGGATGATCAGATAGAATTTGGGTCTTTGGACTTTGAAATCTCAGGACTAAATCCCAGATTCCACACTCAACCTTTAATGTTCTCCCTTTTGCCCATCCTGACAGGAAAAGTCCTAGGAGAGAGACCGTGGAGCCCTGGGCAGTGTCGGCTCATCTTTGTCCTTACAGAGATGGTGATCAAGATGTTTAGTCACATAGACTTAATTGCCTTGGCCTCTGTGTGTGTGCAACTGTATGAACACAAGTAATTTATGGACATAGTTTGCTATTTGCATATGAAATAGGCTGTTTGTTCTTCACCAGGGAAGAAAATATCTCCTTTGGGTCACAATTAGCCTGTCTGGCAATTAGTCACAATTAGTCACAATGCTGGCAGTTAATTGTGCACACAAAGTTGTTTAGACCAAGTAAAACTGAATTTCCTGAGCAATATATTCAAAGCTGTGGCTTTCTATTGTGATACGGTTTCAAGTTTCTCACTCTTCAAAGAAATGATTTAAGTATCTCTGTTGACTGAAAGCTTATTGTTGGGCAGTGTATAGAACTAAGTGCACATCAAAAGTTATGGTGCAATGGGTCAATGAAAGGGCTTTGATTGTTAGCTAAACATGATTAAAGATTGAGGTTAAACTGTATAGCAGGTAAACAATATTACCCTAACAACAAGAAGCTTTGGAACAGAAGACAGGCCCCAGGCCAGAAGCTCCAGAAGGAAGCTGAGTGGCACAGGCAGAATTCTCAGATTCACTCTGTCAGCGTGGTGAGAAATACACTCAATGAGGAACAGAAAAAGAGTGACTTTCTAGCTTACAAGGGACTTGTGTGTGAGAGTCTATTGGCTGGTCAGTAGGTTTCCAGAAGTTAGAAGAACGTTCTGGAAGCATTGACGCTGGCCTGTCCATCAGCCGTGCAGCTTGCTGTGATGTTCAGGATTGGCAGGAGGCAGCTGTGGAAGCAGAGTGTCAGCCGGGTTTTAACGGTAAGCAGCTAGTGTCTGTTCTTGGACCACGCAGGTGCATTTCTGATTTGCATCCTTGGTATTTCTAATTTTGGGTGGGCAAAGGCCTAAAAATAAAATCAGAGTTACCCAGTGGTAAGTCTATAAAAACCAGGCTTACTTCCTAACTGTGTGGTATGTAAGCTTACATGTCTATATTGTGGGTAAAGACAGATTTGTAGCCTTTGGCTTTTCTGCACAGTGCTATCTAATTCACAATCACATGTAGAAATTCAAGCAGTATCTTTTTTTAAAGATCTTTAAGTCACTGTACAAAGGGTTTTTAGTTCAACATGTTAGTTTGTGGGTACAGTGCATCTGGATCAATGTCACCCCTTTCTTCATTCTCCTCCATTTCTCCCAATCCCACCATCCCCTCCCAATCCCACCATCCCCATTTTTGCACATATACATTGACTATTATGACTGTATTTGTCTCCCTTCCCCCTCCATTTGCCTGGCCCCTCCACTTGATTTCACCCTCCATCCCAACACATGTTCCTAAATGCCTCATGGCATTCAGTTTGTTAAATGGTAAGTTAGCTGTTCAAAGGAGTTGTACCACTGGATTCTTTTCTTGCATTATCTTTTGGAAAGATGCTTTCCTGAGGCTAAAAACACATTAATTATAGTCTGGCCAATATATTCTTTCAGATCTGTAAAGGATTGTTGGAAATTGGAAGTAGTTAAGGCAGAGTCTAGGCTGAAAAGTTTTTAGGGTCTTTGAACCTCTCATCCCTCATTCTGTATGTTGGGAAACAAGGTCATGGTTGGTTGAGAGGCAAGGCTATGCCTTTGGAGCCACCATTAAGAATGGAGTATGGGTCCAGGGCCACTTCAGCAGCCCTGTCTCCTACAAATGCAGAGAGAGAGCAGCACAACGTCTCCACTGCAAGTTAGAGATTTCGAGAGAAAATGGTCTTACTTTTTCACCCTAGCCCATAATTCCTTTTGAGCTTGACCAAAGATCTTGCTTTTGGTTTCAGAGAGGGGGGGGAGAGTGAGAGAGGGAGAGAGGGAGAGAGAGAGGGAGAGACAGAGACAGAGACAGAGAGACAGAGACAGAGACAGAGAGACAAAAACAGAAAGAGAGACAGAAACAGTGAGAGAGACAGAGAGAGAATGCTCCGTAATTTCTGAGCACTCCACCTCCTGCCTCCCTCATTTCTCCAAGCCCTGAGATGCTGATGTGTCCTCTTTAGGGAACATCTTCCAGCCAAGCCCTTGGTTCCTTTGCCAGCAACAATTCTTCATCCTTGAAGGCCAGGTGCAACTTCTGCCTCCTCTGAGAAGCTTCTTCTGCGACTTCAGAGGGAAGCAAGAGCTTCCTTCCTCGTACCCTCAGCACTTAGTCTGGCTTTGATGGAAGGAACCCTGCTGTTGCACACCTGCAGTGAAATGATATTTGTCTACAATTTCTTTCTCTCTAGCGCATCTGTTCTAGAGGGTAGGAATATATCTTCTCCATTTAAAACATTTTATTTTATTTTTTAGTAGTACTGGGGTTTGAACTCAGGATTGGAATTGTTTGTCTTAGTAGCTCAGTTGGCACTCTACTGCTTGAGCCATAACACCAGTCTGGGTTTTTGCTGACTGTTTGGAGATAGAGTCTTATGGACAGTTCTGCTAGAGCTGGCTTTTAACTTCAATCTTCCAGGGTTTAGCCACCTGAGTAGCTAGTGTTACAGGCATGAGCCACCAGTGTGTGGCTGACATTTAATTTCTAATTGACAGACAATTATATATATTTGCTGAGGTGAACATGATGTTCAGTATATGTGGATATTAAGGAAGGAGCAAATCAGTCTAATTTAGTGTGTTAATCCCATCATACACTCATCAGTTCTTTGCAACAATCTTTCTTCCTATGCAGCTTTCCTTTAACATAAAATACACATTAATATATATGCTTGTGGAATAAATGTCGTGAACTAAACTTTTCACATATCTGAAATTTTCCTTGCTTTTCATTACAGGGTGTAAAATAGCAATTGTAATTCTGAGGTATAATTAATAAATTAGATTCTTCTAATTTAAGCTACCTTTCAAGAATCAAGTTTTTGGAGGTTTCATTTATGTGTTTTGAATGCTAGTTCTAGTCACTCCACTGAGGCATGACAATAAAAGAATTACCTTGATAATGTTGCAGTATATTAAATTAATATTCATTTTCTAGTTAGTGCACTGACATATTATTGTTAAATAATAACTTGGTGACCTGAAATAAACGGGTTCTAAAGCTGCTCATAAAAACTACAATCCTGAGCTTACTGAAGTTTGATCTGGAACCATTACTACAATAATGCTATATTTTAATTATGTTACAGTAGTATAATAATTGGCTTTATCCACAAGTATTTATGCCAGTAACAGCCTAATTTACCATAAGCTCTATGAGTTTAAAAAAGGCAAGACATTCCTTTTTTGCCTTGTAAAACCAACCCAAATGTTTTTCAAGAAAAAAACAAAAAACACAAATGAAAGAATCCTGTATATATTTATTCACTTATTTACAAAATACAGTCCAGATCTGATGATTGCCTTCTTTCTGCATAGTCCTAGGTTACAATTAGAATGGGCCTGGTCTTCAGGCTTGATGATTCTCTCTTTCTTTTCCTTGCCTAATAGAGAGTTTATTCATTTGTCTTGGTTCCCTAACTTGAAACTGAAACACATTTTTGTTGAATTCAAGAAATAGGAACAACTTGAAAAATACACGATGTTCCTTTTGATTGTTAACTTCATCCGTTGGAGTCCAGATGGTTAATGCTGCTTGTGTTTATGCTGGAGAAGGTGGCTTGCTCCCAGGGGTCTATAAACAGTCCTTCTTATTTGGGGAGAGGCTGTGGGGGAGCAGAGCACCTCCCCCAGGCGGCACACCTCTTTCCCTGTGGACAGACACTGCGGGGGGCCAGCCCTTGTTTCCAGGAGGGTGTGCAGGGAGTCCACGACACAAAAGGCCTTTGCTCTCCGATGTCTTTTGAAAGCTGAAAGGCTGTCTGTTTTGTTATTCTCTGGCAGAATGGGTAAATCTGTTCCAGTATTCTCTGTTACTCAGGCCCAGACTTGTTTGGGCTGAGGAGTAAGCTATTTCCTCGGGGCTGCGGAAGACAAATGACTTTCAGGATTTAATTGGGAAGTGGGTAGGGGATGAACAAGTGGGTATCTTGACCCTGAACAAGTGAATGCCCAAAGCTCCTCACATTATAGTTGTGCAAAAGATAGACTATGGAGACTGTCTCTCAATGCAATATCAACCCGCTCCACAGCGATCCTGACCTGTGGTACTCACCAACACCTTCACACCCTGAGTCCTTTAAACAGGCCACCCATTAACGTGCCTGAGGGGGGGCCTGGGCCATGTCAGGATCCACCAAGTCTCACTTCAAGTTCAGAAATTCGAACTCTAAGTTAGAATTTGGATGATGGAAAGTGGGGAAAAGGGAGGTTGTGGTAATGGGGATCCCCTCCAACAGGTTTTGGGTTGGTTTGGGTGAAAAGTTTACACCTACTGAACAGTAAAGAGAGACTTTTATTTGTCTGGGAAGACAGACAGAGAAGGCAGTGAATAAATGAGATTAAGAGCGGCTTGAAAACCCCAGTGAAAACAGACAGGATTCCAAAGCTTGTTGGGCAGGAAATTGGCCCTTCTCTGTGTAAGTGTTTCTCTTGGTGATGGAGGGGGAGGGCGGCTCTGCTCAACAAAGGAGGGCATCGGCAGGCATCTGTAGGAGGAGATGAGCCAGTCTGCAGTCTCTTCTCTTCAGGTACCCACTTCACTGAAGAGCTCTTAATTCAGGAAGGAAGCTCAGCACTGCCTTAGCAGCTGTGGCCCTTTATCTGGAGAAAGGAGAGCAGAGTAAGAAAGGGCAAGATGAAAACTGCAGTTCAAGGTGCAGAGTTTCTCACCTATGGTCCTCCCAGCCAATCACAGAGCACATGATGAGTGAAGAGTCCTCCCAGCCAATCACAGAGCACATGATGAGTGAAGAGTCCTCCCAGCCAATCACAGAGCACATGAGGAGTGAAGAGTCCTCCCAGCCAATCATAGAACACATCAGGAATGAAGAGCCAATCACAGAGAACTTTCAGATGGGACAGGGAGCATCTTGGAGTGTTGCCAGAGGTCGTGTACCTTGTGGTTTAAAAGGAAAAAGCTAGAAGGCAAAGAGGGAGGTAGAAATGAGCAAGACAACCACTTCCCTCAGTGTCTATAATTTAAATGTGATGTCAGCTCAGCAGGGTAGTTATTATGCTGCAAATGTATGTGTGTGTGAGACAGATTGAGTTCCCCAAAGCATAGCAGAACTGAGGATCTATTGGCTGAATTCTGTTTCACAATTATGGATGCATATTGATCTGTGCTAATATATTTGGCTCTTATTTGGGTGTGCTTTGTAATGAATCACTTGGTTAATTTACCCATTGACTCTTTCCCATAGAGGTGAGAAGGTGGGGTGTCACACTCTAATTTCTCACCCCTGTGTCATCACCAGAAAATATGTCTATAACAAAAGACATGTTATTACTGGAAATTCAGTGCAGCCAATCAACCTGGATCCTTGCATGTGGATGAGAAGAATTCAGTGAAAGTGATAGAGAAAAGTTTTATTAGGAAAGTCATATGGCAGAGAAAGCGATCGTGCAGCATAATAGGTGAAGATGGCACGCTAGTTCATCTTCAGTCATCTTCTGAGTTCAGACACAAGCATGAAGGTTCAGTAGAGGAACAGCTAGGGGTAGGGAACAAAACTATGCACACTTAAGAGTCCTGATTACAGATTTTTTTTTTTTGAGAGAAGATCTTACTACATATCCCAGGGTGGTTTAACTCAAAGTCCTCCTGCTTCTGTTTCCTGAGTAATGGGCTCACGGTTGTATGGCACCACACTTGACATTGTTTGCCCTCTTTCGGCCTTCTGTCTCTGAGTGTTCACATGTTTCAAAGGCCAGTAGGAGAAGTCAACTTAAGATAACTGGTTTCCAGACTGTTTGCCAATGTCTCTGAGCACAAGGAAGCTGCATGGTGAAGCTTATAGACTAATATTTCACAGAGCTAACCACCATTTATTTGGATTTATTTACTTCTTTGTGTTAGTGAAAGGCAAACCCTCTCATGCTAGGACATCTTACTAAGTCATTGCAAGCTGAGACTAATTACTGATCAAGGCACCAGGCGTGACTTTGTGTGAATTGTCTTTAGGAGACTGAACAGTTCAAGAAAGAACATATTCAACTTCACATGCTTTTAAAAATAGCTTTTGAAACTTTTATTTAAAAAATGCTCATCATTCTTTTTTTGTATACATAAAATTGCTTTGGAAGATATTTTCCTCTGTGACAGTTAAGTAAAAAATAGAATAATTATTGTTCTGTTTTAGGGACCTATCTCTTTCTTCCTACATTACAATATATATATTTCTTCATCTGGAATCTCATAAAATCAGGTCATGGATTGTATGGAATGTATTGGATGGGAGAATCTTATTTAAGTTTCTTCTTTGGAAGCCTGTAGGTATTTTTTTCCCCATCTTGAATCTTCCACTTCTCTACTTCTTTTATTTATTTTCTGGCCACTGAGCCTTTGCTGCATGTTTTGTTTTGGGTTGACCTCTGTGGTCTGAAGCTGTTACAGACATTTGCTACAAACTCAGAGATATCACTTGAGAACAATGTTGTATGTCTCCCGGCCAGGAAGGTAGAAAACAGTTCAAAACAACAAGGCATCTTTCAGGTTTTAGTGACATTTGGAAATGAACTTCCATTTTCTTCTGTCTGACTTTATGGTGTGTGACTTAGTGTCAAGACCTTTTTAGAAAAATGGCAAGAATATTGGTAGAGTTTAGACTTTGTGTCAAGACCTTTTTAGAAAAATGGCAAGAATATTGGTATTTTTTTAAAAAAACCAAAACCTCGACCTCTTCCTCACCTAAACTGTCTCTCAGGTAGTTCTTCAAGTTCAGAGAACTAATTGTAAATTGAATAAGAATAGCAATGGTCTTTCTTTCTCTTCCTCCTTCCCTTTCCTTTGTCCCTTCTCCCTCTCCCTCTCCTTTCCTTCTTCCTCTCCTCTCCTCTCCTCTCCTCTCCTTCCTTCCTTCCTTCCTTCCTTCCTTCCTTCCTCCCTCTCTTTCTTTCTCTTTTGTTTTCTTCTTTCTTGCTTTCTTTCTTTCTTTCTGTCTTTCTTTCTTTCTTTCTTTCTTTCCCTTTCTTTTTTTCCTTCTTTCCTTCTTTCCCCTCCCTTCCCTTTCTCTACTTTCCCCTCCTCTTTCCAGGTTGTGCTCTGTGAATATTCACATTACGGTTTTTACATCAGCAGTACTGTTATGTGTTGCACATATGGCTATACTGTGTCATATCAGTGGCTCTTGATGGCATGTGATTTTATCCCTCAATGTTGGCAGTCTGGAGACACTTTCTGCTCTCATAGCTCACTGGTGGGGAGCTGTGGGCATCTATAAAGTAGATACCAAATGCTGTTGCCACGCCCAGGATGAGCCCTGCCCTCTAACATCAGTTGTGCTAGAATGAGAAGCTGAATGTCTACCTGTATTCAATGCATTTCTTCTTATTCGCCTGTGCTCTGCCCCTCTGTATCCAGAATATCCAAGAGCTCAGTGCATGAGTGCTGTTCCCAGTCCCTGGGAATGCTACTCCCATCCCCGGACTGCCTCCACTCTCTGTACAGCTGTCACGGAGGGGTTTTCCAGCACTGCACAGAGTTCAGCATCTGTCTCTCCTGATTTGAAACTCACCAGTGATTCTCTGGGGACTCCAGAGAATATTCATGATTTCTAATGTGTTCCTGCCCCAATCTTTTATAATCAGATTTTGTTCCCATTTCCCACAGTGATTTCCTAGTCTTTTCTTTCAGAGTGTCTTCTGCTATTTTCCCAGGCCTCTCACCTTTGTGCACAGATGTGCAGAAGTCCTGGAAGCATGGCCAACACTCTTCCAACTGTAGGCTTAAACCCCCTCTGCTGAAGGCTTTCTCTGTCTCCTTTGTGCCAGTCCTGGTCTCAAGGCCTGGGTGTTTTCCTTTAGTTTTTTTTGTTTTTGTTTTTGTTTTTGTTCAAAGCTAACCACTCTCACTTGAACTATAGCTCCACTTCCAGCTTTTTGCTGGTGAACTGGAGATAAGAGTCTCATGGACTTTCCTGCTTGGGCTGGTTTTAAAAACCAGTCCTCAGATCTCAGCCTGTGTGTTCTATTGGCACCTAGCTTGAAAGCTCTCCTCTTAGTCCTATTGCCACCTCTCTCCAATCATGGATGAGATGGGAGGTCCTCTCTTTCACTCCTTCTCTGAAGAGGAGGACTGGGGGCCAATATGTCTGATCCTCCTATGGCAACTTTTATGCCATCCTGTTGTTTTTACAGCTGTAAGCTTTTTTTTTTTTTAATGTTAGTGGGTTGTAGTTACCACAAACTCTGGCATATATTTAGGGTTCAATAAAAGTTTGTTTGTTAAGTATGTAACTGTAAATTATGATTTGAATGTGTTAGAATGTAAAATGTGTTAATTAGCTTGATTTTGGTAATAATTTTACTATATATAAAAACATTTTATACCATAAATAAATAGATAAAATTTCTTATTAATTATACCCCAGTGTTAATAGTTAATATTTTATTTATTTATTTACTTATTTTTTTATGCCAGTCCTGGGGCCTTGAACACAGAGCCTAGGTGTTGCTCTGAGCTTTTTGCTCAAGGCTAGCCTGGGCTGTGTTTGATCCTGATCCTCAGATCTCAGCCTTCTAAGTAGCTAGGATTTCAGGCATGAGCCAGTGGTGCTAAGCTTCTTTGTTAAACGAAAGTCACATCCTTTTGAGCACCTTATTGTCACCAAGAAGTAAACAGTCCTTATATTAATGGTTTGTAGCCATGGAGTCTGCACCAGTCAGCTGACGTCTCAGTCCTACACTTACCATCTTGTGGAGAGAAATTAACATCTATTTTCTTTCAAATTCCAAGAATCTAATCTCAGCATTTTAAACTATAATTATCATGGTATGCATGAAATCTTCCAAGGATCTAATGTGGGAAAGGGATGGAACGTGGGTGGCTTCAGAGTGGCGCACAGGATCAGTAAAAGAATGAAAGAGAGGAGACCAAGAGAGAGGGGACCGGTTTCTACCAATAGCTTCATGCACTTCCAGGAACTTGATGAAGATAAAAATCAAAGGCTAGATCATGAATGGCTCTATAGGTCAGGTTGGTGAATTTTAACTTTACTTATGAGCAGTGGCAAACCTTTGAAGGTATGCATCTCTTACTTTCCATAAATGATACAAATCCCAAAAATATAAACAAAGGTTCCTCATTCTCACGGGGGCAGAAGTCTAGAGGGAGATGATGGTGAGCTGCTAGGAACTCAAAAATAGCTATAAGAATCTAAATTTTGCCAGGTGCCTGTGGCTCACACCTGTAATCCTAGCTACTCAGGAGGCTGAGATCTGAGGATGGCGGTTCAAAGCCAGCCCGGGCAAGAAAATCATGAGACTATTATCTCCAATTAACCACTAGAAAAACTGGAAGTAGTGCTGTGGCTCAAGTGGTAGAGCACTAGCCTTGAGCTGAAGAGTTGAGGGACAGCGCACAGGCCCAGATTTCAAGCCCTACAACCAACAAAAACAAAACAAAACAAAACAACCTAGGTTTCTTTCTAGCTTTCTGTGTCCCCATTCTTAGTATTTAGTCTTTATTCTCTTTAATATAAGGTATTTGAGAAGGAGATGGATGGGGGAAAATGTTAGTTAGAAGAAGAGATATAGAGGGGCCTTCTCCCTGTAGGGTTTGTTGATGAGCATTAAAGGCAGTGTGCTTAAAGAAGCCGATTAGAACATAAATACAAATTGAAGGAAAAGCTGTTGAATAAACTGTGGTACCTCCATATTGAATATTTTATAGCGATTACTTAGGTTGAAGAAATCTGTATTAAAGTAGAAAGCAGCAGGATGCATTGTTAGGGGAGAGATACATAAGCAGATTTTATGATGTGATATAAATACAGATGTGTGCATGTGTTTGCAGATGTTTGTATGAACACAGAGCATGGAAAGATGTGTTTCAAACTGCCAACAATGGTTTCTGAACACATTTCATTACGTCCAACCACTGGTGGTGAAGAAGTGAGCAGTGACATTCAGCAATTAACTCCAAGACCAGATATAAAGCGGTAGACAAACAAGAAAGATAGGAGACAAGAGAGAAGGATATTACTTTAATGATGGAGCAAAGAAATGTTACCAAAACAATTATTACTGTGTATCAGTGAAATGCTTAGAGGTGCATAGAAGCAAGTCAGTGAAGATTTAGAACACATGTTAACACTAGCAATTTCTGGATGGCAGATGATTTTTATGTCTTGTTGCTTCTCTGTATTAGGCAATTTCAAAACAACAAGCATACCTTATTTCCATAAGAAACACAGTGGTATTTCTAAAAATAGAAGATTGTACATAAAAACTGATAGCATTAAGCTGTCTATTACCCAAATCCCTGAGGCAGGGGAAAAAACTCCACAATTGTATGAAATGTTTACAAAATGAATCTCTTTGAGAACAAGAGTTGCAATATGACATTTTAATTCCTTTCTTGTAGCAAAGACTGAAGGAAGAGAAGGAAGCCAAGCGGGCTCACCTGGATGGGAGGCATGACTACCTGCTGGCCATTGTAGCTTCCTGTGTGGACCTGGACAAAGCGGAAGTGGAAGATGCCATTCTTGAGGGGAATCAGGTGTGCTGCACTGGACTTCTTACTGACTTGATTGTGGAGGACACAAGCAGTCTATGGATGCCGTCTTTCAGTGGGATGTTGGGTGGTGCCGTAGAGGAAAAATGCTTGCTTTGAAGTGAACAAAGCTCATAACAGAGAGGGCAGAATGGATGTGGGGGCTTTCCACATCTCTGGGTTGAATAATGGTTCTTGCCATCATTGTCTGAGTCCCATGATTCTAACAGCAATCCTGTGTCTTGACAGCTGATGAAGCTGAGTTTTTATGTCTGTTTGGAACTTGTGGTTGAGGAGAAAAAGCTCCTCTCAAGCTGCTAACTACTACTGAGTAAATATGTATGTATGTATGTATGTATGTATGTATGTATGTATGTACGTACGTACATATGTATGTATTCATTCACTGATCCTATTTATCAGTCCACTAGACACTTAACCTCATGACAGGTGACTACTAAAGGGATTGTAGGTATCCATAGGTAGCCATATGTGTTCTCATAGTTGCTGCCTTTGAATAGCAATCATGTCAATGTGGTTTTTAACTGGGTTTCTGACTTGAGGTTAACTGAAAGTCATTTGTGTTTAAATCTAGGAAATTAGCAAAAATGAAAAAAACAGTTCTGTTTTCCCCCCAGTTTGCATATGTTGAAAATATTTCTATGGTTAATTAAATTGCTTCTTTGAATTAACTTTTCACTATAGGGAGACATTTTTCACTATAGGGAGACCCTTTTTTGTGGGGTGCATGGGATTTTGTACTCCTGTTTGAAGAAGACCCATGACAATAATGGTCCTTTTTTTTTTTTTTAAAAGGCCATCCATGTTGATTTAAATGCAGATTTTAATTCAAACAAAGTGATTATTTTGCCTTTGCCTTTTTCCAGATTGAAAGAATAGACCAACTTTTTGCTGTTGGGGGCCTCCAGCACCTCATGTTTTACTATCAAGATGTGGAGGTAGCAGAAACAGGTATTGGAATATGAGGAGGGGTTTGGAGGTGTGGCTCAGTTGGTAGAGCGCTAGTCAGTGAAAGCAGCAGGTACTGAGTCTTGGACCTAAGGAAAAAAAGAAATTAACTATAATGAGACATATCCCAGGAATGTCAGACTAATTGGTGAGTGACATGAAGAGGTAGGAGAGGTAAAACCACTGGGCAACTAGCCGGGTTTCTTACAGCTTGAGGGGCCCTGTGTGTGGTGGACATGGCTGAGCGAAGAGGCTGTTTTCACCTAGGAGAGAGGGAGGAGAGTGGGGTAGCACCTCTGTGTTCCCACTTGATGTCATTTGCCCTCTGTCTGGCGGTGCTAGCACTGGGGGAATAAGAATTTTACTTTCAGACTTCCTTCTCTCCTACATTAGTTCATTCTACGTGATTCTGTTCTAAAACTTCTAGTAGGCATCTGTTTTGCTGTTTAACACAGAAATGCTTGCCATAAGCAGAAAACCATTTTTTTCCCCACTGAACTCTCATTTTGTTTATTTTCTGCTGATTCTGATTTAAATATGTGGTATGAAATGACAGATTTAGTTGTTTTTCACTTAGGAAAATTTGCAAATCTTTTTTGTGGATTCAAATGGCATGTCCTGTTATATTTTAAGTAGATTTATATATATATGTATATATATATATATATTATATATTTTTGAGACAGGGTCTTGCTACATAACTAAGGACGGTGAGGAATTTATCATCTCCTGTCCTGTTCACCCCCTCTCCACCTCCTGGGATTAAAGGCATTACTACTATGCCTGACTCTTATCTGGGATTATAAGCATTACTACTATGCCTGGTTGGTTAATATAATTTTTATGGCCAAACAGGGGCATACTAAGTATACATTTATTCAAATATTATACATATCCTTTTATGACCCTGTTCAAAAAGATGGAAAATAGTTACTGACCTTGGCATATAATACAAATACACATTTTTAACAGCTAAAGAAATGATGCATATGCATCCTAAGTCATCTCCAGTTATCAGTGTTACATTTTGTGCCCAGAAAGTTCATTACATTTTGATTGAAAAATGAAAAGACATATGTTTTGATTTTTCCCTCAGATTGCAAAACATGAACTCACAGGGAACATGATTTTCTGTGAACCCGGTTAAGTCTTCTGTCCTGTGCAAATTTCACATGCAATAAGAAGGTTTCACAGGACATAAACACAGAAGCTAAAACATGCTCAGAGAGAGAAGAGAGAGGAGGGGAGAGGGAGGGAGAGAGATGGAGAGAGGGAGGGAGAGAAATGGAGAGAGGGAGAGGGAGAGAGAGAGAGCAGGGCGCACATGGAGAAGTGAGGAGGGCAGGGCAGCATGGAGAAGTGAGAGGCCTTGCTGGTTGTAAGAGGTGGCTTTTGACCTTGGCTTTCCTAAGGTCTG
This sequence comes from Dipodomys merriami, assembly GCF_024711535.1. NCBI lineage: Eukaryota > Metazoa > Chordata > Mammalia > Rodentia > Heteromyidae > Dipodomys > Dipodomys merriami. The sequence continues at coordinate 8,789,903 of NW_027204715.1, read as the reverse complement.
TGCAGCCTAGGATAGCACACTTTCTCATGGTGGTTGTGAGTTTTACTTATTATTTTTATTTGAAAATGCTAAAAACAGAGAGATTATAGTTACATAAGTCAGGCAAAGAGTACATCTCCTTTTGGACAATGTCAGGGACAATGTGAAGGGAAGAGGTGACATTGTCTAAAAGAGTGTGGGTTTTAATAATATAGACAGGGTACCTAGCAGAGATCCTGGAATACAGCATCTGTTTTCTCACTGTCCCCTGGAACAACAAGTTTAAAATGAACCTATGATCTGTGTGTGATCTGGAATCAGGCAGATTGTTTTTGAGGTCCTTTAGGGATCAGGCTAGAGATTACGCAAGTGGCGGATATGTCTGGAAAAACTTGGGCAAGCTGGTAATGATGACATTTTAACAAGGCAGCTTCATTCTGAGAGGTGACTGGTGGATAGAAAAACAAAATTTACGATCTTGACATTCTTTTGCATTTGCAGGTCAGCTTGGACCTGCGGCAGGGGTTGGTCTTGTTTCTGGAAAGATGAGGAAACCTAAGGTGTTCGTGACTGAGGGGAAAGATGCTGCTCTTACTGGGATGTGTGTGTTCTTCATCAGGTCTGACCCTTCCAAAGCCATCACAGCCGAGAACATCCACCGGGTAGGGGACAATTGTCTACTTTGAATCACCCCAATTTACATAAACTTCACATAAAGAATCCTTCATCATGGATGCCGTGGTGTTTGGTATGGGAGTCCAAAACTTCTTTCAAAGCACTGGAAAAAAGTAGGATTTTTGTTGTTGTTGTTGTTGTTGGTTGCAGGGCTTGAACTCAGGGCTCTGTCCCTGAGCTCTTTTGCTCAAAAACTTGTAGTTTTTGTGGTATTAATTGGAGGTAGGACTCTCATGGAGACTTCTCTGTCTGGATGGCTTTGAACTGTGATCCTCAGATCTTAGCCTCCTGAGTAGCTAGGATTATAGGCATAAGCCACCAGTGACTGGTGAAAAAAAAAGTAGTGTTGGTTGGGTGTTGGTGGTTCGTTCCTGTAATCCTAGCTACTCAGGATCATGGTTCAAAGCCAACCTGGGCACAAAAGTCTGTGAGACTCCTATCTCCAATAAACTGCTCAGGAAACAGGAAGTGGCACTGTGGCTCAAGTGGTAGAGCGCTAGCCCTGAGCTGAAGAGCTGAGGGACAGCGCCCAGGCCGAGTTCAAGCCCCATGACCGACAAAAAAAAAAAAAGTAATTTTGAAAGCATTTAAAACAAACCATTAATAAGATATATCCTTTAAATCTTTTGATAAAGAGGGTCCTAAATATCACATGATTTAGTATATTATCAAATTGAGCTAAAATTATTTCTATGGGAACAGTGAAAGTTTGCCTTTTGAAAAATATTTCCCATATATCATTTTCCCGAATGACAAGTTTCATGCACTTACAATAAGATTTCAAATAGTGGACCTCTAACTTTATTTTGTATACAAAATGCACAGTTCAAGCATCCCCTGTCCCCTAATGAGTGCATTCTTAGAGCAAATACACTAGACAGCCCCTTCGGTGATATGTGTTCTGTTTTATTTATTTCATCCTTTTATTTTGATGATTATAGTTTAGGATGGTATAAAGCTTATTTTCTCAACCAGTGTATGACAATAATTTGTTGGGTAAGTTCACTGGATATTTGATTTAATAACAACATTTGGAAATGACTATATGACTAAGTTGTCACTGAGGGTAGTTTTTACTCATAACATTCTCCCAATTGTCTCCCAGGAGGTGAGCTTCAATGTGTTAGATACAGCAGATGGTGGCCTGCTAAACACTGTGAGACGCTTGCTCTCTGATGTCTTCATTCCTGCACTCAGGGCCTCAAGCCATGGCTGGGGTGAGCTAGAGAGTCTTCAAGATGCATCAAGCATTCAACAGGACTTCCTGAGCTCTCTGGAAGGTTTTGTGGGCATCCTGTCAGGTGCACAGGAGAGTTTGAAAGAGAAGGTAAGAAAGGATGAGTAGTTCCTGTAAAATGACCAGATTGTCAATGAGTTAATATCTGAGTGGGTGATATTTCTTATACATGGTCTTCATTCCACCATGCTGGAAAATCTTCAACAATGTTGTAGGCAATGTTCTTGGCTCCCAGGATGTGATGGTTTACAATGATTAATGATTTCAGGGGCTCCATAGAAATGTTGGCAGTGCTGTTGGATTTTATGCATCAGAAGTTTGGCAGTGAAGACAGAAGTATGAAATACTGTGACACTGATGAATGAGTTTGGATTCAGAGTGGCATGTGCGTGAACACGTGTGTGTGTGTGTGTGTGTGTGTGTGTGTGTGTGTGTGTGTGTGTGTGTGTGTGTACATGAGATAGGAAGTGGGTAGAAAATAGAGTGGAGTGCTAGAAGAAGGAAAAAAGAACTGTTATGTCTGGAAAGGACAGGTTGGCTCCAGAGGTGCAGCCAATCCCTTTAAGAGTAAGCATGTTGAATGTGAGAATTATCTTCTGGATGGTGTGGGCTCACTGAGCACATCAATGCTTATGTGTGTGTCTGGAGGTGGTGAGGGAGAGAGAGAGGAGATGAGCCAACACCTGGAAGGTGAAAGGCCAGGTTAGGCATAGGTAGGGGAGGGGAGTGAATGGGGGGGGGTTTCTAGGGTAACCATGGCAATATAGCTGTTCCCTTCCTTTTTAGACAATGCTGATCCAATTAGAGTATCGAGAAGAGATAGTCTGCTTACCAAAACCTGAATAATAGGGGCAGGACAACTACAGCTAATGGTGCACTGTATTTATAGTTAACTGTACCATGAAAAACAAAATGGCATGTTGGACCAGATGAAACTGTTGACATTCCATCCCCCAAAGTAGTGGTAAGGCTTGCAAATGGTTCCACTTCATATAGTGGTAGGAGTATTCAAAAAGCTGGATGGTCTCCTCTTCTGCACCCCGTAGGAAGAGTCATTCTCTCTGGGCCAGAGGTGTCTGTGGGCTTCAGATCAGCTCCTGATGGCATGGTGTCATGTGGGAGTGCTGGAAAACCCTTCTAGCTGGAAGGCTGGGGGTAGGGCCAGCACCTACATGGGAATGGGTCCTGCACAAGAATGCAACACTGAGCAAGGGGGTTAGTCCCAGTGTCTAAGTTCCATCAGTGTGCACAGGACAGATGTACAGCCTGGCACTGAAGGTATGCAGAAGCAGCACATCTGGGCAGGAGTGGGCTTGGGAGTCAGGAGTTGGAACCATTAGAAGTCAGGACAGTTGGGGCTAAATACAAAGGCTTATGAAAGAAATGGGAAGCATTAAGGAAGACTTCCAATTAGGCATTCCTTGTGACAGACCCTGAGGGTGAGACCACTGTGGCTACCTTCCCATTTTCTATTCTGGTTTTCCAGAAGTAGGACCTGAGCTTCATGAAGTGACTCCATGGAGTTTGACACTGATAAATCACTGTAGTCTTTCCTGCTGATTCTGAACATGTTGAGATTCACATCCAAGCTGGACTGGGCCCTGAGCTGCATTCAGAGCCACATAAGTTGTCAGGATCACTTTTTCCCATAGGAAGATTGTTGAAATCAAAGAGAAGTCCATCTTGTGATTTGGTGTATTATATGTTTAAAAACATGATAGGTTTCTTTGTGAAGTCACAGTCTACCTTCCTACCCCATGCAAACCAATGTGCTTGTGAACTGTAAGAACACAGGGGTCTTTTTCTCTCACAGGTCTAAGAAAGAATAAGTTACAGATTGAGAACTATGTGCTTCCACCATGCTGTCCATCCCATTTGCTTTGGTTTTTATAGCTTGTTGAATAATTTCCAAGTTCTTACTAATTTCCTGGTCTTGTTGTCTTGTTATATCTTCTCTCTGCCCCTCTTTCTCTCCCTTTCTCTCTCTCTCTTTCTTTTTCTTTCCTTCTTTCTCTCTCTCATTCTCTTTAATTCTAGGCCCCAAATTTGACTTGAGAATTAGTCTTTTGTAGTACTATCTATTGGGCCTTGTGCTTCAAATAATCTTTGCAGAGGGAAAAGATAGCATAGAGCAGAGGATATCTGTGGACCTAAGCATTGATCAGAAATTGTGTGCTTTTAATAACAAAAAGCATCATATTAATATTATTCAGTCTTCACTTTAGGTGAACCTTCAAAAGTGTGATATATTTGAACTGAAAGCCCTGAAGGGACCTATGGACTACTTGGCTCTAGCGAGCAACCCGGAGACTTTGGAAAAAGTAGAGGGCTGTATGAAAGTGTGGATCAAGCAGACAGAGCAGGTAATTTCTGGAAACTTATTTCAGATATGACATTATAGAACCAGTCAGAGGAGGACATCTATTATGATGATCCCACTGACGACAATCTGACTGAGTGTACTTAAAAAGAAGAGAGGTTCAATATGGCTTTTGCCTGTGGTGAAGAAGGGTGAGAGGTTGGGAGGGACGAGGGCTGCATTGATCAAGATGCACTGTATTCATATATAGCTTGTTGAATGACAACACCTTTGTACAATTACTTAAAGATGAAGATACAATTAAAAAATAAATAAAAAAAGAAGTCTGAGAATCCCGAGATGAAATCAGATGGATTTACATACTTGAAAAACTGGAAGACTACACTTTGCACAACTTTTTGGAGAAATTCCCAGTCAAAACAGGAAGAGTTTTCTAATTCATTGTGTCGTCCAAATGAGAACTTGATCTTTAAACCTTTTGGAAAAGTCTTTTTTTTTAAAATTAATTAATTAATTAATTTTTTAAATTGTGAGAATACTGTACAGAGGGGTTACAATTACATGGGCAAGATAATGAGTACATTTCTTATCAAGCATTGTTGCCTCCTCCTTTGTTTCCCCTTCCCATCCCTTCCCATACTCCTCCCCTCCCTCCACCCGATCCTCCTCCCCCCCACCAAAGTTGTAAAGTTCGTTTTTCGACATAACGACTTGTACTTCTCATTGTTGCAATGGGTCCAACTGTATCCCTAGTTAAATGATTTGTTTTTTCCCTTCTCCTCCACAAATTATACCAACATCAAAATACAGTGAAAGCAGTTATACCGTGGGGGAGGGACATACAAAGCAACATAGAAATAATCTTATAAATATGTTAGAAACAAAGAAAAAAAAACAAAAAACATTTGAATACTTATCTTGGGGTTCATTTCCCTAACATCCGGAAAAGTCTTAAAGGAAGCTGATGTAAGGTTTTAGGTGAGAATAGACCACGCAGAGAGGAATAAAAAGATTGACAGGAAAGTTTATTGGGGTACGCTCCTGGGCAAACTCCCTGGTTGGGATCAGAGAGGTTGAGCTGAGTTTGGTTGTAGCAGAGCTTTTATAGGCGGGGTACAAGCAGAGCTTGTAGTGAGCGGGGACTTGTAGCACATAGCTTGTTTTGCCCATTTGATCGGTTTCAGGCCAGTGCACTTGAAGAATGGTTGACTCAGATGTTGTTTTTGATAGGACGTGGTCCTTCTGGCAGCAGCCTGTTTTCCCCCGTGACCTGATATTTTTCCCTGCTGCCTACTTCCTCCAGCGGTTTGACACTGACATTATAGAAAGAAGAAGGATCATTAAAATTAACCTGTTCAGTTATGGGATTTTCCAAGGTGTATTGCTCTAAAGTGATATAGCAAAATGAAAGGTGATGAAGGTTCCTGAATCCAGGCCTTCTAGAACCTCTGTCAAATGCATTTAATAAGCAGGGTTTAGTTAGTACAAGTGAATTCATCTTTTATTGAAGTTGTACAAATGGGTGCATGTAGACATGGAAAGAAGTCATCATTTGAAGCATGCAACTAACTCAATTTAAAAAACAAGTGTTGTGATTTTGGTAGTGTGATTTATCTCTATGGACTTTTTCACTCATGTCTAACTTTCTTTTTTTTTTTTTTTTTTTCTGGTCATGGGGCCTGAACTCTGGGCTTGGGCCCTGTCCCTGAGCTCTTCAGCTCAAGGCTAGCATTCTACCACTTGAGTCACAGTGCCACTTCTGGCTTTTTTCTGTTTATGTGGTGCTGAGGAATCGAACCCAGGGCCTCGAGCATGCAAGGCAAGCGCTCTAGCACTGAGCCACCTTCCCAGCCTCATGTCTTTCATTCCTCCCTCATGCAATTCTTCATGTTCTTCTTGTGCATTTGTAGGTCCTTGCAGAAAACAACCAGCTGCGGAAGGAAGCTGATGATGTTGGACCCCGGGCAGAGTTAGAGCACTGGAAAAAAAGACTTTCCAAATTCCACTACCTTTTGGATCAGCTGAAAGGTCCAGATGTGAAGGCTGTGCTGGCTGTGCTGGCTGCGGCCAAGTCGAAACTTCTCAAGGTTCTCGGCCATTTTATGCCTTATAACAGGAGAGGGAGACTTCTACGTCCATAATTGCATGGAGTAATTAGGGAGAGTATTGTTATATCAGTGTGAAAGGTCTTTCCAGATTGGGTAATATTGCCCTTATGTAAATTTGAATACTATGGAAATAATCTGTAGATTTTGGGGGCTTGTACATATGTGTTTGTGTATTATAGAGGCCATTATGTATAATTAAGCTACAATTATAATAAAATGACACCCACATGCACACACACATATAATGAATTCAGACCAGTGAGGTATAATAAAAATGAAAACGTAACTGTTATTTTTTTTGGTCCTGCTGTATTAGTTTATATGGTAAAACAAATTATTGCAAAACTTAACAACTGAAAACAGCAAATCTGTTTCCTTGTGTGTGTGTGTGGGCAAGCGAGTGATTCTCAACCTTTGGGTTCAGTTTTGTGCAGCTTGCACAAAACAAATGTAAAGTCTGATGTAAAGGACTTGCAGTGGCCCTTAGTTGGTCTTATGTTGGAGATTTTCTGTGAGGGGCAACATTAAGACTGCTTTCTTATATTGTGCTTAGACTTGGAGAGAGACGGATATTCGAATCACTGATGCAGCCAACGAGGCAAAAGACAATGTCAAGTATTTGTATACACTTGAAAAATGTTGTGATCCCTTGTACAACAGTGATCCTGTGAGTTTGTTTCTCCTCCTTTAGTCTACCAACAACCCTTTCCACACCAGCTAACTTAAATGCTGAGCTTTGGTTCCTAGATATTACCGTTGTGGGAAAAGTTTTAGAAAAATTTCATTTCAAGACCTTACATTCATCTATATTATGTCTGTCTCATCTATCTATCTATCCATCTATCCATCTATCCATCTCTCTCTCTCTCTCTCTCTCTCTCTCTCTCTCTCTCTCTAATATCTATCAACTATTGAAGCTTTAAAATGTCTTATATTAAAATTTTATTGCATATTAATTATATTTTTGTATTAAATGTTTTAGTTGACATTCTAGATTACACTTTATAATACTAGTTGGCATTTAAAAATTATCTTCTAATTCATAAAAAAGTGTCTGTTATTCTTTATCACAAAACCAATAGTTAACTTAACCTCCTTGTCATTATCAGCAAGTTCATGCTTCTTGTATGGAAATAGAACTTGATTATATATATGTATATATATATATATATACACACATATATGCAAACATATATACACATAAAATAATAAAAGTAAACTTTTTGTTAAATATATTCATATCAGGTATTAAGTACCTAGAATTAAGCTTCACTTAGGCTAAGAAGATGGAGTGATAAGGTTTTATAATTAGAATTTTGCTGAACTTGGTACTTTTTTCCTGAAAACTTTTGTGGTGCCTTCCAGATATCCATGATTGATGCTATTCCTATACTTATAAATGCTATTAAAATGATCTACAGTATCTCTCACTACTATAACACCTCTGAGAAGATCACATCTCTGTTTGTAAAGGTAAGCATGGAGTGGAGACTTAATGGATGGCCACATATTTGTCTGTCAACAGTCAATTAAAAATGACCATATCTTATGGATTGGGAAGGTGGCTCAGTGGTAGAGCGCTTGCCTTGCATGCCTGAGGCCCTGAGTTTGATTCCTCAGCACCACATAAGCAAAAAGAAAAAAGCCGGAAGGGGCGCTGTGGCTCAAGTGGTAGAGCGCTAGCCTTGAGCTGAAGAGCTGAGGGATAGCGCCCAGGCCCAGAGTTTAGGCCCCACGACCGGACCCCCCTCCCCAAAAAAATTACCATATCTTGGCCTAATCCAATGTCTATATATGTGGGTATGTGTATATATATATCATATATATCAGTATATATGACATATAATTACATATATTACATGTCATATATGTAATATATATTTATATATACATATATAATACACACACACATACACACATATATGGTGGTCATACTGGGTTTGAATTCATGGTCTCACACTTGTTAAACAAGCCCGCTATCATTTAAGCTACCGTACTAGCTTGCATCTTATAAATTAAGAAGAACTTAGTCCATCAGTAAAGATAGAATTAAATTTATGTGAGAAGTGAATTCTGGCACATAAAGCATTATTTCCCAAAGTAATTACTATAATAAATATTTTGTTATTTGTATCATAAAAGCAAAATAAGATTCTTTTGGGTATTTCTTGCCTTGTGTGATTTAGCATATCATTTTTTTCTTCTAGTGGACAAAATTTAATTAAGGAAAACTATATTTAATTGGCTCTCTCCTGTTTCATATTTTATATGCCACTGTTCCACATTTATCTGATGCCACAGTTGTTTACTTGGTGGTATGAGGAGAGTCATAAAAGCCACTTACAATGTTTCAGTAATCTATAAAGTGATCAGAATGGTTCTGCCCAAACCATAATGATGCTTAAACCTTACGTCCGAACGCGGAAGTGTCTATGGTGAGGTCTTTAGAACAGCCTCTAAGAAATCAGTGACTTCCCTTCATATTCAGGGCACACATGTTCATTTTTTTTAAGTTAATTTTTTTTGTAAGGGTGATGTCAGGGGTTACAGTTACATAATAAGGTAATGAATACATTTCTTGGACAGTCTCAATGCTATTTTAAAATAGAAGAACTTGTGACTTACCCATGCTTTACGTTCTCAGTGTGAGGCAGGAAGAGAGACTCTATTCCCTGGGAAGAGAGACTCAGGCCTGGGAGCCCCCGAAGTCCTCCTTGTGCTCTAGCGCAGGGAGCGGGGCAGGATTCTTTCTTTGCATCTTTGTACTTGACAGCTGTATGCTAGTGTCAGAGGGGTCAGCCTTTGGCTAAGAAAGCCCAAAGTCTGTCTACATTGTTGATCTAGATTGTGTGCATATTGTTTGCAAAGACTTCATTTTTAGAAAAAAAAAAATGGTCAGACTCCCCTTCTCCCCAGTCATTTGAATCAGAAGTTTCGTTCCAGTGGAAGATCCTGTTCAACTGTGCTCTCCCTCGTAATCCTGAACACCCACCCCCGTGTCACCCCACGCACCCCGTGAGGACATTGAGCTTGCATTTGTTTTATGAAAAGAGCAATCAAGAAGCTCTAAGTAGGATTTTTGTTTTGTTTTTTCAAGTTTGGAGGGTGGAATAGACTCTCGGTGTTTTCATGTGTTAGCTTTATTCACCCCTCTGGGATCATCTTGTGACATTTCACTGCACGCCATGGCTCCATGCTGTATCAGGTGGCCTGTACTTTGCATGGTGCTCGTCAACTGTATGCAGGTGTTAGAGCAGGTCAGCTGAGCGGATCAGGCAAACTCTCATTAGGGAAGCGAGTCCTCTGGCTGGCTAAAACTTCATTCTGCATAAACAAGGTGGCTCCACGGTTGGTTTTCCGGAGTGCTTCCAATCCTGATTTCAAAGGATTTACACAGTATTAAAGGGTTAGTGCTAGATCACAGTTGAGAGGGGAAAATAAACCCAAAGCTCAATCTCTGAGTAGTAGAGTTGGTGACTCAACTTTGATTTATAAGCCCCAGCTGTTATATGTACCTAACACTATTTTATTGGAAAATTTCAGGTGACAAATCAGATGATATCTGCATGCAAAGCCTATATCACCAACAGCGGAACCGCCTCCATCTGGAACCAGCCGCAGGATGTCCTGATGGAAAAAATATTATCTGCCATTAAACTTAAGCAGGTAATAGTTAGATTAGTAACATATTGAGATGTTTGTTATTTTTGAGGCCTTCTTATTGAGCAATTATATCATTGGTTGCTAAAAAAGAAGAATAAGTCATTACTGTGAAGAAAATGGAATGGTAAAAACTTCTCAGAAATGTATTTCACTTATTCTACTTTTGTTGGGACCCTCCTGTACCACACCAAGTTCTGGAGACACAGGATGACTAAGGGGAGATGGGTTTCTTCGAGCATCTTAGAGACCAATGGGGAGATAGACCCAGAGTGATGACCTTACAGCCTGTTTTGAGTAGTACCATTAGTAATACAGTGTCTAAAAGCTCAGAAGATGAGAAAAGATGTCATTTCGGGTGGGTAGATAAACATGAAGGCACAAAACTGAAGAGTTAGTTATCTTCGTCCTCACTTTGTATTTGTCTGCACTTTAGGAAATGCAGTGATTTTAGTAGCTTTAAGTTCCTTTCTGTTCTTGGTTGTGTGAGTTGAACCTAGGACGGTAAATATGCTAAGTCCTCTCTACCCAGCCATACTCCCAACATGGTATGTTTCCTTTCTCATTCTTGGCTTTTAATTTGTAGGAATATCAAAACTGCTTTCACCAGACAAAACAGAAGCTTAAACAAAATCCAAGTGAAAAGCAATTTGAATTTAGTGAGATGTATATTTTTGGAAAATTTGAAACTTTTCACCGACGTCTATCCAAGATAATGGACATCTTTAAAACCTTCAAGACATACTCTGTCCTTCAAGAGTCTAAAATCGAAGGGCTGGATGACTTGATAATTAAATTCCAGGTATTATGTGCTACTCTTGTCCATAACTAAACTGTAATATTTTATGTAAACTGGCATTTAGGATGATTCAAATAATCAGTCTACAATACAAAAGACAATCTCCTGGTCCTTTAGTAATAAGGAAATTATATTTACATAATAGTCTTAATATGTTATTTTCAGATATGTGGTTATAACAATAACGTACCAATAGTTTAAAATTAAATGCCACTAGGACAAGGCATTCTCATTATTAGCACAAGGAACCTATATAAATAGAGCTTATATTTCATTTATTCACACAAGAACTGTTAATGAAGAACATGTGTCATGCATTATTTGATGCCTACTTTTGTGTGACATTCAATTATCTGTGTGTTTAGTAATTTTGACACATTCTAAAAATATGAAGTAACAGATTTTATTGTAACTCTGAAAATTTCAATTATTTTAAGTATTTTTCTCTTTTGTCCTGTGAGGGCATCTGTGGAATGAATCTCAGCTTTAAAAGTGGATTCAATGAGCTAAAACCATTTTGAAGACCTTTTATTTCCTGGTCCTGGAGCTTGAACTCAGGGCCTGGGTACTGTCCCTGAGCTTTTATGTGCTTAAGGTTAGCATTATACCACGTTGAGCCACAGCACCGCTTCCGGCCTTTTTGGAGTAGTTTATTGGAGCTAAGAGTCTCAGAAACTTTCCTGCTCAGGGTGGCTTCCAGCTGTGATCTTCAGATCCCAGCCTTCTTCTTGGTTAAAATTACAAGCAGGATCTGCTGGCGCCTGGCTCATTTTGAAGATTTTGAAAGGATAAGTTTATAAACTGTGTTGGAGTTCTTTTTTTTAATTTAATTTAATTTTATTTGTGAACATACTGTACAGAGGAGTTACAATTACATGGGCAGGATAATGCGTACATTTCTTACCAAGCATTGCAGCCTCCTCCTTTGTTTACCCTTTACATCCCTTCCCAGCCTCCCCCTTTCCCCCCATCCCAATCCTTCTCCTTCCCCCCCTTCCCCCCCCCCGCACCGACATTGTAAAGCTCGTTTTGGACATGACAACTTGTACTTCTCATTGTTACAACAGGTCCACCTGTATCCTTAAACAACTGGTTTTTCCCCATCTCCTCCACAAGTTATACTGACATCAAATATAGTGAAAGCAGGGGTTATACTGTGGGGGAGGGACATACAAAGCAACAAAGAGATAATCTTATAAATGCATTAGAAACACATGCATGAAAGAAAAAACATTAAAATTGTGTTAGAGTTCTTAATATGGGTATTATCAATTTATTCTTGTTTAGGGACAGTAAGATGAATGGTTAAAAGATTCTTTTTCTTCTTGAATTTGAAAAATTTCTTACAATTTTGCCACCACGCATTACCTTTTTTTTTTTTTTTTTTTTTTTTACTGTAACAGTTTAGGCCAATGTAAGGGATCTTTAATTCCTTGACTATATCAGGTTTTGTGAAAGAGTTGTATTTACATAAAGTTTGTAGTTGTCATTTACAAGGTGAAGAATCTGCTTCAAAAGTGTTTTTAGACAAACTGAATGGATTTTTTTTCATTTTAGAATCATGAATTATTTTCTATTTTTCATGAAAAAAAGACTTGGAGCACATTTCAAAACACATTTTTGAGCGAAAAGTTGAATTGTACATCTAAACGCAGATAAAAAGTCTCTTCTAAACTGTTAAAAAAATACTGGAAAGCTGCCTTAAAAATTTAAAGTAAAATAATGATTAAAATGGATATACCAAATGGAGATAAGATGTAGCTGGTTTCTGAAAGCATGATGTGAAGATTTCATGTGTCAGTGCTAGTGTAAGAAAGTCAAAATGGCACCAGGGGAGCGAATCTTACATTGTTAGCTGCACCACTCCCTCCTTCTTCTTCCCTTTCCTCCTCCTCCTCCTTCCTTTCCCCACCTCCTCCCTCTCTCCTCTCTCCTCTCCTTCCTCTTCCCCATCCGAACTTCGAACTTTCGGTCCACTCCTCACTCCAGTCTGGGAAGTTCTGCCTCTAGATTACCATGTTGGTTTCCCCCCTTCTTTGGCCTATAGAAAACTCGAATCAGAAAGTTACACAGTTGTGCAGTTTTGTCAATTGAAAAAATTGAACTGATGTTCCAGTAGAAGTGACTTTAGAAAGGAGATAGTGGAAGGAGGCTCACTCTTCTTTTTACAAATTCTATGCATCTGTTAACGGGGCAGATACCTGATTGTGTGAAAGGCGTAGTACCCGGCTAGGAACGATCATAGAGCATTTCAGTTCATTATTGAGAGCAAACCAAACGTATGAGAGTAATGTCTTCAAGGAGATGAATTGCCTAATTTTTGCCTCTCTCCTCAGTGTATATTTGTCAGGACAACAGGAAGCAACTAATTCTAGAGAGTTTTGAAGTGGTAGATTATGCTTTGACATTTCATTAAAACATTTGAGGCTTAGAAGGGAGTATCTCATTTGTAGATATTATGATGTAATTATTTTCTTCCTGTGTTGGTTGGTGTTCTTTTAAAGCCTTATTTATTTTCTGAGATGATTTAAACTCTTCGGCAAAAAGTATCTTAATCAGTTCTACTCAAGGATTCTTTTTAAATGATTTCAGATGCGAAAAACTTTTGAGGGAAAAAACCTCTCCTAATACACAGATGTGGCCCTTATTATACATATATCTATTTTCAAAAATGCAAAGTATTTCCAAATGATTTGGATCTAGTATGTGATATTATACTGCCAAGAACATAATAAGGCAGAACAAAGTAAGAACTGAAAAAATAAGACTATTTATTTATCTTTTTGTTGTTGTTGTTGGTCGTGGGGCTTGAACTCTGGGCTTGGGTACTGTTCCTCAGCTCTTCAGCTCAAGGCCAGCACTCTACCACTTGAGCCACAGTGCCACTTCCAGTTTTCTGGTGGTTTATTGGAAATAAGCATTTCATGGACTTTCCTGCCCCTACTGGCTTTGAACCGCAATCCTCAGATCTCAGCCTATTGACTAGCTAGGATTACAGGTGTGAGCCACTGGCACCTGGTTATTTATCATTTTTATTTGAATTTTTATTTTATTTTTTTCTTTTTGGTCAGTCGTGGGGCTTGAACTCTGGGCCTGGACACTGTCCCTGAGCTCTTCAGCTCAAGGCTAGCACTCTACCACTTGAGCCACAGCACCACTTGCAGCTTTTTCTGTTAATGTGATGCTGAGGAATCGAACCCAGGGCCTCAGGCATGCTAGGCAAGCACTCTACACTGAGCCACCTTCCCAGCAAATTTTTATCTTTAAGTAGTTGTACAAAGGAGTTTCCATTCAACAAAATAGCATATGAATACAATACATCTTGATCAATGTCACCTATTTCATTTTAAGCTATTTGGGGGGGGGATGATGATATATTTTCTGTGTTTAAAGGTCAAGAATATTGAGATAATACCTTATTTCTTTCACCTTTCAGGACATTGTTGCAACCATAAAGAGAAAGGAATATAATTTCTTAGACCAGCGGAAAATGGATTTTGATCAGGATTATGAAGACTTTTGCAAGCAGATTAGTGACCTTCATGTAGGTTGTATAATGAAATTCTTGCGGACAATGGCATGTTTATTTTCTTTTCCTCTGTGTAATTCTTTCTACTAATGACATTGTTCAGAAGGGGAGTCATCTTTATTGCAGAGGTGACGGACCACAACTTGGATGCATTTTCTTTTTTCTTTTAAAATTATTTTTAGGTAGTTGTACAATGGAGTTGCCATTCATCAAAACAGTTTATGAATACAATACATCTTGAACAGCGTCACCCCTTTTAATATTCTCACCCACCCTTCCCCTCCCTATTCCGTTCCTCACTCCTCTTAATTTTATAGGATATACATTAGATTCTTTACTACATCTTCTGCCTCTTCTCCTTCTTCCTGGTGTTTTATTTTGCTGAGCTTTGAGTTTTGCCTTTCAAAGGATTTACACTATTTGAGATCTTCCTTGAATCTACTGTATTTCAGATGAGCACTGGAGGGCTATTTATTTATTTATCTTGTTGATCAGGGGGCTTGAACTCTGGGCCTGGACACCGTCCCTGAGCTCTTTTGCTAAAGGCTAGTGTTCTCCCACTTTGAGTGACAGTGCCTCTTTTGGTGTTCTGGTAGTTAATTGGAGATAAGAGTCTCATGGACTTTCCTGTCAAGTCTGGCTTTGAACTGTGATCCTCAGATCTCAGCTTCCTGAGTAGCTAGGATTACAGGCCTGAGCCACCAGCACCTGGCTATTTATTCATTTATTTATTCATTTTTTTCATGAATTAAAAGGCCAGGGATACAGCTTGGGTAATAATAATAATCTGTAATTATAGATGTCTGTATGTGGTCTATGGTCTATTTTAGTTTTTTTTTTTTTTTTTTTGCTAGTCATGGGGCTTGAACTCTGGTCCTGGACACTGTTCCTCAGCTCTTCAGCTCAAGGCTAATGCTCTACCACTTGAGCTACAGCACCACTTCCAGCTTTTTCTGCTTATGTGGCGCTAAGGAATCAAACCCAGGGCCTCCTGCATGCAAAGCAAGTATTCTACCATTGAGCCACCTTCACAGCCCTTATTTTAGTTCTTAAGAGAGTTAAGTTTCCTCTTTTGTTGAAACAGTTTCTGTTTGTTACTTCAGAGTTATGATTCCAACCAGAGGTTAGCCTGAGCAGACTACCAGGCAGTCTGACATCTAGATTCCAGAGACAGGGCTGCAGCTTGGAAACCTTAGGAACAGGGGATATCAGGACATCTTTTGGTTCTGATGTTCCTTTGTTCCAAGCTCACTGTAGCCCAGCCATCCTGAGCACTGTGAGCACTATCAACTCCTGAGATCAGAGAACAGAATGAACCCCAGCTCCAGCTCCCTGGGGAAGGGTTTGGGCTGGCTGGCTCTAATGTGGTGCATAGTCTGGAACTGACCATCTGCGGGATCTTAAGGAAATGTTTGTTATTAAGATGGGGAACCAGAGAACTTGATTTTTAAGCATTAACTACATAAGATGGGAAGTCAAGTTGACAGATGTGTTACAAAATTAATATGCAGAAGTCTTTTCATCTCAGAGAGGTGCAAATAGACATCGTTCAATTATGAGAGGAAAACAGGCATTCTATTACTACTGTCTCTGAATTTTTTGTGTGTGTGAGCTAAATAAGTACATATCAAGTCAAACTGAGTTGTAAGTTATCTCTGGAGGAGTGAGTGCAAAGCAGAAGGAATTCTAACAAAGATAGATACTTCTATGTTCCAGGCACGTAAGTGGAGGTTCTTATTACTCTTCTTTTACAGAGCAGTAACGAGGCACAATGAGAAGTCACCTGCCCAAAGTCACAGAGATGACAGGTGGTAGAGTTAGGGGCAAACACAGGCTGTGTGGCTTGAGAACGTCAGATCTGGACCACCACATCCCGTTCCACATCTCACTGATGGCAAGAGGCAGTGATTACAGAAGTGAAGGACTTACATACTCGGAGCAGGCAGTGGGTTCTGATCTCAAGCTGTTGAACATGGACACACAGTTGTAGCTCCACACTCTGTGTTCTACAGTCCATTTGTCAAATCTCTGTCAGCGTTACCTTAGGGTCTTCAGCTCATGGGAGGCATTGGTGGCTTGTATGTGGAATGTTGTTAGATGGCGAGCTCCTTGAGAACAGGAATTGTATTTTCTTATTTCCTAATATGAAGGTGAAGGTTTTATGGTTAAGTATATTTACTATTCAATAGTGCTGTGTTAGGATTCCTGGCTGTGGGTTATGGATACAGAACGATGTGTGCCCTTGAAGTCACTTTGCCCTTGAAGCTCATCATCAGATAGGAAATGGTGACCTGACTGAGGTGGGAGCAGTTGTTATTTGTAGCTGCTCTCGCACTACTAGGGTGGAGACAAACAATGGGGGAAGAGAACTGTCACTCAAAAAGCTCACAGTCTTTACTATTTGGTCCTTCATAGAGACCCTGTTGTAGGGTAGCTTCCCTGTCCCCATTTATGGCTGGGCAGGTGGCAAGCCTCATGAAGTTTTCCAGACTCTTGAACAGTCATCCAGTCCCCTTTGCAAACACTGAGCATCACTTCATGGAGGCCAGCCTTCTCCAAAATTTGCTGAGCGCATAAAGACCTCTCAGCGTTCTCCTGATGTCAGATGCAGAGGTCCCAGGCCTGCATCCATGACTAGATCTGATGCTATACAGATGGAGCCTGCCACACTGGCACTTCTACCACTCCTTGGCTTTCAAGTGCCATTTATTTCCTGCTTCAAGCATTTCTTTTTCTGTCAAGCTCATTAATGTTTGATGTTGTAGTTTTCTCGCCATTAGATATGTTCCTACAGAATGAAGAGCTCTTTCTTTTTATTACGGAGTAGAAAATTTCCAGTGTTTCCAGGCTTGTTGGTGCAGACCTGTAATTCCTGCACTTGGAAAGATCACGAGTTCAAAGCCACGTGGGTACAAACACGTGTCTCCAAACAAACAAACAAACAACAAAGCAACAAAAACAAGTGAACAGCGAAAACTCAAACAAAAAAGAGAATCGGAAATGTTAACTTGTTGCTCACAACCCGGTTTTATTCTGCTTCAGAATGAGTTACAGAAGTTCATGGATGTTACATTTGAAAAGATTCAAAACACCAATCAAGCTCTAAGCATGTTGAAGAAATTTGAAAGGTAAAAAAATTGAAATATTTCCCCAAGTTCCATTTTTAATATGGACATAGTCTACCTTTCCTTATCATTGCTGTTATTAGAATTTTGTACTCAAATGGAAAGAAAAGTCTCATTCTTAAATTTTTTAAAAGACTAAGGAGGATTAATTCTACAGAGGATTAAGGATTTGCTTTATTTTTGCAAATGGAGAATACTCTTAGCTTTGAAGTACTTTGTGGCTACCTACACTAATATTGTCTAATGTTTAAATAAATTGAAAAAAATTCCCACATTCTAAGGACAGATTTTATTTTGATTCTTTTTTTTTTTTTTTTCTATTGGTCATGGCCTTGAACTCATGGCCTGGGTGCTATCCCTTAGCTTTTTTGTTCAAGGCTAGCACTCTACCATTTTGGGCCACTGAGGTGGTTAATTGGAGTCAAGAGTCTCATGGACTTTCCTGCCCAGACTGGCTTTGAACCAGGATCCTCAGATCTCAACCTCCTGAGGTTCTACGATTATAGGTGTGAGGCACCAGTGACTGGCTTATTGTGATTCTTTTAATAAACTGTACAACAGTCACCTTTTTTTTCATTAACATATGTTTAAAAGTAAATGCTAATGAATTAGATTAGTGAATATCATACCATTAACCCAGGCCTTTTTACTTTGCTGTGTTTAATCAGCTTGAATATTCCTAACCTTGGAATTGATGACAAATACCGACTGATCCTGGAAAATTACGGGGCTGACATTGATATGATTGCAAAACTGTATACAAAGCATAAATATGACCCTCCTCTGGCTCGAGACCAGCCTCCCATTGCTGGGAAAATCTTGTGGGCCCGCCAGCTCTTCCGCAGGATGGAGCGCCCCATGCAGCTGTTCCAGCAGCATCCGTCCGTGCTGAGGACAGCCCAGGCCAAACCCATCATCCGCATGTACAACAGGACAGCCAAGATCCTCCTGGAGTTTGAAGTCCTGTACCACAGGGCCTGGCTTCAACAGGTGAATGGATTTTCTGGAGGTGCCCTGGTCCAAATAATGGGAACCCATTTGACAGCAAAATTCCTGTGGAAAGCTGGATTTATGAGTAGTTTTGTAAATCACTTTGAATTTAAGTAATCTAAGAGTTGTATTTCTTGAAGAAAATAATGATTAGTGTTGAGAAGCAATCATACACCTGGTGACAAACCTAGTTTTACTTAATTAATAAACCTCTCAGTACACCAGGTAGCTCACAAGTATAATCCTAGATACCCACGAGGCTGAGATCTGAGGATTGCAGTTGGAAGCCAGCTCAGGAAGGAAAGTCTGTTAGACTCTCATCTCCAATAAACTACCAAAAAGAACCAGAAGCAGAGCTGTGGCTCAGGTGGCAGAGCACTAGCCTTGAGCAAAAGAAGCTCAGGAACAGCTCCCAGACCCTGAGTTCAAGCCCCAGGACTGGCACATACACACAAACAAAACAAAACAAAACAAAACAAAATAGTAATAACTCCTAAGTGAAAAAAAAAATCTTTCATTGTTCTGGATCAGGTAATTTATGTCTGGAATCCTAGCTACTCAGGAGGTTGAGATTTTAGGATTGTGGTTCAAAACCAGCCCAGGAAGGAAAGTTCATGAGATTCTAATCTCCAAAATAATTAGCAAAAATCCAGAAGTGGAGCTGTAGCTCAGGCAGTAGAGTGCCAGCCTTGTGCAAAAGTGCTAAGGGACAGTACCCAGGTCCTGAGTTCTGATGTGTGTGCACATGTGTGTCCCCTTTCCCCATCCCTGCATACACACACATGCCTTGCATTCTTCATTTCTCCACCTTATTTGTTAGAATTTCTTTTTAAAATTTAGTAAGATCTTGAGCAAGGCTCAGTAGTAGAGTGCTAAGCTAACAAGCATTAATTAGGCTCTGGGTTTGAGCTCCAGAACTGGAAAAATAAATCAGTAAGATCCTGAATGCATTACTGAACACCAGTACTCTGTTAAACAAAATCATTTTCTTTGACTGAAGTAGCGCTTAATCAAATTATACTCCCTGATAGCCATATTTCTTTGTAGACTGCAAGAAATGATGTCCTTGTAGTTGTATACATTGCATTTCTAGATAAGTGAAAGCAGTCTGAGAAACTTTTATTAGGAAAAAATAATTGAGTATGCATAAAGGTATTATGGAGATTAAATGGATCTTAGGAGGTCATTGCTATGGCTGTGTCCATTTACCTTTCATGTGAAGGGCACAGGAATGAATTTTGGTTTTATGAATTGTCTGTGCAACATCACTATCAAAAACCTGAAAGCTATTTTCTGATCAGGAATTTAGAAAAAGAGTGAGCAAGCCAAGTAATAATAATAATTATTATTATGTTTTGGTGTTGCTGATTGAACCTAGGGTGTTGAGCATACCGAGTAAAGGTTCTGCCATTTAGCTACATTCCTGGCTTCCTGATTTTTCAGAAATGTCTGAGCCGTACACTGTGTCTTTATAAAATATCCTGATAGTAACACTGTTGATTCCTCCCGACAGATTGAAGAAATTCATATCGGTCTCGAGGCTTCTTTATTGGTGAGGGCGCCAGGCACAGGGGAATTGTTTGTCAACTTTGATCCTCAGATACTAATCTTATTTCGAGAAACAGAGTGCATGTTACAGATGGGGCTGCCAATCTCACCGCTGGCCGCCTCCCTCTTCCACAGGCGGGACACATACAAAAAGAACTTCAGTAACATGAAGGTATAGCACTTTCATCTTTTTCTCTTTCCCGATTAACCCTGGAGTTCATTTGAAAAGTTAGTGGTATATTGTATCAGCAGATCGAACGTGCTCAGCATGACTGGAGTGGAAAGGGTGAGGGGCCGGGCCAGGGACCAGGCTGCCCAGCTGATCTCACAGGCCAAGGTTTGAAAGTTGGGATTTAATCTTA
The DNA here is from genome assembly GCF_024711535.1 of Dipodomys merriami. Classification (NCBI taxonomy): domain Eukaryota; kingdom Metazoa; phylum Chordata; class Mammalia; order Rodentia; family Heteromyidae; genus Dipodomys; species Dipodomys merriami. The sequence goes on along the minus strand of NW_027204715.1, from coordinate 8,769,571 downwards.
GATTTCAGTGGAATTTAGTTTAATTGGAGGATGTTGTGCTAGCGAAAGACACATGACCTTGATGATAATAAAAGCCATCCCTGCTGCTCGGTGGGAAGTGGGTTTTAGGGGGAGGGTGAGTGGGAGGCCAGGTGGGGGACTGTTACACTGGTCCAGGATGGAGATGATGGTGGCTTGAGGAGAAGGGCTGCAGAGTTATCCATAGACTCAGAGTTATGCCAACAGGCAGGTCAAGAGGAAACTCAAGGAGCATTGAAGTGGAGCCACCTTGTATTGTGAAGGTTGATTTCTGAATGATCCATGGTAAGTAGGGGTCTTAGCTGTAACCTCTACTTGAGAAAATGGCCCAGGCTTGAACTAGTTTATTTTGGAAGTCAAGTGGGAAGCGGTAATATTGCACAACCCAGTTGAGATGCTATCCATGCAGTTTGATACGTGACTCTGCAGGTCAGTGGACCAGTCAAAGTCTGTGGAATGCAGTGATATTCATTGTTCTGGATGAAAATTCTTAGGGAGTGAAAATAGAGAGAAGTAGAGGCTGTTGGATTAAGCACATGGTTGCTCTAACATCAGAAGTATGAAAAACTCTAATATGCAAATAAAATTAATTATTGGACTTTGAGGTGAGATAGGCAAGAAAAGTATCACAAAGACTGGCTACTAGTGACAAATGCCACTGCACCAAGATGAAATCGATGGTACAAAGATGAGATCGGACATAGAGTCCTGGTATTAGACATCATTTAAACTCATAGTTTAAATCATCTGATAAGGTCATGTACTTGCTTTACATTTTTAAAAAAGTGTGACATATTTAATTTAATTTAATTTTAATTTTAATTTTATTGTCAAGGTGGTGTACAGAGAGGTCACAGTTACACAAGTAAGGTAGTGAGTGCATTTCTTGTTGAACTTATTACCCCCTCCCTCATTTTTCTCCTTCTTTCTCTCCCCCTTCACCCAAGTACACTGTTGGTGGGAGTGTAAACTTGTTGAACCACTTTGGAAATAAGCATGGAGGTTCCTCAAAAGACTCCACATAGAGCTCCCCTATAACCCAGCATTCCCACTTCTGGGCATTTACCCAAATGATCACAAATAAGGCCACACTAAAGCTACCAGCACAACTAGGTTCATTGCTTTACATTTTAAATCATTTTCATGTTAATTAATTCTGTGTTGGATAGATAGAGCTGAATATGATAATGTTTTTTTTTGGTCCGGTCGTGGGGCCTGAACTCTGGGCCTGGGCGCTGTCCCTCAGCTCTTCAGCTCAAGGCTAGCGCCCTACCACTTGAGCCACAGCACCACTTCTGGCCTTTTTCTTTTTGCTTATGTGGTGCTGAGGAATCGAACCCAGGGCCTCAGGCATGCAAGGCAAGCGCTCTACCACTGAGCCAACTTCCCAGCCCCTGATAATGTTATTTTATAGATGAGAAAACTGTGGCTTTAAGAATTTAGTTTAGGTCTCATACGTAAGTGGCAGAATTAGAACCAGCCCCAGACTTGCAGTCTATTGTCTTCTTATTACTTCTGTTGTTAAAAAGCTAATATTGGCAACAGACATTCCTCAAATGTGGACTCAGAAAGCAGTAGTCATTGTGTTGTGTGAATTGTTTTTGCATGTTAGGAAAATTGCTTAGTTGATCCACATTTTTACAAAGAAAAGTTTTTTTCTTAAGAAATCATATTTATACAACTATAAAACCAGTAATGATAATTTTTTCCACAAAGCTGTTATTTTAGTTCTCTGTTGCAGGAGACACACAGCTGCCAAATGTAGTGGCTTTTTTAGAAAACTAGGTGTTTTGATTAGAAGAGCTGGGAAAGTCTTAAGTGATGCACTTAACAGAGATTGTGGCTTGGAACATCTTACAAGAACTTACAGTGTGAAGGCCTCTGGCTGGTAGAATTCTTCAGGTGACCACTCAGGACTGAAGGTTCAGTGAACAAGGAGGCCACATGACCTTAATGGCAGCCGGGCATGTCCCAAAGAGTCCATTCTGTTGTATCCTGTCGGGCTTCATGAGCCCACCCAGATTCACGGGAGGATACACCCAGACTCATAAAAGGAGCGAAGCAAGGAATGTTTCAAATCCATCACAGCTGCAAATAGCAATTTGATTAAGCAGATTTTTATCTGGCTGACATCTTGAAAGAGTTAAAGGCTCCTGCTCAACACAGGCAGATGTGGAGAGCAGATGTACTGGCATGTTTTGGGGGAAGGGCATTTAAATTCCCCCAGAGTAGCAGGGTTTCCAGGCTTCTATCATTATTATGCTAACGTAGCTGAGAGTTTGTTTTCTGTAGCTCTTCCTTGGGAGACTGTGGAAACTAGAGAGACCAGTGGGCTAGGTGATGGCGAGGAGTATGGATTTCAAAACCAATTTTATGTGGAGTCAAAACCATTTCCTTGGGTAAATTACTTTGCCTCTAAGTTTCCGTTTCTCATTTGTGAAAAAGGATGAATAAAAGCTACTGGGGTTAAAGGATTAAAGGTGAGAAGTAGAAAGACTGCTGGAGGCCGACTCCATGAACCCTCTCTCAGATAGAATAAATGATGGATTTTGAGGAACAGGTGAGCAGGGGCTAAAAGCTTTTGGAAATGTATATATAGCTATCAATAGATTCACCAAATTTAGACTTTTCTAAAGGGGCTTTTATGGAAATGGAAAGGGCATTATAGAAATTGTAGAAAAGTATTATATGAAGAAAGGATTATGGAGCTCATTTCTGAAACATTAGGCTCCACGAAAGTCTCAAAATCTTTCTTAAATCTTTATGGCAGCTCTCTCAGGATCACCAGTATTAATTGTGACTGTCCAAGAGGGGAGATAATTGTCTATAGTATTGTTCAGAATTCTCCATCGAGGGATTTTTTTTTTATTATGGAATGTCTTGGACTTAGTACTTCAAAGAAAATATTCTGAGAAACACTGATCTAGTATCAAAAGTAGTGCCACTAATTACGTTGTAAATATAGGTTTAAAAATATTTGTACTTTCCAAACCTATTAGTGTTCCTTCAAAGGTAGGCTAAAAGTACCATTAGGCTTATTTAAAAAATTGTAACCTGTGGATGAAATAGTGACATAATTCAACATCAGATAGCAGGGAAATTTCAAAGGAAAACCCAAATCACAACTTTCAGTGCTCCTTTCTGATACCAGCTGATGTATGAGTCAGACAAATATGCTGATTATCTCTGTGTCCTATCTGTTCTTTCAAGGACACTGAACAAAACAGATGGAATTCTTGTCCTTGTGGAATTTATGTAGATACTCCTGGGTGGGGTTATGGGTTAGTTATCCCAGAATTTCTTTCTCATACCTGTGAAGCAAGACTGATAGGAACAACTTAGAAGACAGGAATGATTTTAGCTCATGATCTTAGATGTTTCAGGCACTGGGGCTGGCTCCATTGCTTCTGGAGCTGTGGTGAGGTAGGAAGTATGTGGAGAGAGCGGCTGTTTCGCTCATGATGGTAAGGAGGCAGGAACACCAACGCCAGAGAAGCTCCAGTGAAAATACAGCTCCAGCAGCTGACTTCTTCTGATTCAGCTCTACCTCACCACCTGACAATCTAATGAAATTTTGAATCCATCAATGAATTAAACTATTGATTAATTTAGAGCCCTTGTAACCTAATCCAATCAAATTGATAGTCAAAATGAGCCATCATGGTTTTATGTCTTAAACTCATTATAAGTTGAAAATATTTTCAGTTTAAAAATACATTTTATAGTCCAACTTGCTGAACATCATGGTTGAGCCTATATTACCTAAAATGTGCCTAGAACACTTTCACTAGGATTCCCTTGGACAAAATAATCTAACACTAAATCTATTTTAAAATAAAGCATTGAAATTCATGTAGTTAATTGGATGGTTTATATGTAGACAGAGAATATATATAAAATATATATTTAATGTATACTTATATAAACATATTTATATACTTATGAAATATATATTTATTTATATATTATATGTAATTTATTATATATTTTATATTATAATATATAATATTATATATATATATCTCCAAAAACCACTGGCAATTTAGTTCATGCAGTGCATTGGTTGTTTTCCCTCTTGATTGCCTGGCTGTCTAGGATTATGGCTCATTTGTCCCTCCTAGCATCTGAAAAACAATATTACAACACCTATTACTAGCCAAGAAAAAGATCAAAATTTAAAAATTTGAAGTACAGGGCACTGGAGATTTAACTCAGAGGAAGAACACTTGTCTGGCAAATGTAAGGTCCTGAGTCCCCAGCTCTGCAAAAATAAAACAAAATGAAACAACAAAAATCTTCAGAGTTCAGGTTGCTACTGAATGCCGTCTACACAATTATAAATTGAACTGTTGTAAGTCAGGCACTGTTTGAGTAATGTAGAAAATTATGGAATTGTAACTTTGTTGTATAACTACTTAATAATAAAAAAAGGAAAAGGCAGTGAGCATTGAGAAAAGGCAAATGATGTTTAGTGTGTTGGAATAAAGCCATAGGTTCTATAGAAAAAAACAAGATAGGGCTGGGAGTGTATGAGTGAGCTTTGGTGATGATTTATAATCTCAAATTATCAGGATACACCTAGTTGAGAAAGTAGTCCAGATAATTCTTTGAAAGAAATGTAAAGGCTGTAAGGCTGAGGATCAGCAAGGAAGATAGGGCAGGAGCGGGTAGGAAAGGGGAAGAGTAGTCAGAGATGAGATCAGAGACATAATGACTCACCGCACAATGAGCAGGTCTTTGTAGAGCAGGGACCTCTTGGAGTATAAAGACCTGTAGCCCTGAATTAGATGTAACCATGTGACCATGGAAGCAGAAGAGTAACTTGAAAGTCCCCTCTTGGAGCTAATTGAATCTCGATGTGGGAGGAAGCAGGGAGACAGTAGGCCCTTCCAGTAGTGAGGGTGAGTCATTGGAGGTGGTGGTAGTGGGAGTGGATGTGCTGTGCAGATCTGATATCCTGATGTATTGTGCTTGGAAGAAGAATCAGGGATGATTCTGTCTAGGTTTTGTCCAGTGGCCTGGAAGGATGGAGCTGCTGTGAGCTGAATTAGATAAGGCTGTGGGGAGGAACAAGCTTTGAGTTTGGCATTGTTAAGATTGAAGGCATCTGTTAGAATCCAGTGGAGACACTCCGTTGGCTGTTACTATGTGTGAATCTGGAGCTCAAGGGTGAGAGTTACACTGGAGAGGTAAAATTCTTTGTTTTTGGCATATGGACAATATTTAATGTCATTTAAAGGCACTTGTTGAAATCAGCACTGTCTTCTGACTCTCCCTGTGCGGTTGGGTCTTGTATCAAGACCAGCAATGGGCACTGGTGACCCAGAAACCATTCATGGTAAGTGTGGAGATGCTCAGAGGAGCAAAAGGTATGTTGCTTCAGCCTAGAGAATTGAATGAAGCTAGCAACACACCAGCTAAGGTACTGATACTGACTTCCCATGGTTCAGAAAAATTCCTTCAAGACTTTTCTCCCCTTTCAGGCTGAGTAGGGACAGGCAAACTCTGATTCTTACGTTGTTCTTCCTCAGTCATCATTTATTGAATTAGGTATTTGTCATTATAGATAGGCTTGTTGTCATCTGTTCTTATTTTATATTACTTCTAGAGAGAGAGCCCCACAGTTTGTCTCTAAACAAAAACAATCTTTTATGTAAACAGGATACTAGTTGATATAAAAAAAATGAGAGATTAGTTGAATTTTAACCTCATTTTCTTGTAGATGATGCTGGCCGAGTACCAGCGAGTGAAGTCCAAAGTGCCTCCCACCCTTGAGCAGCTGATGGCGCCACACTTGGCTAAGGTGAACGAAGTTCTTCAGCCCGGCCTGGCTGCCCTGACCTGGGCATCACTGAATATTGAGACGTACTTAGAAAACTCTTTTGCAAAGATCAGTGAGTCTGTCTAGATGTTTTATTTCATGGTCTTTAAAGTCTGTGTCCTTCATATGTATTGCATCATTTCTTATTAATATGGTGATATAAACAATGAACTGAAAAAAATATGATTCTTCAGCTGTTCCATAAGGAATGATAGACACCAGCCATGCAAATTTAGTAATTTCCTGGAAACTATACATGTTCACCTTTTAATTTTATCCTGTGAGGATAACCACATATTTTCAGTTATTCTTAAAGTTGGACATTAGAATTTGAAGAATCTTTAGTTATTCAACTTCCTGTACTGATTGCATTTGAAATTTCTCCTTCCCCTATTCTTCCTCCTCCTCCTCCCCCCTTCTTCCCCTGCTTCCTCCTATTCTTCCTCCTCATTCTGTTCCTTAATCCTCCTCTTTTTTCCTCCTCTCTTTGTAGGATAGAGATCACACATCTTAGGCCGGGTCTCTACCACTAAGTTTTACTGCCAAGTCCTATTAGTGCATTTTGGGGCCCCTAAGATTGTGCTAGAGTGTTGAACATCAGGACATTGTAAATGGGAACATTGTAATCATTATTTTTCCTTAGTGAGCGACACATTACTTCTTAAAGCATGTGTGAGGAGGTGTGTCCCCTATTTGATTTTCTGGAATGTGTACAGATAAACTGCAAAGGATTCTGGACTCAGATGTCTGAGAATACGTTAAGTAGTTAGATGTTAGCTTTCCAGGGGATGTTTTTAGAGCCTTTCATATGCTAGCATGCTACGGGTCTTTAAAAGAGCTCTTGCATGAAACATTTCCATAGTTCCTTGGCTGCCTTCTAGAATATGTTAACCCCTGACAGACCTTCTTTTGGTAGGCAAGGGTATGGGTTCACAGTGGTTTGGGTATGCAGGGGTATAAGTACACAGGGGTATGGGTACACAGGGGTATGGGTACACAGGAGTATGGGTACACAGGGTATGGGTACACAGGGGTATGAGGTACCTAGGGGTTTGGGTACACAGACATATGGGTACACAGGGGTATGGGGTACATAGGGATATGGATACATAGAAGTATGGGGTACACAGCGGGTATAGGGTTTACAGTTTGGTACATGATACTGATAGATTTTTCCCCCTTAAAAACTTAAGCATTTCCATTCACCTTTTGAACTCGATGTCACTTATCTTCTTTTCATGACCAAGCTCTGCCTACTTTTTATAGCCAGGGAAAATCCTCTGCTGTTACCCTATTCTCTCCACTCTACCTCATGTGACCACCTTTTCCTGTGGCTTCCATTGTGTTTACAGCTGGGACCAGAGGCGCTGTGTTTCAGATGCTTTCTAATGGTTTAGTCAAATTTCATCTTTCTCCCCAAATTGACTACGAAAGAATTAACAATTAGGATGTTTCTCATACTTCTTTCTCAATGAGTCTGATGTAGTAGATACTCATATACTTGTGGATTAACAAACCCCAGTCTAACTCCTCAGTGTCCTCACCTGCTTTCTGCTTCCTGGATCATCTAGATTCCTCCTAAGATATCTCCTTTTTATTCTCATTTATTTTCTCTGTCTCTTTCTTTTCTCTTTCTGTCTAGCGATTATGTGTGGAAATAGGACCTAGATTATTTGAAACCTTAATTGTCAAGAGCTTATCAGTACGTGTATTACTGCACCGTTTGAATAACTTAGGGCTCAGAACTATAGCTATTTAATATCCCAGTTGCTGTTGGCTCGAGATATGCAAAGTGCTGGGTTGAGGGTGGGGGGTAGAGTGAGGTATTATATAGTTGGATACTCCTTCCCTTTGTTCTCCTTGATAGATTGGAATCTAGATTCAAATACAAACTGCAATGGGCTTTGGATCTGGCCAAAGTGTATCATTCCACTATTACTACACTCTGAAGGTGCAATAACACAAAATGTATTATTAGGCAACCATAGGACCATAGTGCTATACAAAATTGTAGAAGCAATCTTAAGCAGGACCCTGAATTAAAAGGTTGCAAAGCTAAGATCCAGAGATGCTAAATGTCACATCTTGTCATACAGATACAAATAGCCAAGATGAGTTCAGTCCAGTTCCCTTGATTTTGCAGCCCATATTCTTTCCAAAGTACATCTCTCCAGGAGATAAAATAAGAGAAAATTGGCTAAAAGTCTCTAAGGAGGCATTTATAAGGTTCATAAAAGCTTCATAGTAAGAGTTATCACAATCAAATTAGAACAGGCTACCAAGGCAGTCTCCAGGAATATTCTCCCTAGAGAGTTATTAGGATTAGAGTGCTAGCAATTTGGATGTTTTATTAGAATGTTAGCTGGTGAACAAGAAGATAGTTACTAAAGAAACCTCTTCTTAGCTCTTGTACTCTATTGTGTTTTTCTTTTTGCAATTTAAATAAAGGAACTAAAGTAGAACAAAAATTAAGTTTCTTCAGGAGACAAATTATGTTAAATTTCAAGAACAGTTGGATTTCTTATTGGATTAGGTGTGCCAACTTTTTACAGCTGGTTATTTGTATAATATACTGAAACAAGTATTAGTATGCTTCAAAGTGATAAAAAATTTTCTATAGGCCTAACTTTGGACATTCTATGCATAAATATTTTTTTTAAATGCTGCCTCAACAAGTTGAGACAAACTAAATGGCTTACAGTAATACAGTTATGGAATCTTATGGGGCAAAATCATGGTGTTGTCAGGGATAGTTTCCTTAATTTTTTTCCAGCTGCTCATTGGCCTAGTAGGTGGCTAGTGGCTACCCCATCTTCAGAGCAACCAGTGTTCTTCAAGTCCCTTTTCACCCTGCTTTCATGGTCATCTGGCTACTCCATCTCTAATCTCCAGTCTCCAATCTCCATCTCTAGAGTTCCTTAGCACATCTGCAAAGTCCCTTCTTCTTTATGGGGTGATACTCCCAGGGCATTAGGGAATGGAAGTTTTTGGGGGAACATTTGCACAATTGTTACAAACGTCCTTGAAAATGCTTTGAAGAATCTGTCAGGTGGAAATAGCAAACGAAGTTTAATGTTGCTTCTCCTTTAGTTGAGAATCCTATAACTAGTTTTGTGTCTTGAGTGGCATTCTTAGTAATTAGGAATAATTGAAACTTGAAGGCATTAGGAAGTAAAGATATTGATTTAATGAAGGGCTACAGCTCTGATACATAATGTGGTTACAACACTGGCTTTTGCTGCTATGGTATCAGCCTCTTATGTGAGTGTCCATTAGCCATCATCCCTACTTGTGATATAGAATTATTGTTGACTTTCTTCAGAGTTGGCCTTTCCATCCATGGAACTCAATGTTCAATATTACCTCAACAAATCTGAACAGGTTTGCCTTATGATGGTAGTAGAACAGAAAAATGAGAGGAAGTTCACCTGAATCGTATTTGTGGAATGTGCCCTATGGAATAGGCAGTGGGGTACATCTGAAGATGTGAGGATGGAAAGGTGAATTCCCAATGAAGATGACACGGGAGTATAGGAAGAGGGAAGGATGTTCAGGGTATAGTAGTGGTGCAGGATGAGGATTTGTTCTGTTCGTGATCCACACACAGCTTCCTTAGAAAAGAGACCTAGCTAGGCAGGTGTGAGAGCTGGGGAGAAGTGAAAGGAGGCACAGCATGACACAAATGAGTGTGCAACAGCTGTAGGGCCCAGAGACATAAGAAATCTGAGAAAGATGAGTCTTGATTTAAGTACTGTTATTGAATGATATGTATGTATAGGAAAATGTTTACTTAATTTCATTAATTCATTTTTCCCCCAAAGAGGACCTAGAGCTGCTGCTTGACCGGATCAATGATTTGATTGAGTTCCGTATCGCTGCTGTTCTGGAAGAGATGAGCAACACCCCTCTTTGTGAGCTTCCTGGAGAGCAGCCCCTCACCTGCGATGAGTTCCTCCAGATGACCAAGGTTATTAGACTACTGGTACTTTTTATTTTGTTACGATTATTATTTGCTTTTGTTTTTGTGTTGGTCCTGGGACTTGAGCTGATGCCCTGGGCACTGTCCCCCAGCTATTTTTTGCTCAAGGTTAGTGCTCTACCGCGCAAGCCACAGCTATTTGGTGATAATTTGGAGGTCAGAGTCTTATAGACTTTCTTGCCTGGGCTGGCTTTGAACTGTGATCTTCAGAATTCAGCCTCCCAAGTAGCTAGGATTACAGACATGAGCCACCAGGATCTGGCTAAATTATTTTTGCAGTTTGCTTTTCTATAAAGTGCATTTTTTGGAAGCGTACATTAGTTTTATCCCTTGTACTTTGATCACTCTATGGTAGATGTGATCCAAATGAAGAACCTTCTGATAATAATTTGAAAAAAGAGCTGCATCTCAACAGACACTTAGATGTGTAACAATCTCTTTCTTTTAGATCAATAGGAAAGGAACACCTTTCTAATTTATCCAGATTTCATAGAGTAGAGCTATTCAGCTGAGGGGCAGATGGTGAGCTGGGGTTAACTGATGCATAGTTGTTTTGAACAGTTCCTGGATAAGATTCTGTCTTTAAGTGTTTCTGTGGCACAGTTTTGGAGTCATCTCTGAGATCCTTGGGAAAGACTGAACCTAAAGCTTTGTTGCATTTAAATATATTCAAATAGAATCTCATATCAGAGCTCCATTTAACTTTCCTTTTCAGCCATTCTCATGCTTTCTTTCTCCCCAAAGAGCTAATGAACAGACAATCAAAGTGCAGAAATGCATGTGCAGTTTCTGCCCAGTGAAGCCCGTTAACAAAGCCCAAAGTTTTAATTGGGTCTGGCCTTGTAGACATATTCTGCTGAGCGTGAAAAATCTCATATATGCACAAGAAAAGTAGGTGCTCACTTCAAACTGCATCATATACCCAAGGAGTCTAGGCACAGGGAACTACCCTCAGCAAGGAAGTAGGGAGAAACTTTCCCAGTCTAAGCTTTCTTGCATAGCCAAGGGCCAAACTAAGAACCAAAATCCTTTTTAAGGATTTCAATTTCAGGCCTTCTGTCTTTCTGAATGGATGGTAAGCTTCAGTTCACTTTAACTTGTTAATAGTTGAAATGTTGGTCTACCTTTTGTTGGCTTCTCCTGACACCCCAGTAGGTATTTCTGCTTTTTTTTTTTTTGACTGATAGGTTGTAGGGCTTGAGCTTAGGGCCTGGGTGCTGTCCCTGGGCTCTTTTGCTCAAGGATAGTGCTCTACTACTTTGAGCTACAGCTGTACTTCTGTTTATATTCTTTTATCTTGATTAGTTAATTGGAGATAAGAGTCTCCCAGGACTTTTCTGCCTGTGCTAGCTTGAACCACTATCATCAGATCTCAGCCTTCTAAGTAGCTAGGATTACTAGCTTGAGCCATTGACACCTGGACTATTTTTCCTTATTTTTAATGTTGCCTGTCTGTCTAAGAAATCTCTTGGTTTCATTATTGAACAGAAATGCACTTTTCAAAAATTTCAAGGTAAGTTTTAGAATAAGGTAAAAACAAAAAAGTTAACGTTTTCCATTCCAAAATTAAAACAATGGCTCTGAAATTACTGGGTCCCTATTATGCACATTAGCATAAATGTTTGCAAAATATTCCCTTATAATGTTCCAACTCTTGTTTCTGTCATGATGTTCCCATTCTTGTCTCTAATTTTATTTATTTGGGTGTGTTTTCTTCTTTTTTTTTTTTTGGTCAGGTATTCTAAGTGTTTGTCAATTTTGTTAGTTTTTTTTTTTTTTTCAAAGAACCAACTCTTTGTTTTGTTGATTCTATGTTTTTTTTTTTGTCTCTAGTTCATTTATTTATGATTTAATTTTGATTATTTGTTTCCATGTACTGGTTTGGGGTTTGGCTTGTTCCCTCTTTTTCAAGGAGCTTGAGGTACATCATTAAATTGGTGATTTGAGAGCTCTCCTATTTGCTGATGTAGGCACTCAGAGCTATAAATTCTCCTCTTGAGTACTGCTTTTGTTGTGTTCTAGAGCAGCTGGTATTTTGTGTGCTCATTAAAAAAAATTTATAAACATTTGAATTTCCATTATGATCTCTTCAGTGACCCACTGGTCATTCAACAATGTGTTGTTCAGTCTCCATGAGTTCGAGAATTTTCTGTGGTGGCTTTTGGTGTTGAATTCAAATATTATTCTGCTGTGGTCTGACAGGATGCAGGGAATAATTTTAGTATTTCTGAATTTGCACAGATTTTCTTTGTGACCTAAAATGTGATCTATTTTGGAGAATATTCCATAAACTACTGGGAAGAATGTATTCTGATGCTGCTGGGGGAAATATTCTGTAGGTGTCTGTGAAATCTAGTTGGTTAATACAATTATTTTGGTCTGAGATTCCTTTGTTGAGTTTTCACCATGATGATCTAGCCAAAGGCAACAGTGATGTGTTGAAGTCACCAACAATCAATGTGTTTGCATCTATGTGTGTTTTTAGATTAAGTAGTATTAGTTTGATGAAGTTAGGTGCTCCAGCATTTGGTGTATAGATATTTAGAACAGTTATATCCTACTGTAGTAGAGATCCTTTTATTAGTATGTAATGTCCTTCTTCATTTCTACTCATTAATTTTCATTTGAAGTCTATTTTATCTGATATTAGTACTGCTACGTTGGCCTGTTTGTAGGGGTCATTGGCTTGAAAGACTGCATTCTAGCCTTTCAGTTTCAGAATTTTTTTTTTCTGGGGGAGTGGTTGGTTGTGGGACTTGAACTCTGGGCCTGGACACTGTCCCTGAGTGCTTCAGCTCAAGGCTAGTGCTCTACCATTTGAGTCACAGCACCACTTTTGGTTTTCTGGTGGTTTACTGGAGATAAGAGTCTCATGGACTCTCCTGCCCATGCTGGTTTTGAACTGTGATCCTCAGATCTCAGCCTCCTGAGTAGCTAGGATTACAAGCATGAGCCACAGGTGCCTGGTGAATTTTTTTTTTTTCTGGCAAACTATGTCTCTTGAAGACAGCGGATGGATGGGTCTTGATTTTTGATGCAAGTAGTCAATCTATGTTGTTTAATTGGAGAGCTAACTCCATTAATATTGACAGTTAGAACTGAGAGATGTTTGGTAGTTCCTGACATGTTACCCACCTTCTTATGTTTTGTGCCTCATCTTTTTTTTAAAACTATATTTATCTAGTTCTCTGATAAGGCACCTTTTCTCTGCACTATCATGTTTTTGTTGGTTTTCCATATGTAGGGCATTTTTTTTCAGTATCTTCTGTAGTGCTGGTTTAGTGGAGATAAATTGTTTCAGTTTTTCCTTGTTCTAGAAAATTTTTATTTGTCCCTTAGTTATGAATGAGAGCATTGCTGGGTGCAATATTCTCGGTTGGTAGTTGTTTGCTTTTAAGGCATAGCATAATTAATTCCAGGCTTTCTTTGCTATACTGGCCTCAGCTGAGAAATGTAGTTTTTCTGACTGGTTTTCCTTTATAAGTAATTAACCTTTTCTCTCTGACAGCTTTAAGGAACCTTTCATTAGTCTTCATTGATCCTATGTGGATTAATGTGTCCATGAGATGTTCTTTTCTGGTCTGGTGTGTTTGGAGTTCTAAAGGCTTCTTGTATCTGAAAGGGTCAACATTTTGGATGTTGGAAAGTTCTTTGCTAGAATTCTGTCAAACATGTTTCTTATACCTTTAGTTCTTCTCCTTTCTCAATACCTATCAGTCTTTTTTTTTCATTTTGAACACTTTGTAAAATGTGTCTTTTTTATTGTGAAAATACTGTACAGAGGGGCTACAATTACATGGGCAAGATAATGAGTACATTTCTTATCAAACATTGTAGCCTCCTCCTTTGTTTCCCCTACCCATCCCTTCCCATTCTCTCCCTGTCTCCCCCACCCCATCAGTCTTATAGTAGGTCTTTCGTCTGATTGATACTTGAAGTTCAAGCTAAAGAGCTTGTTTCCTGGATTTATTCTGGATAATTGTCTCCTCTTTCTCAATAATATCTAATCTGTCTTTGATTCCTGAGACTCTGTCTTCTACATTATCTATTTTTGCTGTCAAGACTTTCTACTTTGTTTTTTTATTTTCCTGACTTATAATTGATCAGTTTTGATGGCTTCTATCACTTTGTGGAAGCTTTCTTTTAGGTCTTGCATGGATTCCTTTACTGTTTTAACTTGTTTATCTGTGTCTTCTCTCATATCCTTTAGCTGAGGGACTATTTTTTCATTGGTCTCTCATTCCTTTATTTGGAATTTATTTAGCTTTCTGTTGACTCCATGAATTTTTTAGAATAATCTTTGGGGTTCCGGGAAGATGGTGGAGAACAAGCTGGAAGCTAAACAAGCTCTCGCATAGAAAGCAGTTTTAGTGCTCCAGTGAACAGTCCTAAGCCAGAGAATCACATCAAGTGTGCCATCACGGTACAGAGTTAGGCCAGAGAGGGGAAATCCAGGCAAGGAGACAAATTTGAGCACTTGTCAGCAGTTGCAGCGGTGGCAGCGGCCATAGCCACCATACCTGCAACACAGAGAGTCTGGGACAAAGGCTCCAGAGTGGATTCTACTCAACACCAGCAACAACTGACAAAGAGCAGACATCTTCATCCTGCGGTTCACAGACCAGAGACAACCCAGGAACCAAGACTCGGCGTGAGTAGAAGCCTGACGTCCTCACTCCTTCTCAGGGAGCAGAGGAGAGAAGGCCACCTCTCCCCTCCCCACTACCTGAAATCTCCATCTTTGATATTGACAAAGGCCTGGCTGAGCAGCTAGCTCCAACTCAGGCCTTGAAAGAAAACAAGAGTCATTTAGCAGGTCACAGGAACCTAGCCTGACCTGCTAGGCTCAGCTCCACCCAGGGGAAAGTCACCCAGTCCCGGCTGGGCAAGCTCCACCAGCCCCAGGAGTGGCTTTTTTCGCTGGGTAAACAGAGCCAGAGGCTGCCCCTCCCTACAGCAGCCTTGACAATCAATTGAAATTCAGTAAACAGAAACCATGAGAATGGCTCCAAGCTGGGCTCTGTGAGTGTCTCAGAAGCTAGCCCCTCAGGGAAAAGCTACTGTTTGCTGAAAGGCCTCAACTCTACCCAGAACCTAGCCTCATCAAAGTGTCTCCAAACTAGAGGAAACAGATATCTCCTTCTTTTGTGATACTCAAAGCAGATCTCCCTCCCATTGAATTAGCCTGGGAGGAGGATCACAAAATCCTGGGTAAAGCAGAGCATTTTTCTGCCTGCTCAAACAAACTGACTTAAGAAACCAACCAAGCCACAGGAAAATCAAACACCACAGCAGACCAGAGACTCCAACAAGAGACTGATTACCGACACAAGGGAGATACAGGATCTTCCGATCCCTCCCCCCCCCAAAAAAAAAATCAAAGAAGTCTTTTTTTGTACCTTTTATAAAATTTTTTTTCTAAAACATTTTTATTTAACTTTTTAAAAAAATTTGTTTTTATTAACTTTTTTTTCTTCCTCTTATAATTTTTATTTTAGGGGCATATGTGTGTGCTTTTTTTTTTCTTTAAAAATTTTTTTTGTTTAGCTCTACTGACTTTTGATCCTTTTTTTCTTTCCTTCTCATTCTTTTCACTTTTTCTTCTCTTTCGTTCTTCTTTGCATGACTTAATTGCCGTTCTGCTCATCCTCAGATATACCCATAGTCGATTATTAGACCTTATCCCCCATTGTGTACACACTTAATCTAGAAATTTATTACTCAATTCAAAACCTCTTAGACTTAAATTCCTTAATAGCAGAACTACCTCTTTATACCTATATAATATTTTAAGCATTTTTATTTTTAAGTTGTTCTTGTCTCCTTTCTATCCCTCTCCTTCTCTTATCCTATCCATCTTCTCTGAATATTATGTTTTTAATTTACATAATTTTTAAGTGTTTCACTTTTTAATTTTTGTTTTTCTATTTTTTCTTGTCTCATTTTCTTGTTTCTCTTTCTTCATTTTTTTCTCTCTCTACTATCATTCTATCCAACCTATTTCCTGCTTTGAGATTAGGACTTAGTTAACTCTCCCTCTGCCTTTCCACATCCCTCTATTCCTATTTTTACCCACATCTTTCCCTAAACCTAATAATTTCTGGTTTGCCAAATTCTTCTTTGCGGCTTGTAGCCCATTAATACATAGTTGTTTGATGTTGAATAGATATATCTGTTGAACTAGATTGTATCTGCAGACTTTTGACTGTGGAACTACAGACTTTGGTTGATGTTTGCCTTAAGGTAGTGTTCTAGCACAAAACTGGTGTTACTTTCATCCCAAATGGGCAGAGCAAGCCAGAAAAACACAAGAAAAATGGCAAGTCTGGGTATCTCAACTCCCACTCATGATAATCAGGGGACAGAACAGATAATGAATAATCCAGAGGAGAGTTCCCAAATAGCTCTACAAACACTACTGGCAAACATGGTAAATGAAAAGATTGAAAACCTGGAAAGGCGGCTGGGCCTCGCTCCGCCGCGGGGGACGCGGGCCCCACGCGCTCGTCCTCCCTCGCCGGCTGTCCGCGCCATGCCGCGCGGCCATGGACGTCCTGAAGCAGATGGTCAACTTCGGGCCGGGGTCCGCCAAGCTTCGGCGCTCGGTGTTGTTAGAGATACAGAAAGAATTATTAGACTACAAAGGAGTTGGCATTAGCGTCCTTGGGTGGTCTCTCTGAGCTCTTTCACTCAAGGCTAGGGTTCTACCACTTTGAGCCACAGCACCACTTCTGGTTTTCTGGTGGTTAATTGGAGGTTGTTGGGCTTGAACTCCAGGGCTGGGGCGCTGTTACTGAGCCTCTTTGTGCTCAAGAAATGAGCCACAGGTCATCAGATTTCGCTAAAATCATTAACAACACAGAGAATCTTGTGCGAGAATTGTTAGCCGTTCCCGACAACTACAAGGTGATCTTTGTGCAGGGAGGCGGGTCTGGCCAGTTCAGTGCTGTCCCCTTAAACCTGATCGGCCTGAAAGCCGGACGGTGTGCCGACTACATGGTGACCGGAGCCTGGTCGGCCAAGGCCGCTGAGGAGGCCAAGAAGTTTGGGACTGTGAATATCGTCCACCCCAAACTTGGGAGTTACAGGAAAATTCCCGACCCGACTACCTGGAACCTTAACCCCTACGCGTCCTATGTCTATTTCTGCGCCAACGAGACGGTGCACGGCGTGGAATTCGACTTCATCCCTGACGTCAAGGGGGCAGTGCTGGTCTGCGACATGTCTTCTAACTTCCTGTCCAAACCAGTGGATGTTTCCAAGTTTGGTGTGATTTTTGCTGGTGCTCAGAAGAACGTTGGCTCGGCCGGGGTCACGGTGGTGATCATCCGGGATGACCTGCTGGGGTTCTCCCTCAAAGAGTGCCCCTCGGTCCTGGAGTACAAAGTGCAGGCTGGTAACAGCTCACTGTACAACACGCCTCCATGCTTCAGATGCTGGAAGTGAAGATGTGGCTCAGTGGTAGCATGCCAGCCTTGAGTGAAAAAGTTAAACAAGAGCCTGAGGTTCTGAGTTCAAGCCCTAGTTCTGGCAGAAAAAAGGAAGAAAGGAAGGAAGGAGAAAAATCGTTTTCAAGGGACGGGGATCCTGGTGCTCATTTGCTCTGATGCTTCTCGCACCCAGACCGACAGAGTTCTGAGTGATACAGGCTGGTGCCTGCGTGAAGTCTTTTGAGCTCAGCAGGGTTTGACAATGGTTCGGTGAAACCTGTCTCACGGGCAGGTGAACAAAGTCCTGTCCCTCCTCTGCGCTGGACTGTAAGGCCCGCAGGAACCCAGAGCCCTGCCTGTGTCCTGCACACCGAGCAGGGGAAGCCCCTCTCTGAAGAGACGCTGTGGTGTTCTTTTTCTCTTCTGTTCGGTTTGGTGTCTGGAAAGCTGCAGTCAGCATCTATGTCATGGGTGTGGTCCTGGAGTGGATTAAGAACAACGGCGGGCGGCCGCCATGGAGAAGCTGAGTGCCATCAAATCTCAAATGATCTACGAGATCATCGACAACTCTCAAGGCTTCTATGTATGTCCAGTGGAGCCTCGAAGTAGAAGCAAGATGAATATTCCTTTTCGTATTGGCAACGCCAAAGGAGATGACGCATTGGAGAAGCGGTTTCTGGATAAAGCACTTGAACTCAACATGATCTCCTTGAAAGGGCACAGGTCAGTGGGTGGCATCCGGGCTTCTCTGTATAACGCTGTGACGGTTGAAGATGTCGAGAAGCTGGCCACCTTCATGAAAAACTTCTTGGAGATGCATCAGCTATGAATACGCGGAATCAGCCTTTGACCAACGTACAGCGTTTAGAGTAATTTGGGAATGGCTACAGCAACTCTACTGACGCGGTGGTTTGTTTTTCTCTGAATGAACGTACTTGTGATAGAGTCTCCTTTTCAAAGAATAACAGCAAAATAACCAGCTCATGGGACCACTAGCCAATGACTACCTTCATTCTAACTTGAACTGGACGCATTTCAGAAAAAAGCCTTCTTGTTGCTTTTTTAACCAATTCCAGGCTGTTCTGTCTTTGCTGGCACGTCTTTTTCTAGCTAGATCTAGTCTTTGAACTTGCCCAAGCTAAACTCTGCCAGGTGCAGTTAGCTGCAGTTTGAGTCACACAAACTCACCACATGAAGGGTGGGGTTCTCAAGGTGCTGAACATAGAGACAGCGGTGGGTCTCCCCAACTATTGTGGGGGGAGAGAGCATCCCAGCTATTGGTTGAAGTTGGTGTTGACCATTTGTGAGTGTTTTAGGGTTCCAGACAAAGGGAAAAGGGTCGATCTTTTTACTGTTACACTCATAAAGAGATAAAAATGATTTGCTACATAAATGTTGATAGGGTGAGATCTTTTTAAAATCCCAGTTTATATGTCTCAGCCTTTGTATTTCTTATAAAGCCATTCTCAATGATGAACGTAGAGGCTTCTGAGTTTGTTATAGCCCTTTACATCAACATCATAGCTTCTACTAACATCGGATGTGTATGCCCCTCCCCCCATCTTCTCAGCTGCTTCATAGACAGTCCACAAGTTACACCTTCTCCTTTCAGTAGGTGGAAGAAATGGGTTTGTTCCTTGTTTTCCAGTTTTGCCTTGACACTGAACTGTGTTGGACCGACTGGTTTCTATGTAGAGTTTGACAGTTTTGCCATTCTACAGTCTTTCCCCCGTTGTGTATCTGGTGTTGGTATTTCATGTTGACTATGTGAAGAACATTAAAAGTTCTAAATCATTGAAAAAAAAACCTGGAAAGGACTCTGTATGAGCATGATAGGGAGAGAGAGGAGGCAAACCAAAGGTCAATACAAGAATATCATGAGCATGAGGAAGCTACTCAAAGATTGATACAGGAATTGCATGAGCAGCTTGAGAATACTCAAAGAGAAATAAATGAATGGAGTGGATGTGAGGAAGCTAATCAAAGAGTAATACAGGAATTGAGAGAGTAGGATGAGAATACACAAAGATCACTAAAGGCATTTATGGAATCCATAAACAGAGAGCTGAAAGAAGTAAGGGAGAACACAAAGGGAATGCTGAATGGAACTCAACAGAAGGAATGGGAGTCCAAGGAAACCATAACCAATCAACTAAGTGATTTGAGAATAAACACTGAACACTAAATTAAGGAAGTAAAGAAGTTCATACAAGATCTAAAACAAAGCTCCAACAAAGAATTTGAAGTCATCAAAGCAGACCAACTAGAAGGAAAAGAAATAAAAAACAAAGCAGAAAGTCTTGATAGTAGGTTAGACCATGCAGAAGATTGAATTTCGGGGATTGAAGACAGCCTAGATATTATAGAGAAAGAACATACAACCATCCAAGACAAATCCAAGAAATATGATAGATCTATTCAACACTTGGAAGACACCATCGGAAGGCCTAATCTGAGGATAATGGGTGTAGAGGAGCATCTAGAGACAGAAGTTAATGGTCTAGGAAATTTGTTTAGCAGTATCCTAGCAGAGAACTTCCCAAACATGCAAAAAGATAGGCCTATTCAGATACAAGAAGCTTTTAGAACTCCAAATAGACCAGACCAGAACAGGACATCCCACCGTCACATTATAATCCACACAGAATCAATTCAGACTAAGGAAAAGATCCTTAAAGCTGTCAAGGAGAAAAAAATCAACCAACTATAAAGGGAAACCAATTAGAATCACCTCAGATTTCTCAGCAGAGACAATCAAAGCAAGAAGAGCCTGGAATGATGTATGCCATGCCCTAAAGACAAACAACTATCAACCAAGAATACTGTACAAAAGCTAGACTCTCCTTCATAACCGAAGGTCAAATAAAAATCTTCCATAGCAAAGAAAAATTGAAACAATATATCTCCACCAAACCAGCCCTACAAAAGATTCTTAAAGATGTCCTACACATAGAAAACCAACAAGACCACAATAAAGGCCAAGAAACCGCACCCAAACTGAGAATCCAAGAACCATAGGAAGAACCCAGTTGCCTCAGCCCCCAAGAAGGTAGATAAAATGGCAGGAACTCCCAAATACCTCTCAGTCCTATCTCTCAACATTAATGGAGTTACCTCTCCAATTAAGTGACATAGACTGTCTAGTTGGATTAAAAAGCAAGATCCTTCTATCTGCTGCCTTCAGGAGTCACATCTTGCCATAAAAACAAACACATTTTGAATGTGAAAGGCTGGAACAAAATCTACCAAGCAAACGGCCCCCATAAACAGGCAGGAGTTGCAACATAGACTTCAAATTAAAATTAGTTAGAAGAGATAAAGAAGGTTGCTACACACTAATTAAGCGATCTCTCCTTCAGGAGGATATTACAATTCTAAATATCTATTCGTCAAAAACGGAACACCCCAATTTATCGAAGAAACACTACTTTCTCTCAAATCTCATATAGATCCAAAGACATTAATTGTTGGGGACTTTAACACACCACTATCCCCACTAGATAGATCAACTCGGCAAAAACTTAACAGAGAAACCGTAGATCTAAACAACTGCATAGATCAACTAGATTTAACAGACATCTACAGAATATTTCACCCAGCAGCATCAGAATACATGTTTTTCTCAGCAGCACATGGAACATTTTCCAAAATAGACCACATTTTAGGCCGCAAAGCAAACTTGTCTAAATTCAGAAACATTGAAGTTACACCTTGCATTCTCTCAGACCACAAGGAAATAAAATTAGAACTCAACACCAAAAGCCACCAAAGAAAGTCGTGTAACACGTGGAGGCTGAACAACAAACTGCTGAGTCACAAGTGGGTCATGGAAGAGATTAGAAAGGAAATTCAAATGTTCATGATAGTCAACAAAAATGAACACACAGCCTTTTGCCATTTATTTGCTCTCTAGTATTTTTTTCCAGCTCCTCAATGCTCATGAGACTTCTCCAGACTTCATCTAAGAAATCACACCACCAAGGGACAGCTGCTGCTCACTGCCTTCTCTGGGAGGGGACCAAATTCCAGCCTTTTAACCCTATTGTCAATGCCCCTTCTCAGCAGGAAGTAGCCAGAGAGAATCTGTGCCCTATTTCATGATTATTAAAAGGCTGGAAGGTCCACTCCTGGATGGTGAGCAGACTCCACTCTCCTCACAGCAAAGTCTCCACCCAGTACCTGCGTTACCTAGGCAACTGGGACACCTGGAAGAGGTCACATCTGCATCCGCTGAAGTCATCTGAATTTGATGTGGCCACACCTTTCTCCACCCGTACCCTAGATAAGGCATAGCCCAGGCCCATCGCCCTCTCTCTGCTCTCTTTCTGCTCTTTTCTAGCTCTTTCCTCTCTCTTTCCTCTCTTTCCCAGCTCTCTCTCATTCCCAGGCCTTTCCCAGCCACGTGGGGTACCAACCTTGCCTGGTCCCAGCAGGTCTACTGAATAAACCTACCCCTTACCTGAAAAAAAAAAATGAACACACAAATTGCCAGCTCTTCTGGGACACAGCAATGGAAGTACTCAGAGGCAAGTTTATAGCTCTGAGTTCCTACATCAACAAATTGGAGAGATCTGAAGCCAACAATTTAATGAGACATCTGAGCCTCCTTGAAAAAGAACAGCAAGGTAAACCCCAATCAAGTAGATGGAAAGAAATAATTAAAAGTAAACCATAATTAAATGAATTAGAATCCAAAAAACCATAGAAAGAATCAACAAAACAAAGAGTTGGTTCTTCAAAAACATTAACAAAATTGACAGACCCTTAGCAAATCTTATCAGAAAAAGAAGAGAACACACCCAAATAAATAAACTCAGAGATGAGAATGAAAACATCACCACAGAAACAACCAAGATTCACAACATTATAAGGGAACACTTCTCAAACCTTTATACTAATAACTTTGAGAACTTGGCAGAAATGGGCCTTTTCCTAGCAAATATTGACATGCCAAAACTAAACCAAGATGAGTTAAAACATCTTAACAGGCCCATATCAAGCATTGAAATAGAAACAGCAATGAGAAACTTCCCATCTAAGAAAAGCCCAGGACCAGATGGTTTTACAGCGGAATTCTACAAGGCCTTCAAAGCAGAGCTCACACCAATACTCCTCCAACTCTTAAATGAAATTGAAAGAAAGTTTAATACCGAACTCATTTTATGAAGCCATCATAACCCTTATCCCAAAACAGGCAGGGACTCATCAAAGAAAGAGAACTACAGACCCATTTCTTTGATGAACATTGATGCAAAACTTCTCAACAAAATTTTGGCCAATCAACTTCAACAATTCATCCAAAAAATCATACACTATGATCAAACAGGATTCATTTCAGGGATGCAAAGCTGGTTCAATATATGCAAATCATTAATATAATTCATCACATGAACAGGAGCAAGGATATGAACCACATGGTTATCTCAATAGATACAGAAAAAGCATTTGACAAGATCCAACACCCCTTTATGATGAGGGTTCTGGAAAAATTAGGAATCCATGGAACATTCCTCAATACAATAAAGGCTGTATATGACAAACCTACAGCCAGCATTATACTTAATGGTAAAAAACTAAGCCATTTCCTCTTAACTCAGGAATGAGACAAGGATGTCCACTCTCTTCACTTCTCTTCAATCCAGTATTAGAATGCTTAGCTACAGCCATAAGACAAGATATAAACCTAAAGGGGATCCCAATAGGGAAGGAAAAGGAAAACTCACCCTCTTTGCAGATGATATGTTATTGTACTTAAAGAATCTCACAGACTCCACTCCCAAATTTCTCAAGTTGATTCAAAACTTTGGCAAAGTAGCAGGGTATAAAATTAACCCTCAAAAGTCAATGGCTTTTCTATATGCCAACAATGAGAAAAGTGTGGCTGAAATTAGGAAAGCAACTCCATTCATAATAGCCCCACAAAAAATAAAATACCCAGGGATTAACTTAACCAAAGAAGTGGACCTCTATGATGAAAACTTTAAAAACTTGAAAAAGGAAATCAAAAGAGAACTTAGAAAGTGGCAAAACCTCCCATGTTCCTGGATTGGGAAGATCAACATTGTGAAAATGGCAATACTTCTCAAGGCTATCTACAAATTCAGTGTGATACCTATCAATATTCCAACCTCAATCTTCAAGGAAATAGAAGAGGCAATCCAAAAATTCATGTGGAACATTAATAGAAGACCCCAAATAGCACAAACGATCCTTAACAGTAAGAACAGTGCTGGAGGAATGTCAATACCAACTTTCAAGCTCTACTACAAAGCCATAGTAATCAAAACAGCTTGGTACTGGCACAAGAACAGACCTCAGGACCAATGGAATAGAATTGAAAACCCAGAAATGAACCTACAGACCTATAGCCATCTAATTTTCAATAAGGGAGCTAAAAAAATAGAATGGAAGAAAGACAGCCTCTTCAGTAAATGATGCTGGCAAAATTGGTTAACTACTTGCAGAAAACTAAAGCTAGATCCTTATATATCACCCTGCACCAGAATCAATTGCAAATGCATCAAAGACCTTGGAGTCAGAGCAGACACTGAAAACATTACAGGATGGAACAGGAGAAACCCTAGGTCTCCTTGGCACAGGCTGAAATTTTCTTAATAGATACCCAGATTAACAAGAAATCAAAGAAAGGTTGGACAAATGGGATTGCATGAAATTGCAGAGCTTCTGTATGGCAAAGGACATAGCTAGCAAGATCAATAGAAAGTCCACGGATTGGGAGAAGATCTTCACTAGCCATACAACAGACAAGGGTCTCATATCTAAAATATACCTGGAACTCAAATAATTCAGTCCCCCAACAACAAATCTTCAAAGAAACAACTGCCCAATAAATAAGTGGGCTAATGGCCAATAGACACATGAAGAAATGGTCAACCTCCCTAGCCATAAAAGAAATGCAAATCAAAACAACATTGAGATACCACCTTACCCCAGTTAGAATGGCTATAATCAATAACTCTAATAACAACAGATGCTGGAGGGGATGTGGACAGAAGGGAACCTTACTGCATTGTTGGTGGGAGTGTAAACTTGTTCAACCACTTTGGAAAGCAGTATGGAGGTTCCTCAAAAGACTCCACATAGAGCTCCCCTATGATCCAGCAATCCCACTTTGGGGAATTTACCCAAATGATCACAAACAAGGCCACACTAAAGCTACCAGCACGACTGTGTTTATTGCAGCCTTATTTACCATAGCTAAGATATGGAACCCACCCAGATCCCCTCAGTAGATGAATACATCAAGAAAGTGGTATATACACACAATGGAATTTTATGCCTCCATCAGAAAGAATGACATTTCCCCATTTGTTAGGAAATGGAAAGACTTGGAAAAAATTCTATTAAGTGAAGTAATCCAGGCCCAAAGAATCTTCGGTCTCGTGGTTTCCCTTATTTGCAATAACTAGTATATGTCTGAGTCAAGCAGAAAAGGTCAGATAAGTTGATATTAGGGAAATGAACCCTAAGATATGTATTCAAATGTTTTTTTTCTTTCATGCGATTATTTCTAACACATTTATAAGATTATTTCTTTGTTGCTTTGTATGTCACCCCACCATGATATAGCCCCCTGTTTTCACTGTATTTGATGTCTATATAATCTGTGGAGGGGAAGGGAAAAAACAAAGTGTTTAAATAGGGATACAGGTGGACCCATTGCAACATTGAGATGTACAAGTTATGTTGAAAACGAACTTTACAACTTTGGTGGGATGAGGGGGAGGGGGATTCAGTTGGGGGTTGGGGGGAGGATGGGAAGGGATGGGAAGGGGAAACAAAGGAGGAGGCTACAATGCTTGATAAGAAATGTACTCATTATCTTGCCCATGTAATTGTAACCCCTCTGTACAGTATTTTCATAATAATAAAAAAAAAGAAAACGGATTATAAAAAAATGTTTGGTTAGTCTCATCACACTCACAAATTGACTTGTGAAGGCTTTCTATCTTTTCACTAAACATTTATCAGCAGTGTTTTTTAAAACATTTTGAAAAATATCATCTAGTTCTTATTATCTGTTGTATTGCCTGGTTATTTTCTGTTGGAGTTGAGCTTCCTTGACTTGGCATTTTTCTTGTGTTTCTATGGTTGTTTGTTTGGCCTATTTGGAATAAAAATGCACTCAAATCTGAAATCACAGCAGGACATAATATAAAGTCAAAAACAAACACAGCCCTACAATTGCATCAATTTTAAATCAGAGGTTTTAAATCATAGATATGTATTCCGCTATGGAAATATGCTTTCACTTTTGTTTAAGGAGGGTTATTATGGTGCAGAAAAGGAGGTTATATGTATTTGTAGCCAGTGAGAAAATCTATTGTAAGCATCAGGATAAACCAAACAAAACCAATGAGATAACAGGATGAGTGAACTAGACAGAATCAAATGGAAACAAATGTAATCAAACAAATAGACAAACAACAAGAGATCAAAGGAATAAGGACAAGAACAAAAAGAAAGACCAGAAAAAGGAACAAGAATAAAAATAAAATGAAAATAGAAAGAAAAATAAGCAATAAAGAAAGGAAAAAAAGAATATGAGAATACAAAAAAGAAAGGAGAAGGGAAAAGCTAAAAACTTTAAAATAAAAGTAAAAATAAAACAATAAAAAGTTGAATATAGCCGGCATGAACTATGCACACAACACGAATAACTGTAGATGGTATATCTAAGACTAAACAAAACAATAAATACCAAAAGCCAGACACAAGGAAATAAAACAAAACAAGAGCCAAAACAAGCAAACCAAGTTCTCCAGTTTGTTTGGAGGCACCTTGTGTCTACTGATGTCTGATATGCAGTATCTTAGTGGAGTCTCTTGTGTTAGTTGCTGAGATCTGCAACTGTATCTTGTAGCCAAGATCTGGTCTGCACCAGGGGATGGAGCTCCTTATTTCACAGGTAGAAGGGGTC
The DNA here is from genome assembly GCF_024711535.1 of Dipodomys merriami. Taxonomy (NCBI): domain Eukaryota; kingdom Metazoa; phylum Chordata; class Mammalia; order Rodentia; family Heteromyidae; genus Dipodomys; species Dipodomys merriami. Next base: position 8,743,382 of record NW_027204715.1, on the reverse strand, counting down.
TCTGATGTTTGGAGGTTGGATATGTACTACTTAAGTGCAGGGGACTGGGGCATAATTGTATTCTGAAACCTTCTTGAGATAGTGATATGGTTGTTACCTAGATGTCTACTCTCAGTACAACTGGGAAATAGCTAGGTTTTAAAGGCCTGTCTTAGCTCTCCACTAAAACTATGTGTGTAGCCTGGGGCTGGGCCACCACGTGGCTGCCCCACCAAGAAACTCCTCGCTGGTTTCTTCTTAAGCAAGCAGTTCATAATCTTCTTTTTTGGTGTCTATCTCTGTATAATTATAGCTTACCTCGTGGATGTGGAATGCTTAATCCGACCCTAAAACTCTGCTTCTTGGGAGAAGGCTTAGCTTGTTCCTGTTTTCTTTCAGCCATCTTCAGTTGAGAATGATTCATCTGCACTTTTGATTACCACTATGAGTGAATGCTTCCTCTTAAAATTTCAGAATTTATTTATCTGTTGTGCAATTTTTGCTGGAGCATCTATGCTGACCCCAGTGCCCATAAACAAATAAAGCTCTAGTTACCCGCAAAACAAGCAAAAAAGCCAATGGGTAAACATGTCAGGTAGTGATACGTTAATGGAGAAAAAATTAAGAGGGTAATAGAGACACAATGCCTGATATGGCATTGTGATTTTATGATGGTGGTCAAGGATGACTTCTGTGACTCCATTTGACTAGAGGAAGTGACAGAACAAGCCATGTGGCTCTCATTTTTTTTGGGGGGGAGGTCTGGTCTTAGGGCTTGAACTCTGGGTTTGGGCACTGTCCCTAAGCTTTGCTTAACTCTCTACCACTTGAGCACTTGAGCCACTGCTCCACTTTCCTCTAATTGTGATTAATTGAAGATAAATGTCTCACAGACTCTTCTGCTTAGGCTGGCTTCCAACTGTGATTCTCGTATATAAACCTGATGAGTAGCTAAGCTTAGTCATCAGCCACTGGTGCCTGCCTGGCTTCCATGTGATACCTTTGGGGAAGAGCATTCCAGATAGAGGAATGGAAATGTCCAGAAGTGTTTTAATTTGTTATCTGGAAGAAGGTCTTGATTTGAAGTTTATGCCCAGACAAAATCAAATGGAGAGGAAAACAGGGGGCTGGAAGTCATGAAGTCTGGAGAAAGCAGGAGAGGCTGTGAATCAGAACTTAAGATGTGCATGTGTGTTTGAGTGGCAGGAACAATACTCACTGGAACAGAAAGAAGAAATGTTCATGACAAAGGCTGATTTCTCTTCTGGGAAAAGGTACAGGGCTGGTGGTTTGGATGAAGACTACACATCATGGTTCCATTTGCTTTCTGCTATAGAAATCAAGGCTATCCATTGTGTGTTGGGAGAGGATGGCCGAAGACTGGATGTCACAGCTATTGCAGAGCTAAATAGAGGAAAGCATCTCAGGACTATGGTAGCATTAGAACCTTGGTTGAGTTTGGGTCATGAATTCTTGTTACCTTTATTGCCAACACCTGTGTGTGAAAATGGGCAGGGGATCACCTTGACTCTGTGGCATGAGGAATCACAAGCTGATGTTTGATGTGGGAGTTTGATGTTGAGATTCTCTAGTCTGAGTAACCAACAAAGTCTATTATTTCTTAGCTTTATTTTCCTTCTGGGTGTAAATAACTGATTCTGCGTATATCACTTGTCTCTCAGAATATACTTGCCTGTCTAACCAACTACAAAATCCATCACAGTGATCCAAATTATATTAGTTTATAGTTATTCAGTTTCCTTTTTGAGAACTGCAAAATCTCATCAGAGGGAAAGGAATATAGGCGAAGTTAACTAGGAGATGAGTATGGCTTGTCAGCAAAGATGGAGAGGAAAACGTGCTGGCTAAGCAGATTTGTGATATTGGAAGGAAACTTCATGGGCAGAGAAGCTGCTGATGGCTTTCTGAGCTTTTCCTTCCTTGCTAGAGAAGTGGGGTTTTGGTCCATCCACCCGGCTCCCATTGACTACTGGATGGTTGTTTTCCAGGATGCCTGGGGGACTAGCACAAAGGTCCAACTTCACTAAAACCTCACCTGGAGGTTGACTGTGGCATTTCTATGGTTCCTTCTGGGTTCTGAAGAGCTAGATTAGATAAGCAAATATAACACCAGCCTCATCTTGGTTGTTGTTTTTTTGTTGTTGTTGTTTGATTTTTGTTTAGGACCTTTGTGTAAATGGTGCTCAGATACTGCATTTTAAAAGCTCTTTAGTGGAAGAGGCTGTCAATGAGCTAATAAACATGTTGCTGGATGTGGAGGTTCCAGCTAAAGAAGAAAGTGATAAAGCATGCAATCTGAGTAAGGTCGACTCAAAGAACGAAACTTCAGGTGAGACCCAAGGTAATAAAGGTCTTGTTTTTCTAGGGCATTTACTAAAAATATAAAATGTAATTTTCTAATAGTAATCACTTTTACACCTCTATAAACACTGGCTATTTTTTTGTTGTTGTTGTTGTTTTTGTTGGTCATGGGGCTTGACCTCTGGGCCTGGGCGCTGTCCCTCAGCTCTTCAGCTTGAGGCTAGCGCTCTACCATTTGAGCCACAGCGCTACTTCCGGTTTTCTGGTGGTTAATTGGAGATCAGAGTCTCACGGATTTTCCTCCCCTGGCTGGCTTTGAACTGAGATCCTCAGATGTCAGCCTCCTGGAGTAGCTAGGATTGCAGATGTGAGCCACTGGCGGCCGGCAACACTGGCCAATTTTATAATGATATGTATGAATCTGAAATTATGATTATGAGTTTATGTAATGAAGCTAAATGGTTATTTCCTTTTTTTTGGTGTTAGAATCTGCATTCATGTGCTGTACATTGTCCCTCTTTCATATTTGGCTCTCTGTTTGGTTTGTGTAGGTGTTGATGTTTTATTTACCTTATCTGTAAGTAAGATGGATTTTGGATTGAAGTTTTCTGTGAAGTATATGTAGATTAGGATAGACAGGTGAGAATACTGAGAAGTAGCAGAGAATTTATTCTTTCAAGGTGTGAGGGATGTTAACAGGAGACAAAGTTCTAGGCCCCAGGCTGCTGGGGCTCAGTGTAGCTTTTAACTGATAGCTTCTACGTCTTGCCTTGGTTATTTTTTCCTATTGAGGAGAGGCCTCCAACAATCCATCTGGTGTTCAGACTTCCTTTTCTTTCTTTAATGGCTTCACTTTCTAAGAAGCGTGACATTAAACTCATCTATAATTTATCTTAATTTTCTTTATCATGACACAAATCTATCTTTCTCTCTATTTCCCTGTCTATGTCTCTCACCTACTAACAGTGAAAAGAGAAGACGGAAATTCTGATGCCTTGGCCTCCTGCCTGAATGCTGGGACTGGCCCCTTGTCTTTAGCAACAGTCACAAGAAAGAAGAAACAAACTGAGGTGTTAGAGGAAGAAGCCTGTGAGCTGCTTTCTCATTTCAACCATCAAAACATGGATGCGCTTCTGAAAGTTACGAGGAATACGCTAGAGGCTATTCGCAAGCGCATTCAAGCGTCCCACTCAGTTAACTTCAGGGGTAAGGACTGATTAGGTGTAGTGTGTGTGTGTGTGTGTGTGTGTGTGTGTGTGTGTGTGTGTACCCATTCCTGTTAAATTTTCATAATTAAAAATCTACTATTGCCTCCTTGTTAAGGTTAAACATGCACTTTAGTCACCACAATTCTATACAGTGGATGCTCTCATTGCTCACATTAAAACCCAGAAAACGAACATGGTTTAGTTAACATGTTTACAGTTGAGGCAGAGGTAGGAAGATTGTGAGGTTGAGACCAGTCTGGAGCAAGTTAAGGAGATTATATCTTACAAAATAACAACAAAGCTCTCCCCAATCCCCCCCCCCATTAAAAAATAGAATAACAATAGAAACAAAAAGGCTGAACCCATGGTTCAGTTGGTAAGAGTGCTCGTGTAGCAGGCAAGATCCCCTGGCTTTAATCCTCAGTAAAATCGTGCAAACACACACACACACACACACACACACACACACACACACACACACTACAAACTCTACATCATTTTTAATCTTCTGTAGTGAGATAGAAATGTCTGAAACAATTACCTTAATTCATAAAAATGCTTTAAAAAGAAGATACACAGCTGGGCTCTGGTGGCTCACACCTATAATCCTAGTGACTCTGGAGGCTGAGCTCTGAGGATTGTGGTTCAAAGCTAGCTTGGGCAGGACAATCCATGAGATGCTTATCTCCAATTAACCACCTGAAAATCAGTGTGGTACTGTGGCTCAAGTGGTAGAGTGCTTGCCTTGAACTGAAGAGTTCATGGACAGGGCCCAGGCCCAGAGTTCAAGAATGACCAAAAAAAAGTTACACAACTTGGGGAGGGAGTGACTCATGTGGTAGAGTGACTGCCTACTGAGGTCCTGAGTTCAAACTCCAGTACCACCAAAAAGACGCATAGAAGATTGTGTCATTGCCCGATTACTAAGTTAGTAACCTGTCCCATTAAGTGGTGACAGTCATATCACTGTCACATTTTTCTTTTTTTAAAATTTTTATTGTGAAAATACTGTACAGAGGGGTTACAATTATGGGCAAGATAATGAGTACATTTCTTATCAAGCATTGTAGCTTCCTCCTTTGTTTCTCCTCCCCATCCCTTCCCATCCATCCTCCCTTCCCCCCTAATCCCCCCCCCACCACCAAAGTTGTAAAGTTCATTTTCAACATAACGACTTGTACTTCTCATTGTTGCAATGGGTCCACCTGTATCCCTATTTAATGATTTGTTTTTCCCCTTCCCCTCCACAAATTATACCAACATCAAATACAGTGAAAAAAGGGGTTATACTGTGGGGGGAGGGACATAATAAAGCAACAAAGAAATAATCTTATAAATGTGTTAGAAACAATCGCATGAAAGAAAAACACGTTTGAATACATTTTTCAAAGTAGCATCTACTGTGCTATTTGGGTGATATTTCAGCTGTCTTCTTCAGTCCTAATGTTCCATGCTTTCCAGCGGGGTGCAGAAATAATTGTGACACTTCCCAAGTATGCTTCAAAGCTCATGAAATATAGGCACATATTGAAGTTAAAATTTACATTAAAAAATAGTAAAAAAAACTAATTAATTAAAACTGAAAACTAAGAGGATAGAAAGTCTTAGTTATTTTGAATACTGTCATTTAAGGAAGTATCTTTATAAGGTTTAGTTAGAAGTAGATAAACAAACCTAAGAATTTTGGAAGGACATTCTGCTTGGTGGCATGAGTTTTTAAATGGGCCTTTATTAATTGTAAGAGGATCTGTACTGTGTACTTGCATACACGGTTCCCTGATCCAGTCCACCCTCTCTATCAGCATCCTTTTTTTCCCTTTTGGAAACAATGTCAGCAGGGCTCACTCTTTTGTTCTTACAGGTGTGTGCAACGTAGTCTGACCATATTCCTCCTCTTTGATGGCCCTCCTCAGCACTGCCAGTACCTATCCTCAAAAGAACCTATTTCACGTTCCTGTCACTCAGTTTTTTTTTTTTCAGTGTATATTAATTGTACAAAAGAATTTCACCATGGTATTTCACAGTGCACATATTTAAATGATTAGCCTCCTCTTTTACCTCCTTTTTCCCCATTCCCCTGTAGCACCCCTTAATTAACAGCATTCAGTGAGTTTCCTTACACCACCTTCATACATAAGATGTAATTGGATATTACACACCGCCATCATTCTCTTTTCCTTTCCCCCTTTCTCCTCTTCACAGAGTCCCATAATTACAACCGTATTCTGTGTGCACATATGTATGTATTTATCTATGTATTTGTCTATCTTTTAGATATAGATTCCAAATATGAGAGAAAACATTATCTCAAGGTTTTAAATTTTCATTTTACTTGAGACTAGAAGATGGTTCTTTTCATAGACACAGGGGAATTAATACAACTTACCAAATTTCATGCTAAGCATCAAATCACAGGTGCTTCCTAACTTTATATATTATTGGCATTTTTAACTATATAAGGTTATTTCCAGTGATGTTGGTATATTGGTATATTCACACATTTGTATGCATGTATCTTTATTATATACTTATATATCTATCTCCAGATTCAAAAGCCCTCTTGCTATATTTGGTGTTACATTGTAGGGTTGCTTTCTAGAGTGTATACCAACAAACTGTCTCCAGAGCATGACATGATCTTCACTGAACTGTGTTATGTTGAGTAAGACTAGAGCCTTCAATTGTTTTCATTCATTCATTCACTCAATAATATTATGATAGTGTTCAATAAATATTTACCTGATTACATACCTATTATGTGTTGCACTAGACACTTGATTTACATATATTTTGGTTAGAAATGAAGTAATTTCATTTTGAGTTACAAATCTGAATTCTCTCTGATTTCATATTAACTTAGACAGTCATAGTGCATGCAAGATGAAGCCGAATCATCTCCCCATTTTCCGGGCCAGCATCACCCTGGCCATCCCCAATGTGTCCATTGTCCCCACCCTGGAGGACATACAGCAGACACTGAACAAGGCTGTGGAGTGCATCACCAGCGTCCCCAAGGGGGTCAGACAGTGGAGCAGCGAGCTGCTGTCCCAGGTGCGGCTTGGATGGAAACCTTCTGTTTGGAAGCTGTTTCTCGTATGGATAGAGGGAGGCTGAAAATTATCTTTTATGTTGTAGAAAAAGGTGAATGAAAGAAAAATAGCTGCTTTGCGTAATCACGAAGACAGTGATTCTGAGACGGATGTGGGAGAAAATGAAGCTCAAGGTAAATGTTCTTTTAGTTTCTTTTATTTATTTATTTTATTGAAAAAACAGCAACAAAAAACCCTCTTGTTTTCATTTCTTGGAGTTCATTCTGATAAATATTATTTTATATGATCATAGTTTTCTTTTAAATAATGATGTCAAATCAACATTTATAGAGCTTAACTGTATTCCTCTATTTTCTGGTGCAATTCTCAAATCAAGTGGGATTGGAATAATAAGTAAAGAGCCACGTAAGCTGGCCAAGTGTGAAGGTGTGCATAGTTTGAGTTTTCTGCCACCATCACATCTGCATTTATTTTGTCCATCACAGCAGATGCAGCAGCGATTTGGGTCCAATCTGAAGATGAGACTGGGGGGGCTGGGTGGCTCACGCCTGTCATCCTAGCTGCTCAGGAGGCTGAGATCTAAGGATCACAGCTGCTTGTATCACTAGCTACTTAGGAGGCTGAGGTCTGAGGATCAAGTTAGAAGCCAGACAGGGCAGGAAAGACCATGAGATTTTTATCTCCAAGTGACCACCAATAATCCAGAAATGGAGCTGTGACATAAATGTTTAGAGAATCAGCCTTGAGTGAAAAAATTAAGGGACAACACCTAGGCCCTGAGTTTAAGTCCCAGGACCAGCAAAGATACTAGGACAGCCAGAAGGATTTCTATTTCATGGTTGAAAGAGCACAAGGTCATCACTGTGATGAGTGTTTCTTGACATGGAAGAGAGTCTTGACCCACCCCTGAGTGAAAGCCAGTACCTGTGGGGTCTCCCAGCACACCTGAGACTCTGTACATCTGTGTTTCTAGAGCCCCAGGAGAAGGTCTGGGCTGCTAATGCTTCCTCTGGACTGCTTTCTCCAGGATGTCTCTTTCTAATACTACTGCCTCAAGTAGCTTGAAGTTGTATTGTGTTGATGATTGTGAACTTTTATTTTGGCATATGACTTGAGTGATTTTTTCCCCTTTCCTTTTTCTGCCTTCTTCCTCTCCTCCCCTCTCTTTCCCTTTCTCTTTTCCTTTAGCTTTCACCTGTCTCTCTGTCTGTCTCTGTCTATCTCTTTTAGTGAATTTCTCCATCAGGGAAGCTAAAGATAATTTTCGTTGCAACTTTTCTGGAGAGCTTGCAGGTAGATTAATGGATGACAATCCCAAGGAACCCCCTGTCCCCCTCACTCCCAGAGGAGCCCCAAGCCCAGCCTGGCCTCCCTGGGATGGCTGGGGTGCTGGTCTTCATGGCTACAGAGGAGGCAAGACAGCTGGTCTTCAAGGCTGCTGTGGCCATCTAAGGCTAGAGGAGGTTACAGCACACAAACCCTCTGCTGATATGGAGATCTAGCGTGGTTCCGCTGAACAACCACTTCGTGGTTTATTGTAAGCTTTGCTTAATCCATCAATGTTGACGCTGTTCATTTTCCTGCCATTTTTATATGCTTTTATAGAGGAGAATATTTCCTGCATCCTTACTTTGCCATAGCCGAAATCTAATCTTTGCAAAATAACTTTCCATATACTGTTGATGTAAACTTCTTTTCTCTCTCTTTTGCTTAGATACCATTGAGATAGCATCTATAAATTTACCCATTCCAGTGCAAACCAAGAACTATTATAAGAATGTTTCTGACAACAAAGAGATTGTAAAATTAGTCTCTGTGCTTAGCACCGTCATCCACTCCACCAAAAAGGTAGGTGAAGATTCCTTTGGACAGGCACTTCCCTTCCCAGCAGGTGCTTGAGTGAACTTGTTCTGCCTGCAGCCCTCGCTTTCCCTGGTGCTTATAGCGAGCATGCCAGGCATCTTGTGTGTACTCAGCAAACACTTATGCACTGAGCCTCTCCATGGTAGAAGGCAACGGACAGAGGCATTATTCCATTTCCTACTGCAGTCTGTTTAATGTCTTAGATCTTCTCTTAATATAGATGAATCTAACTTTAAAAAATATGTTAAGTTTTAACCCACAAGTCAGACTGATTTTACAATTCTCCTGCAAAAAGTCAGATAGAACATGGCTTGCAGTCCATTGTTTATGTCTGTGTGGTCAGACAACTCAAATGGAAACATATTTTTCCTTGTGAAAGTCAGAGGGGAAAATATTATTACTGTGAAAACAAGCACTAGATATGGATGTAAATTCAGGTTAGTTTTTCTTCCAACATGGTTTTTGTTTTGCCTCAGTTTTTCTCTTTTGGTTTAGGCAAACTTGTTCTTGTAGTCAGAAAGACTTAAAATGCTGAAATCACTTTTTAATTACAAGGCTATGTTCACATTGCATTAAAGCTTGCCAACTCTAATTGTTTCTTAGTTTTGCGTGAATAGTTGTTGCTCAGCAAATACATAATTTCTGTTGCCTAGTTTTTCCAAAGGAAGCTAGATTTGTTTGAACGCACTCTGAATATCTACATATTCTATAACAGTGTGAAGAAATTGTATTTATTTTTAATGTGTTCCTGAGGGAACTGATGTCTTCGCCTTTATGTACATTTAATTTCCTTTTCTTACTATATGGAAGATGCTTGTATTTCACTTTGGCCTAAGGACAATGTTTATGAAATTTTGTAAATAATGACCCAGTCTCTTCCTTCTAGGCTCTAGAATGAATGATAGAATTAAGAAGAGTATCTTTAAATAAGTATCCATATATATTTTCAAGTACCTCAGTAATCATACAAAATACAAACAAAAATAAATCAGTGGTAAGATCTATTAATTCCTTTGAACATAGCCAGCTACTATTAGGGAGACCCAGTATGAAGGGAAGAAGTTGGACTAAATATACCGTGGCAATATAGGTAAGTACAGCTGTTAGTGAGGGGTTTTTCAGTGCTGTGCAGAGTTCAGCATCTGTCTTTCCTGACTTGAGACTCATCAGTGATTCTCTGGGGATTCCAGAGACTGTTCACAATTTCTAATGTGTTGCTGTCTCAATCTTTTATAATCAGACTTTGTTCCCATTTCCTGCTGTGATTTCCTAGTCCTTTCTTTCAGAGTGTCTTCTGCTGTTTTCCTAGGCCTCAAATCCTGGAAGCATGGCCAACATTCTTCTAACTGTAGGCTTAAACCCCTCTGCTGAAGGCTTTCTCTCTCTCTCTTGTGCCAGTACTGGGCTTGATCACAGGGTCTAGGTGCTTTCCCTTAGTATTTTTTTTTCCCTGTTGTTCAAAGCTAAGCCTCTATCACTTGAGCCACTGCTCCACTTCCAGCTTTTTGCTGGTTAATTGGAGATGAGTCTTTCAGATTGGTCTGCCTAGGCTGACACTGGAACTTGAGTCTCGGATTTCAGCCTTCTGAGTATCTAGCGGTTATAGGCATGAGCCAGCTAGTGCCCAGCCAGGATTTATACATTTTTATATGATTCCATGCAATGTCCCAATGGAGTTTGATTCTGGCTATGTTTGGCTGGCCCTTCCCCTCCAGATCCAAGCTCAACCCTTCTCCCTCTGTATAGGAGTCCCTAGATAACACACCACCAGGTTCCAACCGCAGTTTCCCGTGTGTTCAGCCAGTGAGAAAGCATGTGAGTGAAAAAGAGAAAAACACCTCAGTAGTGTTGATTGATGACATTTTATGGCACAATCTTGAGCTGTGCTTTTTGACCTGGGTCCAGCTCTGATCAAAAGGGCCTTGTCCACAAGGATGTTTAGGACTTTTTCTTCTAGTTTCTAAAAACTGTTCACTTCCTTTTTGGTGAGGGATAGGACTGTGACATGGATCCTGCCCCTGAGTTACTGTCCACACCATTGTATATAACCCAATTCGACATCATTCCCAACTCATGCTTAACCATGTCCAATAACGAACCATCTAAAGAACTCCAGGTCAACAACCAGCAGTGGGAAAAGGCTTCCTCGTATCATAATGTCATTTCGGATTTTTCTTTTTCTCCACAAATCTAATGTTATTTGGACTGTAGGAAGTTATTACATCCATGGATCACTTCAAATGCTATAATCACATCTGGCAAAAGGAGAAAGAAGAAGCCATCAGGACGTTTATCATGCAAAACCCTTTGCTTTCTGAATTTGAGTCCCAGATTCTTTATTTCCAAAACCTAGAGCAGGAAATTAATGCTGAGCCAGAGCGCATCTGCGTGGGTGCCATTGCTTTGTATACAGGTTGGTTTGTTGTCTTTTAGACAGTTATATAAATTCGGTGGCATGGTTGTGTCTCTTCCTAGATCAGTATTCCAGAGGGTACTAGCTGTCTTAAAGATTGACTCTTCTTTTATGAGCCTCAAGCTTTAAGACCAATTTGTAGAGTTGTTTTTATTCCCTTCTGTATAATTATTTATTCTGCACTATTTTGGAAACTTTGCTGTCAAACCTTGAAAATAAGGGCTCCAGAGAAAGGGGGATGAATCTGTTGTATTTACAATTAAGATTTACTCTTGGATTATTAGGTAACAACAAATATTTGAGGCTTAACTCTGAGGATTTTGAAATGTAGTTTTAAGCACTTTTAAAATAAATTTTAATTGTATAAAGTAGCTTCAGAAAATGAATTAGTATATAATGATTAGAAAAAGGTTCTTTTTTTCTAGTTTATATTTTATGATTTAGAGGAGTATAAGTGGAAATGCATTTACTTTGAGAGAACAGCACCATTGTCTTTTCATACTGATTCAAGTTTTCTAATGGAACCTGATTTTCACAGCTGACTTGAAATTTGCCCTCACTGCTGAGATAAGAAGTTGGATGATGGTTGTCGGTCGCCACTGTAACCAAAAGTACAGGAGTGAGATGGAAACCATATTTGCACTTGTTGAGGAGTTCAGTAAGAAACTGAATCGTCCAATCAAAGACCTAGATGATATACGGATTGCAATGGCTGCACTGAAAGAGATCAGGGAGCAGCAAATCCATGTTGACTTTCAAGTGGGGCCCATTGAGGTAAACCAGCACCTGCTGTTCATTATAGAGACAGTTCTGTACATTGGATGCCCTTGGCTGACATACTGACCAGATCTGTGCTGGAATTAGGACTGGATACTAAAGTTAAGAACAATAAATCCAATAATAACGATGCTTAGTCTTCACAGGCTGCCTTTCAGGGCCGGGTTCTCTTCCTTTCTAGGTTAGTTCAGGTCCCTAAGAAGAAGGCCTCAGGGGCTAGGAAGGTGGCTCAGTGGTAGAGTGCTTGCCTTGCATGCATGAGGCCCTGGGTTCGATTTCTCAGTACCACATAAGCAAAAAGAAAAAGGCCGGAAGTGGCGCTGTGGCTCAAGTGGTAGAGCGCTAGCCTTGAGCTGAAGAGCTTAGGGATAGCACTCAGGCCGAGTTCAGGGACCACGACCGGACCCAAAAAAAAAAAAAAAAAAAAGAAGAAGAAGGTCTCAGGACACATGAATTATTAAGGGCTGCTCACAAGGGGGTGATCAGGATGAGACTGGGAGGAGAAAGTGAAGTGAGGATGTGTTCTCAGCTGCAGACTGACTTCACCTTGATGCTGTGGGGGTTCCACAGCAGGACGTGTGCCACACAGGTGGTCCCACCTCCAGGCAGAGGAGACTCCCCTTTGTACCCCTAGCGCAGGAGTACAGTGCTGTCACGGTAAGAAGGGTCCATTCAGATGGAGACAGGTTTCCCAGGGAAAAACCAGTGGGGGAAGGGATCCCTCACTGGTAAACAGGACCTGGAAGGGCTGCTAAGATTCTTAATGCCCCTTCATGTCCCAACTCATCCTGTCTTCACTGCACCTCGCTTCCCACACAGGAATCAGGATACAATTTGGGGGCACAGGTATAAGTAGCTTCTATTTCTGTCATGTCTTATAATTTGGAAAATGTATCTAACGTTGCATTTTCTCAGGCACTCCCAAAGATCCCAGAAAACAGCTAGAGAGTTGTTCCATTTTGTAGAGGAAGAAACCAGAGCTGAATGGTTTCTTTACCCATTCAAGCTCTTGTAGTCAGGAAGTAGAAGGAGAGGTCAGGGTGACTTTGCTAGGATGGCAGCTTATTTCATCCTCAGGCCCAGCCCACACCGCCTGTGGATATATGTGTTTGACTTGCAGAAATTAAGTTTTCCCTCTTTTGTGCAGGAATCATATGCTCTACTTAACAAATATGGACTTCTGGTAGTAAAGGAAGAGATGGACAAAGTTGATGCTCTGCGTTATGCCTGGGAGAAGCTGCTTGCCCGGGCCAGTGAAGTCCAGAACGAATTAGTCTCCCTGCAGCCCACTTTCAGGAAGGAGTTGATTAGCACGGTGGAGGTCTTTCTACAGGACTGTCAACAGTTTTATGTGAACTATGACTTGGTATGACTCTGGCTTTCTCCATGTGTGTTTCCAGGGAAATGTGAACAGAAAACACTGTTTAGAATGCTGTGTCAAATTCCTGGGGAAATCTGTAGGCATGGACATTTTATTTTCACTCAGCAACTAGCTCATTCTGAATAATTTCAGGCCAATGTGAGCATGCTGTTCATACTGTATCACTGGTCTCTTACTGAAGTTGTTTAGTATCTTTTCAAATATGTGCAGCTAAGTATTATTCAAATATAAATAGTTTTGCTTTCTCCCATACCATTCCTTAGTTGTGCAAAGGATACATTGTCTGATATGTGTCAAGCAGTGTCCTTCATGCCCAAGAAAATGATGAGCAAAACAGATGACACTGGGCTCCCATTTGAACCATTTATAGGGGCTTTAGTGCAGTCTTCCAATGGAAGTGTGTTATATAATGAGCTTGGTTTCCAGCCAATTATAATATGCTAATTACAATAATGGAGGACAGGGCTCTTATGTCCATTGGTCACTCAGTCCAGTATCTTCAGCTTCTTGAAACAGGTTTTAAAACTATTACAAACATATCAAATCACAAAAGGAATAAAGCTAGAAGAGTCAGTCTGTATAATCACTTAATGGATGAAGGAATACAGAAACCATATATTTATGTTGTCATAATATAAGAAAACCGTGTTGAGATTGTGGTTAATTTTATAAATAGGTTTTATACTGGTGAAATCTATGAACTAATGGTGTTAATATTTTTCTTCAATATTATCAATATGTACTTTCTCCAGAAAAAAGACATCCACATACTATATCTGGTATATTCTGGTATCACCAAAGAGGTAGATAATCAGTATTTTAAATATTCAAGATTTCTTAAGTTATGGGGGCTGTAGTATTAATTTGACTTTATTAGACTGGAAGCATATGGCTAAGCAAATCAGTTTCTCAGTCCCTTCTGATTTTGTTTGTGGCATATTAATGCTAACTTTGATACATAAATCCTGTAAGTTACTGAAAATTTTTTTTTTTTTGTTGGTCATGGGGCTTGAACTCTGGGCCTGGGCACTGTCCCTTAGCAATTCAGCTCAAGGCAACCACAGCGCCACTTCCAGTTTTCTAGTGGTTTATTAGAGATAAGAGTCTCACGGGCTTTCCTGCCTGGGCTGGCTTTGAACCGCAATCCTCAGATCTCAGCCTTCTGAGTAGCTAGGATTACAGGCGTGAGCCACCAGCCCCTGGCTAAGTTACTGAAATTTATTCTTCATTTTGTTTTAAGTTTATTTAAATCTGTTTCAGAATGGCCCAATGGTTGGCAGCTTGAAACCTCAGGAAGCCAGTGATAGACTAACCATGTTTCAGGTAACTGTTTTTGTTCCTAAACAATGTAGATCTCTATTGTGTTTTCAACACCCCTGATTTAGCAAACAGACATAAAAGAATTTTGTAAGATAGCAGATACACTTTCATTGTAAAAATTATGATTCAGTGTAGTTATCATTAGAAGTAGTGTCTATGAATTACTTATACTTATTTCTTATTTAAATGTGATGGGAGTTCATGCTTACTTGTTTATTTGTGGGTCTTTTCTTTTTCTTCCATGTGTATTTATATATTAATTGCTCTGGTGTGTTTTTTATTAGAATCAGTTTGATAACATCTATCGCAAATACATCACCTACAGTGGAGGAGAAGAACTTTTTGGTCTGCCAGTTACTCAGTACCCTCAGCTTCTTGAGATAAAAAAACAGCTAAGTCTTCTACAGAAAATATACAGTTTGTACAACAGTGTCATAGAAACTGTCAATAGTTACCAAGATATTCTATGGTCAGAAGTGAATATTGAAAAAATCAACAACGAACTCTTAGAATTCCAGAACAGGTGAGAAGCCCAATGTTTAGCACATCCAGTGTTAGGGGATTTTTCTCCATGCTTTATCTTTGATAGGCTGCCAAGTTCTCTTTTTATCCCGGATTTTAGGCATGTCTTTGGAAAGCACTTGTCTGGAGAGCACGTCTTGCCACATGGTTGTTAGTTGACCTCACTCTGTATTTTATTTAACATGTCATTTAAACTGGGCCAATCTTGTCAGGCCTTTTGATTTGTGTCTCACCTATCAAACATTTGAAGTTTATGTTAGACAATGTCACAGAGTAAAAGTCAGAACCCTATGGTTAAGAAAAATACCGAAACACTTTCGACCTTATGATTTTCCAACATTGTCTGATAACCTGGATCTAGGGAAAATGAGACATTGTGTGTTTATTAACTGACAGTGTGCCACACAGTGTGCTTTGTCTTGGTAAGGTCTCAAAATGTGTATGTAGAGTTGAAATAAATGAAAAGGCATCTCTGGTCCTTTACAATAATGCTCCTAGGGCTGGAAACACGAAGCAAGTGGTGGAATAACTGCCTACTAAGTATCTTAGTACTGCCAAAACAAAATGAAATAAGACAACACCTTTTCCTAGGTAATTGTTATGAAGGACTGACTGAGCACATCTCTCCTGATTTGGAGGAACAATATCCTGTGACATATACAGTAAATCATATTAACAGATAGTCTCTATCTCATAAGATTTCAAAATGAGACCAGTGTTTGAAAAGACTGTTCTTGACAGAATGCCAGCTTACAATCGTAGGCCTGAGATGCCTGGACAGTCTTAGACCCCAGATACCCGGGCTCCTATCTGGCTGTCCTTTGTGGGTTCCTCTTCACAGGTGTCGGAAGCTGCCCCGGGCACTGAAGGACTGGCAGGCTTTCCTGGACCTGAAGAAGACCATCGATGACTTCAGCGAGTGCTGCCCTCTGCTGGAGTATATGGCCAGTAAGGCCATGATGGAGAGGCACTGGGAGAGAATCACGGCCCTCACTGGCCACCATCTAGATGTGGGGAGTGAAACCTTTAAATTAAGAAATATCATGGAGGCACCTCTTCTGAAATACAAAGAAGAAATCGAGGTAGAGTTGATGGAGTGTGATGTGGTGGGCGATGGGATGGTGACAGGAGATGGATTTTTATAGCATCCCTTTATTAGGGAGCAAACCATGCTTGGCAATCGAAGACTTTCTGTGGCAGTCATTCGTTCTTCAGCTGGTTTATCGAATGCTTGCTGTGGATAAATTCTCTTCTGGGAACAAAACAGATACATTTATGTGCTCACACATCATTGAATGATGAGTATAATTAATCATTGTAAATGAAAGTATAGTTTTGAGCTTGTAGCAGAGAACATTGAAGAAAAAGAATGCTGTGATAAAAGATTTTGTCTTATCTGGGGATGATTCAGGCGGAGACAGTTGGGGGTGCATGAGTAGGAAAGCTGGGGTGCATCTACAAGTCTGGCTAGGTTAGGGGAATATGGCTGCGGGGCACGGGGACAATGATTGACTTTGAGATGGCAGAGAACATTTCAGATGGAGAGCGTGCCATGTGTGAGGCATAGCATGTGTGCTGGAGTATGAAGGAGGGGAGGTGGGGGAGGCCGGGGAAGTGTAGTGCACTTAGTACGTATTACCAGTTTTGGTCTTGAGAGCAAAGACTAGCCATAAGCAAAGACACATTTAGGTTTGCGTTTGTAAAGATCACACTGGTAGGGATGTATGAGAAGAAGTGGGCGAGTACAAGAGGAGGATAATGAGACACCACAGGGCATCATCATGAGCAGTCTGAGAGATAATGGTTTGTTGGAAGAGGGGCGGGAATGAATGAATGAATGAAGATGAGGGGAAAAAGAGATCCAAGGAATGTTCAGGAGGTGAAAGGAGGCAGACTTTCTTGATGGAAGGAATGTGGAAAGCACAGGCAGGGGCTGAGAATGAAGCGTGAATTTCTTGGTGAGAAGTTGGAAGGCTGATTATACATTTTACAGACACCGGTGGTAGTGTCTGGGTCTCAGGGGGGATGGCAAGTTTCCCAGATTGTGGTCTTGATTTTGGGTAGGTGCTGAGCATTTTCCAGGTCTAAACATCCAAGAAGGGGCAATAGCTGAATGGAAGTGGATCTCGTCAGAATCCACTAGGATAAACTCACTCAGAAAGGGAACGAGGTGTGAGGAGCGAGGAGGCAAAGAAAGGGCTGGACTGATGGTCTGGGGAAAGAGGAAGCTCTGGAGGAGACTGAGAGTGACAAGGGATGGGAAGAAATCATCAGGTGTCTCCTGCTTTCTCTCTCTCATGCAGCATTCATTGACTAGAGGTAACAGGAGCAGTGACTTTTTGAGTAATTGAAGTTCAAGATTGAGAAGGTGGTTGTATCTTTTCTGTCCTCTTTTTGACGTAGTTGGGTGGAGACTTGTATACACAAATGCTCTGGGGAGTCATGTATATGTCCATGTATACACACACACACACACACACACACACACACACACACACACACACACACACACACACACACACTCATTGTACCTGGCAGCTGAAGTGTATGGAGCAAATAGTGAATACGGGATCTCTATCCAACTTAGACTCTTACTACCACTTTCATGGGGTACAATGAGAGCTTGCATGTTGACAGGACATCTGCATCAGCGCAGTGAAGGAAAGAGACATTGAACAGAAGCTGAAGCAAGTGGTCAGTGAATGGGACAACAAAACGTTCACGTTTGGCAGCTTTAAAACCCGTGGAGAACTGCTCCTGCGAGGGGACAGTACCGCGGAAGTCATCGCCAGCATGGAGGACAGCCTGATGCTGCTGGGCTCTCTCTTGAGCAACAGGTAAGCGAGCCGCGTGTCCCTTTTTCCTTACGTTTGAGAACCTTAGGAAACATTTCGAGGGAAGTGACTACAAATTCATTGCAGTGCTCCCTTCATCCTACTTGCTCAGAGTTGGCAGCCTTTGGCACAGCACGCTTCACCCTGGTTCTGTTTCACCATCCTCTCATTGGGGATGGGATGTGTCCTTGAGACCGTGGGAGCAGTCGCATTGCATGTAATCAGCCACTTGGATCTCACTGAACGTTGCAGCTTTGCTGCTGACCAGCCTTGCCATGGCCAGCAGCACAACTCCACGTTCCAGTGGGAGCAACGTTCTGCATTCCAGAATATTCCATTCCACTTGGGAAACCTTCTTGTCAGTTCTTTGTTGTGTCCACATTTCAGTGAGATGGCACATTGAACAGAGCTTTGAATGTAATTCCTACAGAGATGGATCGAGTCTCTCACATCTATCTGGCCATTTGATGGTAGTGTCAGCTAACCTGCTACATTTTGGACATGGAAATTATATTCATTAACTTGCACTTAAGCAATGGGATTCCCTCTGCTCTTTCCAAAAGTAGTTGCTGTTCATTAAAATTTCAAATATAGTAATTGTGTAACATGTGAATAACATTGAGATATCAATTCTGCCTTTAATCTACTTCATTCCTTTTAATATGCTTGCCCTTCCTCCCTCCCTCCCTCCCCCTTTCCTTCCTTCTCCTTCCTTCTTTCTTTTTCCTTTGTGACAGTATCACTGAGCCACACATTTAACTCTGTTTGACCTGGTTATTATTTTTTTTTCTTGGGTCCAGTCATGGGGCCTGAACTCTGGGCCTGGGCGCTGTCCCTCAGCTCTTCAGCTCAAGGCTAGCGCTCCACCACTTGAGCCACAGCGCAACTTCCGGCTTTTTTTCTTTTTGCTTATGTAGTGCTGAGGAATCGAACCCAGGGCCTCATGCATGCAAGGCAAGTGCTCTACCACTGAGCCACCTTTCCAGCCCCTGCCCTGGTTATTTTTGAAATGAAGTCTTACTTTCTGTCTGGGTGTGGACCATACTTGTCATCCACCTAATTTATGTTTCCTATTGTAACTGGGATTCCAGGCATGTGTCACCACATCCAGCTTACTCCACTGAGAAAAATGAACAATGGCAACACAAACTGCAGAAATGTGTGGAATATTAATGCAATTACATTAAGAAGACAGAAATTAAAAATTTTGTTCCTATGACTAATATTTGAGAAGACTTTGAGTAGATTTCCTATTCTATAGGGCTTGAGAGATCAGTAAAGGGGTAAGAAAGATGGGAGTCCGCTGCTGTGAGGCTGTGTTGTAGGTCTTTTGTATGGCTAGAGTCCAAAGAGATGCTGCTACATAGCGTTCAACACTACATTGCAGATGCTTGGTTCATTTTTGCTGCACACCACCCAACTTCAGCTCAAGACACTCCACCTTCAACAGATCTAAGCTCTTTACTTTCCTCACTTAAATTAATCATATACACTGTTGATTTGTCTTCCGGGCACCATTTGTTCCTTGGGAGGCGTGTGCTCACAAAATTGAGAGCAGAGGAACACTCATCAGGCCATACACTGATTTAAGCAGCACTGATGATAATGTCATACTAACTGATTGCTTCTCATCCACTGAGCCTGTATAATGTGCATGTAGGAATTGAACATTTTTGTCTTTTAAATCTCTACTGAGATTGAAAAAAAATGATGATTTCATGCTTGGTCAAAGTTACATGCAATACATCTACTAAACAAGGCAAGGTTTGCTGTACAATTATTTTGGAATAAAATTGTTCTTTAGCAACAGAAGCACTGCCTACAAAATTACTCCTAAAAGATAGACGTTTGTAACCTTCTGTTGTAAAAGAAGTCTCAAGGTAGGTGGTTCAAGTTTAAAGATGGGTTCCACTTTATGGTCAGGGGCCTAAGCTTTGACTCATTCTTCCGACCTCATTCTCTACATCACCACTTTTATCCAATACGGTTGCTCATACCTCAGGCTTGTCCACCTCACACACACCAGGTTCGCCTAGGGAACTTTTAGACATCTCCGTGCCTGGGTGGCCAGGGGAGCATCATTTGATTTGGATGCTTCCCAAATGGACAGTGAAAGGCTAGGAACTAATGGTGTGCAGCTCAGGCCTATGACTGCACATGGTAACACAGGGGGCGTGGAAATGCTGTATTTTAGTTGGGTCGCTAGGAGCCTACCGAGAAATGAGGCTTTGTATTAATCAAAAGCGAAAAATGACATTGGGAGGCCTCTAGAAGCTCTGACTCAAAGATCCAAAAGGGAAGACAGATTAACGATAGGAGAGGCAGCAAAGTGGTCATTGGAGTGTACACATGTACGTGCATAAGGTTTTACACAGGCACATAGAGACATAAATGGGTTGGACACAGGTAACTGGAAGTTAGAAAGAGATCCAGAAGAGGCTAACGAAGTTCTGGTGTTATTATCATAGTAGAAACTGGCATTTGTTGTCTAATTCCCATCAGTGACCCTCTAATTGCTTTATATATATATATATATATATATATATATATTTTTTTTTTTTTTTTTGGGTCCGGTCGTGGGGCCTGAACTCTGGGCCTGGGCGCTGTCCCTCAGCTCTTCAGCTCAAGGCGGCTAGCACTCTACCACTTGAGCCACAGCGCCACTTCCGGCTTTTTTCTTTTTGCTTATGTGGTGCTGAGGAATCGAACCCAGGGCCTCAAGCATGCAAGGCAAGCGCTCTACCACTGAGCCACCTTCTCAGCCCCTAATTGCTTTATATTTTATGGAAAACTAGAGACTTCATGAAATAGACAAGAAAGGCTTTAGAGAGAGTATGATTTTCTTGGCCAGAGCTTCCAGGGCTGGGTTGAATTGAATCTCATGCCTGATTTGTTCTTTAGATTAGGAGTCTTTTACTATTCTCTGTGATCTAGTTCAAAATAAAAATTATCTAGACTAAGAGAACCTGGTAAATGGTGATAAAATGTATCACTTGGTAACTAACATTCCTTCAAAAGAGAGCAACATAATTGAAGTTGTAAGAAACAGATTAAAAATAATACCTATCATCATCATCATCATCATCATCATTATCATCATCATTATCATCATCATCATCATTTTGTTAATACTGGAGTTGAATTTTTGTTAATACTGGAGTTGAATTCAGGTCCTTGCACTTAATAGATGGACACTACCACCTGACCCACTCTTTAAGCCCCCCCCTTTAAACCTTATTTGTGTATTTGTTTTGGATAGAGTCTTGTTTTCTGTCTTGGGGTGGGTGTTGGAATAGGATCTTCTTGTCTGCTTCTCTCAGTGGGTGGGATTACATGTATGTGTTTCCCCCACCTGACACTAAAAAAAAAAATCAAGTTAAAAAAAGAATTTTAAATTTGCTAACAGCACTAATACAACCAATACAGCATACTGAACACATTTTTTAAATTTTAGGTACAATATGCCGTTCAAAGCTCAGATTCAGAAATGGGTGCAGTACCTTTCCAACGCCACAGACATCATTGAGAACTGGATGACTGTACAAAACTTGTGGATTTATCTAGAAGCTGTCTTTGTGGGAGGAGACATTGCCAAGCAGCTGCCCAAGGTCTGGGATTTTGTTTATGATTTCATCAGATTCTCCAAATAGAAAAAAAAATCTAGGAACATCGCCTCTTTAAGAAAGCGGTAGCATTTTAATCTATTGAGCCTCTCCCCTCATCATTTTATTTTTGAAGCTCGTTCTTTTAATATTCAAAGGAATTGTGGGAAGGAAAAGGTGACTATCAGAGAGTAAGACTGCTATAAAACTGCAATGTTTGCTGAAGAATCCAGAGCTTAAAGAAACAAAAGGATGAATTCCTGTGTAATTGATATGCTTCGGCAGATAATTTGAAGGTAGAATTGGGAACAGTGTGGAATTATGGCATAGTTATCTTGACAATGGTTGGATAATTTCTTCTTTTATTACTGACATTTTAAAATAATGTATGCTCAGTTATATCTGTACTGTAAAATTAAGGGGTGGAGGAAAGCTGCAGGAAAATGTTCTAACACAAAGGCCTTTTTCTCAAGAAACTGGCTATATTTTTCTCATCAAATTGTAATTATCTTGTTAGGTATACATGGGCATATTTTGAGATTTTAAAGAGATTTTAAACACATCTCAAGAACTCTTATTCAATTACTACAAGTTGTTTGTTAAATTGTAACATTTGAGCAATCTCTTTGAGTTAGGGGGCATGATTACGCTGCATGAATGTTCTCTTACTTTAGTCCTCATAGCTTTCCCTTTGGTTAGTTTGAAGTTTGACTGAAGTAGGCAGATCTCTTAATCATTTGTAAACCAGACTCATTTTTTGGCCAGCAGTATTCACACAGTAATTTTTTTTAGTATTTATTCATTTTTGCTTGTATATTTGCACATGCTTTTCTTCTTGGGAGAAGAAGATTGGGCTTAATGGAAACTTCCACATGGACTATTTAAGGATCAAAGTGGAGCTTCTTGCTCTCATATCTGGTTATATATACATATATATAAAATATATATACTTTGTAATACAAATAAAATTTTAAATAAAATGTGTTATTCATATCCTTTCAAAATAATATGTAAATTTTCTACTTTTCTAGAAAAAATAATTTTTTGCAATATTAGTTATTTCTATAATTTATTTTATGCCAATGTTATTATTAATATTTTTTTGCCAATCAGCAACAATATTGTGGTCAGGGTAAAAACTTTGAAAATAGAAAATTCACCCCATTTAGAGATACTCCCTGAAACCAATGGGAAATGTCATTTCCTCCTGAGTTATCCTTATTATATCTGTTTCCTGTTTTTACTTAACACAACGGCAGTGACAGGGTTGAGCTAGAGATTGTCACTTACAAGGGGATGATATGCTACAGAAGACCCAAGAAGGATAGAGCATGTGGTCATCATGCATCTATAGCATGGAAATCTGGCTTGGTTAGGCCTCTGGTCTCAGCTAGTGATTTAAGAGTGCTTTGCTCTCAAGAGGGCAGAGAGGTGCAGATGTGCTGTTACTTTGTTTTCTCTTAGGAAGCCAAGCGCTTTTCCAATATAGACAAATCTTGGGTGAAGATTATGACTCGGGCACATGAGATGCCAACTGTGGTTCAGTGTTGTGTCGGAGATGAAACCATGGGACAGCTATTACCACACTTGTTGGAGCAACTGGAGATATGCCAGAAATCCCTTACTGGGTACGTTCACTTGAAGGTCTGGGGTCCTGGAGACAACAGGGGAAGCAGGGAGAATTGTTAGCATTTGTCCAATTTGTTTTGTTTACTAAGGTTTACTTCCTGTGTAAAGGGCTTGAAGAGATAAAATTGAGCCTTCTAAGCCTTATATTCTCACTGAATGCTTAACTATATTTGTACTCTTATAAGGAAGTGGTCCAAAATACATTTTTTAAAGAAAAATAGACTCTGAAGTATTAGTGATTTTGATCAGCTTACCATATTAAGTCAAATAATATAGTGAAGGTCATGTGGCAAAAAGTTTGTTTTTAATGTTTCACACTGTGCCATTTTTTAAAACCATGATGTTTACTTAGCATGGCCAACTGTGTTGTAGGGACCATTGGAGATTCATGCTCCTAGGTTCCAGATGGAGGACCGATGGGCAGGAATCACTGGGGAGGGTGCGGGTTCAGTCACCACTGAAAACCTTGCTGAGGGATCATCCATAGCCTGTCCACAGCAAGGATAGCTGCACATCCCTTAATTCCTCATCCCTCATCTGCTGCCATAGACAGACAGACAGACAGACAGACACACACACACACAAACACATGCATGCCTGCATGCACATAGACATACACCTCCATCTTTCTATTGCTTTATTCTTCTTACTATGCACATATCTTACTATATCACTTGACATTTTTGCACTGTTCCATAACTCTTCAGAGACAGTCTACTGTAAAATTGTCTTCTTCTTCTTCCTCCTCCTCCTCCTCCTCCTCCTCCTCTTCCTCCTCCTCCTCCTCTTCTTGCTCTTCCTTCTTTTTTGTCTTTTGATTCTGTTACCAGAGGTTTCATGTAAGTCCAGTGTAAACACTTGACTTGTCTCATTTACATAAAAAATATACTGTCCCATGCTATTGAAAACCAGCATAGACGGGCAGCATTTTCATGCTGCTCAATCATAATTCATGTGGAAGTTAAGTGCAAACATGTCCATGGTTTCCTTTTCTTATCATAGAGATGGTATTCCTACGTGTCTCCTCCCAGCCTGGTCTGCCTGGATAAAAACACTCCGCACTTCCTAGGACTCAGAGCAGACTGTTTCAAGGAGGATAAGAAATAAGGAATAAAACTTCACAGGGAAGTTATTAAGAATAAAAATCAAAGTTATACAAGATTGCGATTTTTAAAGAAATAAAACTAAGAAAAGAAAAACCTATGACCAAATTAAACTTTGTAGCACAAAAGTAAGAGTAAGAAAACAAGAGGTAGAAGAGAATACTCCTTGGTCGGTCTCTGCTTTTTAATCCCGTCTCCTCTCTGTTTTGAGGACAGCCTGCATTTTTTTTTTTTTTTTTACAAAATAAATAGATGCACCTGCCACAGGGGCTAGTGATGATGGTTCTTGTGCCTCATGGCTGAGAGTTAGAGGATTATTTACAGCTCCCCACGACCCCTGCCAAGGTTCATTCACCATCATGAGAGCAGACATGGCCATTTCTTCTACAAATTCCTCACTTAGTATGAGTTTTCCCTTAAGTCTCCTTTTTTTCCTTTGCCTTCTTTTTTGGGAAAAAGCCCTCTTTTTTTTTCTTGAAGAATTTAGCTTTTGCCCCAGCCTGTGCAGGCTGCTCAGCCACACGAGGCCAGAATTCAATTCTAGAACCTCGCCCATCCTCGCATGTGTGTGGAGAAGTTCCCATCAAGCTCTGGTTTCTGATGCACTGAGTCCCTTAGGAAAAAGCATGTTCCTAGGACGAGAATTCTGCTATGATATTGGGATGATTAGTAATACTAATAACAAGAAAACATAGAAATGTGAGACACCCCCCAAATTTAAAACCACCAGTAAAATTTCAGAAAGCTATGATAATGACAATCACCGTAAGGCTGGGTGTCATGGTGCACCTGTAGTTTCAGCCCCTTGGCAGGCTGAGGCAGGAGAATTGCTTTGTCTTGACAAGAGGATGACAGCCTGTTCCAAAACATGAGAGCAAAGCAAACCAAAAGAGAACAATAAAGTTTAGGAAACAAAACAGAATGTAAAGACAACACAAAGAAGGTTTAAATTAAAATTCAAACAATGAAAAAAATCCCTCACACCTAAAAAAATATGGCCATGAAAATGAGGACAAAATATAGCATAAAGTGAAGATGGAGAGGTATAAATAGGAAAATCATTGCAGCCTGAGGGACTGCTTTAGCATCAAGCAAATGTACACTAGTCCACTGGAAGCAGCTCAGTGGCAGGTATGTGCTCTGCCTTGTGGTAGCTCCTGGGAGTTAGGGACCCTTATGAGGTTCATCCATCTCTGGATTCCACTTCTGTTCCTATGATGTGCTTATTCAATTTTCTTTTAAGATGTTTGCGATATTATGTGGGTTTTTGCTATACAAAGATCACACCAAACACTCTGTGTCTATTTTATTGTGTTCTCTACAAAAGAAATACAAGATGTTTTATATGTTAGGTTTGACAAAATTCCTGATGAACCAAAGGCATCAAATCATGTGGGAAAATCAGATTGTTGCACAATTTCTCCTTTCATCCAGGTTTATTAATTTTGAGAAAGGTCAGCTTTGTGTTATTTATAAACATGTATTCTTTTCTTCCCTGTTTAGGTATTTGGAGAAAAAACGAGTTTGCTTTCCTCGGTTCTTCTTTGTCTCAGATCCTGCTCTTCTGGAGATTTTGGGGCAGGCTTCGGACTCCCACACAATCCAGGCTCATTTGCTGAATGTATTTGACAACATTAAAACTGTCAAGTTTCACGACAAGGTCTGCCCCATTCGAATTGCTGGCTACCATCTTGAAGCTACTCCAATGCTCTATTTATAAACGATTACTTCGTTGTCCTTACTGCTGGGCTCCTGACTAAAACAAACTTTGGGGGCTAACTTTACCTTCAGAACCATATGGTCTCTTATCATCCAAGGTGTACATTTGAATGTCAATAATAGTTTGAATGGCATCAAGATTGCATGGTGTGTGGCATCCATGAATTTATAAGCCAGTTAACTACTTAGAAAGTTAATAAGACAAATCAACTGCTTACAATGTTGCACCTGAAACAGAATTTCTGTAGGGATTAATTGCTTTTGTCATGCTTTTGGCATGCTTTCTTAAATCTCCTTCATTATTTTATTTTATTTTGATTCATACTACTACTGTATTTTTAATACCATGGGATTGTATGGGATGGAAAGGAAGTCATTCAACTGGGAGAATAATCTTACAGCTGGATTTTGTTTGCTCTATTCTTCCACCCAAATCCTTAGCAAAGTGACCCATCTCTTCTAGCATTGTATTCAGTTACTTAGTACCTCATATAAACCCTTAGTAACATCAATTTATCCATGATTGCATGTAATTTAGTTTATAGAGTAACTACTACATGTCAGATGTTGTGTTTGTTAATGGGAATACACAGGCACAGGGACTCGTGGTCTGGTGGAAGAGACAGTGAGGTAAACAAATGGAGTGTCTGGAGTGCAGGTAGCGCAGTGGCAGACCTACTGCATTCTAAGCAGTTAAGAACTAGTCTTTAAAAGCCAGACGCTGGTGGCTCACATCTGTAATCCTAGCTACTCAAGAAGGCTGAGATCTGAGGATCATGGTTCAAAGCCAGCAGGAAAGTCTATGAGACTCTTATCTCCAATTAACCGCTCAGAAAACCAGAAGTGGTGCAGTGGCTCTAGTGATGGAGAGCTAGCCATGAGCTGAAGAGGTGAGGGACAGCATTCAGGCCCAGAGTTCAAGCCCCATGATTGACCAAAAAAAAAAAAAAAAAAAAAAAAAGAACTAGTCATTGTGGTTGAATGTGAAAGAATGTGCAAGAATGAAGCTTGTCCTGATGTTTTAAGAAAGAATGGATCATACTCAACACTGAAGTCATTTTTATGCAGTGTGACATTGAAATTTGGCAGTTAAATCACTAACAATTTTGGATGTGAATAATTATGATGCTGCTTAAATTCAGCACAAGTCAGATAGGGAGACCTATCAGGAAACCTTCACTTGATGATGGGGTGACAGGCTTTTGTCTTTCCTTTACTTACCATATGATTACAAGAACCAGGTAGGAGAAGGGGGAGATCTTGGTTTTGTGAGTCTTGAACCTTACAAAATTATAGAGATGAACATTGTTAAAAAAACATGGAAAGTATCTATGTTGGTGAGAAGCCCTGAAACTTAAGATCCATCAGCTTCTTGCTAAGCACTTCTGTCTAGAACTGAGGAAGACATTATTAGCACAGTACTAAGTTTGAGCCCCAAAGAAAAAGATTCCTTTTCATCAAATAGCAGAAACAAATGTTCATATTTATTTAATAAGTTGTGTTATTTTTGTTGAATTTCTGCAAACAGTGTGAGGCTGGTAGGAGAGCAGGGCATGTGTGATTTTTAAAGACCAGATGGGAGCAAGAAATGTATTCTCAGCACTGCATGAAAGAGAACCAGTAGAACCTGAGTCTTGTTACTTGAAATACTATGCCCTTCTCCTCATGCCTTTCTGCGTAGAGACTGAATGCAATGGCCAGGCAGGGAGTGTATTTGATGAGAAAACATTGGCTGTGAGATCAGGCTCTAATTTGGCACAGAGCTGGAATTACTATGTAATTGCTTTGTCCTCCTCAACTGGATTGACCAGGTTGTTTTAATGTCAACTGGCTAATTCTGTGTTGGATATAGGCTCATTTCAATTTTTTTTTGGGGGGGCCGGTGCTGGGCTTGAACTCTGGGCCTGGGTGATAGCTCTACCGCAGTGCCACTTCTGGCTTTTTTGAGTAGTTTATAAAAGTCTCATGGAGTTTCCTGTCCAGGCTGGCTTCGAACCACAATCCTCAGATCTCATCCTCCTGAGTAGCTAGGATTATAGGCATAAGCCACCGGTATCCAGCTACCATTTCTATTTAAAAAATTTTTCTTTATCCATTTATTATTTATCTTTTAGAGAACAGATTTTCTCCCTTAGGCTATGGATTGTTTGTGACTCCATTATAGATTTCATGGCTAACTTTTGATGTTTTGAAAATCACTTTGCATCAAGTTTTGCCTTTTATTTTATGATCGGTACTTTAACTTTCCTTAAAAAGTTCTGAATACATAGTGAAAGCAGGGGTTAAACTGTGGGGGAGGGACATACAAAGCAACAAAGAGATAATCTTATAAATGTGTTAGAAACACATGCATGAAAGAAAAAAACATTAAAATACATATCTAAGGGTTCAACCTGTTGCAACAATGAGAAGTACAAGTTGTCATGTCCAAAACGAGCTTTACAATGTCGGTGCGGGGAGGGGGGAAAGGGGGGTGAAGGAGAAGGATTGGGATGGGGGGAGGGGGGAGGCTGGGAAGGGATGTGAAGGGTAAACAAAGGAGGAGGCTGCAATGCTTGGTAAGAAATGTACGCATTATCCTGCCCATGTAATTGTAACTCCTCTGTACAGTATGTTCACAAATAAAATAAAATAAAATTAAAAAAAAGTTCTGAATACAGATTTTTTTTCCCTCCCATCTTCTGACACAGATCTATGACCGAATCTTGTCAGTTTCCTCACGAGAGGGCGAGACGATAGACTTGGAAAAACCTGTCATGGCCGAGGGCAATGTGGAAGTGTGGCTCAATACGCTCTTGGAGGAGTCCCAGGCTTCATTGCACCGAGTGATTCGTCAGGCAGCTGCAAATATTCAAGAAATGGGTTTCCAGTTGATTGAATTTCTCTCTTCTTTCCCTGCTCAGGTCAGTGTTTTGAAATTGGAAAGTATTTTCTATAAAATAGTCATCTTAAATCGCAGATATCACCTCTGGTGAACTTCATGGTGGCCTAATTTAACTCTGGACTAATTTTACAATTGTCATAATTTATTAAATATGGATAAACTTAAAAGACTTTAATTAGAATTATTTGGATAAACACACACATATATTACATATAGGCTTAACTATTCATTTGGGTTGTCCTGACCTTGACCTATTTTTTCCAACTTAAGACAGGGAACAAACTGGGCGCTGGTGGCTCATACTAGCTACTCTGGAGGCTGAGATCTGAGGATCGATCTCAGCTCAAAGCCAACCTGGGCAGGAAAGTCTGTGAGACTCTTATCTCCAATAAACTACTCAGAAAAAGCTCTGTGGTTCAAGTGGTAGAACACTAACATTGAGAAAAAGAATCTTGGGCCCTGATATCAAGCCCCAGAACCGGTACCAAACCCCTCCCCACCCAAACACACACACACACACACACCCAAACACACACACACACACACACACACACACACACACAAACTAACAGGGAACAGTGTTTTCTTAGTCTTTTTGATCAGTAAAGATATTGTAAATATTTTTTTTTTTTTGGATTTTTTTTTTTTTTGTCAGTCCTGAGGCTTGAACTCTGGGCCTGGGCGCTGTCCCTCAGCTCTTCAGCTCAAGGCTAGCACTCTCCCACTTGAACCACAGTGCCACTTCCAGCTTTTTCTGTTTATGTGGTGCTGAGGAATTGAACCCAGGGCCTCATGCATGTGAGGCAAGTACTCTACCACTGAGCTACCTTCCCAGTCCCATGAATATCTTTTATGTATAAGCATTGTGGTAGTTTGGGAAAAGTCAGTTTAAGACATACTTTTTACCTGCAAATAACTTTTAAAATCTATTCTAGAGAGAAATGTGAGTTAAAGATAGCTGATTTAAAATTATAAGATAAAACTTACAGTGACATCATAGGGCTTTTTATATTTAATTGCCAGGTAAGTAATACAAATAGAGTTTCCATGGGTTTTAAAATGAGGATTAAAATGATGTACTCGTCACTACATTTACATAATAATTATAATTCTTCATTATGCTATAATGTCTACCTTACTATGCAATACGTAAATATGCCATATATACCTTATTAAACTTTCCATAAGGTTGGATTATTGGGAATTCAAATGATATGGACCCGAGATTCAGAAGAAGCCCTTAGAAGTGCCAAGTTTGATAAAAAAATCATGCAGAAAACCAATCAATCTTTCTTGGAACTACTAAATACACTGATTGACATCACCACAAAGGACCTGAGCTCCATGGAGCGAGTGAAATATGAGACTTTGATTACTATTCATGTGCACCAAAGGGATATCTTTGATGAGTTGGTAAGTCCTTGATAAATGCACTGGCATATACAAAAAAGAAATAAACAACCCACACTAGACACTGTCCATGTTTACTCACTGGAATTAGGTTGACTGAATTCAAGGAAAAGGTTAAATTCAGGCAGAGGCATCTTTCTGATCTGAGCTTGTTTTCCAGGCTTTCTTTTCAACTTTAAATCAAATGATCTATACTGTGTTACTGAAGCACAGTAGGTTAGGCTGCACTTACAAGTTCTCTGTGTGATAATCTGAAATGCTAAAATGTCACGTGGCAGCCTGAGATGTTTCCATTTGTCTTGTGCTTTTAGTTATTGGTGGAAAATCACTAATTTCTTACTATATTCCTGCTGTATGCTAACTAGTATTGCTAGTAGAGCTTGTTAAGTTTTCTTTTAGGGATTTCTATAAATCCCATCCTATAGGTCTTTCTACAGATTATGTCACTGATTATAAAGTAGGCTTTCTTAATATAGCTTGTGACCTTCAGGTCTTGTGCAGGATTTCTTCCTTGAAGGAGACAGTGTGGTAGAAGGGAGGGCTGGGAAGTTACAGAAGTGTGAAATGTGAAAAGAAATGAAATTTGCCTTCTGCTGTGAAATACAACATTAGATAAGAGGCTAGACCTCTTACTTTCATAATAATTTTCTGGATTGTGTCTCAACCCCATTATGTAAAAAAGATTATGAAAGATTGGTGCTGATGGAATGGAAGTAAAAAGACAGCACATTCAAGCTCCTTTGTGCTAATCTCCTCTCTTAATAGTTAAGCACACAGTTTGCCTCTCAGAAATAAAGGGCTCAGGGTAATTTCAGATTTCTTATTTGTCAAGAAAAATGGTTAGAATGGCTTAAAATTTTGGTTTAAAAATGTAGACAAAGGCATTGCTTGAGCAATAATGCACTGCCATTTAGACATTCAAAGTCTTGGTGTGCTACAAGTTCATAGGAAAAAATAATTAAAAGATTAAAAAACAATTCAGTAGTGAGCATTGTCATAATCTTAATAGTTTTTTTTCCTAATGACATTGTCTAGTTCTTTTTTATGTCCTAACATGCTTTCTACAGACTGTATTTTGTGGACTATGTATTTGTGGGATTGTATTTTAAATGTTCTGATTTTGGGCATTAAGGGGTGTACTGTAAAAAAACAAAAAACAAAAAACAAGTCTTACCCTTAACGTAGGCCATTTAAATTGGTGGGGCACAATTAATTCTGCTGGGTTTTCCTTTACCAATGTCTTCTGAACTTTCTTTGTTGATCAATGACTGAATAGGCTAGATGATGATAATTGATGTGTCTGACTTATTGGGTAGTCTTTTACTTCCATTAAAAATTAAATATTTATTCAAAGAGGTTACAATTCCATAAGTCAGGCTATGAGTATAATACATGTTGATCAATGTCACACCTTCCATTCTTCTCTCCCATTCCTCCCACCCCCCATACCTATGCTCAAGTTACAGAGTTCAATTTTTACATAATATACATCGAATATAATGACTGTACTTTATGATCTGCATAAATAAATGTTAATGCCTATGGAATAAATGATTCCCATCTCAATTTTAACCTATACCTTTTGCATTTCAGTGTCATCTGCATGTCAAGAGCCCTACAGACTTTGAGTGGTTGAAACAGTGCAGGTTTTACTTTAATGAAGACTCTGACAAGATGAACATCCACATCACAGATGTGGCTTTCATATACCAGAATGAATTTTTAGGCTGCACTGACAGGCTTGTCATAACTCCACTCACAGACAGGTGATGGAAAGATTCTGTGATTTCAAACCTTCTTCTCACCTCTCATCCAAGAGTTTTATTCTCTTAGGTTGTGTGGAGGGAAGGCATTAGCTTCATGTCTCTGTAGGGCTTGGAAACTCTTTCCTAACAAAGCGTTTGCAAGTCCTTGTTTCTGGTTCCCACCTGTCTTCACATAGGATTTATGCTGGTGTTCGTAATAGACCTGGCCCCCTCCGCCTCAGTTTTACAGAGGCAAAGTGTAAATGCCTCTGTGGATGTTCAACAGGCAAGAAAGGCAGCTAATGGCGGTATGTCACTAGGTGTAGATCACAGTGGGCCTTGAAGGCTTCATTAGTTACTGCACTCCTTCCCAAAGAGACAGGTAGAAATGGGGTAACAGTGCAGGTGAGAGCATGCTTCTCAGTGGCTGGCACACAGGAAGTTCACTTCTGCTCCTTGCCTGTCATTTACCAGAGCCCCATCGTACCTCCCTGGACTCCACCATGTCTATAGCATGAACTGGGCAGCCCCCTAGGTCCCTTCCAGGATTAGAAGTCAGTACTTCACTTAGTCTAATTTGACCTTTGTGATGTCAGCCACATTATATGTTCTCTGTTAAGAAATCCACTAAATACTTATTATAACTGTTTGGCTTGATTTAATCATTCTGCATTGTATGCATATAGCGAAGTATGGTTGTACTCTTTGAAGGCACACACTTAATGATTTGTCAATAATATTAGTTTAAAACTGTGAAGAGCTCCCAAGCAGGAATTGCCTTTGAGATAGAGGACAATTACCCCAGCTCCTTCCTTCTAAAGCACCACCATGTCCTTCCCTTCCTTTCCTTCCTGAAGGCCAGTCCTGGGGCTTGAACTCAGGGCCAGAGTGCTCTCCCTGACCTTTTTTTCATCAATACTAGATGCTGTAACATTGAGCCACAGCTCTACTTCTGGTTCTTTCAGTAGTTTATTGGAGATAGGAGTCTCACAGATTTTCCTGCCTGGGTTGGCCTCAAACAGTGATTCTTAGATCTCAGCCTCCTGAGTAGTTCGGATTACAGTGATTGTCTTTTAACTAATTTCCCTGTCCATTATTGCCCTCCACAGTGTAGGCTCCGGTCATGCACCGGAACGTGAGTCTTACCTTGTCAGTTCTTATCCCCAGCCCTCAATTGAGGTTCCACCTCATACAAAGCAGAAGCTAGCATCTTTATAGACTAGCAGGCCTGGTGTGAGCTGGCCCCTGTACATTCTTTTCCTTTTCTCTTTCAGTTCCAGACACCTGCTCCTTAGCTATTCCTTAAACAGGTGTAGCACACACGCTGCCTCAAAGGCCTTGGACTTGTCCTCTCTTGTCCTGAGCCATTTCTTTAGTATGTGATTGCATCACTTCCTCCTTTCCTTCCGTTCTCCGCATGAATGTCACTCTGGAAGAGTTTTGGGCTCTCGCCCCCCGCCCCCCCACATTGGTGGCGGTACAGTTGCCCTGCTCAACTTCTTTTTCCATTTTTATCCATTTAAAATAAGCATTTCCTTTCATAAACGCCTGGAAGTGTGGTCTTCATTCAGTCTATTCACTACAACAGTTCTGTTAGATATTAAGTGAACTGGAAGAACTGGAAGAAGTGGTTATTTCCAAATTTGTTACTTTATGGTGAAAATTTAAATATAACAGAAATTAGAAAGTGAGAGAGAGGGAGAAAAAAAGGTCTGTTTTTCAAAATGATTGAGTAGTTAATTTTCTGTCCTCCTGTAATTTTTCATGACATATTTAAGTCAAAATTCATTCCAATTTTCACGGGTCATAGTATATAACTTCTTCTTTTTCTTTTCTTACTAAAACTTTGAAAATTTTGAAAGCAAAACTAGCGAGCATTCGTAAGTGGAAGTGACTCTAAAGTTTATTTTGATCCAATGCATGCTTGTTTGTTTTTCTTAATTGTGTGAAAGGTGAGACATTGGAATTCATTGGAAACAAAAAGAGAACTCCTCCGTATTCTGTAAAAATCCAGTGCTGGGGCACTCACAGGTGTGTTGCCAGCCTCTTGCTGTCAGTCAGCCTTGGAGAATGAGGACAGAGGGTCGTTAGCTCCTCACCATGTGGGTGGAGCTGTCTCACCTCAGATGATCTGGCTGCCATCCTAACGTGGTAAAACCATGGTGCCTTTCTCCCAAACTCGGCCATCCTTCCTTTTACTTTTGGGCACATGCAGAGAGCACTGGAGTTATCTTTACTAGAGCTGTCACTTAAGACCAAGGGCAGAGGAAATTCAAGGCTGTTGGAAGTGTTTGTTGGAAGCGTTGGACGTTTGGACAGGACTAACAATGTGTGTCTTCTCTGACCACTCGGCTCCGCCCTAGCAGCTGTGTAGTCTTAGGGAGGCAATGACCTCTCTCATTTTCTTCTTTTGGAATCAATAGAGACTAGAGTTCGCGTATAAGAGTCCTTCTGTGTTGGTGGGGATAGGTTCCGAGACAGTTGGAGGATGCTCTCTGATTGGCTGTTATTATATTGATGCCGTCTGGTATTGATTCTGTCTTTAGCAGACAGAATGTATAATAGGTATTTTTTTCCCTATGCGGATGAACTTAGGCTATTTACTTAATAAATTAGGCATAGTGAGAGATGAACAATTATTTAAGATGAAAATGATAAAAAATATATTGCACGAAGTTATATGAGTATCTTTTTATCTCTCAAAATGTCTACTTGATATGTTTGGACTATAGTTAACTTCAGATAACAAGAATGGCAGAAAATGATAATTCAGATAGGGGCCCGGGACAGTGAAGATGTTAATCATGATTTTTACTATGAAAGAACACACATTCTTTTTTTTTTCTTTTTTTTGGGGGGGTCCGGTCGTGGGGCCTGAACTCTGGGACTGGGCGCTGTCCCTCAGCTCTTCAGCTCAAGGCTAGCACTCTACCACTTGAGCCACAGCGCCACTTTTGGCTTTTTTCTACTTATGTGGTGCTGAGGCATCAAATCCAGCGCCTCATGCATGCAAGGCAAGCGCTCTACCACTGAGCCACCTTCCCAGCTCAGAACACACATTCTTTACTAACCTTTTTGTGTGGGATGCTCAGGGTGTCTCACAAATGCATGAAGAGAGAAGCTTTGATAGTCCTACTTGCCCATGCAGGTTTTTCGGTGGCTCTTCTCTCCACTCAGTGCAGAGAAACTAAGCCATGGATCTCCCAGCCTGCTCACCCATTTTTCATGTATATAGGATGATTTAGCTCTTTAATTTATTTGCAAACCCAATATAAAGATACAAACCCAGGTATAAAGAGGATTTTCAGGACAGCAGCCAGTGACCAGAGGTGGTAGAGATGCATATTCTGCCCTGAGTGGCTAGAAGTGTCCCAGGGCCCAGGGGCACTGAGAGGGCTTGGCTTACAACCATGGGATGGGTTAAATCTCAGTTTTGCTGTCATTCCAAGAAAAGCCCACTTCAGGGAGCCTCTCTCCTCATCTGTGAATGGAAAAAGTAGAGTACTTTCCTTTCAGGAGTCTTTGGGGATTTAATGAGATGCAATACACCACTTGGGCTGTTAGTATTACAGATGCTGCTCTGAAAAGGATGGCAAAAATACCAAGGGAGAAGTGAGATCTTTGCTTGAAAGGCAAAATCAGAGCATGAGCAGGTGGCCTCCTGATTTATACACAGACTGTCTCCTCTGGATCCAGCCCCATGTGCTATCAGGGCTGAGCCATCCTTTGCTTTTTTGGGGAACCCTTTTTTTAAATAACAGAGACCCTAGAAGATGTGTAGTCAGTGTGCTCACCATTCACTGCCCACTTACACTGGAAAATTACTTTCTTTCCTGTAAGATCCCTTCCAAATCCAATACATGCTTTATAGGATGACCATTACTGGCAACACTTTTGAGTTGTCTCCTTTGAGACAGCACCAGGTGGTGCTGGTAATCAAGTAATTTACCAGGATATTTTCAAGATTAAAAAGTCTTTTCCTTTCCAGTTACAAACTTGCATTTGTTAACCTCGTAAAGTAAGACATGGAAGTATGAATACAACTAATAGATGCTCACAAAGATTCAAGATGTGATCGCTCAGCAATGTATCACTTAAATGAAGTATATCAAATTATTTGCTCTTTTTGTGTGTGGTGTTGGGGTTTGAACCAGCACTCTAGTACTAATCTATCTCCCTAGCTTTTAGTTTTTGAATAGTCTCACTAGGTAGCTCAGGGTGCCCTTGAACTTGATATGTAGTCCAGGCTGGTCTTGATGATGAGCTCCTCCAGCATTGGCCTGGGAAGCGCTGGGATTATGCACATGTATCACCAGGCCTGGCTTGTTTTTAAAAACAAACATTTGAGGTTTACAACATGATGCAATGGGGATATATATATATATATATATATATATATATATATATATATATATAGTTACTATCACTATATATATATATCGTGATAGTAAAACGGTTATTACTGTTAAGCAAATTAACATATCCAACAGATTACATCATTATGATTTTAGGCAGCATGTGTAGCTGCATTCTACTCACTTCAGTCTGATCTTTCTCACAATACAGTTTATTGACTGTAGTCTTCACGGTTATATTATGCCTGTATACCTATCCATCTAATAGGAGTGATACTGTATCCTTGGATCGGCATCCCCATGTTTCCTCACCCTCCTCTGTCTTTGGCAACCACGTCTTATTCTGTGTCTTCAGTCTTTCCCCTTACTCCTGATGCCCCTTGTAGGTGACATCATGTAGTACTTGTCTTTCTGTGTCTGGTTTGTATTCCTGTGTGGCAAATGGTAGGATTTTCTTTTTCTTTTTTAAAGGCCAATTAATACTCCAATGTATAAATCTACTGTACTTTAAACATCCATTTCTCAACTGACAATTGGGTAATTTCTTGGCTGCTGGGAACAATGTCTCAATGAACATGACAGTTCCAGGGCTTGATGAAACCTCTGGGTTTGCACCTGGAGAGGAGCTTGCTGGGATGTATCACTTTTTTTTTTCTCTCCTGCTGCTGTCTTTTAAAAAACATTATTAATTTTCTTAATTGCTATTATAGAGGGATTACAGTTGCATGAGTCTGATAATGAGTACATTTCCTTTCATATAGTGTCTGTCCTCTGTTCCCTCATTCTCTCCCAGTCCCTTCCTCCCATCTCTACCCACGAGTTGTATGGTTCACGTTTGTCAGTGTCGGGTGAGCTTCACTGCTGTGCCTTTTCACCTTTTTTCCCTCAAGTTTGTACCCTCCCCCAACCCTTCCCGACACATACACTTGAATACACCATATATAAGGCAAAGAAGTCAGAGCCATCAAAAATTAACAACTAAAAAATAAATAGGAAAAAGAGAGGTTTCTTAGCTAGTTCTATTTTTCATTTCCTTAGGCAACTCCATACTGTTTCCATAACACCTGCACCTAGCTGCATTTACCAACAGTGTGTAAAGGTTCCTCTTTCTCCACTTCTTGTCTTGCTGGTAGCAGCCATCTTGAAGGCTGGGAGTGATATTACACAGTGGTTTTCATCTACATTTTCCTGATGATTAGTGAGATCGGGTGAATACTATTTTTAGATATGGATAGATTTCTAAGGAAAAGTTGCCAAAAATTTTGGCATTTTTTTTTTCATTCATGAAGACTCTTAATATTTACTACAAATATCATTAACTTAAAGTTATACTTAAAAATCAGCAAAGAATCTGTGTAGCTTTCCAAGAGTTTTCAGAATTCTTTTATTAGCAACCATCTTTTCCTGCACTGTATCTTGACATTTGTAAGGATCAGTTTGTGTAAGGGTGTGGTTTTGGAAATGTTCTGTAGGGACAGTGGCCCAGATTCCCTGTCTTTTAATGGTGGGTGTGTTCATTTTGCTGTGACGTCTTGGAAGGTCTTCTGCATGCTGGCACGAAATTCCAGCAAGGCTCTCCTCCTGTCCAGGTGCTACATTACGCTGGCCCAAGCGCTGGGGATGAGCATGGGAGGCGCCCCCGCCGGGCCTGCAGGGACAGGCAAGACGGAAACCACCAAGGACATGGGGCGGTGTCTTGGGAAATATGTTGTGGTTTTCAACTGTTCAGACCAGATGGATTTCCGAGGACTTGGACGCATATTTAAAGGTGAGAGTTATATATTTTATTCAGTGAGAAACTTCAGCTGAGGTGTAATGTCTCATTAAGATCATACCTTATTATTACAAGTTAGTGGTATAGATCAATATTAAAGCACACGTTTAGCTTGAGTGAGTTCCTATGTTCAATCTCCAGTGTCAAGAAAACCAAACCAAACCACACCACACCACAATAGACCAAACCAAACCACAAAGAAGGAAAAGGAAAAAAATATATTTCTATTCAATGTATAGCTAAATTTCGGTTTTATATATATATATATATATATATATATATATATATATATATATATATGTAAAATCTTTGTAATACTTACTAGAAAATCTTAACTCTTACCAGTGTTGTTTGAACCAAATGTTAAGACCACTTACCCTTTGTATCTTTTGCTTTATTAATGCGGGCTGAGTGTCTACAGATGCATTGTCAGATTGTGAGCTCTTCTGGGTCACTTTTTGCACGATCTGTTTACCTTCAATTTTGAACGAACTCGTTGTAGGCTTTAAAAACAAGCCAGGCCTTTTCCTTGGCTTTCCAAAATTATTCACTAATTATGTTTTTAATTTAATTTCCTTTCTAAGGGTTGGCGCAGTCTGGTTCCTGGGGCTGCTTCGATGAATTTAACCGGATCGATCTGCCGGTTCTCTCAGTCGCAGCCCAGCAAATTTCTATTATTCTCACATGTAAAAAGGAGCACAGAAAATCTTTTATTTTTACTGATGGAGACAATGTGACGATG
This sequence comes from Dipodomys merriami, assembly GCF_024711535.1. NCBI lineage: Eukaryota > Metazoa > Chordata > Mammalia > Rodentia > Heteromyidae > Dipodomys > Dipodomys merriami. The sequence goes on along the minus strand of NW_027204715.1, from coordinate 8,704,750 downwards.
AACCCTGAATTTGGACTTTTTCTGACTATGGTAAGGAAACATTAGAAGAGCTACTCATGTTCAGCCTTCGGTCACAATCTTCCCTTCTCTCTGTGGTCATATGTCAATCTACGTTTCATGAATAGAAATTGAAATTGTAATTCTCACTCCTGTTCAAAAGCCTTTGGTGCTAAACAAAGCTCATTAATCACTCATGACTTCGTCTGTCCAGGTAAACGTGAGATATGTAAATGAGTTTTCTGGTTGTTATTCTAGATTTGTCATGTGTACATAATGAATCTTTTAATATCATGCCAGTTGTGTCCTTGGTGCCCCAAGAATATATCATTCATCCTTGGATTTCTTTCCTCTGTAGAATCCTGGCTACGCAGGGCGACAGGAACTCCCAGAAAACTTGAAGATCAACTTCCGCTCGGTGGCCATGATGGTTCCTGACCGTCAGATTATCATCAGGGTGAAGTTGGCCAGTTGTGGCTTCATTGACAACATTGTTCTAGCCAGGAAGTTTTTCACACTCTACAAGCTGTGTGAAGAACAACTTTCGAAGCAGGTGTGTTGTTCTGAAGGGTTCTGTGGGCTGAAGCAGGTTTCCGCTGTCTGTTGAGTGGAGTGTTTGAAAAATCCCGGACTGCAGTTTTTATTATAAAATTGATTTTATCCGCATGGATTTTTTTTTCTGGTGCTGTGGTTTGAACTCAGGTCTTGGGCACCATCCCTTCTACCTCTTGAGCCACAGCTCTACTTCTGGCTTTTTTGGTGCTTAATTGGAAATAAGAGTCTTACAGATTTTCCTGCCTGGGCTGACTTTGAACCAAGATCCTTAGATCTTAGCCTCCTGAAAAGCTAGGATTATACATATGAGCTGCTGGTACCGAGAATCATTCTCACTTTTATTCTTCCAAAGAGAATTTCTCCATTTCTCAGATTCTTCTCATTCATGGAGAAAGACAAAGAAAACTACCATCTCACTTCACCCATTCCTCTGGTTACTTTTGAGATTGTGTCTTGCTTTTTTCCCCTGGCTGGTCTCGACTGGGATTCTCTTATTTTGCTTCTTCTTATAGCTTGGCTGTCAGTCATATACCACCACACTCAGGTTTCCCTGGTGAGATTGAGGGTCTCAGGAACTCTTTTGCCTGGGTTGGCCTCCCAGATTTCCACATAACTGGGGATCAATATACCTAATTATTGGTCCAGATAGAGTTTTATTAACTTTGGTTGTGTGCTGGCCTGGAATTATGACTTCCTCCCACCTACCCCCCCCCCTGCCCTGCCCCATCCCCACCAATGTCTGCTTTCCAAGAAGCTAGAATTCCAGATGTGAACTACTGGCACCTGGGTGTATATGACTAGTGAAGAGTAAGTTCAAGGGGATGTCTATACTCCAAGAAGGAATTTATCCCTTTCTCCATCTACATTTTTTTGTTCTGATTTTTGAGTTTAAGCTAGTGGTAGTACGTGGGAGGATTCTTTTGGGTATTGTTAATTTTCTCTCAAATATGTAATACAGAAATCTTTGGACACACATTATGTGTGAACTTGTTTTGAAAGGAAACCAGTGCTCATTCATTATCGCAGGTGTTTTCTCTTGATTCATATGGTTCCTGTGAGTAGTCTAGCATTGAAGATGAACCCAGTGTCCCTTCCCTTCTTCAGGTCCATTATGACTTTGGTCTGCGAAACATTCTGTCGGTCCTGCGGACATTGGGGGCTGCAAAACGAGCCAACCCCATGGACACGGAGTCCACAATTGTCATGCGTGTGCTGCGCGACATGAATCTTTCCAAACTAGTAAGACTCACAGATGGAAGTGTTCCACCTGCTTACTGATCAGTTCCACTAATTAAGCACAAATGAGATTTAGAAATATTTATTTAAAATGTTCATCTTAAGTGCTAATTATCAAGACAAAGTGCTAGAGAGTATAGATATAAATGACACATTTTCAAGAAGTTCTCTCTAGCCTAAAATATGCCTATTCCAAAGAAATTATACACTTTTAAGAAGTTCTATCTAGCTTAAGGTATATCTATTCCAAAAGAATTGAAAAAGATTTTAAAAAATCTAAGCAAAGGTTCCAAACACTGTAAATTATTTTTGTGTTGGAGAACTAAAATTATTGCCCTCTTTATGGTCTGTAGAACCTAGTAGGAAGTTGTATTAAATTTTGCAAATGTACAGTGATGTCACCCTCTTATAGTAAACTCTAATAGTCAATGTTCTGTAGCAGGGAATGTTATACAGGATGATAGAATGATAATTTTTTTATTTAAAGATAAAAGCACAAACCGCGTTTGAATGCCTTAATTCCCTATCATCCCAAGGAATTTATTTTAGTTTAAATTAGGAATTGTAGGCTGCTATATTCCCTAGATTTGCTTTTGTGGAAAAGTTGTCATGGAGATAGTATTTTCTTTTCTTCTTTACTTTTCTCACTTTTGTTTATTTATTTACTTATTTCAATTTTTAAGAAAGAGGAGGATAATGCTGCTCCAGTATGACGTAGGTTGTGTATTATTTGCGGATATCTATGTTAATATAAGCTCTATGATGGTGGTGGTGGTGGTAGTGGTGGTTGTGGTGGGCTTTTCCACTTCAGTTGTCTATCCCCATGTTTGTGGTAGAATCGCTGTTTGGATTGCTCTATGTTCTTTTTTCAGACCGATGAGGATGAGCCCTTGTTTTTGAGTCTGATTGAGGATCTCTTCCCAAATATTGTCCTGGACAAGGCCGGTTACCCTGAACTGGAAGCAGCAATTGTCAGACAGGTAAAATGTTTCAGCCTTTACCACATGGTGTTTCTGCTGTCTGAGTGGGTCTGGCCACACCTTCAACCATGGCATGTCAGTATAGTCCGGAGGCTACAGCCCTACACACCATCCACAGAGCTCCTCCTACCAGATTACCCCCCTAATACAACCTCCTATCACGTGAGTCACGTGCTAGTAGCTTCCTCACCTGTGGACACTATTCCTCACCAGATTTGGAGGTAAAATGTGATTTGTCAGTTGGGACCCTATGGGGCTCAAATGATTTCCTTGCTCAAGGTCGACTTGGTTTTGCCTGTGGCTCTAGCATTTGCCATTTGATTGGTCTTTTGACCAAAGCATCTATCACTGCAGTTTCTATAGTGATATTTTTTTGTTGCTTTCTCAACTGTCACTCTTTTCTTTTGGGCACTTGGGATTTCTTAGACTCTGGAGTGGCATTGCACTGCCTTATTATGAGGAGTCTGCACTTCCCCGGATATACAGCGCAGGAGAACTTTTAAATTGTCTTCTCATGAATGAAAATAAGTCATGTATTGGCTCACCTATGATGAAACATTCAGAAAAGTATTACTTTATAGGTGATCAGTTCATGTTTATCAGATGCATTTTAATTCCTTGAAAATATTCTCAGTAAAAAGCAAATGTGGTAGTTTTTAATATATATTTTGCTTAGAATTGATATATTAAAGTCTGAGTTGCAGAACCAAGAAGGAGTGATAATTATTTCTCCAAATGGTTTGCTCAGCATTTGGTCAAATTAATTATAACACTCCCTAATAAACTAAGTCTTAACTAATTTATATGGTGATAATCTGACTTTTTGTAGTGCATGACAAATCTGTAAATACCTAATACAGTGAGCAGAAATAAATTGTCATTTACTTTGGATTCAAGTGTCTTGTGAAGATTCAGTGCATAGACAATGGAGCTGAACATTTCATTCAACCCAACTTTTTGATTATAAACTGAAACATCTTTGGTAAATTAGTCATCCTGTGCCTCAGTTCCTCATCATCTATACAATGGAAATGAGAATATTAAGACTGCCAATCTTCTCCTCTGTCTCTGTCTCTGTCTCTGTCTCTGTCTCTGTCTGTCTGTCTGTCTGTCTGTCTGTCTGTCTCTCTCTCTCTCTGTCTCTCTCTCTCTTTCTCTCTGCTGGTCCTAGGGCTTGAATTTAGGGCTAGGGCACTGTGCCTGTGCTTTTTTTGCTTAAGGTTACAGCTCTACCTCTTGAAACACAGTTCCACTTTTGGCTTTTTGTCGTCAATTGGAAATAAGAGTCTCATGGACTTTCCTGACCAAGCTTGTTTTAACCATGATTTTCAGATCTTAGCCTCTTGAGTAGCTAGGATTATAGTGGGTGCTTGGTTCCTCATTTTATTATTTTTCTTTTCTTTTCTTTCTTTCTTTTTGGCCAGTCCTGGGGCTTGAAGTCAGGATCTGTCCCTGAGCCTCTCTGTGCTCAAGGCTAGCCTTCTACCACTTGAGCCACAGCACCACTTCTGTCCTTTTTGTTTATGTGGTACTGAGGAATCAAACCCAGAGCTTCATGCATGCTAGGCAAGTACTTTACCACTGAGCCACATTCCCAGCTCATCATTTTATTCTTAAAAATTAAAAAAATTGTTTTCATTTGCTGAACTTTCAAAGGTTGTACAAGGGATTACAATTGAACATTTCCATGTAAGTGTCCAGTGCATGTTGATCACCCCTTCTATCGTTCTCCCTTATCCTGTCTATCATTTCATTTTGAACATTAATTAGAATAGTGTTCAACGTGATATAACTTCCACACTCTGTTATTTGATTGGTTAAATCTACAAAGATGCTGGGTGCTGGTGACTCATGCCTGTAATCCTAGCTAGTGAAGGGGCTAAGATCTGAGGATTGTAGTTTGAAGCCAGTCCAGGCAGAAAAGTCCATGAGACTCTTATCTCCAATAAGCCACCAGAAAATGGGAGTGGCACTGTGGCTTTAGATGGTGGAGTGCTTGCCTTGCGTGAAGAAGCTCAGGAATGGCACCCAGTCCCTGAGTTCAAGCCCCACAACTGACAAAAAAAAGAAAAGAAAAAAAAATTTACACAAATATAGTCAATATTGAAACTATAAAGACTGATTGAAATTTTTTTCAAATTTCAACTGACCCAAGATGCTATGCAGTTTTCTATTTACAAGATTACATTTTAATAAAATAGTCAAAATGCATTTTTGTTATTTGACTATTTTTAAGTTGCTCCTCATATGCACATTCAATAAAATATGAATATGTATGTATTCAATTCCCAAAGAGAAATGCAGACATTCCTTACTAGCTTGAGATAATACTTTGAGGATGCTGAGCTTTTGTGTCTATTGCAATTTTTCGTCTTGCAGATCTTTATTTTGGTAGAATGGATGCCATACCTTTTTTTTTATTAGACTCACTTTGCAGCTTTCAGCCTGGTGGCTGTAGATCCAGTGACATTGTGATCCATCCCTGCCATCTCTCCTCTGAATGCTTTTATTTGGCCACACTGGAATTCTTTTTTTTAAATTTTTATTTATTTTTTTATTGTGAAAATACTGTACAGAGGTGTTACAATTACATGGGCAAGATAATGAGTACATTTCTTATCAAGCATTGAAGCCTCCTCCTTTGTTTCCCCTTCCCATCCTTTCCCATCCTTCCCCCCCACACCCCCCACCCAATCCTCCCCGCCCCCCCCACCAATGTTGTAAAGTTCGTTTTCCACATATTTGTTGCAACAGGTCCACCTGTATCCTTATTTAAAAGACTTGTTTTTACTCTTCCCCTCCACAAATTATACCGACATCGAATACAGTGAAAGCAGGGGTTATACTGTGGGGGAGGGACATACAAAGTAATAAAGAAATAATCTTATAAATGCATTAGAAATAATCGCATGAAAGAAAAAAAAACATTTCTCAGGGTTCATTTCCCTAACATCACCTTATCTGTCCTTTTCTGCTTGACTCAGACATATACTAGATATTGCAAATAAGGGAAACCATGGATCCTATGTTTCTTTGGGCTTGGCTTACTTCACTTAATATAATTTTTTCCAAGCCTTTCTATTTCCTAACAAATGGGGCAATGTCATTCTTTCTGATGGAGGCATAGAATCCCGCTGTGTATATATACCACATTTTCTTGATCCATTCATCTACTGAGGGGCATCTGGGTTGGTTCCATATCTTAGCTATAGTAAATAATGCTGCAATAAACATAGTTGTACTGATAGCTTTAGTGTGGTCTTGTTTGTAAACATTTAGGTAAATGCCCAAAAGTGGGATTGCTGGGTCATAGGGGAGCTCTATGTGGAGTCTTTTGAGGAACCTCCATATTACTTTCCAAAGTGGTTGAACAAGTTTACACTCCCACCAACAATGCAGTAAAGTTCCCTTCTGTCCACATTCCCTCCAGCATCTGTTGTTATTAGAGTTCTTGATTTTTGCCATTCTAACTGGGGTGAGGTGGTATGTTAATGTTGTTTTGATTTGCATTTCTTTTATGTCTAGGGAGGTTGAGCATTTCTTCATGTGTCTATTGGCCATCCTTCTTTCCTCTTCAGAGAAGTTTCTCTTTAAGTCTTTAGCCCACTTATGTATTGGGCAGTTGTTTCTTTGAGTATTTGTTGTTGGGGGATTTAATTTTTTGAGTTCCAAGTATATTTTAGATATGAGACCTTTGTCTGTTGTATGGCTAGTGAAGATCTTCTCCCAATCCGTGGGCTTTCTATTGATCTTGCTAGCTACCACATTGGAACTCTAAACCCATTTAACATTCTTCTTTCCTTGCTGCTTTCCCCCACCCTATGTCTGTGCATTTCTAAGCACATTGGTAACTCTCAATCCTTGTGGATGTCTTCCAGTGTGGGTATTTTGTTATGTTTCAGGTTGAAGAAGCTGGCTTGATTAACCACCCTCCCTGGAAACTGAAGGTCATCCAGCTGTTTGAAACTCAGAGGGTGAGGCATGGGATGATGGCGCTGGGGCCTAGTGGAGCAGGGAAGACCACTTGTATCCACACCTTGATGAAGGCAATGACAGGTATGGGACAGCTGTGACAAGGATGGACAGCCATCATAGGTATGGGACAGACACATTCATTGCCCTGGGGACACACCAAAATGGTTATTACCCATATGAGTGCCCAGGAGGGGCACAAAGGGAAACAAAATTTATGACTACATTTTTGTAGGAAGAAATGTTGCTTCACTGATTGTTTAAATACATTTAAGGGATGGCATATAAAATAATGGGCCAGAGGGAAAAAGATTACAATTACTGTGCTGTAGGTTTCACGTGTTATGTCATTTAATTTTTGTGTTCATCCTGAGAGATGACTATTGCTTTCCCTGTTTGGTACAAATAAAAAAAAAATGCCCACAGTCACACAGATGGCAAGTGATGGCACTCAGAGTTAAGGGCTCCTTAACAAAAACCCAGATTTTCCCCAATTTACCAGTTCCTCATTAATACAAAATAAAATACTACCTCCTAATGTTGAAAACAATTTAAATTCCATGTCTTAAACTTTGTGAAAAATCAGCTGAATCATAAATTAATCCTCAAAGTAGAGTTAGATATTTTTCTGATGATGTTAAATAAATGAATTTTATTTCCAGACACTGATAAGCTTTATATCTAAGTTGATTGCCCAAGTCAACTCAGGATAATTGCCATGTTTGTGCTATCTCTGTATTCTCTAATCCACGTTGACCATTGGTGACTTTTCCTAAATACATGGTCATCATGTAGCCATGGTAGAGCAGAGTTCAGAACTTCACAGGAGTTTGGAATGTTGGAATAAAATAAACCTCTCCCTAGGGAAGAGATGCTGGCTGGGTTTTCCAACCAATATCTGGTGCCTTGTGGTTGGTGCACTGTTGAAGGTTATATAAGATGGCCAGTTTTGTTGTAGGGATGTGTGCAAGTGGGTTTCATCTCGATTCCTTCAGTTATTGGGACAATGTGAATTCTGTATAATAGGACTCTATCAGAATGGTCTCAGATGGAGATGGACTCTGCTCTTTATTTGCACCTACATTCAAACCAAGAATTCATACTTGCAGAATTTGTAACATAGTTTACGTGTAAGTTATTAAGATTTCGATATACTTTGAAGTGATTTTATGTTTTTTTTCTATCAAACTAGGATAAACATTTTCTAGATATTTTCTAGTGGTCAGGGGGTTTGAACTCACAGCCTTGTGCTTGCTAGACCGATGTTCTACAGCTATACCAGGTCTCCAGCAATTTTTGCACTAGTTATTTTTAAGATAGGACATTTATCCAATAGACCACAGACAAGGCCAAACTAAAGCTACCAGCACAACCATGTTCACTGCAGCATTGTTTACCTTAGCCAAGATATGGAATCAACCCAGAGGCCTCTCAGTGAATGACCAGATCAAGAAAAGGTGGGCTATATACACAATGGAATTCTACTCTTCCATCAGAAACAATGATATTGTACCATCTGTAAAGAAGTGGGAAGACAGAAAAAACTATATGAAGTGAAGTAAGCCTGACCCAAAGAAAGATAGGTTGCATGATTTCCCTCATTTGTGGTAGCTAGAATAAGCCTATAAAAATATACATGCCTATAAAGTAACTACACTGAATGATTAAAATATAAATACACACTGAGACATGATAAGTTATATAGGTCTTTAGATATTCACATATTGAGGCCAAAGGAGAATATGCTTGGAGTGGATCACAAAGACTCAATGGCTATGTGTATATGGTCATATAAAATAATATTCTATGAAATTAACTCCAAAAAAGGAAACAAGAGGTTTCTTTTAGTTGCTGTTGTTGCTGTTTTTATTTTCTTTTCCTTTTGTCTTCTTTGTGAGTTTGTGTGTCTTTGGGATGGTAAGGGGAGCACAGAAAAGGTGGGACAAAGGGTGAACAAATATAGCCGTGGTACTCACTAGACACTGTGGGAAATGAACTGTATATCTTGTGGGTAGGAGCAGGAGGGAAAAACTGTATATCAACTCTACAATAGCAATAAAATACTTTAAAAAAGAACTTGGCTTTTATTCTATAGATCATGGGATGCTTGAGCTGGGGAGTGACATGGTCATGCCTGTGTTTAGAAGACCAGCTAGTACCCAGGAGAGCCTAGAGTAGGGGCAGAAGGTGCAATCTCAGGTCCTCAGAAGCAAAGAAAAGGTTCCTCTGCTACAGTAGGGTTCATGAAGGTGACGTGATCAGGACTGAGCCAAGAAATACTTTTGGAGAGAGTGAAGAAGTGCTTAGTTTAACCAACATTGTGAAAGTTAAGCACTTTTCCCCCTGAGTGTGCTTATAAAAAATTTATAAAAAGGTGTTATGCTATATTAAATGAGCATGATGGAAATCTAGCTACCATCACAATGAAATAAGTTTTGATAGTTTCTCTTGTGTGTGTAACATATCAAGTTCAGTTGTCACCTATGAAACTGTCACACATTTTAAGATTTTGCTGACCTTTTGCAAAGTGTGAGCCAACTGAAAAAAAATAGTGTCACTAGAGTGTCATGGCTTGCTTGCAAAAGCTTAACTGTGGCTAAGTTGCACTTCAGCACTGTAAAATAAAGCAAATAATTATCTTGATTGCTTTTGTGGTTTCTGAAATTTGGACATATAGTTCAGTTTTCTAAATGCTGTTTCAGTTAGGCTTTTCCAGAGAATCACATTCCGTGGGACACACACACACACACACACACACACACACACACACACACACACACACACGCACGCACACACACACACACGCACACACACACACGCACATGCACATGCACACACACACGCACACACACACGCACACACACACACGCACACACACACACATACACACACACACACACACACACACACACACACACACCCCACTACAGATTTCTAATGAATAAATTGGCCCACATGAAAATGAAAGTCACAAAGTCCAGGGCTCCCTGCCATCTGTATGCTGGAGATCAAAGAATTGTAGTTATGTAAATGAAGTCCAGAGAACCCCTCGAGCTGGTGGTATACATCTTAAAGGCTGGGAAAAATGTTATGACATCTCTCAGATCCAATAGACCCTTCGGGTGACTCCCTCCCTTCTGTGCCTTTGTTTTATTGGTGTTGTCAACAGATTGGATATTAACCATCTGTGATACTTGCTTTACTGAGTTCAGAGGTTAAAGTACTGATCTAATCCAGAAACACTTTTACAGAAATACTCATGAAACAGTGCTTAATGTGGAAACCATGTGGTCAGTGAAGATGGCATAGAAAAATAATAATCACAGAGGGTTTTAACGTAACATCTTTCTAATGTGTATGTTCATGTGTGCTTGTGTTTGTTGATCTTTTATACAACTATGTATTTCAGTATCTGTTTTCTGAGTTTGTATTTTAAAATATTATTTGTCACTCTTCTGCTCATTACCTGTAGGGCAGGTACATGCAGGATCTCAGATCATTTAATCGTGGTATCAAATTCATTTCTTGAGGGTGGCTACAAAATAAAGTGCTTGACCTGCACCAAGTGCATTTAGTTTACCTTTTTCAAGATAAGCAAAAGAAGGTCTGAGTTGCTCAAAGCCGACAGTGGACAGGATGAGTCATTGTCTAGCTGATATTTTACAGGATGAGTCATTGTCTAGCTGATATTTTAGGAACAAGATTTAATCTGGTATCAGAAATCAAAGATTCTTTGGGCTGTAACATCTAAAGAAGGCCCAGACTTTGACAGTATCTTCACAATTTCAGCATGGCATCTTTTTCAAAAATCTTATAATCACATGCATTCTTCTTTTATAGAAGACAGAGAAGTGCTATAGTCAATAAAGTATAATGAGTCTAATTAGGATAACTTGGAATGTAATATGACATATATTTCCAGTATAACGTTGCATGTTTTATATTTTGATCATTTGTTGACAGCACACCACAAATGTTCCTTTGTATTGGTTTATTCTGCATCTGAGATCTTTAAATGTGGATTTATCTGGTACAGATTGTGGAAAACCACACCGGGAGATGAGGATGAACCCCAAAGCCATTACTGCTCCACAGATGTTTGGTCGGCTGGATGTGGCCACAAGTGATTGGACTGATGGAATATTTTCTACCCTTTGGAGGAAAACATTGAAAGCCAAAAAAGGTAGAATATGAACTACAAGTATCATTCATTTTTAACACGAGCTTCTAAATAACATATTGGGTGGCTGGAGAGAATTCGCAAAGCAATAGTCTTCTTCATATCATATGGTTGCCAAGACAAAGTATATCACTGTGATACTGGTAAATGTTGAAATAATGACATTATTGATTAGTGTCTTTAAGGCTCCTTTTAAAAGTATTCTTTTAAAAATATATTTTGATATAAGAAAATAGGTGGAAAATTTTCTTAAGGAAAATTGATAGCATTGAATTTTTATCACAAGTATTTTCACTGAATATTTTTCAAGTGCTAAATTTTATTTAAGTGTAGCCTATTTTTTTAAACAATTTCCATATAAGATTTCAGGAGAAAAAGATCTTTGAGTAAAAAGTTTCATTTATCAAAACTGAAATCTACAATGAACCAGCAAATTATTCTGTATGGATGGACATGTATCAGGTTCTTTAAGCAAACATATTAAGATCTAGTGTGTTAGTTGGCGTTGTCTCTCACTGATATGTTCTCAAACAGCTCACATGGAAGGGGTGCCATCAGCTCTCCTCTCATTGTGTTTTCTCACTCTGAGTGAGCAGAGCAAAGCCAAGGTGAGCACAGTGGCAAGGGAAGGAGAGGCCTCGCACACTTCCTGGACTCACCTGTGGGTGGGTAGCCACGTCCTGCTGGTAACTGGTTAAAATAGCATCCGTGAGGTTCTCATTTAAGGAAGGAAGTGGATTGACTGAACATCAATTGTCAACGTGAAAGAAAAATGCCTCATTTTTGAAGTTGTCTCCTAAGCAGTTGTTTTACTAGAAAGAAATCAAATTTTGTTCCTGATTTGATCCAGAAATCCAGTGAATGGAAATCCAAATGGATTTTTTTTTCCCTTTTTCCCTAAAAAGGTGGCAGATGCTTTTTCTTTCAAAGGGACTTGTGGTTGGATCATCATTTCACTTCCATTTCTGGTTGAGTGAGCTTGGTTAGGATTCTCAAAGCATTGTACTGGAAATAGAATATTTACCGTAGTTTCATAGCAAAGAAAAATTGGGTGTGGTGCTGGTGGATGAGAGAAGAAGCTGGTAGTTAGGAAGAAAAAGATTATTATGAAGTCAAATTCCTACATCTACTGTCATAGCCTTGTGCATTCTGCTGTGTTTGCCATTTTCTCTACCTTCATTTATGTGCTTAAGTAACTCCTCTCAGGTTTTGTCCCTTGTCTCCTGAAATCATACTACGACGGACTTTCTAGATTTCTGGTTTGTCAAACACAGACTGCCAATTCTTGGCTAGTCTTGCTCTCAGTACCTCTGTCAGAGTTGATCACTCCCTTTCCAGAACCTTCCTCACTTGGCTCTAGAGATTCTTTATCTTGCTTGTTCCTCTCCGACCTCCATGTATTGAGAGATCTGGATGAGAGAGAAGTCAACCACAAAGAATTTATGAGAAATTTGGATGTTTCATTGCCTTGGGCCTCCTGTATTTATGCATTTTATTTAGAAGAAATTGACTGAGTCTCATAGCTTTAGATGTTTTATCTAAACTGCAGCCTTCCATAGTTTAATCTCCAGCCCTGATCTCTTCCTGGAACCCCCAACCCAACAACCCTCCTGGGACTTCTGAGACATTATCAAGTGCAAGCAGAATTGATTCCACAGCTCTGTCTCCCTTGGCCCATCCACCTTGTGCATTACAAACCTACATACATGCACCTCACCTGCCCTCATATTGCTAGTTAGATTCAACTTCTGTTCCTGGAACATAGTCACTTGCCTTAGTTCCTTTGGGCTGTTACAGCACAATCGTGTTATACCATAGAGCAGAGAGACTATAGACAATAGACACTTATTTCTCCCAGTTCTGAAGGCTACACATCTGATAGTAGGGTGCCAGAAAGGCTGTGTTCTGAGAAGAGCCTTCTTCCTGGTAGGCAGACTACTAGCTTCATATCCTCACATAGATGAGGGGTAAGGAATCTCTTTCTTGTAAAAGAGAACTGTTCTTTTTCTTTTTAAATGTTCTCTTTTTAATTTTTAATTTTTTTGTTTTCTAAAGTTGGAATAGAATATGCATACAAGTACATGTATAATATTATATATGTATATATGCATTAAATGTAAATATGTTTTATACAATATTATATAGTGCAAACACACACACACACACACACACACACACACACACATATATACACACACATATACTTTCTGGATCAGTTTAGGATGTCATTAAGTCTAACTTGAACCTATAGTTCAGAATGCATGTGCCTCATTTTATTTGTTTATTTATTTATTTATTTTGGTGTGTGCCTTTCCTGGGGCTTGAATTCAGACCCTCTGACTGCTGTCCCTGAGTTGTTGAGCCACAATTCCACTTCTGGACCTTATGGTGGCTCACTGGAGATAAAAGTCTTCAGAAATTTTCTTCAGGGCTTCAAACTTTGATACTTAGATCTCAGTTCCTGAGTAGCTAGGATTACAGGTGTGAACCACCAGCATCTAGTGCGTGTGCCTCTTTTAATTACTGCTAGACCCTAACTCATATGGAACAAAAGGGTCCTGGATCACTGGCCTTTTCAACAAGAAGTCTTACCATTTTGTCAGAGAACTTCAAAGCCCATTAAAAATTACCAGCCTTAGTCTTACAGATCCTTGCTTCGTCCTCAAATCCTGAGAACTTTACCTACATTCTTCTTAGTCATTCCGATGAAAGAGCACTGTTCTTATTCTTGAAGGCTCCTCTACCACTTATCTCCCAAAATCCTGATTCCATCACCTTGGAATTAGAATTTCCACATATAAACTCCAAAGGGCAAAACATTTCAATACATTGCATGACTCCAAGCTTGTTTTTGTCTCTGGGTCTTTGCACTCTTTATTTCCAGGCTGGAACATCCTACTTCTGTATCTTTCCATCACTTTGTTCTCTGTGTGAAATTTTTTACGGATCCTCTTCCAATAATGCTTGATACCTGCAACCTACTTGATCTGTGTCATCTGTCTCTCTGCCTATTTGTTTTGCTCTTTATCTCTTACAGCACAGGTTCTCTAAAGGCAGAGGATTACTTTGTTTACTATAGTAGTTCCAGATTCTAGAACAATACAGACATACAGAAGCTGCTGAATGAATGTTTGTCCAGTGAACAAATGACTTTTTTGAGTTGACTGTGGCTCTTATACAAGTTCTATATGAAGACCTTCAGAAGTCCCATATGTGGAAGCAATTATTTAGATCAACCTTTTCCTGAAAGCCAGTAAAAACTACATTCAGTTCTAGCACTTCTTCAAACCCAATAGCTATGCCCATATGCATAACTGTTTATGTTTGTTTCCCCCTTTGGTGTCTCAGGGGAGCATATCTGGATAGTTCTCGATGGTCCAGTGGATGCCATCTGGATTGAGAATCTGAATTCTGTTTTGGATGATAATAAAACGCTAACCCTTGCCAATGGGGATCGGATTCCCATGGCCCCAAACTGCAAGATCGTTTTTGAACCTCACAACATTGACAATGCTTCTCCTGCTACCGTCTCCAGAAATGGAATGGTTTTCATGAGCTCTTCTGTCCTTGACTGGAGTCCCATTCTTGAGGTAGACAGAACCCTTTTCTTGTGTGATTATGAAAAGAAAAAAAAAACAAAGCATATCTTTTCACAGTCTTTGAGTGTGTGCCCCAGAGTTATCTGTGTCAGGCAGTGCAATGGCTTTTTTTTTTTTGCTAATCTTTATGGAAGACCCTTGGATGCAATGGGACATTCAGACTTGGATTGCACCTTGCAGCTCTCTGTTCCTCTTCTGATCATGTTAACACTGTAATTTCCAGTAACTGCCTGGCCCACGTGAGACTCAATAATCCTGCCAAAGTATGTCTGAGGACTGAATAAGTAAAATTGAATTTGATCACTTTGGGGATTCATGGTAGTTTTAAAAGGTATTTGTTCACATAAAGTTTGGGACTAGCCATCCTAAGATAATAACATGAAGTTGATTTGTTAAAATTGTATATAAGGAACTTTTATGAGCTTCAGTAGTCATAATATTAGCTTTAAATTTGCACTTGGATATAATATTTGAGACAATATCTCCAATTCATGATCAAGTATGTATTATTACTACCAATATATTAAAGCATTTTAGATTAAAAAGGAATGCCTTGTATGCTAACATATTTTTACTAAATCAATACTATAATGTAACAGGATTTTTGGTCATAGTTGATTAGATTTATTATCTTTTTATACATTCATATTTTGAAAATATTTTGCTTGCAAGTTTCCCAGTTTAATTAAGGTAGATGTTCATTTTATTTTTCCATCACATTTTATTCTCTTATTTCATTGTGGATATATCCTAACTTTTATTAATGCCTCGCCAGAAGTCATACAACTATGAGTTGCAAAAAGGTCTAGGTTGGGAAACATAAGAAGTAGTTTAGGGGAGGATCAATCCTATAGGAAAATGATACTGACATAATTCAATCTATCACTACAAACTTTTCTAAAGATTTAATATTTCAAAACTAAATTATCCCTCCACTAAAGAAAATAAAGACCCTAGCTTTCTGAAGTAATCATCAACCACAGTCTTTAGAAATATAGATGATTTGGTCACATCCTGATTCTCTTAAACTAGAATTTCTGGGAAGACCCAGGAGTCCTCTCATGGAGATACACCACAACAGACTTTTCATACAGCTGTGCTTGGTAATTATAGATACAATAAACTCCAGGTGGAATGGATTTACGTGAGTCTTCCAAAGGATTTCAGTTTCACAAAGATTTGTGCGAAATAGTTTTACATTAGTAGGGAATACATAAGAGTTTTTTCTTTATTATGTAAACTTTGATTACCTTCTGTCTGGATTGAAGCTGAATGGGACCTTTTATATAAGTGCAATGTATATCTGATAAAAGTTTATCTGCCTTTAAATAATGCAGTTTCCTTTGGACATGAATAGACAGAAGCAAAGCTCACCAAGAGACAGATTGGAAATGGTAGACAGGGCAAGGCAGCTCTGAGAGAGTTATTAGAAAGGCAGACTCGTTGAGATAGAGGTGGGAGATGAGAGTGGTATTCCGTTGGCTGTAGGAGGCCAAGAAGGCAGGTGAATGTCCCTTTTTTCAGTCCTGTTCACTCTAAGCTATTAGTATATTTTGTTGAAGTAGAATAGGGCAAATTCGTGAATTAAATAATAATTCAGAGTTAACATTTGAGGATCCCTATTGAGTGGAGGGATGAGTTAATCTCTTGCCAAGAGAATTTGCCTCACTTTAGGAAATGGATATGTTAAATAACATTTTGTTATGAAGTCCAAGTATTTTCTTTTTTTTTTTGCCATGTACTTCCTTAACAAAGTGTTTCCCAAATGACCAAATTCTTTATTTTCCTGAGTACTCTGATTTTTTTTCTATGATGTCTGTTGATTAAATTAGAAAAATGAAAAGAAACTCCGGATTGTGGTCGTTTTTTGTATCCCATTTAAAGGAGTTGGGTGTGGCTTTCATCTCCTTCAGTTACTGCTATCTGGTTGTCTACTCCTTTTCTTCTAGTATGTTTTAATGAAGAGTTGTAGACTTGTTCAGCATTTGGCTTCATAACCTCAGTCTATGTGTTGCGTAGCCAACTGTACTTAGAGATGTGGAGGTCAGAATCCTTGGGTTTGTTTTCTGGCCTGTTTACCTTCAGCAGTGGTGGGATGCTGATGGGTTACTGAACCTATTTGGACCTCAGTTTCCTCATCTGTAAAAAATAAATAATAATAATAATAATAGTAATAGTTCTATTTCATATAATTGCTTTCAAGAGTTAAATGAAATAATATGTCAATGCATCTATATAGCCAGGCCTTCTGTATCTTAAGTGCAGCATCACCATTTCTTATTATTATTTAATGACAACTGATAGTTTTAAAAATACGTTTTTTACTCAAATGGTCATTTTCCTGTTAATAGGTTTAATTAATGCACTTGTCTGTGACCTCATAGGGTTTTCTTAAGAAACGTCCTCCTCAAGAGGCTGAAATTCTGCGCCAGCTGTACACCGAGTCTTTCCCGGACCTGTATCACTTCAGTATTCAGAACCTAGAATACAAGATGGAGCTTCTGGAGGCCTTCATCGTCACCCAGAGCATCAACATGCTTCAGGGCCTCATCCCTGCAAAGGTCAACACTTTGCTCTGAGAAATCCCTTCCCACTGAGTTACACTCTGAGTTACACTATATTGATAGGTATATGTGTATCTATGATTTTTTTTTTTTTTGCTTTCACAAAGCAATGTGGGAATTAATTGCTGGTTAACAAAATCACCTAGTTTATCTAAAAAACCCAACCCAACCCATCAGCTGTATTCAATTCTCTGCTCTGTCTGGGCTGGGGGAAAGCTACCTTTCCTTTCTTTTCCTTTCCTTCCCTTGGGCCCAGTTTTGGTTATAGAGCAGAAGTAATTAACAGAGGAGTGTGTTGTGTCCTCAGGAGCAGGGCGGCGAGGTGGGGCCCGAGCACCTGGGCAGGCTGTTCGTCTTCGCGCTGATGTGGAGCCTGGGCGCGGCGCTGGAGCTGGAGGGCCGCGGGCGGCTGGAGCTCTGGCTGCGCGCCCGGGAGGCGCGTGCGCTGCCCCTGCCGCCCTCGCGCGGCCCCGGGGACTCCATGTTCGACTACTACGTGACCCCCGAAGGTGAGCGGCCTACCTTGGCAACGTGTCCAACAAATCCTACAAAAGACTTTGCAAACTATTTTAAAGTGGGAAAGACAATGCCTGGCGCAAACTTAAACTGGAAATGTCCGCGTGCCACGAAAGGTCATGGTTCTTTTGAGAAAAGATGTACTTGGCCTTCCAATGCATGCTCTCCTCCTTTTCTGAATGCTGAATATATATGTGCACACACACACACACACACACACACACACACACACACACACACATGTTGTATGCTAAACATTTGGTTGGTGAGGTAAGGTAAGTGGGAAAAAAGATCTAATTAGATCCATTTCAGCTATCCAATTCAATGCAAGTGGCAGTGTATGTGAAGATTACAGTCCGAAGTATATTTCTTACCAAATATGGTGTCTGTGTCTGTGTATCTATCTATCTATCTATTTCTTTACCTCTTTTTAATTTTTTTCTGTATCTCTTTATATGCTTTTGAGTACTTCTGTGTGCATACCCAAACATAAAGCAATATATGTATATATGATGTACTGCATACGTACAGTTATGTAGTATTTATGTGCATGCATATCTCTGTCTCCCACAATCTCTATTATCTCTCTGTCTGTGTCTCTATCTCTGTCTCTACAATATGTCTTATCCTAGAAGCTTTCACTTAATAAAACGCTTATGAGATCTGACAATAAAAATGTCCACTGATTTTTAGGCACATGCTACTCCCACTCAGTTCTGTTATTTTTATGCACATTATGTCTATCTCTATATCTATTTATCATCTATGTCTATCTCTGTATCGATCTATCTATCTATCTATCTATAAACTATCTCAACTATCTATCTACCTATCTACTTCTAAATATTTCTGGTTAACTGTCGCTTTGGAATAACACCTTGAGAAACATTGACCAAGCTAACTCATGTATAAATCCATCAACATGCCATTAATGTCTCCAGTTTTGATGATTTTTATCATATGGGGAGTATTCTCATGAGCTATAAAAGTCATCAGCTCATTACAAGGAATTGTGAACTACTGAGCAGAAACAGTGCATGATCTTTGCTCTCCAGGGAACTGGCTGCACTGGAGCGCATGCACCCCAGAATATGTGTACCCTGCCCAGGCCTCTCCTGAATACAGCTCCATCCTGGTGCCCAATGTGGACAATGTGAGGACTGACTTTCTAATCAACACCATTGCTAAGCAAGGCAAGGTATGGCCTGTTCCTCTTATTTAAAGAAAGAATATTTGGAAAAGCTGCTTGAAAATAGACAATATTCTTCATTCTTCATTTACTTTAGAATAATTTCTATTACTGATTGGAATATATGAAAAAAAGTGACTTGATGAGTATATTCCTTTTGTCATTTCCAGGGACAATATCAATGTTCAATAAGCCTGATTCATAATGATTACTCATGTAATAGTTGAAAGGTTATCGTTTGACTTACTCCTTAAAATTAAATAAAAAAATGATCTAGTTTGCTAGGATTACCAAGACCAGTATGGGCACCTAAAGCAAAGCCTCACTAGCTGAAGAATTCTTTTTCTCACAGTTCTGGAGGCTGAAAGTCCAGCCTGAAGATGTTTTCAGGGTTGGCTTCTTCAGTGGCCCTGTTTTGTGGCTTGTAAATGAAACCTCTCTGTGTCTTCCTGTGGCTTTCTTCTGTTTGTATGCATCTCTGGTGTTTCCTCTTTCTGTAAGGACCCCAGTTATGCTGGGGTCCACATTTTACCAGTCTGCTGTTCAGGAGACCTCTCTTCAAATGCAGTCACTTTTGGGGATTCCTGGTTTTCAATCTTCTACATATGAAGTACTGAGTGTGCCATACTGTGTAACCCACAGCATTCGTTTTGTTTCATTTTGTTCTCAATTGTTTTATTTTAGGCTGTACTGTTGATTGGGGAACAGGGAACAGCCAAAACGGTCATAATTAAAGGATTTATGTCAAAATATGATCCTGAAAGTCACATGATCAAGAGTCTCAACTTTTCTTCTGCCACTACCCCGTTGATGTTCCAGGTACTACCTCCTCAGTATTGTGTATTGAACCGAAATTAAGCATTAAACTTTGGAGTCTGAGACCTCTGTTTTTCTACTTGTGTCCACTGAGCTTCATTTGAGCTTTAGCAGCCATGAGATAACCCATAGATTGTCTTTCTTTATCTCTATTTTTCAATGCAGCAGATCTCTTTTTAGTTTAATTGTCTACTCTTAAATTATGGAGATCACAAGAGTTTATATAATGTGCTATAGACCAAGATTCTATTGAAAAGCTTTGGGTAGGAACGCTTATGAACATGCAGATATCCAAAACTGGAAGAAATGTCATTTGGGCCATAATATGCTTTTTTATGGATATAACTATTTTTCTAGCCTTTAGATTAGGGTCTTTGTGTTATTTTTGATGACTTTTTCCTCCCTTTTTGGTGCAGATAATAAGGCTTGAACTCAGGGCCTGAGTGCTCTCTCTTAGCTTTTTGGTTTAAGTCACACCTCCACTTCCAGCTTTTTGCTAGTTAACTGGAGATAAATGTCTCAGGGACTTTTCTATCCAGCCTGGCTTCAAACTGATTTTCAGACCTCAGCTTTCTTAGTAACTAGGATTACAGGTATGAGCCATCAACTCATGGCTGATGACTCTATTAAAGTGAAGGATGTAGATATATATATAAAGTAATGCCTTGCACATCTCTTCCTATTTCTTCATGTCCTGGTCCTTCTCTACATAATCTACTGCTCTGTGATTCTACTCCTGGTTTACTACCGTGGAAGAATCCTGAGCTACTCTTGGTTTAAGTCTAATTTTCTTCTACACTAGATTTTTTTCCCTCTTCCAATCTCTTATTTCCTGAGTTACTCATTTCCCTTTTTGCTCCTGATTTAACATTTCACTGTAGTTCCTATGATGAATTAGATCCATTACACAAAGGTAATAGAATCTTAGAATCTTAGCTGAGAAAAATATATCATATGATGTCATATCATATATCATATCATATCACATCATATCATATATCATAGTGATAGCAAAAGAAATCCAACCCTTTGCATTGCTTTCATCAGTAATACTTCCGGCCTTACCAGGTTTGTAGTGACTGATTCTTTTTCTCCAGGTCCCAAATCGTGCCAAACTTTACTGAAACTGAGGAGGAAATTCTAAATGTTAATTTATGCCTCCATCATTTGCAAAGTCTCTTATTTTTATTAGATTATTAATAAATTATCAAAATATGCCCCATAAAGCACACCTAGAAGGGAAATATTTAGGAAAATCCAAACTCATAAAAATACTGCCTTTGATGGACTTTGCTCTTCTTATTGAAATGAAAATATCAGCAGAGTGGAAGTTGTTGAGAGAGGCTAAATCATGACTTTTTATCACTTAATTGAATTGATGACAGCAGAGTGCCAATAAACTAAGACCATTGATTACATTTCTAAACAAGGTTGTCAGCTTCATTAAACATCTCTGTTGGAGTTGGACTCTTCAATATTGTCTTGCCTTCTATCAAACAAATCCCATTTATACAATGTCTTGTGGGAAAGTCTGGATAAAAGGTCAATGTTAAATTGTAGAGACTCAGCATTGGTATTTTTGTGCTTGGGGAATTGCACATTAAATTATCCTACACTGGCAAGATGCTTACGTTATCATAATTTATTTGTACTGGTGATATAGGAATTCAGAAACCTTATAATAAATTTCTGGAAGTAACACAATAGTGAAGTACAACAATTAGAAGAACAAGAAAGCAGGTTTTGGACACATAACAAAAACACCTATTTTTTTTTTTTTTTTTGGTTGGTCGTGGGGCCTGAACTCTGGGCTTGGGTGCTGTCCCTCAGCTCTTCAGCTCAAGGCTAGTGCTCTACCACTTAAGCCACAATACCCACTTCCAGCTTTTTCTGCTTATGTGGTGCTGAGGAATCCAACCTAGGGCCTCATGCATACAAGGCGAGCACTCTACCACTGAGCCACCTTCCCAGCCCACACCTATTATTTTTTTAGAGTCCCCTTTTCTGACTCACAACTTCTTTAGGCAGTTCCCTCCCTTCCTTTGGGGTTAAAAGATATGTATCACTGCTTTTTCTCAGTCCAGAAACATCTAAGGATCACCTACTCAGTTTATTGATTGAATCTGCTTAACTGTTGAGCACCAAGGCTTTCTATTAAGCAAGACTCATTAATTTTAGAAAGCTTTCAATTAGCCAAACTGCCAGAATTAACTTTCTCACTATAATTTTCAGCCATGCATACTGGACAGGGTGGAAGGAGCAGAGCCTTTGTCTCTGTTTCCTAATTATCTGGAGACCAACCGAAATGAAACTGTAGAGGAGGAAGAAGATACTGCCTGTCCCTTCTTCTCCATCATGGCATCTACCCAGCCCTCCCTGCTGCCATGGCTTAACAGGCTGTTCCACCAGGCTTCCCTTGTTCTTAACCAGGTGTTGGTTTTACATCGTTCATTGGTGGAGTGATATGTCTCTGTTTGCCTAGGGTAGTCACTGTCTTACTTCCACTGTATTAAGTAACTGGTTTATAATAGCTTCTACTAGTATCCAAAGGGTCTAGTTTGACCAAAAATTCTATCACTGTGCAAAGGGAAAAGAAGAAAGTGAAAGTTAGTCAAGAGAAAGGAAGTTCTTTGTCTTTTCTCTCCTTCCCACTCTTCTCCCTTTTCTCCCTAACTTCTTTTCTCTGGCTTTAGTTATTTTTCATAAAGGGTCTTGCATTTTTGCCTAGAGCTAACCTAGGACTTTGATCCTCCTACCTATGCACCTGTGTAACTGGAGAAAACAGGTGTAACTCATCACACTTGGCTTCATTTGTTGAGATAGGAGTCTTGGTAGTTTTTTTTTTGGGGGTCCAGTTGTGGGGCCTGAACTCTGGACCTGGGTGCTGTCCCTCAGCTCTTCAGCTCAAGGCTAGTGCTCTACCACTTGAGCTACAGCGCAACTTCCGGCTTTTTTCTTTTTGCTTATATCGTGCTGAGGAATCAAACCCAGGGCCTCAGGCATGCAAGGCAAGCGCTCTACCACTGAGCCACCTTCCCATCCCGAGTCTTGGTAGTTTTTTTTTTTTTAACCTGGCTTGGCTTAGAACCATAATTCTCTCCATCTCTTCCTCCAAGTACTACCTAGGATTATAGACCAGAATCTACATGCCGGGCTGCTTAAGAGAATTTCTTTTTCACTTGAATGAACAGTTTTAGTAAATTAAGCCATTCACAATTATGAATTTAACTGTCAGCAACTTTTGTGTGTGTGTTAAAATTTTTTCTCCAAATTTTATCTATTTGTCCTTAAGTAGTTGTGAAAAGAGTTGTTATCTAACAAAACAGTTCATGAATATAATATATCTTGATCAATGTTACCCCTTTCAACATTCTCACTCATCCCTTGTAATACACACTTTCCCTCACTTTTCTTAATTTTGTAGGATATATTGAATTCTTGACTTCATTCACCCCACCTTTTCCTCTTCATTTGTCTACCCTTCTCCCGTTGGCCCTGCCCCCCCCTTCAAGTACCTGCTTCCTGCAGTTTATTATGTTGAACTTTGACTTTGCCTTTCTAAGGAATTACATTATTTGAGATCTCCTTTGAATCTACCACATTGCAGTTAATACATTTGTGTACACTTGCATACCACCCAACATATTTACTTATAAGCTTATAAGTTCAATCTAGTTTCTATGTATGAGTGAAAACACTCATCCTTTATTTCTCAGGCCTGACTAACTTCCTTTAACATAATTTTTTAAAAGATCCTTCCATTTCTTCACAAATGATACCATATTATTCTTTCTAGTAGATGAATATAATTCCATTTCATTTATATACCACATTTTCTTGATCCATTTGTCTATTAAGGGACATCTGGGCTGATTCCATATCATAACTATGATAAATAGTGCTGCAATAAACATGTTTGTGCTGGTGGCTTTACTGTATCCTGGTTTGTAATCTTTTGGGTAAATGCTCAGGAGTGGAATTGCTGGATCATAGGGTAGTTCTATGTTTAATTTTTTGAGGAACCTCCATACTGCTTTCCAGAGGGGTTGAACAAGTTTACATTTACCAGTGGTGTGTTAGCATTCACTTTTGGCCTCATCCTTGCCAGCATCTGTTATTATTTGTTTCCTGGATAAAAGACAGCCTACAGAATGGGAGAAGATTTTTATCAGCTATACATCAGACAATGGAGTAACATCCAGAATATACAGAGAACTTAAAGAATTAAATCCCCCCAAATCCAACAAGCCTATTAATAAGTGGGCTAATTAGCTAACAAGAGTCTTCTCAGAAGAAGTAAAAATGACCAATAAGCACATGAAGAAATGTACCACATCTCAAGCCACAAAGGAAATGCAAATCAAAGCAACACTGAAATTCCATCTCACCCCATTATCAAGACCATGTTTATTTTTAGTGAAAGATTTTTTAGGTGATGATTATTTAGGCACTAGATTTTAGTAAAGGGACCAAGCTCTTTATTTTTTATCTTTTGGCAAATAGAACATATATAGACCTAAAATCAAGTACATTTTATATTTTGGTTTAGTTGTATGCAGTTTTGATTAAAAAAATGACTTAGGTGCTTAAACACAGAGACACATAGAAATAAACTTTTACATTTTTATCATGTATGCATTCTTTTGTCATAGACCCATCTATAACATATACATATATATGCATATATATGGCATACATATATTTATATACACACTTAATCCTGAATTATTATTCAGAAATGTTAAGTAGCAAACGACGTCCAAAATTGATAAGTGAAAAAAGTAGCTTAACATATTTTTATTCTGGATTTAAATTCAGTCAAACTTGTTGTGTAGACCATGCACGTTAGAAAATTTTGTATCGTGGCCTATTCACAGAGCCAGTTGGAAGCTAGACAAAGCCAAGAAATGGGCAACGAACAATCTCTTCAATTATAGGAGACCCTGCCAGTACAGCTTCCAATGCTAGCTTTTCCTTTTATTATTATATGAGACTCTGCCAATACCCCTTCCAATGCAAGCGTCTTCTCTCCTCAATTATATAAGATTCTGTCAGTACCCTGTCCAATGCAAGTTGGCCATTATTTTAGGGGGAGTTTAATGTTTA
Organism: Dipodomys merriami; assembly: GCF_024711535.1. Lineage (NCBI taxonomy): Eukaryota > Metazoa > Chordata > Mammalia > Rodentia > Heteromyidae > Dipodomys > Dipodomys merriami. The sequence continues at coordinate 8,680,040 of NW_027204715.1, read as the reverse complement.
CATTATATCAGTTTTTATGAATTGAATTGTCTATTAAGAAATTAACTCAGGAAATTGAAGTGCTTCTGAATTTATAGTTTCGAGCTTAGAGCAAAGATGAGAGTTTTCCTTCTCTCATAAACATACTTAGTTTTCTTACTACTTCATTTTTACTTCTTAATAAGTCAGTCACATAATTGGAGTTAGTATTTATATTCCATTTCTGTACACACAGACAATAAGACCAGAATCTTATTTAGAGCTATAACATGCATAAGGTGATGTCATACTATGATTTTTTACTTTCAGAGTAAAGCTATTGCTTATCTCTAAAAGTATAGATTTCCCTTTGTCCAGTTCTCGGTCAGAGATTTCAGTTTTTAAAAAATCAATAGGTAGGTTGAAGGAAATGACATTATGGAAAATCTTTCATCTTGGTCAGTATGTCATAAATTGTGTTTAGCTAATGCTAATCCTGAGAGCCTGTTATTTTTGGCTTAGAGATGAATTCACTAGGAATATGTAAATAAGATTTCAATAATGAATATTTAGCCAGAGACAAGCATCATTTCTTAGTGTATTCTGTGTGAACTACAGAGACATTAGAGACCAGACATTGAGGGACCAGAACCAAGAGATTGAGCAGGACTATTTAGGGATTAATGGCTGGCATCACAGAGTTCCTTGAAGGTAGTCATTGGAGTCCCGTAAAGGATTAACAGGGCTACACGGTGCTTTAGAGAGTTCTCTTTAGCTGCAGAGTGGAAAATAGGATGGGAGAAAGATGGCTGTAACTGGAGAGACCCAAGAGTAGACAGTTGCATTGGTTTCTCAATGGGAGGTTGGGCTTGACCATAATATAGAAGTGAGTGTGGAACTGAACAGAGATGCACCAGCATGGTGTCTAAAGAGTGAATTGATGGGACTTGTGGTCAGCTGATTAGATATTGTTGGAGGAGAAGTGTCAGGGAGAGAAGGAGAGAGGAAAGTCAAAGATGACACTGGTTTCTTGTATTTATTTACTCATGTATCACATATTTACTGACAAATATATAGTACTAGACACTCTCATGGCACTGAGGATGCAAAGAGAAGGAAGATACACAGGGTGCCTGCATTCCAGACATCTCGAGAGGAAAGAGATAATAATTAGAGAAATGAATAGACCTACTTGGTTTTCTTAACTGCATGACGGTTCACACTACACTGTCAGGAGATGAGGTAGGAACACAGAAGAAAGCTTGTGAAGAATATGTGGAAGGGTCATTAGACAGTTTTATTAGTTAACTTTTGTCACGATAGCCAAAGTAACATTAAAAATTATTTGACTTACATCTCTAGAGTTTCTAGTCCAACACTGGGTGATTTCATTGCTTTGGGCCCTTCTCAGTAGAACATGGTAAAATAAATGACTCACATTATGGATCAGAAAGAAGACCAAGACTGAGAGACTGGAGTCCTCCCATCTTCTTCATGGCTTCCACAAAGACCATATGTAAAGGTCCACAGCACCTGCAGTACCATTGCTGTGGGAACCAAGCCTTTAACATGGGAACTTATATATTAACCACCCACTGATTTATTTGAGAAGATTGAGAATTCTAGAGAATTCTAGATAGTCCTGCAGCATAGATATTTTATATAACATATAAAGAAGTATGCAAGATTGACGGGTGACAGGGTTTTCTATCACCTACCAACTGGAGATGCTATAATGTTAACCTTTGTGAGAAAGACAAATAAATGATCAAGTGTATATCATTGTTTTGAGAGGAGAATTTATATTAAAAAGCAATGTAGACAATACAGTATCATGAACTTAGCAATGTTAGCTGTAAAAATGTTTGGTTAGGCAGTTAGTTAATTGGTGTCAATATCTGAGGTTATCCACCAGTGGGAAGGGAAGATGGCAAACTTTGTGAAGAATACTTAGAGGGTATTTGGATATGTTGATTTTTATGATGCTATCTATGGGTTATCCAAGTTTGAAGTCCAGTAAGAGACAGCAATCTAAGTGGACAATTTTTCTAAATGTCCCAATAGAAGATATAGCTATTGTATTTCAGGCCTTCAGGCAGGTCCTACCAAACCTGAAAATTCATTAGGCAATTGTAAATAGACAGCAATTCCACAACCAGAAGAAAGTTTCAACTTCCAAGCTTAAAAGCAGCTTTACCTTCTCCTTCTTTGTGTGTGTGTGTGTGTAAGAGGGGGGGGGAGGGGGAGGGGGAGAGGGGGAGGAGGTGGAGAATTTAGCACTTTATAACACAGAAAGCTTCCTAGTCATTTCCTGCCTTTTCCAAGAGATTAGGTCCATAACAAAAGGAAATAAAGTATAGGTATAACTCTAAATGTATTATTCTAATTATCCCACCTGTGGCTTTTTATCTCTTTGAGAGCCCCACGAGACATAAAATCTTCACATGCCAAAGAATTCTCATTAATAGACACAGGAATGTCTATTAATGGGAAGGACCTGGGTTTGCTACAGGGGTTGTCAGGAGATTATTAATTGGTTTATGCATTTAAATTCATTGAAAAGCAGAGCTAAATTTAATCTAGAACATTAAACAGTGTGTTTTTATGTCAGAGGAATATGAAATTCTTTTTGCTGTTATAGTATTTCATGGGAGGGTTGTTTTGTAATTGAATGAGCGGTGCAACATTTACATATCTTTCCATTGAAATGATGAAAAAATTCACATCACTTGTTATTACTCATTAAAATGGCGATGGAAACTTACAGTTTACAATTACTGCAAAGATTTCCAAGGACATGTATATTGCTTTTTTGTTACGTCTTGGTGGATTTTATAGTTGGATCTTGATTTAAAAAATCATTTTTAACTGGTTTACCCTTTATCATGAAATAAAACTTTCGGATAGGAGGACAATTCATTTGATCTCTGCAAACCTTTACTTTTCTCCTGTATTTACATGTCATCTCCAACATGATTTGAAATGATGTATGAGTTCATTGCTACCATTGTAGGAATGGCGTGAGGGCTTTAGGATTTTGAGCTTGAAGAGGCTAAGGACTTGAAGCCCTCTGTGTTTTCTCCTCTGTGCTAGACTCTCACCACATACATTGTAAATGATTAACTGACTTCCACATCACATCATCATACCATGGAAGGAGTCTGAGATCCTTCCCCATCCATCTTCCCTACTCCTTTAAAGTCTCTCCAGTCAGTTTTAATGTTCTTTTCTTCATTGACAAGAAGGCTTTTAAGAGAACACAATGAGTCTCTTCTTCTACCACGTAAATTTCATACTGTAGGAATGATGGCAGAGACATGAGTGGGCTTTGTTCTTTTCCCATGCTGACCTGGAGACTGAGAAGTCATTTGGTGTGATTGCATCTTCCTGGATTGGGTGAGGTTACAGGTATCAGTTGGCTTCCTTCTCCGAGGCGCATACTCCTTGGTCTATGCAGCTCAAGAAACAGATTTAAAAAGCTTCTTAGGCAGTAGCCCTTTTCAGCTTTATCTTTGATTTCTAGGATAAGGTTTTCATGACTGGGGTCTTCCAGTACTGGGGGTTTATGGTGTCATCTGTATGGACACCATAAGACAAAATTAAATCCCGTGAAAGGACAGAAGAATTTGATCACATTCAGATTTTACATTGATCAGAACTTCATTTACTCCTAAAGTGAAACAGATTTTCAAAGGCTGTAAACATTATAAAAAATAGTTTAGGTGCTTTAGGAAGTGTTTGACATGGCTGGCTTTATCTGAATAATTCTTGTCAATTCAAGATTTCTAAATTTTTGTTTCTGTGAGTGTTTTGGCTTTTGTTTTGCTTGCTTTTTTAGTAATTGACCATGATGTAAGAGAGCTTTCTCAGTCTATTATGTTGACTTCTTATTTAACAGAGGACAATAGAGAGCTATGTGGATAAACGGATGGGTACAACTTATGGTCCTCCGGCAGGAAAGAAGATGACTATATTTATTGATGATGTGAATATGCCAATAATCAATGAATGGGGAGATCAGGTACATTGATCCTATTATGCACTTCATTTCTTTAATCGAGCATGGATTTTTTTGATGAGTAAACACTTTGCACATTTATAGCCTATAATTCTTGAATTCCAATGTTCATCCATCCTTTGGAGCATTCAAAGAGTATAGGGCTATGCAGGGCATTTTAACTTTGCACGTTGTCTTCCTTAGGTTACTAATGAGATAGTACGACAGCTGATAGAACAAAATGGATTCTATAACCTAGAGAAGCCTGGGGAGTTTACCAGCATGGTGGACATCCAGTTCGTGGCTGCCATGATCCATCCTGGGGGTGGACGCAATGACATACCCCAAAGACTCAAGAGGCACTTCTCCATAGTTAACTGCACTTTGCCTTCGGACGCCTCCATGGATAAGATCTTTGGTAAAATGGATGGGGCATGGGGAATGGAAGAATACCTGGTCATGTTCCCAGGAGAAAACCTCCTCTCAGAGGGAGGAGTTGTACCAAGGAGTGGCCATTTAACACAGCAGTTTGTGAATACAACGTATCTTGATTTAACTTAAGTGACTATCAGCAGTTTATGTCAGGAAGAAGACGAAGGTTGAAATGGATTTGGGGATGAGATGGTTTCCTCATAGTATGTCCAGATACAATTCTTTTATGTTAAAGCTAGATGTTGCTGCTTTTTTAGGCAACTCATGTAAGAGTTCTGTCCAAGGGAATGGTGGTTCCCAGAGCAGGGAACTGCCCCCATCTGGTTATCAGAATTGACAGAATTTTAATTGGCTATTGGCCAATCATTTACTTTAAGGATCATCAGCCTAATATATAACCAGATATATTTAACTCAACAAAGAAAATGTCTTTATGATTGATTTTGGAATGATTTTCTTCATGGAAAAAAATAGAAATTTGTGAACAACTCCCTATGAGATATCAACTTATACTCTCTGAAACTGCTATTGAGAAAAAACTCATGAAGGCTACTCTAATTAATTTCTGGCAGATGCAAATGTCATCTTAGTCCCCTCAGGCTAGGAGAGCGTGGCAGTAATCTGCCTCCAGTCACAGCAGTGGCAAGATTTGGAAACCAAATGACAACTGAACTATCTAAACTCAAGAAATGTAAAGAGGATAAGAAAGAATGACTATGGTGGCTTTTAATTAGTCTTTAAGGCTTGGGAATTTTTGTACATAACTATATGCAGATTTTTAATAATGCACAGAAAAGAAACAGCAGAATGGAAAATTCTTTTTATAAATATGTTCTCATATTTTTGTAAATCAGCTTTATAAATGTATCATCGCTGCTCATTTAATGATATTAAATGAATGTAGGTAGAGTTTTTAGTAATAGCGGCTCCCTTTTGTCTTATCCTCTCTCTCTCCTTCCTTCTCCCTACGTCTTCCTTATAGTGCTGGGGTTAGAATCCTGGGCCTTGTGCATGCTAGGCAAGAGCTCTGTCAGTGGATCATAAATTCACTCTTTCAGTAGCAGCTATTCAACATTTAGTTGAATAGCTAACTTAAATGAATGCTAACTTAAATAAATTTAATTCACTGATTACTTAAATTAATTCAATTTTCTTTCTTATGTGGCTGTTATAATGTATAATTGCATTTGTTCAAATTCTGCATTGTAGTGCTTTTCAGTTTAACTGAATTTCTTTGATTGATGAGTCAAAATGTTATGATCTACTCCCTTTGCAGGAGTGATTGGAGTTGGCCATTACTGTACCCAGCGGGGTTTCTCAGAGGAAGTGAGAGATGCTGTCATGAAATTGGTACCGCTGACCCGTTGCCTGTGGCAGAAGACCAAGGTTAAGATGCTCCCCACACCTGCCAAGTTCCACTACGTGTTCAACCTTCGAGATCTTTCCAGGATCTGGCAGGGAATGCTGAACACCACTTCAGAGGTCATCAAAGAACCAGATGTAAGCGATATTTCGTAGAGAAAAATGAAGTAACAGTGCCATTTATCCTACGACCTAGATTTTTTTCTTTTTACTAGTTTTGACTTTTATGTGAATTGCAAAAAGCATTTTAGGGCTCTTCAGCATGCATATACATTTCTTCATTGGTCATCAGCTATCATGAATGAGGGGAAAAGTAAATATGTATGAAAACTTAAGTTCCAATTATTCTAGGCATATATTTAAGGAAATAATATACACAATTATTTATAATGTCTAAAAATAAAAAACCCAATTCATTTTCGTTTATATTTTCGTATACTGTGATATTATTAGTCTTCATATTTTAAGTTTGAATTTTTAAACTAAACATGTAATTATGTCTGTAAATAAACAGTCAGAATGAAAGAAACCATTTCTTGTTAACCATCCATGATCTGGTTCATATAACTAGATACACTCAAATAATTTTCCATGCTATTAAAAATATAAAAGAAGCAGCAGAGTTGAAAATTCATTTAATAAAAAAATGAGCATTTGTCTGTGTACTGAACAGGGTGCTCTCAGTGTTATAAGAATTCCACTAGACGTAAGAGTGCTGTGCTAAAAATCCAGTCTGCCTTTGTCCCCCTGCAAAGCATGGTGGTTGGCTAAAGCCCATTTGGCCTCTTTTCCAGCCTCTCTTGAGCTGAGGTGGGAGGTGACCAGAGGGGTAGGGGGGACTTCTCCCATCATTTAGAACAGTGAATTATTAACAAAAGGTCATTAAGCAATAAAATGTCATCAAGCACATCAAATGTTGACCTTTGAAAAACTCTTCAGCTCTGCTCCAGATGTTCATAAATAGATAACTTGCTAACTTTTGAAGAGTAGACATTAATGGGGAAAAGTCATAGTTCTATAACAGAGAATTGAGAGACAGCTTAGTATCAGTGGATATTTTTAAGCTGAGGTTTTCTTCAATACTATTAATGAATTCACAGAATTGTAGAATGTGATTCTTAAATATTATCCAGTATCTGGATAACCAATTTCTCCTTTTTGATGTGTATTTCAAATCAGCGTAAACAATCCCAGCAATTGGAATCACAATAAACTTCTGTCTTAATGGAACCGTTGAGCATATTGCACTGTACTTTGCTATTCTGGCCTCCCAACAGCATTTAATCATTAGTTATATAGTATTCTAAGCTACAATCATTAATCAAGGTAAAGAATTTCCACTAGTCTTTGGGAACAAATAATGAAGAAGACAAGCTTTTTTTTTTTTCCTATAGTGCCAAAGGTATAGCACAATTTTATCAATATACAGTGAACTTTGGGCCGTGTTTCACCCAGACAGGGTGATTTCTCTGTTCAGATAATTTTGCTTTGTCCACTATAAAAGTATGTATCAAAAAAGACTCACTTAGCATAATCTCTAAACCTTTCTGAGTATATTAGTTTGCTGGTTGGAGTGACTTATTGTTTTGTGTAAGTATTTTGCTTAAATTTAGAGAACTGCAAAAGAATAAATTCTATTTTCCCATTAGTATAATTGAATGAGACTAACTTAAAGTAAAAATTATATTTATATATAGAAATTATATATGGTCATATATGGCATATATTATATATAGAAATCATATTTATATTTAAGTAATTAATTGTACAGATAAGTTCAATTTACAAGTGCCAGGCATCTTGATCAATATTAATCTTAACTTTTAAAAGTATTGCATCTTAAGTATAGATCCTCTATAAAATCTCAGGTTAATTTTCCTATCATTCCCAAATACTTATTTTATCACATTATCAACAGGAACTGTTACAGCTTTGGAAACATGAATGCAAGCGTGTGATCGTTGACCGTTTTACAGTGTCTGCTGATGTGGCCTGGTTTGATAAGGCTTTGGCTAACTTGGTAGAGGAGGAGTTTGGTGAAGAGAAAAAACTCGTGGTGGATTGTGGAATTGATTCTTACTTTGTGGATTTCTTGAGGGACGCACCTGAAGCTACAGGTAAACTATTGAAGCAGAGTTTGAAATTCTCTCAACAGTGTTCCTACGGGAGATTCCTAAGGGGAAGACAGAAGTTTCCTGAAGTTGAGTTTATGCCTAACCAACTATTGAAACAAGCCTGAGACAAAATAGGTTACCAATAAATGTAGCGTGAGTAGATAAATGAGTGATCATGGAGTTCAAAGATGAATAATGTGCTTATTATTCTAAATAAAGTAGGAAGGCAAGATAGAGTAGAAGAAAGTACCTAAGGATGTATAATCTATCAGAGGTATGTTTGAGGAAGGAATCAGTACACATTAGCTAGATACCACCAAACATTATACATTCTCATGTATAAAAATAGAAAGGTGAATATGTGCATCATGGGTCCTGTGGGGGAATAAATATTATAAATATATAAAAATATATAAAATATATAAAAATATTATCTGTGGAGTCCCGTGGCTATCTGTGGACTACTACAGTTATAAGCAACTAAAAGATATCAAAATAAGAATGTTTATTAGGGTCATCAGAATGTTGAAAATAAAAAGAAAATCCTTCAAATTGTAAGAAGCCACACAATATAATTACAAAGAGCCAGATAACATGAAGGCAAACTTCTGTGCTTATGGTTCCATGAAAAATTGTGATTTATGACTTTTCTAATGAAAAGAGGTAGTGTTCTGATTACTTACCTTCAGAAATAACTGGGCCTGGAGAATTATTATTCTTTCATTTAATAGCTTCTTCCAAAGCGGTAACTGAATCTTAAAGTTAATTTGCATAATTTAAAAGGCATATTAAAGTGCCTACTATTTACATCTTCAAAATGGTTGCAAGTGGTCAGGCAATCTCTGATTAATTTGGGTAACAATATGTATGACTTGTGAAAATTATCTGAGTGCCAGGCTTGGTGGGACACACATGTACTCCTAGCATTCAGGATGCTGAGGCAGGAGGATCAAGTTTGAAGCCATATTGGACTACAGAATAGGACCTTGTCTCATAAAACGAACAAACACAAACAAAACATTTTGGACTGACAGTTGCAAAGTGATGTTTTGTTGGCTGTGTAATCAGAAAGAAGTGAATAAATGTATTTTATCTTAAGTCAAATACATAACAAAATCTCATAAGGACACAAAATAATTAGAATTTATCTGTTGCATTTATCTATTATACTTCCTTGTATTTTATTTTCTCTAATTTAGAAGGAGAATTAATAGGTTGTGATTTTCAAGGAATAAAGCCTAACTTTAGGGGACAGGACAGATTTCAGAGTGGAACATATAATCTTCTGTGACTTTAAACCATTTTGCTTTTCCAAGCTTGAATTGAGTATGGATGAACACGTTGTGAGTATTGAAGCTTGATGAGGGAGAGCTTTGCAAATAAGCCAGAATCCCTGTTTTGTCATAAAGAGGTTGATTATATTGACTAGGTCACTTAAGATAACTACATACTATAAGAATTGGAAAATCTACTTACTCTTCTGTTACCCAGTGAATTTTTAAGTTATTTTTTGGTATATTAAATTACAGTATCACTTTTTCCAATTGTAAGTACAACTGACAGTTAATTTATATAGCACTATTGGCATTAATCTTTATAGTTCATGTTGAAAAAGTATTAAGTCTGTGTATCATGAGCTTTAGACATTTAAACAGTCTTTTGATTTTAATTCACTTTTCCAGTAACATAATGCACTGTTTATTTAAGAAACTATTTTTTCTTAACCTTTCCCTTTCATTTCCTAAAATTTACTTCTGTTTTCACAATTAACTTAGAATTTCTTAATCATAATACTATTCTGGGAAAGTATAATGACCTTTTCCTTTATAATCTTATTTAAAAGTCATGTGATGCTTGACCTTCCTTGTGATTTTAACATTAACTCTGCCTGTACTTTTGACTTTCATTTCAACCATTAAACTCATATCTCTGGGAGAAACTTTGGTCAATTGTGGGTTGTGACTAAATTCAGTGAACACAGTATCATGTGAAATTGGCTTCTTCTAGACCAGAAAGAACTAGGCTTACATAGAATCATAAAAATCCTAATGCTTTTACCACTTCCTTCTTTTTTTCCCCTAAAAGTACATAATATAACATTGTATTGGAAATTGATGTTATGCAGCATTGAATTACGGCGACACAAATGTTGAAGTTAGTGGTGAAGTCCAGGAATGTGAAGAAGCTAAGTAGATTCTTCTTCCTTACCAAAGGAGAAACACCCGAGGAGACAGATGCTGAAATGCCCAAAATTTACGAACCAATTGAATCCTTTGATCACCTGAGAGAGCGTCTGAACATGTTCCTGCAACTGTACAATGAGAGTGTCCGCGGCGCTGGCATGGATATGGTATTCTTCGCCGACGCCATGATCCACTTAGTGAAGGTACAGTGGCTTTGCCCAGAAACGTGTCAAAGTGTGATTGACGCTTGCTATCATACCACATACCCCTCCTGCTTTCTTTTCATCCCCTGGAAACACATGAATTTTAAAGCAAATGCAAGGCTATATTCCAGTTTCATTTCCACACCGAATGTGTCAGGTCACACCTTATAAGTTTAAAATAAGAGCACGTGCACTTCCAGTGTGTGATGTGCTAATTTCATTCAATGTTCTATACTGCTTCCAGCTCCGTGTTTTCACTGCATGGGATAAATGTGGTTGATATTCGAGTTCAAAACCTAGGAGAAGGCTGCCATGTTTGAAAAAGTCATGTAATGAATATCACTATAAAAGGAGTGCATAGTCTTGAAGACATTGAGCTAAGTGAAAGAAGCCAGCCAGGCAAATGCTGTAGGATCCAATTCACGCTGGGTACATAGAGGATTCAAATGACCAAGTCATCAAGCCGAGTGCAGATGTCTAGGGGCGGGGTGGAGGGGGAAACTAACTAGGAATTGGTGGTGAATGGGTGAATTTGTAGTCTCAGTTCTCCAAGATGAAAAAAAACCACTATCTAATAGTATTAAACCATACACTTCATAGTGTTTATGATAGTAAATTTGGTTATGGGTATTTTACAATAATTGAAAATGATCATTTAAAACCAGGGCAGAAACACTTTGAGCAGATGAAAATTTGATTGAAATGATGTCTACTGGGAAAGTTCTCTCCTAGTTTCATTACAGTATCTGCTTTTTAGGATAATTGGCCATCAATGTTGGAAGTAAAATATATTCATTTACTTAATAACTAATGTGACTTAGATATGCGGTTAGATATGTCATGCGAAGTCCACTGTTGATATTCTTCCTTTGTTGACCACGGTTGTTTTTTTTCAGATTACATCCTTTCAGTTAGAAAGGAGGCAGTTTGAGGTTAACTTCCTTTACATGAAGAATCATCTCATAAATATGTGTTTCCTTTGGAAATCTTAGATCCTCTTATTGGATCTTAGAACTGGAAGGGTTTGAGAGCTTCCATGTGAAAATGGGGTTGCCTACCTGCTTTTGTTCTTTCTAGGAAAGAGGGCAAGGAAAATATGTATGTAAGGCTGCATTGAGTCTGGTAGAAAGAGGAAGATAGAGGGGCTGCTTTGGGGTTGGACCCTGACAACTGAGACATTGATCTATACTGAATCACAGTCTTTCCAAGCCAAACAACAAATAGCAGTTTTGTAGTCAGTTAGAAGTTCAGTGTTTCATGAAGAGTAGATTTTCAGCCATATTTGATAATTAAAGGGAAGGTTAAAAGCATTCAAAATGAGTAATTCTAATGGTGAATTCATGAAGAAGAAGAGTCTGTTTTTGAATGAAAAGGGCATTTCAATGCAAAACTTAAAGCATACCTCAAAGTCCTTTTTCTTTATCTTCTCAGAAACAGAGCCAGTCACATCATGGACTGTGTACTGACCTTTCTCATTTGCAGTCCCTGGGCTCCTAAATATGTCCCACAGTTCCCACCCTGACTTGTGCCTGCACGCTGTGCTGTATTTCAGAAATTTCCCCATTCCTTCCACCAGCGTATGGCTGAAATCTGATTTTGAGATGCCCATTGTTTCCACAGTGGCCTCACTCTTACATTGAATACAGAGGGAAGATGGGTTATTTACAGGTGGAAAGCTGACTACTCTTTCTGTTTCCCTGCTATAGATTTCTCGAGTGATCCGGATGCCCCGGGGAAACGCCCTCCTGGTTGGGGTGGGCGGGTCAGGGAAGCAGAGCCTGACCAGGTTGGCTTCCTTCATCGCTGGCTACGCTTCTTTCCAGGTCACTCTGACAAGGTAAAAAGCAAGCAAGCTTATACTTTCACCTAAAATGGATTTTGAAAGATGGTTCCCAGAGGTCACCTGAAGTTAAGCATGTATTTTTCTTATCGTCATTAAGAGCCAGTGGTTTCTTCCTTCTGGAACGTTGATATAGTTTCTCCTTTCAACCTTCTCCACAGAGTATGAATATTTCACATGAATAACCTGCTTTTGAGACATTTCTCCCTGGTTGTTGTTCTGCTATATGCAACAGGAACTTCACATGCACTCTTTTTTTTTTTTGTTGCATTTTAGAAGATATTTGCTCTTCGTGAGTGATAATGCAGATTTCAAAGCTAATACAGGAGAAAAATAGGGGAAACATTTTTGCATTGATTTACTCATCCAGACACTTCAAAATATTTATTGTATGCAGACTCTGTTCCCAGCGCTGGCTAGGGGAACAGGCTATAATAGTCAGCTTTTTATATCTGAGATAATGAATATAAAAAGAGGAAAGCTTTAGTTCACCTCCCAGTTTCAAAGGCTTCAGCCTGTGTCTGGATAGCTCAATAGTTCTGGACATCTGGTGAGGCTGAACGTCAGAGTGAGGGATGGGTCATGAGCAAAGATGCTCACCTTGTGGCAACTGGTAAGAGAAAAAAGACAGAGATTGAATGCCAGGGTCCCAATATCAGCTTCCAGGAAACACCCCTTCTCCCAATGCCTTAACTGCCTCCCACTAGGCCCGCCACCCCCCCCCCCCCTTTTTTGTCAGTAGAGCTTGAGTTCAGGGCCTGGGCTCTGTCTCTGAGCAATTTGCTTAAGGCTAGCACTCTACCACTGTGACCCACAGTGCCACTTCCAGTTTTCTGGTGGTTAATTGGAGATCAGAGTTTCATGATCCTCAGATCGCAGCCTCTTGAGTAGTTCAGATTACAGACATGAGCCCCAGTGCCTGGCTCTTGAGGGAGAATTAACTGAAAGATTTTTGCTTTATTCAAGTACCAGGACACACAGAAATACCATTTGTAGTTTGTGGATTGAACCTGCACAAAACAAGAATTGGACTCAGATTTTTGTTCCCTTATTTGGATAAGAGCTTAATTGTTTCCAAAGCACTTTTACATGAATGAGCTAATTTGGTGTTCTGAAGAATTTGCGGGGGGGGGGGGGGGTTGGAGATCAGGAAGGGATAGTCCACCATGCAGTTGAACTTCAGAGAGGCTATGTATTGCTTGATGTCTGAGACAGAGCCAAAACCTGGTTGCAAGATTTTGCCAGTAAAACTAGTTTCTAGTCTAGTGCCGCTTCTAGTGCATTGTACACACCCCACAGCAGCTCCTGCAGTGATGAGCTGGTTTTCCTGCCTGCCATACTGGAAATAATCCATTGCCAATGAAAGGAGAAGCAAGGCCTTCACACAACCTTCAAGGGACTGCCAGCCTCCTTTAGTCTCTGCACGCTGTGGGACCCAGGCTGGAATGCAGGCACCTCACACTTGGAAGCATTCTGGTCACTGTTTGAGGCTGTTGCCCCTTAAGACAGGGGGAACTGGCTAAAAATGTTCTTCCTGTCAGTGGGAGCCGAACAAAGTATTTTTTCTTTGTGTTTTTGCTTCAGAGTTGAGCTATATTTTTTAAGTGCTTTTGTGGTTAGGTGCTGGTGGCTCATGTCTGTAATCTTAGATACTCAGGAGAGTGAGATCTGAGGGTCAAGTTTTGAAGTCAGCCTGTGCAGGAAAGTCCCTGAGACTCTTATCTGCAATTAAAAGCATCAAGATCCAAATGCCAGAAATGGAACGGTAGCCGTGAACACAAAGACTCAGGGATAGCTACCCCCTTGTACTGCCCGCCTCCCAAAAGGAGTAAATTGTGTCTGTGTTCTAGTCATTGGATCTAGATCTATCTTCTATTTTTCTCGAAAAATAGGAGTCTTCTAGAAACATTGATACATAACTGTGGTATTTGTAAATAGAGTTTAGTTTATAGATTTAAATAAAAGACAGGATATAGAACAATATAGTACCTTTAGTAGCTTTAGAAAATCAGACAGCTCTTTGTGTTCTGGATTTTCAGGGTTTTTTTTTTGTCAGTTGTGGGGCTTGAATTTTTAAGAAAGTTTCTTTCTTTCTTTTTTTTTCTAAGTTTTTAATGACACAAGAGAAATAACAATTTAATAAACGTGAGTCTCTAGAACTGTAATATTTTCATTTATACTTCTGGTAGTTACAGACTACTGTTTTGATACTTCTCTAACATTTCTTGATTATAGGTTAACTTCTATCTAGAGATCACTTTGAGGAGTGAAAGCAGATTTTTTTTTTACTTTTTTATTGTGAGAATACCGTACAGAGGAGTTACAATTACATGGGCAAGATAATGAGTACATTTCTTATCAAGCATCGTTGCCTCCTCGCTGTTTCCCCTTCCCATCCCTTCCCATCCTCCTCCACTTCCCCCACCCATACCTCCCCCCACCCTCCACCAAAGTTGTTAAGTTCGTTTTTCGACATAACAACTTGTAAATCTCATTGTTGCAATGGGTCCACCTGTATCCCTAGTTAAACAATTTGTTTTTTTTTTCCCTTCCCCTCCACAAATTATACCAACATCAAATACAGTGAAAGTATGGGTTATACTTTGGGGGAGGGACATACAAAGTGAAAGCAGATTTGTGGTGGGATTTATTTCATGTTTCCAGCTACAGCTGTATTCTGCTACAGTATACTGATGTCTCAGAAAATTTTTATGTGGAATTCAGAGTTCCATGTACAAGAATAATGTTAGGGATCATTTATAACAGGGCATCTCTTCTCTTCATAGAATGAAAGCTTGAGTTTACTTTTGTTTCATTTCTCAGAGATGCTTTCAATAATACCAGTTACAGATGAGTGCTTCATAAATCTTCTAATGATCATTTCTAACAAATATCATTGTCAGCACATTTTCAAAATGAGAAATGGCTTTTACATTCAAATGATGTTTGCTTATGATAAGAAATTATATTTTGTTCAGGCTGACTTTTAAAAAATTGTCAATAAGGAGTTGTACAAAGGAGTTTCTATTCAACCAAGCAGGCTATGAATACAGCGCGTCTTGAACATCACTTTCATGATGCTCCCTCATCCCTCCCATCCCACCCTTCCCTCAATTTTCTCAATTCTTTTTAATTGTAAAGGTAATGTACAGAGGGGTTTCAGTTACATAAGTAACTCAATTTTCTCCTACTTTCCCTCCCTCCAACCCTCAATTTTGTTGATTTTTATATGCATTGAGTATACATTGAATTTTATGACTGCATTTTCTCCTTTCCTCCCTTCAATGATCTACTTCCCCCACCCCCCGAACTTGCCCAATAAAGCATAAAATATTGTTATGTTTGCTTCCCAAGATATTCTATCTGATGCCATAATGACAGTGATCCTCTAGGTCCTACAACACACCCAATCTGATGGAAGACCTGAAGGTTTTGTACCGGACAGCTGGTCAGCAAGGAAGAGGAATCACCTTCATTTTCACAGACAATGAGATTAAAGATGAGTCGTTTTTGGAATATATGAATAATGTCCTGTCATCAGGTGAGGTAGGAGCCCACTTGTTCATGTGTTGGTTTTTATGCTTTCATAATTTATTTATTATCATTGTTCATGTAGTTGCACAGATGGGTTTCAGGTCAACATGTCAATGCATGAGTATACTGCATCTGGACCAGTGTCACCCCTTCCATCATTCTTCTCCTTTCTTATGTGGCCCACCCATCACCTCCAGGGACCAGGTATATTGAGTATAGGACCAGTATATATTGAGTATTAGGACTCGATTCACCCAGCCTCTCTCTCTCCATCTGTTATTGTTCTTTTTGATTAAGTAAACAATGCCTTTTGGTAGGGGAGTTTTGAAGAATAAAAATTCACTGGAAAATCTAGAGCTAAGCATTTAAAACACAAAGAATTATTGCTCAAGATGACAAATGGAAAAAAAAGAGAGGTTAGAAAGAAAGCTAATGAGATAGCATACCATTTTGCCATCTTCAAGGGCCATGAATGCGATAAATGATAGGATTATCTATGTATTTTTAAATGTGGTACATTGCATCCTGAAAACTTACAGTTTATTATTTATATAAGTATACAAATAGAGAAAAGGCATTGTACCTATTAAGTGTTAGGTTTTAATTTGTTTCATATGTGTGAATTTCTGTATTTCTTTTGAAGGTCTCCAACCTCTTTGCCCGTGATGAAATTGATGAAATTAACAGTGATCTGACATCAGTCATGAAAAAAGAATATCCTAGACGCCCTCCCACCAATGAAAATTTGTATGAGTATTTCATGAGTCGCGTGCGACAGAATCTACATATTGTGCTCTGCTTTTCACCAGTGGGGGAGAAATTTAGAAATCGAGCTTTGAAGTTCCCTGCCCTTATTTCAGGATGTACGATCGACTGGTTCAGCCAGTGGCCGAAGGATGCCTTAGTTGCTGGTTAGTGTGGTAGAAATATCTGGTTCACTGTGTTGATTTATTCATTCACATTCTGTCTCCGCATGGCGAGGAGCCAGCTCTCTTCATCTGCTGTTCAAAGAATTTATTTTTTTTTCCTACAAGATGTTGCTCTTTTTAACTTGGCAGCTAATTTTTCCCAGAGTGTGATTGTCAGAGAGTGAGATCTTCACTTTGTACCCCCTGAGTTAATGTTGAGGGTTTGAGTATTTCAATGATATTTGCATGCTTTGGCTCAGTTGCATCCCCAGCAGTTTCTGGGTGCCACAGGAAGGCACTGAGGTGAAGCTCACCGTTCTTTTTAAGTGTGCTTGCCAGCCCCAGCATGGTTAAAACCAGGTGTTCCTCGGGCACTCTTGTCTAGTTGCTGCGGTGCTGTAAATCAAGAAGAACCTTATCCAGAACTCCTCTGATGGCTTTTGTCCTTGGCAAAAGTGTTTCTCTGATGCAAGTCTTGCTGTCTCTTCTGTTGAATCACCCACCCCACGAAAGCTTCGTGTTTTGTTTACTCTGTAATGAAGTTGGAGCATTTAAGTAGTGCAGGAGCTATCAGAGCTTGTAGGGGTATTTTTAATTTTCAAATTTTGGTGGGACCATCGGTGGCTATTTTAAAGGCTGTAGGCAGTCAAATTTCAACCCTGAACGATGGTTTCAGAACCACTGGGGAGCCTGATCTGGTAGTTTTCATATCTTTTGTTAATGGTTATGTATTTTTAAGCTGAAGAGACTTATTTTCCAGTAAGGCTTGATAGGTATTCCTACTAGATAAATCAGGAAAGGGAGGAGGGAGGAAGGAAGGAGCTATGGACCCTCATCTTCTCATTTCCACCAGTCTGGCCATCTCAACCTCGGCCGCTCAAGTTCTGTGGTATCCTGTGTTAAGATGATGGTGGTATATCTGTCTACTGCCTTTAGGGATAGAGAAACTGGAGATGGGTAGGTCAGAGGTGGAAAGAAATCAGTACTGGGGTAGGATCAATACTATAGTTAGGATCTAGGTCAGTTTATCTTTATCTATCTACCTACCTATCTATTCATTTATTTATCTACCTATCAGTGTATTGTCTGTCTAGATATCTATTAGCTATCAACATATGTAGATATATGTGTAAATGATTGGTATCTAGCACTTTACTGTTTTTGTTTAATAAACTTACTTTTGGGGAAGAACAAATGTTGTTGGCACAGTGCTGTTGACAATATGTTTTCCCAATATGTGACTCTTAAACCCAGAAGGTTTTAACATGTCTCCAGTGCAAACGCACAGCACAGTTTTCTCTTTGTCTTAGAAGCTTGCAAACAGACCCATGATTTAAATTTTTTAAGACCCCTTAAAATTTAAATGAAACTAGAAGTATGAGTTAAAAATTTCTTGAGGTGGGAAATGCATTTAGAGCACCAACAATAGTATTTCAGAGCTGTGTTATTAAGGTTTACTAGAAAGTAGGATAATCCATGTGTAGGTATTTTGTGAAATGCAATGGAAGGTCTAATTAATAGTAAAATTAGCAATACCAGGTGATAAATACTGTAATATACCTTGATTAAGATGATTCACTTTGAAACAGAGCTCTTTGTATTTAATATCTATTTCACTCATCCTTTCTAAATTATTGATCATTCTTTTTGTTAATTTCTCATAGCCCTGACCTTTTCTTTTAAATCTCATTTCACTGACCCAGTCCGAGCTTTCGCAGAGCCACGGACAATTTCTCTTCTGTACTCGCAGTAACTAGGGAGTGGCTTGATCTTCATGCATGAATCTATTTTTCATTTATTGAAAACATATTTCTTGCACTTGGCATTTATTGAGTCACCATACTGGAGGGCAAGAAGATGTGTTTCTCATCTCTAGATTCTTTCCCAAGGAGAGGGCATCTACAACTCTTGACTGGTACACCCCATTAATTCTTATTTTCAATTTGGTCTGTTGGCTGGCTCAGAATATATGTATTCACTTGCCTATATGATTCTTCTTCAGGGATCTCTCACAGAGTCCTTAAATTTAAAGTATCTGGAACTAAACTGGTATTGTCTCTAGGATGCCACCATTGTCCATCAAACTAGACGACCCTTTTCTTTCCTTTAAACATTTATTCTTCCTTCAACTCTAAAATCTAATCTGCTTTGAAGTCATGGCAATTACATATCCTAAATATTGGCAGAATCTCTTTCTTTTTACTGAAGTCCTATGCCAAGCCATCATGGTTGTACCATGAGAAAACCCAAGTAGCTTTGTAGTGAACTCTCTCCCTTTTTTCACCTGCCTTTCAGTCTTTTACATTCCTAACAGAATAATGGTAAAGATACCAACCCAATCACATTGTTTTGTGCTTAAATCTTTCCAGGTCCTTATATTTCCAGGTCCTATTTATACACACACACATACACACATCTTCATACATGATTTCTGCTGACATACATAAAAATGGTTTCAATAATTTAAAAAAGAATTTTTTGGCCATGACAATTTTAACTAGAGTGTACACTCCATGGGGTTGGGATCAAGGTTCATATTTTGCTTTCATGCTGTGGCACTTATCCCAGGGATGGATCTGTAGTGGGCATAACATGTGAATACATATGGATATAGAGCCATTGATGGGTTCTTATGTTATGGCTTTCTCTTCTCTAAGGGATTTCAATTTGCCATGTCTGCAGATGTGCACAATTCATGTTGGTGGATGCCACCCCTTCTTCCATCATCTCCCTTCCTTCTCTCCCAACCCCGCCATCCCCTCCTCTTACTTGGCTTCACTTTTCACCCATGTACATTGAATACTCTCACTGTATTCACCCACCACTCCCTTCTCCATTTTTCTGTAGTACCTCCCCATGAGTTCCACCCCCTCAGAGCAAACACGTTTCAGCTTCCTGGCATTCATTGTGTTCAACTGTAGGTTAATTGTTCCAAAGAGTGGCTCCACTGGAGTCTTATAACAGGAAGTGCACCCTCAGAACTGCTCCACTCTTAGGCATTGTGGGAAAGGTAAACCCTCTAACAGAAGAGTTTTATCCAAATATATCTAAAGGATTCTGAAATTAGAACTGACCATGGGCCACTGCTGTGCTTAAGAACAAGGATGAGATGGGCATTAAAATATTTAGTAGTACAGCAATGTATGGATGCACATTTGCACATGCCAAATGCAGTTGCAGATTAGGGGAAGTAAGGGACTGCAGGGTCTGAGTAAAAAAAAAAAACAAGCCCAAAAAACAAATGGGATTGTTTAACAAGAGTGCCAGGTGCACACTGAGGTCCAATTTACTTATATCACATTTGTCCTTATGTAAATCGTATCACAGCCTGGCTTCCGCCCAGAAGCTGCAGCTGTGTGGAGGAGATTACTCTGCAGTAATGGCGAGAGGCTTAAAATCTGCCATAGTTTTATATGTGAAGGAAAAAATCAAATTGTTGCTGTTTCATGTCTGGGGTCAAATGTGCTGACATAGATCTACCTAACTGGGGCTACAAGCACAGAATTCAGTTCCAGGAACGTTGAAGTCTTTAACAAATATCCAGGTGACCTTGAAAATGGCGATTCTTGCCCCAGTTTCAGGTTCTGTTGTCTTTATTCTTCCTAGTGTCCGAACACTTCCTCTCTTCCTATGAGATTGACTGCAGCTTGGAAACTAAGAAGGAGGTTGTGCAGTGTATGGGCTCCTTTCAGGATGGCGTGGCTGAGAAGTGTGTCGATTATTTCCAGAGATTCCGACGTTCTACCCACGTGACGCCCAAATCATACCTCTCTTTTATTCAGGGCTATAAGTTCATCTATGCAGAAAAGCACGTGGAAGTGCAAACCCTGGCAGATAGGTAAGTGTGAAGTTCAAGTCAGAGTTACTTTAAAGCAGTCAGCCTGAACTGCCCATCATGGACATTTTGCCATGACTAGAGACATGGTTGTTGGTCATAACTGATGTAGTGTTTGGGGAATATGATTGGCATCTAAACGTGCCCAGGAAGGTTGTTAAACAACCTCACTGTGCTGGAAAGATCCCCCCCCCCCCGCAACCAGGAAAGAATTGCCCGGCCCCCAATTTCAATAGTACTCACTGTAAGAAATCCCCTTCTAAGCTATGCCTGTGGATTGTACGTATGACCCCACTGCTCAGAGGGTGAAGGTCAGGAAGACCATGACTTGACATTTAGTGAAATCCTTGTCTCAACTGAGAATCCATACACACAGTGGTGTACATAACTGTAATTCTCGTATGGGAGGAATAGGTAGGAAGATTGAAGTCTGAGGCTAGTTCTGGGTAGGTAAATAATAACTATGGCAAAAGTAAGTGCTGGAGATGTGGCTCAAGTGGGAGATTTCCTGCTGAGCAATTGTGGAGTTCTGAGTTCAAACTCCATTACTGCCAAAATAGGAGAGTAACAGATAGATAGAGAGATAGATAGATAGATAGATAGATAGATAGATAGATAGAGAGAGAGAGAGATAGAGAGAGAGAGACAGAGAGAGAGAGAAACAGAGACAGACAGACAGAGAGACAGAGAGACAGAGAGACAGAGAGACAGAGACAGAGAGAGACAGAGAGAGACAGAGAGAGAGAGAGAGAGAGAGACAGACAGACAGATATAAAATCTTTCTGAGCCTGTTTGAAGGAGTGTTCTGTGGTACTTAGGGAATTTATTGTTGCCCCATAGAATAAACTGCTGCCTAGTCTCATATGCCCTGACACCTTGATGATATCAAATGATATAACCCTCAGAATACTTAACAAGCAAAGGAATGAAGAGCTCACATATTCCCTCCTTCCTCCTCTCCTCCTACCCCTCTAAGTGACCAGGTTAGAAGCAGCCTGGGTGGCTGCTGTGTTCCTTGCAGAATCAATATTTTGCCTCCCCAAAGTGTGTCCCACAGTTTACTGTCTGCTCTGTTAGTTTTCTTCAACATTCAGATTTTTCTGCCTGAATATATCCAGAATCAGATAGGGCTGTCTTGTCAAGATTACCTGAGTGGGTGTTTGGACTAACCGAACCTGAAACCTTCCATCCCTAAACTCACCATGTCAGGCTCACACAGGGACCTCGTTCCCCCTGGGAGCTGTTATGATATTTAATTTGTTTCTTTCTTCCTAGTATTTCTTTTTCTTTTCTTTTCTTGTGAAAATACTGTACAGAGGGGTTAGAATTACATGGGCAAGATAATGAGTACATTTCTTATCAAGCATTGTAGCCTCCTCCTTTGTTTCCCCTTCCCATCCCTTCCCAGCCTCCCCCCAATCCCCCCCCCCCACCAAAGTTGTAAAGTTCGTTTTCTGCATAGCGACTTGTACATCTCATTGTTGCAATGGGTCCACCTGTATCCCTATTTAAACGATTTGTTTTTTCCCTTCCCCTCCACAAATTATACCAACCTCAAATACAGTGAAAGCAGGGGTTATACCATGGGGGAGAGACATATAAAGCAACAAAGAAATAATCTTATAAATGTGGTAGAAACAATCACCTGAAAGAAAAAAAACATTTGAATACATATCTTAGGGTTCATTTCCCTAACATCAACTTATCTGACCTTTTCTGCTTGACTCAGACATATATTAGTTATTGCAAATAAGGGAAACCATGGGGCCTATGCTTCTTTGGGCCTGGCTTACTTCACTTAATATAATTTTTTCCAAGTCTTTCCATTTCCTAACAAATGGGGCAATGTCATTCTTTCTGATGGAGGCATAGAATTCCATTGTATATATATACCACATTTTCTTGATCCATTCATCTACTGAGGGGATCTGGGTTGGTTCCATATCTTAGCTATAGTAAATAAGGCTGCAATAAACATAGTTATGCTGGTAGCTTTAGTGTGGTCTTGTTTGTAAACATTTGGGTAAATGTCCAAAAGTGGGATTGCTGGGTCATAGGGGAGCTCTATGTGGAGTCTTTTGAGAAACCTCCATACTGCTTTCCAAAGTGGTTGAACAAGTTTACACTCCCACCAACAATGCAGTAAGGTTCCCTTTTGTCCACATCCCCTCCAGCATCTGTTATTTTTAGAGTTCTTGATTATAGAGATTCTAACTGGGGTGAGGTGGTATCTCAATGTTGTTTTGATTTGCATTTTTCTTTTATGGTTAGAGACTTTGAGCATTTCTTCATGTGTCTATTGGCCATCCTTCTTTCTTCTTCAGAGAAGTTTCTCTTTAAGTCTTTAGCCCACTTATTTATTGGGCAGTTGTTTCTTTGAAGATTTGTTGTTGGGGGATTTAATATTTTGAGTTCCAGGTATATTTTAGATATGAGACCCTTGTCTGTTGTATGACTACTGAAGATTTTCTCCCAATTCGTAGGCTTTCTATTGATCTTGCTAGCTATGTCCTTTGCCATGCAGAAGCTCTCCAATTTCACGCAATCCCATTTGTCCAACCTTTCTTAGAGTTCTTGTTTTTCTGGGTCTCAATTCAGAAAATTTCGGCCTGTGCCAAGGAGTCCTAGGGTTTTTCCTATTCCATCCTGTAATGTTTTCAGGGTGTCTGCTTTGACTCTGAGGTCTTTGATCCATTTGGAGTTGATTCTGGTGCAGGGTGATATAAGGATCTAGCTTTAGTTTTCTACAAGTAGCTAACCAATTTTGCCAGCACCATTTACTGAAGAGGCTGTCTTTCTTCCATTCTATTTTTTTTAGCTCCCTTATCGAAAATTAGATGGCTATAGGTCTGTAGGTTCATTTCTGGGTTTTCAATTCTGTTGTATTGGTCCTGAGGTCTGTTTTTTGTGCTAGTACCAAGCTGTTTTGATTATTATGGCTTTGTAGTAGAGCTTGAAATTTGGTATTGATATTCCGCTAGCACTGTTCTTTCTGTTGAGGATCATTTTAGCTATTTGGGGTCTTTTATTGTTCCATATGAATTTTTGGATTGCCTCTTCTATTTCCTTGAAGAATGAGGATGGAACATTGATAGGTATCACATTGAATTTGTAGATAGCCTTGGGAAGTATTGCCTTTTTCACAATGTTGATCTTTCCAATCTAGGAGCATGGGAGTTTTTGCCACTTTCTAAGTTCTGTTTTGATTTCCTTTTTCAAGCTTTTAAAGTTTTCATCACTTCTTTGGTTAATTCCTAGGTATTTTATTTTTTTTGTGGGGCTGTTATGAATGGAGCTGCTTTCCTAATTTCAGCCACACTTTTCTCATTGTTGGCATACAGAAAAGCCATTGACTTTTGAGGGTTAATTTTATACCTTGCTACTTTGCCAAAGTTTTGAATCAGCTTGAGTAATTTGGGAGTGGAGTCTGTGGGATTCTTTAAATACAAGATCATGTCATCTGCAAAGAGGGAGAGTTTTATTTCTTCTTTCCCTATTTGGATCCCCTTTATGTTCGCATCTTGTCTTATTGCTGTAGCTAAGCATTCTAATACTAGATGGAAGAGCAGTGGAGAGAGTGGACATCCTTGTCTTCTTCCTAGTATTTCTTCTTTTCACTTTATAGTACGCTTTGAAACATACAAGTTTACATTCTTTCCCCTTCCTCCATGAGAAGGCTGCAAGCATTTGAAGCCGATTGTCCTTGGACTCAATGTCCTGAGCCCATTGTCTACACGATATAGATTCAGATCTACTGTTGTTTCTCATGTCATGAGCACCTTTTATTGAGCTTGCTCTTCCTACACATACTTTATGAAGGGATGAGGATGTTGCTGGTCTGGAACTAAAAGCTGGGCTTATATCCTTTCTGCAGAGCCCTCTTGGGTTTGCTATTTGTATGCATATTCATTACTCAACTGCAGTTCTTCCTATATACATGAGAGAACATGGTCACATCGCACACATGTTGACATTGCCTGCTTGCTTTTCAACTCTAGAATGAATACTGGGTTGGAAAAACTGAAAGAAGCTTCGGACTCCGTTGCAGCCCTGAGCAAAGAACTGGAAGTTAAAGAAAAGGAGCTGCAAGTGGCCAATGACAAAGCTGACACAGTGCGTCTATGTTTCCACACCTGTCTCATCCCTCTAGAGCTCCTGGTTCACAAACATCACTACATTGTAACCATGGAATCACAGATTTTTTCCCCATTAGAGTAAAAGACAGTAGATTTTATGTGCAGACGATTAGGTCACTGGACAATATGGGTGAAACAGGACAGGGATGCTTTTCTTCTGGGGCTGTGGCAATGTTTGATTTGATTTATTTCTGTTTTTATACTGAACTAGGTCTTAAAAGAAGTCACAATGAAAGCGCAGGCTGCGGAAAAGGTGAAGGCCGAGGTCCAGAAGGTGAAAGACAAGGCCCAGGCCATTGTGGACAGTATCTCCACAGACAAAGCTATTGCTGAAGAGAAGCTGGAAGCCGCAAAGCCAGCGTTAGAGGAAGCGGAAGCAGCATTGCAGGTGAATCCATGCAAAGGAACAGATACTGCTTTTGAGGCCGGGGAGGAGAACTTCAGGCAAAAATGTGATCAGTAACAGCAAGGAAATGTTCTAAGGGTCACACCAAACCTCTCATCACTGGAATGGTTCCAAGTACTACTCTCTGGGCAGAGACTTTGTTCACTCTTCATAGATTTCTCACAAGGAAGCTAGCATCTCATTCTCCTGATTAATGAAGTGGACAGTGTCAGACATTGGTGGCCCAGGCACGTCATGTTGGGGTAGTCATGTCAATTTTCTGAAATAACATTTCCTCACTCATCAAGAGAACTTTAAAGTAGGTGACCTGGAAGGTGGGACAATCTCTGAATTTGTCTGTGTTTTATCTCAAGAATGACTCACCTAATATAGTTCACTAGCTAGGTTTCCAATGCATTTAGCCATTGTAATTACGTAGCAATCGCAGGAATGGTGACATTAAAAAGAAGTTTGCCTTCTGAAAAATATAATGTGTTTAGTGAATTTGGGCTGACCGTACAGGTCTGGTCTGGCGTTGAAGATTCAATTTAAGATTTTTTTTAAAATCTCAGTTTAGGATTATTTTTACTTCTGACTGACTCATCTGCCCCTTTTGCAGTTGGTGCTTGGCTGAGAAGTAGTTAGAGAAGGGAATTCTGCCATCACTCTGCCTCACAC
This sequence comes from Dipodomys merriami, assembly GCF_024711535.1. Taxonomy (NCBI): domain Eukaryota; kingdom Metazoa; phylum Chordata; class Mammalia; order Rodentia; family Heteromyidae; genus Dipodomys; species Dipodomys merriami. The sequence continues at coordinate 8,654,475 of NW_027204715.1, read as the reverse complement.
TCAAGTTATTTCACCTCAGTTGGCCATGCAACATTACTTGGACATCATTTTGTATTTTCTCGCTTACCACCCCTTAGGCATGCTGCTTGAAGTGTTTGTAAACCTTTCTGATCAAAATGAAGTCTTTAGGCTTTTTAAAAATTGATTTTTTAATAAGTTTTTTTTATTGTGAAAATACCGTACAGAGGGGTTACAATTACACAAGCAAAGTAATGAGTACATTTCTTATCAAGCATTGTTGCCTCCTCCTTTGTTTTTCTCCTACCACCCCTGCCCTCCCATCTCCACGACTACACCCCCTGCTCCCGCCCCCACCCTGTCCCCCCACCCACCCCTTCACCAAAGTTTTAAAGTTCCTGTTTTGACATAGCATCTTGTACATCTCATTGTTGCAATGGGTCCACCTGTATCCCTATTTAAACAATTTTTTTCCCTTCCCCTCCCCAAATTATACCAACATCAAATACAGTGAAAACAGGGGTTATACTGTAGGGGAGGGACATACAAAGCAACAAAACAATCACCTTATAAATAAGTTAGGAACAATAGCAAGAAAGAAAAAAAACCACTTGTGTCCTTATCTTGGGGTTCATTTCGCCTAACATCATCTTATCTGACCTTTTCTGCTTGTCTCAGACATATACTAGTTATTGTAAATAAGGGAAACCATGGGACCTATGTTTCTTTGGGCCTGACTTACTTCACTTAATATAATTTTTTTTCCATGATAGCCAATATAAAGCATCATAATGTTTTCTATGAACATCCTATCATGTTTTATCATGAGTGGAGGGATGTACTCTCGGGCAGGGTTTGCCTAGCCTGGACTAGACCCTGAACTCAATCTGTTGCAGCTGTACCACTACCACCATCACCATCACCACCACCACCATCTCCACACCACCATCATCACCAAAATATACGCATTCTTGCTCTTTTGAGATAGTGAAGAAAGTGCCTTCACTTTTTTCTGACTTTCATACGTATCTCCTCTTTGATTTTCCCTTTCTTCATGCACTAGCTAGGCTCCCGTCCCTCATCCTGGATGTCCTCCAGGGCCTTTGGTTTCTCAGGTTTGTGGGTGTTACAACTTTTCTCCTCCCACCTTTGAATGCACAGAGCGTAGTTGATCCTCAGTGAGAATCACCTTTCAGACCTTTGCTGAATCCTTAGTCCCTGATGGAATCAGAATTAGACCACAGGGCCTCTCAGGTCTTGCTGAAAAGGCTGGTATCTCCTTATGGTTGGAAAGAGTTGACATCTCTTTTGCTATTACACAGTGTTTTCCTGTGTCGCCTTTCAGGGCAGTTTACCACTAAGATATCTGGCATCACCTACTTATTGGTGCAGAAATGTACATAGAAATAAGGTGTATGCTAGCCAGCTTTGTATCACTATACCAAAGTACACAAGACAGTCAGCTTATTAAAAGAACGGAATTTCTTTGGCCCACAGTTTTGGAGGTTCTACTTCACAATCACTTACCTCTGTTGCTTTGGGTCTGTTACACTGCAGTTCAGCATGGCAGAAGCAAAATAAGAGGAAACAAAAAATGTTGTTCTGTCCCCTTCAATTGCATAACCCCTGTGGTTTAATGGCATCCTATAGGCCTACCTGCTAAAGATCCACTCACTTCTCCAAACACTGCTGTGGGGAGCAAACCTTTAACACTTGGGGCTTTGACATCCTAGGAGGATGTGTTAGAGAGATACTTTTTTAAACAACCAAAAAAAATTGGTTCTGTCTCAATCTTTATTGCTTCTCTGTGATCTTTTAAAATCTTGTAGTAGGTGACTACCATTTTATACTAAGTTCTCTAATAGTATGGCATCAAGCTACTTTAATTTGTACAATAAACGGAGGTAACAGCGAAGAATATGTCCCTCCTCATCTAAAGGATTGATCTGAAAGTAATAATTATCTTCAGCTGTTACCTAGCTGTGCTAGAGTATGGAGAAGAGCATAAAATAGTCACATTACTTTGCCTGCGGATAAAAGGGGAATTCAATCCTTACACAAAACAGATTGAACTTCATATCCCACACCCTGAGTATGCAATATTGCATACTCAGGGTGTGGGATATGAAGTTCAATAAGCCCAAATCTGTCTGAAAATTCGACCTACTAAAGTGAAAGCAAAATTAAGCCTGCCCAGCTCTTACGTCTTATATAATTTGAATCCTATTTCTCCAAAACATGCCATTCTACTTATTTTCTATCTTTCATGGCTCCTATCTCAAACAGAAGTCTGCCATTTCAGTTCTTTTCCACAAATTCTCAACGTCTACCCATCTAGCTTTCACAAATGTTAATATGTTGAAATAAATTTTTTCATGGTACATAGTTACATTCACAAATCATCAAGTCTGGTATGTGTGTTCCTTCTCAGTCTTCTGAGAAAACTCATTAGCTTTGAAGAGAAGGTCATTGGTTATTTTCTGTTGACAGGAGGGATGCAAATGCAAACAAGACAGAAGGTTTGCCAGACCCAGCAGTATATAATCAATGCTGTTTGTCCTACAGATAATGCTGTTATATTTAATATTACATTGTTATATTTATTAATTTTCAATACTTATTTCATGAAGTGTTTGAGAGAGACCAATTATTCTCAACCTAAATGAGTCTGAGTGTTAAGTAATTTACGCCATAAGAATAGCTGCGCATAATGGAACTTTTTTGAGAGCTTTGTGAAATTCACATTGCCCAAGTTCCTTCATTTAAAGGTCAGTTCCCAGAGAAGAAACTTCTAATTATTCAATCTGTCAGCCCTGCGGCTACCCTCTGGTGTCAGTCCACTGTGACAAGTCTGAGTTGCTTAATAGAGAGGCAGATTCTTGACCTACATAACTAAGGTGTAAACACACACACACACACACACACACACACACACACACACACACACACTCAAAACCCATTGCAAGTGCAGAATTTTGCTAGTTGCAAATCCACTTTATCATTTTTTATTTTCAGTGTGTACTTTTTATTTTGGACACAAAGTAAGTTTCTACAGTTCTACCCTCTATCTGTGCACCAACATTTCTGTCCATCGACTGTCAGATTGAGTTGTAAAAAGTGTGAATGTTTTGGGACATGCACTACTACGGGATGTCTCTGCATCTAACTTAAAAATATTATGTGTCCAGTAATAAAATGGTGGTGTAAGACATAAAAGGCTGGGTTGCCAGTGCTTTCTTGCCCTAGATTGCATGACCCCTCCTCTCACTCTGCAGACCATCAAGCCTTCGGACATTGCCACCGTCCGCACGCTGGGTAGACCGCCGCACCTCATCATGCGGATCATGGACTGCGTGCTGCTGCTGTTTCAAAGGAAGGTCAATGCTGTGAAAATTGACCTGGACAAGAGCTGTACCATACCTTCCTGGCAAGAATCTCTAAAGCTGATGACTGCAGGGAACTTTTTGCAGAATTTACAGGTTGGTAGCTCACTAATGATGGAATAAAAAGAGGCTCAGCTGAATTGTCGAGTCCTTGGGTAGAATTTGTTTCGAAGAGGGAGTTTGAACACATATATTTTTTCAGTTAGTTTTTCTAATACAAGAGATTATAACATATAATATACATACTCATATAATATATCACATGTAATACAATATATATCATGTAGTATATATATACTATATATACTATATACTATATATATACTATATACTATATATACTATAATATATAATATATATTAGAGATTTTCCTCCAGACTTTAGGTGTATTAAGGCATTATTGGTAATATGCAAACATCAAAAAAATTTGAAGAAACCTATATATGTGTATATGCATGCCTATGATGCATACATATTGACAAATAGCTATCCTCCAGTACTTTCAGGGGACTGGTTCAAGGACTCTGTGAGAACAGAAAAGACCCTTATGTAAAATAATATAGTATTTTCATTGAACCTGTGCTTTGACCTAGATGCTTTGAATCACCCTTGCCCTCTCCTAGGTAATCATAAATGCTACTACAGTATAAATGCTGTGTATATAGCTTCTATGCTGCATTTTTCAAGGAATCATGATAAGAAATAGTTCTGTATAAGTTCAATGCAGGTGCAAATATTTTCTATCATTGAGCCACCACTGGCTGCATTGGTAGATGCAGACAATCCATTTGGAGACAGGCTGCCATGCAGTTGACCTACACCCCAGTGGGGATAAGGTGTCCTACACCTTCCCCATTCCCTTCTTTTAGCTATTCTGGTGGGTTTATAGCAGTGCCCTATTAATTTCCATTTCCTTGTGAAAGCTGGAAGTCTTTTTCTAGGTTTATGAGCCTTTTGGGAATTCTTCTGTTCAGTTTCTGATTAAGTCTTTTGTCTTAACATTGTTAATTCTTTTGTAGAGTATCACAGGTATCTTCTGTTACTTCCTGGCTTAGTTGTTCACTTTATTAATGCCAAGTTAATTTCTTTTAAGCTGAGACCAGGACTTGAACTCAGGATCTGATGCTTTTGCTCCCTGGCTATCATTCTACCACCTGAGCCACACCTTCAACCCCAAAGTTGTTCATTTTAATTATCAGTATTTTTTTAGGCATGCCTTATGATCTTGGCTCACTCCTGAGGAACAGTAATTCTCCCATAGTTTTTTTCTTAGAAGTTTTATTGTTTTATTTTTCACATTTTGAGACAATGAATCAGATGTACCCAAGCCATTTCCATTTTTAAACTGTAATTTTAGCACAATCTTGACTTTAGTTTTCAATTCATCATGTTTGTAAGATTCTTATGCCTATAGTGTTATGCCTATAATATCTCGCTGCTACACCAGTAAGCAGCTGAGGAAACTAGTAATTGTCTTTTAACAGTATCTTGACAAAATGGCCCAGATTCCTGCCTTCTGTACCTGGTGGCCAGCTTACTGCTCTTGCAAACTTTTTTGCTATTTTTTGTTTTGTTACATCCTCTTCTACTCTACTACATATTTTTTTTTCTGGCTTCACTATTTGCCCACTATTTGTCAAGCTCTAAGAGATGTGTATTAGGCAAGTTGGGAGTGAGCGTGCATTCTTATGGTATGTTATGTGAAGTGTTACTTCACTAAATTATTTACGTGCTTACTTGGTTTCTACTTGACAAATGTATAACCATCCCCACTTAGACAAGAAAACACCACTCTTATAAAGGTCTCATTTCTTTGTTGGGCCAGTCTTTTCTTTGTGATAAAGGAGGACATTCTCAGTCCATTTCTGTTGCTATTTTAAAATTGTATCCCTCCAGAAGATAATAATTCTCTCATATTCTTGATAGCTCAATGATTAAAAATTAATTTACCATCCTCAAGGTCTAATGTCCAAGTTATTATCTTCACATTTCATGGGAACTTAATAGAGCTTCTGTCTGAATGTATTAAGTGTTTAGTTTCTGATAAATGCTCAATCTATATGTCCTTAGGCTGAATGTATCTCTGCGGATTTGTTTTTCCTTGTTGGTATTAGGGGCTTGTGATTCACCTATTTAGGATTAATGACAAGGAAATTTTAAATTCGAATAACCACATTAGTGTTAACCACCTAAATAATTTTCTTTTTTTCTGGATCCCAATATGTTTATGTAGGGCTGGCACCTCTCATCCACAGTAAACACCTAACAGACTTCTGCAGTCAGGCCTGGCTGCTTTCTCACCTTGACAATTTTTGCCTAATACCTTGTGATGGTAATAACATGCTATGCTGAACCCAATAGATTCATTGCATGGAGAGCATCATATATGAGTTTTTCTTGATGCAAAGCAGTGTTTCTGATTAATTTTTCTCTTTTCCTCCACAGCAATTTCCCAAAGACACCATCAATGAGGAAGTAATAGAGTTTTTGAATCCTTACTTTGAAATGGCAGACTACAACATTGAAACTGCAAAACGTGTATGTGGGAATGTAGCGGGACTTTGTTCCTGGACCAAAGCCATGGCGTCCTTCTTTTCTATAAACAAAGAGGTGCTGCCTCTGAAGGTACTCCTTGGAGGGGAGAACTGTGTGAACCACGCCTGGGCGGGGACTGCAGCTCAACTGGTCTTTGCTCACTAGCTCAAGACTCTTCCTCCTCCCTGTTCTTGTGCTTAGATCTGCAGGATGTCCTATTCTCCTCTGTAGTCCTGTTCCAACCAAACCTGTGTGAACCCTTATGGATGGTCTGATTCTCTTCGGACACTGAGTCCATTGTGGGTTGCTGGTCATTTTTCTCTAGCTCTAAGAACCACAAATTGCAGGGTGCCAGTGGCTTCCATCTGTCATCCTAGCTACTCAGAAGGCTGAGATCTGAGGATCGATCATGGTTCAAAACCAGCTGGAGCAGGAAAGTCCCTGAGACTCTTATCTCCAATAAAGCCAGAAAACCAGAAGTGGCATTGTGCTCAAGTGGTAGAAAACCAGAAGTGGCATTGTGCTCAAGTGGTAGAGCGCTCACTTTGCGCACGACTGACCAAAAAAAAAAAAAAAAAAAAGACCACAAATAACAGCCCAAAAAAAAAATCTCCAAAAATGTTCAAAAATTTGAGTCAGTGAATTGTATGAGTGAGCAGGGTTGAGACAAGGACACTGGAGGTCAGGAGATGCTTAGCATCTTCCTGGATTAAGGAAAACACGACCCTGTCTTTCTTCCTTTGCTACTCAGAAAGGATCTCTTCCCTTTGTTATTTAATGTGACTTACAGATTATGACTATGCTTCAATTTAAGTAGTCATTGTAAGCTTCATTTTTACATTTATCCCATCTAAATGATACTAAGTCTTTGGAAGCGATAGGTGCAGACAAGGTGCACTTTTTGAAAATGAAAGACTGTGGTCTCAAAAACCCTATGTAGGGCTTGGCTGATTGATTTTACTTTTGGATAAGTTTGGTCTTTTCCAACCACCAAGTAAAATCTACTTGTGCTTACCTGTAAACTCTCCACAAAACTTCATCATCATAAGAAAAATAACCAAGGGCAGCAGAAAGATAGGTATAGAATGATAATTTCAGTTATAATTTCTAATTATTACCATATCAGTGCTACCTATTCTGGGTCTGGAATCCTTGGACATCTTAAAAGAGCAGACTGGGAGAGCAAATAATTGGTGTCCTGTTGTCTGACATTATGCATGCTGGGTTCATTGAAGACTTTGGCCTAGTTAAAGAAGTAGATGATCTGCTATTGACCAAACCTTTATCAGCATGTCAAAATGAAAAGTACAGAACATCTTTTGTACATTTTTTTGAGTGGATAAGCATACATACATAGTGTCTTAAAAGGAATTACAGTTTAATTTTTGGTGTGTAGTTTGTCTTTCATTGTAGTTATTTTAAGAATAGTGGACATTCTGAGTGGGGTTACATATGTTTCTCTTCCCCTGTGTTCAGTACCTTTCATATTTCAGCCTCCTCCCAGTCTCAGGATGATATAGGCAATACAGTAGAGGGCAAAGGGAACTGTATAATTGCTCCTGGATGCTGTGCTTCTCCTTTTGAGAGGTCAGCCCTCGAAGTGCCTTCCTGTAATCTCATGAGCATCTAGAATATTGAACCACTCATCTTATCAGAAACATCTTATGGCCCTCAGTTAAATAAGTGCTGCGGTGCAGATTTTATACGTTCATTTCCCCAGGCAGGGGTGAAAGATGAAGGGAGAATAGGTCATCAAAAGGTGATTCTAATGAATATATTGAGCTATATAGACACAGGCCTCTGCCTTATCGTATCCTTGGAGGGGCTTCTCTTGCAAACTCTAGCTTCCTAAGTGAGGAGAGATCAAGGACAGTCCCTAAACTCTGAATGAAATCCCTTTAATATCAACACAGAGCCACTGAAGGGCTGCTCTCTTTCATCCTGGTATCTCTGTACATGGGCCAAGTGACTTTGATTAAGGAATACATTTAAATCAATATTAATTATAGAGTCTAGATCTGATTCAGTTTTATTGTAATGAGATATCTCTTTGAAAAATTGTATGAAAATATCAGTTCATACAAATAGAATTCATTTTAAATGAATAGAGTCTTAAGTATTGAACATGGATAATAATAGTATCTATTTTGTACTAAATTCTTGTTACATGTTAGCTCCTATACTGTTTTTTTTAACATAGTATATCCTTTAGTTCTTACAAAAAAATCTGAGGAGTGGGCTGGGAAGGTGGCTCAGTGGTAGAGCGATTGCCTTGCATGCCTGAGGCCCTGGGTTCGATTCCTCAGCACCACATAAGCAAAAAGTGCTGGAAGTGGCACTGTGGTTCAAGTGGTAGAGCGCTAGCCTTGAGCTGAAGAGCTGAGGGACAGCACCCAGGTCCAGAGTTCAGGCCCCACGACCGGACCCCCCCCCCAAAAAAAAACACAAAAAAATCTGAGGAGGAAGTTTTTCATTGTTTTAATGGGTACATTATTATTTAAACAAGCTGCACAGTATTTAAGCAAGTTGCATTGTTTAAGCAAGTTGCACAGAATTCTAGAGATTCTAAACTGGGCATCTGTGTTTGAATTATGTTGGTTAGCTTCATTAAAAACAGTTATGACTTTTTTTCCAAATAAAGCAGTAGGAAACACTGACAATATGATAGCTTATCATGAGTGGGTTACTTTAGTAAGATTTTTGATACACAGTATCTTTGTTAGTTTTCAATAGTCATGTCAAAGTAACTAAGAAAGAACAACCTTAGGGAAACAGTTTTAAAGACAGTGCCATTTCCAGTGGTTCTGTGATTGTATTTTCATGGTACGGAAGATCAGACCCAGGGTCTACACATGCTAGACAAATACTGTCCTACTGAGTATAGCTTCAGATGATCAGCTTACAAGTTTAGACTCTCTGATATGTGTATTGGTATTTAATGCATATTGTGGATTGAGAATAGTTTAGTACAACTATCAAACCAAATAGTTGGCATGACGGCACCCTGTAAGATGTTAGGTGTTTGCCCTTGGCATGTGTGTGGTTCACTTTATGTTCCTATCCATCATCTTGAGAGCATGGTACTGCATTTTGCACGTCACCAGAAAAGTTTGCTGACAGGTATATCCTGCCGATGAACTTGTGTACCAAGTCACCTTAAGATTTGGTCTTAAGGGTTTGTAAAGATCCTAGGAATGAAGCAAAGGACCAGGGAACACATGCAAGTGTTCTGTATTCCCAGACTTGAGACTGCAGGGTGTTTGGGCATTTCCTGACTTTGGCTGTCTGTGCATCCCGTGCAGGCCAACTTGGTGGTGCAGGAGAATCGCTACGTTCTGGCCATGCAGGATCTGCAGAAGGCACAGGCAGAGCTGGATGAGAAGCAAGCAGAGCTCGACGTGGTGCAGGCAGAGTATGAACAGGCCATGACTGAAAAGCAGGTAACCATGCCAGGGGAGGGACTGTCACCCACCCACGTGGCTGATGGAAGCCTGCGTCCGTCGTCTACTTTCTCTCTTCAAGGGCTTGGCTGGTAGCAGGGATTCACTGTGTAGATACAAAATACCTACACCCACTCTTCGTCCTTAACTGACTGTAGACTGTTACTCACAGACATAAGTTTTCTTTGTGCTTCAAATCATGTCTCATCACTTTATTTCATTTAACTTTTGAAATTGTCTTGGAAAGTAGACAGGGTGGATACTTTTATTTTACAGAAAGGAGCTTAAGGTCTACAGAGGTTCAGAGTAAGGGCTCTAGTCATAGTTTGGCCGATGATATAATCTGGCCTGGATCTTGGCTTTCTGAGGCTTACTTCAGGACTCTTACTTAATGAATATAACTAACTACAAGGCTATATATCCCAAGGACAGTGACTATGAACAGCTTTCTCTACCTATGTATATTCTGGAATTTTGCAGTTTTTAGAGTCCAGGTTTATGTGTTATCTACCTAGTGGCTCTTTATTTTACTCATACCAATTCAAGATCTATTGAGACCTCCTTCCTTCTGGTAGTCAAGACAGATTAAATATAGAGCTAATATAGCTAAAGCTTCAGTGTCCCTTACCTGAATAGGTACCCATGAGGGCTTGGGTTACCTGGGGCTGTGCCTCATTGTACAAGGAGAGGAAATCAGGTGAAGATCAACAGAGTTTCTTTTTTTTTTTTTTTTTGGGTCCAGTCGTGGGGCCTGAACTCTGGGCCTGGGCACTGTCCCTCAGCTCTTCAGCTCAAGGCTAGCGCTCTACCCCTTGAGCCACAGCGCCACTTCTGGCTTTTTTCTTTTTGCTTATGTGGTGCTGAGGAATCGAACCCAGGGCCTCAGGCATGCAAGGCAAGCGCTCTACCACTGAGCCACCTTCCCAGCCCCAACAGAGTTTCTTTTAAGTTTGGCATACAGAATAAAAAATGCCCAAAGAGATCAGAGATAAAAGACACCAAGTTTCTAAGTCATGATTTTTCCCTATTCTAAATATATACTCCCCTTTGTATTTTATTTATAGAAAAATTTAATGACTTTTTTTGCTTAAAGTGATCCCTTTCCCAAGTAATGTAAGTTCCTAGCACTGTAACATCTGCATTTTCTCCTGTTAAATTCTATATTTGGTAAATAGGATCCAGATCTACTGTTTCCTTCACAATTGTTTATAAAAATTGCCTCTGTCCCTTCTCAGCCTTTGTGTAGCTAGGTTGACATTCCTGCTTGTAATTCTTCAGCTTCAGTTCATGCACAATGCATGACGTTTTCTCTTAAAAGGTGGAGATGGGAGGGAGGGACTCGGAGAGAGTGAGGGAATGGAAGACACTGTATAAAAAGCAATGTGCTCATTACTGACTCATGTAATCATAATCCCTCTATAAATTGCCTCTATCATCACAATAAAGTAAATTAACTAAAAGATGTCTGCTGAAAGCAATGCAAGAGTTTTTTTTTTTTTTAAACCTTTAGGGAAATAACTTAACAGCACCTATATAAGTTTGTGTACTTATTCACCATAGAATTCATTTATATGAGGAACAAATTAATATTGCAATTTGAAAGAACAACT